>NC_140583.1:1071490051-1072792551 GCF_964204655.1 Triturus cristatus
TGAGTGGGTGGCAGATCCGATTGAGGTCGGGTGTGGGTTAGGTGGGTACTCGAGTTAGTGATAGTAGGGGGGTTAGGGGGTATTATTTGAGAGGGCTCAGGGGGGGAGGGGCAGGAGGCTGGTTCTTGGGGCGGGAGGTGTGGTGGGGGGTGAGAGTAGGGGGTAAAGGGCAGTCTGGGCTGGGGGAGGGGGGCAAGTCTGTGGAGTTAGGTAGTTGAGGGCTTGGGGTAGGATTAGTGTCCGGTCTTTCTAGGGTTGAGATCTGGGGGTCAAGGTCGGCATGGATAGGGCAGTTAGGTGGGGTCAGGATAGAATTTCGCAGCTTGGGGAAGGTGAGATCAAATTGGTGTAGGTTGAAGTCGTTGGCTTGGACCATGATTTTGCCATTTCTGTGTAGTGTTATGGTGGCGTTAAATGTGAGTGGGGAAGACTTGGAGATAGTTAGTCTTTGGCCGTGTGGGATGTTGGTGGTTTTGGTAACTTTCAGGTGGTTAGGTAGGTTATTTCTCCATTTGGCTTGGTGGGTGGTGTAGAAGATAAGGTCAGTTTTAGTCTTGCCATTGAGGGAGTTGTGGTAGAGGTCGGCTATGAGTGTTTCAGGGTGTTGCTTGAGTAGATTATGTTTGAAGATTTTAGTGGCGTTAGCTGAGAGGTTGGGTGGGTAGATGATGTAGAAGGAGTGGGGGCCGTGGGGTTTCAGGTTGGAGGGAGGTCGACTCGAGGGGTGGGTGTTGATGGGTGGTCTGGAGGGGATTTCGGCTGTTTGACATTGTTCTGATTAGAAGTAGAAAAAAAAAAGTAAGTCAGGTACATTGTAGAGTGTTGGGCTGCAGTGTGTTTTTATGAGATCATTGATGCATGTATGTTTTGCTACTTCCTGATCGTTTGTTAGTCTTTTGTATTTCTGCTACACAGGGTTAGTGGGTTATTAAGGAGGACCTCGATGGGTGTTTGTGTTCCGAGTACGCAAATGTCACAAGGTAAAGATTATATTTGGGTATTTTTTTAACTTTATGGTAAGTTTTAGCTGGGTATGTTGGTTTTCCAGTGTAATATCTGTGTACCTAATAATGTAATATTCAAGCAGTGCATTGCATATGTTTAGAAGTATGCACTGTTTTTTTTTTCTTTTTGCCTGCAACGTTTTGCCAAGTTCCAAATGTTCACCCTTTGCTTGGCTGCAAACGTACCCAGTTTTCTTTTGCGATCAACTACATGAATTTAGGGGCAGATTTACGTCACTTTCCCTGCGCCACCCTTAGAAACCCTTGCACCACCATAGATGCGCAGTATTTACAATACGGCGCACTATGGCGCAAGGATTGACATGACACATCTGTTGGCGGAAAAGTCACGCATTGCTGGAGTCGTGTCACAAGCACGGCGCAACTCCAGAAATGCGTGTTGAGGCCTATTCTCACTGCACTACGTCACTACTTACGCCTGCTTGAAGCAGGCGTAAGGTTTTGACGCAGTGGCGTCCTAAAAGTGGCGCAGTGACACTTTTACGAGGCCTTCCTGCGTGGGAATGCCCACCCTGCATACATTATACCTGACGCAGGTATAATGTGACGCAGGGCTTTACAACGTGACGCATCTCCCGAGATGTGTCACGTTGTAAATAGGCCGCATTGTTTGCGTCGCTGTTGCGTCAAAAAAGTGACGCAACTGCAGCGCAAAAGTCGCGCAAGGGGCTTGTAAATCTGCCCCTTAATGTTTATTCATATACAACCATTCAAGCCATACATGAACCAACAGGTATGAGCCACACCACTTGCATAATTGCGTCATAATTTCATGTCAGAAAATATATGCAGATCTTTTTGTGCATATTTTGCATTTTGCTTAACTTTTCTAATATAAATTGTTTTGTTCAGGATAAAAACACTAAGGGGCCGATTACGACTTTGGCGGTTACGGAACCACCATCACTTTTCGGCGGCCTGATCACCGGCTCTCCTGGGGGCCCGTCTGCCAGATTATGAACACAGCGGGAAGACCGCCACCACTGCCGACATTGGCCGCTACCACGACAGGAGTGGCAGAGGCAGTCAACGGAGGTGGTGCAGGCATGTAGACCGCCATTCAAATTACGACTTGCCTTTCCGCTGAAGCTTTGCTGGCAGGGACACCTCTGAAAATATGACGCCAGTGTGATTGTGCACTTGGGGTATGTCACTGCTGCACATACAAATCACTCCTATACCTTCGGGTCGAGTCGAGACATTTTATTAAATGTATACATTTAATAAAATGCACACATACCCCTGACTCGCTGGGATGACGTTCTGGTTGTGTCCAGCAGTCAGCAGTGTAATCCTGCGTGACTCTGCCGCCGTACAATCACCAGCCCTGCGGGACACTCCTAATATGGCGGGGGGAATGCTGCCGGGTCGGCAGCATTTTCAGAACTGCCGCCGCGGAGGCCTTGTGGTTCAACTGCCAAAGTCACACTCATTCCATAAAGTCTTCTTTCTATGCGTCTTGGACTTCCAGATTTTAGCAGAAAGAGGAGTTTCCACTTGAATCGGAATTTCTGACTAATTTGGTAGTTTTGCATGTGGTATTACTGTGTGCAAATTTACCTTTGTTTTTTTAATGGGTAACACATTTGTCAGGATCGAAAACTGGCAGATTAAGTCCCTGAAGAAATCCTGGTATTAGGAAAATAGGTAAAAATTGATGCAGAACACCATTTTACAAGTAATTCATATTTCCACAGGGGATAATTCATGAATCCAGGGTAATTTGCACCCCTAAATTACTGTTACCTGCTAAATTGCACATAACAATTTGTGATGCACTGGGAACGTGGTCGTTGTATTTTCTGTAAATTATATTTTCAGCAGAAATATATCTTAAGTATTAAACAAGTATCTCTGTGACATAATTGTATGATTCACAAGACAAATAATTTTCCTACAAATGTTCCAAGCTAAATACTTCCACAGCTTCACAAAGTCTTGATATGATGTGTGTCTGGCTGAGCCTGTGTTGCTTAGGAGTAATATAATTGCAGACTCTCTGTCAGCCGCGGCCCGTACAAGAGTGGTGGGGAGGATTTATTTTCAACAGACAACGACGAGGGAAAATGAAATAAATAATTAGTTCTCCCTCTTGGTCATCTGTCGAAATTCCCCCCCCACCTCGCCCTACCGCCCCACCCCCTTACCTGCACGGGCGGCGGCTGCTCTCTGTGCTGGTACTAGCCTGGCCACTCCATTAAGTTCTAGGGGGCATATTTATGAGAGGCTTGCTTCACATGTGGACCATCCAACATGGTACATGCATGAAGGAAACCTCTAAGTCAAATTTTTGAAGCCATGCAAAACCACTTTCCATGGTTCTGAGTAGTTTCACAATTCTGAAGTAACGCAACGCAGTGCAAATCGCGGTGTTGCGGGACTCTACCCTGGGAAGGTATTCCATGGGTGTTGCATGGGTGTTCCAATGCAACTCTCATGGTCATTAACGCATTCCCAGATTTACCAGTACTGGTAAACCTGGGAACATGCCAAAAAGTTACGACTTCCCAGGGGAGGCGTAAGGAGGAGAAATATCTCTATTTTTCCTCATTTCTTCCTCTTTCTATGAGTGATGCAGCAGCACACACAGAAAGAGGAATATGCCTCCCAGGATTGGCTTTGTGCTGGAAAGTGTCCGTTCTTACACAAAAACAATCCTGCATGCAACACAGACACCCTTGCACAATGGTGTAAGGGTGCGTGCGTTGGCTCTAGACTGCCAAAAGGTCGCAAGTCCAGGAAAAAAGACAGGAATGTGCCGTATTGCCTTAAACAGGCACATTCCTGTCCTTCCCCTCTCACGCAGTGCAGCAAGATGACGCTGCGCTGCACTGCGTCACTTTCTCATAAACGAGCCCCCAGGTGCTGGGTGTGCAAAACGCAAGCTCATTGGCCCCTGCATAGAATGCTGCTGTTGGGAGTCCAAGAGAGATCACTGACATGGCCATTCGATATACTGGAGATTTTGGACACCATCTTTGGAGAAGTCTTGTGCTGTCTGAAATATTGCTTTTCTATAATCATTAAACAACAAAAATTTAATTTCTGCTTTCGTAAATTAAATCCTCTATATCCTACATCGCTCCCACGTCATTCTTATGACGACAAAACTCTGAAAATGTGGAAATTCGAATATCGGCCTCACCAGTCGTCTCCGCTCTTCCTTGGAGTTTTACATTCGGTTTTGAGGTAGTAAATGAGCAGTATGATCCATAGCCCCATTGGCTCCATCTACTTCAAAAATATTACTTTTGGAAGAAAAAGTGCCTGCAGATTCTAGCGAGGAAGGATGGCGCTTGCAACAGAAGGAACCAAAGAGGAAATTGCTTCATACATCATGAGCGCCTGCAGGGAGATAAGGGAGCCCTAGCTCGGATCCGGAGCGATGATCACTGCCGCTGATTGCCAATGAGGCTGCGGCGCCTGCTTAGACGAGGCGGACTTGGCGCGCAAGGGAGCGAGCAAGCTTGGGTTGACCATCTGCGGAAGAGGACAAGGACATCCAGAAAAGACAGCAAGGACGTCCAGAGACTGATGACCATTGGCTGACCCTCCTGCACCCTGAAATATATCTTCTTAGTAATAAGGTTGAGCCCTAGGACATCAGTGGTAAACATAGTTGTAGACAAATAACCCTTGTCTACCCTGGGCGTTTTGAAAAAGTTTCCTGCAGAGGCCAAGTGGGTAGTTGGAAAGAGAGGAGGGGACAGAGTGCTCTCTAAACCCCTGGAAGGAAGGGATGCGACCAAGGCAAGTGAACGCTTTATCTGAGTCCAATGCGGCTATTATACCCAACAATGTGAAACAGCAGCCAACCGTCTCCCAATACAATGCACACAGCAATTCAATTGTTTCAAACAATTCAACCACAGTCTAAACAGTTCCCCACCCTGCTTTTTTGGTTTGGTTTATTATATGTCACAAAAAGGTCTGTCCAAACCGTAAACCAGCCCCAACTTGTGTTGCAACGCATTAATGCACCCCACACTTCCCGACTGATGTACCTTAAACCAAAGAGTTGGCACATTCCAAGTAACAATGTCTGTTGACCTGAGACAGTACCTACCTACACTCGATGCTTCCAAATGAACAGCACATTTTAATGTAAATAGCGTTTTCACTGCTCCGGTGCATGCGGGGTGGTACAAAGTAGGGGTGGGTGGAATTTGCGAAATTCACTTTCGCAAACTATCGCGAAAATGTTAAAAATCTCCGCAAACACGCAGAAATATCGCGAAGACACGGAAGTTTTTTTTCCCGCCCGTTCGTGGTATTTTCTGCGTGATCGCGGCTCGCCAACTTACCCATGTGGTTGCTCACGGGCGCGGCCATCTTGTTTTCACTTGTCCCGCCCACTCGCGTTTGATATGACGTGCCCGCGTCCTCACGCTCTCGCTCGCGGTGGAGAATGATGTGTTCAAGATCTCAATCATCTCATACTCTTGCGGTGCATGATCGCGAGAAGAAAGAGGTGATCGCGCGACGAATGACGGGATCGCGCGACAAATGACGTTAATGCGGGCGCGAACTGTCGCGAGACAGCGCAAATGGCTACCAACAATCCAACATCTCGTGGAGAACGCGACCGGATCGGGAAAACTTGTCGGCGAACGCGGGGATTCAGGTAAGGCGACAATGTCTTTTTTTACAGCGCGAGCAAGAAAAAAAATTCCGGTAAGATGCGGATTGCGGAAATTTTGACATTTTCGCGCTCTCCGCAGAACGCGAAAATGCCAAATTATCACAATTTCCGCAAGCGGAACAGAATTTTCGCCCAGGCCTAGTACAAAGTGGCTTAAACTGTGTTAAAGTCATGCCACACAACACTCCGAAAAATGTACATATGTAATCAACAACTTGTGTAAGAAGGGGCTTATTACAAAGACTTCGAAACCAAAAGAGGAACACACAGGAATATGTTCCCAACACATACAAGTGTCCTCGTGAATTGTTGAGAATTATCAGCTATGATCCTCGGAAAATCGTAGGTGAAATAAACCCTAAGGGGCATATTAATTAGTATTTCATGCAACGCAGCACAGCAAGGCAAGTTGCTGCACTTCATTAGGTGGACGAGAGAGTGTTGAACATTAGCGTACTTACCAAGATACGGCGCTCTTGAGCTCCATCCAGGCGCTGGCACACTCTTGGCTGCCTAGCTGTGGTAAGTTGATAGTAAGATTACTTTCACTAAGATTGCTTTGACTTACTGTGTGTTCCTCACCTCTTCTAAGCTGTTAGGTACTTACCTGTGTTACCATTGGTCCTTTGTTGTATATTCTTACTCAGCATTCCAAGTTCGCTTATGGATTTTTTTCAGTTGTATCTGGTGTTATCTGCGTGTCTAATGCTCCAAAAAGCAGATTCTTTTTTATAGCATATTTGGCATCATTACTTACCATATCAGCGCAAATACAGGCACTGGTGCAAAGGTGCTGCGTTACCAGCAGGATGGTTTTAGACACCTTCCTGCACAAAAACAATCTTTTGAGGCATCTTTCTCTTTCTATGGAGAATGCATCACACGTGGAAAGTGGAAGCAACAATGAGAAAAGAAGCTATTTCTCCTTGTTATGCCTCTGTTGGGCAAGTGCAACATTTTGGTGCAAACCCAGGTTTACAAGTCTTTGTAAAGCTGAGTTTGCCTCAAAAGATATGTGTGGATGTATGGGACGCCCATCCTCCGCCTATGTAAAGCCTGCCTGACGCAAAATGATGCAAGGCACAGTTTGCGTTACTTTGTTTTTACTAAACCATGCGAAACCCCCTAAATTGACTTTGTGTGGCTTAGTGAATGTCAAAATGGATTTTGCATCGGGATATGCCATAAAAGTGAAGGAAATCCAGCGTAAAATCTTAGTAAATCTGAGCCTTATTGTTCTCATGTTCCCAGGCCCTGAGATTCTGAGTTCGAATCCAGATAAGGACAATTTACCCTTCCATCCTTCTGGGGTTGATCATTCCCGTTCTCACAAGGAGGGACGGGGGCATTTAGGAGGTCCAGCATACATGCCCCAAGCGTAGAGGTCAGAGTAGGGTATTCTGTTCCTGTGG
Organism: Triturus cristatus; assembly: GCF_964204655.1. NCBI lineage: Eukaryota > Metazoa > Chordata > Amphibia > Caudata > Salamandridae > Triturus > Triturus cristatus. Next base: position 1,071,497,131 of record NC_140583.1, read on the forward strand.
AAAAGGACCAAGAGGTCACAGATAAGGAAGAGAAGGGCAGGATGAGTAACTCCAGGTAAAGGAAGGAAAGAAAAGGGGGAGAGAAGGGGGAGAGCTCCCATAAGGAGCAAGGGCCCTTACACACCCCGAGAGGTGCCATGCTTCATCATAGGGCAGCTCCTCTTTTGTCCGGCGCTGTAATGCCCAACGAGCCCCGCAGGGGGGCTCTTTGCTGGAGGTCTACAGTGTTGTTTGCTAAAGGACCCTGGATGAAGGGGTTTGGGGGTGTGTGTGAAATGAATAGAGTGGGAGTGAGTGTGTGTCTAAAAATAGCTAAGAGTCCAAACTAACCTTATTCTGTGGACGCTGATGCTATGGTTACTTGAGTCTTTGCTGGCAGGAGAATTCCCCCTACTGCAGCTAAAAGTGAAGTTGAAGTGCGGGAGGTCAGTGGGTCCACATGTTTCATGCCTCAGTTCTCCAAACAGATGAGCGGCATTTCATCAGGGAAAAAACCTCATCTACTCTGCAAAAGAAGAACGGTCAAGTCCGTGCACTAAGAGGATCCGTCCCTGGATACAGAATTCAAAGTGAAAATCGGGGTGCAAGAGGAAGAGTGGGAATAAAAACCATCTATCTTCTAGAAAAACCTAAAAGGGATATAGGGGAGGCCCCAACCTGGATGGCCCGGAAACTCGCACAGTGGCGAGGGCGAACAGCGTGCTGCAGCTGTTCCTGCGCGCTGCTCCTAAACACGTCCGGACTCACATTAACACCTTTTCAGGAACCCAAAGCTATAAACTTACAATTTTTAAGAACGTTTCTTACTATTATTATCATTATTATCTCAATAACTTGAGAAATACTTTTCCCAAGTGGGTGCTGAATGAGTTCTTAATAGGTGAATGGCCGCTCTTCCCCGTCCAGGCAGCAGCTGCGGCAGAGTCTGGTGCTCGGTGCTGAAGGACAGCTCCCGCCGGCTTGTGTTACTTGCGTTCATTTCTGAATGCTGGTGTCAGGTCCAGAGAAAGCCTTAAACACCAGCGTAAAATCAGATTTCAATGAGTGCTGGCTATATGAGAACAACATTCCAAGACCTTTTGCAATAGGACTAACACAGTTCATTTGCTTTGTTTAAAAAAAAACACTGTTCTAACCAGTAGCGGCTCGTGGAGGGAGTTTGGTGAGGCAGTGAGGCGGGGCAGGGGAGGGGCAGGGTGGGGAAATGTAAACACTAGAATATGGATGAACGGAGGTAAGTACACATTTAAATTAATAAAACAAATTCCTTTGCGCGAGCTGCATCATTGTTAAGCTATTGGCATTGTAAATGACAATGCCTTTTATTTATCTCCAGACTGTAACGTGAAGGCTGCACATTTATCTGAAAAATGTACTGAAATCCCAACAGTTTTTAACCTGCTCGAAGGCCCTAATAATGGCCCCTTCACTGAGAAAAGGGTGCAGTTGGACGATTAATTTTTCAATGAAAAGTGAGCGCACCCAGCCCTTGGTTCAAATACCATACCAGCAAAGGGGTGTGTGGCACCCAGCTCACGTCTCCGAGCCTCTACGGGCCCTAGGGACTCCATCACCAGGGCTGTACATGGATGCCCACCAGAGCCACCCACAAAATACTATATTTGGTGCTATGAGGGGAGCCCCAGGACCTCCGCTGGCTCCCCGCATACATCCATTCTAGGTGCATTAGGGGCCAGCATTGCTCCCACCCAGCGGGTGCAGCTGTTTGTCACTGCTCCCACTTGGTGGGGGATATCTGATTTTCCCTGCATGAACAAGCATGGGCAGGGAAACAAATGTTTGCTCCCTCCTCAATGGAACATTTTTATAGCGTCCTGCTTGGTGGAGGAGACATGCCTTCCTTGCCTGAGCTCCTGCGGACAGGGAAGCTACTGTGTCCCACGGGTGGGCTCCCTGGCACACAGTTAATGAGCTAGACCTGCGGTGTGGGGTTCCTGAGGTCCAGTGTCTGGATACCCCCGGGGTGATTAGCTGCACTATACAAATATGACATGAAATGATTTACAGGCTCTGGTAGGGGGACTATGGGCCCCACTCCCCTTTTGTTTACCAATCGGCCCTGGAGGATGGGGGTCCCTAGGGCTCTTCAGTGCCACATGCCCCTCCCCTGTTTTTAATATTTGCCTCAGGGGATGGGATCCCTGGGCCCATTACTGGCTTGTGGAGGAGGGCTCCACTCATGCCCCCTTCCCATATGTTTAATGGAAATGACCCTCGAGCCTTGGCTCACCCTGGGAGTCAAATCCATAAAATAGAAAATGTTGGTTTATGTCTTATATTAATGACGCAATTCCATGGGGGTCACGTTGGATGTGGCATACATTTTTTAAATTTTACTTTTGCCTCCAAGAGGAGTCTGTGCCCCCCCCCCCCGCCCCCAAGGACTAGGGGAGCAGGGTATACCTACCATGATCCTTATATTTTTTTCCTTAAACAAACTTAGGACAGGGAACTAAGTCATCAAGGGGCATATCAACAACAACCGGCGATAATTATCGCTCAGCGCTATTAGCGTGAGGATAATTATCGCCGGCTAGCGTGAATTTTTATCTCTGAGATAGCGTGCTATTAGCAACGCTTATCTCGATAGCGATAAAAATCTACACGCTAACAGGCTAACGTGAGATGATCGCTGGAAACCCAGCGATAATCACACGTTACCTTGTTGATAGGGACAAGCAAACTTAGCCATGATATCCTCCTTCCATAGGATATCATGGCTAAGTCTGAAAATTAGCAGACGTAAAAAAGCAGCGTTAACCGCGGTTAGCGCTGCTTTTTTTGTCTCTAACAGGGTTAGCGACATTCTTGATAATAGGAGAAATGTCGCTTAGCGACATTTCTCCTATTATTTTACTCTGGAACGCCCCCTTTGCATCTCATTAGAGATGCAAGGGGAAGCGTAGAGTAAAAGGGTGCTAACATGCAAATTTGCGTGTTAGCACCTTGTTGTTGATAGGGTGCTAGTTTTATCTCTGCTTTTTTGGCTTTTAAAGCCAAAAAAGCAGAGATAAAGCCCTTGTTGATATGCCCCATAGTCCTGTAATGGCTGCATGCAATATTTTCTCTTATGTTTCAGCAAGCCAATCAGAGCACTCGCTCCATGGGAGCTTTGGTCCTTCCTGAGCAAGATGGCCCAAGGGAAAAAAAGCCCCAAAGGCTTATCAGAATTCTCTATTTTTTCTAATTGGGTTTAAGAGACTTTTGCTAGAATCCCTCAAACTCAATGTCCGTATATAAAAATATTTTGATCCTTATTTTTTCTCTAAAACTACTGAACGTATTTACACCAAATCCCAAAAATCACGCTTTAAGGATCAAGATATAGCTTCCTGGCAAATTTGGTGTAGTTCCTTTCAACAGTTTTTGCGATAGCACAATCCCCAAAAGTCTATGGAGAATGCCGGGGGATTTTGTGTCATATATATATATATATATAGAGAGAGAGAGGCAGAGAGAGAGAGAGTGAGAGAGGGGGAGAGAGAGAGAGAGACAAAGAGAGAGAGAGACAAATAGAGAAAGCGAGATAGAGAGAGGCCCAGATTTAATAAGATTTTGCATTGGGTTGTGTCACTTTCGTGGCGCAACACCAACGCAAAATCCATTTTGGCATTTGCTAGGCCATGCAAAGTCGATTTGCATGGCTTTTCGTGGTTTAGTAAATACAAAGTAAAGCAACACAGTGTATAGAGCTGCATTGTGTTACTTTAAGTTGGATAGAAGTTATATGAGTGGAACATGGGCATTCCCATCCATCCATGTATTTTGATGCAAACCCCGATTTAGAACCACTTGTAAACCTGGGTTTGTTCTAAAATGGTGCGTCCACCAAATAGTGGTTTAACAAGGAGAAATGTCTTCTATTCTCCTCTTTACTTCCTCTTCCCATTGGTTCTGCATTCTGCAGAACACATAGAAAAAGGAATATGTCTTTAAGGATTGTATTTGTACAAGAAGGTATCCCCTCCAGAACAAAACAATCCTGCACGTAACATAAGCACCCTTGCAGCTTGGTGCAACATAGTCTGAGTTAGCTCTAGGTAGCCACCACGGCGCCAGAGCATAGCAGGACCTGAACAGTGCCATAGCTTGGTAAATACAGGGCACTTCAGCTCTCATCCATGTAATGCAGTGCAGCAACTTGTCTTGCTCTGCAGCATTGCATGAACTATTAGTAAATGTGCCCCAGAGTGCACATTGTGGGCCTTATTTATGAAAACTGTTGCATCACTGCATGAAAACAGCAATGCAACAGTTTTCACTGCACCCTACTTGCGACAGGATGGATGCGCCATATTTAATGTACGTCGCTCCATGTCTCAAGGATTTGCAGATAAATCAGTATTTCTGAAGTATCTGTAGGTGCAAAAGTGGCGCATTGCTGGGGTGTGTCTGAAAAAAGATGCAATTCCAGCAATGTGTCATTTCACAAGGGGCAAGCCACATGTGAAATGGCCTGTGTCAGTCTTACGCCTGCTGTGAGGCACTGAAATCTTATAGATTTCAATCCGCCACTTCTAAGAGTCTTTTTAACGGGGTAACGCCCACCCTGCATACATTATACCTGGTGCAGGTATAATGTGGCGCAGGTGTTTACAAACTGACTCATCTGCCTTGATGCATCACTTTGTACTTAGGGCGCAACGTGGCACATTTTTTACACCGCTGGTGCATCACAAAAAGTGACACAACGGCGGCGTAAAAGTGCTGCAAGGCCTCATAAATAAGGCCCTGTGTTTGTTAACTGCACTACTATCATTGCAGACTGCACTGGAACTTGAAGAGTGGGTTTGGTATCTCCATACAATATGGCACTGCAGGTCCCAGTGGTACTGCCCCCTTGCGCTTATGGGAACAGTTAGGCCGATATCCGGTCTCTCGTACAGTTAAGCAAAAGCCAAGACCAGCAAAAGGAGAACCACAGTGCTCGCCCCAATGCTCTGTAAGCCTTTTCCGACGAGCATCAAAACAGCGAAAAATACCTTGCTTTAAGGAAAAAGCTGAGTGCCCACATTTTCCAACATCACCCATCAAAGACCTTGCCACCCCAACATACTAATCCCCATACTTCATGCACCTTTCTTCCAACCTTGCTTGGGTCTACTGTAGTGTTTCTCGAACTGCAGGTTGCCACCCACTGGTGGGTTGTGAGCTCATTTTTGGTGGGTCTCAAATGCCCGAGTCATAAATAAAGATGCCTTTAAATTCTGTATTTATCTTGTCACACTTGCTGCGCTTCAAAGAGAGGTCAAATGTCAGGCTATGGCTTCTGACAAATGTCTGCTTATCTTTTTAACAAGGGGATTGGTGTTTACAAACTTCTCTCACTTTGCACTCAGAGAAAGAACAGTAAAGTGAGTTATGTGACAATCTTTTTGGGGTAAGGCTGTGTGAAAGGAAAGGCTCTGGGATGCCATGTTTTGGAACACAGCAAAATGTAAATACCTGTAAATGAACTGTACACATTGAGCAGTTAGGAAAGGAAAAATGAAGCACTTTTATTGTACTTCTGAAGAATGATGGAAAAAAGATTTTAATATGACCAAAAGAAATCAAGACACTTTACTTGGTAGCGCACAAAAATTTACTAAAACCTGATTTCCACAGATTATCATTTTTGTGAAATATGGTTTTATCAGTAAACAATGTCTGTGCAAATTTAGTAGCCATTTCAATGGAAAATATGCTGTATGGAAATGACGGCGCGCTGCCTCACGATGCTTTAGTTACATTAAAAAATCACCCACCTCATGTCCTTTAAACCTAGGTGAGCGAAAGTTGGGTCGTGGATCTAAAAAGTTTGGGAAGCACTGGTCTAGCATGTCTTGTATCAATTACTTCCGGTTGCTTTCAGCTCACCAAATCACCCACCAGCCAAAAAGGAATAAATCCAGCAGGCTGCAAAAATACATTTCCATGTTCACACTGTCAGTCACACGAGGAAGCTTGTGAAGTGTCTGGGCATTCTTCACCTCACGCCCCCCATAGCTCAATAATCTACTCTCACGCAGCAGGCCTTCCGTTCAAAGTGCGTGGCTCACGTGTGATCACGTCAGCAGCCGCGGCCCGTGGAGGGAGTTCCATGGGGCGGTAAGGCGGGGCGGGGGAGGGGCAGGGTGGGGTGTTCTAAAAACCGGAATATGGATAATTGCAGGTAAGTAAACAATTAAATAAATAAAACGAATTTCGTAGCGCGCTTGCTGGGGTACGTGTCGGTCCTGCAGAGCGTTTACTGTAACAGCACTTGCGTGACCCCAAGTTCTCTTTTCTGCCTTCACTCTCTAGCTCCCTCGCTGCACAGGCAGAAAAAGCAGCTGTCCCATGCAGTCATGGCGATACATGGGTTTTTGACGGAATAAATTAATGGCATGTTCTCACTGCCTTGCAGAAGCAGAACCACTGCTGTCAGTGGGGCCGCTCCAGTGCTTCCATGTGCAGCTGTGGTGTTAGGGTTCCGAAAAGGCTCACTGTCAAGGCTGGGTATAGAATAATGTTTACGCTCCAAGTAAGACCCAGGGTTTCATTTAGGATTAGTTTAAGGGACGTTTTAGAATTCAGTGTTAGGCTTAGGGTCGGCAGCATCAGGGCACAAGTCCTAAAAAAGAGAAGTCGGGGGACTAACCAGGTTAGGCAGTATGCAAGTGAAATCATGACTCTTGCCATCACAGCGCATGATGTCACGATGCATGACATTGCACGTGACATAACAGGAAGTGACCTCATGGGATGTGACATCACAAGAAGTGACATCAGATATTAAGACCTCATACATGTTTATCAGGTATATCATGAGTACATTTAAGCACATTATGAGATTTAACAAATAAAATTTGGCGTCAGGGTTGTGCCAAAAAAGTGGCACAATCTCGACGCAAAATCTGGGCCTCAACTAATATATTTATTTGTTTTAAATCTTGTCACAAAGAAATTGGCAACAAGGAAAAGCATGGCAGTAGATCTTTTCTGCTTAATTGGTTGCAAAGTCTGCATTTAAAATATTTTATGGGTTAAGGCATCTGTTGTAAAAGGTGCCCAGTATATCTCAGGGAATTATGGTGAGATAACTATGAAGGTGAAAGTGTTTGTTGGAGGGATCCGTGTTTTGTGAAGTCCCAGATTTTAATCAAAGCAGCATAGTGGGTTAATGTGTCTCCTGCAAAGTGCATCATGTAACATGCATATGACAGATTTTTATTTTCTGTAGATAGCAATGAAGGACATCTGACTCCTACAGTTCGTAACCCTGTCTCATGTAACTCATCTTGTATATTGATTTACACATGTACATGATTTATTGTCAATGTATAGTGTGTATGTTACGTAAAGAGCTCTGACACCCTGCATTGGGTTGTCCTAGTGCTATGGAAGAAATAAAATAGTGCTACTGAAATTGTAGTGTAAATACTGGGACAGACCAACACACCTGACATTCTTGCAGTGAATGCATCTCTTATATACAAGGACTGAACACAGGCAAAAGCATGCCTCTCTTAAGCATCTGTGAAGAGATAACAAGTTGTGTGCCTTTGTTTCCCCTCCATGGCATTTGCATTTAAGTGTGAGGTTCCAGGCGCCTCCTGTCAGGATATTCAAACACAAGGAGGCCTGATGGCCCCTTAACTTTGCCCAGCTGGAGGTAACAAAAAAAAAAAAGCTCCCTCGCTGCCTGCACGTTGCTGCTGGGAATCGAAAGCAGGCTGCTGAACGTGTCCCGGTGTCTGAAAATTACACCAGGACAAGTTCAGCATACTTCTGTGGGGCCCAAGTTCTTGGCAGGGTGACCGCGTCCACCCTGTGAAAAGAGTGGGTGGACGCCGTGTATCTGCGTGTACCTCCGACTTGTGCCCCGGGTACCATTACTGTTGTAGGTAATTTACAGAAGTGTAGTAGCATCTTCAGTGTTATCATTATTTGTACTTTTGAAGTAGTGGATCCTAGCAGTGGTATTTCGAGGTAGGAGATCCATCCACGCGTACCTTCCAGTACCATCTCTGCATTCCCGAGACAGGGAAAGGACCGACAGGCAGCTGCTGGGTATATGAGCATCTCGTGACCTAGAATGCCCATTGAGCTGCAATGCTGCCAGGATGGCGCGTGAGGTCTGAAGAGGCGGGCGGCACGCTACTTCTTCCGCCTGACCTGTGACGCTTTCTATATAGGTCAATATCAGCCTGTGCACCTGCTGGGTCCACCTACACCTCTATCTTTAGGATTCTAGATGGTGTGCAGTGATCTTGGCCTTTTTGTGCCCTGTGGTTGGCTGGCGCCTCGTATTTTGTCCACATTTCATTAGCGCCGCTGTGAGTCAAACGCTCTTCCGCTCTGAATCAATATGGCGAGGTGGGGGCCGTTTGCCTGCTCGATAAATCCCGGAAGCAGGCAGTGCCAGTTATTCCAGCTCACCAGGCGCAATGATGGACCTGAGATGGATTTGAAGAGCAGCGAGGTGTGCTAATGGGCACAGCAGACTGCCCCCCACCCACCGCCTACAGTCCTGGGGCTTTCAAGTATGTAAGTTTGTATAGTGAAGCCATAGCTGGAGGGCACAAAGCGCTGATGTTTATGGGTACCGGTCCTCAGTGGAACAATGGAGGTCACACTCTAAAAAGGGACAGAGATTTGTTGCAGGCCTGTATTGGTCAGCAGTTGTTGAGAGGATCAGTGCTTTTGTAAAAGCCCTTTTATGGTGTGGCAATTTCAGGTCAGAAAAAAACCATAAACCTTTAAGAAAAAGACACAGACGAGGTATAGTCAAAGCATAGACACAGACGAGGTATAGTCAAAGCATCCCTTCCATGAAGACATGGGAACTATTATGAAATTGATTTTTTTATATATATATATATATATATATTATCTACTGGCGGTCGCCAGTAGATAGTTATAGTTAGGACCGAGTTCCCATAGGAAATCTGAAAATTCTATTTTGAATAACTTTGGCGCCGGTTGACTAATCTTCGTGAAATTTTCAAAACTAATGGGGCCCTCCGCTCAGCTCCAATATCTGAAAGTCTCGGGGTGATTCGTCAAGCGGGGGCTGAGAAAAAAGGGGGGTCCCAAAACGCGTTTTCCCCATGCATTTTCCCATAGGACCTTTAGTCGAAGGTACAGCCCAAACGGCTGAACAGAATTACTTGAAATTTGGCAAAGAGGTAGTCCTCAGGTCAGGGATGTGCCTTTTGCATATATGGTGTCAATCTGTTCAGTAGTTTCTGAGAAAATTGTAGTTAAAAGTACATAAATATCTATATGCGCGCACCATGCGCGCACGGTGCCGTGCGCGAGCGTAATTCTGATTGGTGGTTAGATGTCAGTCAACATTCGAATCGGTCGAAATCAGGAAGTGTCAGATGCCATTTTGTGTGTGGCAGTGAAAAACAAAGGTGGAGAACGTGAAAAGGGGGCAGGGTAGAGAGTTCCTGACCCCCAAGCCTTTGTCAGGGGGTCTCTGAAGGACCCCGAAGGGTGAAAAAAGTTTTTTTTTTTCAAAAAATCACGGCGTGCGCGCACGGTGAAAAACCTTTAAAAAAAAAACATTTTAAATGAGCCATTCCATATTACAGGATACAGTCAATCTATAACTATATACATAGGTAGTTTATTGTAAAATATATATATAAAAAATATAATAATACATACATAAATTAGCATTTAAAAAACCTTGCAAACTCACTAAAAAAAACATAGGTTTCACACACGTTATAGTTAGAAATTAGCATTTAAAAAACCTTGCAAATTCACTTAAAAAAACATAGGTTTCACACATGTTATAGTTAGCTGGACATTTCACTCGTAAAAAACCATTGAAATTCCCCCGTTATAGTTAGTTCAGCTAAATATAACTCACGCGACCGCAATCCACTGCTGATGATGTCACATATTACATCACTGTATTCACTAAGATACTGTTAATAAGTCAGTTATACAATTATTTTACACAAAAAAACATCCATTTAGACACTTATTTACCCATTTATTCTTCCATTAACCTTTAGATATACATATATGAAAAATATTTATTTTTCAGAAAGACACATATTCACTGGATGATGTCATCAGTGATGTCATCAGTGATGTCATTTGAGATGTCATCAGTGATGTCATGAGTGATGTCACTGACCATGTCATGAGTGATGTAATATGTGACGTCATCAGCAGTGGATTGCGGGCGCGCGAGTTATACTTATCTGAACTAACTATAACGGTGGAATTTCATTGGTTTTTTACGAGTGAAATATCCACCTAACTGTAACATGTGTGAAACCTATGGTTTTTTAAGTCAATATATATATATATATTCACTGAAAAACCATAGGTTTCACACATGTTATAGTTAGCGGAAATTTTACTGATAAAAAACCAATGAAATTCCCCCGTTATAGTTAGTGCAGGCAACTATAACTCACGCGACCGCAATCCTCTGCTGATGCTAATACTGTATTTAGACACTTATTTGCCCATGTCTTCTTCCATACATTTTTAGCTATACATATATTACAAATATTTTTTTTTCATAAAGACACATATGTCATCAGCAGAAGATTGCGGTCGCGTGAGTTATAGTTGCCTGCACTAACTATAACAGGGGAATTTCATTGGTTTTTTATCAGTAAAATTTCCGCTAACTATAACATGTGTGAAACCTATGTTTTTTTCAGTGAATTTGCAAGGTTTTTTAAATGCTAATTCCTAACTATAACGTGTGTGAAACCTATGGTTTTTTCAGTGAATTTGTACGGTTTTTTAAATGCTAAGTTACTTTACGCCATTCGTGGCGTGCACGCCCACTTAACGCAGTTCGTTCCGTGCGCGCACCGTGCGAGCACAGTGAGCACGCGGTGCGCTTCGCGCACCGCGCGCCCACTTTACGCAGTTAGTGCCGTACACGCAAGGTGGGCACGCGGTGCGCGTAGCGCACCGTGCGCACATGGAGGACATATTATGCGCTTCCTTGTGATAGGTAATCTGTTAAATTTAATTTGTAAGTGATGACAATAATACGCCATGCACAGAGAGTGTTTTGTTTTTTTTATTAAAATTTTTAGCGTAAGCGCACCGTACGCGTACGGTAAGCGTAATCGGCGAAATTTTCAAAAAATAAAAATTTACCGTTTTTGGCCTTAGGGGATCTTTGAGGACTCAACTAACATGGCTATGTGCATGGGCGCTGTCTAAACAGCCCCTTTATATGTTTTTTGCCTTTGTTTACAGCCCCCCCTCAGAGTGCGAGAGAGAAAATGGCGGCCGCCGCTTCCTGGTTTCGACCGATTCCAATGTTTACTTAGATGTAACAGCCAATCAGAATCACGCTCGCGCACGCCACCGTACGCGTACGGTACGGTAAGCGTACCGTAAGCTGGCTCAGATATATATATTGATTTAAAGGCTATTTTCTCAGAATCTACTGAACAGATTTACACCAAACCTACAAAAGGCACTTCCTTGACCTAGGGACTACCTCTCTGCCAAATTTCTAGTAATTCTGTGCAGCCGTTCGGGCTGTAGCCCTGTCTAAAGGTCCTATGGAAAAATGCATGGGAAAAACACGTTTTGGGACCCCCCTTTTATCTCAGCCCCCGCTTGACGAATCCCCCCGAGACTTTCAGGGTAGGAGCGGAGCATAGCGCCCCACCTATTTTGAGAAATTCGCGAGGATTCGTCAACCGGCGCCAAAGTTATTCAAAATAGAATGTTGCGGATTTCCTATGGAAAAGGGGTCCTAACTATAACTACCTACTGGCGACCGCCAGTAGGTAATATATATATATATATATATATATATATATATATATATATATATATATATATATATATATATATATATATATATATATATATATATATTAACAATTGACACAACAAAGGAGTTTCCCTTGGATGTCCCCTCGAGAGAGCCGCAAACACAGGTAGGTTTCAACTTTTGGTTTATTGAGGCAAGCTACAGCAGTAAAGCACGAGACATCACTGCAATCTTCAAAGGCCGACGCGTTTCGTGCAACCAAGCACTTCTTCCAAGGCCAAATGACTCACTGTGCGCCGGGACAACGAGCACCTAATATCGCTGTCGACCATCCCCAGTGGGCGTGGACAGCACTGCTGCCTGCTGGTCAATGTAGTGCTTGTGCGACTTTCCTTCAGTGAGGTTCCTAGTGCACAACGTATTTCAAGTCAATAAATACCTGCAGGCCACCCTTCATTTAGCTATCAATAACCCAAGCGCTGTGTATTTCCTGTTAGCTACCTCAAATTCTGGTAAGGCTGTGATGGGTGATCGAAGCAAGGGAGATCCAATCATTTGCCCCATCGCGCTTAACACCTCCTACCAGTACTGCTGGACCATTGCACAGTCCCAGGCTGAGTGTAAGAAATCTGCAGTGTCCTGCCCGCAGTGGTTACATTTTTCATTGTCACAAAGCTGAAATGTATGCATCTTAATTGGCGTGTAATGCAATAGGTGGAGGAACTTGTAGTATATTATGCGTAATCGGCTACTGGCAGTGATGCTTCCAGTCTGCTGGCAGCAATGCTCCCATTGCTTGCCTGGCAGAGAGACAGCCACTTCCACCTCCCAATGTGCACATGATCATGTCAGGTTCCCTACAAGCGAAGTTTGTGTGTTGTGATATAGAAGGGAGTCCACATGTATGGGCGAAGTGGATAGTAGATAGGCATGTAATGGAGATAAAGTAGGTGGTTCATGTGGAAATGCAGGTCTAGCTGCCTTAACACTCTGCTGCAGCCTAACGTTTATAAATAAGTCCATGGGTGTGGTTCCACCTCATCAAAAAATTGTTCCTGCTCGTGAAATGTCTCGTCAGTATAGAGATCCCCCCATGTCTGAAGCTGAACCTTTCGCAATAGTTGTCTGCAGCTCAATTTTGGAGTCACTTCCAGGTCCGGGTGGTAGGGAAGGGGTAGCAAAGTCGAGTACAGCATTGGCGTGTCCAGCTTCTCGGCAAGCTGCCGCCACGCTGTTGTGGTGCATGCTACTGTAGTAGGGTCCATATCTCTAGCCCTGGGTTTAACTGCAATGATCCCTGTCAGTGGAGTCGGGTCCATGTAACTCTGTTCCACAGCAAGGTGTGGAATATAAGGGGGGGGCAGCACTAGTAAGCCGCAAAGAGCCCCTGTGCACATATATAACACAATTCTAAATCAGGAGCCTCAAAACCTCCCAGTGAGAAAGGCTGCGTCAATACTTCCCATTGCAGTCTGAGTTGTTTGCCACCCCAAGCTATTCGTATCTGCTATGATTTCAAGTCTGAAAAGAATGGTCGTCCAGGATTATATGGTATCTTAATGAGCAGATAGAGGAGTTTAGGCAGGACCACCATTTTGATCAGAGAGATCCTTCAAGCCGTAGACAAAGACATGGCTATCCATCGTGTGATAGATTCAGTCAGGGTTGCCAGTGTCCTCCCATAGTTAATGCACACCAACTCTGTTCTGTCTGTAGTAACCATGATCCCCAAATATATCACCTCTGCTGTGCACAACTCTATAGGATAGTCTAGTGTGTATGGGAGGACAATATCAGTGAGAGGAAACAGCTGGGACTTTTCCCAGTTAATATGTATCCCTGAGAGTTCTCCGAAATCGATGAATTTGCACAGTATAGGGTTGAGGTTAACTTGCGGGTCTCAGACATAGAGCTTACCATCATCTGCTTAGAGGGAGACTAAAATATGCCTAGTAGGGTGACGGAGGGCTTGTTCCCGACAATGCTGTTGCAGTTTTGCCTCCAGCAGCTCGATAGCCAGTTCGAAAAGGAGGGGGGACAATGGGCACCTCTGCCTCGTGCCCTGCGAGATCGAAAAGGTGGGGCGAGTTCACACCATTGATAAAGAGCTTCACCTGCGGATGGTGATAAGCAGCTATATTCATGGGAGGAAGACCGGAGGCATTCCCATTTGCCTCATCGTGCCGAGGAGATAATGCCATTCGACTGAATCAAATGCCTAGGAAGCGTCTAGAAAGACCGCCACAGCTGCCGTGTCAGGGTCTATATCTTGCATCACTGAGAAAAGGGTACAGGAATTGTGTGACGGGGCACGTCCCAGAATAAAACCTGTTTGATCGGGCAATACCAGCGAATCCATGAGAAGACTCAGCCGGTTAGAAAGCACCTGAGCCAGGATTTTGGCATCACAATCGATTATGGAGAGTGTTCTCTATGACTGGCATTTGTTCACTAGCTTTCCAAGTTTGAGCAGAGAAGTAATCACCACCTCTCACCTGGTCAGGGGGAGAATGCCGCCATCCCTAGCTTCATCATACATCTTTTTTAGTTTGGGTACTAAGTGCTCCACGTGCGTTTTATAAAAATTTGTCCTCAAGACCGTCCAGCCCCAGAGCACGACCCAATCTCATCTGCATTACCGCTGCTCTGATCTCCTCCTCCTCTCTTTCTGTGTCTCCCCCAGCCACCCGAGGGCTATGTCCTTCAGGTATGGGGTCAAAGAAATCGGCTGCCACCTCTGTGTTGTGTAGAGGGAGGAGTAATATGCCGTGAACATTTGGAGCAGGTCTGGTGTGTCTCTATGGATCTCACCATTGGGCTCCTTGATCTCCAAAACACAGTTGGAGAAGCAGGGTTTGCAGATTTGCTCTGCTAGTGCTCTCCCGGGTCTTTCCTGTCCGCCATATTTATGAGCCTTGAAGTACCTGCCCCGAAACAGACACTCCTGATCCATGGTATCTTCATATTCAGTCATCTTACCTCTGAGAATCACCTGCATATCCCCGTATGGGCGGTGAAAAGCTCCAATCCCAATCATTTGAGGTTTTTCTCCAGTCGATTGAGGATAGAGCGTATATCTGGCAGCACTCCACCTCCCTTAGCGATGCAGAGTCCCGTCAGGGTGACTTTGAAGGCCTCCCATACAGTCATCAGTTGAGGGCCTGATCCGATATTGCGGTAGAAAAAATAACGTAGTTCCTGACCTATTTCCGCTCTGAATGCGGTGTCTAGCAGTGTAGTCGGGACAAGTCACCAAACATTTGCTGGTGTCATTCTGTTTTTCTGACTATTCTGACTGGGATCCTGCTAATCAGGACCCCAGTCACTGTGCGCTCTCCCTCAATTGCACTTGATAAATACTTTTAGTACCTTCCTAATTGGCTATCGGTGTACCCTTCTAAGTCCCTAGTATATGGCACTAGGGTACCCAGGGCATAGGCAAACCAGGGGTCTCCCAAGGGCTAGAGCATGTATTGTTCCACTCGTTAGAGACCACTCAAACTGTGACTACAGGACTGCCAATACAGCCTGTGTAAGATAGTGCTAGCACAACTCAAAACAGATATTAATTTCCCTTATATCTGAGGTCACTGCACTTAAAACCTATAAGTCACCCCTAAGGTAGGCCTTTCAACCCTGAAGGCAAGGTGGTTGGTTATAAGTGTGAAGGTGCCCTGCATGAGCAGGACAGCCCCTCCAAACCTTGAGTCGATTCCCCCGGCTTTTGTAAGTGCGGTCAGCCATTTTAGACATATAGTGGACATCAAGTCAATTACGAGATGTCGAACTATAAATTGGCGGCACCAAAACTGGTCATGTTTGGTATCAAACATGTTGGAATCCTACCCCAACACTGATTCCAGTGTTAGATGTAGTATCCCATGTACTTAGGCACCCCTAGGGAGCCCCCCCTGTATTCCTGATACCAGCCTTTCAGGGTCTAACAGCCAGCTAGTGCTGCTGCAGACCACAGACACAATTCTACTCTCCTGCTGCTAAGCCAGGCTTGAGCAGGGGAAGGTAGAACAATAGGTTTTCTGATGCAGGGAGGTATAACCACCTCCCAGACAGGACTTAGTGTATTGGGCTGGGGTGAGGGCGCTTGCCAGCACCACCAGACTGCTTTGAAGGGCACATTTAGTGTCCTCCTTGCATACTCCAGTTGGAACCAATTCAGGTAGCCATTGGCTCCCGCTCTGGTGCAAAATTGGACAAAGGACATGGGAGTATCCTCCCCTCTGTCCAGCTCCTCTGGGAGGGACCCCTGGATCATCCCAACTCTTTCCTTAGGGTACTTAAGGGCTGTGGGTGGCTCTTCAGATTCATTGTAGGACAAGATTTAGATCCAAAACCACTTCATCTTCAACCGTCTAGACACATTGGACTTCGTTGGACTTCGCTTTGGGAACCGGGACTGCAACTGGAAGACTCCTGCTGCTCCTGGTCTCGTCGTCCTGCATATTTTCTGTGTTGTCTGTGCCTGTTATCCATACATGTTCTTTTCCAGGCCTTTGGACATCCAAGACATCTGGAGGAATCTCCCTTGGAGTGAAGGAGTCACTCCCCTTCATCTGCAGGCACCGCAGCCAAGCTGACTGGTCTGCTTCTCCTGAAGTCCTACAGACTCTGAGAGGCTCAGCAATACAGGTCATGGTTCTGAAACTCCTTCAAGGCCTGCAGAGTCTTCTCAGCAAGCTTGAAGTCAGTATCTTTCGTCGGAACCGCTGGAGCAGTCCTGCTGTGTACCATGTCGACTTGCCATTGCCAAGGCTTTTTGACTCTCTCCCGAGATCTTCGGGCTCCAAAAGCTGCAGCCTCCAGAATCTCTTGCACCCAAGATCGCCATACTCACTGCATCTTCCGCACTGTGGGCCTGCATTCTTGGTGAGCTGCTCGAGGTCCTCCTGTGACTCCTGTGCCTTCAGCTTGTGTGTCCTCTTGAGGGTGGTTCTTGGCTCCAGTGGGCTCCCCTGCTTGCTCGGGCCAGCTCTGACTCACCTACACTTGGTAAGTTCCTTAGACCTTGCTGGTCTCGACACTGCACCTTCTTCACTTTCCTCGTCTGTTGCTGCTGCCAAGGCTTGTTGGTGCTCCTGCCGAACACCGACCTCCTGTCTCCCATTTTCTGACATGGGACAGCTCATGAATGGCTCCTGGTCTTCCACAGCATTTTCTGGTCCTCACAGCTGCAGCAAAAAGGGTACTGTCACCTCACCTGCATCTTCCGTCATTGGTCTTCCGTGCCTCCTGGTCATTCCCAAGTGGCATAGATTCTGTCCCCTTTGCTTGCAAGTTCTCCTCATCAAGAATCCACCTGTGGATTCCACTGGACTCTTTCACCTTCTTCGCCATCTTCTTCTTCACTGAAGTCCTCCATTGTGGTCTACTGCAGTTTCCGACGTCACTTCACACCCATGCACCCGGCTTCCCTGGTGTAGGTATCCTGGTTCCTGGGGTATCCATGGGTGGGGTGACTCACCAACCTTTCATCTTCCATGGAGTTTCTTCAGGGTCCTTTGGGAATGGTCCTTCTTCATAAAAACTGCAACAGCGACCTCCCTATTGACTTGTACTGAGCAAGCAGTCGTGTTTCCACTCTGCACACGGCCTCCATGGGGGTCCTGGGTACTTACCTTGGGTGGTTCCTTGGGTCCCCGGCTCTTCTCAGTCTTCTGGGTCCAGTCTCGACTTCGATTGCGGTTCGCAATCCACTTTCTTAGTATATGGGGTGGTCTCCCCATGGAGACCACTGTGGATTTGTGCTACTTACCTGTTCTATTGTTGAAGTATTGTGTGTATGGTGATTATATCTCCAGGTAGGAGATATTGCAATGTGATAGTGAGTGTTTATAATAAATACATATTTTTATAACTGCACTGTGTGGTTCTCAAAGTCAGCAGTGATCAGCTTGCTAAAGAAGAGGCCGCTAAGCAAGCTGATAGCTGCTGACTTTGAAAAGCTTCCCTTCACAATCACCATGAATTCTTTTGAAAGGGTGGTGTGCATCCAAGGCTAAGGATTTTTGGGTGATTCCTACCCCATTTTACTCACCTGAGTACCCCGGCTGGGGACCAGGATGGCATTGAATATACATGGATGATATTCCTTAGGACGCAAATTTGGTGGTATTGGATTTTCCCACTGGAGGCTATCCCTTTGGCTCTTTAGTCCTGAGGAAGACCCGCTAAGATGTTTTACCATTAACACACAATCGGAGGGTCAAAACGTCGACGTGAATATTCTATGTCCTGTGTCAGCTATCCTACGAGTATAGAAAATTAGCAGTACTGGGATACATGGAACTTCATAAGTGTCATGTCTGTATATGTGAACGCTGTGAATTATTTTAATTTTTCATGTGATATATGTCAGTTAAATTCACTGTATTGTATGTATTCTGTGTGTTGAGGACAGCCTAACAATACATGTCATCGATGAACTGCTCTCTTTGTGTCATGTTTTAGGGACAATAGGAAGTACATAGTGCAGAGGTTCGTGAGAAATTATATAAACTCTTGTAATCTGTCTGTTAGGGATCAGACCTTGACCCTTGATATTCATACTCAGTAAATAGCATTTTTTCACAATTCATGTCAGATTTGTGACACCCGACCGGACCACTTGTAGTTCATAACTATACACCCAGGTTCTGAGGGACACAGGGCAACCCCTTTATACTTGATGGGACAGTGTTAGGGAGCAACATTTCTATTCTAACTCTGCCAGGTACTTACCTAAGGACAGGTGCTGGACAGTGACTAGGGGCAAAATTACAATTCTAACTCTGTGGGTACTTACCCCAGGTCAGGTGCTAGACAGTGACTGTGGTTGTAAAACAAATACTAAAAAAATACGCAACATGAATTTTAGTTTTTATTACCTAAACAGAGATCCCTATAAAAAAAATGATAGGAAAATCTTCACATAGCAAAACAGAATTTACAGAAAAACTCACAATTACATATTAAATATCTATTAACCTAAGCCAAACATTTTTTTCCTGCCAAAAGAGATAACGAACAATAACATTTCAAAATTCAACAGAGCATTTAAACTTTTTTCTTCCTCCACAGAGCACAAAAATTGAAAGTGTTTTTTTTTTCTTTCTAGGCAAAACAAGAAAAGTCCAAACTCCATAAAAAAATAAAAACACATACTGATACATTTCTCTATTTCTCTTTATTGACAGAACTAACAACAATGGCATCAGCTTGCCAGGCTACTTTTGTTAAGTCAAGAAGAGGCAACAGACTATTAACAAATGGTGGCTATCTTTATTGTAAGGAGAGGTTGACTAAGCCCAGGAGTCATTGGAGGTGCATGGAGTATTTTTCATCCCATTGAACAGGCAGAGCGGTTACTCTGGAAGACACAGTTGTTAGGACTACTGAGCATACGCACTCTGCCTCTGCAATGGAAATGGAAGTTTTTGAAAATGTACAACAAATTAAAATACTTGCACCCACTTCCAATGAGCCCTTTGGCTCAGTTTTGAGGAAGGTAGCCCAAAACATTCCCATGCACGTTTCTGGTAGCATGCCCATCATACCCAATCTTAGAAGAATATTCCAGAGACAAAAATTAGCAAGTAATCCCCAGCGTCTAAACCCCCCAAACTTTGGAGACATTAACATTCCCCCTGAACTAACTGTTACTTAATCTGATGAACCTTTAATATTGCATGATAATTAAAAAAAACTCAGAAAAGTGTGCTAATATTTTGCACAACCCATAACCTGGTAATCCTTGCAAATAGTGAAAACTGGATTGTGGATGTGACATTTAAACCCACACCCCATCCATCCGTCCAAATTTATACTATTCATGCTAACATAAATAACACATCTGCCCCATTAGTGTATAGCTTACTCCCTGACAAGCAATCCCCAACTTACACAGATTTTCTAACATTGGTAAAAACTGAAAGAGTTAATAAAAGTCCTAATAAAGTGATAATTGATTTTGAATTGACAATGAATAATACAATCACCAAATTGTACCTTTAAGCCCAAATTCAAGGATTTTCTTTTCACTTTCCATAGGCATATCAGCGAAAAATTCCCAAAACATCCTCAGTTGAGGATTACATGGCAAGCAGTAAACTACAGTATGAGTTAAGAAAACTAACTGTGATATACTTCGTACCACATAACAGTGTAGATGAGTTCTACACTTCAATTACAGAATGATGTTTCCCCCCAAAATAAAGCAAATTTACGCCCCTACTAAATTATATTAAAAATACATGGATTGGGGGGCGTGGCCAGCCGACACCCAAGATGCCCACAAAGAGTAGAGCGCCATCTGACGTTGATCTAAGTTCCCTTATATCCGTCCAAATATCCGTTTAAGCCTGGAAAACTCACCTGTCCCGTGCTCCTCTACTCCTACAGGTGGCCCTGTCTAAGTTCTGTGGAGGTCTGATGTCTCTAGATGGGGCCATCACCGCAAGCAGCAGGACGCACAGAGAGCTGAGAGGAGTCCCAGCGATGACAGCAGAGAGTGGAGCCTCCCACCACCTCCGCTCTCCATAGTGAGACCCGCGAGAATGAGTCCACGACCTCTCCTGGCCCACCTGGATCGCAGAGGCGATTATATACTCTCTTCGGCGACCGGCATTGAGGTCCCGTAGTGGCCCCAGAGGGACTGCGAGTTCGGCCGGTAAGCCTATGCGGCCTGGTGGTTTCCTGACTGGCGTCCCGAGACACGAGGGGCCCAGCACCTTGATGGTGCAGAGTTAACTTTGCGGTGCGAGGGGAGAGTAGTGCTTCCCTTCCCCCCTCCTACTCAATTGTTGTGCCCAATATCCAACGGACACATTGCATGGACTGACCCGGGGGCCTGAACAGTGAATATTGTTGCCCTCCCCCTCTGTCTTAAATGCGTACTGGTGCGACTGGTGTGATCCAGGGGCACCCGCGGAGTGAGCGGAATACTCAACCAGCGTAAACACCCACATAACCACACTGGTAGTATTTCCAGACTCTATTCATGACTGTGGGCCGGAGATCTGGAGAGTGATTGCGCTTTCTACCTGTGGCCTGGCGATTGGGTTGCATTCGGCGATGCCTGGTGCTTGCGAGATCGACAGAAGAGTAGCGGGCCCTGACAATCAGAGTGGGCCGCCGCTCTGAAAGTGTTAAACGATGTGGCTGGCCACCAACGCAGTTAGGTAGTAGGTTGGGAGTTACAACTAACTTCAACTCGGCACCTGTGCCTGATTCGCACACTTGTGGTGCCAACACCTTGAGCACCGTTGGGGCAATTTTAAATGGATGACATCGCCAAGATGTCCACAGCTAGGGGGCCCAAGCAGTCCCATCAGACTAAGCTGGACAAATTTGCACAGTCCAAGACAGATGACGCAGAAGACAGAGCTGCACCACATGGCGCCAAGCTGCAGTCGGAGAAAGGGGCCCCAACCCTGGTGGACGTAATGGCAGCTGTCCAGGGGGTCCGCGTGGCACTTGAACAGAAAATTGACACGGTAATGGCCGAGGAACCCTCATGCATGCAGACCTACGTAATTTGGGGGACAGGGTCAAGGCGACGGAAGAATCAGTGTCGACGCTCCAAAAATCTACAAAAAAGCCTGAAACAACCTTGAAAAGACCGCATGTGCAAACTTCAGACCTAGAGGCTAAACTTAAAGACTATGAAGGGCGCGTATGCGGAAATAATGTGCGCATTTTGGGGGTTCCCGAAAGAGCGGAGGGGCAGACTACAGACCTCTTTGTCGAAGACTTAATTCAAAAACACCTACAGCCCCGGTCCTTGTCACAGTATTTCTCAGTTGAACGTACTCACAGTGGGCCTGGAGGGCCACCAAAACCAGACGCTCCTCAGCGTCCCATTTTGGCGAGAATGTTTAATTACCGGAATAGGAACATTATCCTCCAAACAGCACGTACAGCCCCCCACTCAAGTTTGAAAATTCAAAGATCACATTCTTTCTGGACTTCACACTGGTGGTGCAAAAGATGCATAGGTCCTTTCTGGAAGTGAAATGGGCACTCCGGGACAAAAACTTGAAGTACGCAATGCTTTTTCCAGCCAAGCTGTGCGAGCGAGCTAGGGGAGGGGTAATCCTGTTTTTTTTCAGACCTCGGAGGAAGTCTGGGAGTGGTTGGAGGGATGGAGAACTCCTGGCACTCGGAAAAATTACTCTTCAAGGTGCCCCCAAGGGCACGAAACTCGCCAAGAAAGCTCCGATCGAGAGGAGGGTGTTTGATTGACTACAAAGGTCAAGCTATTATGTTGACTGGGCAGCCCTCCCCAAACTTTGAGATGACAGTGTTGGTCAGAGGTGCAAAGAATATAGGTCTGTCACGATAAGAGCTGGGGGACTACGAAATGCTGGACAGTGGACACGTGGGTGTACCGTCAAGTATGTTTATTTGGTGGGTTTTGGCCGGACATCGCTAAGACATATTATCCAGCTTAATGTGCCACCAAGGGAGTTGGGACACTCTAGAGTTTGGAAACTCTATTGATGTTTTCTAAGTTCGATAACAATTATGGACTAAAGGCTTGCAAAATGTTATAATATGGGTTAGTATGGCCAAGAATAAGGGGGAACTTGATCTTCCAGTCGGGGTTGTTCGGCTGTGTAGAGTTTCCCCTCACAAAGGTTTTTAGCTAAGGGTACACAGGCACCCTGCGAAATTGGGGGGTGGGCAGTTGTAAGTCCACATTGCAGGGAAGCGGGGGTGTGGGTTTTGAGGCCTTTTCAATGGGATAGTCATACTGTGAGTTTTATGTTATGGTGCAGCTTTAAAAATAGCATTTTTCCCGGTGCATTGAGGATTGACAGTCAGATAGGAGATGGATGTTCGAAGTGTCTAAGATATGGTCGCCAGGTGGGTGTGGGAGGATGTGTTCCTGTTTTTCCACCCTTGTTGACCTGTGTTGCAGATGGCCCCATTCACAACTACTAAATGGGAGATGATTGTGAAACGGCTCCGCTCTTGAGCCGCTTTAAACTACTCTCATGCAATGTAAATGGCCTGGGGGACCGAACTAAATGGGGAATAGTTTTGCAATAATTTGAAGTGGCAGGACCCCGAGGTGGTGCTTCTACAGGAAACTCACATCCAAGTGTCCTCCTTTTGTGCACTCAATAGATAGGGGGTATAATCTGGCGGTCCACTCGGGCTATGAGAGGGGGTCTAGAGAGGTGGGCATCCGCATGCACACCTCCTTCTCTTTCAAGGTCCAAAAGGTCACCCACGACCCCCTTGGAAGATTTGTTACGGTATCAGGCTTTTGGGAAGGTAAATCCCTTAATATAACCTCACTCTATGTACCTCCTAGATTGCACTCTATGACACTGGCTGCTCTTGGCTCCCACATATTATATCTGCCCGAGGGTGACTTACTCCTGGTTGGGGATTGTAATGCAGCCGTTTATGGTGACCTAGATAGGTAGCCACCCAGATGGGGTGAAGCGCCCGGGAAGATGCTAACGGATTTCCTCGGGGCAATGGGTCTGATAGATATCTGGAGGGTATGTCACCCCTCGTCCAGACAGTACACTTTCCTGTCTGGAGTCCACGGTAGTATGTCCAGAATCGATTATATCTTCTGCAAAGCCACTCAACTTCCCATGCCGACTTGACGGGGAATCTTTTAGATAGAGGACAGTCTTCTGGGATAGAGAAGCAGTCTGAGAGGGAACCAGCAGTACCCTTTCAGGGGCTCTATCTTAATGTCAGATCTATCCCAAAACACGTGGCAGAAATTTGGAATTTGCTAGACGATGCTAAACCGTATATCTGTCTTTTTACTGAGACATGGCTGAACAACAATGCCACACCAGCATTGGCAATGGCATTCCCAACGGATTATTCAGTTGTATGCTTAGACAGATCAGGAACGGTCTGGCAATCGTCACACGCCCCCCTTATCATATTAAGAACCTTGACACTGTCTCCACCCCCAATCTAGAGCTGTTGATTTTCAGAATGAAGCGAGCCCATATGATTGAATGGAAGGGAGCTCTAGTGTATCACCCTCCCGGAGGAAATAAGAGAAAATTTTGCACAGCACTATTAGATAGGCTGGCCCCAATCACGCTGCAAACAGACAAGTTCCTACTCGTAGGGGACTTCAATAACCATCTGGAGGCTCTCGCCAATGTAGTCGGCCTCCCTGCTTGCAGCCATGGAGTCTCTTGATCTCTCTTCTAGAGTAGTTAGCCCAACTCATTTGGTAGGTCATGTATTGGACACCATCTTTTCCAAAATCTCAGAACTAATAGTGGAACCTACGCAGAGGGTAGGCTGGATGGACCACTCGGTACTCAGCTTTTCCTGGGCCCCCTTAAAATCGAGTGGTCTTCCGCAACCTCGCAAAGATCTCGGCAGAGCTTGGAAAAAGGTGAAAGCCTCCGCCTTTAGCAGTGTTTATACTCCTCCTGCATTTATGAACTGCAATGATTGTGACATGGCTTTAGAATTATTTGAGGCCTCTATAACAGATGTCCTTGACTCTATTGCACTACTGAAGATGGTAAAAATCCAGGCCAGGGCAGCCCCTGCACTGGGTATACAGATATACTTAGAAGGGAAAAAGCCCTATGTAGGGTAAAAGAAAGGAAATGGAGAAAATCCAAATCCGAGCAAGATGAACGGTGTTACCGAGAGGCCCACATAATTTATTTAAATAGCTGTAACACAGCCAGGAGAACCTATTTAGGCTCTAGATTCATGGGAGCCAAAGACTCCTCGCGGGAGCTCTTTCGCATCCTGAAGGAGTTTACAAATCCTCGGGCGAATAATCCACTCCTGCCATCCACACAGAAATTATGTGATCACTTAGCGACTCACTTCACTAATAAGATCGACACAATATATTGCTCCTTCGGGCCTGAAGAGGATGTTTATGAGAGAGCCCCCCTGTGAGAAGGTGGCCTGATATATGCTGTCCACTAGTTCTAGTGGGCACCTCATATCAGTCCAAACAACCCCTTATGGTGAATTGGGTAAAGACAACCTTTATTGAAAGCTATCCTAGTGGTAGCTATGGAGAGCAGCCTTCAGGCTAAGTCTTGAAGGAATGTAAAGCAGCTTGTTTTACCAGTCTATAATCTCTTGAATTATCAAAAGAAAGGATAACCACACCTGGTATATATTTAAAATATATGTATTTAGGATAAAACACACCTCTCTAGTCTCTTTATGAGACTGGAGTTCGAAGTACTTAATTTACAAGTTAGCAATCAACAGTAATAGCACAAATACACGTTTGGGCCCTAGGGGCGTACCAAACCATATACCAATAAAGTGGTATAAGAACCACGACTGGACTAGATACAAGACGTAGAGCCTGTAGAATCGCTGGGACCCCAAGGAACCACCCAAGGTAGTGACACAGGGGACCCACGGGGACTGTATGCAGTGCTTAAACACAACCGCGGGTTCCCGTTAGCTTCTATGGGCAATGTCGCGGTTGGAAATTTAAAGATTAGGGACACTTAGAATCGAGTCAGGACCAAACCCTTTTGGACTTAAGAAGTTATAGGGCTAGCACCCACGGGAGCACTGGAGTACTCCAGTTACCTCACCCGGGGAAGCCTGGTGCATAGGTGTCTTTTGGTGTCGGGTTGCGTCGTCGATTGCAATGGAAGCTTGCAAAGAACTGCTGCTGCCGTAAAGAGGAGAAGTGTCCGAAGAGATCCAAGCCTGGATCTAGGATGGAAGGAACCTGGAAACAGAGGGGACAGAGTCTGGGTCACTAGCCAGTGACCGAGGGCAGGATGGATCAATGCCCACAGATGTCGGGTGCTTCAGGTGAGTTGATGGGTGTATTGACTCTTTAACCATGAGGTCCAGGAGGTGTCGACGAAGTCCACGAGCCGGATTCGAACTGTCCCATGAAGTCTGTCTGTCGAGTGCTGCGTGTCGGCGACCAGATTGGGCCCAACAAGCCTTGGCAACGGCAAGTCTCGTGGAAAGAGAAGAAGGACGTCGGTGCAGACCAGCAAGGTCTGAGGAACTCACCCAGCGAAGGTAAGTCAGAGCACGTCTGGAGCAACTAGGAAAGCCCAAGCAGAAGAGGAGTTGCCTTCATGGGGACCCACTAGCCAACGAGCTAGCGATCGCGAAGGAGTCTCGAGCGGTCGCACTGGAACCTGGCCCACGGGTCACTCGTGAAGTGGAGGCCAGAGTTCTTCGGTGCAGTCTGTGCTCAAGGCTGGGGCTACTTGGAGCCCAAAGCAGAACTTCAGGAACACACAAGAAGTGGATGGACCAGCAATAGTACGCGGTGTCCAGTGGTCATGGTTCCTCGTCACCCACGATAGCCACGGGCCTCAGCTTTGCTGTGGACTCAGGGTAGCCTCGGGGAAGTCAGGAAATCCACATCTGGTGATGCAGAGACTTCAGCGTCCGACGGGCGCTTCGGAATTGCAGACCGAACAGTTGCTTCTTTGGTGCCTGCCAAGCAGGAGAGTCACTCCTTGACCCCAAGGGAGATTTCTTCCATCTTCTAGTCGAAATAGAAAGTCGAAGATCCAGGATATATATTGCAGAGTTTCGTCCAGGGTAATATAAAGCCTACTAAGTTTGGGGGTTGGACATACTCTAGGGACCCACCTATGGGAGGGTTTGGAAAGAGGGGTGGTTACACTCATTTCCTTTGTCCAGTTTCGCGCCAGAGCAAGGGCAGGTAGCCCCTGCAACCGGTTTGAACTGGACTATGCACAGGGACACCAAATGTGCCCCCAGTGCAGGACTTCAAAGCACCAGAGAGTGCTCCTGCCCAGCCCCAATACACATCTGCCTGTCTGGTGAGGTGGTTACACCTCCCTCCGACAGGAAACCTATTGTATAGGCCTCCCCTGCCGGAGTTTTGGTCAGCAACAGGAGGTCTGTGGCAGAGGCATCCATTTTGTGATGCCAGGGCTCAGGAAAGTCCTACTGGGTTAGACCAGTGTGAACATGTCTCTCCCTCTAGAAGGGTGGAATGCTACACCCGCCGCCAGAAGTGGCGGGGGGGGGATAGTATTCCAAACACGACATGTTTCCGTGAAGCCATCCCAAAGTTAGCATTTACCGCGAGGTTATAATGCACTTAAGAGTATATGGTCAGGCTGCACCACAAACAGCATCAGAGGAGATACTCCGAACGCTGCAGAGGGGCTCTGCTCATGCAGGGGCACCTTCTCACATAAAAACCAAGCACTCTACCTTCAGGATTGTTAAGGCCTGACATAGGAGTGACTTATAGGTTTTATATGTGTGCAATGATAGTGATATAGGTAGCCTATACCACTGTAAGGGGTGCAAGCACACCCTTAACCAGGCTGCAGCAGCAGACCTGTGGTGCCATTTTGGAGTGCTTCCCAGGGGTGGCATAATACATGCTTCAGCCCCTGGTAGGCCTCTGAGGTACCTATGCCCTAGGTACATAGTATACCATATACTAGGGGCTTATAAGGCACTCCAGAATCCAATTAGATATGTACCTAATGTACCTGCAAACCATTTTAGAGAGAAAGCAGCTAGGCTGTCACCCTGATTAGCAGGGCCACAGCCAGGCCTCTGAGGTACCTATGCCCTAGGTACATAGTATACCATATACTAGGGGGCTTATAAGGCACTCCAGAATATAATTATATATGTACCTAATGTACATGGAAGCCATTTTAGAGAGGAAGCAGCTAGGCTGGGGTCCTGATTAGCAGGGCCATAGCCAGACTGAAGTCGAAAAACAGTGAAACACCAGCAAAAAGTGGGGGTACCCATGTGAAGCAGATCCTACTCTCCTACACCCCCTCCAGGGAAACCCCTGCTCCCCGAGCTTAGAATGCTTCTCCATCATTACTGGTGAGGAGGTGGGTGTTCTACTTTCTGAGGTGAAATCGAGTTCTGCTTCAGACCCGGTACTACCTGCGCTTATGTCTGAGTTAACCCCGGTCTTAGTGGACACACTTGCAGACATCTGTAACATCTCATTAGCGACGGCCACTTTTCCACGCAAATGAAAAAACGCACGCATTAAGCCCCTGCTCAAAAAAGCTCTAGCAGATCCTACTGATCTACAGAATTACAGGCCAATCTCCCTTGTTGCTCTAAAATCATGGAGACACTAATCAACCAACATCTTTCTAGCTATCTAGAACAGATTAAAATACTAGATCCAACCCAGTCTGGCTTCTGTGCATCCTACAGCACTGAGGCCGCCTTACTAGAGGTTACCGATACGCTAAGGTTTTCACTGGATAAGGACTCTCCAGTTATGTTAGTGCTGCTCGATCTGTCAGCAGCCTTTGACACCATCTCTCATCGTATCCTGTTGAACAGGCTTCGAGAGATTGGTGTCAGAGGTCTGGCCTTTAAATGGATTCAGAATTATTTGACCGACAGATCACAATGCGTCCAGTTGGACTCTTTTGTGTCACATACAGCTGCAGTGGATAAGGGGGTTCCAAAAGGCTCTATATTGAGCCCCACATTATTCAAGCTATATGTCGCCCCCTTGGCCTCAATCATCAGAAACTGTGGGTTTGAAACCATATCCTACGCTGATGATACGCAGCTGATAGTGCACATAGAGAAAGACCGTGCAGTAACAAAAGCTAAGTTCATAAATTGTATGACTAGCATAGCAAGTTGGATGAGGAAGAACTTTTTGCAACTTAACTCCTCCAAAATGGAGATACTGTTGTTTGGCAAGGCAGAAGAACTTTGGACCTCTGACTGGTGGCCATCAGAACTAGAAGCTCCTTCCCCAAGAGGGTGGGCTAAGAACCTAGGGGTTAGAATAAACAATAAGCTATCAATGGAAGAACAGGTGAAGACTCTCGCAGGCACCTGCTTCGGGACCATGCAGATGCTCAGAAAGATCTTCCCCTGGATTCCACTATATGCCAGAAAGGCCCTCATTCAGTCGCTCCTAATCAGTTGCCTTGAATATGGCAACTCTTTGTTGGCAGGAATAAAAACCTGTTATCCAAACTGCAGGTTGTGCAAAATATGGCAGCTCATCTTGCCCTTAATAAACCAGCACAAACTCCTTCCCTTCCTCTCCTACACCAATCACATTGGCTTCCTGTTATGAAACAAGCTATCTTCAAGCTGCTATGCATGGTCTTTAAGTTACTGCACGGAACGGGACCGGCTACATGACTTATAAAATTGAACACTATCAACCTGAACAACAACTCAGATCCAGCAATCGCAGCCTGCTCTGCAGCCGGAGAATATGAAAAGTCAAAATGGGTGGTCGTGCGTTTTCTTATCTGGCCCCCAAACATTGGAAAGAGCTCCATGAACAAACCCGTGCCTGCCCCAACCTTCTACAATTTAAAAAAATGCTCAAAACCTGGCTATTCTAAAGATTTTATTTTACAATTAACCTTTCCTCTCTGGCGCCAAGAGATCCCCCTGGGGATGAGTCGTGCACCATACAAATGAGTC
Source organism: Triturus cristatus (assembly GCF_964204655.1). Taxonomy (NCBI): domain Eukaryota; kingdom Metazoa; phylum Chordata; class Amphibia; order Caudata; family Salamandridae; genus Triturus; species Triturus cristatus. Next base: position 1,071,526,313 of record NC_140583.1, read on the forward strand.
TAAAGTAAAGTAAAGGTTTAGGGAGGTCTCCTTTCTTCCCAGGGGCATCTTAGATTATTCCCCGTTGGTAGCGAGCTATGGCTGTGCCCCTTCCCCCACATGCCACAAAATGGTTCTCAACCCTTGGTACCTCAAGATACCAGCAATTAAAGATAAACTTAGTGAGACGACCACCCAGTACTTTATTGAAAACGAGGGATCGGTAGATTTAGACATCGTATTGTGGGAAGCATAAAAGACAGTGGTGAGAGGTAGCGGGGTGGCAGCAATAACAGGGCACAGGACAGAGAAAAGAAAGCACTTACAGATGGTAGAGGGTCAGATTGCCCTTCTCAAGCGTGATCTGGTGACGTTGAACACTCCAGACACCAAACACAAATTGTTCATGAAACAACAAGAAAATAGAAATATTGCTGAAGATTCAGTGAGGGCCCAATACCCGGGCCACCCAATATTGCAAATACGATATCGGCGACAAGGCGAGCAAACTATGAGCCTGGTTAGACAAACAGGTTACATCTAACAGATGGGTGGCTGAGACTGTAGGCCAGGATGGTACGAGAATACACGATAGAGCTGGGATTGCGGAGGCGTTCGCGGATCATTTCAAACAGGTCTATACTTCCACTCAGGCCTCCACCCAAGCGGCAGCGAAAGAATTACTAGACACCCTGGGACTGCCGGTCTTGATCCCCAAGATGTAGAAGACTTGTACTCTGCCTTGACCAATGAGGCGGTATCCAAGGCGATTGGCGCCCTGCAGTCCTGAAAACCCATGGGCCCCAGTGGCCTTCCTATTGAACTCTATAAATCAAACGTATCCACGATCGCCCCATACCTTATACGAATGTACGAGGAAAGTGTGAACAGGGGGGCTCTGCCTGAAACACAGAGATTGGCCAACATTGTCATTATTGATAAAAAAAGTAAACCCCTGAGTGCTGTGGCTGGTAGAGGCCTATTTCCCTCCTAGACCCAGAAGTCAAAATACTCGCTAAAATCCTGGCATGCCATCTCTCACCTCATCTCCACAAATTGATCGACCCGGACCAATCTGGTTTTATGCTGGCTAGAATTACCACTTTGAACCTTCGACCCCTCCATGGAGTTCTGGGCAGGGCAGCTACAATTCGAGAAGAGGCAGTGATCGTGTCTCTGGATGCCAAGATGGCATTCAACATGATTGAGTGGCCCTTTTTATTTGCTGCACTTGAAAGATATGGGTTCGGGGAGATATTTCCATCCTGGGTATGACTTCTTTATTCGGAGCTGTTAGCCCGAATTACAGTCAATAGGGCTCGATCGGCAACATTCACGCTGCAGAAGGGAACGAAGCAGGGATATCCCCTTTTCCACCTTACTCTTTGCTTTGGCCTTGGAGCCCCTGGAAATATGGATCAGGGGGAACACGCTCATTAGGGGCCTCAACTGGTCAGCGGACTGGATGGATGAAATCTCCCTTTACGCTGATGTTATTCTGCTTTCCTTGGCCAGGCCCTACTTTTCCATTCACCGTGTCCTACATATATTTGCTCTTTTTCAGAAGTACTCTGGTTATACCATTAACTGGGACAAGTCTCTAATTTACGTTGTAAGTGGGTACCCCCTACCCTGCCTAGGGACTGCGGGGCTAAGATAGTTACAGACTTTTTTTATATTTGGGAATTTATGCCACGACCAACCCCACAGCTTTTTACGACCATAATTTGGCTCCTCCTCTGCGTCGCTTCCAAGCCAACGTCCAACATTGGAAAAACCTGCCCCATACCCTCTTGGGCAGGGCCGCCCTTTATAAGATGATGACGCTCCCCCGTTTTATGTACGCCCTGCAAAACACACCCTATTTGGTCCAAGCACAGTACTTCAATACCATTGAAGTGGAGGTACGCTCTTTGCTTTGGAACAACTGGGCCCCCCGAATAGCGTTGAGTAAACTCATGAAAAGCTGGCACGATGTAGGTATCGCCCTGCCCGCAATCAAAAGCTATTATTGGGCCTCCCAGCTAGTGGTCGTTAATCACTGGGTGCACCGACCAGGGACATATCCCGCCTACAAGATAGATAGAATATGCTCCCCGGTAATTATCCCAGGGCAATCTATGTAGGGAGGAACCACATGCCTAAACAAACCGCAACTTCCACCACAATTGAAATTTGGCACACGGCGACAACTGCGTTGGGTTGGAAACCTAGAATCATGCATGTTACCCCATTGCTCGACACACACCAACTGGGAATGTTATCGAAGCATCCTGGCTTCGACAAATGGGACTTGATAGGTCTCTCAAGGGTTGGCGACCTGTGGGCGAGGGGTGGGGTGGTCCCATTCAGTGATCTCCAACGAGATTACCAATTTCAGAGTGGAGAAACATTTAGATACCTACAAGCCCGGAATGCGCTACAAAGGGCGATACCCAAGAGCACAGAACCCCCCTTGAGGATAGACTTCTGGACGATTAACTCCAGGAAAAGGCTATTTCATTGACATACCGTAAAATACTCAACAATTCACCGGATATGCTAGGGAGAATTCGTGCAAGGTGGGCGAAGGACATCGGTGACATTGATGATGAAGAATGGCAAGAGGCGTTGGCTTCCCCCGGGAGGTGGCGATCTCTTCCAGGTTTAAACTTTTCCAAATCAAACTCCTACACCAAGCTTATTACATTAGTTTGGTGCTTGTAAAAATGGGTGCCCTGAGCTCCGCTACCTCCCCCAGGGGATGTGGTCAAACCGGCACCTACCTGCATCAGTGGTGGGAGCGCCTGATTCTTCAGACATACTGGGGGAGGGTCACATCAGCACTGTCCTTAACCTGCCTTAAAACTTTTGAGGTCTCACCCCGCTTGTGCCTCCTTAATATCTGGGATGCAACTGATCTATCAAGAACCAAGAGAGTTTGGGTCTCCCTAGGCTGTATGGTTGGGAAACGCAGCATAGCTAGAACATGGAAGGGCGTACTCAAACCCAAGTTTCGAGACTGGGGGTTCGATATGGACTGGTGTATACAGGCCGAAAGGGTGGTATATGAAAGTAGAGGATGCCCGCAAAAATGGACGAGAAGCTGGGGAGCATGGAATGTGAGTAGGGGGATGATATGCACACCCTTCAGCGATACCTCCCCACTGTCGGCGGACCATGTGGGGAAATAACGTCTGTATCATTAAGTACTGTATGAGACACTTGTCTGAAGTATTCATCTAATGTAACATTATGTCGAATACTGTACCACTGCACAGAAATTGGTGGAAATTATGGGAATTGCAGTCCACTTTGTCCCTTTTTGTTTTGGTCTTCTTGGTTTTTGTTTACTCAATAAAAAAGATTTGAAAAAAAAAAGAAAACGTGGATTGGCCATCTAAGCAGAGTGGGTTGCAGGAGGAATCCATGGTTTCCCATTGAATAGTAGAACTGTTACACGACCTGCATAGAGGGTGGTGCAAAGACTAACAATGCGACTGAGGCATGGCACAATTCCGTCAATAAATCTATTGACAAACTTCATCCAAACCGCTACCATTTTGGGGAAAGTCTGAAGAAGGAACAAAGTTTCCAAGAAATGGGAATTGTATTCTCACTCTCTGGGAGTCTGTACCCATGTGTTTCTAAAAAAATAAAGAGATGTCTAACAAACTACTCTTAAAAATACAACCATTTTAGTTGATAGTGGCTTCAGACTACCTGGTCAGTCTTGCATACATATTACATTTCTAACACTTACTGAAAACTGCCTTAATTATGTCCCAGTTTTGAAAACAAAATTCAATTAAATTGACATTTTTGCAATTATTTTTAAAATAAAAGAAAGTATTTTTGAGGTTACTAGCTGTAGCTGCTTTCTTTTTTCAATCCATGGTAACTTTTTCAAACCACCTGTCACCAAGAGTCTTCTGTTTTTTCTCCAACATTCCATACAGGGTAAGCAGTATCCAATAATAAATTAAATTCCTGAAAAATATGGTTTGTATATTTAAACCATCTCCTACATGTCAATATTTTCAAACAAAAATGTTTGTTTACTAAAAAATATAACTCAAAAAACAAAGTCCCAAAAAACTCAACAGTTAGGAAAAGAACTTGCAAGAAAAAAATCCATTCTCCAAAACTACAAGTATTGTAAAATCCCAGTCATATTCTCTTCAAAAGAAAATGATCAATCTAAAAAATAAAAATGAAGAAGTAAAAATCTGTTGGCTAAACATTACTAAAAAATACCTTAGGGATTTCGAAATCGAAGATCCCCAAAAAATATCCGGTTGTACGAAATTCCAATTCCCCCAGCAGCCTTGTGGTCTTTGTCCTGAGAAATCAACATACAATGGAAAAAACAATGGAATGGAAAAAACGCGCCGTAAAAAATCCATCAAAATATTACTTTTGTTCAAAATCCGTTAAAAAAAATTATATCAATTTTTTTTGCAACTTTTTTGAACCTTCTGTTAAAAGAAACAACCGTTCTGACGTGGGCATTTAAACATAAACTGCATGTAAATTAAAATATGGTAAAAATAGCACAAACATGTTTTTATATTAGCTACAATCTAACTACTGCCCCCCCTCACTCCTTACAATAGAACTAGCCACCTATATACTTAAAAATATGTTAAATCGTTCTCACCTGACCACGGCTCCTCCTTGCTTCTGATCTTGACCGCGATGCTCCATCAACTGTAGAAACAGACGCCCAACCACGTACGTGAGGCCTAACAGGGAAAAAAAAAATGGGACCGTTTTTGTCAATGAAAGCAATGGAAAAGTGTGGGAAACTGCTTTCAAAAATGTAAAGCAATATGGTATGCATTATAATAAACTATTGTTTTATTTTTAGAAAATAATTTATATTTAATACCAATTTAAAAAAAACTTGTTCTATTTTTTAGCTATTGGTTAATCATTTTTAAATTGAAATACCTAGGGGCCTATTACAATGTCGGTCGGAAAGCCTCCGACCTCAGGTCGGAGGCTTTCAATTCCGACCACCTAATAACAATGTAGGAAGTCGAAATTGAAAATTGCCGGTCATTCCGAGTCGGAGACATTCCCAATGGATCCCAATGTATGGCGTTTCCGCTGTTGGGATTATGATGCTCGGTTTCCCACAGACTTTCCATGCCGGGCTTTCCGACATGAAAAGCCTGTCGGAAATCAAGTTTTGGGACCCGTAACAGGGCCCCCTACTCTTTGCGGATTCCGGTTGGGGGCCGAGGTGCCAGCCAAACGGTGCAGGGAGGAACACAACCTCCAATTTCCCTTGGGAAGCTTGTGCTACAGACGGTTTACGGCTGTAGCACAAGCTCTCATAGGGAAATGTGAGTATGTTACTGCATCATGTGTGGTCACATCGTAATCAGGCTGTGCAGTAGGAAGCCTGAGACATATTCAAACGGCAACTTGACTGGATAGGTCACTTTCTTCTGCAAGTATTTGACTGCATATTTGAGTGAGTACACTATTTCCTGTATGCATGTTTCACTTAATATGTAAATAACTGTCACACTCAATGAGTTGCTGGTTTAGAAACTATTTAAATCTCTAAATGTGTATGTTAGTGGCTGTTTGAATTGATTACTACCTCCGTTAGTGACTCTTGGAGTATATTACTATGTATACAAGTGGCTCTGTTACTGCTCAATACATAAGTACTATCACAGTCTGTAAGTGAACGTGTACATGCCTCTGTCACTGTCTGGCTACATGTATGAATGGCTCTATAGTTTTCTAAATAGGTATTTGAGTGAGTGCATACATAGGTAAGTGGTTGTACAACTAGATATATTGCTCACTAGGGGCTCCATCTACAAGAAAATGACGCAGCACAGTGTCGCAAACCATTTAGCTGCACCGTGCTGCGTCATTTTCAAAGCACAGGGGTGTGTCATATTAACAATAATGCGATACATCCGTGTGTTTTCGCCTGTACTGGCGCACAATTGGCTGCCGTGCGCCAGAGCTGGCACCCGTACGCCATTTCACAATGGTGCCTGTGCTGCGGGTATAATTACTTTTGTGCAGGAAGGGGCACCTTCCTGCACAAAAACAATAAATAATGGCATTTTCCTTTTTCTATGCATGCTGCAGAATGCAGCACACATAGAAAGAGGATATATAAAAGGATTTCTCCTCCTTGAGCCATTCCTGCACCTTCCCTGGAGAGGCATAAGATTCTGATGCATTCCCAGTTGTACAAAATGATGTAAATCTGGGAATGTATCAATTTCTGTGAATGTTGCGTGGGAACACCCACAGCAACACCCAAAGAACGCTCCTTTCACGCAGAGCAATGCGTGAAAGGGGCCCATATTTACAAGGCAATTAAAAGTCACGTAGGATGACTTTACGTGGCATCGTAAATATGGGCAGGCACAATGCGCCGCTGGTGCGTCAAAAAAAGTGACACACCGGCGGACAATGGGCTTGTAAATATTCCCATTAGAATCTTTCTAACGCACTAAAAAATCAACGTACAAATTTTGCCATTCAAACACATACCTTCCAACTCTATCACCTGCTTACAACTTACATTACAGGTGATTTATATCTAATAAATGGAAAATATAAGGGTTTCAAACACATTGTCAATGTTAATTCAACATAGCAGTGTAAACTGCAGACACAGGTTGTGGAGTAGCACACCTTACACATATTTGAATTCCTTTTTCTCTGTGTTGCCCAATCAGACATACTACTAGTAAATTAATTACAAATGCAAGTACACCTACAGCACCGAACTTCAGCCTTACAAATAAATTAAATATACCAATTGTGGATGAGGTAACAAAACTATATGTAGGACAGAACAATATTCACTTGACCACTAACAAAGTTTTCAGTCACCTAATTACAACTAAATGACAAAGTACCTAACTATATTTGTTTCATTATCTGAACCCCTATATGTCAGACTATTTACATGTACATACCAGTTACTGTTCAAATGGTTGACTAGTTACATAAGCACTTCTCTTTATATATAATCAGTTATTTCAGGCTGCTTTAGTTAAATTGCAGGATATGTAACTAACATTCAAACTTAATTACATTTACCTCACACTTATAACTCACTATATTTTTCTATATTTACATTGTCAATATCCCCATTTTTAACATACCTCTGATTTCGCTTTATAGATCCTCAAATTTTAGCACACTCTCACTTCAAATTTCTTCTCATGGAAAATGATAAGTATCAATCTCTATAATAAGGAACTAGTAATGGCAATTTTTCCCTCTCTTTTTTCAGCGATGCTGATGCATTTAGCAAATCAATAACGCTCCCGGCATTATTTCCTGCTTGTACTAGTTTTTATTGGTCGGTTGTTTTTTACCCTTTATTAGTCTCCTGATAAGAAGCCCAATCTGGAAGTGTCTGTGGGTGGATTCATGACTCCGTCGCAACACCCAGCGCGGCCCCCATCCAACTTCAGGACAGACTTGCTAATCCATACGGGAGTCTGTTAAAGCATTCACAGTAATAGTACTACCATTTGTCGACTACCTTTGACGTACTATCATAGTACTGAATTAGAAATTTTGTATATCACAACATATACTTTGTCTAAATTCCTCTACTTTGTGGTTTCAAACAACAGTGTATTTAGAACCCTTCCGCCACACTGCTTTACCTCTATTTTCGTAGCAACCTTCTTTGAAACACTCTACTGTTGCAGTAAGTCAAAAGTTCACAGCACCTTCGAACAGCAGCATTCCATCTTCAACTTCAACTGTAGAATGTGTGGTTGACTGCTTGAAAATGTAAGCATATCCACAATAGAGTAACTTCTCTTAAATTTAACCATAGCCAATCATAGATCTACATACTTTACTTACCTATTACCTATTTTTAGTGACAAATTATTTACACCACTCAATCAACTACGTCCTTTTCTTAAACTAGGGCAACTCTCCATTTTAACTGCTTTTCATTTTACCCCATATCACATTCAGCTTCAACCATCTCCTGTGTGCTACTAATCTTTCCTTAAAAATGGTTAGAGTGTGGATTGTGGCTCACAGGTAATTTTTGGGGCCAGAGAGTGTGGGTCTGTAAGTACGTACATCACTTTCTGGGAGGATGTGTGACTGGGTGCATGAGTGTCTCACTGGATCTGACAGTGGATATGTCAGTGACTGAGTGGATCTAGGAGAGGGTGCAAAAGGTGTCTGAGTGAAAAGGGAACTGAATGCACAAGTGTCTGAGTGTGTCTCTTACTGGGTATATGAGTGTCTCAGTGGGTCTGTGAGTGGATGCATCAGTGACTTAGTGGATCTCTAAATAGGTATGTGACTGGCTGAGTGGGTATGTAAATGGGTGCATAAGTGTCTGAGTGGGTCTGTGAGTGGATGCATGAGTGTCTGACTAGGTCTGTGAGTGTCTGCGTGAGCCTCTCAGTGGGTGCATAAGTGTCTGAGTGGCTGTGAGAGTGTCTAATTGGGTCTGTGAGTGGGTGAATAATTGTCTGAGTGGATCTGTGAGTGAATGCATAAGTGTCTAAGTGGGTGCGTAAATGTCTGAGTGGATGTGTGAGTGTCTGAGTGGGTCTGTCAGTGGGTGTGAGAGTGTCTGAGTGGGTGCATGAGTGGGTGCATGAGTGTCTGATTTGGTCTGTCAGTGGGTGCATAAGTGTCTCAGTGGGTCTGTAAGTGGGTGTGACTATCTGAGTGGGTCTGTGAGTGGGTTTATGAATGTCTGGGTCTGTCAGTGGGTGTGACAGTGTCTGAGTGGGTACATGCCTGGGTGCATGAGTGACTGAGTGGGTGTGTGAGTGGGTGCATGAGTGTCTGAGTGAGTATTTTTTGGCTGAATCCGTAAATCTGCTGCGGTGGTACCTGGGGTCCGTGCCAAGCGCCGCAGCAGATTTGTGAGTCCTTGTATGTGAAAAAAAACATTCTTGCGCATTATCCTACCCATCAGGGTCCCTCTCAGACCCCTGTATTGCATCCATGGGGCCAGGGTACCTCTACCTCGACCCCTTCTATTATTGTTTTGATAAGTTTTCACCACCTGTGACAATTCCCTGATATATAAAAGGGCAGTCACAACTTCCACTGAAGTTGCGGCCACCTAATCACTGCATTGCTGTGGTGGCATGGATTAAACAAAGTACTGTGATGGATTCATGAAGGATTTGCGCCTCCTTATATACAAATGTATTTTTCCTTTAATTTCTTTAAAACAACTGAACTGATTTACTCCAAATCACAAAAAGGGCTCTTTCTGAGCCAAGAGCTACCTCTCTGCCAAATTTGGTGTAATTCTGTAAAGCAGTGTGGGCTGTAGTGGAGTCTAAAATCCCCATAGGAAATTGCATATGAAATGCACTTTTTTTGACCATCACTTTTCTTGGTCCCCACTTGACGGGTCACCCCGAAACTTTCCATGCACATCTAGAAACAGTAGGGCACTTTTTGGGGGAAAGTGGATGAAGATTTGTCATACAGCGCCAAAGTTATAATCAAGTAAAAAAAACATTTTCCTATGGAAACTAGGCCCTAACTATAACTACCTATTATATATATAGCATGTTACCTACATGTTGGCTTTCTTTTTAATAATGAAAGGCATTTACCCACAAACTTGAAAACATGGGTATGTTTAGATTCAACCTGACTTGCTTTCGAATTTCTGGACATGGAAATATGTGTCATATTCTCTCACAGAATTCAACCAACTTGCTGGATAAATCTGACTTTAATTCTAGTGCAGAGAGGCCTAAATGTACTGAACCCCAAGCAGGTGACTCAGGTCCTGTTCTGAGCTGAATTTGAGCACCAGACACCTGAGCACTGAAGCCAAAGAATGGAGCTCTGGAAGGAGACAGTTTGTGTTTGTTGCTATCCTGGTAAGCACGTTGTTAGTCACGGAGGGATGTATACTGTTGATAGGTAGGTTTGCTGTTGATAGAGCTTTAAAAAGGATGAATGTGTTGTTGGAATTCTCATTTTACTTTGGTGTTGAAAAACACCTGAACTTAGACAGGTCTGCAAACTCACACATTGCCACTGTGTGTCACACCATATCAGCCTTCTTTCACACGGTCTTCTGCCGAAGAGCCGAAAATACACAGTGGAACATAACATGAGCTGAAAACCGCGGCACAGAGTGGGTGTTCAAGTCGCCTTTGGGGGTTTTGCATACCTGATGTCCATTATGGGACATTCGCTGCAGTCTAAGATGCTTCTTTTTGGAGAGGGTGGAGGAGGATCGAATTTACTTTTTATGCTGTGCTCAGCACAAAGCTCCGCCCCCTCCTCTTACACAGTGAAAAGTTTTTAGCATTTGTCAGGCCTCATTTTGACCATTTCTGGGTGCTGTCAATTTTGGCAGACAGGCGACCTGCTGCACTGTGAGATAAGGGGATTTCCCAGGATCACACAGTTTGCTTTTGTGGGGTAGCTGAGATTAGAGCCAACGTCTCCTGGTTTGAGGTCGACTGCTTAGGTACAAGCACACATTTATTTATTTATTTATTTTATTTTGAAAGTTTTATATAGCGCGAACCAGACTCTTACGGGTATCAGAGCGCTTTACAAGGTAAATGTCATAGTTACATGGATACAGGGTAAATAACATAAAGTTCAATGCTAGTCAGTGATATTATAAACATCCTATCGTAGATACATAGGTATATAATACATAACAACACGTTCCATGTATATCAAGCATAATATAGATACAATATCCAGGATACCCGGCTGGACAGTAGACATTATAAAGATGCAAGTAGAAGATGCGTTGGGAAGCAAAATAACAGTAGTTCATGCTCAAGTGAATTTAGCCATGAGAAGCGATTTCACTTCTTTTTTGAAAGATGCGGTGGAGGGATTAAGTCTAGTTTCTGGGGGCAGAGCATTCCAGATTCTGGGCGCCATCCCTGAAAAGGTTCGGTTGTATGTTTTCTTCTTATTGAATCTTTGCGGTTTCAGTAGAAGGTTTTTAGCGCTTCTTGAGGATCTGACCCAACATGTGGGCGCCTGTTTCTGTGCCAGATAGCTGGGTGCGGTTTGATGAATGGCTTTATGTGTCATGCATGCTATTTCATAGATAGATAGATAGATAGATAGATAGATAGATAGATAGATAGATAGATAGATAGATAGATAGATAGATAGATAGATAGATAGATAGATAGATAGATAGATAGATAGATAGATAGATAGATAGATAGATAGATAGATAGATAGATAGATAGATAGATAGATAGATAGATTTTTACCATGCCAGCTGACATGTTATGTTACCAAATTTGTAAAGCGCATGGCTGCCCTAGCGACATGCTTCTTGTCAGTCTCTGCTTTCCTCGTGGATTGCTGTGCCTTTGTCATGCGTGCTAATCTCAGAATGCTTACTTTAGGGGCTTTAGAGGCAGAGCTAGTTGGACAATATCTATTTCCTCTGTCATTCCGCCCATGCTAGCCTTGCCCTCCCAGGTGCATACCACATGTGCTCCTCAGTCGCTTGCTGAAGGCTAGCCGCTAATTGGATGCTGGATAGATGTCAGCTCACAACACCAGGGGATGATTGCTTTTCCCCAGGGGGGCTGCGGGGGTCCATCAGTCAGCATCTCCTCCAGGTTATGAAAGATAAATCATCTATAAGCAGAAAGATCAAAGGCTAAGAGATAAATCACAGATTAAAGAGCAGATTTCGTGTGGATTTATAGGTTATGGTTCGGGGTCAAATAGTGTGATAGGTTCTATATGTTAGGGATTTATGGGCCTGCTGTGTTCTCTCTTTTACTCCATTGTAGCCCTCCTGCTCCTCCCTTGCCCTCCCCTACCATTGCCACATTCTACCTTTTCACTGAAAATCTCCCCTGTTTTTTTTATTCACTCCTTCTTTTTAGGCCTTGTTTCACCCATCAACCTTTAGTATCATGCAAAGAAGAGACTTTGTCAACAAGGCTGCTGCGTGCAATGCTGACATCTTTGTGGTGGGCGCTTGGCCAGGAATGGAGACGCCACTTGTGACATGATTCCTGAGCGCGGCTATCAGTAGTGCAGCATGTGTAGTGGCACCAGGGCCCAGGGTTTGAAGGTCCCATTGGACACCAACAATGGTTGTTTCTTACAAACAGAGGTGGCTCAGCACACAACTTAAATACAATTATAATGGACAAAATTATTCGTCATAGTCAATGTATAAGCAAATGAATATTGTATCCCCAAAGATTCACAATAAACTTCGATGTCTTGCGAATGGTTGGCAATTCTGACGTATAATTTGTTATAATACTCTGTTCTTTGTAGATCCTATACATCTGACAGTATTACTGAATAGGAGAAAATGGAAAAACTCTAAATTTTGTGGATTTTTTAAAATTACTATTTGCAAAGGTATGTAAAAAATTGTAATTTAACTGATAAAAAAACAGGTCCATTCGTTTTATGCTGATAATTACTGTATAGAATTAACGGAAGCAAGCCTCATTAATAGAACTTTGGCCCATTATTGTCTTTCAATATGAAATTGACCAATTTTATTAATATCAATAGTGATTATAACAACTTGCTAGTTAATAATGAATATAAACACAACCGGTTTGTTTCGCTCAAAATGATTAAGGACATCGTGTCAGAACCTCAGTAATGTCCTCAAACAATTGCGTTAATAAATTGCATTGAAAAAATTGCATTGAAAAAATTGCTGATAAAACAAATGTTGTAAACTATTTTGATTACATGAATTCAAAAACTATTGCGTAAATCCAATTCACATTAGGCTGTATCCCCCAGTCTGCTCAGATTCACAGATTATATTAGGTACAATAACTATATTAGGACTATACCTCAGGTCTTGAAGTATTAAGAATGTTTACTTCTTTATCACTTCCGATAATTTTAATTGTATATAATAATGTATGTTTTATATATGTATTTTTATAGCCTTGAAGAAGTCCCTTTGGGACGAAACGCGTCGGCTATGAATTGGCAATGAATTGTAAGCTGTAATTTTAAATGGAAATCTGAATCACCAAATAAAGAAAACTCACCTTCAAGACATCGAAGTTTATTGTGAATCTTTGGGGATACAATATTCATTTGCTTATACATTGACTATGACGAATAATTTTGTCCATTATAATTGTATTTAAGTTGTGTGCTGAGCCACCTCTGTTTGTTGCAAATTTTGGTTCACACCAAATATTAGGGGCGTATGAGGGTCACGTCCCTGGCTTCTTGCACCACATTTCTTTTTCACAATAATATTGCATTACAGTTTTGACTAGTGCAGTCCTTTAAAGTGCCCTGACCTTCCTATCTCTCTTTTAATGGTTGTTTCTTACTATCCCTACAGGCTGGTTGTCCATTTTCTTTGCTTGTATCGGCCCATGAACCCTTTGCCATGCCAGCTAGAAAGACATTACCTATTCGACCATTGGTTCACTCCAGCTACCGATCACTTGATGTTCAATGCTCCTTCCATAAAGGCCTGCTTGCCTCACTGCTCAGAGATCTTCACACCCAGTAGAATGACAAATACACGTACTCACAAACGGGTAGAGAGTCTCATACAAGTATAGGTTCTCACACAGACCGATTCTCAAATAGATAGAGCACAACCAAAGAAATAATCACTATCTCTCTGTCTGTCACACACAAACACACACACACGCTCAAACACACACACACACACAGACAAGCACACTTATATTTTGTATTCTCTTTCTCACCCACACATATAGATACAAACATACATCCTTATATATCCCCACAGTCATTCAGTCTCTTACTATACTAATCAGCATACACACAGAGATGCTTATACAATGTCTCTGTGTCACTCTCTGTCTATCAATAGCCCCCCAACTTATTGGTGTCCCTTTAAGTCTTTCTGACTCAGGATTCACTCAAATAAATCACATGCTTGAGTGTGATGTATGTAGCATGGAGCACGAGGTCTTTAAGGAGTGTTATTACTACATGGTGCCTGTGTGTTCAGCCGCCTTCCCATTTCGTGTTCTTGGTGTCGAATCCTGAATCAAGGAGATGTGAACGCTCACCACTAAACTGGGAGACTGGTAGGGGATACCACTCCCTCTAGGCTTGAGTTTTAGGTTACTTTCCCTACTTGAGGGTTTCTTTACAGTATTAAGGGACTTTTTGCCAAGGCAGTGTAGAGAAATGCTCTTAACTCAGAAATAATACAACACATAGGGGGATATTCTCAAGAACGTGCGATAATCATTGCCAACCTAGGCTAACACAATTTTACATAACACCGTCTATCACGGGAAACTAACGCCGTGTTAACGGCATATTCTCAACACGCCAGCAACAGGCGACAGTTCCCTGATAACACGTCAAATGTCCACGTTAAAATTCCCGGGACGCCGATAAAAAAGGAAACCCGAACGTGAAAAAGTTGCGATGGGCCCAACAGTGATAAAAATATCAGCGATAAGCAGCGCCAGGCTTGCTATTCTCACGTCAGGCAGAAAAATTCACCATAAAAGCTGCAAAAAATAAATAAATAAAAGAACTGAGAAGCACCATTGAGGAAGCTGGAACAACTACGGAGGCCAACCAGACCCCTCAAACCCCCCGGAGGACCAGCCAGGGACCTCGGGGAAGGAGAATAGGAACCCGCGATTCAGTCCGCATGAAAACAAGATCCTGATTACAGAGGTGATAGAACACCATTCCACAAAAAGTAACCCATGATCAAGTGAACAATGGTCACTAGTTCTTATACTTAAGCCTGGACAGTTGGATATGGGAAGATCCTATGTGAAGTAATTAGTTGTTACCCACTAGAGAGTGGGGAAGGAAACACTTCCTTTTGTTTATATTACCCTCACACACCCTAGTGGTATCATGCTTAATCATCGGGTCACCCTGACCCCTAAATGTCAGGGTGGGCTCAACCGTATTCCAGGGAGCTCTTGGTGAAAAATAGCCAGAGGGAGTTAAAGATTACAAATCTGCCAACAGATCCCAGTATCCCTTTATTCGTGGATCTGCTAGGGATATTAAAATGCTCAAAAAGTCGGGGTCAATGGGATTTTTATGGTCCTATGACCCTAGTGCCAACATGTGTTAGTGGTGACACCCATGCTGTCAGGGCGATAGGTTTTGCAGTTGACATCACTCAACATACCTAAATAGTATATGTTTCCAGTAGCATATATCAATACCACACGCAACTAAGTGGTATATAAAGTGATGTGGCGATAGAGATCGCAATCTGTCGGTACTCACACTTCTGTGCGTGCGTGGCCACAGAAAAAAATCAATCTTGTGTCACTCCAAAACAAACCACACCATGCTAAAATCAATCTCTATGGTTATTCCTTCATACACTTCATGTGTAGCTAACTTCCTTACCCCTCTTTGGGAGAGTATGTACATCACTGAGGCTCCAGGATCAAAAGGGGTAGCCCTTTAGTCAAACTCTGTTGGTGTTCAAGACATACCCTGTAGAAAACAGTAACTGGCATAGGCGAGGGAGTCACCACTAGCACTTCACGTATGGGAAGTGTTGAGCTTATACTAAAAATATTATACTATTATCTCCTCTTTTTCTTTCACTTACAGATGGAGTAAAGAAAATTTTAAAAGTCAAATTGGTTGGTTAATTTTAAGGAGAAGCTTTCTGCCCTGAATATATAAATGTAGAATAGGGAACTTCCCTTCTTACTCTAACCAGGGAGGATATCCCTCGTTTGCCCTGATGAAAGTCCAAGATCTTTTGGCCAAATAAGGACTGAAACATGTTGGCACTAGGGTCCTAGGACCACAAATATCCCATTGACCTCTCCTTGTTGAGCATTTTAATATCTCTAGCAGATCCACGATTAAAGGGATACCGGGATCTGTTGACGGATTTTTAATCTTTAACTCCCCCTGGCTATTTTTCACCAAGAGCTCCCTGGAATATGGTCGAGCCCACCCTGACTTATAGGGGTCAGGGTGACCCGATGATGAAGCATGATACCACTAGGCTATATGAGGGTAAAATAAACAAAAGGAAGTGTTTCCTTCCCCACTCTCTAGTGGGTAACAGCTAACCGCTTCACATAGGATCTTCCCATATCTAACCGTTCAGGGTTAAGTATAAGAACTAGTGAACATTGTTCACTTGATCGTGGGTTACTTTTTGTGGAATAGTATTTAACACAGGAGGACGTACTCCCACTTGTGACTACCTCTCGGCCCCTGCGGCACAGGTAAATGACCATTCCCTGGTTGCCATAGTTACTTGGTGATAGAACACCACCAACAACTGTTCATTGCTAAGGACAGTTGCAATGTGACGTGCTCATGCCTAGAAATTGTTAATGATTGTGTTCCTTCGGGCTATTCCTGCTGCAGCTGCAGTGGGGTGTGGTCCACCTGACTCAACTTCCTCATCATCGTCCGGTGCATCTGGCACCTGGATCCATGGGGCATTGGTGCATACACCTATGTTGTGCAATACACAACATGCAATGATCATCTTGCACACTATTTCTGGGCTGTACAGTAGTCTTCCACCTGTGATGTCCAGGCACCTGAAATGTGACTTTAACACACCGTTTGTGGGCAACATTGTACTGCCCCTGGACCGGAGTGTTCGGGGCTCGAAGGGGTGTCATTATCCATGGGCAGAGTGTATATCCTTGATCACCTGTGAGACGTAAGTGAGATTAGTGGAAATTGGTGGTTCAGTGTTATATCATGGTCAAAATCAGTTAAGGCCCGTCATGCAATTTGCTTGGACATTGCAGACACTGAAAATGGGTAAAGTGCCTTGGTATTATCTGAATGCCACTGTTTTCTTTTTGCCTTTTAACCTGGCTGATAAATAGAGGTTTATGTCCATGAAGGATGCTGTGTACACACTGGTACATATTGAACAATTGGAGCCTTTGCTGTTGTCAGTGGCGGAAACAGACTCTGCTGTTTGGTTAATTCATGGAGTTATCACTTTGCCCTTTTCGTTTTTTCAATTTACATCATGTATGCAACACTTCCCGGTTGGCCGCTTTGAACCGCTTGGTAGTGCTTTTCTGCATGAATTATGGGAGCTAGCCTTTGCTTATCGGTGTCTGAGGGAGGATAAAGAAGTTTTTCTTACAGGGAAGGAGTGTGATTCGACAGTGGGTCACTCTCTTGGGTGGAAACCGGTTAAATTGCACGGCGAATATAACGTGTCAGAGCCAAATCTAGCATGATTTTCAAAAGGTACCCCAGTGCCATTCATCATGCCTGTCCTTACATTGCTTACTAACGGCAGCTATCCTATTTTAAACAATCAAGACTACTGTGGTTTGCGGGCTGGAGTCCCATACTTGGTAACAGTTTTCCAGCGTGTAACTTGCTGTAGCAATGTCCTTTTCCCGCCCCCGCAAGGGAGTTTAGATTCTTCACTTTGGCCTTCCATTCCAACTTTGAAAGCAGAGTTCAACATGTTGAGCAGGCTCAAAGCCCTTTTATTCCAACAGGAGGTGGACCTCACTTTCGCCAGAGAAACATTCAGCTTGCAGGTGGCTTGGACCTCGAGTGAGATACAGTCACTTCTTTACACTGACCTCCCACTTCATTTTGGGGAACCAATTCACCAAATGTTTAATGCATCTGAGACAACAGGCCTTGCAGGCCTTGCACATTTTTTTTAAATGTGTGGGATCTGGCATGGTCTCTTCTTTTCAAACTATATTCGGGGTAATGCCATCTTTAATTCCTTCTATGTTTTCCAGCATTTTCAGAGGTTTCTCCTTAATATTGGCGCTAGTAGCTGGTGTCCTCTTCTCCTCTTTGTGCTTTGTAATGGCTGCTCACTTTGTGGCTCTGCACAGGCCGGCCAGCTACAACTGTACCGCAATCGCCTGTATGAGGCTTTTGGATACATGCCCTTACCAACGATTGGCGTCAGTTAGAACTTGAACTTTCGTTTTGCCTACTATACTTGCATGCAACCTGTGCTACATTCCAAAGATGTGATTTTTCCTGGGAAATGGAACTTTGCTTATCGAATACGTGGTGTCCAATCCCTGATTTCTGCCGGTTGATGGGTCCCTTAGAGGCGCATGACGAGGCTTGTTCTGTGGATGGTCAAATGACGCTTGCAGCTTTATTTGGAATCTTGGCTCAATGGGATATCTGTGCGGCTGCGCAGACTTTCCTACAACGTAGTTTCATTGAATATCACGCAAGATTCCCATTTCTGAATTTGGATGCTCCTGCTTATGAGGAACATGATTGTTCCTTCGACTTAATTGGATGTCATCGCTTTTTTCTACCAATGACAAAGATGAACTGTTAGAGGGAATTGCATTTCTTTGCAGACCTACCTTCATGGATTAACTGCTTAGGTCATCACAACTCCGCTGCCTGCATTATTGACTCTTTTTACAAAAGCTATCAATGTGCCTTTTGCTTTTTCTACGAACTTTCCATTTTTTCTCTGATTTTGTCTTTTATCTTTTTTGGGAAGTTCCTCACCGATATTTTGACACTGCCTGACTTTTGAACTCTGTTTCTGTTCTTCTGTCTATGTCCTACTGATTTACCAAGGGTAGGGTGTTATATGGGGTTATGAGGCCCTTTGGATGCATTGTCGACATTGTTAAGTTAGCATGAGTTTCCTTGCTCTATGCTGCTGCTTTTGCACACGCCTCTGCTAGAGTTAGTTTTCACGACACTTTGCCTCTGCCCTGTACATGATAACAGATTGTTTTTCCCATTCTCAGCTTTCCCTTCAAATTCTGTCTGACCATAATGTGCAAGGTGGACCCACAATGTCTCTTGTTATTCTGTTCTGGTCAGTCCCTATTACCTCGACAGAACATGTTAGCAACAGCTGCAATATGAAAGAATCGTGCTTTGCTATAACGTGGTTGCATGTTTTTGAAACACACTCGAAGAAAGCTGTTCCATGGAGCTGAGCTCTGCTGTTCCTATGATGTAAACCTCTTTGCGTTTAGGTTTTCAGGTAAGGGGTCAGCTAATAACGCCTAGAGAGCTTCTGTTATATAAAATAACTTCTTACTGCCAAGGGGAGGGTGATTAGGGCTAGTTATTTTGCTTTTTTCACAGTCTTTATAAAATGATGATTCCTTTTGTATTCTATGGTATTGTAACAATGCTGATGATGCTAGCTTTATGCATTTTGCTGCTGGTCGTGGTTCGCATACTGTTTCATGAATCACTATAGTCAAAATAAACATTTTGAACTCATTTATAGTGACTCTGATTATTCTTATTGTGGACAAGTACGAGAGAGCGAAATATTGTCTTGTTCCCGCGACTCTGAGGTGAGTCAAGAGTACTTGTGTTCTGGGTTGTCTAAACATTTGTAGCTTCTTGATATTTGTAGGAGACCGAATGAGACACTATTGCTAGTCCTTTGGGATGAGCAGGTGTGCAGCCTGCGATGAAGCAGTAGGCCTGTTGGGCCAGACTGGAATGGATTTGTCTGAGACCTGCTGGACCAAAGTGTAGGCCGGAGGGAGCAGTCAGCACACACATGACTCCGTGGAGGGGTGCCGCTGGGTGCGCTGGGGGCCTGTTGCGTGGAAGACAGCGATTGGCTGAGGAGGCTGCCAAGCTCGTGGGCTTTGGGCTTGAAGTTTGCACCAGCACGTGTTGGTCCCTCTTGAAGACACGCCGGTCGCGGCAAGTGAGCAGTGAGGCCTGGGTGCGCAGGGGTGGGCAATCACCGCTGGGTGCTGGACGGGTCTGGGGACAAGCGGGCTGGGGTGTAGCAGGCGCACAGGATCGTGCAGGCACCACCGGTCACGGCAGTGGCCTCGTGGCAGGGTGAGGGCCGCCACCCTGGCAGACACGTTCCTGCAGGCGATGGCGAGATGTGCGCCGGGTGGTGTGTGACGTAGCCACCTCGTCAACGGTGTAGATTTGTCCATTGAAGGTGGTCGGCCACGTGTGTGTAGGCCTAGGGTCATGGCGGACACAGAGAAACACGCAGTAGTTACTTTGGTGGCCATCCCGGAAGTGAACCACGCCCAGAGCCTCGGGCTATTTATTCACACTCCTACACTGGACTGGCATACGCCAGCCAAGCCAACTACGCTTACAGGGGGGCGACATAGCTACATGTCCAAGGTTTTCCCCACTGCCCGAGGTAACATGGTTGCGTCCACTGTCCACACACTACAAACACCAGCAGTGTATGTCCACATGGACATGTCTGTGCTCTGCATACTCAAGACTGTCCTGTTTCACAAAAAACAAATGGGGAAACCCTGTGTCCCTCAGAAACTGGGTATCAAACAACAAAACTACAGTGGTTCCGTAGGGTGTAAGACATTATATACTTTTTCAATAGTATCACTCAATTTAGATACCCAAAAGGAACACATGCGAAAAATACTTCATATATGCCAAATTCAATCAGAATATTTATTTTAATTAATTACATTTTTCAGGCTGTCAGAAATAAACAGTGACATATAGTCAAGTGAAATAAGTGCTCAGTGACTGTGGTGAAGTGAATGCATTATATACAGGTGAAGATAAAATATATACAAATATTCACAATAGGTTGACAATTTAACAAGAGTAGGGGTCAGAACAAGAATGATCACTGTCTCCAGTAGAAGGCAAGAATGCTCATTAATCAAAACCAAGAGACTCGATATTGCTGAGCCAACATGTAACGCCGACGTTTCGACCCTGAAGACAGCTTATTTCATAGATGTCATGGCGGGTCTTCCTCAAGGCTAGGGAGTAGGTGTAGACAGCCTGAAGATAAGGAAAACGTGTCAGGGCATGGGTTCCAAATATAAGGTGTCAAATGATTGGCGCCACTACCAGGGTGAGTTACTTACCCAAATTGAGGTCTGAATTTCTCAAATGAAACTCTTCTTCTTGAGTCTGACGGATATCTAAAATGAATGGGGAAGGATTAATCTACCCATTCATAATGCGTCTATTTATAACAATTCTTATCTAGAATTTATATCCAGGTCTTACCTGATGTGAATCAGTGACCAGCATAATCCTTAATAGCGTTATTGATGAAGACTGGGAACTAAATAAATTATCCCTTTTTCCAAAGGCGTGCAATTGCTGACATTTAAAAAAGAGGTTTTAATCAGCGGTTCAATTCAATTATGGGCAGCGCCCATCTAAGCTTGCTATACTAAAATAGGTCAACACTTTTTGGCATGCGATTTCATAAAAGCCAAGAGTGTATTTTGAAAAGCGGTTAACTAAGTGTTCATTGGGTGAGGGAGCCCACTGGCCCACTGGCAGTTGTTGGTTGGAAGGTACCAGAAACCAACAAGTGCAGCACAGCCAGCAGCTTTGTCTGCTGAAGGATGTTGGTTGTCCGCTGTGTTGGTACCGTCAGCCTGTGAGTGATGTGGGTCAGGATGCAGAGGATGGTTGTACTTTTGAGCCTGTAGTGGGCAATGACATCTTCTGGCGTAAAGTCTCTGAGGCTTGTGCGTTTTAGGAAGGTTTGCTGTCTTGTTCTGTGCTTCCTCGGTGGTAGTCTGGGGGGGTGGTCCTGGGGGTGGTGGCGGTGGGTGTTGTGGCCCTCTTGGGTCTCCAAGCTGCATGATTAGAAGCTCCATGGCATCTGTTGGTCATCAGATGTGGCTCTGGGCTGGGCTCCCTTTCTACAGCAGGTTTTTGTCCTACATAAGACCAGAAAAAAACAGATCTTAAGTCCCTGCTGCTAACGTGCCTTATCGCCTGTTTTTGGCCCACATTGCCGATCTGGCTGGTCGTTGAAAATATCGAGAAGTGGTGTTATTGTGTGTTTTTGGACGGGAACGCCTACTCTGTATATGATTAGCATTAGAAGTCACTGTCAGCCTTGGCGACATTTTTAGCGGCAGCTATCGCAGGAAATCTGGCAATGTCGGCTGTTAGCGCAGGCTTGTGAATAGGGCGATGAATCAATCACCACTTTCGAGGCGGAAAAGTGCCGCTAAATCGGCGATGTGTCCTTGAGACTATGCCCCATACTTTTCCCTGGGGAAGTCATAAGGGTATACACCCAGATGACGAAACAATGTTTGCTGAAGTACTTTCTATGAAGAAAATTGAAACGTGACCAATTGAAGATTCCCTTAGGGCTATGAATTAACACCTATAGCATTGATTTCTAAGAAACTTGATTGGTCTGTAGACATTTTCCTAATATGACTTGGAACGCTTAGTGTTCCATCCTAAAGACACTACTTGGTGGTGGTATTTCACTGCTCTTTGCCACCCATGACATAGAAGTTGATATTTTATGTACGTGCACAATTATATATTTTTTTAAACAGGTGCAAGTGTTTGCTTTTATTCACTGTGCTGTACCAATCATCATATTACAGTCCTGGGCTTTTCGTAAACAATCTCGTGCATTCTGGGAGGTGCTGTCTTGGTCCATTTCATCTAAACTAAAAAGACTAACAGAGAAAAAAATAACATAACGGTTTCTAAAAGAAAAGTCCAGGACTAGAAAGTGCTGGCCTAGGTGACATGGAGTCATCTGGTAACCTAATCTCCTACCAATTCACATTCATAGATCACACCACTGCAGTCATTGGTTTGCGATTTCCCACCAAATGCTGGAGGGGGGAAGACTGGGAGACATTTACCACCCATTGCTAGACTTGTAAACAATAGTTTCTGAAAGGGGTGGAGATTCAGGGGGAAGGACAGAAATAAAGGAAAGCTACAGGTCCTGACTGTTTAAAAATATAATGTATGGGGTGACTGCTACTATGTTGTGCTATTGTTATCATATGAAAACTAGTGATGTACATGTAAATAATTACTTTCAGCCTTCATGATATCTAATGAGCTGGTTTAATAAAAAGATTTTTATATAAATATATTTTTTCTTGTGGCGTGGCGCGCCTGCGTCTGCAAGGACCTTCAGGCATGTTATAGTTACAAATTAGCATTTAAAAAACCTTCGAAATTCACTGAAAAAACCATAGGTTTCAGGGACGTTATAGTTAGTTGGACATCTCACTCGTACAAAACCAGAAATTCCACCGTTATAGTTAATTCAGCTAACTATAACTCGCGTCACATATTACATCATTCATGACATGGTCAGTGACATCACTGATGACATCACTGATGACATCTCAAATGACATCACAGATGACATCACTGATGACATCATCCACGTGATAATCTGATGCACCTCTTCATACCCTAATATAACCTTTGATACACCCACTCTAAAATACAGACTACCATTTTCGAAACCATAGACACACCAATACCAGTTACCTGATTCCTAGGTCTACACACACGTCCACTCATTCACCCATACAGCCACTCACAGATGCAGTCACTCATCAATACAGCACTATCATATGCACTCATACACCTATACAGACACTTACACATCACCACTCATCCAGAGTTACTCACACACCTAGTCAGTCATGCAAAGAATCAATCACACTTCCATTTACTCACCTATACAGTTATATACACACCACATCACTTATTCATACAGATACTAACTCATACTTACTCTCTTACACAATCACTGATACAAGTACACACTCATCCATACAGCCACTTTCACAATCACTGACTCTCACATATAGTCATTTATAAACTCCAACTCTCACATACACTGCCTTTGACATATGTAGTTACTTCGACATGTACCACTGAGACATCCATTCACTCACCAACACACCCATACACGCACTCACCCACCCACCCATACAGCTGTTTCCACATGCACTCTTGAACCCATACACTCAGTGAATCAACCACTCACACATCTATGCACAGAGTCACACACCTCCCACCCACCCACACACACACACTGAGGCACCCTTACAAATACTCAGGCAACCAATCGATAACCCATATAGACACGCATGCAGCTACTGACCAACCCATGCAGCAGCTTACACAACAACAGACAGACTGATACAGACATTTACACAGTTTAGTCACTAACCCATGCATTCAGTAAGACACATTTAATCACTCACTTATACAGTCAGTCACACACCTACTAAATATGTGATGTCATCAGCAGTGCATTGCGGGTGCGCGAGTTATAGTTAGCTGAACTAACTATAAAGGTGCAATTTTTCTGGTTTTGTACGAGTGAAATGTCCAACTAACTATAACGTCCCTGAAACCTATGGTTTTTTCAGTGAATCATTAAGGTTTTTTAAATGCTAATTTCTAACTATAACGTGCCTGAAACCCATGGTTTTTTCAGTGAATTTCAAAGGTTTTTTAATGCTAATTTCTAGCTATAACATAGCAGTCGCCTTTGCAGAGTGGTGGAGAAAGGTGAGCGTGGCCTTCAAACACCTTTTAGCAATCCCACTGTGTGGGATTTTGCGTACGTAACAGGAGCGATAGTTAGCTCCCAACGTAAACCTTGGGGGCCAACTACCCTTTTTATTACCTCCAGTAAGTCCCACACAGCAGGATTGCTAACGTGTTATATCAGGCCCTACCCCCTCCCTGCAGCACTCTGCAAACACACCCCCTTGCATGTTCTAAGTTGGGGGATTAAGTCCCCTTGAATCCCGAGGGTCCCTGGGGGCCAACTAGGCCACCAGTTACCTCAATTAAGCACCACAGAGTTATGTTGCAGAGAGATGTAAAAAGGGGCATGGCCTCAGACCATCTCTCTGCAACGCAGCTCTGTGACACTTACTGGAGGTACATGGTGGGCTAGTTGGCCCCCAGGGACCCTCAGGATTGAAGAGGACTTAATCCCCCAATTTACAACCCGTCAGGGGGCGCGTTAGCACACTTGTTATGTAAGGCCCCATCCCCTCCCTGCACCACTGTGCAAACACGCCCCCTGGCACGTTGTAAATTGGGGGATTAATTCCCTTTGAGTCCTGAGGGTACCTGGGGGCCAACTAGCCCACCAGGTACCTCCAGTACGCACCACAGAGCTGCATTGCAGAGAGGTGTAAAAAGGGGCATGGCCTCGGAACACCTCTTTGAAACTCAGCTCTGTAGCACATACTGGAGGTACCTGGTGGGCTAATTGGCCCGCAGGGCCCCTCAGTATTCAAGGGGAATTAATTCCCCAACTTACAGCACGCCAGGGGGCACGTTTGCTGAGTGCTGCAGGGAGGGGGCGGGGCCTCCGGTGTGATGCCGGATTTTTTTTTTTTTTTTTAAAAGGGGGCTGTGTGGCCCCCCATCTTTTACATTATTTGGGGACCCCCTCTTCCAGGGCCTGCTCTTTTTTTTACATTTTTTTTTATTAAACGGGAAGGGGGACGCGTGGCCTTCTCCCAAGGCCAATTTCGGCCCCAGGGATCCCATCCCCCGGGGAATGCCCACATTTGTTTTTCATTTTATTTTTTTTAAGGAGGGGGCTGTGTGGCCCCCTTCCTTAAGCCTCTATTGGCACTGGGAGGTGGCAGTCCCCGGGCAGCGTGGGGGGGGTGGGACCCCCCCACACATTATTTTTTTAAAGCCCCAGGAAGGTGGCGGTCCACGGGGCTGCGGTGGGACCGCATGCCCCCCGCACATAATCAGCATAGTCCCGGGGAGGTGGCGGTTCCCAGGTTTGCGGGGGTCCCCGCGGGCCCCCGCTATTGTTTTTTTGGCAATGCCCCTGGGACCTGGCCTACCCAGGGGCCTCATTTGTTTTTACATTTTCAGCGAGATTCGCGACCCCAATGCGAATTCCACCGAAATTATTTTAAAATATGTGTTTTTTGGCCCTGGGGGTCCTTGTGGGACCCTGTGAGCAGGCCTTGGGGGTCAGGGTGTTTCTTACCCTGCCCCCTTTTCTTCATTTTACACTTTGTTTCACTGTTTTCTTGTGACTCAGTAGGTAATATAGTTTTTTTTTAAATTATTATTTTGAACATATTTGCAAAACAAAAGAATAACAAAGACCATGAACACATGTACTACAATGTTCTCAATTCTCCCAGGAAAGGGAGCGACGTATGACAACAAAAATATAAAAATCAAATAATATAGATCAAAATTACACAAAATTAAAAAAAGAAAAACATACCACAAACATCTGTTTACAATACTTAATCTTGAGTTACAGAGTCGTATCAGAGTAAAGTCGCATCACCTAGTTCGAATGCCTGTCCTCCCGTCAGTGCCCTTGGCATCCCTACCCAAGCCCCTCACTCATCATCAGTAATCTTGGCCATTAGGAAGACCCGTAGCGGTTCCCAGATATCTCGTGGTCTTGACATTATTGGCAATTCTTCTGCATACACTTCCATATTCTCTTTACAATAAACTAGGTCTTTTAACCATTGCTCTATTTTTGGACTGTGCCTCCCCCCCCCCCAGACTACCGCCACTCTACGTGCCGCCATCATTAATGCCAATCGTACAAACCTCCCAGTCACACTCCTGAGGTGTGGCACACAGCAAAGCAAGCAAACAAGCGGGGTGCATTGTAAGTCCGCCGTCGTCATGCAAACTAAGTTCTTCACCACTCCCTCCCAGAACTCATTCACCTTTCGGCATCCCCAAGCTAAATGTAAAAAATCTGCTCCTCCCTGACCGCATCGCAT
Source organism: Triturus cristatus (assembly GCF_964204655.1). Classification (NCBI taxonomy): domain Eukaryota; kingdom Metazoa; phylum Chordata; class Amphibia; order Caudata; family Salamandridae; genus Triturus; species Triturus cristatus. The sequence goes on from NC_140583.1 coordinate 1,071,552,757, forward strand.
ACAGCAATCAGATTCACGTGTCCCGAAGCTATGCAGACGCGTAGGCGTATAATATACTTGATGTATATATTTAAAATGTATAATGCGCAAATTGCCATTCATACTTAGCGCCCCTGTCAATTCACAAATGTGCCTCTAATTCTTTTCAGCAATGGGCTCAGTGAGACACGCATTCCACCTTTCCCAACTTCTATCTGGTTCAGGATTGCATTCTCCCTTTATCAGTCTATAGAGTCTGGAGACCAGTCTTTTGTTAGTAGAGGTAGAGAGGGCAAACTGTAATGATTGGAGTACGGGCGGTTCTAGAGGGTACGTGGTGTAATGCAGTTTGGTCGCGTGTCGCAGTCTATGCAGCACAAATCTAAATAATAATGTCTGATTGCTAATGTATTGCAGATCGTCTGATGTAAGGAACGACCCTGTCAGATATGTGTCCTGCATTCGTTGAAGACCCGATTCGTGGAGTAGGCGCATTGATGGTGCTTCATGGGTCACCGTCATTGCGGTATGATGCTCGATGTACATGGCTGGTGCATATATCGGTAGTTTTTGCGCCAGTCACCCAATTGCCTGCCAGGCTTCTATGGTCGCATCGACAGCATTTATTTCCGTTTTCGGGGTGCCTCTTGCTCGGTGAGTGATTATGCTGTGCAATGGAACCGGAGAAGCATCCCCTTCCTCCACCGCAACATGCGGAGTATATGCATGTGGCCTGAGCCAGTAATACACGTATTTGGCCTGCGCACTTAGATAGTAAACATAGAAGTCCGGTGCCTCGAAACCCCCTCTGTCATACCCGCCAGTGAGAGTCGACCACTTCACCCGTGCGTTCTTGCCGCCCCAAACTAGCCGTAGCAACATGCGCCGAACATTACAAAAAAACTCCGTTGTGAGCACCACTGGAATATTATCGAACCGATAAAGAAACCGCTGCAGCACCACCATTTTAATCAGAGCAATTCGATTCGCCAGTGAAAGCGGCAAAGAGAGCCATATCTCCACCTGCTGTTCCAGTTTAATACACGCTCTACCGTAATTTTCACGTATCACAATATTTGGGTCTCTGTGAATCCACCCCCCCACATATTTAACCGGGTCTGTAGACCACACAAATGGATATTCTACATCAGGCTGCGAGGTGGACTCTGTTAGCGGAACAATGATGGATTTGTCCCAATTAATAGACAGGCCCGATAGGTGGCCAAATCTGATATATTCGCGGAGTAACTGGGACAGGTACCGAGATGGCTCGCGAATGAAAAGCACCATGTCATCCGCGTATAACGAGATAGCCACCGGCCGGTAGGTAAAATTAAGCGCCGTCTGTGTCGCTGCCTGATAACGCACGCCAAGGGTTCCAAAATGATCGCAAAGAGCAATGGGGACAATGGGCATCCCTGGCGTGTTTCTCTCCCTATGCTGAAAGGTCCCAAAGTCAAACCTCCAACCCACACCCTTGCCGACGGTTCCGCATATAGTACCGCTATCCACTGTAGAAATAAGGGAGGAAATTCCATCCGTCGCAGGATAAAAAACATATATTTCCATTCCACCGAATCAAACGCTTTTGCAGCGTCTAGCAATACAGCCGCAGCTGACAGATTCGGTTCAAGTATGTGGAACATAGAGAAAATAGTGTGCAGATTATGTGATGTGGACCTCTCAGGTATAAAGCCTGACTGATCAGGCAACACCAATCATGGCATCAGTGGCTGTAGCCTGATCGCTAGAATTTTTGCCAAAATCTTTGCATCTATGTTAATCAGCGAAAGAGTGCGGTAAGAGTAACACCTATCCGGGGGTCTGTCTTTTTTAAGCAGAGTGATTATCAGCGCTTGTCGCATTGTCGGCGGTAACCTTCCCACCTCATGCGCCTCAGCGTACACTTCAAGTAAGTGAGGTGCAATTAAATCTGCATATCTCTTATAAAACTCCACTGTGAGACCGTCAGGCCCTGGTGCCTTACCATTAGATAATGCCGAAATTGCTGCTTTAACATCTTGTTCATCTATAGGCCTGCAAACATATTCCCTATGGGCGTCCGAAAGCCAGGCGCACGCCACCTCCTCCAAATATTCCTCCATCTCGGCCTCCGTCGCACCACCCCTGGAGGTGTATATGTCTGCGTAGAAACTTTTGAATTGCTCTGTAATGGCCAAAAGATGATAATGTACTCCCCCTTCATCGTCTGTAATCATATCTATACGCGTTTGCTCTTGGCGATCTTTGATCTTGTTCGCCAATATGCGCCCTGGCCTGCCACTCTCCCCATACCTTTGCGCCGTGTGTCTGCGGGACAGGTACTTTAATTCAGTTTCAGCCTGCCAGTAGGTAATATATATATATATTTATAACATGATTTGCACTTCATCCAGTTGGACCTCAATATCTATTCCTCATTTATGTACTCCATGAGCCATTAGGGATTATAAGAAAGTACAGGTTAGGAATATGGTAATACCCACCACGATCATTAATAAATTAAGGTGGGCTTATAAAATCAATCTTCGGGAATGACTGGGCTCAGTCTGCCCATTACATGCGTTTGTTAATTAAGAACTGCTGCTATCCTGTTTTTAAAGTTTTAGTATCATATTTAGTGATATTACACTATTCACACACATTGCACTTTATTACACTCCCCTTTGTTTGCACAGCTGCAGGGACCTGCAGCAGAAGAATGGTACTGTTTAAGTGGGACGGAACGTCCAGGGATTTATCCTGCTATATCTAAATTGATCAAATCTGTAGTATATAATGTGCTTAGATGCAAAACGCTAATGCCGTACCCAATAGTGATCGCAATATACAGATAAATGGCAATGCCCGTAATATGTGAAATGGCCATGTCTGCACTTGTATGTTATAGATTCAGCTATACACATGCTCCTACACATGGAATATTTAGTTATATATTTAGCATGACATTGGATAAACATGAAACTCAGATATTTGAAATTTTATTTACGGGTTAGTGCAAGCATTACACAAGAAGGCTGTGAACACGATGCATTAATAGTGTTCGTAGGATCAATGTGCCCATCAATGCATGGGTGTATTGATAAATGTCAATCTACATTAATTTAAGCCTCTCTGGGTACATTGCACAATGATGACAGTGCATGCTAAGGCGACTTGATCAATTATGTTACATGGTTTTAACACTAAGACCTGCTATATACATCGAGTGAATGTTAAGGCATTGTATATGGAGATTTTTAGGCATGTACAGTCTTTTTACTAAGTCTATTCTAACTTGCCAGTATCACGTGCTGAGTGTATTTCTCTTAAAAAAGGGTGTGTTCACAGTATTCACGTTGTCATGTGAACAAGGCTCAGGCGGAGCCGAAACGTTATGGCGACGAGCACGCAAGATATTTGAATAAACATTTGCACTGAAATTGAGGTCTGTGTCTGTACTGTTTGGGGCAGGCGCCAGAAGTGGGCAGCCTCGACGGAAAAACGGAAGCTGTGGATATATATATATATATATATATATATATATATATCACCAACACTCGCCCACAATCCGTATATTTTCTTGGAAAGACGAGGCGAACCCAGATTCTGTGATTTCAAAAATTTATTCCGTGCCCTGCACCGCCGCCATTACGCGTTTCAGCTCCCAAAGAGCCTTGGTCACATGATACACCACATGATTGACGTTACACCATTTAAAGTGACACTGCGCGGGAAGGGAACGGCAGGCTCTGCCGTGTCAAAATCATAGACATAGACAACATACCAGCTTAGTGCTTCCTAATTCCCTTTCCACTGTACAAGTTCAAATTTGTAATAAACAAATCAATATTCTTAGCATTGTAACAATACTAAATGTGCAAAATAATGCTATGTACAAACAGATGCAAGTGTTATGGTCTAAATACCAAACGAAACTCATGGTCAATAAATATATGGCTAAATATATAAATATATAAATATATTCATTAAAAACAATCATATATGGTTAAAAGGGGATTAAAAAACATGGTTTAAATAACCATTCATATTTTATAAAATCCTAATACATATTGTAACATTGGTTTAAATCCATCTATGTATAACCTTATTGACACATGAATAAAACTTGCTACATATTTGTTGAATAACTACCACAATGGGTGATTGTACATAGCGGAAACTAATAGCACGCTGAGTCAGTATATATATATGACTGAAAACTCCAATATTTGAGGTGAGGTTACAGTTAGGTATGGTACTAAGATCATAACTTGTATTATAAAAACAACCTAGAAATTCCCTTGAAAAACACAAAGACTAAAGTGATAAGGTAAAGCCTAGCATTCAAAAGCCAAAAAAAGCTAATTTTGCTAATTATAGTTTTCTGAGCTAACAATAACTGGCACCCTAGCCAGTCACTGCTTATGACCTCACATTTTACATCATTCCTGACAAATTGCTATACATGTACAAATACACACATATACATATTTACATATGTAATTTTGTGCTTTGCTTATACCTTTTGAGTTGTTCGGTGAAGCTGCATGAAACTTTCATAAATGTTTCCCTAGTTTAGATTCTGCGTAGAAACCTTTGTGTTAATACACCTCTGGGGAGGGGTGGAAATGAAATGATGGGGTGTCAAAAAAGTGTTTCACATATTAAGTCCCATGGGAAAATTGGCTCACTGCTACAGAAATAAACGTGAACACAATTAACCCAAACTTGGCCTGAAACTAGACTGTTAATCAGAGAAATGTGTTTGCTTGGTTTGGTTTCGGTATAAAACCATTTAGTGGCTTTGGGGAAATTAACATAAAACGTTGTGGTAGGTTGGCTTGCAAATGCTAAATCAAGAGCTATCTAGACCAAGGTTAGAGAACAGTTCACAGACCCTAATTTAAAAAAAAGGAAATCTCATTGAACATGATAAAGTTTCTCTTGTCATCCTTTTCTGGGATGTGTACTCAAAGTTGACTCCATGAATCTGAAGGGTTTGATTGGCCATCTGCAAAGGAGAATTTTCTATTGGAGACGCCACTACAGGATCTGGGCACAGTCACAACATCCTGAAAAATCATTCAAAAGGCCACTGAAGAGGATAGGATTGGACACACTTGAAGCCCAGACCTGGAACTCCCATAGAGTTAAAACAAATTGTTTAATGACCCCTGGTTCTCGATCTTGTTAGAATTTCATGGACTACTGACGACTAAACAGCACCAATGCCCACAACCTTGGATGAAATTTAAACCGAGATAGAGGACTCAGAAATGTTTGGCCCCATTTTGGGTAGCCTGCCATAGTATGCAGATTCTTGCCAGAAATTGTAAATTATAGGCTCTTGGACCCATTTTGGTTCCCTGTAGTAGTTCAAGGGCATGGTGCAGAGTTCAGGAGCCAGACTCACTGTTTGGGTGTGTCGTGAGTCTGCAGGGTCACCTTAAAGTCCGTAAACTGTAAATACATTTGGCAACCATTTAGATTATTTAAAAAACACATTATGTCCACAATAAATCTTTTGTATTGGAGTGGGCTCCAGTAACATTGTGTTTTACTGGTTGCGTTTTCATAAAGTTCAAACTTTCAAAAATGATGCTCAATTTGCACAGTTGAACCCGAATCCGCAAACCACGGCTGGACTGGGACCAGAAACCAGCCCTGGCAATTAATGCTCGACCGGCCCGGTTGGGTGCTATTTAGAAGCACCGGCAGGGGGTAGGGGGGTTCGGGGTGCTACTGTCAAGCACAGCTGTCGCTTTTGTTACAGGGTAGCGATATTGCTGCACTGCTGCGAAAACGTCCCGAGTAACAAAACAAAACCAGCCCCCCACAGGTCAGAAACTGACTTCCGCCCTGCCGGCCCACCGGGTAAACGCCCGATGTCAGTACGGCCAGTCCAGCCCTACCACAAACCCAGTATGCCTTGCAGTGAGGGAAGGACCTTCTCTAAAGTGGGCGACTTGTAACAGAGTCTGAATGAATGAATATTAGTCTTATAGAGCGTAAACTTTGACCAAGGGCATCAAGGCGCTATGGATATATCCTGGGTTCGGAGGAACACAGAAGGGGCCTAGCAATTAAAGAGTGAAGAGCCATGTTTTTTCTGCCTTATGTAACAAAACACAAGAGTCTTGCCCAGAAATCGATGGGAGAGGGAATTCCAGCGCTTGGAAGCAGCAACAGAAAAAGCTCCCCCCCACCTTGCTCTCCTGAACCTGGGAACTACCAGCTAGTTTTTGCTGGCGGACCGCAGATGTTTGGTAGGGACATACAGTAGGAAGAGCCGTTTAATGCCTTCGGGGCTCAAGTTGTGAAGAGCCTTATAGACAAAGCAAAGGGCCTTGAACAGAAGGGAAGCCAGTGCCACTTACAAATGGATGACGCAACAGGGTGAAATTTGGGAAGATCCATTACAGGTCTGGCCACTGCACTCTGTACAAGCTGCGTTTTGTGGATGGAACCCATGTTGATCTCCAGGTAGAGCGCATTACAATAATACAATCTGGACAAGACCAAGCCCACCGCTGCCTGCTTTCGAGAAGAAAAGAAAAGACAAGGAAATGTCCCCCTCAGGATCCTGATGATGCGAAAGCAGATGGAGACTGTTCTGTTGATCTGGGGATTAAAGGAGAGAGAGCTGTCAACTATGACGCCAAGATTCTTTGCAGTTGAAGCTGGGCTGGGACAGGAGCTGAGCATTTCGGGCCACCAGGAGTGGGAGCATATAGATTGTTGGCTGCCAAATATCAAAACCTCTGTCTTGTCCCCATTGAGTCGCAGGTAGTTGTCTTGCATCCAGGAGGCCACAGCCAGCATGTAGCTCTTAAAGTCTGCAGCGGATGCCTCAGTGCTATTGGTAATTGACACAATAATTTGTGTGTCATTCGCATAGGACAGTGCCTCTAGCCCAAAGGATCTGATAACCTTGGCCAAAGTAGCGACACATATGTTAAATAAGGTTGGACTCAATGATGAACCCTGTGGAACTCCGCAGAAGGTATGAGTGGCGTTAGAGTAGAAGTGATCCAATTTAAGTTTTTGTCACCGGTCCGTAAGAAGAGAGGACAGAAGCATCAAAGCGGAGCCAGTGACCCCAGTTTCTCTGAGATGACCAACCAGCCTCATAGGTGAGATGGTATCAAAAGCAGCGGTCAAGTCTAGGAAGATTAGAAGAGAGGTGTACCCAGCATCCACCTGGATGTGTATGTCGTATATTGCCGAAGTCAAGACAGTCTCTGGGCTATGGCAACTTCAGAACCCATATTGGGAACCATCAAGCAGACAATGTTGCTCCAGATAGGAGCTAAGATGGAGGTTTAAATGCTTCTCCTAAATCTTTGCTGGTACTGGTAGCAAAGAGATAGGCCACTTACTTTGTGACAATTTAGGGGCATTCAGAGGAGTTCATTGGTTGAAGTTCCATGTAACCTTCCACTTCCCCAAAAAGACTTCCTCCCACTCTCTCTGCTCTCCCTCTTCCCCTTTCTCCTCCCAACCCTCTTTGTCCCCCATCCCTGCTCTCGCTTAGAATAGCAGATGACTTCATGTTATCAGGGACTATTTGTTCAAGTCCTTGCGTTTTAATTAATAGCCTAAAGGATTCTGGGATTTGAAGTCTTGGTTTACCACAATACAACCAGTTGGACTAAATCTCAAGAGTTTAACTTTATAAAATTAAAATCGAATTGAATACGGTGTTCCTGAATAAATGGGGGTAAACTAGTAACATTAGCCTCTACCCTTCCTTTCCTTTCTGCCCCTTTTGCCCCTTTCCTTATTTTCCTCTACTTCCCCTATTCTTTATCAATCCCCCTTTCCTTGTCTTCCTGACCTTTTTGTTCATGTTGTCTCTTTTGTTCCTTTCCCCTCCTACCAACTCTATTTTCCACTCGGTCTCCACCTCTCTCGCCTTGTCCTTTTCCTTCAGATCCTCCCACACTGTTTTCCTCCCCACCCCCACTCCTGTTTTTAACTTTTCTTCTCTTCCTTGCTCCCATCTGAGGACTGCAGGAAGCCCCTTTAATTCTTCTCCTGTGCATTCACCAGAACCTGCGTCCTTAATTACTAGGTTCCAAACAATGCTAAGAACTGGCTCGTGCTGCATTCTGCTGTCACATATCATAATTGGCAATGTAATTTGTGAAATATAATGTTTTCTTGAGCTGCTCAAAGTAATTGGTTTGTAAGCTGGTTTCTCCCTCGGGGCAGCGATAACTTGAGCTCTTGCCAGTGTTTTTTTGTGTATTCTTAGTGAAGCCTGGCAGAGGTGCGGGGTATCGGCGGCATCGCCCACTGTGTGCTTCGAAGCCAGGTGCTTGCTGCACAGTGCTGCCTTTTCTGAAGGGGGAACCTGGTGTAAGGTAATAAAATGCAAAGGTTGCCCCCTCCCCCGGTTAGTTATTCCCGTTGTACAGTGCTCCTCAAACGTTGCTGTGCTTCAAACCACTATATCAACCAAGAAGCCAGTATTCTTCAAAATATACTAACCTTTTTCTCCCCAAATATACATATATCTAAGCCCTAAAATAGCCTAATCTGGCAGCAACATGCAAAGAGTCGATACAGGGCTATTTTATAACACAGATTAACTGAACATTTTTCCCTTTCAAACGCTTTTGGAATTTGAAACCTTGCAGGGTTGGCTCTGCAATTGATTCTTCTGTGGTCGATACATTTCGTACTTCTACATTAGGTAATAGTGACACTTGTTTTTACAGTGCTACGATTTGACAAATCTAAGGTCGTTTGTTTTGCTGGAAAAAAGTTACTAATTTTTAATTGCTTCTTGGAACGCACAGTAGCGTAGCAAGGGGGGTGGAGGGGGCACGGCCTGCCCCGGGCGGTACAAAAGGGGGTGGTGATGGATGGAGCATCAGAACCAATCAAACACTCACACCCAGTCAACAGATCCGGGTTTGATCCATCACCATTCTTTAGCCCACTCTGCCACCCCAGTTCAGACATGTCCATATGCAAATCAGTCTGACCCTGTGCCTCATGGGAACAGTCCAGCCCGAACTGCCAAGCCATGCCTTCCCTGGACCGGAAACAAGCTTCCTAGGACCGGTTTCTGGCATTTCAGCCGTCTTCAGCCAGGCTTGCTTGAATCCAGTGGCAAAGTGAGCAAGGGACTCACGTCTGAGCATACCCTGCCAACTTATGGCGAACAAAGCGGTACAAAAGGGGGTGGTGATGGATGGAGCATCAGAACCAATCAAACACTCACACCCAGTCAACAGATCCGGGTTTGATCCATCACCATTCTTTAGCCCACTCTGCCACCCCAGTTCAGACATGGCCATATGCAAATCAGTCTGACCCTGTGCCTCATGGGAACAGTCCAGCCCGAACTGCCAAGCCATGCCTTCCCTGGACCGGAAACAAGCTTCCTAGGACCGGTTTCTGGCATTTCAGCCGTCTTCAGCCAGGCTTGCTTGAATCCAGTGGCAAAGTGAGCAAGGGACTCACGTCTGAGCATACCCTGCCAACTTATGGCGAACAAAGCAAAATCCAAAGGAAATGATGGACGGAGTGTTGAACAATGCAAGCACTCACCCCCAGTCAACTGATCTGGGTTTAATCCATCACCGTTCTTTCCTTTGGTTTTTGCTACATTTTAATAATTGCCAAATCTATAGCTGCAGGGGTAGGAACTCCCAAATTGTGGAAAGTTGCAGTCGTTATACCTATCACAAAAAAGACAATAGGTCTTTGCCCAATAAATATAATCCCGGGCAGCACAAGTTTTGGGGGCAGCGGCCTCAACCTGCTCTTACCTGCTGCCTCGGGCGGCAATCGCCAGCACCCGCCCCCCACTCTACAATGCGGCCGTCACGAAGCTGCACTCGGCAGACTCTCGCCAGTAGCCCCCCGCCCCGGTCTTCAATATGGCCGCTGCAGGGTGGCAAATGCAGGGACCGCCACAGGTGGCCAAAGGGCTAGCTACGCCATGGTGGGAACGCAACTGGTTGAGAAGCATATGGGTTTCATTGTGCCAGTCCTGGTCAATCGAGTGCGTACCCTAAAATTCTGCTCTTGCTTGAGGCCATTTTGTTCAGGGCACGCCATGGTTCAAAGGACAGTGCTCCATGTGTAGTTCGTTGAAAAAGTGCGCTTCATCTCCAATGAAGAGGATTATGCCCAGATGTACTAATGTTTCACACAACGCAACGCGGCAAGGCAAGTTAATACGCTGTGCTGCATTGCTTGAAAGGGAGAGAGCTGAACTACACCATATTTACAAAGATATGGCAGTGCTCGGCTCTAGCCCTGCACAGGTACACGTGTGGCTACCTAGATCCAATGCAGGTACTCTTGCGTCATGGTGCAATGCTGCCTGTGTTGTGTGCAGGATTGTTTTTGTACAGAAAGGGGCCCCTTCCTGCACAAAAACTATCCTTATAGGCCTATTCCTCTTTGTATGTGTGCAAGGAGGTAATGGGGAAAAAAGAGATATTTCTCCTTGTTACACCAAGGTTGGGTAGGTGCACCATTTTGTAACAAACCCAGGTTTACTGACTGTAGTAAATTTGGGTCCACTTCAAAATACATGGGTGGATGCACACAGGGCCGGACTGGGAACAGCAGCCAGACTTGGCAGATTTCTGCTCCACTGGCCCTGGGAGCGGTGCTAATAAGAAGCACCACTCCCCCTTTTGTTACAGGGGGCCGATATTGCAACACTGCTGCAAAACCGGCCCCCAGGAACAAAACTGGCCTTCATGGCCACAAAATCGCCCCCCACCCCTCTGGCCCACTGGGGAAATGCCTGGTGCCGGCTACGGCCAGTCCGGCCCTCGATGCCCAGGAGCACCCATGCTCTAACCATGAAATGCCTCTCCAATTCAGGGTAGGACAAGGCAGAACAAGGTCATATGTTGCAGGTGAAAAGTAACGCAAGGCCACCCAGATATCGATTCGATTGACTTAGTAAATGTCCCTTAACCCGATCCATGCGCGTGTGCGGAGGACGGCAGGGGGCCGTCCGAACCACGCCCACTCAATATTTCGCCTGCACCACGGCGGAATTTGCGCCGCGGTAAAAGGGTTAAGCACTTGTGTTGTCTTGCATCAACTTGCATGGCACAAGGACAACTCAAGTGCTTGGCAAATCTGAGCCTGAGTACGCACCGACCTCTCCCATAGACTGGTGTCCCCTAAGAAACTACCTTTCCTCGATCACACCTTTGGGAGGGTTGAACTCGGCATGGATTCCATTGGGTTAGATATGAATGGTATTTGGGGATTGGCAACAAACCTATAATTCAGCACCCATTTTAGAGTCCTTCCAAGAGATGAACACAAAATAGATGCCAAACTTTAGCATTTCAGGGGATACGAACATTACATCAGGACTTATGCTGATGCCCGGGGACAGCTGAAGAAAAGATCCCATCTTACACTCAGAAGAGGTTGTGGCAGACTGATTTGTGAGCAAATCCTTGTTGTTGAAGAGGATAAATGGATTCCGTTGTGAATCAAATAACTCTCAATTGAAAAGAGTCTACTGCTCACACCTGAGTTCTAGAGAACTTAAAACAGAGACGAGACAACTGAAGGAAACCCTGATAGAATGGAGGGGAAACAACACTACACTTTTCAATCTTTTTAAATGTAAAGAAAAAAAGGAAACTCATCCCTGAGCAGTTGACAAGCTACATAAACTGGAACGCACATTTAAAGACATGCAAAGCTGCCTTGCGGATCCCAATTACTTTAATAAAGACACAAAAGGAAATGAAACTATAAAGCCAGTCAAGGCACGTGCATCAAAACGAGATACTAAATGCAATGCTCAAGAAAACACCCGCAAGACCACAATCAACAGTGATGAACATTGATAAAATTCGTCAACATGATGCTCTGGACAGTTTCTCCAGGCATGGTTGGAAGGACATACACCTCATGTAAAAATAAAACCCCCTTGACTCCTATAGGTACAGCTCTACATATGCAGCAAACTGCGGTAAGTATTTTTTACCATCCTAAATGGGGAAATCTAGGTATACATCAAAGACCAAAGCTTCCCATATAGGAGCGGAATAGGCACAGGACACTCCACCACATATATACATTGCACACCAAAATATACAAATTCATCCGTGGAATATAAAAGTGGAAAACATGTCTATGTCTTGTTCATATCCACAAGGCATTTAATTCAATCTGGGGCACACAAATGTTGCTTAAACGTATCAAAAGTTGTATAGCTGGAAAGGCACATGACATATTCAAAGTAATGTACTCACAAAATGTATGTAAAGATGCACCCCCAATAACTTGGGGTGTGTCCCCCAGGCGCGGAAATCGTCCTCCAAAACGGGTTTCAAATGTTTGTCAAAAGATTATGCTGGATTCTTCAAATTTTGAAAAAACTTTATTTATAATTCAAATTCATCATGAGTATTTTTCACTTCAAAAGCATTGCAGGGATCATGGCTTTTGTTGTATATTCCCAATGCATTTCGGCATAAGCCTTCATCAGGGGAATTCTAAAAAAATCAATAAAGAGAACAATAAGCGCTATATGTGAGGTCTGGTGATTACTCGTGTGTTAAAAAAGAGTGACTTAGAGCGGGTTAATGGTAATACATAAACGGTGTGGTAAAAAGTGAAAGAAGTTGACGCGAGAATGGTGAATTACGCGTGAGGGTTATTGCCAAGAAGCCAGAGGCGAAAGACAACGATGGAACCAACGTCATATTGCAGCTGTTTAGAAAGTTTCAACGTGATTTAGTTACGAAGTGAACTTACCCATAACAGGCATTGTAAAAAAATCAAGATTTACATAGGGTGATACGTTAATAATAAAACGTGAAACCGTTCAAAACTTGTGATGGGAATTGCACTTACCCAATGTGAAAAGCATTGTCATGCGCTCTCGCATTCCTTCACGAACGTAGTGGTGGTAGTAAACCGGGGTTTGGATACGGAAGTTAAAAAATGTTAAAGGCGTGTGACGTAGTGAAACGTAGTGTGCATAGAAATAGGACGAGTGTTGAGTTGCCGAACAAGCGAGAAAGGACTAACCTGATGGGGTGAGAAAAGGGTTGGATTATCACCGTAGGGAATAAGTTAACGCAACTCTAAGAGACCTCAAGTATGTATTTAGGATGCGTGGTATCATTGTGTTAAAACAATGTAATACATGAGAACAGAAACATCGATATCAGCGATGTTATGAATGGTTCTATATACAATAATACAAAAGGAAATGAAAAGCTTCATATTTCGGTGTGATCTTAGAAACAAAGCAATTGGTAACTATACAAAAAAGTATATGGCATCAAGGGTCAAAGGCACTTAAGATGATTACAAGTAACATATGAATTCTGTGCGATCATTTAACCCGTCTGGTTTCATGGAATTTAACAAGTAAATCCAATAGTTCTCTCTCTTAAGGAGAAAGTTGTGATTGTCTCTTCCTTCACTTTTAGCAACAGTCTCTAGGATGCAAAATTTCAATTGGCTGATATTATGCCCGGCTTCCAAAAAATGCTGTGCGACTGATGATTTTTGTTGTTTGGTTCTAATGTTAGACTTGTGTTCATAAATAAAGTTTTTTCAAAATGTTGAAGAATCCAGCATAATCTTTTGACAAACATTTGAAACCCGTTTTGGAGGACGATTTCCGCGCCTGGGGGACACACCCCAAGTTATTGGGGGTGCATCTTTACATTTATACACGCCCTATTTCGGAGGACGAACCCCGGAGCACGCTACAAACCACAAACTATCACTGAACTATTAGGTTGTGCACGTATCAAACCCTTTTTCATCTCACAAAATGTATAGCGTAAACATGTCAAAGATGGACACACAAACAGGAGCAAAAGGTGAAGAGAGGATGCTGCCAACACTCTTTAACGTGTAGATGAAGCTCCTAACAGTAAATTTAGAAGAATCACCAGCCCAAAGATTACTACTAGAAGATGCAAAGGTTAGCCGCCGCCTCCACTCAGGAGATATAGTCCTCCTGTTACCAAAAAAACAAAGGAAACACAAGGAGATGATGGACGGAGCACTGAAACTTGTCAGACACTCACCCCCAGTCACAGATCTGGGTTGAATCCATCATCTTTCTCAACCTCACCAAAAGAACAAGGGCCTGATTCACAAAAGTAATCTGAGACAAAATCCTAACTTTACTACTAAATGCCTTTTGTGAATACTGAAAGTCGTAAAGTTAGGATTTTATCTCACTTTAGGAGTTGTAAAGTTACGAATCCTAACTTTACTACTCATAAATGCCCTTTGTGAATACCGAAAGTTGTAAAGTTAGGATTTTCTCTCACTTTAGGAGTTGTAAAGTTAGGAATCCTAACTTTACTACTTCTAAATGCCCTTTGTGAATACCAAAAGTCATAAAGTTAGGATTTTGTCTCAGATTATTTCTGTGAATCAGGCTCAAAGTCTACGGAAATGGCTCAGCTCTGTCACAGTCTCTGTTCTCTGTGCCTCCCTAATGGATGCATTGTTAATCAGATTTCACTGTGATGCTGGCGGAAAAAGTCCAGAAAGACCCTCAATAACTAGTAATATTTGGTCAATCATATTCTGGAAAAACACCTCTTTGCCACACAATCAGATGGAACTCTTGTTTGTAGAGGGAATGTTCAAAATGAAAAGCAATTCATTTAATTTCCATAAAATCATGTAATTGCTAAAAGAGCTTATGAGGAAATCACAGATAAATTGAATAGGCAACTAATAATGTTCAGCCTAACTCCCTACTTCTTCCACACTACAAAACAAAAACAAGTAGAGACAAAAACATAATTAAAATAAAACCTAACATCATGACATTTAAGGACAAACCTAAGTTAGGAACAACTCTAATAGGGGTCTTTAGGAACTAATTACCAAATAATACCTTATTCAGGTATCTCTTATAAGTGTGTTTAACCCCTTGAGGGCAGAACCCCTCCCCCTCGCTATATATGAAGAAAAAAAAATAGGTTTTAGGGGATAAAGCATCGCACATCTAGTAATTTAATATAATTCTGACATGTATCTTGTAGAAGAGATAGTGTCCTACATAAACATCCAGTGTAATGTTATACACGGGTAACAATATTCCTCAATTTTTATCATGACGACGAAAGGGTAGAAGAAATCTGTTTCATGATATGGGAAGAATTTATTCCATGCTCTTCAGTTGATATGATAACAGCCAACACGTGTTTCGACCTGTAGCCGTGCGCAGCCTTTGGGGCTTTTCAAGGTTGAAAAATATCTTGGGCATGAAGATACATCAAATTCCATACATTAAGTATTCCTGAAATAGCTCCAAGTAAACAGAAATGCCCAGGTGTGATATATTCTATCATAAATCCATACAAACCATAGCCAGCTGTTCATCATGTCAGCATAAATCTTGAATGAGATTAGTAAGTATTATAGTAAGTGTCAAGATTCTGTGAAGAAAACTTCCTGTTTGTTTACTATTCACCAGCTGATGTGATAACACAGAGGGCCGGTAAGTGTAAAGGTAAATCAAGCACGTTTTAAGAGAACCTTCGCCGAATAGCTATATTAAGCAGTCAGAAAAGTACTGCAAAGCTCATTACCTTGCCTGTAAACTAGTCAGGATCAATAGACTGGTTTGTCTAACAGTCCCACTGATACGACTGTTAAAATAAAAAACGATAAGGTGCTATGCAATTAACACACGGTGTAGGAGGAAAAGCGGGAGATGTGTTGGGTTAGTAAAAATAAATAGCTGGCAAACCCATCAATGGGAGGGTATCAGGTCATGTAGGAAGACAAGTCGCGGATAAGTTAAACATCGATATCCATAAATTGACAAATACGTTGAGTAAGCGTGGACAAAAACCAAGTCACATCATTGTACTTTGTGAGGTCTTGAAAAGCGTGTGATATCATCTATGCTCAGGTCCGTCTGGCGATAAGTATTTTTGTTTACTTGGAGATATTTTAGGAATATTTATATGGATTCTGATGCATCTTCATGCCAATTATATTTTTCAGCCTTGAAAAGGCCCTAGGCCAGTGCACCACTACTGGACTAAACAAGTGTTGGCTGTCATCATATCAATTGAAGAGCATGGAATAAATTCTTCCCATATCATGAATTGGATTTCTTCTATCTTTTATTCGTCTTTGAGGATTGCAATTACTGTGAATGACATTATATACGATGTCTATTTTGGACAGTATCTCTACTACTTAATACATGTCAGAACTATATTAAATTACTAGATGTGTGATGCTTTATCCCCTAAAACCTAAAATACTAAGGGGCATATGTACAAAGAAGTGGCGGAGTGAGGCTTTAGCTGTCACGACTTAACGCCTCACTCCGCCATTTCAGAAACACAAGGCTGCACCATATTTACAAGAATACGCTGGAGCTTTGCTTTTCCCCCTGCGCTGGCGCTACACGTAACTGCCTAGCGCCAACGCAGGCACCCTTGCACCAAGTGTAGCGCCAGCATAGAGGGAAAAGCAAGGCTCCACTATATTCTTGTAAATATAGTGCAGCCTTGTGTTTCCCCTGCACGCAGACACCCTTGCACTATGGTGAAAGGGTGTCTGCGTGCAGAGGCAGATTGTTTATGTTCAGGAAGGTGTCCCTTCCTGCACATAAGCAATCTTTAAATGCTTTTGTGTCACTTCTATGTGTGCTGCTTAATGCAGCACACATGGAAGTTACAAAATGTCATTTTTTTAAAAGATTTTTTTATGTGCAGGAAGGGGCACCTTCCTACACATAAACAATCCAAGGCGTTTTGCTTTTTGTATGTGTGCTGCACAAGGCAGCACATATGGAAAAAGCAAAAACAAGGAGAAATAAAGCATTTGTCCTCATTTCGCCAACTTATGACGAGGTTTTCCCTGGTCTTAATTTTGACACTGCCTCCTATTTATGCCACCCTTGTAAATAGTGGGCAGCATCAAAACCAATGGGTGTTGCGGTGGAATGCCCACCGTAACACCCACTGCTCACCCATTTCACGCTAAGCATAGTGTGAAATGGGCCCTATTTACAAGGCAGCGTTAAGCCACTCAACGTGGCTTAACGCTGCTTTGCAAATATGGCAAAGTCCCAATCGCAACAAAAACGTCCTAAGAAGTGAAGATCCCATGGCTATAGGGGCTTGTACATATGCCCCTAAGTTCGAAACAATCAGCACCACATTAATACAGAGACTATATAGAACTCACCAGGTACACCTTTCTCTCACTCACTCTCTCTCTATCATTGTTCTCTCCCTGTTCCATGTGCTCTCTCTCATTATCCCACTCTCTGTTCCCCACTTTGTGCCCCCTTCTCTCCACTCTCATTCAAGCCCCTCTTTCTTCACTCTAATTCTCTCTCCTTCCTTTTCGCCTTCTCTCTCTCCCACCATCGCCTACTGTTTTCTTTTATCTCTTATGTGTCTTCTTTCTTTTTTCGAATCTCTACCTGCCCCTGTCTCAATCACTCCGCTCTTCTTCCGGCTCACAATGTTCCCCTTCTTTACTCCCTCTCATGCTCTTTCTCTGTCTCTTGCATTCTTTCTCGCCCCTTCTCCATGTCCACTTCTCCTCCCTGTCCGTTCCCCTCGCCTGTTCATTGTCTCTCACCCTCTCCCATTGTCCTTCCATATCCCTCGTCTCTGCCCTCTTTCACTCTTGTGCTCCATCTCTCTCTCTCTTTCATTCACTCTCTCTTGATTCCTTTCTCCCCACCTCACTATTTCCTCGCTTCATTGTCTCTCTTCCTTGTCTCTCTTTCGCTTCCTCTCTCTCACTCTTCATATCCTTCTGCCCTGTGGTTACATTCCTTCTCACACCCTTTGCCTGTGCCCTCTCTCCTCCTCTCTCTCACTCCCTTCTGCCTTCTCGCTTCCCTGACCCTCTCAATCACTGCCCTTATCTCACCCACTCCCCTCTCCTCTTGCCCCTTTTACCAGCTTTCTGTATTTCTCGAATTCGCTCTCTTTCTCTCTCTCTCTCCCCCCTTCTCCCTCTCTGCTCCTCGCGCTCCATTTTCCTAGTCTGTGTCCTCCCTCTCCCTCTTTCGCTGTCTCCTCTGTCTCGTTTCCTCTCGCTTCATGTATATCTCCCCTCCTCCTCCGCCCCTCCGTCTCTTTCTCCCTCATTTCTCTCAGGCCGCCCAGGGCTTCTGACACGGGAGCTGCTAAATCTCCCGTCCTTTATCGACTCCTTCGCCAGTTCCGTCCTTTTAAGGTTTATTTCGGAGTGTTTTTTATGGTCATTTTACTGTGTTCCGTTTGATTTACTGGCATTTTATGATGGCTGTAAATGTTCACGGTTAGTAAAAATATCATAAAAAAACTCGCTCACATCCTCCCTGCTTCCCTCTCTGTTTCTGGTCCACTCTCGTTCTCGTCAGGGTCTCCATCACTCCGCGTCCCTCACCCGATCACAGGTGTGTGCCCCCTGGAGCAGTAGCCAAGAGGCTGCTGGCGCACAAGAACTCATTCAAGAGTTAGTCGTCAGGAAAAACTTAAATGGACTATAAACAATAATCGTAAAAGTGCATACAAAGATTAAAAACACGTAATACCAAAATATCACTCTTCGTGCTTCATCAATGAATCAATAACTTTATCAATAATGTTTCAGGGGCAAGACCTCACAATGATAGCATGAAAAACACCTGGTTAAGACCCCTAAGAATGTAGCAGCAGTCCACTAGCACAAGACCCACTATGCAATATACAGGATCCAAAGACACCAAAGTAAGAGGAAGATTCACCTAGGGTAGACACGTCACCAGGTGCAAACTATGGGGCATATTAACAAAAAAATGTCGGAGCGCGACAAGAATACTAAGAATACGGTGCACACCTGTGTTTCCTCTAGCGCTGGTGCAAAAAAAGCTGCCTAGCGCAGGCACCCTGCTGCCATGTTGCAACGGTGCCTGCACTGCACGGATGATTGTTTATGTGCAGGATGGGCCACCCTCCTGTACATAAACAAACGATAATGGTGATTTGCTTTTTCCATGTGTGCTGCAAAATGGAGCACACAAGGACAGGGCTGGACTGGTCGTAGCGGGCACCGGGCGTTTCCCCAGTGGGCCGCCAGGGTGGTGGCCAGTTTTAGGCCTTTGGGGGCCGTTTTTGTTACAGGGACGTTTTTGCAGCATAGCTGCAATATCGGCCCTGTTACAAAATCGTCCGAAAGCGGTCCTGGTAAACAGCTCTGCCGTCCCCCCCAACCACCCGTGGTAGGTGGGGGGGGGGGGCAGCCAAGCACATTGCCAGTGCCGGTTTAGGTTCCCAGTCCGGCCCTGCTCAAGGAAAGAGCAAATAACGTATCTCCATTCGAACGCCGTGATATTCCATGGCATTAGTTTTTGGTGCTGCCTCGGCCTTAGAAATCGGAGGCGGTGTCAAAAAGCAATGGATGTTGTGATGGAAGGCACACAGCAACACCCACTGCACGCCACTGTCCCGCAGAGGACTGCAGCGGAAAGGGGCATATTTACAAGGTGGTGTTAAGCAGAGCTAAATGGCTTAGCGTCACCTTGTAAATAAGGAAAATTATGCTGCGCCACTGGAGCATCAAAATAAAGCGATGCCCCGGTGGCGATAGGGGCTTGTAAATATAACCCAACGTTGTCAATATACTCTCTGACATCTATACAGTTTAGCTACATCAAAATATGCGTGTTGTACCATTCGGAGAAATGATTGATCGGAGTAACAATGGGTCTCTATTTCATCTAAATTTTATTAAGCAAATTTGATACTTGCCAGCACAATTTTTATAGTTTGCAAGATAATTAGAACAAAGATGTCAAAGTATATTCTAATGCACAATTTTACGACAAAACTTTCATTCATGATATTGGATATTCGTTAGAACTGTAATAATGAATTTTCAATCTGTGAGGTAATCATGAAACTTCAGCCAACACTTGTTTAGTGACTCTGCCACTTTTTCATGGCTCCCAAAATTATAGAGGTAAGTCAGCCACAGTTTGTCAAATCAATTTCTTCAGTCACAGGTTTTAAAGGGTCCAAGACCCAATACAGCAGTACTTTTGAATGTTTCCCATTTGCTCCTCTGCTCTTCTAGTGAGGGACCATGAACTGCCATAATTTGGACCAATCTTCTACTTTCTCTTAGGCGTAGCTTAGATTACATTGTCCCCTTCAAGGCTCCCACTACTTTCCTAATGATTCCATTGCTATACAGCCTATATTCCTCCTGTCTGATAAACAAAGCCTAATGTCTTCCAAGAATAAGTACACATCTTTATTTTTACAAATGCATTTATTTTTCATTTATGAGTTCTTCAGGCGGCTCTGGTAGCTTCCCAATTCTTGTTTTCTGTTTTATATTTTATGACTAATAAAAGCTCAGAACTTGAGGAAGATCCTGCAGAGCAAGATCAATAATCCATCTGGAAAGACACACTAGTGTAAAACCATAAATGTGAGATCAGCAAACCAATCATACACAACCTGCCAGTGTACCTGTGAGATTAGAAATCTCCATACACAATATTTATCTGTTTTATCTGACTACCCCACCTAGCAGAGCCTGCCCATGTAAGATCTCCAATCAAGTTAGACGAGACTCATCAATGTTAAACAGAAAATCACTGCCCGGTCATAAAACCCACCAAACGTAAGACTTGTTTCTACATCTACATGAACTACCAAACGGAAATTCAACAATCCACCAGCAAAAGGCTGTGTAAACTACAACTATTAATTCACTTTGGTAATACTGTGTATAAACAGCAGACCACCTAGAAAAGATTCACTCACACAAGGGCAACTGGACCGTGAAGGAGAAGGGAAGAACAAAAAACAGGCAAAAACTGTATTGTCTTCCTGGGGCATCGAAAGGCATTGGAGTAGATACCTCACTCACTTATCGTGACATGCCTCATCATCGGCGCCTATCTACACCCTGGTAGGGTAATACCACCTCATCAGACTCAACCAGAAGGATGTCCCTGGGAGTTCTTAGATAAAATGAAACTGGATAGTGCAGGGATCCAGAAGAGAATGGTGGGTGGTGAATTAAAAATACCCCACAGAATATCCCAAGACAAATCCTATATTAGTAGAAAACTGGGGGTATGGTTAAACAAATGAGAAGAACAAGGTTCCAGTTGAGATTAATTACTCAAGTAACCTTGACTTAAAAGAATGGCAACATGTGTTGGCCCTCACAACAAGTCCAAATGGATCTGGGGCCTTCTTCAGGGCTAAAGTATTATCCCTGCAACTGGTTTCCCATTCCAAGGTCTTTACCCTTAACCTGGACAGTAGTCAGGGGCAAGGCCTCCCTTCCCCTTCACTACCTCCTGGAGCTCCGCACCCTCCCACCGAGTGGGGTACCCCCAGAAGACAAAGCAGTAGGCACACTGCTAACAGTTGCCCCTCCCTCTAGCTCAGGGAGGACACCCTGTACTTGGCCCTCCAACCTAGGGCCTATACCCTTAGGCTGGACCTGTGCCTGGCAAGCCAGGACTTATGGGAGAGGGGGGGTTAACCCTATCTCCCCCGGAAACACATTCCTCAAGTGTTGTGTGAGAGCCTGCCTGGTGCAGGCCTCCAGTCCCCTGTCAATCTGACAGTGCATGAAGACCCCCCAGGACAGAAATGGCCTCACAGGTCCTGGGGTGGTCTGACCTCAGAGCTGGCAACCTCTCACCCACTGGTCCTCCCAATGTGGACTGTCTTCCCCCTCACCCCTTTCTCTGGACTTCTGTACCCACCCACCTGGAGTGGTACTGCCAGATGCCAGAACTGGTGGGACGCTGGTATCAGCCACACCCCCCAAGGTCTCCTCAGACTAGGGGACTCCTCTCCCTAGACGGCCTCCTGGTGCAGGCTAGCCCCCAACCTCTGCCTGGTGCTCCCTCTGGGAACCATCCAGGCCCTGGGATTGGTTATCAGGCACCCGGGGCCTCAGTCCACCCCCACTCCCTCTCTTTGAGATAGGATATGGGACCCCTCACCCACCCCACTACTCTGGGACCTTTCTGGGTCACTGTGACCCTCCCCCTCACTCTGTTGGAGAAAACCTGAGTCACTCCTTCCAGGAGTACCCACAAATGCCTCCTCAGACCCTCCGGAATCCGCAAAAAGGTCTTCCTCCAGAGCAAGCTCCATGGGGTCAGAGAACTCACACTCCACCGGGTCATGGCATAGCTCTGGAAAACAGAGACTGAATATATCCTCTCCAGCAATCATCACACAGCCCCTCATATGTGTTACCCATACTACCTATCACCCAACCAATCAGTGCATTGAGAAAAGAATCCATCTTATACTCTCTGGAATGGTCAGACAGTTCCTTGCTGTCTCTGAATCTCAACCCACACTCTTCTGGGACATCTCCATACTTCTCTACGAGGGCTTGTACTGTGGGGGGGGGGGACACCTCGCTCTTTCACTCCCTTCTAGAGGCAGTAAAGTGTCCCTCCCACCACTAGGAATATGACTCCCTGAGCCAATTCCCCAATCCACCTCAGGGACCCTGCGAACCCTGGAGCTACCTCATAGACCTGAACACCCTGGTTTATGTCTACCCCCTCCGTAAAAGCGAGCACCACGTCTTTGGGTATGGGGATGTCCTCCTCAGCACTGGACCTAACACTTTTGCTGCCACCATACTTGCTGTACTCAGCCCTTCTGGCTTCCCATTCCAGCTCTCTCAGCCTCCGCTCACAAGCGAGAAGCCTTCTCTTCTCCATGGCGCGCCTCTTGTCCTCTCTTTTACTCTCCAACTGGAGATTCTCAAGCTCAAACGTCCTTGCTTCCCACTTGTCCTCCAGCTCCTCACAATGCGCAGTAATACAGTGAAAATACTACAGAATGACACCACACCAGTTTTAGAAAAATAGCCAATATTTATCTGTGTAAAACAAGACCAAAATGATAAAAATCCAACATACAGTACTAAAGATATGAATATTGCAAGAAGCAACTTAAAAGACAGTTCCTTGAAGTTGATAGCTCTGTCTGGGGCTATCACAGCCTTGTGAACAAACAAATCCAACAGTTCAGGCCGACCGCGAGGTCGCGGGCCAGCTATGGTGTTGGAAAGACCCGCAAACAGTACCTTGGTGATACAGAGCGTCATAGACCTTGCGATATACTCCAAAGAATCGTCGGCAGGCATCAGGTCCGGAGGTCAGTGAAGGAGTTGTCGCATTTTTGCTGGGTTATCCCTAAAGTTTTTGCTTCCTTTCTCCCATTTTTTTCTCCCCTGTTCTTGTTGGTTATAGGACTCTGGGCACTTTACTACTGCTATACAGTGCTAAAGTGCATTTGCTCCCTCCGTAAAAGGTGTTATTGATTGCTATTTCAATGATTGGCTTATTTGATTACTAGTAAGTCTCTAGTATTGGGCACAGGTCGGTCCAGGGTCTGTAAATCAAATGCTACTAGTGGGCCTGCGGCACTGATCGTTCCACCCACACAAGTAGCCTTTTCATATGTGTCTCAGACCTGCCACTGCAATGTCTGTGCGCACAGTTTTAAACTGCCATGTCAACCTGGCAAGTGCATCCACTTGCCAGGACCAAACCTTCCCTTTTATTAAATGGAAGTTACAACTAAGGTAGGCCCAAGGCAGCCCCATGAGCAGGGTGCAGTGCACGTAAAAGGTAGGACATGTAGTAGTGTGTTTTTACATGTCTGGGTAGTAAAATACTGTACATTTCATTTTTCACTATTGAAAGGATATCTCTTCCATAGGTTAACATGGGGTCTCACTGGAAACACCTTTCCAGTGGAGAGTCACATTGGAAGATGATAGAAATTTGGAGTTTGGGATGTCTGAACTCACAATTTAAAAATACACCTCTTAGTAATGATAGTTTTTAAATTGCACATTGGAAAATGTCACTTTTAGAAAGTGGCCATTTTCTTTCTTAACCTTTCTGTGCCTGCCTGTGGAATAAATGTCTGGTTTAGACTGGCAGGGGCTGTTTGTGCATTCACTTCAGACACTCACACAAAGGGAGCTGAGGTGCGCCTTGCATATCCTGATGACTCATCGGAAGGCTGATAGGTCTTCCTGGACTAAGTGTAGTGGGTAGCAGTTGCCACTGACTCATAAATAGGGCTGGACCTGTCCTGCACAGAGAAGTCTCCACATCCTGGACAGTGGCTGGGACAGAGCAGGAAAGAACAGGAAAGAGCAGGAAAGAACTGGATCTTGTGAGCAAGAAGGACTGTCTTTGAAGTATGCCTCCTTCAAAGGCCAGAACTAGTGTATGTATTGGGGCCCTAACCCCAGACCTTTAGAAATCATTTGGACTAAGGAACCTGTCAAGATGAAGAGCTGGAGAAGCTGTCAGGAGGGACTTCCACTTTGCTGAGGCACAGGGTCAAGACTGATTTGCATATGGCCGGGTCTAAAATGGGGTGGCATGGTGAGCAAAAGAATGATGGATTTAACCCAAATCTCTTGACTGGGGGTGAATGTTTTGATTTGTTCTGCATTCTGTCCATCAATTGTGTGTCTTTTTCTTTCTCGTCCTAAGTGTGCCAGGTATGCCCAGACGTGTGTCCTGGGCTCACTGTGCCACTGGAATCAAGCTATCCTGGCTGAAAAGGGGTGAAACCTCAAAACTGGCCCTAGGATGCTTGTTTCGGGTCCAGGGAGGACCTAGCTTGGCAGTTCGGGCTGGACTGTTCCCATGAGGCACAGGGTCAAGACTGATTTGCATATGGCCAGGTCTAACTGGGGTGGCATGGTGAGCAAAAGAATGATGGATTTAAACCAGATCTCTTGACTGGGGGTGAATGTATTGATTTGTTCTGCATTACATCCATCAATTGTGTGTCTTTTTCTTTCTCGCCCTAAGTGCACCAGGTATGCCCAGACGTGGGTCCTGGGCTCACTGTGCCACTGGAATCAAGCTATCCTGGCTGAAGAGGGGTGAAACCCCGAAACCGGTCCTAGAATGCTTGTTTCTGGTCCAGGGAGGACCTGGCTTGGCAGTTCGTGCTGGACTGTTCTCATGAGGCACAGGGTCAAGACTGATTTGTATATGGCCAGGTCTAAACTGGGGTGGCATGGTGAGCAAAAGAATGATGGATTTAACCCAGATCTCTTGACTTGGGGTGAATGTTTTGATTTGTTCTGCATTCCGTCCATCAATTGTGTGTCTTTTGCTTTCTCGCCCTAAGTGCGCCAGGAATGCCCAGACGTGGGTCCTGGGCTCACTGTGCCACTGGAATCAAGCTATCCTGGCTGAAGAGGGGTGAAACCCCAAAACCAGTCCTAGGATGCTTGTTTCTGGTCCAGGGAGGACCTGGCTTGGCAGTTCGGGCTAGACTGTTCCCATTAGGCACAGGGTCAAGACTGATTTGCATATGGCCAGGTCTAAACTGGGGTGGAAGGGTGAGCAAAAGAATTATAGATTTAACCCAGATCTCTTGATTGGGGTGAATGTTTTGATTTGTTCTGCATTCCGTCTATCAATTGTGTGTCTTTTGCTTTGCTGTGTTGGCTTGCTGATTGCTGCTTCTGTCTTGGCCAGTGAAAGGACTAGACCGAACTTTCTGCAACTTATTTCTTGAGCTTCTCCGAGGGCTTGAAGTAGATGTTGCCTCCTGTTGGAAGACTCAGTAACATCAAAGACTTCAAGTTCATCTGTCCACAGCACTGGGAATTTTGTGCTGCAAAAGAAGAAAAACAACTACAACGCCGTCAATGACGCCGCTGCTGGCTCTGTGATCCAAAGGCACTGCCCATATCATTGCCCAGCTTCAGAACGCAACCCTGGTCTCACCGACATGTCCAGCCGATGCTGTCAACGAGCCGCTGCTTGAACCCTGACCTGTGGGCACTGCACCTTGCATCGTCTCACTTCACATCGCTGCCCTGGCCCCAACAATGATGCTGCTTCACGCTGACATTGATGCCGCTGCCTGCACTGTGGCCTGTGAACACCATTCATGAGGTACACAAAGCATCACCCCATCCCACACCACAACCATTGCTCACCAACGTTAGCACCATCAACTACAACATCGTCAACCACCGCTGCTGCTTGCACCGTGACCTGTGGGCAGCACATGAAGCATTGCCCCACTTTGTATTGCAACCTTGGGTCTACCGACAACAGTGCATCAGCAATGATCCCTATACTATCGCAGACACACTGAACCCCCAATGTTACTGCTGAAGTTGAACTAGAGGGAGCGAGTTGTCCCTGATGCAGAAATGGTTGGAAGCCGCTACAAGTGACCACACTCACGCCACAATCATTACAGACTTCTTAGCATGCGCTCCCCTGATCCAGACAGTAAGAAGAGAGCAGGACCTATTGAGATGGGGACCGAGGGCTGCTCCAGTTAATATAAACGACCCCCTGTGTTTTTTCATTTTTTTACTTGGCCCTATTCATTGCTGCCTACCTCCCAAGTTAGTGGACTAGTTACCAGTCACTAAGACGTAGGCATCCAGCTAGGGCATTATAGGGCACCAGATCTAGGTGAATAGTAGCAAAGACGGGTGTGAGGGGCATATAAAGCCGTCACGTGTGCGAGTGATCATCATGTCCATAATACTACCATGCTCAGGTTGATGCTACACAATAGTAGATTACGAGATGTATATCCAGCAGAAGCAATTCTAACAGTATACAGTATGAACTGTGTATGTCTACCTTGTGAATGTAAAAAAATGAACAAAATGTAATAAAACATGTTTTAAACAAAAATCAGTACTTCAGCAATGATGACGCCGCTGCCTGCACTGTCACCTGTGTACACTGCACATCACCCTGCCCTACTTCATACTGCAGCCCTGGTCTCACCGACGATGCCATATGCTGTGACTGAGCTGCTGCCTGCACGGTGACCTGTGTGCACAGTACGAATCACCGTCCCGCTCCGCACCGCAGCCCCGATGCCATTGATGCCATCGATGCCAGTGCCCCTGAGTTCAACCTCACGGGGTTCAATCTGCAATGCATGTGACTTAAAGGGCCTGACAACTCCCGCACTAACTGCAGGACCCGATGCCTGCCGACGCAAGGTCCACAACATCATGCATTTTCAAGGTACTGTTTGCGGGTCTTCCTGACACCATTGCTGGCCCACGACCTCACGGTCAGCCTAAACTGTTTGATTTATTTGTTCACGGCGCCATGATAGCCCCAGACAGAGCTATCAACTTCAAGGAACTCTCGTTTTGGTCTTATTTTACACAGAGAAATATTGGCTAGGTTTCTAAAATTGTTGTGGTGTCCTTCTGTAGTGCTTTCACTGTATGACTGTGTGTTATGTGCAAATGCTTTTTACCTTGTGTCTAAGAGATACCTGACTGCTTGTGCCAAGCTACCAAGGGGGTGAGCAAGGGTTATTTCAAAAGTGTAACTCCCTTATCCTGACTAGAAGGAAGGGTCCCTACTTGTACAAACCTACTAACTAGAGACCCCCATTTCTAATACTAATGGTTCCTTTTTTTTTTTTTAAGTTCTTTCAAGTTGAGATAGGGAATGACTGCAAACTTGACTATCGAATCAGCAAGTTATATATATTAGAATCTCCATACCACAACAATGATCTTGCTTCAGCAATCTTTGCTCCTTATAGGAAGGCTTTCTGCAACATTAAGAACACATCTGTTTTTTAGAGAGAGCTTATCTTTTGAAAACTATTAATAGAATCTGCAATCTTCCTGTGTTTCAGAAATACCCTTAAGCCAATCTTTGCACCCTGCTGCTACTTTGAGGCTGGCCTTTGTGATAAGGATGATGACGAATGATGTCAGTGATTTTCACATTGGCCCACTCCTCCAATGACCCAATTTCTGATATGTGGTTTGCAAGCTCAAATTTAATGGTCACAAACATACTGTGATTTAAATGTATTAGAAACATGTATTTTGATTTGAAAGCAAGACGTATTAAAGACAGAAAGGCATTTTAAAGTCTTGCCTACTGTTTTTACCTGCCTATTGTCAAATAACTATTGTGGGTAGAAACAATTCTTACAGTGGGCTTTGAGCCAGCCCGTTGCTTACCACAGGTTGGCTTTTAGGGGCTTATTTACAAGAAACTGACACATCTGTATAGATGCCTCATTTTCCCTGCGCCTGTGTGCAAAACCGTTGCACCGCCATGGATCCGCCGGGCTGGACTGTTCCCATGAGACACAGGGTCAAGACTGATTTGCATATGGCCAGGTCTAAACTGGGGTGGCATGTTGAGCAAAAGAATTATGGATTTAACCCAGATCTCTTAACTGGGGGTGAATGTTTTGATTTGTTCTGCATTTCGTCCATCAATTGTGTGTCTTTTGCTTTCTCGCCCTAAGTGAGCCAGGGATGCTCAGACATGAGTCCTGGGCTCACTGTGCTACGGGAATCAAGCTATCCTGGCTGAAGGGGGGTGAAACCCTGAAACCGGTCCTAGGATGCTTGTTTCCGGTCCAGGGTATGGCCTGGCTTGGCAGTTCGGGCTGGACTGTTCCCATGAGACACAGGGTCAAGGCTGATTTGCATATGGCCAGGTCTAAACTGGGGTGGCATGGTGAGCAAAAGAGTGATGGATTTAACCCAAATCTCTTAACTGGGGGTGAATGTTTTGTTTTGTTCTGCATTCTGTCCATCAATTGTGTGTCTTTTGTATTTACAATACGGAGCACTATTGCGCAAGGATTGATAGATGCGATAGATGCGTCAGAAATCTTGACACATCTGTCGGCGCACTAGTCACGCATTGCTGGAGCCATGTCGCAAGCAAGACGCAACGTCAGCAATGCATGGGAAGGCCTATTCCTAATATACTGCATCCCTCCTTACTCCAAGCAGGCGTAGGGTTTTGACGCAGTGACGTCCTGGAAGTGGTGCAGTGAAATCTTGTAGATTTCACTGCGTCGCTTCTATGAGGTTTTCCTCACTCCAGCATACATTATACCTGACTCAGGTATAATGTGGCGCAGGGCTTTACAATTTCCCTAGGTGCGTCACGTTGTAAATGGGCTGCAAAGTAGCGCATTTATTATGCCGCCGCTGCATCACAAACAATGACGCAACGGCAGCACAAAAGTGTTGCAAGGAGCTTGTAAATCTGCCCCATTTCATTTGTGCGTTTCTTATTTGATGGATTTCCTTCCTCTTCTGTTTGTCGCTGCCTTTGAGCATAGCTTCTTTACCGCCCTTTTGAATGTATGACTTGTATCCTCCCAGCATTCATATTCAGTGAACAACTCTTTTGTTATAGTTCTGCATTCAAAAGGAGTGCCTGTTTCCTGCGCTCTCTCTCAAGTTCTGCTTTCCATCTCACATAGAAGCACATCAGCGCTTTTTTCTATGCTGGTCCCCATATGCAGCTTATCCAAACAAAGACTTGATGTATATATAAATAAATATATATATGGATAGATAGATAGATAGATAGATAGATAGATAGATAGATAGATAGATAGATAGATAGATAGATAGATAGATAGATAGATAGATAGATAGATAGATAGATAGCCTATATATAACGTCCCTGAAAGCTATGGCTTTGTCAGTGAATTTCAAAGGTTTTTTAAATGATAATTTCTAACTATAACAACCCTGAAACCTATGGTTTTTTCAGTGAATTTCTAAGGATGTTTAAATGCTGCTTTGCTTGGGGGATGAAGTCCACTTGTGTCCTGAGGTCCTCATGTAAAATTGTTTTAAAAAACGGGAAGGGGGTTGCGCAGCCCCACTCCAGAGGCCAATTTCAGCCCCGGGGACCCATCCCCCGGGGAATGGCCTCCTTTTTATAAATATATTTATAGGGAAGGGGGGCTGCGTGTCCCCTTTACTGACCTCCTTTTTATAAATATATTTATAGGGAAGGAGGGCTGCGTGGCCCCCCCTTCCCTGGGCCACTATTGGCCCCTGGCACCCCATCCCCCGGGGCATGGCCTCTTCTTTTCTTAAATATTTTCAGGGAAAGGGGGTCGCGTGGACCCCCTTCCCTGGGCCACTATTGGCCCTGGGGACCCCATTCACTGGGGCTTGGCCATTATTTTAAATATTTATTTTGAGGTGGGGGCCCCCTCCCCAGGCTGATTTCTGCCCAAGGGACCCCATCCCCCGGGGCCCGGCCATTCTTTTTTTTTAACTAAAGGGAGGGGGGCCAAATGGCCCCCCTCCAGGGCCACTCCTGGCTCTGGGGACCCCATCCCCAGGGCCAGCCCTTAGCGTTGGGGACCGTGGGGGAAGCCCCAATGCCCCCACGGTCCCAGCTGGCTCCCCGCCTCCTGCGGGAGCCGGCATTGCTTTTGCCCTTGTGCAAAAGCAATCTGCTTTGGTTTTTGGAAGCTCTGCTCTCGCGGCTCTCGTGTCCAAAAACCAAAGCAGAGTTTGCTATGACAGGGCGGGAGCACCCCGGGACATTGCAGGAGCCGGCCTTGGGGGGGGGGGTGGTCCACAGGGCCATCAAAGCATCCTCGAGGGGGGGCCGCGCAGCCCCCCTCTCATCATTTGTAAAGCCCCGGGGAGGTGATGGTCCCTGGAGGACAGTAGTGGACCCCCGAATTTGAATGATTAGTACACCGGGGAGGTGGTTGTCCCCGGGGCAGTGTGGGGGGGAGCTCACACCTATTTTATATTAATTTAAGCCCCTGGGAGGTGGAGGTCCCCGGAACTGCGGGGGGCCACGTGCCCACGCGCCTAATTAAATAAAGCCCTGGAGGGGCGGCAGTCCCCAGGTCTTGGGGGGGCCTGGAAGCCCCCCCACATCCAATTAAAGAAACCCTGGGGAGGTGGCGGTCCCCGGGGCTGTGGGGGCCCATGTGGGCCCCCGCTATATAATTTGGCATTGCCCCTGGGACCTGGCTCACCCGGGGGCTTACAGATAATGAAGCACAGAGCCCGCGCTTTGTTTTTTTTAAAATATTCTCTGCAGGATTTGAGCACCTAGCCCTAATTCTGCTGATTTTAGTTTTTTGTAAATGCTTTTTTTGGCCTGGGGGTCCCTTTGGGGCCCCCTGAGCAGGCCGATGGGGTCAGGGTGTTTCCACCCTGCCCCCTTTTCTTGTTTTTCACCTTTTTTCTACTGAGTTCTTGTGACTCAGTTACCGAGTCACAAGACGGCTGCCAACACTTCCTGGTTTGGAGTGTTGATAGCCAATCAGAGTGAAGCTCGTGCCCGGGAGGGTTCGCGAACCTTCCTCATTGTTCTGATATCGATATTTTTATTTTTTACATTTCTCAGGAACTACTGAACGGATTTACACCATTTAAAAAAGGTCTCTTTCTGAACCAAGAGCTACAGTTTTGCCAAATTTGGTGTAATCCCGTTCAGCAGTTCGGGCTGTAGCCTGTTCCAATTTTTCCTATGGAAATTAACATGGGGAAAATGTGTTTTCAGACCCCCCTTTTTTCTCACCCCGCGCCTGACAAATCACCCCAAAACTTTCAAGACTGGAGTTGACCGGAGCGGGCCATTAGTTTTGAAAATTTCACGAAGATTCGTCAAAAGGCGCCAAAGATATTGGCAAAAAAAATGCTTTTTGAATAGAAACAAGGACCTAACTATAACTACCTACTGGCGACCGCCAATAGGTAATATAAATATATTTATATATTACCTACTGGCAGTCACCAGTAGGTAGTTATAGTTAGGACCAAGTTTCCATAGGAAGAGCATTTTTTGTTTTGCTTATAACTTTGGCGTTGTTTGATGAATCTTCATGAAATTTTCCAAACTAATTCTTTGTTCATATCAGCTCCTATGTGGGAAGGTTGGGGGTGATTCGTCAACTGGGGGCTGAGAAAAAAGGGGGGTCCCAAAACGTGTTTTCTCCATGTTAATTTCCATAGGAAACTTTAGACAAAGCTACAGGTTGAACGGGTGAACGGAATTACCCCAAATTTGGCAGGGAGAAGGGTCTTGGTCTAGAAAGCACGCTTTTCTTTATTTGGTGTAAATCCGTTCAGTATTTTCGAGAAGTATCGAACTTTACAGATATCGATATTTGGGAATTCTTACATCTGATTGGCTGAGGCGTTACAAGCACGAGCTTGCTGCTTATTGGTTGTGAGCGCTGTGAGCGGTTGCAACTAGGAAGTGTTGGCCGCTATTTTGTGATTCCGTTGAAGCGAGTAAGGGGAAAAAAGGGCGAAAAGAGTAGGAAAGAGGAGGGTAGGAGCGCTGTGAGGTCTGTGGGGTGTTTAGGGTGTGCTACACAGGGAGTGTGAAGCGATGTATTCACCCCTACTGGTGTGAAAGTGCTGTTTTGTCCAGAGTGAGATGGTGCTGAGGTGAGGTGCCGGTACACTCTTGGATGAAACCGTGAGCTGATTGCTGTAAACTGATGTGCTCTGGGCGCTGTAGGATATTGGCCGCTGTAGCATAGCTGTGCAAGTGGTGGTAGTATGGGTTTAGAGTATAGCGGTGTGAGCTCTGTGGGGTGGTTAGGGTGTGCTATACAGGGTGTGTGAAGTGAAGTATTCACCCCTAGCTGTTTGAAAGTGCTGTTTTGCCCAGAGTGAGATGGTGCTGAGGTGAGGTGCCGGTACACTCGGGGATGAAACAGTGAGCTGATTGCTGTAAACTGATGTGCTCTGGGTGCTGTAGCATACTGGCCACTGTAGCATAGCTGTGCAAGTGGTGTTAGCATGGGTTTAGACTATAGCGGGAGTGGGAAGCAAGCTACTCAACCCTACCGGTCTGAAGACTCGAATGGAGTGTTTTAGCAAGCAGGAATAAAGAAATAATCATGAAGAATATAATGCAGAATGTTGAAATGCCACTGAAGACAAATGGTGAAATCAGGTGCGTTTAAGAAAGTGGTTGTGTGGGATAAAGCGATGGAGTCTGCAAGTTATATAAAAAGTGTCTTTATGTAAGTGCCATAAATGGAACCACTGGTGCAAGAGCTAAGGCATCCAGCTGAGGCAAACTCCAACCGCTTCTGCTGCATTCAAACTTAAGCTCCTTCATCAGTCAATTCCACATTACATGTTACAGTTCTATATGACATAAACAATACCTATTAGACATGAATGACTGTAATTTGTAGAATGAAAATAAAGGTAGGATACGATTACCACACTGTACCAACCAGTTCCTAAACAATGCCATGATTTTTTATCTTGATCGCCAATTCGTGAGCAGAGACTGAGGATGAGCTAATTTGTGTGAAAGGGCTTCGTGGATAAGAGGCAGGCAGAGAGACGTGTGTACAAAGAATAGATATGGTTTCAAAATGGATGTCGGGTTTATGCTAATTTAGCAAGTAAATAGCGTATTTGCATAGGCCATACATCATCCATTCCTGGTTAGTGTGGAGAGATAAGGGCCAATAATGAAAACAGAGTTCAAATGGCTAAGCATACTTAAAAAGTTATTATATGAAAATAGCTCAATTGAAGTGTATTAAAAAATGTAATAGGAAAAAGTCAAAAAAGTTGGAAAAAATCAATCCAAGAATAAAGTGAATTTCTTACAAGTCTTGGAGATTGCAGTCCGGAAGTTCTTCAGCGGCTTGAGATGCGTAATGTTCCAAGAGGCGATTGTTGCCATCATATGAGAAAAGCAAAGTGATCCAATTCATATCCTTGAAGGGACAGTAATGTTCCTCGAATGTTGGAGCGGCAATTTGAATTGGCAGGCAATCTGCGATGTCAAAGGTCGCATGTTGCAGGAGATCTTTCGCGGCTGCGCAGAAATCCCATTCCACCAGGATACCTTTTTGCGTTGCATCTGCCATTGCTCCACTGCCCGAACAATCAAGTTCATGGTTTTTAAGATACTCCATTACCTGCTGGATATCGGGAGCATTTGCTGGGATGTTGGCAAGGCATAGATCCATTCGCCAGTTGATTGGGCAAGCTTTGCAATAAAAAGATGGTTGCACGCAGATTGTATATATGTAAATAAATGTCATGTTGTAGCTGGTGTGCCAGACCTTAAATGTCAGATGTGTTGAAAATTGTGTAACAATTCACAAAGTGTAATGGGAGGTTCGTATTTAAAAGGGAGTGTATTTTACTTGAAGTACGTGCTATCTGTAGTTGATAAATTACTTTTGGAGGAGTGAGGGACACTTCTGTTTGAAACAAAAGCGCTTTCAATTTGCTCGGTTTAATAAAATCTGTTTTCAAAGTAGGTATTGAAGGCCAAGTTGAACTTTGGGAGTTACTTTATGTGGGTGGGAATAAAGATTGCCAGAGGAAGTTATCCGGTTTGAAACAGTAAGGACATACGGTATGCCAGCTCACATTGCATAGCAGTCCATGTTATTAAGAAGCAGATAACTGCCATTAGAAAGCTGTGTGAATGTTGGTCTGATTGTGGGAGTTGGCGTGCTTTTAATAAAGCACGCAAGATTGGGGGCTGTATGCTTAGCAGCGTCATGCAGTTGGACATTCTTCCATAGTAATGAATGACTGCCATTGTGGTCGCACTTTTCACCTGTGAGAAAAACTTCTGTATCCTCAGCGATATGTAAATGGGAGAAACCACTGCTCATGAACAAACGTGCTACCTTATATAATCACATACAAAATGACAAACAACATGTACACCTAGAAGACACAACAACACTACGTACTGTGGGAACCGTGGCTAGCCATGTACACAAACCAAACATGGCATGGCACCTCTGCCACACAATGCAGAATGCGGGGAGAGATGGGAGCAACGTATGTACGAAGGTGGCAAATGATTCTCGATTATAAAAGTATACAATGCAAAGTGTTGAGGGGATGTGCCAGAGAGACTTGAGTATGCAGAGCACAGACATTTACATGCCAACATACACTGATGGTCTATTGAGTGAAGTCGACAGTGGACGCA
The DNA here is from genome assembly GCF_964204655.1 of Triturus cristatus. NCBI lineage: Eukaryota > Metazoa > Chordata > Amphibia > Caudata > Salamandridae > Triturus > Triturus cristatus. Next base: position 1,071,587,471 of record NC_140583.1, read on the forward strand.
ACCATGATAGTACAGTCAGTAGAGAAGATTATGAAAACATAGCGCGTATGTGCCCCCTCCCCCCCCAAATCTTTAGCATAGTGGGCTGGCTAGGCGTATGCAAGGCTAGCGTAGGGGTATGAATAAAAGGCACGTTTCTCTGGGTGTGGTTCTCTTCCGGAATGGCGAACATGTCTGTCAGGTCTGCACAGCCTACACCACCACGAGGCTGACGCCGTGAGCGAGGGTGGCTGCAGGAATAATGCTCTCAGCCTGCTGCTACCCAGAAACCGTCATGGCTGCTGCGACGCACATATGCCCCACAGTTCACCTTTCGACACTGTCATATGTGAAAGAGGGCCCACCACGTGCCGGAGGAAGCTTTTGGGCCAAGGTCTGCGAGCTGGGAAGGCTCCTGAGATCAACGCTGGCTACCGCGACACAGGCAGAGAGCGCCCAGCCTGAGGCCCAGCACCGTGAAGTGCTCTGTATACTACTAACACAGTAAGTCGAAGAGGTACCAACAGTGGAACGGTGTCTTGATCCCTCAATGGACGATGTTAGAACTGCATCTGAGAGTGCAGATGAAGGTACTCCTTTCAACCAGCTGTAACCAACTCTAGGTCCCAACAGTGGAACGGTGTCTTGATCCCACAATGGACGATGTTAGAACTACATCTGAGAGTGGAGATGAAGGTACTCACTTTGACCAGGTGCAAGCAACTCTAGGTCCCAACAGTGGAACGGTGTCTTGATCCCACAATGGACGATGTCCAATATTAGCTGCTGCTTGTGAATTTTCACAGAAGTCCCTGCGTTGACGTGCATCAGACTCTGTGCTTCTATAGCTAAGTGCTGCACACGATTATTGTGCTTGGTTGACACCAGTCGGTGGAGTATCCCGCGGTACAGCAGGTCCGAACAGTGGAACGGGGCCTTGATCCGAAAATGGACGGTGTTAGAACTGCATCTGAGAGTGGAGATGAAGGTACTCGCTTCGACCAGGAGTAACCAACTCTAGGTCCCAACAGTGGAACGGTGATTTGATCCCAGAATGGACGATGTCCGATACTACGTGCTGCTTGGTTTTCACAGAACTCCCTCCGTTGAGGTGCATCAGACTCTGTGCTTCCGTAGCTAATTGCTGCACATGATTATTGGGGCTGGGTGACTGCAGTCGCTGGAGAACACAGCGGTACAGCAGGTCCGAACAGTGGAACGGGGTCTTGATCCCACAATGGACGACGTTAGAACTGTATCAGAGAGTGGAGATGAAGGTACTCCCTTCGACCAGGTGCAAGCAACTCTAGGTCCCAACAGTGGAACGGTGTCTTGATCCCAAAATGGACGATGTCCGATATTACTTGCTGCTTGGTTTTGACAGAACTCCCTCCGTTGAGGTGCATCAGACTCTGTGCTTCCGTAGCTAACTGCTGCACATGATTATTGGGCTTGGTTGACTGCAGTCGCTGGACTACGCCGCGGTACAGCAGGTGGGAACAGTGAAACGGGGTGTTGATTCTGTGATTGAGGATGTCAGAAGTTAAAGTTTGTGATGATTTCTGTGTACCCACTCCGATCAGGTGCAACCAACTGCGTGCTTCCGAATCCAACGGCACGTGGCTGTGAGGCGTTAATGACAACTGCCTCTGGCCTACAGTGCGGTCAGCAGGGCTCACAATTCAGATGGAGCGGTGATTGTTTAATTACAGAATCCAGTAGGCAACTAACTGCAACGTCTATTGAAATATACACAATAGCCTTTTAGTATACTTGCTTGAAGAAGTTTTTTAAGATGACTTATAGGTCTAGTACAATGACCAAATTCTTCGTGGTAGTGGTAAAGAACACTGAATAACAGTGTACACAGTGGACAGCAGAGATCGCAATTCGAATTGTTTTGATTTATTTATTGCAGAGTTTTGTGTAATTTATGTTGTTGTATTTTGTGAAGAGGAAGTGAGAAAAAGTATTCATGGAAGACGTGCTCACTACTGCCTTCAATTTACACTGCAGATAGCAGTGTTCACAATTCAGATCGAGGGGCTATTGTAGATGACGCAGTCCTGTAGGCAAAAGTCATTGCTCCAGTATGCTCTGTCCGCACCACGCATACGCATCATCACAGGGTTTGCACGCGGTTTTTGTTGCTTCGAGTACGGCAAACAGGACAGCTCAAGTCAACGTCACGTGGCTGTGGGCCCTTGCTGACCGCTCTCTGGCCTACACTACAGACAGCAGTGTTTACAATTCAGATCGAGTCGCTATTGCAGATGATGTAGTGTTGTAGGCAACAGACATTGCTCTTAGTTAGGCCCGCCCGCAGCACGCATCATCGCTGGCTGTGCACATGCTGAATGCTTTTGATGTGGCTATCTAAGTGCACTAGACCTGATGGACCCTTTATGATACAATCTTTTTGTGTATTATTTCAGATTTACTCCCTGTATCTTAGTATACCACAAGTTATGGTTGTTTTACGATAGAATCTTTTCTGTATTATTTCACATCTAGTGTCCCTACCTTACTGCAGCACAAACTATTGACCCTTTTATTATTGAATATCTGTGTGTGATTGAATCACTACTGTTCTAGTTGATGCTAGCAGCAACCATTCCCCGAGGGCTGCTTTACACTCACCCCGCACGCATCCAGCACAGACATCACTGGATATGTAACCCTGGTACTAAAAAGAAGTCAAGTGCACGTGCCCGTACCCACTTCCACTATCTATCTGTGTCTGTGTGTTCATTATGTATGCATGATACTGCCTCTGGGCTGTACCACATTACATTGTGCTGTGGACAGCGTATGCAACCATGTTACCTCTGGCAGTGGGGAAAAGGTCTGTTATGTAGCTTTTAGATGCATGGCTATCACAGGTGGAAGGCTACTTTACAGAGCATGAATATTGATGAAGATGATGGCTGCATTTTGTGTGTACTGTCAGATATGTGTACATAGCAAAAAGTTTTCAAAAGAGCTCTGTAAGGAGAAGGGGAGTCTCTCATCAAACGCTGTAGAGAGAATGGTGAAAATGGGTGGGGTCCTCCAACTGTTACAATGGGAAATGTTATGAACCAATCAAATGCTTTTCTTTAAGGTCACATGGCAATTGCGCAGCGAGAGCGCAAGGAGGGCGCACCCGATGCGATTTTGAGAAAATATTACCATAATATAAGTTTATTAAAGTTAGAAATATATAAATGTTTAAAATATTTGAGATTATCGCTTGTTCTCATATACACTTTAAACTTATTTAGATATAGCTTTGAGACAAAAAAAAAATGAGGAAATTGCGTTCCCGGCGCGACACCATATGTCTATGACGTAACACAGGGCCTGGCAGCGTGCACTCGTCGCATACGCAACGTGCAGTGGGCGTGACCCCATACGTACATGACGTAAGGCGCGGCTTGGTACTGGGTATCCGTCGCATACCAAAGTAGCAGCTGGCATGACCACCTACGTATATAATGTTATGCGGAACGCGGTGCCACGAACCCGTCAGATACAAAATGCTCATCCTTTACGAGTTTAGCAAAATGGCGGATAGGATTGGCGTGCTGATGGAGCTTGGTACACTACAAAACAAAAAAGGTTTATAGAGTTCCAAAATATTAAATATTACAACAAAAAAATAGAAAAAATATAGGTTTTTTAAATATTAAAATATGAAATTTACATTTAAAAAACCTTCGAAATTCACTGAAAAAAACATAGGTTTTACAGACCTTATAGTTAGGAATTAGCATTTAAAAAACCTTAGAAATTCACTGAAAAACCATAGGTTTCAGGGACGTTATAGTTAGTTGGACATTTGACTCATATAAAACCAGAGAAATTCACCCTTTATAGTTAGCTGAGCTAACTATAACTCAAGTGCCCGCAATGCACTGGTGATGATGTCACATATTACATCACTCATGACATGGTCCGTGACATCACTGATGACATCACTGATGACATCAGGCAGTGGTGGCGCGCCGAGGGAGTGCTGCAGGGTGGGGCGGGAGAGGGGCAGGGTGGGGGGTAGTAAACTCCGGCATACGTCAGAACGGAGTTAAGTAAATAAATAAATAGATAAAACAATTTACATTTCGCACGCTGCAATGCCAACTCGGCTTTGCTGTGGGCGCAATGTAAATTGTTTTATTTATTTACTTAACTCCGTTCTGCTGTATGCTGGAGTTTACTACCGCCCGCCCCGCAGCACTCCCTCAGCGAGCCGCCACTACTGAGAGGTCAGTCCCTGCCAGAATCTCAGTTCAGCTGATTCCTTTTACCTCATACAAGGGATGCTGTCCAACTCTCCCCAAGGCGAGCAGCTTGCTAGCACTTATCCACAGGTAATGGGGAGTTAGACCACCCTATAGAGATTTTGCAGATTCACTGACCCTAGACTTGATAGGTTAGGATGTGCTAAGTAACAGTAAATTATATTACAGTACTTGTTTGCAAGCAGATATTCTCTGTAATAAGCAAAATGGATGAACTATTCACCTTTTTCACCATTATTCTGTTTCCGTATATTGATTATTGCAGCACAAGTATTTTCCTCAAGAATCACAATGCTTCAATGAATGTTGACACACTTTTACTGTGTATTTCTTGTGTATCTCTTTGGGTGTGCATAAGTAACTAAGTGAAAGAGTTCTAGATCTTTTATCACAATTTCCTTGGGGAGTCAGGGTTGTCATGTTCTGAGGTTGCACAATCCTTTTGTTACCCTGTCAGGTTAAGGGTACAGATGGTGCACTGTGAGCTAGCAGGACTTCGGCCAATATAACTGGTAGGTGTGCAGGGAATCAGTCTTGCACATTTGTGATGTTTATGTTGTCCAACAAAGGCACAGTTTTACTTGCAAAAGTATAGGTCGTACAACAGTATTTTGTATACATTTTATTTTTATTCTTATCCTCCACCTCAAACTTTTCCAATTCTCCTCCACTGCCCTCGACCACTCCTCCATTGCTTCTCCACCTCACACTTTGTGGTCATAGTTTTTGCTCCCCTATGACAGCCCTGCATTGATTTCCTCCTCGCTCTCTCCATCATTGCTCCTCGTACCCACCTATTGCAGCGTTTCAAAACAAAGCAATTGTTTTTTGTGTGCAAGGTTTTGAGAGCCCATCAGTTGCACTTTGCTTCTGGGTTGCTCCTTTTCCAAACCTCTTTTTAATTCACATTAAAAATATTATTTTGCTATTTACCATTGCAAGACAGGTGTTTTGCCATATTGGAATGGTAACTAAAAACAAAAAAATGGTGACCGCTCATATATATTATTGATGCATGAGAAAGGACGCTTATGCACATTTATGCGATGAAATGGGCTGAGGTAGCATCATACGCATGCGAGTGATAATGCATGTGTGCGTAAATGTCATCATGCTTTTTTTCTATTTTTGACAATGGTGAACAACTTTGGCAAAGCCAACAGGTTTGCATTGGCAGCCAAAAATTGAAACCTATTGGCTTTGCCAGTGCTTGCTGAACACGTTCCCATTAAACAGAATGCAAAATATGTTTAAAAGATGCACTCATTAGCAAAGAACATTGCACCCCAAAAGGGAGTGGGGAGGAATGTGTGGTCTGTAATAATGGGAGAAATTATGTCAATGATTAATTACGCTGTGAAGACAAATAGTTAAAGCATATCAATCCTTAATTGTAATTAATTGCCAAGCAAAGAAAATCAAAGCAAGATAAAAGCTTACTTTAATCATTGCATAGATTACCAGATACTAATGGACCACCAGCCTCATGCACCGTTGATGTTTCTGTGTCAGGTTTTGCCTTTGTTCTTACTAGGCCAGGGTGAAATTGAAATTACGCTGGAGTAATTTGTGCAATTTCAGGAATTTTGCATTCCACTTGTCAAAATGCTCCAGATGTTGCCATTATGATATAAAATCCCTCTGCCATTCACACCAAACGTATAGTTTGGGAACAATGTGAGGAACCAGAATGCGAGCATCTGTCACACTACTTGTGTTTTTCGTGATATTTTTTGGTGAAAAATTTGCCCTCAAGTCAAAAACTGACACAAGGAGGCATTTCACACTAAAATATAGTGCTAAATGATGGATTTGCATTTAGTACAACTAAGCGTAATTTTGTGTAACTTTCTTGAAATTTCTAGTAATTATACGAAATTAAAGCAAATTACGTGGATTTCGCACACCCCTAGTTTTAACAGAGTGGTTCATACTCTAAATCCAATTTAGCAATATTTGATGACAAGTTTTTTCCCACTGCCACTGTTTTTCAGTAGCTACCCAGTAGGAGAGGACAGAAGTACAATGAGGATGTTGTCAAGGCGGATACCTAATCAAGAAACTAAACAATTTCGTATTTGGATTTGGTGGTTGTAGAAAAGGGAAGGTAGCTGTACCCTTGAACCAATCGAGTGAAGCTTTCCTGTTATCTTGCATGGAAAACATGCACACATATATAAACCTGCTTTCAAGAAACAATCTAAATTGGCTATTTTTTGACACCATGACTCTTTTTTTAGAGCTTCTGAGCAATATAAAAAAATAGACAACAGACGAATAATCATAAATATAAACAGGGGATTATAGCATAAATAAATCCTTTAAACCTCCCTTAAAATAAAGTTCATTTTCAGGAGACTGTTTTCAATTTTTCGTAATTGATTCATAAATATATCAACACATTTGGTCCCCATTCACTATTTAAAATTCTTCTAAACTCATATTCTTGGCCAAAATGTGCCAACATTGCTCTTCTACTGGAGAGGGGCCATGAATTGCCAAAGAATGGACCAACATTCTGTTTCCTCCTAGATGTACCACATATCATACTGTGTCCTTCAAGGTGTTGGCCAATTACATTTTAGCCAACAAGTGATTCCATTGGTATCCAGACCATACTTCTTCTCTATTATAAAAAAAGCCTAAAGCAAATTTATTTTGTGAAGGGTAGCGTGAATAAGTATAGAGATGTGCGCAAGGGCCATTAATGTTCTTTTTACATGTGCTTTTGCAATGCATTTAAGAGGTCTTCAGGTGCCTTAGATGAACCTATAGATGACTTTCCACATCTCTTTCTGATTGATATGTTATGAGGGATGAGAAATACTGAATCATTTTGCTAATCATTAGCATTTTTACCATTCTCCCTATGAAATGATGGGTCACAGCTATAAAATACTAGTTTAGAAACATTTTGATACTAAAATAAAATTAAAAGGGTTCATTAATTAGGATAAGGAAAGAGCTAAAGCACAGTGAGAGCTATTGATTTTCCCACGATCATATAATTGGGGTGATGGGAGTTTTGAACCCTGGACGTCATACCCTGCGGCCATTTAGTAAGTCCCTAGATCACATCTCTATTTGAAACGAGCAAAAAGATGTAACATCCCAGAGATGGATGCCAGTGAGATACACCTTTGAAAGGACTGCTGATTCAGGACTCTACTGAATTATGTTATTGAGATACATGTCTACCTTTGCTGCCTTAGACAGGGTGAGGATGCTTTTTGCCTGTACCATCACTCCTTGCTTCCAGGAATCAGTCTCACAAGCCAATCTTTACTCCCTGTAGTACCCCTGCATTGTTCTTATTCAAATTCCTTGACATCTTCTCAGGTGTCCTTAAATCGTCAGTTGCAAATTTCTTTCTCAGAGGGATCTAACAAACATTCTATGAAATCAGGCAATGCGGCATCCTAGAAAATAAATGACAGTGTCGCGAAACTCCTTTCCCTGTGCAGAATGAAAAGCATACATCTTCGCACCCGCCAGACCCGATCCCTGGAGTGTGACACACAACAAATGTCTTCATTACTAGAAAGAAGAGAGAATTGATCAAAAACATGGGCAACATATCAATTTCAGTGACACTGAAAACTGCTTGCACACTGTCCTTACATGCTGCTGTTCACCAGGTTTTTGTCATTGAATTTACCAGGTTTATACTTCGACTGTAAGTAATGACGCAAAATTGAAATTTTCATTAGACATCGATATGTCAAGGGCATGGCATTCGGCGTTAGAAAACGAATTCACTCACCTACCGGCACATTTGCACTGCCCGAAAGTCACTTTTTTGGCTTTCCGGAGGCGCAATATGCCATCAGCATATTTATAAGGCCACGTAAAGCCACTTTACGTGGCTTTTCATGGCCTTTTAAATATGTGCCCCTTTCATGCAGAAAACTGCGTGAACGGGGCGTTCCATGGGTGTTGCTGGAGGCATTCCCAGCAACATCCATGGCTTTTTGACACTGCCCCAGAGTTACGAGAAACCGCAAGGCTGAGGCAGCAGCAAAAACTTACGCCTCCCCAGGGGAGGCGTAAGGGAAGCACAACGAGGACAAATATCTTTATTTCTCCTCGATTTTCCTCTTTCTATGTTTGTTGCAGTCTGCAGCACAGATAGAAAGAGGAATCTCTTCTGATTATTTTTGTGTTTTCCCTTCCTGCACATAAATAATCATCCCTGCAATGCAGGCATCCTTGCACCATGGTGCAAAGGTTCTTACGTTGGCACACGGCAACCCATGGTGCACCGGCGCAGGGGAAAAGGACAGGAATACCTTGTATGTAATAGATACGGTGAATTCCTACCCTTTTGTTTTTCCATAGGGCAGCTCAGCAGTAAGGCCTTCATCGCTGCCCTATGGCAAAAAAACAATCACTGAGGCCCTCAATTCATAGAGTTGATATTTCATTTACAAAAGTGATGATGCTGAGCATAACAAACCAAGTGAATGGTGAGTGACAATGTTCCGATCAATTCCCCGAATAAATGGTGCAGCCTGGTGGTGTAATGACAGACACTGGAACACGAGAAGTTCGCATTCACCTTGAAAGGGAATGGCGAGATTAGGTATGAATGTCCTGAGCCGTTTAGGTCATAGAAAGATGAATTATTAAAGGTCCCATCTGTTACCCAGCACAGGAAACAATCTAACTCGGATCCAAGAGATAAACTGCGACTAAGCTTTGTATCCACTCACATGAGAAATGTTTTTGCAGAATCACAAAGATATGGGAAGATCCAGGTGTAAGGTTGTGCTTTGCATCCCAATAACCACATCTGTGATGGCGAACCCCTCCGTCTCAGCAGTGGCGGAGCAAGAATGCCATGGATTCTAATAGATGCAAACAAAATAAGCCTCCATCTTCTGCTTGCGTTGTAAAAAAAAAACTGCAATCATCGAGGTATAGTAGGACCTCAGGCCCCTAGGCACCAGTGCCACTGTGGCACTGCACCTCAGTGCTATTATTGCGGAAGACATTTGCATGTATGTATATGTATGGTATTTCTATAGCGCAAACCTAGTCAAAAGGCAGCGGAGCTCCGAAGAGTGTACCCCGGTCAGGTGGAAATCTTTAGAGTCACACCCATGCCACCCCAGCACTTTGGACCATTGCGAGCTCTTTGCCAGGCCTGGATCGAGAACCCGAATAAAAATAAAAATCAGGCTATGCAAATAAAAAACAGATAATTATCTATGCAATCGCACGGAAAATTCTAAAATAGTCAATGCACCATGAAAAAACAATCAGTGCTGCAATGCAAGGCGTGTAGACACTTTTAGTAGGATGACAAGATGGAGGGTCTCTAAAAGGAGAGTGGCCAAAGAAGTTTAACTAGTAAATATTTCCAAGGTTAGGTAATTAAGGGCATGGCTCAAAACATGTTAACTACAATCCTGTGCTTCGCACGGCATGCCACCTAACTAGTATTGGATGCCTCTCTGTGAGTTTTCTGTTACTTCCTCCAGACATGTCATGAAACATACCAACACATAGTGGCCTTCAGAATGTTCCCAGCATCCCATTTCTCCTTTTCCCACTACTTCCTTCTGCAGTTTCTCTCTCTCTCTCTCTCTCTCTCTCTCTCTCTCTCTCTCTCTCTCTCTCTCTCTGTTAGACACATGGACCTTTTTTCTCCCTTCATCTTTCTGAAATTCTCCATGTGCTTACCTAACCCTTTCCAGAAGATACAAATGGCACATATTCAACTATGTTGCTGTGTGTACTGCAGAGAGGCCCAGGATCGGAAGCCCACATAGTCTGCTCACCTCTATGACTCGCTGACAGGCCATGTGAGAAACTCACACTATCATTAGCCTCAACTTTAGAGCTCTCAGTTGTAGCCATCAAACACCTACTTGCAACATGAACACACTCGGACACCTGGAGGTGGCTCAGTCTGAAGTATCTTGCATTAAAAAATTACCGAAACACAACATTTTGTAAAAAGCAGATCCTCTTAGGGAAAGCAGGGTGAAGTGGCCCCTGACCTCCAGGCCATGTGTGCCACACTCCCTCTGCCACTGCCATGGACTTGTAGGTAAATGCCATATTGTATATTGCCACATTGTACTGTATCGCTATTTTTTTTTCAGTGTATTTGCCCCATTTTGTTTGTAGTTTTATTGTTTAATTTGGAAGTCACCAGTGACACTCTTGACTCGTCGTTCACCCCCACCCACTCCCACTGTATCCCCGCACACAGACATCGCCTCCACCATCCCCGAAGGATACAAGATTGCACACTGGGACCGAACCAACAAGTACGAAGGGGGAATCGCAATAGTTCACAAGGACACCATCTGTTGCACGACATCCCCAGACGATCCTATACTGATAATGGAACACTTCAACTTCCAACTCCCCACAGACAGAAGAAGCATCATCAGAGGCACCCTCGCCTACAGACCACCTGGACCACGCCCCAGATTCTAGAACGCCATCCCGGACCTCTTTACCCCACTTGCAATTGACTACAAACACTACATCTTCCTAGAGGATCTCAATTTCCACCTCGACAACTCAAGCGACGCCAACACCATTATCCTCCTGGAGAGCATGAGCAACATCAGACTCAGCCAATTCATCACAGGCCCTGCCCACATCGTAGGACACATGCTAGACCACATCTTCAACTCCAGAAACAGAGTCAGATAAGCCACACCACGCAACTCACCTGGTCTGACCACCACAATGTCCACTTCACTATCTCAGAAATCACCTACTCCGGCACTGCACCTCTATGACCTACGCACAGAAACTGGAAAAAGATATTTGAAGACCTGTGGAACAATGCTCTTGGCTCCTGCCTCTGATACACTACACAGAATCCAGAACAAGAAGCAAAAAACGTCTCCCAGTGAATCAAAGAATGCACAACACCATCGCCTTTGCCAAGACAGTCAAGGCCAAAGGACCAACTAAAAGAGCAAGCCGGTTAAATGAAGAACTGCATTACACCAAATGCAACTGCCAGCAACTAGAAAGGAATTGACACATCAGTAAAAAGATGGAATACCGTATTACCTTCAAGACCGCTCTTAACCAGTACCACCACTTACTGAAAGACACCAAGTAGAATGCCCTAGCAAACCATCCTGAAGCTAGCACAAACCACAGCAAGGAACTCTTCACCATCATGAGGGAGTTCTTCAGTCCCGCAGCTACCGAGAATGACATTACAGCCTCCTTTTCCACAGCAAGAGCTCGTCCATCTATGAGAACTTCAAACGCCAACCCCTTGCCAACCAGCTCACACCTACGAACACAAACCCTGAAGCCCTGCTCACCCACTGGGGCACCCTCACTACGCAACACTATATCTACCATGAACTCTGTTCACTTAGGAGCACCCACTGACACCTGCCATGTCTTCAACCTTGGATGCAAGACAATCAGCACGATCTCAGGTAGGTCCTGAAAACCACCATCACTGCAGCATCCTTCGCAGAGGACTGGAAACATACAGAAGTGAGACCTCTTCTGAAAAAAAGAATCTGCCGACTCAGCCGAAGTGAAGAACTGCCGACCCATTTTGCTGCTTCCCTATCGAGCTAAAATCCTCCAGAAGGCAATCAACCAGCAACTCACCTGACACTTAGTAGACCGCAACCTCCTGGACCCCTCCCAGTTCAGTTTTCGAGCTAACCACAGCACCGAGACGGCCCTGATCTAAAACCACCAATTACATCAGACTGGATTTTGGAGAAATGGCAGCCCTCATCCTCCTGGACCTGTCCACCACATTTGACACCGTCTTCCATCACATCCTTTTCAACAGACTCAACCACATTGGAATCCAAGGAGACACCTTCAAATGGATTGCCTTTACTTCATCGGCAGAACTCAAAGGATCAGTCTCCCACCTTTCACCTTGGAGCCCAAGAAGATCATCTTCTGAGTCCTGCAAGGATCATCCTTCAGTCTCACCCTCTTCGACACCTACATGACCCCCCTCGCTGAGACAAACTCAACATCATCTCCTAAGCCAACGACACCCAGCTCATCTTCTCACTGTCCAAAGACCCCTCCACCACTAAAGCCAACTTCCACAGATGCATGATAAACATCGCAGACTGGATCAAGGACAACTGTCTTCAGCTCAACAAGGACAAGACAGAAGTCCTCGTCTTTGAAAACAACCCCTTGCCATGGAACGACACATGGTGGCCCGATCTTTGACCACCCCCTAGCCCCAACAGACCACGCTTGCAACTTCAGCATCACCTTGGACAGCAAGCTATCCATGAAGAAACAAGTCAACACAGTCTCATCTGCCTGCTTCCACACCATTTGCATGCTACTCAAGATCTTCAGGTGACTCCTGATAAACACCAGACGGACTGTCACACAGGTCCTCATCACCAGCAGACTGAACTACTGGAACACACACTACGTAGGAATCACTGCACATCTCCTGAAAAGACTCCAGACAACACAGAACTCAATGGCAAGACTCATACTCGACCTCCCCAAAAGGACCCACATCACACTTCATCTCAAGAAAATACACACTTCTGATCTAGAAGAGATGGCAGTTTAAGATTCTGACCCACGCATACAATACATTGCACAATGGAGGACTAGCATGCATCAACAAACGCCTTACTTTGCACCAACTGACCAGACATCTTCATTCAGCTTCCCTCTCCCTCACTGACACCCCACGGATCAGCTGATCCAACAGTGGGGGATGCTCCTTTCTGCACCTGGCGGCCAAGGCCTGGAACAACCTCCCCCTGCACCTTAGGACCAAACCGTCGCTCCAGCAATTCAGAAGAGAACTAAAGACCAGGATATTTGAATTACCAAACCTCCATGCACCACCAAACTGTCACCAGCGTCTCAAGACCCCTGGGGTTATTTTCCACGCTTTACAAATGTATTATTGATTGATTGATGAAGTAAAACCCATTTAAAACTTGTTTTTTAATTACTGCTGGGTCTGAGACACGGAGGAACCCACCCCATTTAAAGCCCATTTTCTTTGGACATTGCTATGTTGGGTACTGGCTTTGCTTCACATATAGATTGTAGACACATCTAACAGCTCTTTTAGTTACTAAACCAACTCTGAACCTTGCAATACCCATGGACTGAGGGGCTTATTTATTGATCCCTTTGCGCCTCCGTTGCATCACTTTTTGTGACACTGCAGCAGCGTAAACAATGCACTGCGGTGTGCCATATTTACAAAGCGGACCATCTAAGCAGATGCGTCACTTTGTAAAGCCTTGCATCAAAATCGTACGCCTTCCTCACAGCAGGCGTAAGACTGACGCAGGCACCTTTAACATAGGACTTGCCCATGTGTAATGACCCATTGCTGGAGTAGCGCCACTTTTGCGACACACTCCAGCAAAGTGTCATTACTGCGTCTACAGATACGTCAGAAATAATGACATATCTGTTCATCATAGCGACATAGAGCGCCGTACAGGAAATATAGTGCATCCATGGTGTCGCAAGGAGGGTGCACTGAAAAGTTGCATCGCTGTTTTCACGCAACGATGCAACACTTTTCATAAATGAGGTCCGAGTGTTTAGGGATACAGCACAACACAAGAGGGGCATAAAGCTAATGCAAATAGGGATACAGCTAAAGGAAAATACTCTGCAGGAAAAAAAGAACAACTTTGAAAGCTGTACTGAAAAGAAGAGGAAATGGAAAACAGAAAGAAACAAAATGGCAGGACAATGCTGATAGAAAGAGGATACAGACGATACCAAATGAATAACAAAGATGGCAGAGCTACACAAGAGGAACAGTAATGAGGGAAAGGTAAAATTAAGAAAAGAAAGAAATCATCAGACAAATGAAAAAATAGAAAAAGTGAAAGAAGTAAAGAATGCACACAAAAAGGAAGCAGAGGGAAAATGAAAATTCTATAATATAGAAAACAACAGAAAAATGGTTCTGGGTGTTACACGTTAAAATCAGGAAAGAGCATTAGAGGGATAATGCACATTTTGCAAGCTGTATACATAATCTTCAAATCAATGACAGTAATCCTGAGGATATAAATCAGTGGTTTACATCCTTATTCCAGAATTTATGTGTAACCTGTCAGCAATGGCTCTTATCACAGTCATAAAGGTCAATGGAAAATTGCAAATACTAAATAGATTTTTTTTAATCTGTAGGTTGCAGGCTCTAATCGCAGGAAGAAGGTTTGGTGAATTAACACATCTGCAGCACAGATGTCCACTGAATTTATAGGCCACTGATGTACCCACCACCGAGATGTGGAAAACTGCTTGTTCGAAATTGTGTTACTTGTTGAGAGGGGTCAAATCCTACTCAAGCAGCAACCACATTTTCTTTCGGGGTGAAACACAAGCAAACCCCAAATCAACCTGTGGTTAACCCTCTGGTAGCTTGGTACAAAAGTAGTCATGCTTAACTTAGAGGCAATGTGTAAAATATGTATTCAGCATTACAAACAGTAATAAAGGGAAAACACAATGCAAGAAAAATCCCACACCAATATAGAAAAATAGAGTACATTTTAATAAATTGAGACCAAAATGACAAACATCCAATCATTAGAATCCAAGACATGCAGCTTTAAAAATTTAAGTGAAAACAGTGCTTAGAAGCACAAACTTCAACTGTGGTTATCTGGTCGCCACCAGATTGCGACAAAGTCACGAGTTCAGGCCGACCATGATGGAGCATGTCCCAGATACAGAGACTAGATGAGGCCCACCGAACAAAGCACTTGAAATCCGGGTTGCAGAGCATTGCGATGTCCTATGTCAAGGTTGTGTCATGCAGCGTTGGCTGCAAGGTCCTGCGTCGAGGATGCTTTGTGCAGTGGTGGTTCCGAGGAGCTGTGGGGCTGCTATTCAAGGGCCTGCATCAAGGATTCATCATGCAGCTGCAGTTCTAAAAAAACTGCAGGCTGCCATGTGAGCTCTTGTGGTGAGTGGGCATCGTACAGTGGTGAGACTGAGGAGCTGCAGGGTCCTGCATCAGGGAAGCATCTCGCTGCAACAGTTCCAATGTTAGGCTGCGAGGCGATGCGTCGTCCTGCTTCACATCTGCCCAAGAGAGCACAGCCGGCTGGCAGAGCATCTTCAGGCATAGTTCCAATGGTCCAGGACTGGGGTGGCACAACTTGGGGGGGCCAACGCTCACAGGAGGTAGAGTTCATGTTCTGGGATTATGGTTGTTGGAGCCTTTTCTGTTACTGGGGCTCTGATCAGGAAGCCAGTGAAATAGCCCTTGGAGTCACTCGGTGGTCCTTTGTTCAAGATACAGGTCCAGTCCTTCTCACTATTTCAGCAAGGGCAGCAGAATAGCAGTTCTTCTTGCAGAGCAGCACAACAGTCCTTCTGAGTCTTCCACAGGTCCAGAGGTTTACTGAAGAGTTGCGTCTGAGGGTCCAACAGTTCTACCTGGTGCCCACATTGAAGTTGTAGAAGTTTCTAGAGGCTTCCAATCCCAGAGGTGCTTGGAATTCCCTGCCTCCTTGCCTTGGCCCCTGTTTGTCTGGGGTCACAAAAGACTAGTGTCAAACCCTTTGTGAGTGTGCTCAGGCAGGGCCTTTGTGATGTATAAGTGTGGTAGGTGACAGTTCCCCCTCCACATCAAGGCAGAAATGGCCCATCCTGCCAACAGGTATTCCCCCTTTTTCTCACTGTCTGGGAGCAATGCACAAAAACCAACTGCCAGCTAAAAGTAGTCATTTGACTCGGGCTACAGGCTGCAGGCACCAAATAGTTGGGTAAAAAAAAGGGCAACTATCTCAAAGTGGTATTTTCAGTATTGTGACTTAAAATCCAAACTCTAACTGATGCCGGCCAAGGGTACAGGAGTTGTGGGCAACTGTTGGAGAACATTAGCTCACGCCAGAAGTGGCCTGCAGGGCTTAGGCAGGTCCAGTGCAGCAGGTCAGATGGGCATTTGCATGGAGCCCTATAAAGCTTGTTTTGTCCCTGTAACTCAAACGGGAGGTCAAACGACTGACCTTGTAGGAACTCAGGTTAGCCAAGGATGAAAGTAAGCAGTCCTGTCTTGGTTCTCAAAAAGAAAGGCAATCCTCTGGCAGAAGGACAGTCCTTCTTTTGTAATATCCACACATCCAGAAGTGTTCTGGAGCGTGGTTCTGGGGGTCCAATACTTATTCCTGGTGCTAGTCTTTGTGTGGGTCACTCCTTGCCCTATTCCCACATCTGGTTTTAGAAATGTTTTCCCCTTCCCCTGTTAAGACTCCAAACTGTCTGGGGTGACAAAAGACAGGGCAGTTCAGGTGTCAGATTCCTTTGTGTGTGCAGGAGGCAAAGACCTTTGAAATGTAAGTGGGGCTGGGTACAGCACCTCCCATCCATCCTAACAGGATGGCCCATCCTGTCCATACCTAGGTCCCCATTGTGTTACTGTGTGGAAGTAATACACAAGGCCCAACAGCAGTGCCATTCACAGACATGTGACCCAGGACACTTGCAGAAGGCACAAATGTTTGGATCAAGAAAACAGCAACTTTCTAAAAGCGGACTTTTCCAAATTGTGACTTAAAATCTGACTTTAACATTAAAAAGGATATTAAATTAAAATTAATTGAAGTGTACATAGTATAGTCTACCTGCTGCCAATCCAAAGCAAAGTTAGCAAAGTCTTAAATGTGATAGGGCAACCTAGTATTAGTCACTGGGAGAGACAGGTCTTACAACAGTGAAAACAATTTTAGGAGTTTTTCACTGCTAAAAGTTAAGTGCATTTGTTAAATGCAGTCCACTCCACCCTATGATACTTTGGGCACTACCTTAGGGATGCCATTTAAGAATTAAACAGGAAGGTTTATGTTTGGCAAAAGGTTTATTTTGCCAGCTCAGTGTGGCAGTTTAAAACTCCACTACAAGCTGCAGTGTCAGACTTGAGATAAGTTTTGGCACAATAGGTGCTGCAGAGCTACAAGTAGTATTTAATTTACAGGCCCTGCGTATATGTAGTAACCTTTTCTAGGGACTTACAAGTAAACTAAATTTGCCAATAAGGTGTAGTCCAGTTTTACCATGTTTGAAGGCGAGAACACACACTGGTAAGCAGTGGTAACGTAAAGAGAGTCCCAAAGCCAACAAAACAAAAATCAGCAAAACAAGAGCAGGGAAGGCAAAACATTTGGGGACTACCATGCTAAGGATGTCAGGTCCAACAACCCTGAACTTTTTAAGTAATTTGGGTTTCAACATGCAAATTATATGAAATTTAGTCAATGCATTTGGAAGTAGTGCTCTAAAAAGCATATGTATTTCCAAGCTGTGCTCAAAAGGTCACTGGAGAATCTCCCTTCACAAGAACAGCCCTGGTGGAGCAAGGCAGGCTCACTTGCTACATTTAGTGCAATGAGGGTCAGGTCTGGAAATTTTAGGAAGGGCTTCTCTCCAGTGCCAGTCTGTCCTGCATGTAGGTTAAAAGTATAATAAGGATATATAGTAAGGAAAGAGTTTCCAACACTCCTCTTCATGAAATATTTCAATAATGAAGCAGATGGGCATGATTGGATTTGTGTCTCTAGATTATTAGTAAATAACAATAAATAACACACAGCACTGCGACAAGTCATTGTCAGGACATCTTTGAAACTGCAGAGCAGATTTACAAGCCCATTGCAACACTTTTACGCCGCTGTAGCGTCACTTTTGTGACACAGCGGCGTTGTAAACAATGCGCCACATTGCAACATATTTACAATGTGATGCATTTAGGGAGATGCGTCACATTGTAAAGCCCTGCGCTACATTATACATGTGTCAGGTATACTGTATGCAGGGCGGGGGTTCCCACGCAACAAAGCCTTGTAAAAGTGATGCAGTGAAATCTGCAAGATTTCATGGAGTCACTTTTATGACGCCACTGCGTCAAAACCATACGCCTGCTTGAAGGAGGCGTAAGGAGTGAGGCAGCACAATAAGTATAGGCCACCCCTGAGCATTGCTGGAGTTGCGTTGCGCTTGCGACACGACTCCAGCAATGAGTTGTCTTTAAGCCAATAGATGCGTCACGCATCTATCAATCCTTGCTCCATGGTGCGCCGCATTGTAAATGCGACGCATCCATGGTGGTGCAAGGTTTTTTTTCCATGATGCAAATTAACTGGCGCATCTCTGCTGATATGCAGAGATGCATAAGTTCTTGTAAATCTGCCCCTGGGGGTTTATTTAGGTTTCGGTGTTTAGGTTAGTGCATCAAAAATGTGACATTTGTCCCATCTGCTGTAAGTGCAATAGCACTCTAAGTAGGGCAGTCTGGACATCTACCACATTGCGATGGTGTATAATTTCTGCCAAACTCTAAGGCCTTAAGTTTTGAATGACCAACAACCTGCACAAGAGGAAGATTGAAAATCTAATATAAATGTGGTTAATTGACATATAACACGTGCTGTAGATTCATACCCTAAGGATATACTCTCCACACATATCCGCAACTCTGTATGGCTTTTCAACCCCCATTGTAGCATGCCCCAGTACTATTATGGAGTTGTTATAGATTTGTTGTAGGCCTTAAAAGTATAACTGCTCCCCTTTCTGAGGGGCAGATCTACACAAAAGTGCTGCAGGGTGGCACAGCCAGCCCTTTGGCTGCGCCACGCTGCGGCACTTTAAGAGCACAGGAATGCAACATATTTACAATGATATGTTGCATTCCTGTGCTCTCCCCTGCAATGGCGCACACACAGCTGCCATGAGCAGGCACCCTTGCACCATGGTGCAAGGATGCCTACATCATGGGCAGTTTGTTTTTGTGCAGGAAGGGGCACCTTCCTGCACGAAAACAATCACTACAGGCATTTTCCTCTTTCAATGCGGGCTGTAGAATGCAGCACGCATTTAAAGAGGAAAAAATCGAGGAGAAATGAAAACATTTCTCCTCGTTGTGCCTCGCTACGCCACCCCTAGAGTGGCGTAGCATACTGACGCATTTCCAGGTTTAGGATTCCTCGTAAATCTGGAAATGTGTCAGGTTCCATGGGTGTTGAATGGGAACACCAACAGCAACACCCATGGAACGTCCCTTTCACGCAAAGTGCTGCGTGTAAAAGGGCCGTATTTACAAGGACAGGAAAAGCCACACAGGCTGGATTTTCCTGTCCTTGTAAATATGGGGCAGAGAAATGCGCTGCCAGTGTGTCACAAAACGTGACGTACTGGCAGCGCAAGGGGCTTGTAAATCTGCCCCTTAGTGCTTTTCAGTAAGGAAATAGTTGTAGACAAGACATGCCATGCCTATTCAAGGTAGTGCTTCAGCCCAGCCTCTCAATTCTAAATGCTCATAATTATGTATAATAAAGTGCTCTTATGTATATCACTTCAAGTTTTTCTAGTGTCATTTTGTATCAAGATTGCAGATGAGTGAAATTGTGAATCTTTTTGGGTAATACCCTTGGGCAGTGAGATTGGAAATTGTATGAAAGGTAGGACCACACAAGATTTCTGCTCAATGTATTTTCCATTACATTTCCAAAGCCATGTGTTGCATGTTACTGCTAGCAGAGCAGGTGGCTGTGGCTCAGATCCAGTTTCAAATCCAGATCCGATCTCCCACTGATGAAAATTATGTACAAAAAATACAAGGGGAAGATAAAAATTGAGACATACACAAAAGTGAAAATTTTTGTGAGATTACACTTCAGTAAAAAATAATGGGGCATATTATCAAGAAACGGCGTTAAAATTATCGCCGCTTTAGCGGCAGAAAACTGCTGCTAAAGCGGCGATAATGGGCTTGATAATATGCCCTTGTGAATTCCCATAGAAGCCCATGTTCTGGTTTCAACATGGGCTTCTATTGGAATTCTCTGCGGCATATTATCAAGCCCATTATCGCCGCTTTAGCGGCAGTTTTCTGCCGCTAAAGCGGCGATAATGTTAACGCCGTGCTTGATAATATGCCCCAATATTCTCAAACATAATTCTCAAGAGGCACTACATCTCGTTGGCAGTTAGTCACTGTGTGTTCACTGTCTAGTGTGAATTACAGTAGGACCAGGGCTCTTATATACACTGATCTTGTAGATGGCACTACACAAATCACTTTAAACAGCATACCTTATTTACATGACCGAGTACTGGATACAAAATGTTCTCGATCGAAACATACACAGGCACGTAAAGCTCCCCGAAGCTTGGTTTGGACAGTTCAACGCTTTAAAAAACGAATTAAACTATGTCTAAAGGAATATAAGAAAAAGAATGTCCATTGTTATTTCGTGGATGTTTACATTGGGAGTCATTACACTGCATTCAATACATCGGGAGAAGCATTATATTGTGGTACTTTCAAATGGGAGTACTTTGCAGGTAAGTTGGTAAGTGTTGTTTCTAGCCATGTGTGTATGTGTTTGTATGTGTGTGTACATGTATTTGTTTTTTCATTTGTAAACATACATAATTACAATTAATCTTATTTAATATATTTTAATATTTAATGTTTAAATTAATGAATCTGATAACACGATTTATTGAGTAAGTAAATAAAATGTATGTTGTCTTATCATTAAATATATTTAATTACATGAAATATGTATTTTTTATTTAAGATAATGTATTAATTTGATCGCTTAATTTTAATTTACACTTATCTGAACCCTAAAATCTGCTTAGTACCCCTAGTATTACACATCCCTCAATCCTAAACACAGTGCATCGCTTTTATAGACCTTGTGCCTCTTTTGCATCGCGTTTGCACCAGGCAAAGTGATATGTGCGCCGTGCAATCTTTAAGTAAGATTTATGAAGCCATGCAAAACCACTTTGCATGGCCCTGCGTCCCATCATAAATCTGAAGCAACGCAGCGCAAATCGCGTTACTCTGCCCTGGGAAGGCATTCCATCGGTGTAGATGTTCCCACACAACTCCCATGGTTTTTTATTTTGATGCATTTCCAGATTTACTAGTTCTGGTAAACCTGTGATTGCGGCAAACAGTTGCACCTTTCCAGGGGAGGTGTAATGAGGGTAAATATCTCTATTTCGCCTCGTTTCTTCCTCTCTCTGTGTGTGCTTCTGCAGCATACACGGAAAGAGGAATTGTTTTTTTTCAGAAAGGGGCCCCTTCTTGCACAAAAATAATCCTGCATGCAAAACAGACACCCTTGCACTATGGTGCAAGGGTGCTTGCATTGGCTCTAGGCTGCCAAACGGGCGCCAGCACATGTGGCAGGACAGAAATGCGCTGTAGTGCCTTAAAAATGGCGCATTCCAGCCCATTCCCTGTCACGCAGCACAAAACAGTAACACATAATGAGCCCCCTAGTGTTTTGAATTCAAACCTCCTGGTGAGACATATACCAAATATATATGGCATGTTTTGTACTTTTTTGCAGGGATGTTTCTTAATGAAAAGGGTTTCCTCCAGATGCCTTACTTGCCCCATTTATGAGTTTGGGGGATAATTCTGATCCCAGCACAAACAAGAATGTGTGCTTGCATTGAAATAGGAAATTTGCAGGAATTATTGCACCACGCTGTTCTTCCCTGACAGATTTCGGCAGTACAAACTTAAAGAAATTTATCAGGAGCAAAGATCCAGAGAAAATTTAAAACATGAAGAATTCTATGTTTTAACCACTGATTTCTTATTGTATTTTCCAGGTTTATTTAGCTTATTTCCTCTCCCTAGCCGGTGCCACTGTCCCATTTCCTTTGTTGCCAGAAAACCGTCTACTTTTGGGCACCTTTTCCTTAATTTTATTGCAAAAATCTCTACTGGGGAATTGGGTAGAGTGGTACCCTGAGAGGGTGGCGCATATCACCCTTGCTGCTTTTGTTGGGATAAGGTCAGAGTTGATCTATGGCCGCCACTTAATTGTTCCAGTTTGAGGGTGTTTATATTGTGTCTAAACTGTTGAAATAAGCAACTGCAACTCAAAGATCTAGACTAAACATCTATATGAAGGTAGATTGTTAGATGGTTTTTCAAAGCTAATAGGTCCATAGTTTGCTTTAAAGAGGAATCCGTATGGGACCGAGTGATTAAAAACATCTACCACCCATAATTTTTCATTTAAAGGGGAAACAGCTTGCCAATCATATGTATGCTGACTTTAACTCACAATTGGCTGCTTACCAAGCTGCTACCTTTGATCATTATACTTAACCTCTTCAGTGCCCATGACGAGCTGGACTCGTCATGGGCCGCGGTAGCGCTGTGCCCATGACGAGTCCAGCTCGTCATAGACCCCGCCCGCTAATGCAACGGCCGGCACAGGGCGGGGAAAGGGGCGGGCACTGAAGGGGTTAAAGAGGAGCAAGTAGAGGAAAAGGTATGAAAACCAAGCGTATGAACATCACGTTAGATTTCACAGAGAGCCAATGGAGAGAGCATAAGTTAGGAAAGAGAGATTTCAGACGCGGCCGGCACAGGTAAGAGTAGTGGGGCGGGGTGGGGTGGGGTGGGGGAGTCGACAGAAGAAGGGATAGGTAAAATAAAAATTTTTAAAAAACTTACCTTGCGCTCTCCGCATCGCCAGCGAGCCCAAGGTAAGTGGTTTTATTAATTTTTTTATTTAATTTTACCTATCCTGCCGTCTGTCAACTCCCACCCCACCCCGCCCCAGTGCCCCACCGTTCTTAGCTGTGCCCACCGCGCCTGATAGATTTGAAATTTCAAAAACCTGTAAGAACTATCGCTAAAGCCCTCTGGATTTTTCAAAGCCCATCCAACACATGGGCTGTATCCGACACATGGGCTGTATCTGACACATGGGCTGTATCCAACACATGGGCTGTATCCAATAAATAGAGAACTATAGTAATCAATGCTGGGTTCAACCATGGCTCTAGCGATTGTTGTTGTTGATTGAACCTTGTCAAAGAGTATGAGTTTCTTTAAAAACGAATGTAATAGCTTGAACTCACAGCTAAGGCACCCACTTGTGTTTCCTTGATCAAGATGAGACTGGAGCCACAAATTCTACTGTTTTAACTTTTTGGGGAAGGTTATGGAAACCTCACCAATGAGCAGTTGCTCATAAACTGAACCAATCCTGCCTGGGCCCGACTGACGTCAGCTACATTTGATCAATGCTCATCAGCAGGTCGTTGTTGTTCATCGAAGAATGAGTCAAGAAAGAGTCAATCAAATGGTTTAACATTCTGTTAAATACAGAAAAAGCCTATTTTATACTGAAGTTGAGAACTGTCTTCACCTGCAGCTAGTGAGCACCGCTACTGAACTGAGTTCACGGGATATGAGGGAAGAGGTGTAGCACCGCGGCCAGGGCGACTGACTTCAGAATCTGAGGATCACAGTTCGATCCCCGGCGCCGATGGGAGCTTAGCCCAGCACCATGTGACTCTGGGCAATAACTTGCTTAATCTTCCCGACGGCCCCCAGCGCCTAGAGACCCTTACGGGTGATTGTTCGCACTTTACAAATGTGGATTATTATTATTATAATCCCTGATTCCCCAAAACCTGAATATTTACGCATAGCTCCTGCATCCGCCCCCTAAAAATACAGTGAAATGTGACTTATATCCAAACAAGACACATTCTATGCTCGATTGCAATAATGTGACGTAGTGATTCTCAGTGCAGTGATGAAATCTTTTGATGCTTGTAAGATTGAATTGAAAAATTAAAAAAGGCAATAAACAGATTTTGACAAAAAATGAAATCAAATGGTTTAACATTACCGAATCCACATCCACATCAATAGAGATAAGATTGACTGAGCGGAGCATCTTCGACATAAATCTGCCAGCCACCAGACCTTCATAATAGAAGAATCCCTGCTCTCCAAGCCATTATTACAGCATTTATGGTTCTGGAATAGTCTGAATTGTCGCACTTGTAGGAACATTGATGGTTAATAGTTGTGTATGTATTTTTATTGGCATCGCTGGCAGGGGCAATGGGTGGTGAAATCAGCAGAAGCCCTAGCTCTTATTTTTATCTTATTTTATTTTTTTACAAATTAAGCACTGCCTGCCAGTCAAGAAGGACCTTCCTTTTCAAAGAGACACCTACTGCCTCAATCAGCTGACTCAGCAAAATACTATGATCTCATGATTCAAAAGGAGCGAGCACGTCTAATAACACTAGTTGAAAGTAGCGGCTGCTACTGGGCGGGGGTGGTAAGGCGGTGGGGTTGGTTGGGAGGGTGAGAAATACAATAGAACAAGCATTGTCATAGCCAATAAGCCTCGCCTTTGGGACCTTATAAGTGTTATAACAGTTGCATAACTCAATACTTATAAGGTCCCAAAAGCGAGACCTATTGTCTATGCCAAGCGGCCATGCAGCCGCGAAAGTGAAGGTAATCGCGGCAAAGCGCGGCGCGCGCGCCCGCACACGTGCACTGTAGCTCTAGGCTGGCCTGGTAGCACTTTTTGGATCCCTCTCAATAAGTCTCGCCAGACCAGCGCATGCGCTGAGTCAGGCGAGACCTAAAAAATGGGCCTTACCTTGAACAGCCGCCTCTCCTCCATCCTTGTAATCTTCCTGTTCCAGCTGGTGGCCGCAGGAAACACCCGAGCAGGCAGGCTTCCCTGAGCCAATCACAATGCTGCAATGCAGGGAGCCTGTGCATGTTCCTGACCAGGCCGTGTAATGCAGCCTGGTAGGAACATGCAAAGTGCGCATGAACTGTTTGGTAGGCCCAAAAGGCCTGGCCAAACAGTTCATGCGCATTTTGGGAGTGCACACCACTCATCCCCTGTCCTGGCAGGCCCCACCCCACCACTGACTACAAGAGAGAAAATAAAATGATAATAACAATATGTTATTATCATTTTACTTTCCCTTTTGAGCAGCGGGGCGGTGCTCCACCGCCTTAGCGGAGGAGCTGCCACTGGTAGTTGGACATTAAATACTACTGGAATATCCATAATACCTGCACTTTTTATGTCTGTGCTTCCGTCAGAAGGACTGCCGGACTGTTTCTCACTCAACAGAGCCCAGGGCGCCAAATACTGAACCAACCTGAAGGCGGTGAATTTCTTGATGAAAAAAAAAACCCTTGTGATGACGATAGCATCGGATATTAGAATCTCACGGGTGTTGGATGGGGGAGCATGAAACTGCCGGATGAGATCCACTACCTGCCTCTCGACTACCCTCCAAAAACAAGACACATGTCCTGCCTTCCTCTCTGCTGTACAGCCAGAAAATGTGGTGCACAGACATAATGAACTATGCATTTGTGTTTAACGAGTTTTGAGGAGGTGAAATGTAATGAATGTAATTATTTGAGCAGTAGAAATGGGCTGCTCTGCTCCGATTCAATGAGGTTTTCTGAAATATTGTCCTTTTGGCGTCAGTGGATCCAGGTTATGGGTCTCCCCGCACCAAGATGGGGCGCCTTTATGTGAACAGTGCTCCAGCATAACTGTGACTCTGATGTCCCATTACCCGCACAGAAGCTTAATGCAGCATTGCAGTCTCTGCCCAATCATGGCTTCATTAACTTTGAGTGGTTAACAGCCTCCCCCTCACCATCTCAACAGAATCTCCGACACACACCTTACTAACATGTCTGGTTTTGACCAATGATGGCCCTATTCTGTAGTTTGTCACTTCCTCCCCCCACCAACTGTATAGAAGTGCACAATACCCCCATTCACATCACAGGTCCTGGCCCCAGACACACAACAGGAGGAGGAGACAGCATTGTAGAAGGCAGGCACAGCCCAGTGCAGGTGCCATTCCTCCCACCACTCCAAATGCAAACCAGGCTTAATCAGAAGCAAGGAACACCCCTCCCACTACTGTAAATGCAGCCACGGTCTATGCATCCTAGCGCTGAGGAAAGGCAGGACACACAACAACCCCCCTTGTTACTGTCTAGAGTGAATGCACATCCCAGTTTGGTCTGGACTGTTCCCATGGGGCACAGGGTCAGGACTGATTTGCATATGGCTGGGTCCAAACTGGGGTGGCGTAGTGGGCAAAAGAACGATGGATGTAACCCTGATCTCTTGACTGGGGGAGAATGTTTGCACTGTCAGCATTCATCCATCATTTGTTTGCTGTAACACTCCTAAAAGTGGCATTTCTAAAATAGTAATGACAAAACCGCTTTCACCAATAAGTGGGATTTAACACTACTGTTCCAAACATGGTCAGGTTACCCCTATCATATCAGAAATTGCCACTGAAGCACATATCAGGGAATCCCCGATGCAAACCCGTGAGAGGGCAGTCTCACAGCAGTGAGAAACCAAATTGGCTTTTTGGCACAACCATAACCTGTCACACTGTTAAGGCACGTGTCCTACCTTTTACCTAAACAGCACCCTGACCATAGGGCTAGCTAGGGCCATCCATAGGGGCCACTTATATGCAGTAAAAGGGGAGTTTCAGACTTAGCAATCCCTTTCCATGCCATGTCACTGTAGCAGTAAACTGTGCGCACAGGGCCTGCAGTGGCAGAGGACTGAGACAGGTAGGTACCAAGGCTATTTCGGTGGGTGGCGCAAGCAGTGCTGCAAGCCCACTAGTAGCATTTAAGTTACAGCCCTGGGTATATGGGATGCCACTGTACATGAAATTTACATTAATTAAATATGCCAAACAGGTGTAGGCCAATCTTACCAAGTTTACAAGAGAGAGCACATGCACTTTAGCACTGATCAGCCGTGGGAAAGTACCCAGAGTCATAAAACGAACAACAACAGGTCAGAAAAATAGAGGAGGAAGGCAAACATTTCTGGATGACCCTGCAAAAAAGGTCAAGTCCAGCACTATTCCATCTTTGATTTAAAAAAAAAAAAGGAACTTGCATCACACGCGAGAGTCATGACGCATAAACACACAAATGTTGTGACATATGCATGTGCTTAAAAATGATGGGGCCATCAGTGGCTAACCGAAAAACCAGAGAGGGACCCCTTTAACCAAAGGAATGGGGTCACAGTAAAAAGAAAGTTTCCTTTGGTATTAAAATTGTAGTACAGTGCTCACTCCAATTGTCCAACCACTTGAATCAAGATTCATTGTTGTTTTATTGGCAGGCTCCTTGTAAAACTACTATATGAAAAATTGATATTTATATATGTGTTTTGTGATGCAGGTTTACGACCAAATATTGTCATTGCCCAGTGCCGTGGGAGTCATATTTTGTGGTCTTGAAAAAGATGGTATAATGGGACATGTCACCATCGAAACAAGTCGACGCCGCGTTTTATAATCCGTGTAGTGGCCGAAACCATAGATAGAGAATTTGGTACAATCTAATGGGCTCCAGCTCCAACATACCTTAAACACGGATGTGTCTTGTCTATGACAAATTGTACTGTCTTGGTCTGTACTCTCCATGTTATTGTTGTATATTTTTTATGTGTTTTCTTTCAGCTGTCTGAGATGTCAATTCGATTTACTGTTTTTTAGAGATATTGGTTGTTCTCTCAGCCACTTGTAGGACAGTGTATACATCATGTGTTGTGTGATGATATAAATGTTTTAACTGATGTTTTATGATGAAATGTTATTAATTATATAAAAATAAATAAGATATATTTTCTATCCTTTTGTGTTCGAGCCTTGGGTTTACAACTAGACTCCCTCCTGTATAATTGTGTGTGTAGTAGTGGTTGGACAATTGGAGTAAGCACTGTACTACAATTTCAATACCAAAGGAAGCTTTCTTTTCACCATCAGTGGCTAAGTCATAGCACCTTTCTTTTCCTTTGCTTCATGTTGTGCAGCATCCAATGCTTGCATGAACAACTCATTGGCGTAAGCAAAAGGTATTGGCAGAGCCGATAGGTCTCAAAGACGAGATTGACTGGCTTTGACAATGCTCATTACTTTGCTTCAACATTCAATCTGCTTCCATTGTCACCTCAGCATCCCATTTCCACAAAATGTAATGTAACACATCATTTTCTTTGCTCAGATCATCTTCAATACAATTGAAATTACAGCATCCCAAGTAGTAGCCTGCAGTACGCTAGATATTACTTTCAATGATTGGGTTAATGTTTAAAACAAAAGCCTGGCTTTTATGCCACAAACATCCAGCCACCGCCTGTGCAGGGAAGAGAGGTGGGGTGGTGGGGTGGTGGGGCCGGGTGTAGGGGGATTTCGACAGACGACGAGGAGGGAAAATTATTTATTTAATTAATTTTCCCTCGTGGTCGTCTGTCAAATCCCCCCAACCCAGCCCCTGCTGAAAACATCTGAAATGAACCCTGTAATATAGAAGTATATTTAGAGTACTTGTGAATTACAAGCCCCTAATGGCATGCATGGGTTCTGACATTAATAATGCACTCGAATCTCAATGTGGTGATTTATGATGTCACCAGAAGCCATCTATAGCATTATATGATTGTAATTCAAATACTTATAGGTATTTGCTTTCAAATGTCTTGCGCCCATGACACATGGCTAAAAGACCACCTCCTAGACATGCAGGGATATATTTGCAAGCTGTTTTCCTGTAAAGGCATCACTTTTTGTGATGCTCCGGTGGCGCAAACCACAAAATGATATCTATGAGGCCACGCAAAACCACTATGCATTGCTTTGAATGGCCTCGTGGATCTCATGTACGTCAAGGTAGCACAAATCACTGTGTTGCCCTACTCTGCGCTTGTGAGGCGTTCCATAGGCTTTGCGGTGTATTTTCCCTTGCAACATCCATGGATTTTGATACTCCCCAGATTTATGATAGCATGTAAACCTGGGGAAGTGCCTAAACTTTACGACTCTGAGGTGAGGCGTAAAGAGAAGAAATAACTTTATTCCTCCTTGTTTTTTCCTCTTTCTATTTGTGCTGCATTCTGTAGCACACATAGAAAGATAAAATGTCTCTTAGGACTTCTTCTGTGCAGGAAGGTGCCCCTTCCTGCACAGAAACAATCCTGCCGACAGCACATGCATCCTTGCACCATGGTGCAACGGTGCCTGCATTGGCGCCAGGCTGTGAAAACAGTGCCAGCAAAATGCTAAATGCAGCACACATGCAAACAGGAAGTAATGAGGAGAAATAAGGATATTTCTTATTGTTACTCCAGCCTCAAGTAGGTGCACGACTTTAGTATATCTGGGTTTGCGTCAAAATCCATGGATGGATGCACAAGAAAGCCCATGCTCCACCGACGAAACATCCTCCACAATGCAAGGTAATGCAAGGCAGCACTATTTGCTGCGTTGCGTTACTTTTTTTTTAAACTAAGCCATGCAAATCCACACAAATCTGGCTTTGCATGGCTTAGTAAATCCTGACATAAATTTTGCATTGAGGCTGCATAATAAAGTGACGTAGCCTCGATGCAAAATGTTAGTAAATCTAGAACCAGATGTGCGGTTTGAGTGTTCCAACATCCTGTTCAAAAATGGCACTCTCAAACTTGGCCCAGCTCCTTCAAA
The DNA here is from genome assembly GCF_964204655.1 of Triturus cristatus. NCBI lineage: Eukaryota > Metazoa > Chordata > Amphibia > Caudata > Salamandridae > Triturus > Triturus cristatus. The sequence continues at coordinate 1,071,617,068 of NC_140583.1, forward strand.
CACATCATCTACAAATATCTGCTTGAAAGCAAAGTCTCATTCCATCATAATGTTACATAAAAAGCTCCAGGGAGAAACTGTGCCTTGATCGAAGAAATGTCTCCATATATTGATGAAAGCTACTCCTTTGAGAAAAAAGATTCTACACATGGAGACTTCAACATTTAATCTTGATGACCCTGACAACCACGCAAGCACCTCACTCAGCAAAGCCTTCCGAGATGTACACATCTCATTATTAATTCCTCAGAGCCCATTCTCAATGTTTTTCTTTTCAATTAGTTTTTTTGAGTTTTTCTGTTTGAACATAGAAACCATAAACTGGCCAGCAGTGGTATACCACAGTCACAACAGGCAACGGACAGTTTGCACATGTTTTTGATACTATAATTACATTTACCAAAGGTGGTCATTGGTCAGTTATTGGGGGTGTACATTATAGGAGGTCTTATTTCTTTTCTCTTCTGTTTTTGGTCCTTCTTCTGTGGTCACTGCCACCCCAGCTGTATCACCCAAATATAACAAATCAACTAATATCTTCTTACCTAATTGAATTTACTTTGGGGCACATTCTGGCTTTGTACGTTACTCTTTCCACCCTATATAGAGATCCAATCCATTTTGCCAGTCCTGTTTCATGAGCATTTGGTGGGACCCCCACTTGTTTGCTAAGACCCATTTTGCGACAATTAGACCCAACCATCAGAATAGAAGTTTAGTTCTTGGTAGGTAAGTATCATTGGGCATTCTTACAATAATAAAAAGAGGAGACATTGAGGCGTCATCTTCCAAGATTCAGCCCAACTCCAGCCTTATACTTCTCCAATTAGCATGCTACAAACCCAGATTGTGTGTAGGGACGTTGTCACTTCCTTGAGACATTCAAGCAGGTAGGAGCTGGAGCTGGACCCATTTTGTGAAGCCTGCTCCTTTTGCGATATGCTCAGTGTAGAGTTTTCAATTATATTAGATGCAGGCGAGACTTCATTGCAACCTCCCAAGGATGCATCAATGCTGCTTTTTAGCTAATATCTTCCAATACACCTAGTTCTGCCTCCCACTGTCCTCAGGTATATCAGCCTATCTGGCATGCTATTTTATTGGTGGAGGTAACTGCCCCCCGCCCCATGTTATCTATTAACACTCTATTTTCCATTGGAGCATGAGACTTCCTCATCCTGCAGAGCATGTCTAGCTTTGGTGTATTTAAATATTTGGCTTTGAACTAGTTCATATTCTTGCTGGAGGTTTGAGAAGGACCTAAGCGCACCTTCCTTCAGGTGGTCATCCTTTTTAGATATACCTGTGTTGTCCTAGGTTTTGAATCCCCACAGTTTAGTGACTTCTTTAAGCAATGTCCCTTCCCAAGGGTATGTCTCTTTTGTAACTTTATCTTTCCACCTGATGCATCTCACGGTCTTTGCCAGGGCAGTCATTCCTGCCTTCATGACTGATAATAAGTGTGTTTTCTCTTTGTCACCATAATGGTAATGCAAGAAATTGGGTTTGACATGCATTAACATTTTCCTCTTAATTGACTCTGATGACTCTTAAAAGTCTGGAGGCCAAGATCTTCCCAGAATCTTAGCTTTAAATTGAGCAGTGAGATTGGTCAGTATGATGAGCATGTGTTCCTTGGTTCCTCCACCTTATACATTACTGTAATAAATGCATGCCTCCGGTCAGGGGATAGGGCCCCTTTACCTCTAGCTACCTTATACATGTGCAGCAGCAGCAGACTCAGCAGCTCCGGCCCATACAGTTAAAGAGAGGTAGGGCGTTCGGGCTGGGTTGGGGGAGATTCGACAGACGACCACAAGGGGAAATTAAATAAATAATTAATTTTCCCTCCTTGTCGTCTGACGAAATCTTCCCCACCCAGCCCCACCGCTCTTACCTGCATGCGCCACGGCTGGGAATCAGCAGAGAGGAGAGTTTTCTTAAAGCTCTTCCGGCATTCCGCTGGACCACATGGTCTTTTCAACTTTCCTATGCTTACTTCCCTCCATAACCTTTTCTAGTGTGACCGCCTTTTCCTGTTCATTCCTATTATCACTGCTCAGTGTTGGCATGTCTAATCCTTTAAGAAAGTGTTTGATCGCACCCTCCTCAGCCAGGGTTTATGTCCCATTAAATTTCCCAAATTACCGTGCAAGTACCAGTGATATATCTTTATCAGTGTCATATTTTCTCATTCGCCATCTATTACTTCTCCCACCCATCTGCCTTCTTCTGTTTTACTGAGCCATGCCAGCAGGCACTTGGCCTTGTCTCCCGCACTTGTGATGCATTGAGAGCACGTGTTGTTGAACTCTACTCTGTGCCTAGTCTGAGTATTCGTTTCTGAGTATTTCCATTGGCCTCAGCACTGCTGTAGATGAATGAATGCTCTAGAGTAAGGAGCTTAGCTTCTATCAGTGCTTACTTTGTAAAAAAAACATAAGTGCCAGGGCTCTCGTCAGAAGGCCGCTATAGCTTGAACCACACATTGCTCCTGCCAGCACTGCCAATGATAGTAACAACACAGCTACTAACCATCACACTCCTAAAAGTGTGACAATTCGGACTATTCCAGGCCCCTAAAACTATAAGAATGGCTAGGGTGGCAAGCAATAGTTATTTTTAATGTACATTGTATTAATAATTGTCTTTTGCTGTGGCAATCTTTAAATCAGCCAGACAGCGTCACCTTATGGCAGACTGTCACAAATGCCGGTGTTGACAATTATATGCTGGTGCTGAGTACCGGAAATCACCGGCTCAAATTAAGCACTGGCTTCTATTTATCTTAGTTCTCCTAGTTTTCGTCTTTGTTTCCGGACAATAATATAATGTGCTTTATCCCTTAGTACCGTCTTAAATGCTTCCCATAGTATTCCAGTGGAAACAATTGATGCTTTGTTTTCTTTAAATTACACTTCGGTGTCTGTTCTTATCGCTGCCATAATTGTAGAGTCCTTTAATGCCCATACATTAAGATTTCAGTACAACCTCTTGTTTACACGGTTTCCTTCTCGGGTGATAATTAGAGGAGTGTGGCCTGAAATTCCTCTCACTTTGAAATCTGCCCTTCCTATATATATGGAATTTCCCTGCTTGGGATAACTATGTAATTGAGTCTAGATAATACATAATGGTCCTGGAAAAAAATCGAATTTTTGTTTGCTGGGCTGCTTCAATCTCCAAACATTTGTAAGACTCATTTTCTATGCAAAATTCATGAGAAGTGTCTTATCTGGTGGATGTGGTATGTGGGTGGAGTCCATACAGAGTTTTAACCAATTAGTTAAACTCATTCTCCTCCTCAACCAAGACATCATCCAACTAAACAAACACTCCCAGGTCCCTGACACACCACTGTCGAGTCTGGTAGGGCTTTTGTGTAATAATAATATGCGTTACATGCAAGGCGGGCCTGGTTGCATGTAAACATGATTACACTTAACATTAGGGGAGTGCATGTAATGGGCATAGGGCCTAGAAAAGTGGAGACTAATGGCTTGTATGGTAATGCTAACAGTGTGTGTTTGATAACCACATTTTCTGCTTAGAAACTCCATGCTTTACAACACTGTTCAAACTAACAAGACAAAAAATGAAGTTCCTTCAAAGAACAATTTCCACTTCTCCGGTGTGCGTGTTGTAATTGCAGCTGCAAGGCAGGATGACCTTGTAGAGAACAGTCTTGGCAAGAAGAAGAAAGAAGTTGCATTAGCTTTCATAGCTTCTGGATGCTTCAACAAAGGGACATTGTTTTCAGATTTGTAGCAAAACAGGAGCTGAGCATGAGTGACATCTCCTCACTTCATAATGCACCATTACTGATAAAGGTAAATAAGGTACCATTGATCGGACGGGGTTAGATGTATGGACTGGTTGCCATAGGGAGACTGACGGGCTGAGTTCTGACTGCTGGCTGGATGACAGCATAAGATATATAGAGCAAATGTACATGGTCTAACACGATTAAGGCTGGGTAAAGTAATAGAGGCAAATACGTTAATGTCTGACAATATCCAACACTTTGGATAGGGAACAGACTAATAGGATTGGGATGTGGGATGACATTTGAAGGGGCCTAGCTAGCATTTCCTCAGATTTGCACATTATCTGCGGATTTTATTATATTAATTATGATCTTTTTAATGCAAACAATGTATAGACTAATAGTATGTAACAAACAATCATATAATTGGAAAATGCCAACTATTGTGTGTGCGTGCTGATTTTGGGATACTAGGACGGGGCTCCTTGTATCATCACCGGCACATAATAGATTATCTGACAGGTTTGTTTGACTCCTAACACTCTCTGTCTAACAGCATAACTTTCTGGAGATGAAGTCTGAGACACTGCTACTTTTCTCCCAAAATGGTATATGTCTTTTTGGAGTTAAGGTGATCTCCTGCGAGTGATCCCCAATATTATTAGGGTCAATATAACAATATCACCATATAGCATTTACCGCCTCTGGATCAAGGTTCTCAATCATGTCTGCTGAGAGACACTAGCTGTTTCAAACCCTGTATTAACATCTAAACCAAAAAATCTTAACAGACTTCCCAGATGTGCGGTGGAAGGCTGACCATTTGAGTTCTTTCTGTGAAAAAGGAACAGATCCAGCGAAGAGAAGGTCCTTTATTGCTGATCTTGTGCAGGCATCCGATGAGGGTGTGGAGTGATACCGTGTCAAAGGCCACTGAGAGGTCCTGAAGGATGAGGGCTGCTATCTCTCCTCTGCCAGGATCAATCTGAGGTCGTCTGTTGTGGAGATGAACGCTGTTTCTATGCTGCAGTTCGGTCTGAATCTGGATTGTGTGTTGTCAAGGAACTGGTGGTTGATGAGGTGGTTAGAGAGGCATCTGTTGATGAGTTTCTCTAAAACCTTGGCTGGGTATGGTAGGAGGGAGATTGGTCTGTAGTTGGTGAGCCTGGTTGGGTCTACTGAGGATTTCTTGAGCAGGTGGACTGCGTCATGGTTCCAAGATTCCAGGAAGGTGGCTGACTCAACTGAGGCATTCAGGATTGGAGTAGGGTCTTTGCTGATAGGGGTGAATCCCTTGTTGAAGGCGTAGTGAGGACAGTGGTCTGATGGGGCTCCGTAGTGGATAGACTGTGGTAGGGGCGGTTTCGTCTGTGATGATGGTTGCCATTTTGTCGGGGTCCGTTCTTCATTCGAGATTGGAAACTTGCCACGAGGTTAAAGAGGTCCAGTTATTGGTTAAAGTTGCCATATTTGGAGGTGATCTTGTCACAAAAGAAGTCCGATAGATTGCTGCAGAGGTCTTGAGAGGGGGTGATTTTTTTGGAGAAGGCTGCAGGTTCGGTGAACTCTTTTGTGTTGATGGCAAATATTTCCTTGCTATTGCTATTGCTGGTGCTGATACGGTCTGCAAGGGCTGTGCTCTTGGTCTTTTGAATTTGCTGGTGCTAACATCTCAGGTTGGATTTGATTATATTTTTGCTCCCTGAGCTTGGGTTCTTATGTGAACCAGCTCGCTTGGGTTCATGTTCTTACTGTTTTGTTGTGCTTGGGGGAGGGGTCAGTGAGATGGTGCACATGATGATCCAGTTGTTGAAGTTCTTGATATCTTCCATCAGGTTGCTGGTGGGTTCAGGACCGTGCACTGAAAGGGCAGAAGCCCAGAACATTTCTGGGATGTTTTTCCAGCAGCACCAGGCAGGTACAGATATGATGGGACTCCTGACGAAGGTATGGCCTGTCCAAAGGTGATGGTTTGTTGACCGTGTAGTTGCTGAAGGGAAATCGTGTCCTGGAGGTGTCTCGCAGCATCGGTGGGTCCGGTGACGTGCAGGGTGAAACCGAAGGTCCTGAGATTTTCCAGGAGGGAAATCGAGGTTGGATCGGTGTGGTCTTCCTGGTGATAATTCAGAAGATGAAGGTGCGATTTCTGGTGCAGAGGCTGGGTTCAGCCAACATGTGGCTGAGCAACGGTGGGTAGGTGGAGTACCAGAGGTCACGGCACTGTGCACGGGCCAGGCACAGATGGGTGCAGACAGGGTTGCTTTTGGTGCCCCTTGCTACTTACTAGCAAGGGGCACCAGGTGTGACCAGGTGTGTGTAAACACCATGCCTGAATAGCACCCAGTGAATAAGAAAAATGAGCAATGCCAAACATCCTTTGCGTAGTTTAAGGGATACTGCCCCAATATATATGTTTTTTACAAAGAGGGGGAACAACCTTTGCATTCCACTACAAAATGCTTCAATGAGATTGGCTAAAAATCTTTAAATTTGTACCACCAATCCAGTAGGGGCTGAAATGATATATTTCAGTACTCCGTCGTCCGATATGTTAGTTTCACCCTCCACGGTGCTTGTTTACAAGCCCCTTGAGCCGCCAGTACGTCACTTTTTCCCATGTTTAAAGTGACACATCGGTGGCACAAGAGGCTTGTAAATAAGCCCCCACTAATCTGACAATCTCAATCGTAGATGGTAGAGCCACATCTTACACCAGTCCGGCAGACAGCAGAGCCACTTATAACGTTACTGTGGTGTTATAGGTTTTAGAAGAATTCACATATCCCTTTTGTTATAGACCTCTTAGACATTCGGGCTTCACACAGAAGTTATAGTGATCACAGGGCCATAAAATGCGCTAAATATGGAACATGAAATGCCTCCACATCAGTCAAGGAATAACCTCTGTAGCAGCAAGAACAAGTTCTCATACTACCGGCAAATAATACCATGAACCCAACACTAAGTGTCCCTTTATCAGCAGGAAATACCATTAAAATATCAACTTGACATATTTTTCAGCTGGCCTTTGTTCTCCAAGTTACAGCTTGCTAATTTCATAAAATGTTCTTATGGTGTTTCACAATACAAGGTTTTTTTTATTCTCAGTCAATAAAAAAATCCTTTACAGCATCAAATTGTCCGTTTCTGAACACTAGCTACTTTTGTCCTTAAACTCCAGTTTGTTCTTTACAGAAATTACACGCTCTATGTCGCAAACACACACATTTTCATCTTTAAAAGTTGAACTGATTTTTACACCAAAATCAGTCCTGAAAATACGCCTAAAATCTGTTTTGATGTACTCTCATTTACTACTGCTGCACAGGGACTTATAGTGATATTATGGGCATTTTTATTCTTGACTGGCTCGGTTCAAACTTTGTATACCAACATAGAGTCTACTTTGCCCTTGGGAAGCCATATTAACTTGTGTCATTTCTCATTCCCATGTATAGTGCCATTAACCCTTGCCCACGCTCACATGTTTATATGGTTATCCAAAAAAAATGTCATGGTTTGGGTGATCAAAAGAAAGGGGTTGCTAATTCCCACCAAAGCAAAGAGGTGGGACAGTCCAAAGAAAAACATAAAGAGACTCTAAAGGCCCCCAAAAACCTGCTCAGGTCAGTGGGCAAAGGGGCATTTAACAATTCAAGGGTGGGTACCAGGTTAAGAATTGGGTTCCCCAAAAGGCTTGATGTTTCAATCGGAAAGCCAATTGGCACCAAACTGGGTGCTCTTCCTCTCTCAAAAAGGCTTCCACTCTTGCACCCCCCGTTACCACTGGGGTGGTAAGCCTCCATATGGGATCCTTTGTGAACCTTGGCCGGGACAGAGAGCACAATGAAGCTACCTTAATCTCAGAGGGTGGGGTGGGTGTTGCTGCTCTGGCTGTCTGCCCAATAATCTGGTAAAATACAGACAGCCGGCATATATCTATGGGGTTAGAGTAGAAGCACTGAGGGATACAAGTGCAAGTGTCACCATGGTGACTGAGAAACTGATATCCCCCGGAGCAGTATTTGGCTGGACAAACGTATTTAGTCACCAATGTTGATAACAATACCAGGGGTCATCTCTTGGGCCTATAGTATCCTTACTAAGGTGAAAGACTTGTCAAAGAATTAATACTTTTTTGAACTTTGAAGACACTTTATCATACACATGCACACCTTTGTACATATTTATTGCACAATGTCCACACAAAACGTTCCCATGGCTCAGCTCATGCCTGGGCTCTTGGAACCAAGATGGGCTTTTAGAGCCAAGAAAAACACTAAACTCTGCTCACCCTGTTAATTTGTTAGCTGGCCACCTCTACTACAGTACTGTGTATAATAGTTACGCGAGTACCCCCTCTCTCAGTATCTCAGCATTGATCTGTGGCGCAATATCTTGTTTTCTGAGATTCTAGCCAGTTTCCACTGGTCTCAGAAGAATAACTATTCCAACTTCTGATTTTAATAAGAAAGAATTGTGCATTAGTGGCCCCAATAAGTTGTTTAAAGTTACCTGTGCATTTTGTAGCAGTAAATGAAACAAACTGCACTCAAATCATCAATTTCAGCACCCTTTCCTAAGTAAGTATATGTTATTTTACTAACCACCATCACCTGGCCTTCACTGGTCTTGCTGAGTTCAGTGATTACAGTGACTGTCTGGAAATCAGAAGCTACTGAGCTGCATGAGCATAACTTCTTTGACCTCTGCTAGCATCAGGCAGCCTGGACCGAAGGGCGCACGCCGCATTTACAAAAACGTGAACATGCGCAGAGCTCCTCTGTGCTGCAAGACCTCCTGTGGCACTAGCAAGAGTGGTACAGGAACACATTTCAGACTGGTGATGCTACCATCAATGTCACATGAATGCATTCATAGGGATTTGGAAAAATCCAAGCACTACTCAAAGTGCAAGTGTTGTAAATGAGCCACACCCATTCAGCCGGAGAGTGGTACGGGTGTAATATGTAGATGGTGTTGCATTTAGATGCACCCTGTCACAAATATGACAACAGCATGGCATGATAGTCACTGTCATATACAGACAGGACATTTTCCATTGAAATGCCCTATAAATTTGGGCAGACACAATTTTCCATGCTGCAGTTCGGTCTGAATCTGGAGTGTGTGGTGTCAAGGAACTGGTGGTTGATGAGGTGGTTAGAGAGGCATCTGTTGATGAGTTTCTCTAAAACCTTGGCTGGGTATGGTAGGAGGGAGATTGGTCTGTAGTTGGTGAGCCTGGTTGGGTCTACTGAGGATTTTGTGAGCAGGTCGGTGACTACGTCATGGTTCCAAGATTCCAGGAAGGTGGCTGACTCAACTGAGGCATTCAGGATTGGAGTAGGGTGTTTGCTGATAGGGGTGAGTCCCTTGTTGAAGGCGTGGTGGGGACAGTGGTCTGATGGGGCTCCGTAGTGGATAGACTTTGAGGTAGTGGCGGTTTCGTCGGTGATGATGGTGAGCCATTTTGTCAGGGTCCGTTCTTCATTCGAGATCGGAAACTTGCCACAAGGTTAAAGAGGTCCAGTTATTGGTTAAAGTTGCCATATTTGGAGGTGATCTTGTCACAAAAGAAGTCCGATAGATTGCTGCAGAGGTCTTGAGAGGGGGTGATTTTTTTGGAGAAGGCTGCAGGTTCGGTGAACTCTTTTGTGTTGATGGCAAATATTTCCTTGCTATTGCTATTGCTGGTGCTGATACGGTCTGCAAGGGCTGTGCTCTTGGTTTTTTGAATTTGCTGGTGCTAACATCTCAGGTTGGATTTGATTATATTTTTGCTCCCTGAGCTTGGGTTCTTATGTGAACCAGCTCGCTTGGGTTCATGTTCTTACTGTTTTGTTGTGCTTGGGGGAGGGGTCAGTGAGATGGTGCACATGATGATCCAGTTGTTGAAGTTCTTGATATCTTCCATCAGGTTGCTGGTGGGTTCAGGACCGTGCACTGAAAGGGCAGAAGCCCAGAACATTTCTGGGATGTTTTTCCAGCAGCACCAGGCAGGTACAGATATGATGGGTCTCCTGACGAAGGTATGGCCTGTCCAAAGGTGATGGTTTGTTGACCGTGTAGTTGCTGAAGGGAAATAGTGTCCTGGAGGTGTCTCGCAGCATGGGTGGATCCGGTGACGTGCTGGGTGAAACCGAAGGTCCTGAGATTTCCAGGAGGGAAATCGAGTTTGGATCGGTGTGGTCTTTCTGGTGATAGTTCAGAAGATGAAGGTGCGATTTCTGGTGCAGAGGCTGGGTTCAGCCAACATGGGGCTGAGCAACGGTGGGTAGGTGGAGTACCAGAGGTCACGGCACTGTGCACGGGCCAGGCACAGATGGGTGCAGACAGGGTTGCTTTTGGTGCCCCTTGCTACTTACTAGTGAACATTTAGACCAGTTGTGTGTAAACACCATGTCTGAATAGCACCCATTGAAAAAGAAAAATTAGCAATGCCAAACATCCTTTGCGTAGTTTAAGGGATACTTCCCCAATATATATGTTTTTTACAAATAGGGGGAACAACCTTTGCATTCCACTACAAAATGTTTCAATGAGATTGGCTAAAAATGTTTAAGTTTGTACCACCAATCCTGTAGGGGCTGAAATGATATATTTCAGTACTCCGTGGTCCGATATGTTAGTTTCACCCTCCACGGTGCTTGTTTACAAGCCCCTTGAGCCGCCAGTACGTCACTTTTTCCCATGTTTAAAGTGACACATCGGTGACACAAGCGGCTTGTAAATAAGCCCCCACTAATCTGACAATCTCAATCGTAGATGGTAGAGCCATATCTTACACCAGTCCGGCAGGCAGCAGAGCCACTTATAACGTTACTGTGGTGTTATAGGTTTTAGAAGAATTCACATATCCCTTTTGTTATAGACCTCTTAGACATTCGGGCTTCACACAGAAGTTATAGTGATCACAGGGCCATAAAATGCGCTAAATATGGAACATGAAATGCCTCCACATCAGTCAAGGAATAACCTCTGTAGCAGCAAGAACAAGTTCTCATACTACCGGCAAATAATACCATGAACCCAACACTAAGTGTCCCTTTATCAGCAGGAAATACCATTAAAATATCAACTTGACATATTTTTCAGCTGGCCTTTGTTCTCCAAGTTACAGCTTGCTAATTTCATAAAATGTTCTTATGGTGTTTCACAATACAAGGTTTTTTTTTATTCTCAGTCAATAAAAAAATCCTTTACAGCATCAAATTGTCCATTTCTGAACACTAGCTACTTTTGTCCTTAAACTCCAGTTTGTTCTTTACAGAAATTACACGCTCTATGTCGCAAACACACACATTTTCATCTTTAAAAGTTGAACTGATTTTTACACCAAAATCAGTCCTGAAAATACGCCTAAAATCTGTTTTGATGTACTCTCATTTACTACTGCTGCACAGGGACTTATAGTGATATTATGGGCATTTTTATTCTTGACTGGCTCGGTTCAAACTTTGTATACCAACATAGAGCCTACTTTGCCCTTGGGAAGCCATATTAACTTGTGTCATTTCTCATTCCCATGTATAGTGCCATTAACCCTTGCCCACGCTCACATGTTTATATGGTTATCCAAAAAAAATGTCATGGTTTGGGTGATCAAAAGAAAGGGGTTGCTAATTCCCACCAAAGCAAAGAGGTGGGACAGTCCAAAGAAAAACATAAAGAGACTCTAAAGGCCCCCAAAAACCTGCTCAGGTGAGTGGGCAAAGGGGCATTTAACAATTCAAGGGTGGGTACCAGGTTAAGAATTGGGTTCCCCAAAAGGCTTGATGTTTCAATCGGAAAGCCAATTGGCACCAAACTGGGTGCTCTTCCTCTCTCAAAAAGGCTTCCACTCTTGCACCCCCCGTTACCACTGGGGTGGTAAGCCTCCATATGGGATCCTTTGTGAACCTTGGCCGGGACAGAGAGCACAATGAAGCTACCTTAATCTCAGAGGGTGGGGTGGGTGTTGCTGCTCTGGCTGTCTGCCCAATAATCTGGGAAAATACAGACAGCCGGCATATATCTATGGGGTTAGAGTAGAAGCACTGAGGGATACAAGTGCAAGTGTCACCATGGTGACTGAGAAACTGATATCCCCCGGAGCAGTATTTGGCTGGACAAACGTATTTAGTCACCAATGTTGATAACAATACCAGGGGTCATCTCTTGGGCCTATAGTATCCTTACTAAGGTGAAAGACTTGTCAAAGAATTAATACTTTTTTGAACTTTGAAGACACTTTATCATACACATGCACACCTTTGTACATATTTATTGCACAATGTCCACACAAAACGTTCCCATGGCTCAGCTCATGCCTGGGCTCTTGGAACCAAGATGGGCTTTTAGAGCCAAGAAAAACACTAAACTCTGCTCACCCTGTTAATTTGTTAGCTGGCCACCTCTACTACAGTACTGTGTATAATAGTTACGCGAGTACCCCCTCTCTCAGTATCTCAGCATTGATCTGTGGCGCAATATCTTGTTTTCTGAGATTCTAGCCAGTTTCCACTGGTCTCAGAAGAATAACTATTCCAACTTCTGATTTTAATAAGAAAGAATTGTGCATTAGTGGCCCCAATAAGTTGTTTAAAGTTACCTGTGCATTTTGTAGCAGTAAATGAAACAAACTGCACTCAAATCATCAATTTCAGCACCCTTTCCTAAGTAAGTATATGTTATTTTACTAACCACCATCACCTGGCCTTCACTGGTCTTGCTGAGTTCAGTGATTACAGTGACTGTCTGGAAATCAGAAGCTACTGAGCTGCATGAGCATAACTTCTTTGACCTCTGCTAGCATCAGGCAGCCTGGACCGAAGGGCGCACGCCGCATTTACAAAAACGTGAACATGCGCAGAGCTCCTCTGTGCTGCAAGACCTCCTGTGGCGCTAGCAAGAGTGGTACAGGAACACATTTCAGACTGGTGATGCTACCATCAATGTCACATGAATGCATTCATAGGGATTTGGAAAAATCCAAGCACTACTCAAAGTGCAAGTGTTGTAAATGAGCCACACCCATTCAGCCGGAGAGTGGTACGGGTGTAATATGTAGATGGTGTTGCATTTAGATGCACCCTGTCACAAATATGACAACAGCATGGCATGATAGTCACTGTCATATACAGACAGGACATTTTCCATTGAAATGCCCTATAAATTTGGGCAGACACAATTTTCCATGCTGCAGTTCGGTCTGAATCTGGAGTGTGTGGTGTCAAGGAACTGGTGGTTGATGAGGTGGTTAGAGAGGCATCTGTTGATGAGTTTCTCTAAAACCTTGGCTGGGTATGGTAGGAGGGAGATTGGTCTGTAGTTGGTGAGCCTGGTTGGGTCTACTGAGGATTTTGTGAGCAGGTCGGTGACTACGTCATGGTTCCAAGATTCCAGGAAGGTGGCTGACTCAACTGAGGCATTCAGGATTGGAGTAGGGTGTTTGCTGATAGGGGTGAGTCCCTTGTTGAAGGCGTGGTGGGGACAGTGGTCTGATGGGGCTCCGTAGTGGATAGACTTTGAGGTAGTGGCGGTTTCGTCGGTGATGATGGTGAGCCATTTTGTCAGGGTCCGTTCTTCATTCGAGATCGGAAACTTGCCACAAGGTTAAAGAGGTCCAGTTATTGGTTAAAGTTGCCATATTTGGAGGTGATCTTGTCACAAAAGAAGTCCGATAGATTGCTGCAGAGGTCTTGAGAGGGGGTGATTTTTTTGGAGAAGGCTGCAGGTTCGGTGAACTCTTTTGTGTTGATGGCAAATATTTCCTTGCTATTGCTATTGCTGGTGCTGATACGGTCTGCAAGGGCTGTGCTCTTGGTTTTTTGAATTTGCTGGTGCTAACATCTCAGGTTGGATTTGATTATATTTTTGCTCCCTGAGCTTGGGTTCTTATGTGAACCAGCTCGCTTGGGTTCATGTTCTTACTGTTTTGTTGTGCTTGGGGGAGGGGTCAGTGAGATGGTGCACATGATGATCCAGTTGTTGAAGTTCTTGATATCTTCCATCAGGTTGCTGGTGGGTTCAGGACCGTGCACTGAAAGGGCAGAAGCCCAGAACATTTCTGGGATGTTTTTCCAGCAGCACCAGGCAGGTACAGATATGATGGGTCTCCTGACGAAGGTATGGCCTGTCCAAAGGTGATGGTTTGTTGACCGTGTAGTTGCTGAAGGGAAATAGTGTCCTGGAGGTGTCTCGCAGCATGGGTGGATCCGGTGACGTGCTGGGTGAAACCGAAGGTCCTGAGATTTCCAGGAGGGAAATCGAGTTTGGATCGGTGTGGTCTTTCTGGTGATAGTTCAGAAGATGAAGGTGCGATTTCTGGTGCAGAGGCTGGGTTCAGCCAACATGGGGCTGAGCAACGGTGGGTAGGTGGAGTACCAGAGGTCACGGCACTGTGCACGGGCCAGGCACAGATGGGTGCAGACAGGGTTGCTTTTGGTGCCCCTTGCTACTTACTAGTGAACATTTAGACCAGTTGTGTGTAAACACCATGTCTGAATAGCACCCATTGAAAAAGAAAAATTAGCAATGCCAAACATCCTTTGCGTAGTTTAAGGGATACTTCCCCAATATATATGTTTTTTACAAATAGGGGGAACAACCTTTGCATTCCACTACAAAATGTTTCAATGAGATTGGCTAAAAATGTTTAAGTTTGTACCACCAATCCTGTAGGGGCTGAAATGATATATTTCAGTACTCCGTGGTCCGATATGTTAGTTTCACCCTCCACGGTGCTTGTTTACAAGCCCCTTGAGCCGCCAGTACGTCACTTTTTCCCATGTTTAAAGTGACACATCGGTGACACAAGCGGCTTGTAAATAAGCCCCCACTAATCTGACAATCTCAATCGTAGATGGTAGAGCCATATCTTACACCAGTCCGGCAGGCAGCAGAGCCACTTATAACGTTACTGTGGTGTTATAGGTTTTAGAAGAATTCACATATCCCTTTTGTTATAGACCTCTTAGACATTCGGGCTTCACACAGAAGTTATAGTGATCACAGGGCCATAAAATGCGCTAAATATGGAACATGAAATGCCTCCACATCAGTCAAGGAATAACCTCTGTAGCAGCAAGAACAAGTTCTCATACTACCGGCAAATAATACCATGAACCCAACACTAAGTGTCCCTTTATCAGCAGGAAATACCATTAAAATATCAACTTGACATATTTTTCAGCTGGCCTTTGTTCTCCAAGTTACAGCTTGCTAATTTCATAAAATGTTCTTATGGTGTTTCACAATACAAGGTTTTTTTTTATTCTCAGTCAATAAAAAAATCCTTTACAGCATCAAATTGTCCATTTCTGAACACTAGCTACTTTTGTCCTTAAACTCCAGTTTGTTCTTTACAGAAATTACACGCTCTATGTCGCAAACACACACATTTTCATCTTTAAAAGTTGAACTGATTTTTACACCAAAATCAGTCCTGAAAATACGCCTAAAATCTGTTTTGATGTACTCTCATTTACTACTGCTGCACAGGGACTTATAGTGATATTATGGGCATTTTTATTCTTGACTGGCTCGGTTCAAACTTTGTATACCAACATAGAGCCTACTTTGCCCTTGGGAAGCCATATTAACTTGTGTCATTTCTCATTCCCATGTATAGTGCCATTAACCCTTGCCCACGCTCACATGTTTATATGGTTATCCAAAAAAAATGTCATGGTTTGGGTGATCAAAAGAAAGGGGTTGCTAATTCCCACCAAAGCAAAGAGGTGGGACAGTCCAAAGAAAAACATAAAGAGACTCTAAAGGCCCCCAAAAACCTGCTCAGGTCAGTGGGCAAAGGGGCATTTAACAATTCAAGGGTGGGTACCAGGTTAAGAATTGGGTTCCCCAAAAGGCTTGATGTTTCAATCGGAAAGCCAATGGGCACCAAACTGGGTGCTCTTCCTCTCTCAAAAAGGCTTCCACTCTTGCACCCCCCGTTACCACTAGGGTGGTAAGCCTCCATATGGGATCCTTTGTGAACCTTGGCCGGGACAGAGAGCACAATGAAGATACCTTAATCTCAGAGGGTGGGGTGGGTGTTGCTGCTCTGGCTGTCTGCCCAATAATCTGGGAAAATACAGACAGCCGGCATATATCTATGGGGTTAGAGTAGAAGCACTGAGGGATACAAGTGCAAGTGTCACCATGGTGACTGAGAAACTGATATCCCCCAGAGCAGTATTTGGCTGGACAAACGTATCTAGTCACCAATGTTGATAACAATACCAGGGGTCATCTCTTGGGCCTATAGTATCCTTACTAAGGTGAAAGACTTGTCAAAGAATTAATACTTTTTTGAACTTTGAAGACACTTTATCATACACATGCACACCTTTGTACATATTTATTGCACAATGTTCACGCAAAACGTTCCCATGGCTCAGCTCATGCCTGGGCTCTTGGAACCAAGATGGGCTTTTAGAGCCAAGAAAAACACTAAACTCTGCTCACCCTGTTAATTTGTTAGCTGGCCACCTCTACTACAGTACTGTGTATATTAGTTACGTGAGTACCCCCTCTCAGTATCTCAGCATTGATCTGTGGCGCAATATCTTGTTTTCTGAGATTCTAGCCAGTTTCCACTGGTCTCAGAAGAATAACTATTCCAACTTCTTATTTTAATAAGGAAGAATTGTGCATTAGTGGCCCCAATAAGTTGTTTAAAGTTACCTGTGCATTTTTTAGCAGTAAATGAAACAAACTGCACTCAAATCATCAATTTCAGCACCCTTTCCTAAGTAAGTATATGTTATTTTACTAACCACCATCACCTGGCCTTCACTGGTCTTGCTGAGTTCAGGGATTACAGTGACTGTCTGGAAATCAGACGCTACTGAGCTGCATGAGCATAACTTCTTTGACCTCTGCTAGCATCAGGCAGCCTGGACCGAATGGCGCACGCCGCATTTACAAAAAAGTGAACATGCGCAGAGCTCCTCTGTGTTGCAAGACCTCCTGTGGCGCTAGCAAGAGTGGTACAGGAACAAATTTCAGACTGGTGATGCTACCTTCAATGTCACATGAATGCATTCATAGGGATTTGGAAAAATCCAAGCACTACACAAAGTGCAAGTGTTGTAAATGAGCCACACTCATTCAGCCGGAGAGTGGTACGGGTGTAGTACGTAGATGGTGTTGCATTTAGATTCACCCTGTCACAAATATGACAACAGCATGGCGTGATAGTCACTGTCATATACAGACAGGACATTTTCCATTGAAATGCCCTATAAATTTGGGCAGACACAATTTTACTACTAAAAATATATAGCACGCAAACAATGATGTGTGGAAATTTGGGTTCAGCAAGTGTTATCTGCGCATCACCAAGTAATTTGTCTTGATTTGGTTAGCCTTATTAAAATCGTTGTTTCCATCGTACTATAGAATTAGGAAAAAAAATCCACATTAGTGCTTTCCGGGTTATTCATTTTGAAATATGTGTAAGGTTTCTTTCTGCTTAACAAATGTACATATTACTTATAGTTACATTATTCTATGTTTTAATATGTATATAAGTGATTGCAAAAATAAGTAAATCTTTTATCATAATTATTTATCTACAATTGCTTCACTATTGAATTACAAAAAATAAAAACAAATAAATGATTGAAAGTACAACAACACTTGAAAGCCGGAGTTTATTAAATGCATATTTAATCTACATATACTACCTTCCTTATGCATATATATATTTCTTCCATGTACTTATGTATCTATATATTTATTACTTTTCTTCTAATTTATCATCTTCAATGAACTACCCTATTTCTCACCCTATACATCTATCTCTACATCCTCTACCTCCACTCTCTCATTCATTTCAAACCCCATACCACTACTATGATCCCCAAAATAACCCTTTCTAGACTCTTCCCTCCTCTACCCCTCCTGGCATCATCTCATACCTCTTTTACTATTCAGATCTCCAAAACAAGTATTTCTAAACCCTTACGTCGGACTCTCCCCCCCTCCAACTCCCCTTTACTCATCCCAAATCACCTTCTACTGCTATGAACTCCCCCCAAATAAAACAAATCTAGACCCTTACCTTCCTCTATCCCGCCTTCCCTCTTCTATCCCTCCACTATTCCTTTTCAATTCAAATAATAGACTAAAATGTCCACCACTCAAATTAAGATTCTATTTCACTACACTAATTCTCCACTAATCCTATATAGTTTCCGGGGTAGCATGCTACTCGCATAAAAAGTGCTTCAACGCCTCATCGGGGTAGTAAGCGCTAAATAAATTCAGTTACAATCAATACAATATGTATGTGCCATCTTATAAAGTCTCATTTTCACATGTACACCCACATTTGTGGTAAAGGAGCCTGTATTGGAATAGTGGACTGGACATGTGGCATCCATTTGCATAAGGTCTAATGAGTGCACTGGTAAGTGAGACCCAGTGCTGGACTTGAAAAATATTTACTCCATGAACTCATACATTGCGGGTCAAAGAATCGCAGAGGAAGAAGAGGGTGAACTTACGAGCGGTAGAGCGGTGACAGTCAGTTCAAACTTTTATTTAAAAAAATTCTACAGAAAATAAATTGGAATACAAGCACAAACATGACAGCAAATCTGTTCTAATTTGCTTAATTGGGCACAAAGAGGCTGTATTTTAAAATATATTATAGGTTTAAGACACCTGCTGCAGAGATCTTTGTGTGCCCTGCAATTTTGAGGAGTGTATAATGGTAGTATGAAAGATCTGGTGGTTAATGCAGATCTGAGAGAGTTCTGTGGTTTCTCCAATCAAAGTTTTGACTCATAAAGTAGCAACATGGGTTAATGTGCCTTCTGCAAAGCACATTGTGCAACAGATTTGTATTTTATGTAGCTAGGAAAGTGAGCTACTGCCTTTGACACTTGGACGATTTTGTTAATTCCAGTTCATAAATTGCAATCCTTCTAATATAAATAAGTCATCTGTTTACCTGTATCAAGGAGCTGCATCAAAACTGCAAGTCATGAGTTTAGGTCCTTGCAGTTTTTTTTCTCAATCTGTTGTTATTCTAAAATTGCATAGAAGGGCTCCACTGGGGATTAATAAAGTCTTGTTAGTAAAGACAACCCTCAGTCACTGCGTCATGTTTTATATCCTGACTTTCATTTTCCCATGACCGTTCACTCTCAACATATGATATCTACAAGTATGGACGATATGGGATTCCTACACATTATAACCCTCATTTGTTTAAGCAACATTTCCTGATTTACGCACATGTACGATTTATTGTGACACGTGTGTGATGTAAAGCGCCCTGACATCCTACACCGGGATGACTAGCGTTATAAAAGACATAAATTTAAAAACGTAGGTACCGTTTATATCGATATTAATGTACTTATTCAGACACACATATACATATTGCATTGTTACTCTGTATGCACACCTCTTAAAAGGGGTGTCGAACAAAGTAAAAAATTTGCCTCCAAACTATAATTTCCCTCTAGTACTTGTGAAGTGATGAGCCATGTGCCTGTGTTTCCTTCCATTGCATTTGCACCTAGGTGTTAGCCTCAGATGGCTCCCAGCCAGGTTGATACTTTAACAAAAGGGTCTTTAAATTAGGCCTTTGTTTGTGTCAGGCTGAGAGTGAAAATAAAAAAGCCCTCTTGCTGGGTGCAGGCTGCTGCACCAAATAGAATGCAGACAACCAGCTGGTGCTGCATTGTATCCTCGTGTCGGAAAATGGCACCAGTACTAGAGCAGTATACCTCCCTGGGTCGCCCAGAAACAGCCAGGATCCGGTGCTACCCCTGCCTTCCAGCCCTGGTGAGACTAGATATGTGACACTATGTATGTGCCTACCTGGGCATGGAAGTACACGGGTAAATGATACATCCAATTCTCCAGCACACGCCTTAGGTCTTTCACATTATAAATTATAGGTCAGTGTCGACAAATGTATCAATTTCTTTATTGTTCTTCGTTCGTAGTTACACCACTCTCAGGAAAACACGTGTATGTCGCTATTGGGGTATCAAGTCCTTTCGTATCTAGAGACATTATAGACAGATTTGGAATAGGAAACAACCATTACAACGCAGTCATTACATCACACTACCTTTACAACGCAGTCATTACAACGCAACATCCATTACATCGCATGCCATTACAACACAGCCATTACAACGTATGTCAATACAACACATGCCACTACAACACATGCCATTGCAACGCATTATAAATTCAGTAATGGGAAACCGTAATTTTTACCCTTACACTATCCAACACTTACCCTACTGTTGGACTCACTGGAGTGGGAACAGTAATGTTTACCCCTACACTAGCCAACACTTACCCTACAGTTGCACTCACTGGAGTGGGAACAGTAATTTTTACCCCTACACTATCCAACACTTACACTACTGTTGCCCTAAAAGTATTATGCATTGTAATGGTATGCGTTGTAATGGAATGCGTTGTAAGTGTAGTTTCTAAAAATGCGTTGTGATGGCATGCGTTGTAAAATCATGCATTGTAATGGATGTTGCAATGTAAAAACGGCGTTGTAAAGGCATGCATTGCAAAAGTTTGCGTTGTAACGTGTTCTATTCATTTGGAAAACATAAGGAATGTACTGATAATTATGTGTGCTGACATTAATTTTGCGCATGGTTTTCCACGAATCTTGCATAATGGAATACTCAAATTAAAGAGTGGTTTGAAGATTGGACTAAAGTCATGGGGTGATTTTAGATATGCTGGATGTGCAATCATCCTACAGTTAATTTGTGTTAGATATAACTTCCTAGCCCTGAAGAAGTTGCTCGACTTGATACCCGAAAAGCGACAAAACACGTGTTGACTGAGAGTGGTGTAACTACAAAAGAAGACGAATAAAGAAATGTATACTTTTGTTGACGCTGACCTATGATTTATCATGTGAAAGACATTAAGCGTGTGCTGGGGAATTGGATGTATAACTGGGTGCTCTAGGTCACATTACAGGGAGAGGGGTGGTTCTCCCTACCTTACAATCACCACACCATAGATACTGGACATTTGGATAAGATTTACTTTCCCTTGGGGCACCACTACCCTGACACTAATCCACCCTATAATCAGGAATTACATGGGCAACCAAGACTGAAGATGGGCACCTATTTGCTTATGTAGAATCACAGCCACCTTTTACTGTCATGTTTGACCATGTACAATTCATGTGGTTGTGTACAGCCCTATTTGTTCAGTCAGGTGCTAGGAGCAGCATCAGCACTGCATTCCAGCCACCAACATACCTACCGAGACACATTCACCCACCCTCCCTACGAAAGCATAAACAGTTATGTCAAGAAGTGTGCAGGCGCAATCATGCATACATGCGCACACATACATCACGTCACTGTGCAAACTCATGGCTAAAACGTATGGGCTATCAAGTTACAAATCCACAGAAAGTGTTCCAGCACCTCGCCTTGGGTCTGAAGTGCTCTATAAATGCAAGTAATTGCAAACATAAAAAATACAGACAATTGCCTCACTTACCACTCCTTCCCATCTTCTTCCTTCTTCTTCCATCACTTACCTATTAGTTGGGCATCATCAGGTTGGCCCCTGGTGGGTGGTGATTAAGATAATCCAGGTCAGATAGCACAACCACCTAGTATTTCCGGGTCAGAAGGCAGTGTCGTTCTGATACAGGGCACCAGGTTCAAGTCTGTGCTAAGGCGGGAGACAGAAACATGTTTACGTTGAGTGGCGAATACAGGCCAGTCCATCCCAGGTCATCACCTTCTTCCAGAATTTGTTGGACCGTGACAGCTAAGCAGGCAAACATATCCAGCACCAAGTACAAGCAGAAATGCTGCCTGCCTTGGTCCTCACCGATGCTGCAGACTCTTAAGTGCTGCCTGCATCTGGGGGCTAGGGCGGGTGGGAAGCGAGGCTTGCCCCAGCTCTCACATGCACAGTATACTTCCAAGCAATCCATTTAAACTCAACGCAGGATTTAGGTCTGTGTATTGAAATAAGTCATCCCTTTTCATTGTCAATAAGTGAATGTTGGAAGAAAGCATAAACAAGCATTTGAAAAGCCAATAGGTCCGACATTGCCTGTCAGCCTTTTGGCTTTGTCAATGCTTGCTTTGTTATGGTTTCTGTTTACTGGCCCTCATCAATATTTTTCAAAAAAAGCCTAAAAGGGAAAATATTGTGGGAGTCTCGAAAAGCACAGATTTTCATGACACTGAAGGGAATTACTTCGGATGCGGATGATCTCCTTTTGAAAAGATAGGACCCTATAACACACAATAAAGATAGCTAATAAATGAACTGAGCTGGCTCATTACCCCATGCTGTAACAGACTAATGGCTAATGGCTGAAAGTGACTGTAAGTATTTCTATTTTTGTAGTAAAACCAAAAGTTCTTGGCTAAAACAACTCCTAAAAAAGTTAGTCAGCAATAAGAATTGACTAAGTGCCCAAGTCTTGTAATGGATGCCAACAACATTGTTCTATGGTGGTGGCAGCCAATCAGAACGCTCGCTCTATCAGGAGTCTGACTCCTCCAGTAGCGAGATGGCCCAAGGGAAATAATACTCCCTGGGCTAATCAGAACGCTCTATTTCTAAATTGCCGCTTTCGCAAGAGTCTCTCAAGATTCGCGGGCCCAACTTTGCACATGTCTATATTTCTTTGTACACTTAATTTCTCAAAAAACTACTGAAAAGATTTACATCCACTCACCAAAAACACAATCTGTGGACCAAGTTCTAATTTCCTAGAAAATTTGGTATAATTCCGTTCAGAAGTTTTTGCTGCATCAAAGACCTGGCAAAGAGATATAGTACCGCCGAAGACTGCACCTGCTGAACCAGGTGACTAGCAAATGAGAAGGGACTGAGCCTGCTGTGTCCTGCTCATGAGGAAGTTGACTTCTGAGCCCAGTAGGACTCCCGGGGTCAGTTGGCTGACCTCCTGTACACAACACAGGGCCACAACAACTGAAAAAGTATGCTGGTGTGACTTGGTAGCCCAGATCTTCGTATCACTGTTCTCGCTGCCATGCAGCACCAAGACCCAGTGCCCAAAGTTGTCCCCAAGTCTTCTGGACCCAGGAGAGTCATTTCAGTATAGCTTGGTCGGCCAGAAGGCAAGATATCATCCAAGGACATGCAATACCGGGCACATGGTAGCCCAATCGACAGGACTTATGCAATGCTCAAGAAGAGTGTGATGGACGTCGACCCCCTTGGCCAGGAACACCTCACCAAGCCTGTGGACCAAGGAGTAGCCACAGGAAGACCCAATCGACCGCATCTCATCCACAGCATCCTTGACCATCTTCAGAATCCTGTACCCTTTGCATCAAGACCACTTCCAGAGGAGTCTATGGCAAGGAGACAAATGTGACTGAAACTAACTGATGACTGCTTCTTCCCATGGGGTAATTGTTTCGGAGGGCCTGCTGTGTAGCATCTACCCCAGCCTGGGCACCCGCCAATGACTGTGACACACATGGGGCTTAATATTAAATGTTTTTATTCTGCTGCGTGTAACTGCAAACTTTCTAAAGAAGCTTTCATTTTGTTCTGCTCTAAAACTGATGTCATAGCTCGATGGAGTACGGTAGGAACCAAAAGAAGCTGGGAGCTGTTGTCTTCAGTGTCCGCGATCTTCAAAGACTGTGAAGAAACAAAAACAGTTAGTGGTTTTTCAAACTCAGTCTTCCATTCACCACTCTGATCAGGAGATGGATGAGTTAAATGCCCAAAGTGAGAAGAGTCTCTGGTAACAGACTTCTCAGGATGCTGAGCAGTCACCATATGTCCCTTGGTGGATACCACACGGAAAGGTTCAATGTCATAAGAAGTCGGGCGATCACGATATCTCCTTCTTGGAACAGGAAGTTCTTTGCCCATTTCCTCTTGTCTGCAAAGACTTTAATTTTCTGCTTGTTAAACATGTTGTTCATATGAGTAGAACTTTCACTACTTTCTCGTCGGTCGGTTCATTGAGGTAACTTGGTTGTCATTGCTCTCCCGGACATCAAAGTGGCATGACTTTCTTTGGTGGTCGAATGCAGCATTGAAAGATAGGCTCATAGTGTACAATTCAGTACCATTTTCAACTTCAGCCCTTCAAGAGTTGCACACAGTACCACTTTCTTTAGCATACTCATAAAATGCACAACAAAGCCGTTGGCCTGCGGCCACATAGGTGTACTTTACTGATGCTTTATGTTCAGATGCTGTAGAAAATCCTTAAACTCCCAACTATTAAAAGGCAGGCCCTTATAAGACTTCACAATAGCTAGAATGCCCCAAGTCGTAAAGATGTTATCCAGTTTCTCGATGACTCATTCATCAGTAGTGGATAAAAGATTTCTATGAGTGGAAAGCAAGAACATTCATCTATGATCCCTAGTAAATGATGTCTGACCAAAGAACTCAATGGCTATTCTCTCCCAAGCATGATTAGTAAGTTAAGACATAGTCATTGTACATTATTGAGTAGAGGTTTGGGAACCAAACTCGTTTTCGAAGAGCTCTCTTTGTGGCACCTATACCACGATGTCTTTCATGAGCCTCTCCAATCATTCTCTGTTGCAGACTCTCAGGAATTAGGTTTCCTAATCCTCATAATATGACTTCTTCCTGAGTTATGGACAGTTTATTTTTAACGTTCTTGTATTTTTGATATTCACCCTCATTGGTGAGAGGTCGAATGTGTTGGTTCCATGACTGATGTGTAATTATCTCTTTCAATTTCCACTTGTCACTATCGTGACTTGTGGCAGTGTTGATCTCGGCTAACGATATTGCAGCTGGTCTATTTGTTTTGACAATGAAATTGATATAGGCCACAGACGTCATGGCTGGAGAACTTTGTCCTTGTATAGGCACTCTGGAAAAGTAGTCAGCAAAATTCTGATCCTTTCCTTGATGATGGAAAGGATTTCCATACAGGAACACATGAAAGTATTAAAAAGCCCATACCACAGCCAAGCTCACTTTTTCAGGTTGTGAATAACCACGTTCTGTCTGGGTCAAACTACTTACTGGCATATGCCACAATTTGTCTTTGTGCATTTGGATGTGCACTGTGCTGTGCAAGGATAGGGCCTAACCCAACAGGTCTAGCATCAACAACTACCTCTGTATGAAGCTTTGGATTGAAGTAAACCAATTTGGCAGCACTGTCAATGGCTTGTTTGATTGTTTTTAAACGTTTTACACATTATTGCAACCATTCAAATGAAACATTTTTCTTCATCAACTCTCACAATGGAGCCCTTACAGTAGCTAAGGGCCAGATGTAGGTGGCCAAATACCGAGCAGTAACGCAGAAATTCGCACAATTTCTGCGTTACCGACCGGTATTTGGCTGATTGCAATGTAGGTGAGTTGAAACCTACTTGCAAAATAAAGAATCGCAAAGGGGTGATTCCTTATTTTGCTCTTGCATTTAAGGAATCGGAAATACCGATTCCTTAAATGCAATGTACGTAGCACTAAAAATAGTGCACTTCAGCCTTAAGGAATCGCTAATTACCACCAACTTCAAGTTGGTGGTAAGTAGTGATTTCCTTTGAAAAAGCACTTTTTTGCTTTTTTAAATGTGCCATGTGGCACACATACATGCCCTAAGGGCATGGATGTGCGCCACATGTGCACTCGTGCACATTTCAGGGGTGCAACAGGGTGTCTTTTGGACACCCCGGCACCCTTGAAATAGCTCCCGCTATTAGCGATTCGGTAACACCGAATCGCTAATAGTGAATATCTTCCCATTCATTCCAATGGGCCTCCTAGCCCATAGGATTGAATGGGTAGGTATTCCTTAATAAAGAATCTCTATAACTGATTCGTTATTAAGGAATGTTAAGGAATCGCTAATATTTTAGCGATTCCTACCTACATTCCATTTAGCGAGTCCTTAATAGCGATTCGGTAAAAATCACTATTAAGGACTCGCTAAATTGAAGTTACCTACATCTGGCCCCAAGTCTTTTAGGTATCGTGAACAGTAACTGGCCATGCCAAGAAATTAATGTAGCATAGAAACATCTTGTGAGGGATCAGCATTTGACTGTGCTTTTACTTTTGCAGGATGAGCTGTCATGCCCCCATCTGAAAAGATATGGCTAAAGAACTTCAACTTCATCTTGTGGAATTCATATTTGTCTTCATTTAATGTCAAACCTGCATCCATAAGTAAACAACATACTTGTGTGAGAACTTTATCGTGATCCTTCTGTGTAGCTCTAAAAATCAAGATGTCATGGCTATAATTGAATGGATTCACCACAGGCTGCATGATACGTCGAATGACGTCTTGGAAAAGTTCTGCAGCTGATGACACACCTAAACTGTTTAACTATGTTATCATGTCACCAATCTGTGTACCTGGATGTCATTCTCTTTCAATGTTTGCCTGACGCATATAAATGCATACACGTACATCTCCTTCCCTGTCCTTTTTGGACACTACGACTATGCGAGAAACCCATGGCGTCGGGCCAGTAGAACTCTCAATAATGTCAAGCTTTAGTAACAATTCAGGTTCTTTTTCAAAAACTTCTTGTAAGTGGAAAGCAATGTATCCATGTCTCTGAGCAACAGGAAAGACATCTCCAGTAATATGCAATTTCATTTTCATAGTCTTAAGCTTTCTTAACCCATCAAACAATGAAGGTAACAGACTTACTATTTAGTGATGAGCATTCATATTGCAATTCATGGAGATCAGACCCATACGAGCAGCTGTGCTGAAGCTGAGCAGACAGGCACTTGAAGCTGTACCTTGAAGCACATGGATGGGTGTCTGCGCCTTCGTTTTTGGTGCTTCATCATTGCGACAAACAAGCCTTGACTTTTTATAAGAGTTGATGCAGCCCATGTATATACTATTGTTTTTGATGGCCTGAGACGCGTTAATGGAGACAGTTCATTATATTTCTCTTCAGGCATTATGTTTATTGAGGCACCAATGTTGTTGATAAAAGGTATCCAACATCCATTTATTCTCAATGTAATTTTTTGACAATGTTTGTATGACTTTGCTGCTTTAGCATGTCGACTTGTATATGACTGACATTTTTTCTCACGTGCGGCCAATTTAACATGCGCACGTTTCTCTGAGATAAAAATTGACATGTCACAACTATTTTTTTACTTTCACTCTATGTCGAGGCAGATCAACAGTTTAACAGTGAATTAGGTTATGATCGAGTTTGTTCAGTGTCAATTTTTGGCAACTGATGTCGCGCTTGGCCTTGTGTCGAACATCGCTTCTGGAAGGTTCTGGCAGTAATTTTGTCTTCGCGTCATGAGGTACTTACTTTTTCCTTCACTTTACAAATTGTCACAAACTGGTTCTCCTTCCCACAGCCTTTACATATCTGTCAATGGTGGGACATTTACCTTCATGTGGGAACAAAAAACACATTTAAAAAACAACTTTTAACATGTATACATCACTTTATGTCCTTCTGTCTTTTGCTTGGGCGTACTTTTTACTCTCATGACTGATTCACTCGAGGCACCTCTGGCCTCCACGTCAGTAGCTTGTCATTCAGCATGCTCTTTAGCTCTGGTAGCCATCAACACTTGCTCCAGACTATGAGTTTATTTCAGCATCCATCATCAAAATGAATCTGACAAGCATCCATCTATAACTTTAAGATGCAAAGCTTCTTCGTCATTGAAGTTACAGTGTCTGATAAGCGTCTCAATGCTCTCTACAAAGTCATTAATGGTTTCACCAACTCTGTCATTCTTGACTGAAAATATATCTTTTGTAGTCAACATTTTATACAGAACTAAACTTGATGTTCAACTTTTCTCTAATCTGACACTATGGGATTCCTTTTTCAGCTCTCACCATTTTCTTTACAACTTCTTTCTCACCATCACCAACAACATTTTTGAGATACTTGATAATCTTTTTGTAATCAGTTT
Source organism: Triturus cristatus (assembly GCF_964204655.1). NCBI lineage: Eukaryota > Metazoa > Chordata > Amphibia > Caudata > Salamandridae > Triturus > Triturus cristatus. The sequence continues at coordinate 1,071,644,753 of NC_140583.1, forward strand.
ATTCAAGTGCATCAATGAAACCATCAAATCTCTCTAACTAAGCAGTCCATCTGTCACCAATATTTTGCTTTTTGGCAGTATCGAAATGTGGTGGTGGTTTGAGGAACACAGCAGTGTTGTAGACCAGTGTGGAACTTACTGACACTGCTGGTGGATTACTGGGACTTAGTGTGAGTAACTCATCAGTGAGACCTTGTGATGTGCTGGCCCCAACTCATCTTTAATGATAGCAGGAAACATGACTTTCTTTACAGCCACCTGAGGAATTTCACTATTCTGAAAAGTGCTTTCAGCTCTTTAATTCTTTAAGACCTATGAAGCTGTTCTGAGCCCCACTCAGCACCTTTTTGGACACCCACTTCAAGTGGATGGCTCCGTAAACACAACCCCGGACACTTTTCCATGAGCCACTTCACGGCGTGCTGTGGAATGATGACTCTCTTTAAATAATTCAGTAAGCCACTTCCTTCTTTTCTTTGGAACATCAGTTTGTATTTCTCCCACCTGGTTGAATCTCCTTCTTTTCTTTGGAACATCAGTTTGTATTTCTCCCACCTGGTTGAATCTCCTTCTTTTCTTTGGAACATCAGTGTGTATTTCTCCCACCTGGTTGAATCTGCCTTCAGCGTTTAACTCTGTATAATGTACAATTCTAACTTGCATGGCTGCACGATACCTGTAAGGATAGCCTAACCAACAAGTTCTCAGCCAAGGACGTATATATTTTTTACACTGTTTTCGTAATCTTCAACCGTTCCACAGCGACTGGATCTACTCTTTGACTCCACGTGCATGAAGCGTAGATTCTGGACTTTGACAGCGACAAGTGGCAAGCACGAGCAGTCTGCCTGGACCACTGCGAACTCTCTGAGGAAGCACAGTCATTCTTTGGGTTAATTATCACCTACCTCATCACCAGTTGTAGCATCTACCCCAGCCTGGGTACACACCAATGACTATGCCACACACAGAGCTTAAAATTACATGTCTTTATTCTGCTGTGTGTAACTGCAAAGTCAACATTCTAAACAATCTTTCATTGTGGTCCACTCTAACACTGATGTCACAGTGGGTTCCATCATAACACTCGCAAGACACTACATGCTGGTCCCCCTGACTGGCTCTCTTCCGGAGTTGGTTGCCCAAAGTAACTCTAAGTAACTGCATTGATATTTACCAAAGTTTTTCTTGAAAAAGTTTCTAAGTGTGAAATTCAATGAATTTGCCAAAGCTTCTTCGCGGTTAAGTCAAAAGTGCACATTTACTGTCCCATGTTAAATCTGTATCTCCAGAACCCTCTGGAGGACCTTTTTTGTTTTGATGTATAAAGAAAATACATAAAAATACAATCTATTTTTATAAGTTGGTGTCAGATTTCTTCAGTGTCTCGTGTATTTCTTCTGCAATTGTTTTGGTGGTGTTTAAATGCTTCACACTTGTTTCTTTGAGTAAGCCTGACTGCTCAGAGCCATAGCACCCTAGGGTCGATCAAAGCATTTGGCAAATGAAATCTACTGGTCCTAAAGGGGTTGGTAAGTGGATTATATTGTGATGTCGCACAACCACACCATATAGTACACCCTATTCTCACACTCACCCTTTTATCTCACCTTATGGTAGATTTAGGGATTGCTTGTATTGGTGAGTTACTTTAGTTACTAAGAGGTTTCTGTTGCTCACTTATGCTTTCGCTGTGTGCCATGGGATATGACTGAATCATTAGTTACCAAGTTAAGGGATACCTTATGAAATGATCTTACTTCAGAACATAGTTTGAATATTTAGTAGGTTCTGCACCATGGTTGTCTTATACCTCGACTTGTGCTGAATCATAGATTACACCGCTTTAGCCTTTTATCTTATTGTAAGATGGAGTTGGGGGTTGATTGAATCGGTCAGTTACTTTAGTTACTGATAGGTTTCTGTCTTATGCATTAGCTGTGTGCCTTGGAATCCTACTGAAACATTAGTTACCAAGCTAAGGGATACATTATGAAGTTATCTTCTGCAGGTATGTTATGTTATGTTATGTTATGTTACAGGGAATTTGTTAAGCGCACGTTTACCAACAGTTTCTTGGCGCTGAGAGAAACATGAGGCAGCGGAAGAGAAGAGAGCTAGTTGTCGTAGGCCTGAGAGAACAGTCAAGTCTTCAGCAGTTTTCTGAATGAGACATAGGAGGTGGTTGTCCTTAACTCCAGCGGGAGCGAGTTCCAGAACTGCGGGGCCAATACTCCAAAGCGAACACCGCCCAGTTTTTTGCGTTTAAATGTGGGGGTGACTAGCAAATTCAGGTGGGCGGATCGGAGGTAGCGATTGGGGACGTAACGTATAATTTTAGATGAGATGAAGGCTGGACTGTTCCCGTGCAGGGATTTGAAGATAGTGCATCCCAGTTTGAAAAGACCCCGCATGGCCACAGGCAGCCAGTGAAGGCCTTTCATCAGAGGCTGAATACGGTGCCATCTAGGCTGAAGGAAAATCAATCTGGCAGCCTGATTCTGGACAAGTTGGAGGCGTCTAAGCTGGTATGGCGGGATGCCTACGTAGAGGCAGTTGGAATAATCAAGTCGGGAGATGACCAGAGCTAAGATTACTAAAGTCAAGGCTTCCTGAGACAGGAATCTGCTGATTTTCTTGATTCTGCGTAGTTGGAAGAAGCCGGCAGAGACCACCGAGCTGATCTGAGCTTTCATCGATAGGTCGTTGCTGACCAATATTCCAAGGCTCTTGGCAGAGCTGGCCGGGGTAGGGGGGTTGCCTAAAGAGGATGACCAAAAGTTGGATTTCCATGGGTTAGCAGGTCCGCCCGTGAGGATTAGTTCCGTTTTATCAGGGTTGAGTTTCAGTTGGTTTCCATTCATCCATTCGCTAATGAAGATCATAGTGTCTTGGAAGTGGGTTAGCGAGGAAGGGTGGAGACTGATATTAAAAACCAGCTGGAGGTCATCCGCATAATAGTATGTTACGACTTTCCTGTCCCGAAGAGATGAGATTAATGGAAGGAGGTAGAGAATGAAAAGAAGTGGGGAGAGGGAAGAGCCCTGAGGAACTCCGCAGGAGAGTTTCATTTTCTTTGAAGAGAGGTTGGCGAGGCGGACTGATTGAAATCGGTTGCTGAGAAAGGAGGAGAGCCATTTTAGAGCCAGGCCCTGGATCCCGGCATTGTTGGCACAGTCCTGAAGGATGTTATGGTCGACCGTGTCAAAAGCTGCTGACAGGTCCAAGAGAACCAGGGCCTGGGTAAGCCCTCTATCAGCGCTCCCTCTAAGCTCGTCCATGACTGTCGTGATGACAGATTCTGTTGAGCGAAAGGGTCGAAAGCCGGCCTGGTGGGGGTTCAGGATGTGATGCAGTTCGACAAAGGAACTTAATTGTGTAGAGACATAGGCCTCTAAGACCTTTCCGAGGTATGGTAGTAACGAGATAGGGCGGTAGTTACCAGGGGTAGAGGGGTCAGCACCTGGTTTCTTCAAAATGGGGATAATTTCCGCAGTTTTAAAGAGGTCGGGGACTATGCCCTCTTCCAGTGATTTGTTTAGAAGAGAGAGAGGGTGGTCAGGGCACCTGGAAAAGGTCTCCTGGAGGACATAAGGGGGGCAGCAATCTGTTGGGGACCCCGAGCCAACTCTTTTTAGTAGACCCAGAAAGGTTTCCAAGGGGATTTGGGGAAACAGGGTCATCAGGGGTGACAAGTCCCCGGTATTAGGAGAGTTGACAGGGGTGCTAGAGGACGAAATGCTGGCTTTCATGGCAGTGATCTTATCCATAAAGTATGAGTTGAGTGAGTCGCAAAGGGGTTGAGAGGGGATTAGCTTGGGTACTATTCTATCAGGTTGAGATAGCTCGCTGACTATGGAGAAGATATCTTTGGCTTTGCTAGCTGAGTCCACGACTTTCTTTGAGAAATAGTCCATTTTGGTTTGGAGAATGGAGGTTTTATATTCTTTTAATAGATTGGTGTAGATGTTTTTGTCAACTGAGTAATAGTGAAGTCTCCACCTACGCTCCGCTTGTCTTAGTGCCAGCTTCTTAGTTTTTAGGTCCGCGGACAACCATCGCTGAGCGTCATGCGGTCTGATAGTTTTAGTGTACTTAAGCGGGGCGACGCACTCACTTGCTGATTCAAGCCATAACTTAGGATTTGTGGCCTGAACGTGGATTGATTCTGTGGCAATAGGGGCCGTGGAAGTAAGACGAGAGCAGAAATGATCAATATTAGCGTTTTTCCAGTTCCTTGACTTGTGATTTTTAGTCGGTTTGGGTTTATTGGGCTGAACATCCGGGAGAGTGAAGGACACAAGGTGATGATCCGACCAGGTGCACAGAGAGATCAAGAGGGTCGAGGGAGTCATGTTGGCTGTCCAGACCTGGTCTAAAATGTGTCCCTTGATATGGGTGGGTGCCTGCACGTGCTGGGTGCAGTTCATACCCGACAGGAGATCCGTTAGTTCGATAGAGCTGACGCTCTCCATAGCGTCTAAAGGCCAGTAGTTGAAGTCACCTATGATAAGGAGTCTGGCGTGGACAATCGCCAGATGGGAGATCATTTCTCCCAAGGCCTGGGGAAAAGTGGGCATGCAGCAGGGGGGTCTATAAAAGAGAGCGCAGGTGAAGGATGACTGGGGGGATTACAGTTTAAAAACTAGGCTGTCAACAGAGGGCACACCCTTAATCTCCAATGTCTTAAACTGATGGTCCTTAAGCATGATGGCTGCTACTCCACCACCCGCTTTTCCTGGGGGGGCGGTTGGTTTGTAGGATATAATAGTTATCTGGTAGGGCTGCCAGAATGTCAGGTATAGATTCTTCGGTGAGCCACGTTTCCGTGAGGAGAAGTAGGTCAGGCCTTTCCAACTGTAAGAGTTGAAAGATCTCGAGTTGGTGTTTCACCATAGATCGTGTGTTTAGGTATATGTCTGAGAGTCCGCTTTGTCCATGACTACTGGGGGTGTTGGAAGGAAGTACTGTAATGGATGTGTCGGAGTTGTGACTGGGGAGAACTTCAGGGAAGGTGGTTCTGTATTTGAAAATACCTGCTTCAGCTAAGCAGAGGCGGATATGGGTAGCAATCTCCTGATTCCCATGTAACTCTCTCAGCTCCGTAGTGGAGTATTTTAGAGAAAGGGCAGAGTTTCTGGCCCCTGGACCCGTACGGCCGCGTACGGGCGCAGACGGGCTTGCCTTTGGCGCGCCTCCGGCGCGCCCGCTGCGCACGTCCGCTGCTCGGCCGTGTCCCCATCTAGCTTTATGCGGGTCAGGGCAGGCGGCAGGAAGTGAGGGAAGGTGCAGGGGGAGGAGTCACGTCCCCTCCGTTCAATCGGCACAACAAGCCGTGACGGACCGGGGGACGATGAACACCCTACGATGCCCCGTGAGTGATTAGCGGCAATGCGGGGGTGAGTGAGCACAATTAATACATATTCATGATTGCAGTTTTAAAAAATAAAGATTTAAAAGGAGCAGCGACTAGGTCTCACACCATGTAACACAATTTGTAAATCAATTGGTTAACACGCATATGCAAAGTTAAAAGATCGACAAGTTTTTAGCAAGCTTCACCTTGCGGCGCTCACTGTTCTCTGCTGCGCGGCCGTAGATTGATTATTTACTATGTTCTACACCACAGTTGCCTTTGATCCTGTGGGTAACAACATTTCCTGAGGTACCAATCCAAATAAAAGGCCAAAGGCTTATCTATCAATTGTGTTTTTCATTAGTTTTTGATGTGAACTTATGAAATGACTGCATATTGAATTGCTTCTTGAGGCATCTTGTCCAATCATGGTCAAGAGTCCAGGGCACCATCTGATGCAGCTTTCTGGAAAAACAGCAAAATACCTCAGGTTGTAATATCCTGGTGCAGCGAGTTCCAGAGCTGGCGGCTAGTTATAAGGAATCTGTGGCCACCTTTGAAGAAACATTTGCGCACTAGTGTCTTCTGTTGGGAAGAGAGAAGGGTAACTGCACTCTTTGGGTCCTTAAAAGATTTCGGTCCCAATTCGGGGAGGCGTCTTGGTAAATGGTGTAAACTCTATCGCACCTGCTGAAATATGACTGCGTAGCGTCGGAATTTATCAGGTGCGATAGATACCGGTAAATTATGGCTTTTTGGGGAATACCGTGAAGATTTTGGAGATTAGCACACCAACATCTGCATGTTTTGCTAAGTAGGGTTTCTCCCCTCAATACTTTTCAGCAGGTTTGACCTACCAATATTTATCTCAGAATGTTTAACCGCGATATGTGCTGCTTATCTGTTAAGATAAGGACATTGCAGTACTCTGACACCCCCACTATATTCACCCAGGGCAATATATACGCCAATATCTTCATTATGTTTGCAAACATTAGTACAGTTAGCTGGCTAAAACAGTTATGTGGGTAAAGACACATTTCTGATTTACTGAATATAAATTTGTCATTTTGGGAATTCCAACAGTGTTGTTGGGTTTTCGCATTTGTATATCAGTGGTTATAGAATTGGTAGGAGAGGGTTTGTGGGCGTTTCTAGATAGGTCATTCATGTAAATGTTGTGAACACACACACGCTTGCGTGTTTGTGGTATTTCCAGCAAACAGTTACAAGCACTATCCCACTTCAGAAATAGTAATACACTTACTCCTGCAAGGGCGTGAATTAGAGAGTTTTCAAGGTTGTAACGGGCAGGAAGCACCTCCAAAACTGTTAATGGTGCTGGGGTTTTATTTTGAAAAACATACCCCAAAAATGAGTATGCCATTGTGCTATGAGATTTAATTTCAAATTGTAGGTCAGTATACTTGGTAAAAATGATTCCTGAAGAAATACTTCTACATTTGAGTACTCGTGAAAATCTGCAAGTGTTGCAGATGTTCTGAGTATTCCTGTTTTTTTTTAATTCTGAAAATTTTAATAAAATTTGCTTTAAATGTAGGGCCACCATAAAGGAGCAAATGCACTGCTTTTTTCCAAAATTATACGTGACTAGCGATGATAGCAATGCTTGTTGATCCTAAAAGCTGCAATTGTATTCAGGACTTTGAACTGGGCGTTACAGGATTTGCATACATTTCCACACACTTCCACGCATTGCCATTTTGCTTTTAGAGTGTGTCTGCTTCTGTTTGTGACTCCATGAGCTCTCTTTCGTGACTGCTGGTGGGTATTATTTCCAAAGAAGACAGTAGCGGGGTGACCGTTCAAATATAGCTTTTGGTGTTCGCTTTTAAGGCCTCAAGGCAACATTTACTCTTCAATACCTAAGTATATGTAAAAATATATAATGATGTTTGTATAGTGCGTGGAATGCACAAATAATGTTTACAGTGGTTAGGGTTAGTTTTAACAGCGTGGTAAAAAAGTAACAGAGTGTACGTTAACAGAGCACTATGGTGCACCTAGGATGATGTATATTTATATTACTGACTCTGTTCTTTATTCACACAAGTCTGTTGTTTGCCAGCAGGCCTGTCTTGAAAGTGTAATGTTAAACCTCACCTTTTTGCAGTCGCGGCCGATGCAGGTAAGAGAAGTGGGGCGGGGCGGGGGGGGGGGGGAAGTTGACAGACAACAGAATAGGGAAAATACAATTTTAAAAAACACTTATCTTGCGCTCTGGCACATCAACGAGTCGCCAAAGCGGTGAGTACAGGGTAAGTGGTTTTATTTACATTTTTATTTTATTTGACCTATTCTGTTGTCTGTCGACTTCCCCCAGCCACACCGCTCTTACCTGCACTGGCAGGATACCATTGGTGCAGGAACTGTGTATGGGGTTGAAGACCAGACTATGTGGTTATTTTGGATGCCAATACTTTACACAGGGAATCGGTGAAGTCCATGCCAAGTGCTCAATGACCACAGTACATAGGCCGTTCTGTGTGTAAGACATTTAGTATTCTATTGATTGTCTCCATTTTATCACAACAATCAACCTTTCAAATATTTTTATTCAAAATTGTGTGGCACGCTCTTCTATTCAGGAAGTGTTTAGATCACTCACAAGAGCTTTGATGACCTCCCACTGGACTGCAGAAGAATTTTAAAAAATCATAATAAGAAAACAGCAAAATTAAATCACACTTTCAACAACCAAGGCACACTGATATCAAGTGCATCCATAACACAGCACAGACCCACCGCAAACCACCTGTGGCCTCTGCAACTGTGCAAAGCACACCACAGCCCTTGTGCATTCATAGTACACCAGGTTATGGTCCTTTCATCATAATATACCCGGAACCCAGCTACTTTAACTGTAACATAATTTCAAACAACTTTGAGACCATGCAGCACTCCACAGTATGCACTGTGATCACCATGTTCTCTTCAGAATATTTGACAACTTTTAAATAATGCATTAATCATACTTAATACCCATGTTTAAACCTATGTGATATCCCCTAAGTCGATTTCAAATTAATAGAGTTAGGGTGTGAAATCTATTAAGTGATATTCTATCCAGGGAAAATAGAATATCAGATATTATGCGGCTCTTTTTCTAATAAGTTACGTTTATCTTGAAATAGTTGTATATAAAACTCTTATAGTTTCGGTATTCAATTAAAAGGAAACACACTGAGGAAAGGAGGGAGGGGAGTGGGATGTTTAATTTCATGTGGGACTTCTAATATGGTTAAAAATGTGTTGAGAAAACAATCAATATAATTCCTAATAGAAAAGGAAATCAGGAGGCTGTAATGGGGTGTAAAATAAATCAATCGGAGAAGCGGGGTGGATGGGGAAAGCATGCACAAAAATTACAAGTAACCCAAAATGGCTCAATCAGTGAGAAAACAGCATTTGGGGGGGGGGGGGGACAATAAGCACAAGAGCACCTGCAACATGTCATGCAATGTTCATGTTTTATGGTTCAAAAATGATCATACCAGGCATAAACTGTGCATGGTGTACAAGGTTCATATGAATTTGTGTGGCTCTAACAGAAGTCTAGTAGGGACTTGCTAACTGTCAAATGTCTTGGGAAATATGTTATTCTCTCTATATTTAAAGTGAAGAACAACAAAGTAAAAAGTGTTCTTGAATAAGTATTATGAGGAAACATTAAAGTCACTTATTTTAATCTACCTTAGTGTGATGATGTAGACAAGGATGCAAAAGCTAAAATAATTTGAACCTATTTGTTGAATCAGCAAAATCACTTGTAAATGTTAACCATAATATCATGTTCCACCTCTTTGCTGAACAATATTTAGAACCCATTTGCAGTTTTCTGCATGAAGAAACTACTCGACCTGTGTAATTTGTACAAAGGATGCCTAATATATGCAAAGACGACCTGGCTTGGCAGTTTGGGCTGGACTGTTCCCTTGAGGAACAGGGTCAAGACTGATTTGCATATGGCTGGGTATGAACTGGGGTGGCGTAGACAGCTAACGAATGATGATGGATTCAACCCATATCTGTGACTGGGAGTGAGTGTCTGAAATGTTTCAGTGCCCTGTCATCATCTCCTTGTGTTTACTTTGTTTGCCCTAAGTTGGCAGGATATGCCCAGACGTGGGTCCCTTGCTCACTTTGCCATTGGATTCAAGCTAGCTTGGCTGATGAGGGGTGTTACCCCGAAACTGGTCCCAGGATTCTTGTTTCTGATCTAGGGAAGACCTGGCTTGGCAGTTCGGGCTGAACTGTTCCCATGAGGAACGGGGTCAAGAATGATATGCCTATGGCTGTTTCTGAACTGGGGTAGTGAAGTAAAATAAAGAACGATGATGGATTAAACCCATATCTGTGACTGGGGGTCAATGTCTGAAATGTTTCAGTGCTCCATCCATCATCTCCTTGCGTTTGCCACGTAGAGTAATTCATGCCATTCCTATCTTCCGTTTTTATTTCCGAAAATTAGGCACCTGATTCCTAAGTGCAAGAATTACATTTGAAATCAGATAAAAAGAACTTTGAAATCAGGTACAATTGTAACTTGGGAGTAGAAAGGGAAAAGAAAAGTGGATAAAGGAGGAGGAATGAAAAACAGAAAGGATGAAAAACGTTGGAAGGAGGATTTTGAAATCAGCACAAATATTTTTATTATTGAAATTAATCAATACATTTAAGAGCTGACCTGTTAATTTGTGTTAGCTGAGCTTCAAATAAAATCATAATCTGACTGGATTTGATGATAGAGCCGACAGGCTACAGAGAGAAAATTATTAAGTGCTCTAGTTTGGGAACCAATAATGTATTTTATTCAAATGTTTGCATTTGTATTGCTATTGTTGCCTTTCTAATAACTATACAACCTTGATCTTTAAAGAATATTGATGGGTGTAGGTGAAATGTATATATTGTCTGAAAAGTTATAAAACATTGTATTATACATTGTTTGAAAATCTTAACTTTTGTGGAGAACCCTATTTTTTGTGCAGGTATTTTATCAATAAAAGACTGCATGCACTTCTTTTTCTGTCTTCAAAAACTATAAGTTGATGTTCTCTTCTATGAGGTGTATTTTGCTTTGTAAACTTCATGAAGGTCACAATGTTTGCATAGTTTAAAAAAGATTTCACAAACTTGCATTGGAAAAATCTCTGCAATTTTAGTGAGCCCCAATTATTAGACCATGTAAAAATGTATTAAATGAATTAAGAGTTTATCTATCATCAGAGCACATTCTTGAAAGAAACTAAGGGCCTAATTACAAGTTTGGCGTCCTCCTGTGGTGCACCCAGCCGCCGGATCCAGAATTGAATCCAGGGCGGGCAGGCGGTGCGGAGGCAGTGTTACGGCGGCAGTCGGTTAGGCTTATAGGAGAGCCTAATAAGTAGACCCACGCCCTGACTGCGCCTACAGCACGTTCCTGCACGGTTTTGCATGCACCATGTTGTGCATCCCACACATGGCAGGAACAAAGGTGCAAATATAGGGGGGCAAAACATATGGCCCCCTGCATGCACCCCAAGGGCAAATTTGTCCAGGGGCCTTATTAAGACCCCCTTCCATGCATGTCCACCACCATTTTCATGCTGGGGTCACTGCCATGAAATGGATTGTTGAAATGCAACTCGGAATTCACTCGCAGAGCTGGCATCGGCACCACTAGCATATTCCTGCCCTTTTTCACACCGCCACCGCCTTGGGATCCTGGAACCCGGTGGAGCCGGAGGTCCTGTGGCAGTCCAGCCGCCACCCTCGGAATACGGCAGGCAGACCCGCAGGGGTGGTGGTGGTCAGACCGCCACAGCAAGTACGGCAGGCCAGGACCACCACACTCATAATAAGCCGTAAAGCAGTAATTAAGATGAATGACATTTTCACTTTTTTTTAAATTGCCAGAAAATAACACTTTTCATCTCATCAAGTTCTCAATCATTTATATTTCCTACCCCAGAAAAAACACGGAGGTGAGTGCAATAAATGTAAAAATCAAAAAACACTTGTTTTGAATACTGTCTAACTTTCATCTAAAATTGATGTAAATATTTTTGTGTCTGCAGCTGATCTTGTAAAATTGCAGGAAAAAAATAAATATATGTTTGAATTCAAAATGAAACTGAGATTACAAAGAATTTTGAGGCGACTAAAAACGTTAAACTATAAATTCATTTGCAGTTATAAGAGTGTTTTTAATTAAAAAGTAAACAAAAACAGTATTTTATCAAATCAATTTTATATTTACTAGAAATGGGAATCCAATACTGGAAAGTGACAATTCTTTTTGCTTAAAAGGAAACCAAGAATATGCTTTAAGGTTAAAGTTGACATTTAGTAAGTGTGTGCATATAAACATTTATGTTAAAATAATGAAAAGTTGGCTCTTGCTCACACAAAGCAAAACGAAGGAGAAACTGCAGTCTTTTCACTTTGACTGGAAGTTCAACATTTTAGGAGAAAAATCATTAGTTTTCAGTGAGAAATTTATGGGCGTAAACAGCAATTACTGCCCACCGCTGGTTACAATTAATGTTCCATTGAGAAACTCATTGAAGAAAATAGTTACTTCCAGACAGGGAGCATAGTTAACCTGTCCCAAAACAGCAATACATTTAGAAGAAGGAAAAAAACTCTTTGCTCAATAAAGCACTTAATACAGTTTTTCCTTCAACCAACCTCACCCGTTTTACCAATTCAAATAATTTGTATACAATTACATTGTAACATAAATACTACAAGGTGTTTAATACTCATTGTTTATATTTTATGTGTAAACGCTAAAGAAATTCAGTAGTAACTTCTTGATTTCTTTCTCTGTGATTCACACTCTGTTATCATTGAACTTCAGGTGCAAATATATCTCTGTGGTAAAAACATGTAAATGGCAGGTGCCTCAAATACTCTGTTATTTAAACAATAAATGAACTGTAGTTTTCACTGCAAACTTTTAGCTTTAATTTCAAGTTGTACCTGAATGCTTTAACTGATCAGGACACACACGACACCATTTTGTTACACAACCTAATCCAAAGAAAATAAGCATATTATGTATTTATTCTTAGTGTTTAATTGCTTTTTCCTATATGTAACTGATTGCAGGAAATAGCAACACATGAGCAAGAAACAGGAAATGATGTCATGAGTGACTGTGGAATAGAGTGGGAGGATATAACTGACTGCCGGAAATGCTGCAACAATGATTACTTTTTCTCCAAGAAGCCATTGTCAAGATCTGTAACAGACATATATGCCTGAAGGTCGACTATAGATATCGGGTAATGAACAGGTATTTAAATACAGGCCCATTGCATGCTGGGACCTTCTGCGAGGAGTCTGTAAGGGAATGTGGTCAAGCACTTTATATGTTCGGGAGCAGGTTCACTGTCAACTCTTGACACACCTACTCTACTAAATAAAGGAGATCCTTAAATTTGCATTACTCACCAGGAACAAAATATACAAAACGAGGTTGATAGGAAACTAAAGAAAAACTGGTAAGGTATCAGAGCATAAAATACTGCATTGGCAATTATGATAGTGTAAAACTGGCTCAGTAGCTTCTTGTTCACAGAAGGTGCTTTATCAATTTTATAGATTAATACTCATAACAGCACTTTTCAGACACCCAAAAATAGTGTCTTTTCATGTGTCCAAGGATCATACAACCCAGGCGTCCTCCCCCGCCGTGAAGAGGGAATAATCCGAGTTCATTTTACCAACTGCTTGACTGTGGTTTCCTCTTATCCTCATAACTTGTGATGTCCCCGTCCAAAGGCGGCAAGCCTGAGTCAATTTGTGAAGACTCTTACCTAAGCACTCTGCAGCTGTTGATGCCTGATTGCAGAGTTTTGACGATGGAAAGAGAAGAAGTGACTGATTCACACAAGCCATCTCAAACAGCAGGCGTATGGCGTGAGAAATTGCACAAAACGTGAAAGAAGTGCATTTACAAGAAAGGGTGTTAGTGTTTTTTGATGATAGTGGTCTACTGTCAATAAAGACAATAAAAGGTACCGGTCCAAGTCTAAAACAGCCCCTTCCTTCAACCAAGATATTATGAGTAAGAGATAAGAAGGGGTGCAAGAGACAGAATCATGTTCTCCAATGATCGGGGATCATCTGTCATTCCTAACATCCAGTCAAAAATTTAAAAAAAAAAGGTTGTTAAACTCTTTGTGAGTTTTGAATTGCTTAGTCAGGTGCAAGTTACATAGATGCCTCTGGGAAGTGGAAGCCATCACTATGATCTCTAAGAGGCCCTTTATCCTTCATTTCAGCACTGGCAAACATGTCTGTAATCCCTCACAAATCTGGACCGTATCACCATTCCATCCTCCACAGAGCACTGAGATTTGAGAATTTCTCTTTTGTTCAGGTATTCAAAATAAAGAAAAAGTGTGCGATTGGGAGCTTTCTGATGGTTGTGTCGGCCATTGTTTATAGAGGTGGCAAGGAACACAGCAGAATACAAGGCTATTTTACCTGGTTTAAGATACATTTTGGATTAGTCAAACAGGAAACCAAGGGCTTACTTTCCTAAACTTTAATCTGGGTAAAGTCTAAGTTTAACATTGCCCTGATATTATTTTAAGGAAAGACATCTTCGTAAATTAGGTCCATCTTTCCTTGCTTGAATCCCAAATGAGAGTAGATAAGACTAGTTTAATGTGACCTTCCCTTGCTTAAAGCGGTTTCAGGGCCATTCTAGGCTACAAGAGCCTCAAGACTGTCTTAAACCAGGGATATCAGTTTTTAGAATGACCTAGCACTATTTTTAACTTTAAGAAAACTCTTTGTAAATCAGAGATCAGATTCCTTGCTTAAAACAGGCAAGTGACTAAAACAAATGCAAATCTATAGTAAATCATGCCGTAAGATGAAATGTAATGGAGTAGCTAATCAAATTCGGCTATCCCAACAAAGAAGGAGCTCAGGCTTATCTTTTGTGACAAAGTGACATCATTTCCCTCAGTCTGACTGGGGCTGGGCGTGATAGACTGGGAACTGCTACCCCTTTCAAAATCGAGATGCCCTCAGTGCTAAATTTGAGCCGGTGGTTCCCGGTGCTCAGCACCGGCACTTAATCATCAACACTGGCACTTATCATGAGCACCGGTTAAGGACACATTTATTTATGGTAGGCACAGGGAGATTAGGAGATATGCTTTATATAACAAGGCGAGGGAGTGAAGAGGTAGTGTTGTACGCGGACACTAGGACGGATACGTCCTCCTCTAGTATTAAGTAATCAAATCAAAAGGATCCACCACATAGATAGGACAGTGTTCAAGGGAGATGTTTCTGAGAAATGTGTTGCTCATCCAGATGATGAGGCACACAGTGTTTGCTTAAATACCCCTCACACACTAAAAGGGCCCTTGGTGTCATGCTTCATCATAGGGGTCTTCCCACCCCGCTGCTGGACGGGGCGTGCTACGATCTACGATTACGCGGGAGCACTGTTTTGATAACACTATGTATGGTGATTGGGTAGTGAGAGGAGAGGTCGGGTGTGAATATGGGTTAGAGTGATTAAAAAGGACCTGGCCTCATTGACTTACAAAACTTTAATAGGTCGTTGAGGCTGGACCTGTTAAAAAAGTGGTGCGGAGCTGTCCAGCCTGTAATGCGCGGACACTCCTAAAGAGTCAACATGTTTTGAAGCAAAGGCTTCTTCATCAGGACTGAAAGATCCCCTCAGTACTCTCTATGTTGAATATCCTCAATGGGTGTGCTATATACAAGTGAAAAAATTATAGTTAAAGAAAATGCATGAAAATTATGCACTCAATACAATACCCACTGGTATCATGAATTTGTTAATTATGTAGTGTGGGAGGTAATACCCCATGAGCCTCTCGTAACGGGAAGGGAAGGAAATCGCCAAAATGTAGTTGTTTCAGTCGATTTTGCCTCGCTTAACGATAACGCCAACATCACGGAGCCGCGAGTTGGCGTTATCCTTAAGCGAGGCAGAATCGACTGAAACAACTACGTTTTGGCGATTTCCTTCCCTTCCTGTTACGAGAGGCTCATGGGGTATTACCTCCCACACTACATAATTAACACATACATGATACCAGTGGGTATTGTATTGAGTGCATAATTTTCATGCATTTTCTTTAACTATTATTTTTTCACTTGTATATAGCACACCCATTGAGGATATTCAACATAGTGAGTACTGAGGGGATCTTTCAGTCCTGATGAAGAAGCCTTTGCTTCGAAACATGTTGACTCTTTAGGAGAGTCCGCGCATTACAGGCTGGACAGCTCAGCACCACTTTTTTAACAGGTCCAGCCTCGACAAACTATGAAAGTTTTGTAAGTCAATGAGGCCAGGTCCTTTTTAATCACTCTAACCCATACTCACACCCGACCTCTCCTCTCACTACCCAATAACCACACATAGTGTTATCAAGACAGTGCTCCCGCGTAATCGTAGGTCGTAGCACGCTCCGTCCCGCAGCGGGGCGGGAAGACTCCTATGATGAAGCATGACACCAAGGGCCCTTTTGGTGTGTGAGGGGTATTTAAGCAAACACTGTGTGCCTCCTCATCTGGATGAGCAACACATTTCCCAGAAACATCTCCCTTGAAGACTGTCCTATCTATGTGGTGGATCCTTTGGATTTGATTATTTGATTAGGAGATATGCCCAAGAATCACAGGATGTTGAGCCGACACCAAGACTCGAACCTGGTTCCCCAACTCCAAATTTAGCAGCTCTGGCCATTATGCCACATCCTCTCCCCACTTCCCTAGTTCGTAGTTGGTTCTGTTTTAGGTGGCACTAACAGGAGTTGCAGGAGGGCTGGTGCAAGCTGCCTCCTGACGAGAGCCGCGGCACTTATTGTTTTACAAATTCACCACTGGATGCCCTTAGCCTCTGGTGATACGTGCTTGGCAAGCAGTACTTCGAAACAGATTGACGGATAGTCATAGATACACGTGAGTGAGGGAATAGGTATGTGGGGAGAATAGTTTGATAGTTAGATAAAGACAGACAAGAGAGAGGGCGAGGCATTGACAGCAAGACATCTGTTCAAGTCAGAACTGCTCAGTCAAAGTTTAGTTAGAGAGACACAGATAAACTCACTCTACAGACCTGAGAGTAAGTTGGTCAGTTAAGGTTTCCAGCTGCAGCACCATCACTAGCACACAGCCTTCAAGTCCCAGGAATCAAATGTTCATAGTCACAAGCATGGGAAACGGGAGAGCTGAGTGCCCCTCCCTCCCTCCCTCCAGCGTGTCCACTAGCCCGGCTTTTATCTCTCAGATTATATAAAAAATGCAAACAAAAACTCATTGGTAATTCTGCCCGAGGTCACTTCCAAATGCAGCTGGAAGGGATGAAGCCTGGAGCTTAGCGGGGAAATTGCATTATTCCATCTGCAAAAGACAATGATGCTTCTGAGCTCATCATGCACAGGGCCCCCGGTTTCTCCACTCTCCTCTTTCTTTATTTCCTTCTGATTTGAAGTCTCTCGCTCTCTCTCTTTCTCTCTTGCTGTCCTGCTCACTCCTTTGTGGCTCCTCTCTCATTTTCGTGGCCGTTTTTAGAGTTTTGTGCTACTTTAATTTCCTCCTACACATCTTTCACGTTTGTGGCATCCTTTCAATATTTTTCAATATTAGGCAGATTTTTTTTTTTTACCCTTTTGTATTTATGCCTTCCTCCATTTATATTGTGTTCTTTTTTCTCTTACTGAGTCCTTTTCACTCTAACAAGCTGTTAATTCTTTTGTTAGTAATGCTTTCGGATTCGTTCTAGATTCCAGACTTTGTAATTGCTTTTTTCTTCCTTTCTCTCATATCACGTTTTTCCATATCATTGTCCCCTAGCCTTTTTCAGTCGTTGTTGTCCCTTTCTTTCTCACTTCTCCGTTTGTTTTGATTCCTCTCTTATTATCCTTGCTTTTTCTTTCCCACTGATGCACTCTTCTTTGCTTATCACTAGTGTACTATTTCCTTGTTCTTTTCTTCCTTCCTCTCTTCCTTTGTGTGTGTTACCTGTATGGCGCTCACATCATTTGTGCTGATGGGGAACATATTTCAATCTCTGCTACTGCAGGAGGATTAGGACCACGCTCCTTCAGCAATCGCCTGAATCTTTTATTCAAGATCCTTTAGCCTCTGGCTTGAGATATTGCCAATCATATATTGGATCAGCCCACAAGAGTATTTCGGTATCACTATTTTTTATTGGCTTTTTGGGTGTATCTGTCCACCTCCAAACCGGCCTAGTATAGTTGGGGATACCGCGCTGATGAAAATATGTGAAAAATGGATGCTGCAGAAAAATAAGTTTGCTAAACTAGCTGTACCCTCAATTCTTCAAGTGTTTTTTATCAGTGATCGCTCCCCAGTGCACGCAGGTCGCAAGCCGACAGATATAACTATAGCGCCATCTTGAAATAGAATGCAGCATACTCCATTGTGGTTTGCTGTGCCAAGACGGTCCCCATGTTTCTAATCAAATTATAAGCAGTCCAGTAGCACTGGGAGTGACCACTGACAAAGGCACCTGTTAGATGAATGCTAGAGAAAATAAATCAACTCTTTTTTAGTAGCATCAGTTTTTCAGAAATGTTTGCCTGAGCTTGCTCACCGGTACACAAACAATCACTGGAAATGCTAATTTGTTTTAAATTTGTGCAGCTTGCGAAGGCCTAATCTGCATGCATTTAATAGATTGGCTTTGCCAAGGCTTGTTATTCTTCCAATAGCACTGTATTCATCTGCTGTTATTGCCTCATGCTTATTTCCTTGCTTCCATGCTATTGCTTTCTTTTTTCTTCCTTTCTTTTATATGTCTTTACTACGTCCTTACCCAACTCTCCTTGTTTCTCCTTTCGATAGATACAGAGCCCTTTTCTCCCGTATTATGTTATTTCTCTGTTCCTGTCACCAGTGTGGGCACGTCGTATTTTTGTGAACTCTTTTCTCTTACTATCAGCTGTCGTTTTCTCCTTCTTTTTCCCCCTCAGCTCTCAGGCAGGAGATGCCTCTTGCCCTCTTCCCCTCAATTGACCCTTAACAGCCCCAGGCATTAAAACAATGCCTCAGGGAGCTGCCCCCTCCACTGTCAGTGCCACAGAATCAATGCCCGGACCAGCTATGACGCAACCGAAAAATAAATACGACAGCACCTGGCTGGGGAGATTGATTTTTCATTTCAAGATGGAGCCCGATCTATATTTCCCTCTCGGATGGGGAGGGTGGTGGCGAAATGTTCTTTGTTTTCCACTCGGAGGGCGGGGGATTTTTTGTAATAATCATATTATAGATGTAGTCGACTGTGCAGAATTCCTAATAAGGGCGAATTATGTGATTGCTGTCCTCGCCAGCAGCTGCTGCCCACGCTTCTGGAGGGGTACCAAATTATTTTTGATTTCCTGCAACATACTTGGCTCGTGCCCTCCAAATGAATGTCTGACTTTGGGTGGGCCCCAGCGCACCTGGGCTGAACGCAGAACTGCCTGCCTTTACAGTGCACGCTTCTGCCGAGCCCCCTGCATGCAAAGCGAGGAGCGCGCGCCTCGAGTGTTCACGGACGTCAATCACCTGAGAATGGCCGTGACCAGCCCCCCCCTGCGTAGCCTGCCTCTGCTTCTTATGCCCGGCTGAATAGATTTATGACCGACTCTTTGAAAGCTTTCAGAGTGAATAGCTTCTGGGCACATGTAGAAAGTACATTTTCTGATCAATTACCAGAGTCTGTGATAGTCTGTTTGCAATTATGAAAAAAAAAAATACTGCATTATTGATGACTCAATGAGGAAATAGCATCTCATTTAGAGATTGATCGGTGCAGGACATTTGGTAAAAAGTCGAAAACAGTACCAGCCCATTTAAAGCACTGCGACAGCCACAAAACGTACCATAAGGCCAAGTAATGGCCTAGTCATTGTGTGACAACATGAACTTTCCCACTGGATTCAAGCTAGCCTGGCTGATGAGGGGTGTTACCCTGAAACCAGTCCCAGGATGCTTGTTTCCGGTCCAGGGAAGACCTGGCTTGGCAGTTCAGGCTGGACTGTTCCCATGAGGGACAGGGTTAAGACTGATTTGCACATGGCTAGGTCTGAACTGGGGTGGCGATGTGAGCTAAAGGACGAAGAGGGATTCAACCCAGATCTGTGACTGGGGGAGAGTGTGTGAAAAGTTTCAGCGCTCAGTCCATCATCTCCTTGTGTTTGTTTTGTTTGCCCAAATTTGGTAAGGTATGCCCAGATGGAGGTCCCTTGCTCAGTTTGCCACTGAATTCAAGCTAGCCTGGCTGATGAGGGGTGTTACCCCGAAACTGGTTCCAGGATGCTTGTTTACGGTCCAGGGAAGAGCTGGCTTGGCATTTCGGGCTGGACTGTTCAAGTAGGGACAGGGTCAAGACTGATTTGCATTTGGCTAGGTCTGAACTGGGGTGAGTGTCTGAAAAGTTTCAGCACTCTGTCCATCATCGCCTTTTGTTTGATAAGATTTATGACTGACTCCTTGGAAGCTTTCAGAGTGACTAGCCTCTGGGCACATGTAGAAAGTACATTTTATGATCAATTACCAGAGTCAGTGATAGTCTGTTTGCAATTATGAAAAAATAGTACTGCATTATTGATGACTCGATGAGGAAATAGGTTCTCTTTTAGAGATTGATGGGTGCAGGACATTTGCTAAAAAGTGGAAAATGTCCCCTCTGCCCTATTTAGATTGTATAGGGCCTCTATGCATTCTAAATATATATAAGGTGCATCTGCCGCTTTTTGGCAGATGTCCCACAGCCACAAAATGTACAATAAGGCCAAGTAATGGCCTAGTTATTGTGTGACAACATGAGCTATGGTGTCATCACCATAGAAAAAGGTGCTCTGCATCTGAAGCAACGTGGGTTTTGCGGTGGAAGCAGTATAACGGTGTTCTCAGCTACGTCATTATCGGTGAGACAATATGATTCATGAACTGTACATAGTGCACAATGTGATGTCATTGCCAGAGAACTACTATTGTCTGAGATATTAACAGTGAGACAGTGTGGTCTTTGATTCTATCACAAGATAAATAATATTTTCTGTGATCTCGTTAGTTGTAATCCAGTAAGGTAGCTTGCTCTGTTGCATCATAGGAAGATGAATACTGTATTCTGTGATGTCATGAGCTCAGGACAATGCTCTCTGGTGGTATCTGCAGTAATCAAATTACTCTGGCATACCTTCAGCAGTAAAATATTGTAGCCAGCCAAACAATGTGCACTGTGACAGCATCACCAGTGATCAAATATAATCTTTGATGTCATCAGCAGCCGAACAGTATGCTTTCTGATGTCATCAGGAGAGAGACAACATCCACTAGGTTATGATCAGCCAAATGCCAGTTCGCTGTGTGGAGTTCACTAAATGACAATGTGTTCTGTGATGCCATCAACGAAGAGACTTGGAACCCGGTTGTAAGGAACTACATTTTGATGGAACATGTTCATTTCAAGATGATTATTTTCAATGACCATATTTTGTATACGTTAGAAGACTAATGATATATGTTGAGTTTCGAGGAAAAGTGAGGTTACGATGAAGCACCTGTAACTGATACCGCCATCTCTCTCACCTGAACCCGGCCACCTAAATATAGCCGAATACAACCTAGCACAAGACCAACAAAAAGGTCAAATTCCCGACATGAAGGACAAGATGAGTCAGAGTTTAGCAATGAGGAGTCAGTACAAAGACAAAGACTAGACTTAAAGATAATAGAATACCAGGCAAGTGTCAGAACCTGGGTCGAGAGAAGTCATAGCTTGGCGAGTGAGAAGCTAGAACACTGACCACCAACAAGAGCAATTGGAGCTTACGCTGACAGAGGCCAGAATCTGAGGCAAGTTTGTCGAGGTCAGCACCTTGCACTTGATAAGCCAGAGCTCTGATTGGACACAGCCACAGCACATGTCAATAATACAGATGCGTTCAGTACCAGGCTGGAACACTCAGTCTGAGCAAGGCTAGGACAGGGTGAACCAAGGGACAGATTGACAGAACCAGTATTCAGGCTTCAAAGGCTGGTGATCACTGCAGGAAATCTCAGTGCCTAGAGGAGGATCAGACACAAGTCGGTCGGACTGAGCCCCACCAAAGGACAGAAAAAGTCAGCGCTGGTCAGGAGGAGTCAAAACCAGGAGTAGGAAGAGTCAGTGCTCACCTGGTCGGAGTCCGTACCCAGGATACAAAAATGTAGAGTCTATTCAGAGGAACAAACAAGCAGGACAGGAAAAATCAATGTCCAGCTAAAAGGAGCTAGGAGCCAGGAAGTGGCAATACCCAATTTGAAGGCCACAACAGCCAGAACAGGAAGGTCAATGCCTGTTGGTAGGAGTCAACACTCAGGTCAGAATTGCAGCGTCCACTTGGGAGCATCCAGCACTCAGGGTAGGAAAGTTTGGTGCTGGGCAGGAGGAGCAAACACCCAAGATAGGAAAAAGTCAACGCCCGGATAGAAGGATCCAATGCCAAGGATAGGAAAAGTCTATGCTGGTTGGGAGGAGCCATGAAGAGTGCTCTGGCACTGCCCCCTTTCCGCTGGCGGCAAACTTACACATACTGCTCTTTGGGACACACGTAGGGTGCTCGGGAGCCGGGAGGAGGATAGCAGTAGGGGGCATCCGCAGCCCGACTTGGGTACTGATGCTGGGACGGGTATGACGAGGGAGGATAGTCAGGATGCAGCTGTGCCAAATAGTCCTCGTCGTGGGCACACCGGTGGCTCAGGTATTCATCCTCTCCCAGGTTCTCATGGTCACGGTTTCTAAAGATCTGTGGAAAGAGGAAAAGAGAATGAAAGGAGACCTGTCTTCTGAGCATCAGGCACTGTGTGCAGGGAATAGGAAACCTGTGCACCTATATTGCTTGCACTGTACTTAGTGCTGAATGGAAGTGTGTGTTCTCTTCTAAGCATCAATCACAGTATAAAGGAATGGAAGATAAGTGCACATGGAATGGTAGCCGTGTACTCAGTGCTGCACATAGCAAGTTAAAGAGTCAGTGCGTGCCAGAACGGCATCCAGGGCCAGATGTGCGCAGCTTTTTTGAGCTCGCAAATGGCCTGGTTTGCAGAATCGGTCTGTTTGTAAACGTAAAAAAACCCTTTTTGAATGTACAAACCCTATTTTGCAATTTGGTAACCTATTACCGAGTCACAAAATGGGATAGCTATTTGGTATTAGGAAGGGGCATGTTAAGGGTGTCCCTTGCTAAAAGTGACTCGCAGTGGTATGTGTAAATGTTTAGCAACCGAAATGTGGTCGCAAAACATTCTCCATTAGCTAACTGCAGGCACAATGGTATGTACATCTGGCCCCTAGCCACTCTTCAGATACAAGCATAGTTTGGGGGCTTCAGTTTACTGGGTGCAACACACAGAGAATACCGTCAAGGGTGAGTGCCGTGCTCCACATTTAATATAGCGCGTTGTGCCCCATGTACAGCTGCAAAGAGAGGACAACACAAAAGTAAACTCGCGCTGGAGAAAGGCATTCAGACAACAGTGCAGTTAGTGTTGGACAGAGGCAATAACAGAAAGGCACAATTATAATGAACGGACAATAACAGCTGTGCATTTAGGGCTAGAAAGAAAGGAGTTCAGGAGAGTGTTGGTCTAGAGAGAGACGGCGTCACACGCAGATGCAAGGCGCCGGTCGGCATTTAGAGCGAACAAAGCAGACAACCCGATCATGAGCAGATATTGTTTCCATCACTTGTGATTTTGCTCTATTTTCTTTAGAAATATGTCCTCTATTTTAATCTGAGGTGCCGGACAAGCATGAGGCAATTTGCTTAATTTCACATAATTTTGGGGCATTTCACATAATTCACAGACATTTTGAGAGTTTCACCTGGGTTTAGCATGAAGCAGTTCTGACGTGAGATGGTTCTTGTGGTATGTGGGTGTTGAGAAAGGGCTTTGTGAGAGGTTGATTTGATGAGAGGTGACTTTGGTCAAAGGCTGAGCAGTAGCTTCAGCAAGAGACGGTTACGCTGAAAGGTTGTTTTGGCAATGGGTGACTGTTGAGAGGTTGGTTTTGTAAAAGACGGTGCTAGCAGAGGTGGCTCTGTGATTGGTTGATTTGGTTAGAGGTAGCATTGGTGAGAGGTGGGTCTGAAGAGAGGTGATTCTCCTGAAGGGTGTCTATTGAGGTGTGGTTCTAGTGAGAGATGGGTATGTGGGAAGTGGTCCTCTGAGTGGCAGCTTTGGTAAGAAAAGGTTTCGGAGATGTAGTTCTGTTAATGGGTGATTATGTTAAGGGATGGCTTTGTGAGTGGTAATTTAGTGAGAGGTCAATCTGGTGAGTGGTATCTCTAGTTACAAGTGGCTCTGTAAGAGATAGATTGCTGAGAGGTGGCTTAGGTAAGAGGCAGCTCCAGCAAGAGGTGAGAGGTCACTCTGTATGAGGTGTTCTATGAGAGGAAGCTTTGGTGAAAGGTGATCAGTCTGAAGTAGTTCTGGTAATTACATGTTCTGTTGAGAGGTGGCTGTGTGAGTGGGTGCTCCGATGAGAATTGGCTTTGGTTAGTAGTGCTTAAGGTGAAAGTTATCTCAGGTGAGAAGAGACTTTTCTAAGAGATTACTCTGGTAAGAAGTGGTTCTGGTAATGGTTGGGTCTGTGAGGAGCTGTTTGGTAATAGTGTTTATATGGTGAGAGGAGGCTCAAGTGAAAAGTGGTTCTTTGGGAAGTGGCTGCTTGTTGTGGAAAAATTTCTTGAATAGTGCTTTGCTGCGGTTGGTGGAATAGGGGAGTCGACTGAACCGAGTTAGGGAGTCTATAGCCATGTTTTCCACTCCATATGGACATTGAAGAGGAGTAATTTCTTGAGAAGTGTATTAGAGAGTCCAATAGTTGAGATGTATGAACTTCGAATGCCCAATCAAAATCTTTGCCTCTTTATAAGAGAGCTACTGTAAGGTTGAATGTAAAAAGAACAATTGATGGACAGAATGCAGAAAAATGTCATACATGCACCCCAGTACAGATATCTGGGCCTAAATCCATCGTTTTTTTGCTCACCATGCCATTCCAGTTTGGACCCAGCCATATGCAAATCAGCCTTGACCCTGCCCCCAATGGGAACAATCCAGCCCGAACTGCCAGGCCAGGTTCTCCCTGGACTGGAAACAAGCATCCTAGGACCAGTTTCGGCTTTTAGCCCTCATCAGCCAGGATAGCTTGACTCCAGTGGCATGGAGAGCACGGAATCCACATCTGGGCATACCCGTCCCACTCGGGGTAACAAAAGCAAAAAGAACAATTGATGGACAGAATGCAGAACAATGTCATACATTCACCCCAGTACAGAGATCTGGGCCTAAATCCATCATTTTTTTTTCTCACCATGCCATTCCAGTTTGGACCCAGCCATATGCAAATCAGCCTAGACCCTGCGCCCAATGGGAACAGTCCACCCGAACTGCCAGGCCAGGTCCTCCCTGGACTGGAAACAAGCATCCTAGGACCGGTATCGGGCTTTCAGCCCTCATCAGCCAGGATAGCTTGACTCCAGTAGCCTGGGGAGCGGGAACGAGATCTTCGGGAGTAGGTTCGGCATCCGAGGTCCGCGGTCCACATCTGAGGATCGCAGCAGGCTGTAAGCTGTACGCCCGGACCCAAAACCCGCCGTAAATCTGCCAGACCAAATAAAACAAAACTATAACGAAGAGTCCAATGCGCTTACCGGATGACAATTAACTCTGTGCCCATCCAGGCAGAAGGCTGAAATCTGCAGCCAGGGCAGTACACCAAAGTGAACGTGGGAGACGCCGAGCTGCTGTTCCCTGCTCCTGACCCCTCTTCGACCTTTAGCCTGTGGCACCCGCCGGTACAACATACGGGTGGTCGGACAGGGGGGCAATAAAGTATTTTTACTCCCCATAGAGCGGGGATTTCCCCATAGAGCGGGCGCAGGGATGCATTGTGATGCCCTAATACTTTAAGTGCCTGCGCCAGCACCTGGACCAGTGCCTGCACTTGGACCAACTTAAGACCAACACGGGGGAGGACCACACTGTACAGCATTGTTCTGGTCGCCCGGGGAGAGCAAGACTCACCAGACCACCGTGGCAGCGAGGGAGCAGGACAGGACAGCAAGTCCCAGGCCCCCTTGCGGCTCGTTGTGACGCCAGCATCTCGCGCCAGGAGGAGCTTGAAATTCGTGGCTGGGCTCCCGCAGCGCCCGCCCGCGTTGGGCTGAGGCTGGGCTGGGCCCCGTCCCTTGGTTTTGCCTCATTTCATTATCCCGGCTCTTTGAATGGACTGCCTTGTCGTGGCCGCATTTAACTAGAGCAGAGGCAAATTGAGGACTTCCACAACAACTCTAAGGGCAACCTCAAGACAAACTGTAAGTGACCCAAGCTCTTTGTTTTTCCTTCAGCCACATTATTTTATTAGTTCTGTCTGACCTTCCTCTTGTCCCAACACGGCATACAACTGAGGAAGGGCACACCTGAGCCTAGTCTAGGCATATTAAACTGATGTTAGTATTGTACCCAGCTAAATTTGTTATCATGGGGAAACAAACTACAATCGCTCTATGCCATGCACCACCATGGCTTGTACCCCCCTCTCTACCGCAGACATCTATTGACCGAATGCTTCAAAGGGCAATTGGCGTTGTGGCAAATGAGATTGAACTCACCGAATGTAGACTATCACTAACTCCAGACCCCCCACAGATTAGTACTATCACAGACTCTCAAATTTCACAGTATGGGAATAATCAACCCCCTGAAACAGCCAAATTGACCTTGTCTCCAGGGTCTGACATTGGCTCGACCCCCAAAGTCGTTACTAGAAGGAGGGGAGCCACCAAGGGTCTAGCTAAACCCGCCTGCCCAAGACAGCCATCCAAGTCAACAAGGGCTGGGGCCAAGCGTAAGAAGACCAACGACGGCTCACCAGACCCAATCGTGTCGCAGGGGGAACTTTGGTCCACAGACTTGACACCACCAGCTTGGGTAGCTCCCATATTAGAAGCATTACGCGGCCAAATTCGAGACATTATGACTGAGGAACTTGCCCACATTTCCGCCCGACTGGACCTACTTTCCATTACATGTACTTGCAATGCTGGGATAGTATCTAAGCCCTCTACATCGGCAAGTGAGTTCGACAAAGTGATCACAGACCCAGATGAATCTGGAATAACTGAGACCAGAGAGAAGTCCAATACTACCAGCAGGGACCCAAACGCCACTCAGGAGGGCCAAAGCAAACAGCGTGAGAAAGGCCACAAAGCAAGGGGTAGTGTATCTGGACACGAGGGTACCTTTGGGCCATTCCATGATAAGGGGGAGACAATGAGACTGAGAGGTGGGCAAGCGATGGACTTGCCAACTATAAACCTCCCATCAGCCTCCACTTCTTATGTCATCGTTCTTACAGGAGTTCCATCTCTTAAAGAAGGACAGAGGGAAACCCATTTTGAGTTAAAAAATAAACGTTTACATCTGTTTGCCAGAAACAGCCAATTTAATTGTGCCAATGATGATGAAATACTCCTGACACGTAGAGTGGGTTGGGTGGGTAATAAACCCAAAGATGTTAGGGGGGACTGTATTATAGTCAATTTCAGAAACCCCATTACTGTGCACAGTCTATTGCACTCAAGCAATTGTCTTCCATTTATAGGTTCTACTATTAGACTCTCCCCGCTCACCCATTTTTATGTACCAGCAGCTTTTCATGATGAAAGGGACAATCCTAGATCGAGGCATCACATATGGCGCCAGAATCGGCAAAGGACAGGGCAGGGCCCCCCATATGTCCCACTATTTTCCAACGAAGTCAGGGAAGGTCCAGAGTTAAACACAACAAATGGCACCAGGCATGGACAATGACAACACATGGCCCATCTTTAATGCAACCCTATGTCTTCAACCTGTCCCTGGTAAACAGATTTGGGGCCCTAGAGGAGGTCGATTGACTCTCTATTATGGGGCAATCTCAGACATACCATGCGAAGCATCACCCAATGGGAAAGGCCCTGGACTCAAAGCAGAAGTCACCTAGTCCGCAAAAAATTAACACTACCTTGACCACTGAAAACACCTACATTGGGGAAATCACTCTCCTTGACCGCCCCTTAATTCCAATCTCACCTGTCAGTCTTAAACCTTCCCCTACCCCCCCCCCCCAAGGTCTTACAATATGATATCATTACTTACCCATTAGCCCCATTCTATCCATGTGATAGCAGGGGAAACAAAGACAACGTAGTTAGGGGGACAGATACCACAATAATTTTTGATCCCCCGAACAAGCCTTCAGAAATAACTCCAGGCACTACACCCAAACTAGCCACTGCTATTCAAGCAAAGATTCTAGAGCAGGGGGATCTTGTAGGCAGTAAGAGTGCAGCAGACGAGCTTAAGATCATGTCCTGGAATGTGACAGGCATCAAAAACAAGCTTGACTGCCCCGACTGGGGGATGTTTGTAGATAAGTGTGATATCTGCATGTTTCAGGAAACCTGGTCGGTGGTGGACTCAACCCGTAAGGGTTTTGTTTCATTCCACATACCAGCTGCAATTAAGGGACGAGGTAGACCATCGGGCGGGCTCTGCACGTGGGTAGGGAGTCATGTTGGATGCAGGACCAGTCTAGTTCCACATATCTCCCCAGACATTATTTGCCTTGTACTGACATTCAATTCTGAGTTAACAATTGCCCTAATTAACATATATTCAAGGCCGGTTAGGACTGGCCGGGAGTCAGCAACTTTAGAACAACTTGATAATTTGCTAGCTAGCCTCCTGAATAATGCCTCAGTAGTGCTGGGTGGCGATATAAACTGCCAATTTGAACCTCTGAAAGATCTAATGGGCCCATTTGCTACTGAAGAGGATGAGTTGTGGTCTATCCCTGAAACCAATATTCCTCCCCATCAGGGCCTGGACACCACTGGCGCTTCAAATCAAGGCACTCATCCTAAAGTACTCTTTGCGAGCCTGTAATGGTCGGTTTGGTTCAGACTCCCTGGGGAACCACACTTTTAATAGAGCTGGCTATTCCTCTATTTTAGACTACATTTTTCTAGAAACTAACCTCTGGCATTTGGCCAGAGATTTTATTGTTTGCTCATGGCACGACAGCGACCATAACGCCTTACTACTCACACTAAATTTGCCACCTAGTGGGAACAAATCTGTAAACCTATCTGACGCTGCCCACAGACTGACCCTTTCAAATAATAGACGGAAAGTTAGGTGGAGCAAGGTGCAAAAATCACATAGTAAATTGGCTCTCTTATTCACTACCATTATTCCCAATATTGAGGCCCTATCAGAGCTAGGGAAGTCTGGAGACCTTGCTGCGTCTCTGGACGAACTCAAAATAATTAATGAATCTACAATCACAAAGCTCCAGGAGACATTTTGGCCATCGTGCACCAAGGGCCGTGGGAGGACGCCAAGGCGTTCTTGGTTTAACGAGGACTGTACGGCGGCCAAAAAGGCATTAATAGAGAACATAAGAATACAGAGTAATACCACAGTGAAAGCAGCTAGATATGACTATAAAACCACCATTGCAGCTGCTAAACTCTCATGGGAAACCGATCAGTGGGACAGTCTGAAATTCGCTCTGGACTCTAAAGATATGAAATCTTTCTGGAGCATTGTGACCAATGGCAGTAACACTGGCCACGCGGCACTCGAACCAAGTATTGCGGCTGACAGCTGGAGAGAGCACTTCCTAGCCCTCTACGCCTCACTAGATGGTGCAGAGGGAGGCCAGACCCTAGACACCCTGATTCTGTCGGGGACTGGGACAGATACTCCCGAGATAACTTTGACTGAGGTCTATAAAGCTTTAAACAAAATCATACCTGGTAAGGCAGCCGGACTGGATAAGATCCCAGGGGATCTTTATCGGGCCGAACCTAAGATCTGGGGCCCATATTTTTGGGTGATCTTTAATGCCATCTTGCAGGGAATGGTCCTTCCTACAACCTGGCTAGATGCCGAGATCATCCCAGTGTACAAGAAGGGATCACCCTTGTTACCGGCAAATTATAGACTGATCAGCTGCATCGATGTCTCGCAGAAAATCTTTGCCAGGATCCTCTTGAACCGGTTGCAATCCTGGCTCAAAGAACAAACGATCTTGACCCCCCATGCAGGATGGTGTTAGGGAGAAAACGTCAACTATATAGACCAGATATTCAGGCTCCAACTTCTCTATAGGAAAACAGTCCATCTAGAAGGGGGTAGCCTGTATCTGGTCTTTGTTGATCTGAAGAGTGCTTTTGATTTGGTACCCAGAAACGCACTATGGAGGGTTTTAAGTGAGTTGGGACTTCCCTCTTATCTCTTAAATATACTGAGTAGACTACATATTGGAAATTATGCCCAAATCAGATTTGGGAAAAATGGGGAATTAACGCAGCCCATCCCTGTCAATAGGGGAGTCAGGCAGGGATGTGTGCTTGCCCCCACCCTGTTCTGCATCTAAATCAATGGGTTGATAGATGCTCTGAGATCATGCAAAGACACAGATGCTCCGAAAATCGCCCTAAAGCATTTTCCTGCTATGATGTTTGCAGATGATACTCTCCTCCTCTCTGAGTCGCTGATGGGCATCCAAAGAATTCTAGATGGGTTTTGTGAGTTTTGTAGAAGCAGGGGATTAGAGATTAACATCAATAAAACAAAATGTATGCTCTTCAACCCCAGCAAATCCACACGCCCAAACCCACATATGAATGGAATCCCTTTGGACCAGGTCCATGTATTTGACTACTTGGGCTTAACCCTTACTGAAAACATGACTTGGGGGGCTCAGATTAAGAAATGCAACCTCAAATTGACACAAACTACAGGCGACCTGGCTAAATTTTTCAGAAAGACTTTCCTTAAGCCAGTTAGCCCGGTTATGGAGATTTATAAAAGCCAGGCGAGGAGTGCCACCTTATATGGGGTTGAAATCTGGGGGCACTCTAATCATAGGTCCTTAGCCATGACAGAGAACAACTCCCTTAGACAATTGCTAGGGCTACCGATAAGCTCCCCCCTAGTTCCATTGCGTATGGACATAGGGGTTAGATCCATTGCTGAGGTAATTGCCTGTAGGCCCCTACTCTTTTGGCGGCGCCTTTGGGTAACACCGGAATTGTCCGAGTACAGACTAGAGCTTTCGGAAATCCTGAGACTCCCCGGCTCAGGGAAGCTGCCGTGGCTTCTATTTGTCAGGGAGAGCCTCTATGAAATAGGTCTAAAACAATTATGGGACAATCCCGACACAGCCTGTTTGAGTATATCACGTAAGTCTTTGAGTACTAGTTATCGGGGCAGACTATCCGCAAAACTTCATGCAGAACCCGCACATGGCACCCTCACTTCACTCTTCTCGGAAGTAAAAGACACTTTCAGGCTGGAGGCATGTCTTGACGAAATCTGCCTGGCACTTGGAAGGAAACTATATGTGCAGTTTCGCCATGGCTGCCTCCATATGCATGCTTTCACGGGTAAATGGTCGGGTGGAAACACAAGTGGGTGTCCGGCATGTAATTTGTGTGATGAGACCGAAGTCCATGTTTTCTTCTTTTGCCCGGGGTATCAAACAGCAATCATAGATGGCTGCTTCAGCTGTGTAAAAACCTGGGCACAACACATTGCATGGAAGCATTTAGGGGCATATTATCAAGACAGGCGATAAAATTATCGCCGCTTTAGCGGCAGAAAACTGCCACTAAACCGGTGATAATGGGCTTGATAATATGCTCTATGGAATTCCAATTGAAGCTCAGGTTAGATGTCCTTCACATTTAACATGGGCTTCAATTGGAATTCCATACAGCATATTATCAAGCCCATTATCGCCGTTTTAGCGGCAGTTTTCTGCCGCCAAAGCGGCGATAATTTTATCGCCTGTCTTGATAATATGCCCCTTTGAATCTTAAAATACAACACAGATTCTGATATAGTCTATGCAGTTTAACGTTTTTTAAGTTCCATGTGGTGGGTCAGGAGAAACTTCCTCAAGATGCAAGATCAAGGACTTGATTGTGCCTGATTTTATTATCATTTTCTAACCTAACATTGTATTATCTTTGATGAATTGTTTTTATTCTTCTTAAATTTTTACTTGTTTGTATATATTTGTGGCTGTTCTTTTATGGTGAAATACCAAAATAAAGAAATATTGGACTTGGACTTGACTCCAGTGGCATGGAGAGCACGGGACCCACGTCTGGGCATACCCGTCCCACTTGGGGTGACAAATGCAAAAAGAACAATTGATGGACAGAATGCAGAACAATGTCATACATTCATCCCAGTACAGAGATCTGGGCCTAAATCCATAGTTTTTTTGCTCACCATGCCATTCCAGTTTGGACCCAGCCAAATGCAAATCAGCCTTGACCCTGCACCCAATGGGAACAGTCCAGCCCGAACTGCCAGGCCAGGTCCTGCTGGACTGGAAACAAGCATCCTTGGACCGGTTTTGAGCTTTCAGCCCTCATCAGCCAGGATAGTTTGACTCCAGTGGCATGGAGAGCAAAACTGGGGTGGCATGGTGAGCAAAAGAATGATGGATTTAACCCAGATCTCTTGCCTGGGGGTGAATGTATGATGTATTCAGCATTTCGTCCATCATTTGTTTGCGCAGCACTTTTCACCCTAAGTGGGATGGGTATGCCCAGACGTGGGTCCCTTGCTCACTGTGCCACTGGATTCAAGCTAGCCTGGCTGATGAAGGGTAATACCCAGAAATCGGTCCCAGGATGCTTGCTTCCGGTTCAGGGGGACCTGGCTTGGCAGTTCGTTCAGGACTGTTCCCATGAGGCACAGGGTCAAGACTGATTTGCATATGGCTGGGTCTAAACTGGGGTGACATGGTGAGCAAAAGAACAATGGACTTAACCCAGATCTCTTGACTGGGGGTGAATGTATGATTTATTCAGCATTCCGTCCATCATTTGTTTGCATAGCACTTTTCACCCTAAGTGGGATGGGTATGCCCAGGCGTGGGTCCCTTGCTCACTGTGCCATTGGATTCAAGCTAGCCTGGCTGATGAAGGGTAATACCCAGAAATCGGTCCCAGGATGCTTGCTTCCGGTCCAGGGAGGACCTGGCTTGGCAGTTCGTTCTGGACTGTTCCCATGAGGCACAGGGTCAAGACTGATTTGCATATGGCTGGGTCTAAACTGGGGTGACATGGTGAGCAAAAGAACAATGGACTTAACCCAGATCTCTTGGCTGGGGCTGAATGTATGATTTATTCAGCATTACGTCCATCATTTGTTTGCGTAGTACTGTAAGGTTGAAGGCCCAGGTGAAACACAGGGAGACTCTTGGTACATATCAGAGATCCAAAAGCGGATGAAGGACTCTATCTATTAGAGAAACAGGTCTGGAGTCTCATTTACAGATTCGAGGTAGAGGAAATCCTCCTATTTGTGAAGGAAGTGATAAATCTTGGAATTCCTCCATTGCAAGGATAGTATGGTAGGCAGAATGCAAGTGGTGGCTTCAGAACGTCCTCCACCCAGCCATAAATCAGGGAGTTTACTATATCAGACACAGGCGGCCAGCGAAAGGCCTGGAATACTGACAAGATACAGTGGACGTCCTTTATCCATTCCAAAATTCTAGCCACCAAATTTTGTATATGCCAACGCTGTTTATTGTTTGAAGTGGGTGGTCCCTACTTGTATCCTACTGATGCAAAATGTGACACGCCATAGTATAGAAAAAAGTGATGGATGGAATGCTTGAATTAATCTCAGCCGATGGCAATCGCTTGGGCCACATCCAAATCCATAGTTATTTTGCACACCTTGCCACTACAGTCTGGACTCAGCTATATGCAAATCAGTCTTGTCCCTGCTCCAGAGGGAACAGTTCAGCCCAAACTGCCAGGCCAGATCTTCCCTGAACTGGAACCCAAGCAACCCAGGACCGGTTTCACTTTAGTAGGGGCTCATCAGTCAGATATAGCTTGGATCCAGTGGCATAGTGTTCATGGGACTCATGTTCGTGCATACCCATCCCACTTAGGGCGACACACTGTAGTATACAACAAAGTAATGGACGGAATGCTTGAATTGGTCTCAGCCATTGGTTCCTGAACAGGGCTGAAAGACATATCATTTATGTGTCATGACCACCATTGATCCCCATATCTCAGTTCTTGAGCCCTGTACTCACATCCGAGCAAGAGCGCAGTGACAAGTGCCTGAGGTTTGAGCTTTCTAACGGCTAGTATTAAAGATTTTGTATGCAATGCTTTCTTTGTTTGATTCACCTCTTTGTTACACTATAGGCATCATCAGGGCAAGAACCTCAGTGTGTGCATCCCTGTAGGTCTTAGGTCCCTATTGTTTTCCAGGGTAAGGTTTCTGTTGGCTACAGGGCTTAAGGCTAGGGCTCCTATTGATTCCTACAGCTAGGATTTCTATTGGCTATAGGGTTTAGGTCTTAGAATTCCTTGGGTTCCCTGGGTTGTGTTTTTATTGGCTGTAGGACTTAGGGCTTGGCCTCCTATTTTTTCCCACAGTTTGGGTTTCTATTGGCTGCATGGTTTCGAACGTGTGCTTCTATTGGTGCTAGGGTTTCTGTTGATTGGGTCTTAGGTTTTGGGCTGTTATTGGTTACTAAGGCTAGAGTTTCTTTTGGCTGCAAGACTTAGGCTTGGGTTCCCTTTCATTCCTATAAACGAATGGTTCTAATGGAATTAGAGCTTGGCCTCCCATTGATTCCTAATGCTAGGGTTCGTATTGACCCAGGTCATCTGATCACTAGGGTTATTTAAACAGCCTGTTTACAGCATCCAGCCCTGGTGACAGGAAATGGGTGTCAGGTTCAGAATGCTGCCTGGCTGGGCCTGGAAAGGGCATAGGGGTCAAAAACTCTGCATCTTGGCATTTACAACTCGAGCTAAGCATACACTCTTCAATCTATAATTACTTCTATGCCCTAAAGACTATCTATATCTATTGAAGGCCATGACACCCATATAGCCTCATCAACAAACACCATACGACCTACTAAAACAACACATAAACTGTAAAACCACAACCCAAGTAAATGACAAATACAATGTCACTTGTCTAGAGGAAATTAAATATCATGGAAAGGCACAAATGCATGATCACTGGGTTCCCTCCAGCAAACTTCTCTACACCTCCACCTCAACCTGCAACCAGACTATCCTCCACCCCACACACACAAATATCTGCTATGTCTCTGTTATTCCGCCCATATTAGACCACCATGCATCCCCCTCAAAGCAGCATGACATCAAGAGGAAAGAAACACAACGCCGAAAAGGCTCACTTTTCAATAGAGCAAAAATAATTTCACTCTTTTGATCTACTCTCAGAAACCACACCAGACGTCACTTTCATTACAGAAGCATGGGTTGCGAAGACTTTGCACCCATATGACACAAAGCAATCCCACTTGAACTTTACATCATCAACAAGGATTGTATTGACAAAAGTAAGGAGAACGTAGAAATCACCCTAACAAATGACCCAGTCATAATAAAAAGATACAAAAGCAAACTTCCACCGGTACATCCTTTTAGTACCCTTTCAGAAAACGAGTTCCCCCAAATTATCATCATCAGTAGATGCTCAGCATGATCAGCATTACCTTCAGACCCAGCAATTCCAAAAATCTTTAAAGATCTCCATCTCACAACCTACACAGGGGAAGTAGTTAGAAGCTTACTCAACAAGCACCTGGAACTAGGTCCATTCCCAACCGAGCTGGAAACTACCTACATTAGGCTACTACTTAAAACAATTTGACCCATCCAACCCAGAAACCTTCAGACCTATGCCAAATGGCCAATTCTTAGAAAAAAAGTTAAAAGCAATGTTTATTCAACTTTTAAATTTTACAAAAGAAAATGACTTGATGCCAGACCAGCAGCCTGGCTTCAGACCAGGCAGAAGAACAGAGCCAGCCATCATATTCACTTGGGATGTGATAAAACTCACAGTGGACAAGAGTGGAGTAGTCACACTATATCTTATGGATTTTTCAGCTGCATTTGACACTGTCCACAACCCATGCTACCACAAAGACTTAATCATCTTTGAAATTGTCAGCATGCTCTAAAATCGATTGCTTCTTACTTCAGAAACAAAGTGTGGTTTACCTTTCACGTCAGCTTGTTACATCTAATATTGTTTCATCCCCCAGAGATCCTGTCTACCTCACCCCTTTAACAAACCTGAATAAATCTTTCAACCTTTCCTGTTAAAACTGTGCAGGCGACATGCAAATCATTCTAAAAAGACTTCAACAACTCAGAACTTGATGACTGCCTTCCTGCTAATAAACAGTAACCATCTAAATTTCAACACTGCGGAGACATAAAACATGACCCGTGTGCAAAAGTAGCAGCCCAAAGAAACCGAAGTCCCTCTAACAGCTTCAAGAGTAGTCAGAAAACTAGCAGTAACCATAGATTCAAACCTATCCTTGAAACAACATGTCAATGTCACAAAAAGCACCTTCTACACAATAAAAACATTGTGTCGCATCTTTCCAAAAACATAGATACCAACAAAAGATTCAATGCTATCCTCACATTCGTAAGTGTGAAGCTTGGCAAAGCCAACACAATACTTTGGCGCACTCAGATTCATCATACACAAAATACAACTATTTTGCGGAGTTGGCCTAGCGGCTAGGGCGAACGACCTCAAATCTGGGGAACCAGGTTTGAGTCTCGGCAAGGACGCGCAACATCCTGTGATTCTGGGCAAATCACTTAATCTCCCCGTGCCTAACAAAAATGAATGTGTCCTCATGGAACGTAACTGGTGCTCCTGTAAAGTGCTCTGATACCTGATATCTTCGGCTCAAGTTCATGCTATATAAAACTCAGTTAAAAAAAAAACGAATACAGATTGCTGCTGTAAGGCTCCTTCTCTGCATTCACCCGTGAGAACACGCACACATGACTCCAGTATTGCAATCACTCCACTGGCTGCCTTTCGTTAGAAAGGCAATGTTCATGGCACGCTGCATTGTCCAGAGAGAATCTGAAGGAAAATGACCACTATACCCACAAGTTTAGTTCAAGCAATACAAACAAAACAGGGCAATCTGCTCCAGGCCCTTGCCAATTATCAATATGCCTCCTTACCATAGAAGCCCATAGGATGCACTGCTTTCTGTGTACATGCCACAAAGCTCTGGAACTCACTACCGGCCAAGATTTTCAGCAATCAGGAGCATATACACTTCAGAACACACTTGAAATATTGCCAGTTTCCAAGGCAACTATATCATGGCACAACCCTAGCATAGCACCTGGAAAGATAACCACCAATCTTCAACTAGAATCCTTTTGCACTCACGTAATACATGCCTGCTACAGGTCATGTCCATCGACATGTACTGTACCAGCCCATAAACCAGCCATCACCAACTGGACAGGCACCGAGTAACTGTTGAGATCCGTTTCATATTGCTGATCAATCGGAGGACTGTAATCTAGGTCACCACTGCTGTCAGCCTCCAATGCAAAACCTTTTTTAACCAGAAGGTTTACGCACATAAAATTTAGGATATCTTGGACAAAAGCTTACACTAACACAAACCGAAAACTTAAACTCTAACACTACAACTCTAACTTTAACATCAACACCTAACCCTAACCCTAACTGTAATTCCTAACAATAACATAACCCCCAACCATAATCCCCAGCGGCATAGCAAGTACTTTGACCCCCCGTGGCGGTCCCTGCTTTTACTACCCTGTGATGGCCGCAGGTAAGGGGGGGTGGCGATACCTGCCTGATTTGCCACAAGTAAGAGCGAGGGGTGGAATCACCCCCCTTTGCTACGCCACTGAAAATCCCTACACCATAACTTTAAAACTAAACATAATCCCCACCCTTAATTGATGTATCCTCAACCCTCAAATTTTAACCTGCAGCCTAACACTAGCCCTGCCACTAACCTAGTCCTGGCCACTAATCACAACCCTAACCTTAACCTTAATCCACACAGTCCTCCCTAACCAAACACTTTAAACCTCCTGGTAATCTCTAGCCCTCAACCTCACTCTTAAACTTTCCCTTACCATAATTTTAGCTCTCAACCGTAACCTAAAATCAACCCTGAATATAACCCTCAGTTTCTTACTACCCTGATCCTACTGATTGTCATACACCTGACCCTAATTTTAACTCATTGGCCTACACATTTCCCCCTTTATGTTTTATATATTTTGCTTTGTTCCCCACAAAGTAAAGTTCTTCAATTCTTTTTTTTAATATCCTTAACATAAAATTTGTAGCCATAATTCTTCTCTGTGGTGGCTTCCTTCTGCTGGTACTTCTCTGTAATGGTCTCTCGGTAATGATAGTCCTGCTTTCCTGAGTAATAAAATGCAACTCCCTTATTCTCACTGCACTGCAGCTGTTCCTGCTGGTGCAGTGCAGCACTTTTCACTGGTAAACTGCAGCACTCCTCTTTCCAGTGTGCATTTGGCGTTCTCCCCTCTGGCGTGGGGTCAAACTAGGCTTTCTCCTCTCCATTCGGCAGCTCTTCGTCTTGGTAGAACGAAGCTCCGACCACAGAGTGCAGCTCTCCTGGGTGGTACCCCTCACCTCTCCTCACTAGCACGTGGCAGCCCTCATTCTTCCCTGAGACACCTGACGCCCCCCACACTGACTCATTCAAGGGCCTGCACTTCATAAGGAATATGCAGGAGCTGCTCTGTTTTGCTCTGCGCCCATGGGCATTTATAATGATAAGTAAATTGAAGCAATGCTTTGTGTTACTTTGCACCATGGAGGCGCCCACACAAAACCGTAGTAAATAAGCCTCAGGGCTCTTTCCTTTTCACACTCCAGTTGTCAGCCTCTCTGCTGCACCTGCGTCCCCTAATGCAATGGAGATCTCTTCAAATATCGCAGCTCTCCACCCCACCGGTACACTACTGCCCTCCCCCCCTCCATTTCAGGTCTTCCCGTGGGTACACGCAGCTCTCCTCACGCACACGGCAGCTCTAGCCCACTGAAGCCCTCCTCGGTCCCGGTAACTCGCAGCTCTTTCCCCTGTAGGTTCCAGGTTCCTCCTCACTTGCACACTTCAGCTCTCCTCCTCGCTCTGCTGCTGCAGTCGGTCTCCCTAGTTCCCAGCAGCCCTTGAGCAGCAGGCTTGTTCTGCTCCATTTTAGCTGCAAATAACAAGCCGCGGCTAGGACAAAGCTGCCCCGTGGGCGCCATGCCCGCTGCAGCCCAGCTCTTGGGTACAAGACAACAGTTTTATTCTGCCCTTTCCCCAGCTTTTCCTTTTGTGCAGTCCCTCTATATGCTTTCCTTCCCGCCTCCATCTCCACCCTCCCTTTGGAAAGCCATTCCTTCTCTATCTTTACCTCTCAGTCCTCTCCTTGTCTCTCTCTCCCTCCCTGCCTAGCCTGTTTCACTCCCTCTTTTTCTCACCTCACACTCAAGGCTACCCAGATCCTGATCCCTACCCAGCGACCTTCCCGAAAAACGCAATGATGCACTGCCTTCAATGACAGCAGCCATTTTAATTCTTTAACTCTAAGACTGTGTAGTCCCAAAATCATCAGTCAGTGGCGCTGCAATGCCAATAAAACACAGTCAAACAAACGGGAACACATGGAATTGGACGACTACCACCCAATTCTGTGACTTTCCTTCAAGTTTAATGCCTGCTTGACCAGCTCTGTCTTTGACTATCACCCAACTCTACAACAACGTCCCCAGGTCATAAGGAATGCTTCCAGAAAGCAGTACATTTGTAAAAAAAAAACATAAGTGCCTGGGCTCTTGTCAGCAGGTAGCTTGCACCAGCCCATTGCTCCTGCTAGCGCCGCCTAAAACAGAACTATCTACTACCCATGAAAGTGGGGAGAGGGTGTGGCGTAATGGCCAGAGCTACCAACTTTAGAGCTGGAAAACCAGGTTTGAGTCTCGGCGTGGGCTCAACATCCTCTGATTCTGGGCACATCACTACCATAAATGAATGTGTCCTTAACTGGCGCTCATGAAAAGCACTTGTGTTGATGATTAAGCACCGGCTCAAATTGAGCACTGCTTCCCGAAAGCCCTATATTTCTCATCTTAAGACACGAAACCCACTGGGACTTGCAGCATCACATTTCCCAGAGTGGCTATTGGCATATATGTCTCAGCATTCTTGAGTGGTCATATAGACACTGGCTGACAGTCTGCCAGTCCGCTGGGAAGGCACTATCACCTTGGCAAATGACGCTCCACTCTTGAGATCCCCACCTGTCTGGCAGGGAGGTCTCTCCAGGGAGACACTGCAGGGATGGTTCTCCTCACAGCACGGCAGGTTTGCTGTGCAAATGTCATAAAGTGCAAGCTGGATAAACGTTTTTATTTAGGGAAATTAAAGAAACTCCCTATGCTGCAGTTTGTTTTCTCTAAAAAAATAACAAATGGCTGACACGGTGGGAGTTTTCTTCCTTCATGCCCCGGCCATTCCACATTTACCCGGCCCGTGTGCGTCATCCTTTGCGTGGCAGACCCAGGCAGGGAAAATCAGTGATGGTCACCCCGCCTTGTTAGGGTGGTACGCACACTCCTGTGACCTAGTGATCTTCTGGCAGACAGGCCGTCATGTCAGTGGTTACTTCAGTGGAGCCATTTGAGGGTCCATCAAAGGTAACTCATTGATTCTCTCATCTCTGAATCGGTCAGGGGGAATGCACGCTTAGCAGGGCGAGATGCTTTCGGTAAGGTAAGTCATCCTGCTCCGCCACTCCCTGATTGAGGCCCTTAGAACTTTTGGTTGTGAAACCAGGAAAGGCTGAAAGTCACTGCCACAACATGGGTGCATTGGTGAACATAGTATGTAGGAGGGTTCTAATGTGAATTACTTGCTCTTTTGTCCAGGGAATGATCAAATTAATCAGATTCAGATGATTTCAACTGAGGTTCACATTATCAATCCTCATCTCTGTCCCCTGGAAAGCACAATCAGTATCAAGAAATTGGATATTACTGATGCAAGGGATATCTTAATTCCTAGGAATAACAACCCTGGAACAGAAACTGAAGTTCTTCTCCTGTGGAGATCCTGTCCCATTGGACTCATTGGATTCATTTTCTAACCCAGTTGTCTCACCACTTATAAAAACACACAACCTCTACCTCCGGGTAGACTTTGATTATTTCTTATCTGTTCACTGCAGATTAACGGACTCTCGAAGAAAGTAGGAATCGATTTACACCTCGGAACACAAGGTGACGCCCCTGGAGTAGCCAGTGTGCAACGGGCCTAGTGGAAGGAGATGATAATCCCCCTTTGGCTACTGTTTGAATTATAAAATACAGCAATAATCAGGACTTAATAGGCCCCTCAGTCCTCTGGGCCCCGGTGCACTCCACCTGCTACAGCAAGGGAAGCTACGCCCCTGGATAAGGCCAGTTAGGGCATAATATGTTGCTACATGTATACAAATCTATGCATGTTTCTAGATAGGAAACAGCAGATGCAGTGACCTTGGTGTTGTTCTGAATCCTGCTGCTAACGTTGAGAAGGTCTTGTCCAAGTCCCCTCTTTTAGTTCTTTGATTTTAAGTCTGGAAATATGGAGATCTTTGGTGTTGCTTTGGCATCATGATGGGGGTGCACCAGTCATTACTTTTCATGAAAACTACTGAGACTTGGAGAGGCATCAACTGAAGATCCATTGGTGAGACGTGAGGGATGTGATCGCATTTCCCCACCCCTCGGATGAGTGGGGTGGTGTGTGAGATTGACTTCAGGGAGCATGAAGTCTTTGACGCTGTCTTAGGAGGCCATTGCTACCTTGTAACGGGAGAGGACCACAGCCTGGAATGGTCGTTGCAATGTTTGTTTCTGGGAGGGTGGGTTATCCTATCTAGGGCTTGGTCGCATTATGCCACTTAGAATTTGAGCCAAATTTTTTTTTCTGGAAGCGGTACTGTGCTGGATTGTTCAAAAAACATATTTACATTTGATAATTGGTAGTTGGCAGTTTGAAAGAGTGAAGGACTTGGGTAGATTTACATCAGAAAGAAGGACTGGGCAAAGGGCTGTGTGAGAGAAATATAATCCATCTAGTACATTATATTTCATTGCACCTGTCCATGTATTCTACCGTTCAACTATGGGAGAATTGCCAGCTCCACAAGAGTACCAGGAAAGATTTTGAAATACAATCGCAGTGGCGGCTCGTGCAGGTAAGCGCGGTAGGGTGAGACGGGGTGGGGGGTGATGTTCGAAATATGACAGGATTGTGAACATAAAATAATTAAATGAATAAAACCACTTACCTTGCGCTCACCGCATTATAGAGTTGGCGATGCAGCGAGCACAATATAAGTGGTTTTATTTATTTATCTATTTTATGTTCACTATCCATGTCATATGTCAACTTCCATCCCTAACACCCCACTGCACTTATCTGCACGGGCCACGACTGTAGAATGGTATCACTTTACATCTTTTTTTTATGTCAAACTCGCCTTTCCAGAGTATCCTGCCTATGTGCGAGTTCCGACTAGTGGATCCCTCTTCCTCCAGCCCTCAATCCCAATTCCTCCTCTTCTCCTCCCTTTCCCTCCCTTCACTCTCAGTTGCATCACTATGAGGTTCTGTGTTTTTTTCTCTTCATTGTGCC
Source organism: Triturus cristatus (assembly GCF_964204655.1). Lineage (NCBI taxonomy): Eukaryota > Metazoa > Chordata > Amphibia > Caudata > Salamandridae > Triturus > Triturus cristatus. Next base: position 1,071,686,770 of record NC_140583.1, read on the forward strand.
TGGTAGAGGGGTATATGGCCTATTACACTTTTTTACTTATATATGCATCTCTCATTTTCTCCTTAAAGTGCCTTAATGCCAATCTGGTGGAAGGAGAACTATATAAAACTGTTAAATTCATGCACAAGGTATTTTTCTCTGAGCAGTCAATATCTTATGGTACTTTTCCTCTGCTATCCGCCACTATCCTTCTCAATCCAAATAACGGACTAACATGTCCACCGCTCAAATTAATTTCATATTTCACTATACTAACTCACCATTAATCCTATTTGAGTTTCGGAGTAGCGTGCTACTCACATAAAAGCACTTTGACACCTCGTCAGGGGTAGGAAGCGCTATATAAATGCAATTACAATACAATAACGGTAAGAATGTTAATTGCTGACAGACAGGGACCCTCTAGTATGCGACACTCCCAGCAATATCTTGTTCTGCTAGCAAATTACAGAGTAAGAAGATTGTTTGCTCTAGCCGGGGAGAGTACCTGCCCCTAAATATAATTAAGAACAAACACAATCCAAAGGTTTCAGACAAATGCCTTTGTGGTGAAAAAGAGGATCTGGAATTTTTTATGTTGGTTTGGGGCCATTACGGCAAGACTAGGTCCAACACAATAACTAAGATCCTCTGCAAAGAGCAACCTGGAAATAAGGTGGCTCAAATATTCGTCTAGTTAAGCCACCTTGCAGGACATGAGACCAGGGCAACAGGCCTGTACTTGAAGCCCAGTTGAAACATCCGTACAAAACTCCAAAACGCTTAACGAGAACACTTGCCTATTTTGTTTATTATCGCTTTTTGAGTCACTTAGTTAGAGCCATTGTTCTATGTTCTATGTTCTTGGACTTCTTGGGTGTGTCATAATCGGTTCTGCTTTTAGAGTATATAGCATTTGGTTTTGTTTCTAAATGCATTTTAATCTTTTTGTTTTTATTCATATGTGTGAAAGGCAGCTATGTTTTGTACTATGGGCCAAAAGCACTTTAATAAATTCAAATTCAAATTATAATAAAGGTCAAGAAGGGCCTTCCCCTGGTTTGATGCAAATTCCAAATACATCCCTGTAAGCGTTGTATGTTGTTTTGCAATCAACAATATTTTTGCTCTGGGTTAGAGTCAAACGTATTAGATAACACTTCAGATCTTTACTTAACAGGATCTCAGCCTTTGTAGGTACAGCAGACGTGTAGAGCCCAAATCCTATGAGTGCTTATAGGCCTTTATGGATTTCCTTGTTTTGGAGATTAAGTAAAAGTTCCTACAGAATCCCAATGCTAAATGTCCATGATGGTACTAGAATCTGCCGTCAGGATCCTCTCTTTTAGCCATACGTATAAGAAGAAAGATTAAGCGCAGACAATTCAAAAATTGGGTACTAATTAAGGCTTAACTCAATCTATGTCTCTTCTGATCCTAGCTCCATTAAAGTTCCTAAATGTTTGAAGTTTGAAGGATAAATTTACAGCATATGATTGTTATTCTGCTCCACTCTATTTGGCATTCCAGTAAAAAGGGTAGGTAATGCAGCACTAAGGGGCTGATTATGAGTACCGAGGGCTTGGTCTCGTTAAGCGTGCTATTCTGGAGGTACCGATACGGGTGCATCAGCACTTCCATGGGGCCGTGGGTTGAGAGATTTAACAAGGATTATAAAGTAGATCCTGAGGGTCCTCTTAAAAATCGCCTGTGAATCGGTATGATCTGTCCTCATTCTCTTGGTTATTTCTCATTTCTCCCCAGTATTTAAGCAGCAGACTTTTCTGCTTACAGCAGACAAAATCTCTGGGTGGACAGTACAGGATTTGCAGTCAATCTGTGGGACCTGCAATTGAAATGAAGTCTACTCAACTATAATTGGTGGAAACGTGTAATTGGTCCTTAGAATTTTTTTAGATGGTTTAGCCTTGCCTCCTAATTTAGATCGGCGTCCTTCATCCGAACAGTAGGTTATTTTTAACTGCTCAGAACTTTGGCCAGCCTCAATTCAAAAGGATCACAATTTTGAATCAACGACTACAGTCTATGATTTGGAATAATTAATAGTTAAGTGTCAATAACCCAAGACCTCAGGACAATGGAACCAGGAAGTTAAAAGAAAGCCACACCACATACGTTAAAGAACACTGGGGCAGAGAAGGCCCAAGAAGGACTCCAACGCAGAGAAACCTTTGGGAAATAAAAATACCATGAAAAACCCTCGTATTGGTGCTTTGGAACTGCAGTGTTGTGTGGTGTTCCTGTAAAATGGTGTGGATTTTGTACAGTACTAGACACTATTCTTATCTTGCAGCTCTTCACCCGCTACAATTTAGAAAAACATTACTAAATCATTACTGCTGCACAGATGGCTCGTAACCAGGGCCACCAGAATTATGTGACAATGCAACACCTCATTTTGTGGCATAGTATGCAAATACATGGGATGATCTAAAGCCAGCCATGCCGCCCAACACTTTCTTGCTTTACAAAATAAGGATGTCATATTGCATTAAAAGGTGCGGTTCTTGATTCTTTTGTTGTCTGCTATGTTTCAAAACCCATCTCTGAAATGGAAGCTAAGTCACTGTTTTCTAACAAGAGCAAGCACCACAAAACTCTGCGCCTTACAAATATTTGTATGTAAATTTCTTAATAAAAGTCAATTTAAAGTTGAAAACTTTCGACTTATGAAAGCAGATGGCTCTTTGTTGGACTTCTTTTAAATGCTAGGGGAAACTGCAGCTTTCATAGTGATGGAAATATGAATTGGCTTCAACAGGAAAACTTTGAAATTGTTAATATAAACAAAGTAGAAGGAACAATTATCAAAGTACGGTCCATAACATAAAATACTTAAGAAAGAATGTTTCGGCTTAACATAGCATAGCCACAAAGTATTTGAACAATGTTGCCAAAGTGATTCATTACTTTCACCTTCTTTTACATTTGTTAAAATATGCTACGTTTTATTTGAATCCTGGTGGGGAAAAAAAGACATAAATCATAAACATAAATCCCTCCAATTCGCAGAGAGATGGTAATGCCACTTTTAGACATATTCTTATTTTTCCAAAGTGTGTACATAGCAGTCAACAAATGAAAGTGAGGCAAGCAACTTCTGCAGAGGTTTGATACATGTCCTGTATTTCACAGCATTCATTGCAACTTTTGATCTGTTTGCTAAAAAACTCTGGGGCATATTATCAAGCATGGCGGTAAAATTATTGCCATTTAGCTGCAGTTTAGCGGCGATAATGGGCTTGATAATATGCCGCAGATAATTCCAATAGAAGCCCATGTTGACACCAGAACAATGGCTTCTATGGGAATTCTCACGGGCATATTATCAAGCCTATTATCGCCGCTTTAGCTGCAGTTTTCTGCCGCTAAAGCGGCGATAATCTTAATGCCGTTTCTTGATTATATGCCCCACTGTGACAAATGAATAGTGTGCTAAGCCAACAATTGAGCAAAGTGCACAGCCGCTTTAAAATCACCCATGCCAATTTCTGTGCCTCTAACCTAGTGCGATAGAACAGTAATGTAATAGGCATGCTTTGGGCCAGGTATGCAATTCTTTAGTATTTGTTGGCTAGTGTAATTCTGAGTAATTTCATGGTCATGCAGTAGATTTAAGGCACACTGATTTGTGAGTCCCTGCTCTTGGCAGAGCATTTTTGGGGTGGTGGTCTCAGCCTCTTCTCTCTCTGCTCTTGCCAATAGTTACCGTGTGAAATGTTCAGTGAGTGTATGACAAACAATGTGGCCCAACAATTTTACAGAAGCCAAGGTACTGAGACAGTGACAAGCAACAGCAACGCCCATGTAGCTCCATGCAGTCGCATGCTTTCCCATGCAGTTGCATGCAGTGCCATGCATGGATGTTTGCAGCAGACATTCCTCCATGCAATACATGTGCTCTCGGTTTAAAGACTCTCCAGTCTTGTCTGCCCTCGGGGATCAACAAGGGGCACATACACAATCTTGGGGGGGCAGAGTGGTAGAGGTGGCCAACAGAGAGATTGGAAGATGGCTCTACAGACCAGTGTCTCTTGATGCGGGAAGGACTGGGGCACAACCAGTCACAGGTCTGGCGCAGCGACAGCCCCAGTGAACCTGGAGACCTACGGCCAGTGTCGACACCTGCCAACATCCCTGTAGGCCTTTCACCCATGGATACAGGGAAGAGCATGCGTATCCATGGAGGTGATGGGGAGACAACAGAATGACACATTCACAGAGAAAGTAGGCGGAACATTAGTAGTGTACCTTGAGGCCAGAGTCTGGGGGAAGGCCTAGGGTGGCACGTGTTAGCGTATGTTAGGTTGGATGGTGGCGTACTCCACGAGCTCTCCGCTGGCATGGACGGAGCTCCGGGGGCTGGGCGACGAGGCTAGAGCCGACGTGTCCAGCTCCGCATACTGGACGTCACTGTCCTTCGTGCCAGAATTCTGGAGATAGGAAAGCAAGTGAAGCGGGGAGACCATGAGGAGAACATGACGGAGACATGGAGAAAATGGCAAAGTGCAGTGCCGGTAGAAGAGAAGTGAAAGGGGAGTGGGGAAAAATGGAGTGTAGAGGGTGCGAAAGGAGACAGACAAAGTCAAAAGGGGAGAGAAGGGAGTGGGACAGGAGAGAAAAGAACAGGGACAAAAGAAAAGGTAAAGATGAAGGGGGTAGTAGAGAAGGAAAGTGAGAGAGAATGAAAGCGAGAGAAAAATGGAGGGGAAGGGAGGGAGAGAGAAAAACAGGAATGAGTAATGTAGTGATAGAAATATTAACCCAGGTGGAGAGCAGCAGAAGAAAGGGAAATGGAAGTAAAGGGGAAAAGGTCGAAGGGTCGAGAACAAATTTTAGGAGTGAGAAAATGCATAGCGGTGAAAATGGTGAAACCGAGAGTCAAATGGGTAACATGAGCGGGGAAGGTACAAAACAAGAAACAACAGAGTTAGTGGGAAAAAGATAAAAAAAGATAAAAAGTAGGATAGGAACAGTGAACAACTAAAACAAAACTGGTGTTAGAATGAGTCACATTCCTTTGGTCAAGAAATGTGCATTGCAAAAAGTTAGGGGTAAGCTCTGAAGGTGAGCACATAATATAGCAGTGATAGTGACAGGTCAAGGGAAGACAGGGTGACCACACTGCAGGTCGCTTTCACAATGTCACCATCTGCCCTAACGTCTCCAATACCAGGCACCTTCATCCCTCACTGAGGATTTCTTCAGTCCCCAGCAGGTTCATTCCTCCCCGATGCCTTCCGCTCCCTTGGTATTCACCCATACTCCCCTTCCTGGAACTTTCATTCCACCCTGGTACTTTATTTGCTACCAACTTGGTATGTTCGGCCCTGTTGGGCATCTTTTTCTTTTACTGATACCTTTGTCCCTCCAGTGTATCCTCATCCATGCGTGGTCCCTTATTCCCTCCTTGGCACCTTTATTCCTCTCTGTTATCTTCTCTACTCCCTTCTACTTTCATATTTCCATGGTCTACTCTTCCATATTTGGTACCTTTGCCTCCCCCAGTACCTTCATTCTTACTTCTTTGTCTATTCCTGGTACCTTCCTCCTTTTCTAGAGCCTGTTCTCTTCTCATGTACATGCTGGCCACCTCCCAATCTTCATCAGTGGCTTTCGCCTCTCTGGTACCTCCATACTACCTACATGCTACCTTATTCGCTCTGCTGTATCTCCATCACACACTGGACTCGTTATCTCTTTCTGTTGCCTTTATTCCTTTCCTCGTACCTTCATCCCTCCCTGATGCCATCGCCCCTCCCTGGTGCCTTTATCTTTCATGGTTTCTTCTTACATTCCTCGTACCTTATTCACTTTAGTACCTTTGCCCATCTCACACACCTTCATCATTCCTGAAACTATTATCACTCTCTGGAACCATTATCACTTCACTGTCTCTTCTTCCTTCACTGGTACCTGCCCCATCCCTGATATTTTTCCGCCTCCTTCTTATCTTGATCAATCCCTAATATTTTACTCCTTCCATTTGGCCCCTCATTCCACCGGTCCCTTAACCCATCTTTAGTACATTTATCGCCTGCTGTTACCTTCTCACCATGACAGTACCCTAATCACTTCAAGATCTCTTTTTACATCCTGATACCTTCTCCCATGACTGGTATCTTCACACCTTCCTTGTACCATTATCCCTCTCTGAACCTTCCTTCCTTTAGATAGATAGCTCTACACCTTTCTTACACCATCATCTCATCCCCATCTCTTCTCTCCCTGGTACCTTCTACTTATCCTAGTAACATTATCCCTTCCTCACCCTTTCTCCTGGTACAATAATCCTTTCCTGGAGTCTTCTCTTTTACTGGGAACTTAATTCCCCTGGCATCTTCTCCTATAAAAGGTACATCATATCTAGTTGGTATCTTCCTTCTCACCTCCCTACCTTTCCCTCTTCCTGACGCCCTCTTTCCTTTTTGGCACTATTCACATAGTACCTTTTTCTGTTCGCAGCCCTTTTGTCCCTCCCACTAGCCCCCTCCATGGCTCCTTTCTTCAAGTACATTCTCCTTGTGCCTGCTTTTCTGGGTGTTACTTCCAGTCCTTTCTGGTACCTTTTCTTCTCCATTGTACCTTCCCTCCTCAATTTAATATCTCCCTGGTTACATTACCATGAAGCACTTTCCAAACCCGGGTATCCTCGTCCTTCATGGTTCCCATTATGGCAAAACATTCTCATCTCCACAGCAACTTCAGCCCCAGGTGCAAAATTCTTAGGGGGTACAACTTTTTAAAAGAAATTATTGCGCCCCTCGCCCGTGGACTGTTAGTACTTCCTGAGCTAATGGTCCACGGGTTAGGGGGCACAATACTTTCTTTTAAAATGTTGCCCTTGGTGATGGCAACACAAGCTATGCCGCTGTGCACACATGAGTTGAAGTCAGACATCATAACAAGCAAGCAGATGCTGACCCCTTTCTACACATCCTTTAGTTAGAACCAGATTGGCCCTTTGGGTACCTGTGTAGGTGTAAAGAGCAGCTTCGTACACCTGGCCGTGCTGGGCGGACCTTCACTACTGCATTTATGTAGTGGTTGGGTTAAAATGGTTTGCACATTGGGCATGCAAGAGGCTCGACGGATGAGACCCAAACAGGGTCGAACTGGCGTATAGGGCAATTAGGCAGTGCCCTAAGGTTGGTCTGACAGGCCAGTGTATGGGTCCGCCAAGGCCCGTGCGGGTAAGAGTGGAGGGGATTCGACAGACGACAATGAGGGGAAATGAAATGAATAATTTTCCTTTGTGGTCGTCTGTCGAAATCTCGCCCCCCACCACCCGCCCCACCATTCTTACCTGCATGGGCGCGACAGGTATGGGTTTGTTTTTTAGCCAATCGTACGCCTGTTTTGTGGTGTGGTGCGCTAGTTTTTACTGTTGAGTTCCCTGATTTTAAAACAATCATTGTCTGCAACAAGCTCAGATACATACAGTCTTCCATACCTTACCAAACACTTATGCGGCGTGTTTTTACAAGTTTAAAACTGTCCCAATTAGCAAACATAGGGCACTTTTCCACTGCTTTTTAGCTGATTCACTAATGGGGAGCACTTTTATCCTGGCGCCCGGTTCCGATTTTCCGTCCTAGTCCGACCCTGGACCCCGACAAACCCACGCAGATAATCTGATTATTCAACAGAGGAAAAAGAAATCCTTTATGATAGGCGCGCGGCGCTGAAGACGCCTGAACCTGCCCCTTCCAACCACACAGGAGATAAACCCTTGAAGTACTCGAAGAATGGTGAGATTAATGAAGGGCGCGAGGCCTTGATTTCCCACCGATTCCGACATGAAGCACCGCTTTATGGAACACTTTCCGCCAGGCCCGGAGCATTGTTCTGCGGCGGGGCCTAATGAAGTAATTGTGAAATATATGACAAATTCAATTACCGTGGAATAAGAAAAGATTCCCCGCATGAAAGAAGGGATTCGGAATCACGTGCGCCTGGAATCTTCGCGAAGCGGCGCTAATGCGGCTGCAGGCCTGATCTCACAGGTGTGAGCATTAAGGGCGGGCGGGCCTGGCTGGGAGCCCGGCGGCCATTTTATAAGGAATAGTACATCATAATAGAGGGGAGAGGAATATCTATAAGTCATGAGAAAACAGCAACAGACTCCCGGGCCCTGTTATAGAGAAGGCAGTGGCGTAACGAAACTTGAGCTCCCCCCCCCTCCTACAAGGTACATGAAGGGGCTCCGGTCTGAATTTAATCAGTAGCTCTCAGGCCACAGTACTGTGCTGATGGGGCCCTATGCAGTTCAGCCCCCCCCCCCCGCACTATGGGGGCTGCAGGGGCCTGTGTTATACCACTGATGAGAGAGGGGTACAGGAGCGCAACAGGCATGTGCGCCCAATTTGTGCACCCATGGCGCATGTGGTATTACAGAAGGGGCCGCAGACACTTGTGCTGCCCCTTCTGTAATACTGATAGCGCTGGCGCACACGCAGTGCCACCACTATCATAGGAGGGTGTTCCCTCATTTGCATCGGGGCGTGCCTCTTTGCCTGCACTGTATTATGGATGTGGGCACTGAGGCAAACATGCTTTTGGGAGGTGCACTAAAAGTGTGTCACAAAAAGGTGACGCACTTTTAGTGTGCCTCCTAAAAGCAGTGCTCAGGAGGAGAGAAAGGGGGTCCCATGGACCCCTCAAAAATTCCCTTATAGGCAGGTGCAGTCTTTCATTGCACCCACCGCCATGATGATCTCTCACCCTCTTGAAAGTGCAGGGGGATTGCTGCCTGCACAGTAAAACATGGAGTCGCTTTGAAGCAGTCACTTCATATTTCTCGACTGAGGGAAGCGCATTGACCATAATAGGGTGCACTTTCCCTGTTTGCACCTGGCACACCTGTTTTAAGAAGCACCGTGGCGCAAACAGGAAAAGTGCACCCCTATTGCAATACTGGCCCTGGTCTGACTTTACAGTGACCAAAGATAGGTTGGAATTTGGAGTAAGAAACGACAGATAAGAGATTTAACAAACAACACAAGATATGGTTTTATGCAAATCAACATGCGATTCGAATTTATACTCAGCTCGACTCAAGATCTGAGGTTACACAAACCATAACGAGATCTGAGTCTAGAGAAATCAGCACTGAAGTTACAAGAAATAATAAAAAATATGAGGTGACACAAATAAACACAAGAAGGAAGGCAACAGCAATCAAAACAACACCTGAGGTTACCGGTATGAAAGTATGACTGAGGTTGAAAGTATTAAAACAAGATGTGACGATATGCAAATCAACAGAAGATCTCAGTTTGGAGGAATGAAAACAAGATGAGAATTTGCCTAAATCAACACAAGGTCTGAGGTTTCAGGAATTAACACAAAATCTGAGGTTGTATGAATAAACACAAGATCTGAAGTTACAGGTATCAAAATACCATGTGAGGTTAAGGAAATCAACGCAAGGACTCAGGTTACGGGAATGAAATCAAGATCTGAGGTCAGAAGAATCAAAGCAAGATGTTGGGTTACAAAAAGCAACATAAGGTGGAAGATTACAAGTGTTAACACACAATCTGAGGATACAGGATTCAATGTTTGACTTTACAGACCCAACATAATATCCGAGTTAATATGCAACAACAGCATTTGCCCACTCACAGCAATGGGAGGGCAGAAAAAATAATGAAAGATCTTAAGTCACGTGCCACCACAATATTGTTCTTTAGAACAACAAATGTCACGCCTGAGCTTGAAGAAACCAATTCAAGATATGAAATTATAACAACGTACTGCAAGTGTGAGCTTGGTGTAAAAACAACGGTGTGCCTGAATTTACAGAAAACAATACGAGATGTGAGTTTAAATGAACCAACAGAAGATGTCAGCGTCAAAGAACCAAAGCAAGTTGTGAGCTTAGAAACTCCAACGCAATATTTTTGTTTACATGACTAAACACCACGGTCAAGACAAAAGCAATCAATGGCAAATCTTAGTTAAAAGTAATAAATGCAAACTCTTAGTCCACAGGGTTGAACAGTAGCTTTGACCATTTAGAAATCAATACAAGATCTGAAATTAAAGTAATCAACAAGATATCTTAGTTTGCCAGAACCAATTGGAGGTCTGAGATTACAGAAAGAAACACAAAGTCTGCACCTAGAGAAATCAACACAGTATCTCATTTTGCACAAAACAATAGCAAGTTTTGACATATAGGTACCAATGACAGGTCTAGGCTTGGAGGAACCAAGACAAGACCTTTGTTTACTTGAGCCTACTTCAGATCCGGGTTTACTGGAACCAATAGCAGGATAGAAACTAAACTAGAGAAGCAACCACACGATTAGAGCTTACATGAACCACCAAGAGATCTAAATCTACAGTGTCAATTAGAAGTTTACAGAAACCAACCCAAGGTCTGTGTCTCCAGGAACCATAAGTAGGTTTGAGCTCAGTTCCGAGCTTAAAGGAATTGAAACCATGTCTGGCTTAATGTCAAACAATGACTAGTTTGAACATAAAATAATGACCACAAGATCAGAACGTATACGAATCAGTACTTGATCTAGGTTTATGTGATCCAACGTTAGGTAAAAGCTTACAGAAACCAATCCAAGATTTACGTTTACAGAAACCAAATCCTGTTTTATGTCTGCTTGATCCAACACAACAAATGAACATCCAGAAACTGATCAAGATCTGGGTGTATGGGAGCCTCTCCCACACCTGAGCTAGGTTACAGGAACCAAATCAAGTCCCTGCTTACTAGAACCAAAGATGTCTGAACATACAAGATTCAAGGCCAGAATTGAGTACTGAAGGATCAAACCAGGTCTAATCTTGCAGGAACGAACATCATATCTGAAAAAATAGGCTCGAAAACAAAGTCATATTTTACAGGAGCAATACCATATCTGAGTTTACATAAACCAAGACCAGATCGACATTGACAGGAATCAACATCATATATGAGCTTTTAAGAACCAACACCCGGTCTCTGGTTACAGAAAACAAAATCAATGATGAACGTGCAGGAATAAACACCAGAGGCCATATGGTATAAAATGCCATGGGGGCACAATGGTGTTTGTAGTGTTTCATGTACCACAGAGCACTTTTGTTTCTTAGAAAGCTCTGCAGATGCTTGTGAGGCCGCTTCTCTAATAAGGATTGCACAAACGCACAACTTGTGATGGCGTGTTCAAAGGGGGATGTTCCCTCACATGCATGAGGTGTGGCCTGGTGCAAAACAGGAACCCATTTGTCATCGCAACCATGCTATATTAGAAATGCATTCGCAATGGCAAAGGAGCCATAAAGAGGTGCACTGATTATGTGCCACACAGAGGTAGTGCACAATTAGTGCATCTCACCAAAAATGTTCTACAGGAAGAGCTTGCAGGGTCCTAAGAACCCGAAAGGCATCCTCCTGCAAGTAGGTACAGTAACACACTGCACCCTTGCTCCCGCTCCTAAGTGAGGCCGGTGTCGACCAGTGAAAGATGGAGCAATGGCCTCCAACCGGCGCTTTTTCCTACGCTAAAAAACACTCTCCTTGGCTCAGGCTCGAACTGTGAGTTTGCTCCTCCACTGAGGAGAGCACATTTTCTGGGAATAGGATACACTACCCTGGTCTGAAGCAGGCACACTTAATTAAGGGTTCACCCCAGCAGAATAGGGGCAATACACACAATATTTAATCCAGACCCAGACCAGAGTGTCCAGGGCCAAAAGGTCCCTGGAGCTTTCAAGAGTCAACATTGGGTCTGTGTTTAATGGGACACCAGAGCAGAGCTTATAGGAAACAAAACCTGGTCTGAGCTTACAGTTACTAACACTGCATCGAAGCTTATAAGGAACTAAACAGAGTGTGGCTTTACAGGAACCGCTGTCAGGTAAAACTAGCATTTGCAATGTAATAGGTTTTTCATTCGCGAGAGTTTAAACTATTGGCATTGTAAATGACAAAGCCTTTTATTCATATGTTTTGATAATTAACACATACATAAAAGGCATTGACGTATATAATGCCAATAGCTGAAACTCTTCTAAATGTGAGACCTAGTTAATTTTAAAGAAGCGCCCGCCATTGTCCCTGGCTGCTTGGAAAGTGAGGGCCCGCATGGCGCACTGAAGGTCGCAGAAAAGCATGTTGTGCATCCAGTAAGAGAAACTCATTAAAGAAAATAGTTCTTACAGACTAAATAAAGACATACGGTGCAACAACAGAAGTAAAAGAGACAGTTCTCATGGGAGGTTGCAAATGAAGACATGGTGGTACTAAGGAGGGACTAACAAGCCTATTAACGAATCAGAAGCCAGCATTTACAAAGGACAATGACACAAGCCAAGGAAAAATATGGGCAGAGAGTGGGCGGAGCTTCAAATCCATACTCAAATACAGCAGGCCTCGCAGCGCATGCGCTGCCCAGGCTCAAACTAAAAAACTGCCAAGGTTAAAGATCCTCCACGAAGGAGGAGCAGGACTGAAGAGTCTTCAGCTGTTTCAGAAATGCTTCTCTAAAGCAAAAGCTTTTTGCCCAGCGGCTCAGAAAAATGTGTGATCAAAAGGGTAAACTAAACATTAGATCAAATTCTGAGATGCTAAAGAGGTTACTGTGAGAAAAAAATCAATGTCAATTATTATGAAAAAGAAGATTGTTGGACAATTATATACCTACCATCACTCAATGTTCATTAGATGGTTTGCCTGCTTTGCTTTGAACATGCTTTCAATATAATAGATTTATTAATAAAAGCATGAAACTAAAAACATAGTTTTTAGATTTTTCTCTGAATACCTTCACTTCACCACCCCATTCTCTTTGTTGTAGGTCTCCCTTGAAATGCAGGCCACCGTATAATATTTTTACTGCATATATTTACTGTGATAAATACAAAAGCTTTTGTCAGTTTCTTGGAAGGTATGCTTTCCAACATTAGTGGTGTACCAGAATTTTGAGTTCTAAATATGGTGCTAAAAAACTATCATTGCCGAAATAATTATGACCAAAACATCAAAAAGGTAAAATAAACAAAGGTAAACATAGGTATAATATACTTAACTCCACATATATGTACCTTGATGATGCATGTATCTGCAAGGTATGTAGATGCAAAGTTATAAATACAATGGGCCTTATTAACAAGCCCCTTGCGTGCCAGTAGGTCACATTTTCCCATATTAAAAGTGATGTACCGGCAGTGTAAGGGGCTTGTAAATAACCCCCTATATACCTATAAACTTAGATTGTCAATATTTTGATCGTCAACAGTGGCGGCTCCACCGCTATGGCGGAGGAGCGTCGCCTCACTGCTTTTAAGCAGTGCCAAGTAGAAACATTAAATGATAATAACCTAGAGTTATTATCATTTTATGCTTCATGTCCTGCTGCTTTGTGGGTGGGCGGGCCTGCTCTCCTCTTGGAACAGGGAAGGAGTGCTTTGCCTACTCCTAAGTGCTCACTGACCATTTGGTCGGCCGCCCAAAACAGTCATGCGCACTTTCCCTGTTCTCCATGCAGGCTGCATTACAGTCTGCATGGAGAGCATGCCCACCCTTCCAGCCCCTGGCTGAGCACAGTGTCACAGCGCTCAGACCAATCACAAAGCTGCATTGCAGCGTTGTGATTGGCTTAAGGGAGGGAGTTTGGCTGCCTGCTTCCTGTTCCTAGAGTCGGAGGCAGGAGAGCAGGAGCAGAGACTAGGGACCCAGCCTGAATGTAAGCTTATTTCTTTTTTATTCCACTCCTGCACCCCACCTTTCCGCGACCCCCTCCCGCACCCGCAAGGTAAGCCAGCCGCCACTGATCGTCAATACGTTTGGTCACATAATATTTAAACCTAGATATTCTAATTTACAATCCTAGCATCAACACAATGATTTAGTTTGTTCCTGCATTCGAACCTGTACCTTGTAATAATGAATAAAATGTGGTATTTTAGGGGCTCCTGAGAAAATTATCTTTCAAGAGAGGAGTGTGGTGTTAAAATAACCTTCAAAGGCCAATGCCCTGCCAGATGAGCACAGCAAGCACTCCTGAGGCATTTTAAGAGAGTGAACCCACAGTGGTCATATCGCATGAGGACCCAGGAAGCTACATATTGCTGGACCTTTAGAGATACAAATGTACTTATTAACCTTGTTGTGTACAATAACATAAGTAACAATACGTGGCCGATTGCAAATATATCACGACATGAACAGGCTTAAGGGAAGTTATGAAAGCTCTTATATATTATACAAACTGACCAGTTAATGAAAGTCATACATGTCTCTTCGATTTGCCCATCTAAACAGCTGCATGCGGTACAGGTAAGAGTGGTGGGCGGGCTGGGGGGCGGGGGGGGCGTAGGATCGGGGGTCAACAGACAACAGGGTAGGTAAAATTAAATTAGAAAAGAAATAAAACCACTTACCTTGCTCTCGCCGCATCGGCGAAGCGGCGAGCGGAAGGTAAGTGGTTTTATTCGTTTTTTAAATTTAATTTTACCTATTCCGTCGTCTGCCAACTTCCCCTCAACCCGCCCCAACCCACCGGTCTTACCTGTCCCTGCATCTTAATGATTCTCTGGAAGTCAAGTGCCAACGCTAAACATGCCTTTCTGGACTTGTCTTTTCAAGGTGCCACACACAGGTCCAGCAAGTACATCAGGACCATAAAGAGTGCCCAGGGTCAGAAGGCGCTACGAAATTGTGCAAAAAGAAGTAAGTGCTATGCAAAAGCCCCTAACAAAACATACCAAAATAGAACCGCCCGGTTGCGATGTGCTGGCGTTTGTACCAATAGTGTAGCCAGTGTGTCATGGGTCCTGATGCAAGGAAGGAAATAGCCGCCCCCCCCTCCCTCCCACAGCTGCTTTGGATTCTAAAACACAGCAATAATCAGCGTTCAGTGGGCCCCTAGGGCCTTTGGGCCCCGGCGCTACTGTACCTGTTGCACCAATGAAAGCTACGCCCCTGGCCTGCATAGACATTCACTGTAAGGAAAAGTACAGCATGTGAACCAGCCGTTCATCACCAATGTCATGGCAACCAAGGGCACGGTATACAACAGGTTTTTTTTAGAGATGAAAGCGCATCAATGATAGGGAGAGATGGTTTGAAGTCCTCTTCTGTGTTAGTCATTAATGACATCGGAGGTCAGGGGTCAGAGGTCTGGTGGATTAAGAAAGGCTTGGTGCGGACAAGTTCTGTCTCCTCAGCCTGGGAGGCCTGGCGCAGCTCACAGGCCGCTCTGTGACCTCAGAAGGCTCTGGAAGGGGATGTGCAAAGCATCGGGAGGGAGATGGGATTTGCAACTGCTGACATGCACACACATGACCAGTCAGAGTACAACGGC
Source organism: Triturus cristatus (assembly GCF_964204655.1). NCBI lineage: Eukaryota > Metazoa > Chordata > Amphibia > Caudata > Salamandridae > Triturus > Triturus cristatus. Next base: position 1,071,702,081 of record NC_140583.1, read on the forward strand.
AGCCACACTGCGGGCAGAACTTCCCTCACCAGAGGTGCAGAGGCAGCAGCCCCACCTAAAGAAGGAAGAACGACCACATGAGCGTACTACATCGAGCCTCTAACGCCCGATGCCCAAAGTCCGATTCATGGGCACATGGAAGGAGGCAGAACCAAGTGTCACTTTTCGGGAGCTATCAGCAGGCGCCTGCCATGGATTGCATGGTTAGTCAAGTACTGAGAAGGTGCAGGGTACAACTCTGGCAGATAAGAGGCTCTGCCATAGATGAAACACTGTTGATAAGGGGTGGGGGGTAGCGGGTTGGATTTAACATGGACAGCAAGTCTCCTGGCCCTAAATCCGAGGTCAGGCCCTCCACACATATCTCCTGTTCATTTCTTACGAGTACCAAGCGGGTGAGACTGATACACACCTAGGGCTGTGCGAAATGTGTGTGAATTACTTTTACGCATAATTACCTGCAATTTTGGAAACTTGCACAAAAGTATGTGTAATTATTACACAATATGCATATATGGTATTAAGCATTCTTTTTTAGCACATTTTTATTTAATTTAAATTTATTTTGCGTTCTCCCTTCCAAAGACAGATGACACATTTTGCATTTAAAAAATAGCACCTAAAACACAACAACCATGAACAACAGCCACTCACATTCTGGTTATTCGCATTAATCCTGTGTTTGCACACTATAATTTTTCTCACGAATGTGGCACAATTACATGACGAGGCATAAAGATATTATTTCAGGATTTTTGTGTAACAAGCATAATGTGAAATTTCCAAAACTATGCCTTTATAATTGAAATTTCGACAGGGTCTACAAACAACCTACCAGCATCGTCTACAATGCAGCGTCCTTTGCCAGCCAAATCAGATTTTTGTACCAGCCATTGGCTTCTAGGCACTTTTCTCTCACCTCACTTTACAATCGCTTGCATGACTTAGCTGTCCGTAGCACAACAACTAGTCCAGTAGCGGCTGCTACCGACCTGGTGAGGCAGGGGCCTGGGGACTTTCCTTTTTGCTGCCGACCGCCGCCTCTTCTTTCTACGTCCTCCTCTCTGCATGGCAGGAAGCACGCAGCCTCCCAACGACCCCCTATACAGCCTGGCTTGAGAACATACAAAGGGCACATGACGCTTTGGCCAGCCCGAGACGGCTGGCCAAAGTGTCATGCGCACTTTAGGTGCTGCCACCACTCCTCACCCTGTGACGCAAGGGGAGCCCAGCCCTGCCTGCTTGGCTTCAGGTGCGTGCTGAATGCAAAAAATAAAATGATAATCACGAACGATATTATCATTTTATTTTTTGCATTCAGCTTGCAGCTGAAGCAGTGGGGCGATGCTCCACCGCCTTAGAGGTGGAGCCGCCACTGAACTAGTCACCTGGAGCTGTGCCTTAGCACCATGAATAGTTTTCATACTACTGATAAGTGATATGCTCTGAAGCAACTAATGTACTTCTTAAACTGCACGGGTTCTTAAAACAAAAAGTAAGATCTACTATGTCGTTTGCGAAACGTATGAAGGGTTAATTGAATAATCCTTGAACAACTGGATATTCTTTTGTTCTGCTTAGTTGCATAGGGAACGGCCTGTGAGGGTATTTTTATTTGTTTTCAACCAATTAGATGTGACATTTAGGAGAATAAATTATACTCCTCTAAAAGTAATAAATGAATAATTTAAGTTGGATTTAGCAAGAAGGACTGAGAACAAAAATCAACAATTCTATACAGGTATGGAGGTCTATGCGGTATGTTCTTTTTTGCTTGCCGTTAGAAATCTAGGTTCTGTCATATATTTTTAAAGCTTGCAACACAGCAAAATAAGAAGATCATAAAAATATTAGGAGTTTTGAGAAATTCGGCTAATTTACTTTTGCACAATTAAGTGAAGTTTCGGGAAATTACGCAAAATTATGCGTACTTAAATGAAATGCAAAATGGGCATTTGGTGCTATACTTTATTGGGAAATGTAAGGAAGCATTTCGAGCGGAAAAAAAAATGCCAAGACCACAAATGCAGCAAACAGAAGCTGCTCATTTTCTGGTTGTTCCTGTCATTTCTGTCGCACGCACTAAAGTTTTGCTGCTAACAGTGCGTAGTTTATGAGACGTGGTGTAATAGCGTAATTTCTGGAATTTTGCATAACAAATGCTACACAGAGTTATCAGAATTAAGCAAGATTGAGCTGGCAAAATGAAGATTTCGCTCAGGCCTAGAAAATATAAGTATCCTCGTCCTACCATAAGAAGATTAAAAAGAGGTACACAAGACCAGATGTTCCAAACACACCGAAATGCGCTGCCAGAACATCTTTCATAATCTTCTCTCTCTTTAAGCAACCGGGGCCTAAATTACACATGTGGCTCACTTTCCATGTTTGCGTCCAAACGCACCTTAAAACAGGTATGCAGGGTGCCAACATTGAAAGTGCGCCATATAAGTAAGAATACGCTGCCCTCAGGGTAGCCGCGAACTTGCTCTGCCCCCAGGGCAGCGCATTCAAGAAAAATATGGAGCAGTTGTTTTAAAGCTGCTCCGTGTTTCTCTGTGCAGGCAGCTAAATTTTAAAAGGGACTAGAGATCCCCTTGCAGGCGGGTGCAGTGAGTGACTGCACCCGCCTGCAAGGAAACATCTGAGGGGTCCATGAGGCCCCCTTACATCCCTTTCAAAGGCTGTATTTAGTAGACGCACTGAAAGTTCACCACCTTTTTGTGACTCTCTTTCAATGCGCCTTCTAAAGGCATGCTTGCCTCGGCGCCCACGTCAGTAATGCGGCATGGGTGCAAAGGCAAAGAGATTCCCTCATTTGCATCGGGCAAATAAGGGAACACCCTCTAAATGTAGGGCTGCCGCTATAAGTGCACCAGCGCTATCCGCATTACAGATAAGCTTTTGCGGCCCTTTCTGTAATACCAAAGTACCTTGGGTTCGTGCAAAGAGGGCACAAACGACTGTTGTGCCCCCGTAGCACTTTTGTAATACAGCCCCAGGTCACTTACTGTCAAAAATGGAAATGAGAAACTGCACATTTGAGGGATCATTTTATCAGCAGATGAGATAGTCAGTTATTCGTTTGGTGAATCAGTTTCATATGAAGAGATATCCGGCTCCTAACAGCCCTAATCACTTTGTGTTCGGCCACTGAACATGGAAAAGTGAAGACTCTTCTGTTACAGAGCATCCGTTCATGCCTTGTTTCCGGAATCGGGAATGCTAGGTAGGCGCCATTGCAAATGACAGGCGCTACTGATGCTGCACGCTTGACATTGTGAGAGCCTTCACGTACTCAAATTGTTACATGAGGTACATGAAATAATAAGACGTCCCTTTATACCCACAAAGTCCAACATTCAAAAGGCCGTAGGGATCCCAAATCGGGCAACAACAGGAATTTGAGTCAAATTCGGATTTAAAAGTTGTGCTACAAGTATTGCAATCGTTTGCCTGCATCAATTTCACCTGGTAACAATCAGCGATTTATGTTTTTTGGAGGCAAATAGAGCACATTCCATGTCTATGCTCCTTAGAGAGTGTGAAAACATGCACATTTAGCATGTCAAGCCCCATTTTGAAGTGGGTCACTCAAGGTGATGTAGTAACAGTGCACACAAAAAAATAACACACCACACGGTATTGCAAATTACTAGTGTGCTATTTACAAATATTTTGAGTGGCCATTGGCTGAAGGTTTTAGTGTCTGTCTCACCCACTAGGAGTGACTGTGTCATTCTCTCCTGGCATTGACCTCTGGGTGAAACTCTTGTTTCCCATCATCCCTGGTGTCAATCGTTGTTCAGACAGTACAAGGATGGAAATGCTTAGCCTTGTGGTACCACCCGGAAGCCAAGAAATGTTGGCAAGTTTGAGAATGCTCAAGTGCCAACTGGCAACCAATATACTAATTTGAGAGAAAAATAATTTTAACTTCCTCTCCAGGTTTCTAAGGCAGGCACGGAGAATGGGAGGAAACATATATCTCTGCCTGGGGGGATTTGGAGCGGGTCGGAAGGAATACAGGTGAGTGGCCAGTAGCGGCGTAGTGTGGGCTGCCAACACCCGGGGCAAAATTTTAAAAGAAAGTATTATACCCCCTAACCTATGGACCATTAGCTTAGGAAGTGCCAACAGTCCACGGGTTAGGGGGGCGCAATACTTTATTTAAAAAGTTTTCAAGAATTTTGCGTCCGGGGCACACGCCCCTGCGGACCCCAGCCCCACACTATGCCACTGGTGGTGAGTGTTGTAGTGGCACACAGCAGCTGCATCACTGGTTGGGAAATGCCATCCAGCAGACAGACACAGACAGAATTAAATTCCCTCATGCGGTGTGGAAAGAGAAGTGGAATGGGTGGAGCTCCTTCTGGAAGTCCAGAGGTGTTTGAGAACCAGATTGGGGAGGCACTGGGCGGGGCATGGGATGTGTGAAGAACAGTCCCATGGCCAGTCCTTTAACCTCTTCAGTGCCCATGACGAGATAGTCTCGTCATGGAGCACGGTTGTGCTGTGCCCATGACAAGACTATCTCGTCATGAACCCCGCCCGCTAATGCAACGCCCGGCACAGGGCGGGGAAAGGGCGGGGCACTGAACGGGTTAAATGGGAAAAAATAAACGTTATACCCACCAAAACTAAGTGGAGTTGGGTGAATGGGGTAGTTAAAGGGCTGGCTAATAGCGGGCATTTATATAATACATCTGATAGTCATGCAACAGCAAGGGCCAGTGATCTATGAAAATGGTGGAACTCGACACCAAACTTGAATTTCAGAGATAAAACAGCTTTCTTAACACTAGAATTTTTTTTAAGTGAGGTAAAATAAAGCCATTTCACATAAAGTTCTGAATGCACTCTAGTGAAAAATGCCAGTCCTTTTATGAGATGTCACCTCTCACATTATTTAAGATAGTTTTCAGAAAATGCTGAAAATGCTGATGCAGGCAGTTTAGAACATTGAGATATGCTTCACCTTGATTCAAAATCAAATACACTCCAAATGTTCCCCACATGTGGCAAGATGGAAATTAGGCCATAATTTTCTACCGTCTCAGCATGCAGAAATATTTTTCTAGCAAAATGTGTTCTAGTTTTGAAAAACATATAATTAAGGCAACCTCTGAGATTGCCAGTATATTTTTATAAAAGGAAATGTTTAAATGGTTCAGAGGTGGACAATTAAAAAGTCCAATATGGACTAATATTGATTCCTGATCTCTGGTTGGTGTGTGGTTGTTAAGTCAACCCTCTTGACCTGGAGTACACACTTCTTTCCTTGTTTCTTCACTAATGAGATTGCGTACCCAATGTTCCTTAACCCATATATGATTTGACTTTTCATGGTATGGTATGGTATGGTATGGCCTGTCATTATAGAGTATGGTATGGCACGGCCTGTCATTTTTTATATGGAATGGTATGGTCAGTTATTGTATACTATGGAAAGCACTGTCACTGTATAGTATGGTATGGCCTATCATTGCATAGAATCTCCACCAACACAGCAGAGTCTCCCTATGGTACACTATAAGGAAAATGTACATATAAATTCTAAAATAAATAATACAAATATTTTAAGATTAAATATTAATGTATATTACATTTATATATGTATTTTAAATGTCAAACTTAATTTAAAAAACGCTAGAGCACTGTAACCTAATCATGAAATAAACCTTTGAGTCATATAAATATATAAAAGTGAAATTAAATTATTTTCCTGATATTTAAGTTATAGAATATCCCCACCTCAAAAAAATACATATTATGCATTAATAATTAATAAACAAAATGTATATAATGAATTAAAAGACTAAAGTTACATTTTAATAAAAAATATGGTTACATTCATTTTAAAATTCAAAATAGTGTACTTAATTATAATAAATAAGAACAATTTATATATATATTTTTTAACATTAAATTAGATTTTTTTATATTTGTAACTATTTTCATTCATTTATTTAATGTAACATTATTGATTTTCAATCGGGTTTTTGTTTTAATTCCCTACCTCTATTATTTTCTATGGGAGGGGTTGAAGTACCAAAGGGGGCTCATGTGTGGTTCTGAACTTGTTGCTGTTTTTTTTTTTAAGCAGTAATTTGCACTTGGATTCTTTGAATAGCCAAAACTGGTAAACGTTCTCGAAAGTGTAAATTACTCAAAAATGCAAGTTATCCTTGTGAATCAGGTTCATAGTGTTTAACATTAACGTCAATATATCATGTTATTTTATTTCTAACCAAGTGAATGTGATGCAGTTAATGTAAATTAAGCACTTTAGGGTAACTTAAGCTTAGTTGGCTACTGCCTAAAAGTGGTTTAACCCCTTGCGTGCGGGTTTATTTCTCCCGCTGTGCGGGAGAAATAAACGGCATTCGGGAACACGACGTCTCCCGGCCGTCGTGCGCACACGCCCACCGTAATGCACGACGGCCGGGAGACGTCGTGCGCACGCAATGGGTTAAGATATAGTAGGGTAATACTTTTCAGACCAGCCTGCTCCTGTTACACATGCATTATGGTTCTTCTGGAACACATCCAAGATTTTTTGGCTTGATTTTACAATGTGAAAATTGGAGGAATGGGTTTTGCCAACAGGATTTTGTTTCAATTACCTGTAGATCAGATGCAGTGAATATTGACAACCTAATGATTAGATTTCTAGACGGCAAAAAAAATCATATCCCATTAAGTTTTCAGTAGTGCGTGCTTTACATAAGAAATATTCGCCCCTATTACCATTGACCGATGGAAATCAGACGCTCTGACATAAGGTGTCTGTGCTGTCATGATAAAAAAAGCATTCAAGCTCAGCGAAATCAACGCTGGTGCTGAGGTACCTGTGTGGCGCACAACTATTCACCCGACTAGTCACTGCGCCTGCCAACGAACTGCGCCGGTCTACTTTCCTTGGCTGGAGAGAAGATCCGGTATTCGAGGAGAAATAATTAGGAAGTGCCAGTACTGGGTACCAGTGAGTACCACCCCATTTAAATCACTGTCCAGGACACTTACACATAAGGTACGTGTCACTGGGCAGGGGGTGCAGGGCATTGGCCTGAGCAGGGGCCTGCAGGATGGGCAGGCGCACAGGCGGTGACAGCGGTTCAGGCATTTTGTCTGCTGTTCTGTCCTGGGTGCGCCTGGCCCCTATGGTATTGGTGGATAGGTGGAGTCCGACCTGGTCGTGACTTTGGGACTGGTAGGTATATGAGGGGAGGCAGCCAGAGAATACTGGGTGCTGCATACTATTTCTTCCGGGTTGATCAGTGGCGTCATTTCATGCCTGCTGTTTGATCTTGGCTTGCTTGGCACAGAATAACGCATTTGTTGTCATGAGAAATACGTATGACCTCCTAGGATGATTAGAATCCACACAGCAGTGTCTACAATATCTAGGGACTTACCACCCTGTATAAACATGATCTTGTATTCTCACAGAATATGGGGCTGTGAGTTAGGCCTAGCCAGAACATGGACAGGGGACTGCATAACAATTTCTTGAGGAATGTTCAGTCACTCATGGTTCAAGTTTGCTATTCGATTTTTGTTTTCTTCGTACAGAGTCTGACACTTTTTTTCTGGTAACCTGTGAATGGTATTAGAAGTTATATGATGAATCCAAACGTCAGTGTGCAAACTAACTAGGGACGTGCCACCTTGGTTAAACATTATCTAGTCTCTCCTCAGAGGTTAAGGAGGGTTTTGACTCGTTCAACACCAGAATGGAAGACTGCCTCGACTACAGATCCTGGTCTCCTTTTAATACTGATGGTTGCTCGGTTGTATTAACAACTTGCTGCTTCACTTTCACTGAATAAAGCGTTTTTTATAGCCACCTTTCAATCCTTATTCAGATTATAAGAATCGGGGGCTTCAGCGACAAGTAGGTATGGAGGTAAAGGTGTACAGAGTGGAGAAGTATAGGTGTGGGTTTTATAAATCTCATTGATTGGTATTTGATTTGGGGTTCTTTGGCAGAAGCATTAGGAATGCTGCGGTAGTGGCTGGAGCATCCGGACGGGAATTGATTACGGGGTGGGTTGGCAGGTATGGTAAGATGTGAAGGGGCACTCAGGAAAGCAGGACCTTAGTGGAGACGGGGATGAGTGAGTTGGGGTAGTAGTGACCCAGCATGGGAAATGGGGAGGGCTAGTTAGCCTCTCTTTAAGAGGTTATGAAACGAGATGACTGTGAGTACTGGTTGAGTGAAGGGGCGGGAGTGGTTTATAACTAGAAACCTGGACTTAGGAACAATGGGGTTGGGCACTGGGAAACAGCACGATTGACAATGAAAGGTACAAAGGAGTGTTTGCATGTGTGCAACCCCACACCACATGGATGTCGATGTGGTATGCGCGGTTTGCTGGAAGAGTGACGAAGAGGTAGAAAGGTCACATATACTGTCTACTGCAGAATTTCATGGGAATTGCTTTATAATAGTTGTTTGCCGGGTCGATTGTCTCGGCAGTGAAGGGGCATCCATCTTCATGTGGGGTACATTATGAAAAGGGGCTGTTGCAATACTGGTGGTTGGTTTGGTGGACAGGTCAGGAGGGGTGGACCAGGGTAATTAAAGGGGGTTAATGGACAGGGGGAACTACATTAGTGTGGGGGAGTGGCATGCAAGTGGAGAGATAGTCCCCCCGAGGAACTTGCCTGTAAGGGGAGGAGTGGCCAGGTTGGCACTGAAGTTCTTCAGATGTGACGGTCGGTCAGTGGATAGGAACGGAACAGTAGATGGGGAGGATGTTTGGTGTGAAGCTGGGGAAAAAGGAAGGTTAGATGTACAGTGGTGCCGCAGATTTAATTGGACAAGTTTCTGATGCCAGATACCCAGAGGGATGGTGTGTGGGCGACAGCGGTCGCAGGGCCGGACTGGGAACCACAACCGGCCCTGGCAAAGTGCTCGGCCACGGGGTGGGGGGAGGGGGGGGGCGAGCTCTTTGCTAGGGCCGTTTTTTGGCCGATTTTGTTACGGGCCGAAACTGGCCCTGTACCAAAAACGGCCCCCTGGGGCCCTAAACCGACCCCCACCCATGCGCCCCACCGGGGGATTGCCCGGTGCCTGCTACGGCCAGTCCGGCCCTGAGCGGTCTGGGTTAGGGTGCCTGCCAAATGCGGCTAGTAGCTACAGGCCAGTACTGCACGGAAGAGGACAGCGGGAGAAGTGACTGGTATAATATTAGAGTATGATGTGGGCATCTATGGTACAGAATGATGTAAAAAGCAAAACATGGTGTAAAGACACTGGTTGGGTGCTGAATTGCGCGGTTCGAAGAGTGCAAGGTAGAAATGCGGGGAGTGCTGGATGGAGATCGATAGGTAGGCAGCATGGAATGCGATGGTTGCTTTCCACCCCACCCTCAGGGTTTGGCCGGCTGACACTTCCATCTGTCCTGTGCTCTGCAACCCTGCCTGTCGGGACCCACTTGTACCTATTTTACCTTTCTGTTCTCTACCATTTCACCCGCGGAGGTCATTAATGATCACTCACACAGTGCTTCCGCTGTTAAATAGTAAGTGCTGGTGTCTATGTTTTTGTTTATGTCGAATACCAGTCAGTCTAAGCTTAATTTCACCTATTTCTTCCACTACCGGACACTCCCTGCCTCTTCGTCACAGTCTTTCAGGTTCCTTTTCATCCCTGCTTTGTTCCTTTGCACAGTTCTTTCTGTTTTTCTCTTCCTCCTTTTTTTCTCTCTTGAATTCTTCTGTTTCTTGCTCTGGAAGCCTGAAGTGGATAAATAAGTGGGGGTTCCCAAAAATAAGAACCGGCCGGCCCCATATGCAACGACCAGCTCAAATTAGCACTGCGCTTATAGTGTGAGGATTGTGCTCTCTGCTGGCTGACCTCTGGGCCGTAGCCTTCTCTTTACGGACGAGCCCAATGAAGCCTTACCACCCGCTGCTCCCCTCACACAGTCCCCTTGGGACGCTCATTACGGAACGCTCGCAGCGTCAGAGCACGTCCGCGCGACAGGTACACGCGCCAGCCCGCTTCCACCGCGCAGCAGGTAGCGCGAGGCTACTGAAATGTCACCGGCGCCAACCGCAGCACCCCTGATTGAAGCTCAAAAGGGAAGCCAGCTCGCGTCGCCTTGCATAAGCGGTTCAGAAATAGAACCATATTGTGGAATGGGGCATTGAAGCGCGGAAATGATCAGAGCTAATAACTCCCAGCGCGGCCACCGCGCAGCATTCCTCAAGGGGTGCTTGGGGATTACGACTGCGTCTCCTCCCCTCCATTTTACCAGCCAGCTCTATGTTTAAGAGATATTTTTTCATGGTTCCTGTTAAGGTTTATCGTCTTTCTTGGCTCTCTCGGCGCCACCAGCACTAACCCGATTTGCATTGACCTTTTCCGAAAAACACACCACAAACTTAATTGTCTAGTTATTACATGCAGTCACTCCTCATGGCAGTCATTCCATCCAGCTCAGAAGGGTTAAAGGCTGAGTTGACCTTGCTGGTCCTTCTAGCTTCCCACAGACCCCTGCAGAGAGAGCCTGTTGTGTCTTGGGCCCTAGGCCCGCATGCCATAGAAATAGGGTGACCAACTGGCATTGGTGCAAATTCAGGACGGTGAGTGTAAAAATTCAGGCCAAAGGGTCAAAATTCAGGACACAAATTCAGGACAGGAGGTCAAAATTCAGGACAAAACTTCAGGATAATAGGTAAGCTTTACAGACACATCAGAGGAGGTCGCGCAATAGTATATAAGTAAGCCCAGCCATATCCAAACATATTCAACCATTTGCAAACCTATCCATCATGTATCCTTTCATCTATCATTTCACTCATCCATCCATTATCCATCCATCCACCCTTTCACCCTATCCATCTGTACACTCATCCATCCACTCTTCTACCCATCCATCCATTCACTCATCCATCCAGCCATTTACCCTTTCACCCATCCAGCCATCCTTTCACTTACTCATCCATCCACCCAGTCACTCATCCTTCCACCCATCCACCCTTTCAGTCATTCATCCATACTCCCTTTCTCTCTCCATCGACCCTTTCACTTAGCCATCCTTCCTTCCATCCATCCACCCACCCATCCATCTACTCATCCACTCATGAATCCATCCATTGACCCTATCACTCACCCATCCTTTCTCTCATCCATTTATCCTTTCACTCCTTCACTCATCTATTCATCCTTTTGTTCACCTACCCTCCCTTTCACTCACTCATCCATCCTTACATCCACCTTTTCACTCATCCGTCCAGCCATTCACCCTTGTACTTATCAATTCATCAATCATTTCACTCATCACTCATCCATCCACCCACTCACTCACTCATCATCCACGTTTTCACTCATCCATCCACCCTTTTACCCATCCAGCTACCCTTCCACCCATACATCCAGCTATTTACCTTTTCTCTCATCCATCTCACTCATAACTCCATCCATCCTCTATCATTATCTATTCAATCTTTCATTCATCCATTCACCCTTTCACTAATTCATCCAGCCATCCACCCATCCCTTCACTTACTCACTTGCTCACCTTTTCATATTAATTTTGAGCTGAGCCTTTTAGAGAAGAGGCCCATCAAGAACTTCACCCTCGCTGCAGGAGCCATTCTGTGGAAATTTAGCGTGCAAACTGAACATTATCTGCGCCATCTTGCCTCTCCCCAGCGCCACGCACAGCGAATGCACGGCCGCCATTTTAGGCACCCCACTCTCTCCCCGCTCACTCTCGACCGCCAGCGCGTTCCCCTGGCGCTGCAAGCATCCCCCGCGCGCCGGCCACCCCCGCTCTCTCATACAGGCCATAAACCCTCTCCTTCTGCGCGACCCTGCTACGGAACCACTTCCAACCGACAACCCATACATGGTCATGCCTCTCCTTTTGATAACCCCCTTCCTCTGCGCCCCATTGTCTGAACTGGTCCCAGGCCATCACCTAGCCCTGCGGATGCAGTTTATTGCCCCTACTGTAAGGGAAACACCCCACATCAAAGGGATTACAGTAGATCAAAGCCCCTACCCTCTGAGACCCGGCCGGCTGCACACACCCCCGGGAATTAGCGGAATTCCCTGCTGCGCGATAGCCATCTCCCACTGCGGGTAGGGTGGGAACTTCTACTGTATCTATGTGTGGGATCGGATCTGAGCCGGGGCTTCAGGGGATGTTCTTTCGGGCATCAAGGGAATCTCAAGAATATACTATGTGTAATAAAGCAATAAACCGGTGTATAAGAGACCAGGTCTCAGAGATGCAGTTAGAGCACCTCGTGACGATACCTTGCTGTCTGATCTGATGTGTTCTGCTCCGACGGAATAAAACTTTGTTTCCTGCCTTCCAGTCTCCGGCGCCTGCCTCTTTTATTGGTAAATTATCGAGTGGTATGAGAGGCGATTACCGCCGGGCAAATACTTGAAAGATTATCGACTGAAACTGCCGCTACCATTTAACAATTGGCGTCCCAAACGTGGGGCCCATCAGCGACACGTGGATCCAGTGGGAGAGGTCCCGACGACAGAGTGAACGACTGCAACGATCGGGAGAGCTCCTGCCCAATAGACCCTCGTCTGGCAGCCGATCATCCGAACTTCACTGGTTCCGAGCAGACCTCTCTCGAGTGATCTACGGTCCTGACTGGGAACCATCAGGAGTGCCGCGGCAAATACGGAGAATAGAGGACGATCGGGCGCTGGAGGCGGAAGACGAGAAACTGTCCACGCGGTCCGGGTAAGGTCGTGATATACGACAAAAGTGCGAAATAATTGATTGATTGTTTGAATACTAGTATTGCTCATTGATTGTTCTCTTTGAGATATTCGCTGTCTACAAACGGGGAGGAGTAGAAATACTCTCTCTCTCTCCCTTTGCAGATAGTGAAGGGTAGGTAACGCAGACTTTTGTCCCCGTTGAAACCCGTCGTGCCTATCTTTATCTCCCCATTGATTGATTGTCCGAACATTGATTGTTTTGAAGAATAGTGCTTTTTGAGATATTCTCTGTTTGCAAATAACGTAGAATAGGAATATTCTGTCTAGTCTTTGCAAATAGTGAAGGGTAGGTAACGCAGACTTTTGTCCCCGTTGAAACCCGTCGTGCCTATCTTTATCTCCCCATTGATTGATTGATTGATTGTCCGAACACTAGTTGTTCGATATTGGTTCTCTGGAGGTATTCTCTGCTTACAAATAACGAGGAATAGAGATATTCTGTCTAGTCTTTGCAAGCAGTGAAAAGATAGGTAGTGCTGACTTTTGTCCCCGTTGAAACCCGTCATGCCTGTCTTCTCCCCACTGATTGGTAGTTGGTTCTGCCCGGACCGCTTATTAGAGGTGAACCACCCGGCTCCACTGGAAGGCACCCCTAATAAGGACATGTTCACTAAATATGGACTAGTCGCCGTAGCTTATAGCAAGCTGTGGCATAAATATACCAAGAAGGACCCCGAAAGTCAGTGGCCACTGATGGGATCCTTCGACGACCGCCAGATAGAAGCGCTAGAAGTAGCTCTGCGTAGCAATAAGACGACGCCTACTATGCTTGACAGTATTGGCATGTGGCGCAAAGAAGCGACGCAACGGAAAAAGAGGGAAGAAGTAAAAGCAGAAAAGGAATTACGAAAGGCAGCTCACCTTGCCGCTAAAAAGTTAGAAGAAGACATAAAGGAGAGAAGGGAAACTAAACTAAGACAGGAACCCGAAACCTCAGGCCAGTACGCTGTTAGGACCCCTTCTTTGCTCTACCCTGAGTTGTCCTCCAAGCAGCGAACGAATGACGAATTACTGTTAGGTCCCCGATCATTTACATGCCCCCTCCGTATGCACCCTCCCAATCAGTAGTGCAACACCCGCAACCCCCGAACACGAGCGAAAGCAGTGCAGGGGCCTCGGCCCTCACGGCCTCCGCGCCGGCTGAGCCTCTTGTGCCGAACCCAACGTCGACTACAACGCTAGACGACCATGAGATAGGAAAGAAAGAGTCCACCAGAATGAATCGATTAACTAAGGATGAACGAACAGGAATCGACAAGATAGTAAAGGCACTGGTAGGATCCTTTTTGACCTTACAAAAACTAAAATAACGCTAGGAGTTAGCCCTTTGTGGGACATATGAAACCAAGGGAACGAGTCAAGCTCACGGTCGAGACGACCGCGAGGTAGCCCGACTCCATTACTCTCGCTACCTAAACATGTCTGCCCTACTGCCCACCCCGCCCAATAAGCATGACAAAATCCCGCACAAACGGAAGCCTGCTGACACCCACCATCGACGTCACCAAACTAGGGCTAGATCGCGCACAATTGGGCTATGTTAATTTTCCGATTGCACAGTAACCTCCTTGTGCTCGTCATCAAACTACAAATATGTACAAACACTCCAACGAAGTAATGTAGTTATAACATTTTAATAACTTATAGGATATAACAAACACACCAACAGGGTAAACAGGTTAAAACACGTTTTAAAACAACTATTTACATGACAGTCTGCTGCAACCTCCATCCCAAAGCCTTAACGTCCACGTGACACCGTCCTCGCCTCTCCTTCCTCGAAATTGCAACATTGGCCTGTTTTGGGCGGTCCCTCTTAGTTGACTTTGGGCTATAAAAGCCATGCAAAAATCCATTGACATCAGTGGCGAGCGATTGTGCGAATAGGCCGGAGGCTATACGAAGCGCCGAAGTTCTGGCAACACCAAGGCGGAGCCCGCCATGCTGTGCGGCCCTTTCCGCTTTCTCTTCTTCTTTCTTTAATGAGGGCTGGTGCCCTGGCGGGGGGAAGCGACGCGGACGGGCCTCCCCCACCTCCCCAGGTGGAGGCTCGCCGGGCACCCCAACCGTCTTTAACTCTCCGGCCAGCTTAGCTGCACCCAACCGTCTTTAATTCGCCGACCAGCTAAGCTGCACCCAACCGTCTTTCACTCACCGGCCAGCTAAGCTGCACCCAGCCATCTTTTTCATCGGCCTGCTGAATTTCACCCTGGCACGCTGTGCGGATCTTCCCAGTCACTTCTTCCTTCAATAACGGAGGGTGCCCTGGCGGGGGGAGGCGACGCGGACGGACCTCCCCCACCTCCCCAGGTGGAGGCTCGCCAGCAGATGAGGGCACCCCAAACCACACCTTTCACACGTCGGCCAGCTGAGTTGCGCCCTGCCACTTCATTCGCCGTTCGGCTGAGCCGGCACCCCTGCACGCGGCCGCCAGGCAACCACCCAAGCACCGGGTTCACCAGGACTGCCGCTAGCGCCCGACGTGAGGAGTGGGCCCCCGCAGCAAGGTAATCGGGGACCCACCCCGGTGGTGATACCATCCAAACTGCTGTCGTCACTGCTACTGGAATCACCCCGGTGGCAGCACCACCCGAACTGCTGCTGTTACTGCTGCTGGCTCCTCTCCGGTGACTGTACCGAAGAGCTGCTGCTACTGCTGCCCTTGAACTCCGGCGGTTGACCCCTCCGGTTCCAGGCCTGGCCCACCGTGAGACAATTCTGGACTCGAAAGCTTGTTTGCAAGGGCATGGGCCCCACCCTTGACAGAACGCTCCCCTCAGCCTTGCAGAATTGGTTGGAGTCATTTGACGTTCGACTCCTGCGGACTTCCGGTAAGGACAAAACCACCACCATTGCTCTTTTTGCCCCCGGGCGGCAGCCACCTTGCCTCCGCTTGATACAGTGAGAAAGTAAAGCGTCGGCGGAAGAACCCGCCTGCTGCCCCGCCCTAAGAACGAACCATGGCATTGCTACAAGGTTGCAGTGACGCCATGCTGACGCAAAGTTGACGCTAACGAAAGTTCTCGAACTACCGAAAGGAATTCTGGTTCAACTGCTAATTCATGGAAAGACTTAGACTGTACACTGACCCGACCCCGCCCCAAGATGGCGCTGATGTAGGAGTGGCCCACAACTCCTTGTGGCGTTCCAGTCACGTGACATTTGTGTTAAAAAAAAAAAAAAGAGAGATATATATATATATGTACGCGATGCTTACACACATGATGGTGGGGAAAAGGGGGGAACCGATTTTTATGTTAATCCAGTGTTGCTCATGTTGCTCGACGCCTCTCACACCGTGGCCGGTCTATGGCGGCTGTAGGCCCGTATTTCCATACTGACATTGTTTTAAATAAAGGGCTTCTTAAAAAGGAATTACGAAATCAGTGTCATGACTAATCATCTAGGTTGTTGAAGGTTTTTCTTTTGAATAAATGATTGTTACTCCTAAGCGAAGGCATACAGATAATACAGACACAATTTGCCTGAAAATCTTTTTGTTTAACGGAATTTGTACCCATCACGCCTGCCCTTTTCCGAGAATTGTCAAATCAATAATGAACTATAACTTAAGGTATATGTCGCATGCAAGGTATGGTATCCTACGCCATAATACACGACCAATTGAGAACTACATGCACGACCAGGGAACCCGAATTTAGGAGATGAATGAACTAGAGCATCTTTGCCTCGAACTAAAGAATAATAGGTCCGTGGTATTACCCACCCCTGCGGCTAGCCTGGTACATGGTAGGTAGAACCTTTCGTGTCTGCGCGCGCTGGGGTATTTTGAATACTGCACCTCCCCTCCCCTCTTATTTCCCCTCTATAGGTCACGACGAAGTTCCGACTGAAGAGTGGAGTGGACATGAACCGCACCAAAGTTCAATATCAGGGAAAACATAGACAAACGTTGTAAGATAATGCGTAAAAGTTACAGACCACCATTGGGAACATGACAAACTGTATGATATGATTGCGCGTGTGTACTACGATTATACGATATGAATGTGTATGCATTTCATGTTCGGATCACTAGAAGAGAGCGTCATTGTATGATTGAAGTGCGCGTCCACCGATCAAAGGGAGGAGAATAAAGGGTCAGACAACCCATAAGATGAACTACAAAATACTGAAGGTACGCAGCATGCATAGGAATAGAGGACAGGAAAGGAGAGGTCCCCGTGCTCGACGCAACCCTGAGTCTCCGTCTTGTTGCATGTACTGTCACACCCTATCCGGCATTTGTGTGTACGTGATCACCGAATTTATGTCTTTTTCCCCGCTTGTGTTTTCTTACATGGAACAGACCCATGCTACTCCATGTTGTGTGTGCACCAAGTGGCCTATTATCTTACCCATCTCTCTCTCTCTCTCTCGTTTTGTGTCGTATGTATGCCAAAATAGCCTACTTGATGCACACGTCTCTCTCTCTCTCTCTCTCTCTCTCTCTCTCTCTCTCTCTCTCTCTCTCTCTCTCTCTCTCTCTCTCTCCCTCCCTCGCAAAAGGCTCTCTCTTGCCCTCTTATCTTCTTGAATAAATTAACGACATACACCCCTTTGGTAAGTGTATAATTGGCCTGAACACAGTGGTGTTCGAACAAATTGACAGAAACGAAAACGACCATACTTTACCACGTTACTACCTCTCCTTTTTACAAACATTAAGCCTAATCGGCTGAGAAGGAAAGGACAGGTAAGACGACTGATGTCTCCCAATCTGACCCTCAACACGGGGACTATATGTCAGTGGTTTTTGTTCTTAAAGGACACCATCTCCACCACCCAGAATTACCCCTGACCAGTTAGCCCGAAATAGAATGTCTAAAGCACCCTGTTCTCCCAGAGATAACTCCAGCCCTATACTAAGCCGTCTCAGAGTATCCCGAACGAAACAACTGATGGCCCTGTTTTAAACTGATAAAGGGTCACCTGCTGTATGAAAAGGATACTCGTGAACGCATGACCATAGCACCTCGCACTTACGGGTATTACCAAACCTTGTATTACAAGGCGCTGAAACCGACACCTAGAAGGCCAGACGATGGACAGGGACACCCACAGAACCCTGCACCACAGCAGTAATTAATAGACTAGTAACACGCACATTAACATCAGAGTTAATAGGCACCAATCATGTAGTAACAGATAAGAGCATTTCCGCAACTACTCAGTGGTTGGGAGAGAGAATGAAGTATGTAAATGTCTTCCCTGCCAAGATCTCTAAAACTTTCGTTTCTTATAACCTATTCAAGGATAACCTGCAGCCATCGGAAGAGAGGGGTCGGACGTGACGCACAGTCTGACCGCGGATCATAAAGCATCTATGACATCGACCAAGGGGGAAGCGACGAAGCAACAAGGGTGTGAGACGAGACACCATTATCAGAACGATGAGCACGAAGGGCTACATCGAGGCCCCTGCTCACTGACCAGCGTGCCTGAAGTCTCAACCCGTCGGGCCCGATTGATGGGCCCAGTGCTGAAAAGATTCTGCCCCCTCCCCCTTTTTTTGGTCCGCATTTTTGATCCGATCCCATGCCACCCCATTCTCTCTTCCTCTTTCATTTGGACTATGACTTTGACCTACTACCGAGGAACAAAGGGCCGGCACCCTGTCTCAAAAGTACCTGTGGTGAACTGTGTTAAGGAACAGGACTGTGATCAAAGAACAGTGAGTGGTCACACCCTGCCACGTGAAGAAATCGGATTTGAGCTGGACCTTAGTTCCACCGCCGGTGCTCAACAGTGCCAACGAAAGAAGAACAACAATGAGAGCTTACCAGTGATAGCTCTTTATAAACAAGGACACTGGAAAGAAGAACCCATGTCAAAGTTGAAAATCCTCTCCCAACCACCTTATTATATTAACTATCTTGTTATCAAGTTTTCATGATGTTGCATCAATCACTTCCGACTATACACTGAGAAGTTAAGAAAATGTAACTTTGTATAGTAACATTCATACAACACCAGCCATGTACACGACTATACTGCAACTTTGAATGTACTTCCTCCTCGCCTACTTTATCAAACTGTATGAGACAATGTACAAATGTGTCAGATTACTCTAGCCTACCCTAACGACTCTGTATTTTTTTTTAAATGTGTGACGAACATTGACGATGTTGTAACTGAAAGGCTAACAAAGGTGAATATTGGCCGGACAAGCTGGCGAGATATGTTAAAAGGGAGGACTGTGGAAATTTAGCGTGCAAACTGAACATTATCTGCGCCATCTTGCCTCTCCCCAGCGCCACGCACAGCGAATGCACGGCCGCCATTTTAGGCACCCCACTCTCTCCCCGCTCACTCTCGACCGCCAGCGCGTTCCCCTGGCGCTGCAAGCATCCCCCGCGCGCCGGCCACCCCCGCTCTCTCATACAGGCCATAAACCCTCTCCTTCTGCGCGACCCTGCTACGGAACCACTTCCAACCGACAACCCATACATGGTCATGCCTCTCCTTTTGATAACCCCCTTCCTCTGCGCCCCATTGTCTGAACTGGTCCCAGGCCATCACCTAGCCCTGCGGATGCAGTTTATTGCCCCTACTGTAAGGGAAACACCCCACATCAAAGGGATTACAGTAGATCAAAGCCCCTACCCTCTGAGACCCGGCCGGCTGCACACACCCCCGGGAATTAGCGGAATTCCCTGCTGCGCGATAGCCATCTCCCACTTCGGGTAGGGTGGGAACTTCTACTGTATCTATGTGTGGGATCGGATCTGAGCCGGGGCTTCAGGGGATGTTCTTTCGGGCATCAAGGGAATCTCAAGAATATACTATGTGTAATAAAGCAATAAACCGGTGTATAAGAGACCAGGTCTCAGAGATGCAGTTAGAGCACCTCGTGACGATACCTTGCTGTCTGATCTGATGTGTTCTGCTCCGACGGAATAAAACTTTGTTTCCTGCCTTCCAGTCTCCGGCGCCTGCCTCTTTTATTGGTAAATTATCGAGTGGTATGAGAGGCGATTACCGCCGGGCAAATACTTGAAAGATTATCGACTGAAACTGCCGCTACCATTTAACAATTCCAGGACTGGGACAGAAGCCACCCAGGCCGGAGACAGGAATCACCACAGGCAGTAGCGGGCACCGGGCAATCCCCCGTTGCGCTGCACGGGTGAGGGCCGGTTTGGGCCCCTGGGGGACGTTTTTGTTACAGGGCCGTTTTTGAAGCATAGCTGCAAAACCGGCCCTGTAACAAAATTGGCCGAAGACCAGCCCTGGCAAAGAGCTCAGCGGCACCCCCAACCTCCCGCGGGGGGAGGGAAGGGGGGCAGCCGAGCACTTTGCCAGGGCCGGTTTTGGTTCCCAGTCCGGCCCTGACCACAGGGGGGGGGACAGGAGCCATCACAGGCGAAGGGGGGGACAGGAGCCACCACATGGGGGGACAGGAGCCATCACTGGGGGGGGGCAGGAGCCATCACAGGATGGGGAACAGGATCCACCAGGGTGGGCACAGGGGTGGGCATGCAGTATTCTTGTATCATCTTGGTTTCTTCCAGGGTGGGGTAGGGCTCCTCACCCCCTCCTGCACAAGACAACGAGACGACAGGCTCTCTTTCTAAAATGTTAGTTTTGCCATCCCCCACTGTGATGTACAGTACTTAAAGGAGATGCGCCAAGAGAACTGATTTAACTGATTGTCCTCCATACTTTGTTAATCAGTGTGGGTTCGATTGTGCCATTTCTTTATTTTATTACATTATAACCGAGGTTTGCTTACAATTTAGTAACAGTAATTAAGCTCTGTGAAGAGAACCACGTGCTGCCTCGGTGTAATCAGGGCCGATTCTACGATTTTTGGGGCCCTGGGCAGGAAGGGAATGTGTGAGGCCCCTCTAAATTGCAGAGACATGACCGCATTCAGGGCTGTTTGCATCTGAATAGATGCCCCTGCTCCTGAAGCTGCAGCCCCTCCCTCTCAGTCACCTTCAAGCACCTCTTAACAGCTCATCAAGGGCTGAAGGTGTGAGGGTGGCCATCCCACTGTGCCTCTCCAATGCTGCTGGGTATCTGAGCTTTGGTGCTGCATCGGAGTCTGTTACACCCGACCTCAACAGCATCGGAGTCAAGCAGGGAGGTGGGTGGAAGCTGTGCCGGCTTTAGGGTGGTGCGACTGGTGCCAGGTTAAAATTATGGACAAATGGCGTCCGTTAAAGAATCCTTCACGGACAACGGACAGACGGCCGAAATTACGGACTGTCCGTGAAATTTACGGACGGTTGGTCACCCTACATAGAAATAATGACACAGGCACATGATTGTAGTGACTGGAACTGGCCAACTAGCACGTGCACCGGGCCCTTATATTTACAGGCTCACGTCACTCGTGACGCCTGTGAGGGATGCGTGTGGGGGTGCAAGTGTGCCCACTCCCATAGGTGAGTGGCTACTAACTCTGTGCCTGTCGAGATACTAGAACGTGTCTCGCAGGACACAACATTCCTCCCAAATTTTAATAAAAAGAAAGGCTCCCTAGTCCAACCTGTAAGGAGAAATAACAATGAAAAATTCACCAAAGGGTCCATCAGCTTCTCGGGTTAGGCATCTAGAAGACAGCAGACCAGGACTGGTGACTCCGACTGTGGCAGGACGATATCGGCAGGCCCTCATCATTTAACCTGTGTGATTCAGGCCACGAACGCTTGCTTGGAAATGTCCGCTGCACTCTAGTAACATGCCGGTGGAAGCATGCCCTTTGGTCCCAGGTGGCTTCCTTTCGCTGACCTTGAGGGTGGTATGTGGTGATGAATAGCAGTTCATTAACTGGGTGCGTCAAGATCATGGTTGGAGTCCATGGTGAAAGTTCACTGGATTATTTCCGGATCGCCTGAAGTCTCTATTAGGCTGTCTTGCTGTGCTGTGTCCGGTGACCTGTCGGTGGGGCAATGTCTCTTCCAGCTCTCCCGCCTGGGGAGGCCCTTCGTCGGGCTTGCCACAGGTTTGGTGATAGGCTGCGATTGGGGCTGCGTATGTGCCGGCTGGGGGCAGCTGCAAACCGCAGAGGAGCCAGTAGCCAGTCTCTCGCACAAACCTCAAGGGTGTATGGATATTGGTCAGGACATGCTCTCGCTGCCGCAGTTCAGGTGCAAACCAGGTTAGCAGGTAGCCTCTGAGGTTTCTTGTTGGCTAGGTTGGCAACAGCGTAGGACTCCACTCCATGTGTATTCGAGATGATGTTGGTTGACGCACTTGATGAGGATTGGCATGGCCTCATTGCGAACCGTGTGGTGAATCTGGACGATCGCGGGTGATGACTTGCCTTGATGGATGCAGGCATCTAGTTTGGTGTCGATCACCTGAGGCCGGGAGTGGCCAGGTACTTCCATGTTCTCTGGGGAGGGACTTGCATTCATGTACTTGTACTTCTTGGGCTGTTGGGACTTAGATGACGGAGGAGTGATGAACACGCTGAGAAGCGTAAGGCTTGAGACTCGGTTCGCGCAGGCTGTTCGGCTTACTCTCGGACTCCCACTGTGCGGTTGCCAGTTCCTTCTCCGGTTATCCCCCTCTTCCATTGCTGTCGCTGTGTCAGGACTCACTCCTGTTGTAGCTGGGGTGTTCTTCATCGTCCGGCCACTCACGACTTCCTCTTCTGACCTCAGCTGGTTGTCCGATTCTGGGTGCAGACCCTCCGGTCACACTTCCACATTTCTTGCTGAGTGCGGTGTCATGCACATGGCACTGATGATGTAGCTGCCATTGGGCCTGGACGACAGGTGGTGATGATTAACTAGGAGAGGAAGTTTCTGGATGGACGTCGTAGCCACGTGCCTGCCTCTTCTAAATCTTGTCTTGCACCTCTGGCATTTGCGGTCAGGAGCAGGGATGCCACTCGACTCGAACTGCCGACACTCGGGCAGGACGGTCTCACTGTGAAGCGATGGGAGCAATGTGGTTTGCACTTGCTGCGGCTTACGTGTGGTTCTCCCTTGGTGCTGTCGCTAGGGCCGTCGGTCCGCCTTGGTGGCTGTCTGGTGTCTTTGGAGGTGTTCTTGGCTTGTGGTGCTACGAGTCCTCGTGCTTCTCCCGTTGCCTTTGACGCACCTGCGTTGGTCCAGCTCTTCTGCGTGACACGATTTCCACTCTTCTTCTTCTTCGAGTGCAATGACATGCACCATGTTCTAACAAGGCCAACGGGGCCGTTGAACTTCAATGGTCTCCGGACCACTCAGGTGAAACTTCAGTCGCTCTTCTCGGCTGCATGGCGAGCAGCCACTCATCTTTGGTGCTATTTCTTCAGGCAGCTTCTTGATGCGCCTACTCCGGGTGTTCCCTCTCCAGGGAATGGCTTCCACGGGCCGTAGGGAGCGAAGCTCCTACTCCGGGTGTTCCCTCTCCAGGGAATGGCTTCCACGGGCAGTAGGGAACTGGTGTAGTGGTTGGCCACCCAAAGTGTGCGACTCTCCTCTCATCAGCCATGGGTCACAGACGACTCCTGCTTGAGGCAGTGTGAGGGATGACACTGTGCTGCGTTTGGCCCCTTCCTGGCTCCGTTGAGGTGATGGAGATTCTTCTTGATGCCTTCAGCATTTCTCCTTCTCTTCGAGGAGGTCTTGCTCTCCTGGGCGACTGCCCATGCAGTCATACTTCTGGGTGCCAGTGGTGGCACACCTCAGACTCCGCGCTCTTGGTCCTTCTTCACGGCAGCCTCTTCTGGCGCTTGGCGTGCTTGCTCCTCTTTCTTGTGGTGGTGGTCATTCACCACTAGGGGCGTGTAGCGCGGTTTCTTTGCTTGTGGTGGCATCCGACAGCCACTGGGGGTTGCACGCTATGTGTGCGGTCGTTACGTATTTCAACGTGGGGCTTGCTGCCTTGTCTACTTGATGCCTGTCTGGGCTGAGGTAGTCTTTCTAATGGTGCTGAGGGCTTCTTGGGGCTCTTTGCTGCCGCTTGATGTTGCATCCTGGCCTGGACATTGGTGGCCTGATTTGGCAGTCCTGTCATGCTCTTCAGACTCCCAGCACCCATGTGGAGACCTACTTAATGTTTATTATGCTGGGGTTGCACCCTCGCTCACCAGCAGGGGCTGCAGTAAGCATCTTTTGAAAGTCCTGACCCACTTGGGGTTGTTCCAGCCAGCCACTCTCACTTGGTGTGGTTTTGCACAGTTGACTGCTGTGTGGCGCAGCAGGCGCTTCTCTGGGTTTCACCAGTCCTCTGAGAGGCTATGGGTGATGCAGGAAGTGACTACGGGCGTGCTCACAATGCTTGAGGGTGAAACTGGTAGACATGACTGCCTTTATGCGGTATGCTGGCTATTTAGAGATGCATGTCCTTTAAGCCGCATGGGGCTACTTCATGTTTCATGGGGTTCTCTCTCTCTGCAGGGGTTCCCAGTCTCTCCCCTTAAAAGAATAGGCAAGCACAATGGGTGCATGAGGCCCTCTATAGCAGCTTCGTTCTGGAGCATGGGGCCCTCTGGCTGTCAGCTATTATAGGCGGAGGCGAGAGCCTGGGGGCCTCCCGCCTGGATCTGCTACTGGTGTGAAACAGTGCAGCAGGGTTTCACTCAGTCTGTTTGCTACTGCTTATTTTGGCAGCAAATGTTCGCTAGGTGTCGCTGCTACCACCAATGCTCTCTGGCCACAGTAGCTTTACTGAACCCCAGGCCGTGTAACTCTCACTCACTGAGGTGGGACGCTAAGTATGTCCATGGGCCCACAGCGAAGGTGCTCAATTGTTTTCTTCAACGTGGTGCAGTGAAGGGGGAGGCACTAGGTGGCACTGCAACCACTTTCCATGATTTGCCGGTTGGCTGCAGCCTTTCCCCAGCTGGGCTGTTGCAGGGGGGTCCGTCTCTGGCCGT
Organism: Triturus cristatus; assembly: GCF_964204655.1. Taxonomy (NCBI): domain Eukaryota; kingdom Metazoa; phylum Chordata; class Amphibia; order Caudata; family Salamandridae; genus Triturus; species Triturus cristatus. Next base: position 1,071,726,668 of record NC_140583.1, read on the forward strand.
ATCTCTCTCACATTCTGGGAAGGGAGTGGAGCTGTAGACACGGCAGAGAGGAAGGGCCTCTCATCTCTTGCAGGCGGGCGAACGCTTCTCTTCTGGCTGCCTATAAGGTAAATGCAGGTCACCTACACTGGTGCGGCCGGAGCAGTGGCGATCATACTGTCGGCATGGTAGGGACTGTGTTTTCTTGCCTTAGCACCGGGCGACGCATGCAGGGCACTTAGGCGGGTTACTGGGCAGCTGCTAAGGGGTGCTTCGGCCACCGCCGGTCAGACCACGTCAGTTTCCTGGGTGTGTGGGAAGGTGCCAGAGCTACAGATTCTGGGCCACACGGCGCTGGCGTGGTAAGGCGGTTTCTGTCCTGCACACCTCGCTTTCATGCCGCCACCTCAGACTCGGTGGATCACGGCAGCTGTCCCAGAATGACAGGTCGTGCACTGCTCACGGATGGCTGCCATGCAGGCCGACCTCTCCTGTGAGTGATGGACAGTGTTGTGTGGGACGAGACTAGCGATGGCAGGCACTGGCAGCTTATGGGCATCTCAGCAGGTATGGGCCCAGATATGCGTCTGCCAGCTCGTGCGGCTCGTACTTTATTCATTTGTTTGATGCGCCGCTTAAATGTGAGAGGGTGCTTTGCACACTGTACCTTCTGTTCAGACTACCGGCTCCCTCCACGGCTGGAACGAGGAGGCCTCTTGCCGGCTGGTTGGCAGCGTGGGGTGCCTCGCTACTTGCAGCGCTCCCAATTTCACTGACTTCACTCTGCAGGGCCAGTCCGTATTACCGCCTCAGGGGCCTCAGCATGTGGGCAGCTGTCAGGCCCTGGTCGTATGTGTGTCCGCAGCAGGTGTGGGGCACCTTGGACACAGTTTACTCTCCCCCCCCACCAGGAACTGCGAGGGGGTTGTCAGCCTCCACGCGGGGCAGATCCCCTTGTCGCCATTGTTGTGTCTTGGGCCCTAGGCCCGCATGCCGTAGAATTAATGACACAGGCACATGATTGTAGTGACTGGAACTAGTCAACCAGCACATGCACCCGGGCCCTTTTATTTACAGGCTCACGTCCCTCGTGATGCCTGTGAGGGATGCGTGTGGGGGTGCAAGTGTGCCCATACGGGAGTGGCTACTAACTCTGTGCCTGAGGAGACACTAGAACGTGTCTCGCAGGACACAACAAGCGCCTATCTCACTGAGCTATCTTACAAGCTGATTTGTCGATTGCAGGTCGACCCTCTTCCCAGAGTGGGCTTCAGTTATACTTACAACAGCCCATCAATGGCATGTTATTGATCGCTGTCTCACTGTAATATTCGCTTTTTAGTTTTTGAGTGCAACTGGACATAGACAAATCTACCCTCGTTCTCTCTCCAATAATGAGATTTGTTTTTCCCATTTTACCATCTTCTTCTGACAACATGATTTATGCCTCAGACAGTAAAGAGTGCCCCTGGTTTTAAACACAAGTGGTAGTAATATCCGGTACTGGTAGTTCTAAAGAGGTTGCTTTATGAGGCGCACCAGGAAACACCACATTAGTGATTTCACTATCATAGAAGTGAGAAAAGAGTTATAAAGCCAATGTTAGCAATTGTATGCCGCAGAATGTCTTTTCTAGACACCCCTCCCAATCCACCCTCCACCCCCCTGGAAAAATAAGCGTTGCACATTGTGTTCTCTAGCCTCACTCTTGATTCAAGATATCCATTCCTGCAGGGGTGTACCTAAAAGTGGTGCAGCCAGTGCAGTGTCCCCGGAGACTAGAGGGTGAGGGAGGCCCAGAATGCCTTGCACCAAGCAGCAGGCATCTTAAAAGGCTGTCGTTTCCAAATTTTTTTTCTTCATTTTTCTAAAATGATTTTTATGATATTTCCCTTTCAGGCGTCTTCCCGGGCCTCTTACGTTTACTGTTGGCGAGAGAGCTGAGGGAAGTCAAGAGGAAGGGCTGAAAGCAACCTAAAGGTCTCAAGCAGGCAGCAGAGTGAAGCATTCTGTATTCAACCATGGGGAGGGCACCTGCCTGCCATTACACAAGATGCTTTATAATTGGGTGACTACACCATCCCTCATCCCATTACGCAGTAGCACAAGTGTAGAGGACAAGTGCCAAGAGGGTGAATTAGCCTGCTAGCACATCTGAATGTGGAGGCTGGTGGCGGCTGGCCAGCTCAGCCATCAGCCATTGATGAGTGGCAGGAGTTCTATTCTCAGTGGCAAATTAGCCGATTTGGCTGTATTGTTAGCCCTCGCTCCATTACTGTTCTATTTAAAATCTATTTCGTTCTTTACACTTTCAGTTGAACACGAGCTGTATTAAATTTTTTATGTAAAAACAGTAATTATTCCTGAAATGAAATTAGTCCGGCTTCTTTTTGGGAGTTTACTTGAGGAATTTTCGGCCTTAGAGCACATTGAGGGCAGGGAAAGATATACAATTTTAAAGCAGTTGGATAGCTCAGCGGGATGAGCACCTCCTGTAGAGCTTTGTGCGAACACAACAGTACAAAGGTTTGAGACTGGACAAACTCTGCCATTCATAATTTTCCATTGCGATAAAATAAGTACCAATGAGTTGGACAATTCTTACACTTTAAGGGGCATGAGGCTGTGGTTTGTGATGTGTGTTATGCGAATGGCCACCTCTTTTGTTATTGTGGGAATCTGCGCTCAGACCTAAAGAGAAGCCAGATTGACCTGCCACTTTGTGAGTTTAAGAATAATATAAACAAGCATTTGCAATGCAATAGGTCTCGCATTTGTGAGAGTTTAAGCTATTATTCATCTGTTTTGCTACTTAACACATAAATAAAAGGCATTGTTATTTACAATGCCAATAGCTCAAACTTGTAAATGTGAGACCTATTCAAAGAAGCGGCCGCCATTGTCCCGGGCTGCTCGGAAAGTGAAAGCAGGCATGTCGCGCCTGCAGTAGGAGAAACTCATTAAGGAAAATAGTGCATACAGACTAAAAATAAGAACCGTAGTAAAAGGGCCCATCCTCATGGGAGGTTACAAATGAATACCCAAAGAAATGGGGCTGCACAAATTATGTCGCTATACTGTGGATGAAAAACACACGAGTTTTTAATACTGCCCTCACCAACAGTAATCTGTGTCATGCTTCATCATAGGGCTGCTAACACACCTCCGAGCAAGCCAACGCTGAAGGTGGAGCAATAGGGAGGGGGAGACACAACAAACAAATAGAGAAACAGTGAGGGATCAAAAGGAAGTATGCAGAGAAAATAATTAAGCAACTACGAGGCACAGGGAGAGACTACTGGTTGGAGACAGCTCACCTTGATGAACGTGTGACTATAGGGAGCTGTTCTCGCTCCCCCGCCAGTTCAAGCACTGTTTTTAAATAAACTCGGTATCTCACTGGGAGTAAATTACTCTACCACTAGACCTGAGCATTTACTCAGATTTGAGACCACGCTCTACTTTACAAGTAAGGAGGTAGGGTGAGTGTCTAAGGGATCTACTGTTCATAGTCCTGATGAAAGCCAGGGGCATTGCATTAGCCGGCTGAAACATGTTGATAGTTTGCAGATTGGAGGAGTAGGTGGTCGTTGAGTGACCTTTTTATTCTTACCAGGGAATCCATCATTAAAGTATTTGTTCGGAGATCCCTTGGTCAGTTTTAATTATTTTCTCTGCACCCTTCCTTTTGATCCTGCACTGTTTCTCTATTTGTTTGTTGTGTCTATAGGGAGGCTGTTTCCTCCAGGATGTTTTCTGATTTTTTTTACATCAAGACTGTCAGTACATATGAGCCATTCTGCTCCTTTAGATCGTAAGTTATATTTTCAGTTTTGTGTGGGCACCTTAGTGTTGAGATATTTTACTGGGTCTACAGGCATTGGTCCAGCTTGCACAGTGTTGCCCAGTTTTGTTTTTGTCCAATCTATGCTCGCCCACACAACTTTTGGCTTGCCCCTACCTGCAGATGGCTCGAGGTGCGTAATTACCTTGTGTCCCTGGAATTTTTAGATCAGACTCCAGCCCTTCACTTATAGCCTCTGTGGCTACATTCCTGGCTGCATGTAGAAACTTCACAAAATGATCTGCTAATTCATGTCTTATTATGCTGGCTACTTTACAACACAGTAAATATGAGATGTTTTACTTTTGTATGGATCTGTACTGTGTCGTTTCATGTTGCATGTACAGTGTTATTGCTTTTATTATATTTTTATATCTGTGTCTTTCTGCTTGTATATCCTTTGTGGCTGAAATAAAGCTATTTTGTAATGTATTAAATAATTATGCGGTAACTCCTGTTTTCATATACACTGCAATTCAGCTCTCATTATGAGCAACAGGATTAGTTGTGCCGTGTGCGGGAGCTCCCGTTTCTGCACATGTCCTAATTATGTGTTTTGTTATAAACATTGGCAGTTCAAACCTGCCAACATTTTTGGGAGGGAAAATTCTTGGTATTTACTGGAACATATGGATTTTAGTCCAACAGGCGCCAACATGTTCATATTATTCCCAAACAATTTGTAATTTGGCATCATTTATCTCACCCAATAAATTCTGAGTCAGCGGAGTCGGATTTTATCAGGTGTAATAATATCACCCCAATGCCCAGACCACTCGTAAAGAGGGTCTGTGTATTCAAACCTGCCATGTTCCAGCCGGATACAAAGCGGCTTCCATAATGTATTGACACAGCAATGCCATGTGTCGCAAATTTATTATTTATTATGATTATTCTTTTTATTATAATTATTGATCACTGGCAACTGTTATAAATGATGTCATTTTTATTACACAGTATTTATCATTTTTATCCTCCATGCTTCACAACAATATAAGAATGTCAATAAGAATATATTGCAAGATAGTTTTACAACTTCAGAACTATTCGAAAGGCTGTGATATAAGACCCTACTGTTATCAATAGCAACCGTCATTTTATATGCTTTGATGAATGCAACATGAGTCAGGACAGGTGGGACCCATAACCTGCAGGCTCCTCACATACATTAGCAAGTGCATTAATAAGCTGAGAAAGCTGACTGCCAATGACATATAATAATGTAGGGCCCTGATTGAGGCGGCGTTTGGAGGCATGGTACAGCACCAGTAGAGTGTTGCAGCTTGGGTTCAACACCTGGCACAAGACAACTCTGATTCCACCTATCATTTCACCCGCTTTCATCTGACCCTTGGAAGTCAATGCTTTTCCTGCAGTGCTTAAATTAGGCCGGTGGCTTCCGGTGCTCAGCACCAGCACTTAATTGGTTTCGATGCGCGGTGCTGGCACTTACTTGTCAACACTGCACTAAGGACAGTCTGCCACATGGTGGTGCTGCTCATCTAATTTAGAGATGAGCAGAACAACAGTTTAAGAATACAATGTGCATTTAAAATGACTAGTAACTGCCTGCCCAGCCATTCCTTTAGCTTTGGGGACAGGGTCGGACTGGGAACCGAAACCGGCCCTGGCAAACTGCTCTGCTGACCCCCCTAGGGGGCTGACTGGGTGCGGCCGAGCTGTTTACAAGGGCTGGTTCCAGACGATTTTGTTACTGGGGGCCGATATTCTCGGCCCCTGTTAACAAAAACGGAACCCCAGGGACCCAAAAGAGGCCCCTACCCTGGGGGCCCACCGGGGTAACGCCTGGTGCCCGCTACGGCCAGTCCAGCCCTGCTTGGGGACATGGAATAATCTGAACTGATGCACTTGCAGGCGAGAGAGATGCATAGTATTTGTTTTGGCAACGATGACAGGGGCGATGGGTGGTGCAAGCTGCAGTCGCCTCCTGGTTAAGGCCCTGGCACTTATTATTTTACAAATTAAGAACTGAAAATTTCTTGTTTGGCCAGTAACTGGCTTTAAATAGCTGGGACCAGAGACTATTGTGTCACACTGCTCCCTCTAGAGGTCAGGAGAGGCGGTTCAGCGGATGAGTTCTTTGCTGTGCACCCAGGAGACCCAACAGTCAATTCTGGCTACCTCTCTTGACCAATTTGTGCGTGAATCTGAGGACGTATTTTCACATCTGCAAGTGAAAGCATTCCCCACATCTGCCAACAAGTGAGTTGATTCAAAGTAGGTTGACCCTAAAAACGAAACATTGTTTAAAAAGATAAAATTGAATGAACTTTACTGGAAAAAAAACCTTGAAAGCTTCGCCATCTTAGAAATCTGCGCCTGAAGCCCCTGACAGCATTATATTTTCTCAAGTTCCATCATAGACCCTGGTTAATGTACTTTTTGCACTCAAAGCTATGCCCCCGAGGACCACATGTCAACATTGTTAGTTCTGGCTTGACATTGCAGTCCCATACTATACCTATTATTATCAATTGTTTGAAATATAGATAGAGCGCGCTTGGACGCCACCCAGATAGGTATATCTCTCAAACCTCATACTGCTGATTGCCTGGTGAAGCATTCTGCCTCCGAAGAGCATGAGGGACTATTTTACATTTCAAAAGTACACTGAATGCTCACACCTTAATTTTTTTGTTTCTTTTTTATAGCAGCAGGATTTTCTAAATGTTTTAGTCTGGGGTCAGATTTTACATACTGCAGTCCTCCAGTTACACTGATGAACAAGGGAAAACAGTCTATACAACCAGGTTTTTACCACTTTGTGACTTTACCGCGCATTTTTAAGCTGGTATGTTTTTACAACGTGTAAGTTTTTACAACGGATTCTTTTACCACGCATTTGAGGTACGTTAGGGGCCGTGGGGGTCTCCCCCCACAAATACATTGTTTTTAAATGAATAAACAATGTATGGTAATGGCATCTGTTGTAAAAACATACATGTTGTACAGAAATGCCTTTTAAAAAAAGGCGAGGTTAAGGCTTCTGATCTATTTCCCTGTGTTGTTCCGTTGTACAACCATAAACAAGCCTTGGCAAAGCCTATTGTTCTGGCTTCCACAAATGCCGACAAAGGCAGTGTTGGACAGGCCTGTCGGGCAGTCTTTCACTCTGGCACTGCCAGAGGGGCAAGCTTAAAAAATCTAATGTGTAGCCTGCTTTTAGGTCCTGTCATGCCCCACGAGACCCAAAAACAAAAATTGTCCCCACACTGCCCCTTTCAAGCCGGCCCATCTGGCAGTGCCAGAGTAAAAGACTGCCTGACAGGTCAATCCAACACTGGACACAGGCATGCACAATTGCTATTACCATACTTCTGTAGGCTCGAGGCAGAGCCTCCAAGAGATCATAAAAGAGGACACAAGACCAACGTTACTTTTAGACCTAGGGGCATATTTACAATAACTGGCGCATCCCTGCATATCAGCAGGGATGCGCCAGTTATTGTGCGCCACAGCTCCGCCACAATGGATGCGCCGCATTTACAATGCGGCGCACCATGGGGCAAAAATGGCACAGATGCGTGACGCATCTGTGCCGTAAAAGTGGCGCATTGCTGGAGTTGCGACGCAGCTCCAGCAATGCTCTGGGGGCCCCCATCTTGTTAATGCTGCGTCAATCCTTACGCCTGCTTCAGGCAGGCGCAGGGTTTTGACGCAGCATGGGTCTAAAAGTGACTGAGTGAAATCATGTAGATTTCACTCAGCCACTTTTAGGAGGCGTTTCTGCGCCGGAACGCCCCCCCCTGCACAGTAACGCCTACATGTGGCGCAGGGCTTTACAACGTGACGCATCTCCCAGATGCGTCACGTTGTAAGTACCCCACACCATGGCACAGGATTTGCGCTGCCGCTGCGTCACAAAAGTGACGCAACGGCGGCGTAAATGAGACGCAAGGGGCTTGTAAATCTGCCCCCTAGAACTTTGGCACCTAATAAGGCATCTGAAGTAACGTTAGAAAATGCCTCTAACCTAAAAGTCAGATGATACATTGGTTAGAACTTAAATGAAGAAAAACCTGTATGTTAACCTTCATCAATATTCACCTTGAATGCATGGATGGATTCTATGCAGTCACAGACTTCTGCTACTTTTTTTTTTCTATCTGTAGAATTTTTATTTTTGCAGAAGTGAACACTGCTCATTATTAGGTCTCGCTAAACACCGCCTTATCCCCATGTTACAAGAGCTCTTGTTTTTAAAGAATGTTAAAAAATGTGAGCATTCGTTGGCCGAACGCCCTGGATCTGATTGCGCTGATTGATCCTTCTCGCATTGATACTTCTTGCATTAATCCTGTTTGGCTTTACAGTAGCTGCTTTGGGTTCACACATGTTTATGCCTTGCATATTAAGATAGGTGTTATTCCTTAACTTACCCTTATTGTAGTATTTTGACGCACAAGCATTGCAACTGCTGGGGTCAACCATTTTGCCTGTTCCCATGCATTTAATGCTGATGATTGTCTCGCTCACTGATCAATATTGAGACAGAAACAGTGACACACCTTTTGCATCTCGCTCAACGAACCAATGAGCGCCAACGCATCAACTATTTGTTTTATTCTTAGTACATATTGACACTATATGTAGGAAGAGCAGGGTAGTAGTATCATAATATTGTCTACACTACTGGACATACATTTGAATATTCTTTTTGGATGAACCCTATATATTTTTATGTATTGGGAAGACCTACTGACTCTATGATTTAAAAAAAAACATGTATCATGATTGTTGTTTGTACGCCATTTTGAACAATCTACCAACAAACTATAAAACTAGCCATCGATGATCTACATTTAATATTTATACATTTTTGCATGTATATTCATAATTTTTTATTTCAATTCCCATGTATTTCTCAAGTAGGGTTGGATGTTACGTCATCCTCCTTTTGAATCCCATTTATTTTAAATAACTTTCTAGTTACCTCCAAACAAAAATCCTCTGACTGATCGCTGGCTACTTATGCTAACATGTATTTAACAGTTGCAAACAATCCTGAAGGTTTAGAAGTGATTTAAAATTAAACTTTTGCCATAGTCAGTAAAACCGAAAACAAAAGGAGAAATCTTGAACACTAAGGGTAGGAGGCAAGACGGTTTCAGGGGCTGTGAGACATTAGCAGGACGTTCAACCGGCAGTGGCTTCCAGAATGGCGGGCCCAGATCAGTGAAGGAGTTCCCAAGAGGTTGAGTTTCCCCACATTGTAGCCTCTCAAGCCTAGGGAGTGGACAGCTACTCATCTCTCACTCCCTATATGAGTTGCCCAGTATGTATAGCCGTTCCGAGAAAGAGCGGGCTTGATTACACTGCATTTATTGCCTGTTAAGTCTATTAAACTACATACTCAGTTGAACTTTTCAAGCATTTTATGAACACAAATGGTTGGAATACTTCTGAATCCTCAGGCCTGGTGGGTCTTATGTTTGTACCAAATTTCAACATTGTGGTGGGGAAAGCTCTAAGTCCTGCTCAGAGTCTATATAAACATCAAAGTAATTAATTTTTCCAAAGGATGCAGAATCATGTCGCTCCATTCAAAAGAGGATGTGGTCCATCGGCTTAAACTGCCGACTTTGGTGCAGGAAACCAGGGTTCGAGCCTCGAGGTCGCGTCCACATCCTTTGATTCTGGGCAAATCACTTAATCTCCCCGTGCCTGAATATATAATGTAAATACGGTGCTCATGTACAGCGCTCCAATACCTTCAGGTCAGTTCACGCTATATAAATATGCAAAAAAAAAAAAAATACAAGATCTTCACCAGGGGCACCCACCTATAAGACTGGTACACTCCATGGATAAACGTCTAAGGACCTTCTGCCACCCCGAGTCTACCCTCGACGGGAACTAATTTCCTGTGAGGTAAGATGTGATGCATTTTATGATACAGGGAATGTAACTGCTGTAGCAGCCACAGCTGCCGACTTTGGAACCGGGGAACCAGGTTTGAATGCCGGCCACAGCTGAACATCCTGTGATTCTGGACAATTCACTTAATCTCCCTGAGCCATTAATATGGTTCTATTAAAAACCACTCCAATGTCATCGGGTCAAATTTGCGCTATATATAACTAAAAAAAAAGGTGCCTTGGTGGAGGAAGCAGATTGAGGGCCTTATTGTGAGTTTGGCGGTCCCATGGACCGCCAACCCCACTGTGCTGTTGTGGTCCGGCCGCTCTATTACAAGCAGGGCGGTTGGACTTCCATTGAACTGCTGCTGCTGCCTGGAATCCGCGATCCCTGGCGGTCTTGCAGTAGACTGAGGCCCCTAATATGCTGGTGGTGCCGCTGCGGCACCACCAGACATATTAGAAGTTTCCTCACTGCCACAGTTGTCATGGCATTGAGCCCATCATGAAAAGTGTGGCAGTGATGAAACCTGATTGCCTCTGCACCAGGGATGCATGCAGGGGGCACATGGTGTGCCCCCCCCATGTGCATGCACCCCCAGTTCCGGCAGGGCATGGACTTGCCAGTCCGCGCCCTGCAGGATTGTGCAATGGCGTTCCCATTGCGGTGCCTTGCTAAGGCTCACGTATGAGCCTTATATGAGCCTTAGCACTGCACCGCTGCGGGCCTGCCTCTGCAGCACCGTCTGACCTGGATTACAGTCAGAATCCGGCAGGCGGACTCAATATGACTTTGGTGGTGGGGCAGCGAGGCACTTGCGTGGCGGCCCGCTGCCACACCGACAAAGTCATAATAAGGCCCTTAGCTACTTCAGACCGTTTTTAAATGTACATGTGCCACCTTGGTGGGCTGGAGGTGGCTTTTTTGACTGCAGACAGTATGTGTGCTTAGAATCCAATTTCTAAGGAAGATTATTTTTTTAGCTACCGTAAGGAGTACATTGTTAGGTATGCCTTCTATAGGTGGAGAAAGTGCTTTACTGTTTAAGAATAGTGGTGGCCTTAATGAGAGCCAAGAGGTTTAACTGCTACAGAAGATGTGTATGGTCCATTGCTCTCTCTATGGGGAAGAGAGGGTTCATCTACTGAAGAACTGAAGACGGTGTGTATAGTTAGACGAGCCTCTATGAGCAGGAGAGGTTTAGCTACTGGGCCCTCTAAGGTATGCAGGGCTGTCAGGACGGTAAGAAGAGATGGCATTATACAAAAGACCCCACACTTTCCAAACCATCACTCAATTTGCTTCAGCAAAAGTTATACATATTTAAACTTAAAATAAGCCTGCCATCTTTATTAATCAAGACATATTACATGTCTTTCCCACTAGAGGGCGTCCAACAGGTTTTCTTCTTTTTCTGGCGTTTATATATTTTGTTAATACTCATAAACAGGTGTTTCATGCACCTCGCAAAAACGGGAAAACAAACGTCCAGAGAGGGCCAAACATTGATTTTTTTCCCCAGGCCTTGCAACAATTGACAAACCTGATGGGAAGGTAGGGGTTAGCTACTGCAGGTGTATGATAGATATGCGTCAGTGGGATCAGGTGGTTACCTACTGCTGAAGGTGCAAATGGTTAGATGTGCCGTCTGTGGATTCAAGGGGCCACATACTGATTCTCACACATACCATGTGGCACTGTAGGAGACCACTCACCCTGAAATTCGGAAAGAACTAAAACCATGGCTCTTTTCATCCAAGTAACTGCAAGGTACGGCCCACAAAACAAAGTGAATTAATAACCATAAGCGTAACTGCACCTAGTCTCACACCTCTAAACAGCACTTCCATCCCTGAGGAAGACCTGTCTGGTTAAGCTGCGCCATAAGGTGAGTGAAGAACATTCTGACTGATTAAGGTGTATATGTCCTCGTGTGTCCTCTGTATGGGTTCCCTGCTTCAGAAGGCATGTATGTAAGCGTCATCTGCTGCCCCAGAGATGTGTCCGTGCGTCAGAAGGGGCGCCCTCGGTTGGGAGTCCATCACTGCAGGAGCGTGTGCGTCAGATCTGCCTCCTAGAGGTCAGGGGGTGCAGCTGCGGTGCCGGACGAGCTCCCTGCCGATTGGAGGTTCCAAAACAGCATGTGTATGTGCCAGGTGTGTGCCCCGTGAGACGTGGAATTCAGCCCTGAATCTGCAGGGGTGTATGCATCCAATGCATGCCTGGGAAGGGCAGTGGAACTACGCTTTAGGTTCATATGCGTAACATATCTACCCGCGGAGATGTTTAAGCTACGCTAAAGGTAAATTATTCATCACGTGTGTGCTCTGAGTTGAGGTTTGAGAGACATTGAAGTGTTTCCGCGTCAGGGTGCGTCTTAAGGCGGGGTTTCCGCTGTGCTAATGATGTATCTATCTATCTATCATTTCTGTGCCCCGAGGTGAGGTTACAGCTACTCTGAAATTGCATCTGCGTCACACGAGTGCGTTGAGGCGAGGCTCCAGCTATGCTGCAAGTGGAGTAATAAATAGTGTGTCCTTAGGCGGTGTTTCATGTGTGTTCAATGTGTATATGATTTAGATGTGTGACCCGAGGCAAGGTGTCCGCTATGCTGAAGGTACATGTGCCTCAAAAGTGCGCCTCGAGACCGAGCTTCAGGTCCAATTAAAGTGTATATGCGCCAGGGTGAGCTGAGGCGGGGTGTCTGTCCAAAGGGCTCAACGTGTATGGGCGACAGGTGCGTTTTACTGACGCGGGGTTCCCAAGACGGGGCTTCAGCAGCCATTTGAAGGTGTATATGTGTCGGAGGCCTGCCCTGAGCAGGGGACTCTGCTACGCTGGAGGTGTATATACGCCAGATGAGCGCTCTGAGGCGACATGTCTGCTACCCTGGCCTGAAGTTGTGCATGCGCCATATCCGTACAGTGAGGCTGGGTTTCAGGAGGGCTGATCGTGTTGATGCGTTAGGGCGTGCCACGAGTATGTGTCAAAGCTCTGCCCAGAGCTACGTTTATGTGAGTGACTCGCATTCTACAGGGGTATATGAGTCAAAGAAATGTCATGTGGGGTGGGGGGTGGGGGTAGGGGCGGCAGTGCTCAAATAGGCTAACATTATATATGTGTCAGTTGTGTGCCCTGAAGAAGTGGGTCCGTCTCAAGATGGAGTCATCTGATCCGTGCATGAGCCGTGAGTGGGTTCCTGCCGGGGCCTCTTTGAGCCTCACCTGTTTCTCGGAGTACTCCGGCGAGTCGTACGCGGACAGGTCGTAGTAGGGAGTCTGGAGAGGCAGCTTCTTCATGTCCTCTTCTTGCTTCATGTTCTCCAGGTGCACCACCTGCGGGGAGTACAAGGACACAGGGTGAACTGAGAGGCGCCGCAGTGGCAGGGACTCACCGGGAGGGGGAGGCAGAGCCCCCTCAGCAGGGAGGAAGAATGTCTGAGGAGTCAGAGACAGCAAACATTGGTGCATTTTAGCGACCATGCGGAGAGACTCGTTGGGAGGGGCGGGGGAGTGCTGCGAGACATCGCGTGAATGTGAAACAAGGGGGAGGGGAGTTAAGGTAGATGGGTAGAGATGGTAAAATGGAGATAGATGAAGGGAGTGTGGACAAAGCAGAAGCAAAGAACTGTGCCTATCACATCCACAGCACTTGTCAACAACACTTCTATAGATGAATAGAACAGATTAACAAAACAGGCACTTCTCAGCTGTTCCTCCTGCATGTCAATAACACGGCACAAGCATCTATCTAAAATCTACTGTACTCTTATCGCAAAGGTATAAACAGATCTTACATTGCTGCTGTATTCCGAATGGTACATGTTTGACACTTCTCTTCTGCAGTGCTAAAACGTGAATTAGATATTAAAACATTTTGCATGTATCTACAAAACTATATCTGTTACTAAGTTTTTCAGGCGTCTAAACCAGAACTGGTGCAGTTTTGCAGACTTTACAAACGAAGTACTTTACAAAGGATTTGGCAAATCATTACTGCGTGGAAGACGACTCTGAAAATCTATTTTTGCAAAATAACCCTCCTACTACAAATTCATTTTTAATATTGTTTTGATGCAAAGCATAATTTTCTAGGTTTTTTTTTTTGCAATTTAAAATTTACAACTTAATGCGGTTGAGAAGATAATGAAGAAATGTTCGAAATTTGAGAAAGAAGAGCTTTTTTTGCAGTTCAAGGCTACTCACCTTGGCCAGGTAGCCCTAGCAGGTAAAACATCTGTAGGTTTAGCACATATAAATCTCGTCAGAGATGTGCAAACTGCAATGGATGACATTACATTACAGTCCTTATGCCTGATGGGAGAGCAAAGCTTCCAGTGTGTATCGAGATCCTGGCCGCCTTCTACAGAGTGCTGTGTGGTGCAAGGTGTTAATTACAGATTGACCTATTTAGGAGTGGGGACCGAGGTGCATGAAGTTTGGAAGCAGGCCATCAACATGGTACAGCTTCATCACAGCGCCAATACATAAGGTGTTAGTGCAATACTGTAAGGAGATATATATATATCATTTCACTGAAGAAAACAAAGGTTAAAGTATTGATATGTCAAGTAAATAAAACTTGTGCCATAAGGTAGATCCCCCACAAGCACATCTTTCTCATCTCTCATTTAATTTCAAATGCTGCGGTCTTAATATCAATGATGTCTTAGAAGATGTCACAAGTGATGTAATATGTTGGATAATTAATTGTTGCTAGAACTAGCATCTGTTGGTGTGGTTTCCCTTGTCTTTTTGACTCTGACCTCCTGTTTTAATTGTGGGCTGTATTTCGTTTTTGCTGGTTTTAGGACTCTGGGCACTTTGCCACTGCTGACCTTTGCTCAAGTGCAAGTGCTCCCTGTCTAAATTGTATTGGTGATTGGTTTATCCATGATTGGCATATTTGACTTACTAGTAAGTCCCTAATAAACTGCACCAGGTGTGCCCAGGGACTTATTAATCAAATGCTACTAGTAAGCCTGCAGCACTGATTGTGCCTGCACTGAAGCGTGGTTCTTCCTGACGCATAACCATAGCCTTTATCGCAGACCCCAGCTTGCTGTCGTAATGTGTCAGAAGACTCACTGCTGCGTGAGTCTCGAGCACCGCCAGGGCCGGACTGGGAACCAAAACCGGCCCTGGCAAAGTGCTCGACCGCCCCCCCCCCCCCGCTTGGGGGGGGGGGGCGCCAAGCTCTTTGCCAGGGCCGATTTTCGGCCGATTTTGTTACATGGCCGATTTTGCAGCTATGCTGCAAAAATGGCCCTGTAACAAAAACGGCCCCCAGGGGCCCAAAACCGGCCCCCACCCGTGCGGCGCACCGGGGGATTGCCCGGTGCCCGCTACGGCCAGTCCGGCCCTGAGCATCGCATTCCCGACGTCTATGACACCCTCTCTGACTCAGATGCATCACCTGCTTTGCCCTGTGGAATTGACGCAGCATCTGCCTCGCTGCTGTTGAATCGATTCAGCAAGTTTGGATTTTTGATGCATCGTCCCGGGGTGCTGATTCTTCTTCAACACTGCACGCAGTAAGGAACCGAGGCCACAAGTCCGGAAACCAATGCATCACCTCCCCTGTCAGTAAGAAACAGACACATCACCTTCCCTGTCAGTAGGGAACCGACGCATCACCTACCCTGCTTAGAAGAAAGGAAACAACGCCTCACCTCCCCTGCATAGTAAGGAACCAACACATCATTTGTTCTTCTGGCACCTCGCCTCCCCTGCATCTTGTCTCATACTTGATTTTTGACGCACCTAAGGCACTTTGTCTTAAACAAACTCATCCATTGATTTCTATGGACTAAGCTTTCTTAATCAGTTAAAAGTGATATTTTGACTTGTTTATGTTGGATTTTTGTCATTTTGGTGTTGTTTTATTCAGATAAATATTTGCTATTTTTTAACCCCTTCAGCGTGGCGCGGATTACCGCGCCGTGCTGAAGGTTCCGTGCGCAGGCGGGGCCGTGACGGAGCGGTTCCGTCATGCGCACAGCGCAACCGACGCGCATGACGGAACCGCTCTGTCACTCGCATCGCAGGGGTTAATGGGTGTGGAACCCTTTTGTAGTGTTTTCCCTGTGTTACTGTGCATACAAATACTTTACACATTGTCTGTGAGATAAGCCTGACTGCTCACGCCAAGCTACTAAGGGGGTGTGCAGGGGTTATCTTAGCTGGGTGATTCCCTTACCCTGACTTGAGTGAGAGTCCCTTCCCTCTGTCTTATTTTTACATTTTTATTAGGACTCGGGACTCAGTCCCAAGTACTAAAATGGCTGCCACCACTTCCTGGTTGATGTGGGGCTAGCCAATCAGATCTCAGCTTGAGATCTGTTGGATCACGAATCCTACGCAGCATGATATATACACATTTTTAAACTGTAATTTCTCAAATAAGTAACAGATTTACACCAAAACACGAACAGCTTTGTTTCTAGACCAATATCTAGCTTACTGCCAAATTTGGTGTAAATCCGTTCAGTGGTTTGTGCTGTTGGTATGTCAAAAGGTTCTAATGAAAAAAGGATTGGGAAAAATGCATTTTGGGACCCCCCCACTTTCTCTCAAACCCTGCCTGATGGATCACTCCAAAAAGCTCCATGCGCAAACTCGGCAAAAAGTAGCAGTTTTTTGGGAAGTGATGTGGAGATTTGTCAAATGGTGTGAATGTTGTTAGCAACACAAAGGGACATTTCCTATGGACCACAATCCTAACTATAACTACCAAATTGCAACTGATTTTTTGGGTTTGCCTATAACTTTGGTGCCGTTTGACAAATCTTGATGAAACTTTACATAAAAAGCCACCTCAGATCCTTACTGGAAAGTTTCGAGGTGATCCGTCAAGAGTGGGCCGAGAAAAAGGACAGGGTGCCAAAAAGGTGTCTTCCCCATGCAATTTCCCATAGGAAAATTCAACACGGCCAAAATGGCAGAGCAGAATTACACCAAATTTGGCAGAAAGCTAGCGCTATACCCAAAAAGCATGCTTTTGGTAACTTACTGCAAATCTAATCAGTAGTTTAAAAAAATTAAGATTTAAAAAAATCTAGGTATATTTAGGGCCGCAGGGAATCTGCTGAATCCAACAGATTAAAATAGAAGATCTGATTGGATGCCATAACATCAACAAAGATGTTGTGGCAGCCATTTTAGGACTTAGGGACTCAGTATTAATACCCTGACCCCTCTGGCTTTTAGACTGGTCACTCTGACACTCACCGCCCCCTGCCCGGGAGGGAGGGTTGAGGGGGGAGCAATTGTTAAATAAAAGCCCCTTGCTGTATACCCAGGACCTGGGGGGTTGGCGCAATGTTGGATTTATGGGCTGGGTTTGTACAGCTCCCCCTTGCTGAGCCATTTCAAGGCCCTGGAGACCCATGTACTGGGACTTCAATGGGGAGGGGAACCGTGCTTGCCCTCTCTGAGCCTTCTGAAGGCCCACAGACCCATGTCCTGGGGACAATGTCAATGTAATTGGGGAGGGTTGGTATGTGATACCTCTCCCTAAGCCTTCTGTGGTCCCGGGACCCCATCCTCCCGGGTTGATATTTTTTTATGGGAAGGAGGGTGTATGCCCCCCCTCGGCCAACTCTTTTGAAGGACCTGGAAACAACATCCCATAGGGCTGATTACATTTTTGGGGGGGAGGTGGTATGAGGTCCCCCTCCCTGAGACAAATTATAGCCCCAGTGACCTCATTCCCCCAGGGATGATTTCAGTTGTTTGGGGAGATGGGCATTGGGCAACCTCCCTGAGTCATAGTACGACCCCGTGGCTCTAACTATGTCTCCGACCTCCAGCGGGGACATAAATGCTCCTGCCAGGAGGGAGCAAATATTCCTTTTTGTTCCCTACCCGTAAACGGGGACAGGGAATAATAATTTCTCCTCTTGTGGAAGCAGAGAAAAAATCTGCTCCCACAGGGTGGGAGCATAGTTGTTGCAAGCTCCCACCAGCACAAAGGGTGGGTGTTGGCTGGGGAGCTGGGGAGCTGGCAGGTGTCTTGCGGATCCTGGATTTCTGAGAGTTGGGTGCCCGGGTGGGATGGGGCACCTACAAAAAATAGTGTGCAACTTCGCTGGCACCACGCAATTGATATATATCCTTTCTAGGTGGCCCCACCGGTTTTATCAGAAGCCCATTGTGTGTCCCCCTCTAAAATTCACTTCCACCGACTCCACTGGTCTGTTTGGGGGCTTCAAAAATCCTTAAGATGACTCTGGGCAAAGAGAGATAGTCAGAGGTAGAGGTACTTGGTTGGGGCCCTGGGCAATTGCCCAGGATTCCTGATCAGAAATGGTGTTTGGGGGTGGGAGGAGGGTTTGGAATCAAGGACCTTCTCCAACTGGGGATGGGCAATTACTTCAGGGGACATGGTGAAGGGAAGGGACAGAGGATGAGATGGTGTTCAGATTATGATGGGGGCCTGACATTCGCTGAGCTCACCAGCAATCCACCTACCACCACCTGCATCCCCTCACTGCAACAGGAATGGTATCCCTACTATTGCAAAGCACTCCCAAAGATACTTTTAAAAAACTTTAAAAAGCATAACACATTGCAACATTTAAAAAAAAATTGGAAAGTTGCCAGTTGTTTGACTTTGGAGATTTCCACGGTGGCAGTTCCTCCGCTAAGGAGGTGGCGCATCGCCCCACTGCTATTAAGCAGTGACGTTAAGGACAAATAAAATGATAATAACTTGCGCTATTATCATTTTATTTTGTCCTGATGTCCAGCAGCTTTGTGGGTTGGGACTGCTCTCCCGACAGGAGCAGGGGGAGTGATGAGCACACTGTAAGTGCATCTCGGGTCAGCCAAACATTCGTGCGCTCTTTGCATGTCTCCACGCAGGCTGCATTACAGCCTGTATGGAGAACATGCTCAGGCTCCCAGTCGGTGTCTAAGCGCCGAACCACTGCACTCAGACCAATCACAACGCTACATTGCAGCGTGCTGATTGCCTGATTGGGAGCCTGGGTGTGCTTCCTCATTAGGCAACAGAGAGGGACTACGGAGAGATGCGGCGATAAAGCGGCAAGAAGGTAAGTTATTTTCTTTTTCTTTTTTTACTCCCGCTTCCCCTGTGTCGCCCCCCACCCCTGATCCTTGCCGACCCTCACTGGATTTCCACATAAGTAGTCAGAAGCGGGCGCACTCTTATGTGAAATAGTGCTGCTCCTTCATATGCAGTTTCAAGCCCTTGGCTTGTTCCTTAGCAGAGTTGTTGTGAACGGCTCACAAGGAGTGCACCCAGTAAAATAGGCAATTTTCACAAGCATCAATGCATTCCATGAATTCAGCCCTACACAAGCGCCAACATTTTTCAACCTGCACAAGCATTTTATTTATGCAGGATGTAAAAAGAATTTGTGGAGAGAAATCTCTATTTTTGTAGACACACTGAATCAGGCTTAAGCAGATAAACTGCTTATTGGCGTGTTGAGTTACAATAGCCATGCTCCTTCCTTCCTCTTACATTGTTTAAAATATATTTTTTAATCTGCATCTTTATATGCAGACTAAAAACTAAAAAACTAAAAAATGTGTATCAGCTATACGTGTGTATTAAAATACGTACGGGCTTTATGCCTAGCAGATGTTCTCAGTATGTGGCTTTCTTTAGACTGATCCATATAATTATGTTTTAGGTTGTAAACAACTGCTTTAAGAGACCAATTTTCTCGGCGGTATGTGCATTTCCAGTGACAGGTCAGATACGGCCCTGGGGCCGTGATAGTTACAATAATAATAATAATAGCAATCAGGAAGGAGATGACAGTAATAATGTTAGTAATATGGAGATTTTAAAGGTATTTCTCACAGAGAGATGATGAACCCCGTATTATGTCTAAAATATATGTCACTGGCACAGATTTTCCATTACACAGTGGTTGTCTGTGTGTGTGGAGGTTGGGCTATGTATGTTATTTGCATATTGACAATGCTTATATATTGGTTTTCAGCAAGTCGAATGGTAATCCTTAGAACCTCATCAAAGGTTCTAGATTCAGAACTGTACAAGGATCAAAATGAAATATCATTGACAGCAGTTGTACTGTGTGCAAATTTGCAGAGGCCTCAAATTTGGAATTTCATATTTTTTTTTAGCAAAAATGGCTTCCGGGCTTCACAAAATTCAAAACTTATAAGTCTTTACTTTAAAAAAGGAGGCAGTTTCAGCAGGTCTTGGCAGCAGTGGAAAGCAGTTCCCACTGCTGCAATGACCGGCTAGTAGACTCCTAAGATTGAAAGTTGTCTCCTGTGTCATGTTCTTGATCCTTCAACCTGTGGGTAGAGAATCACCCCCATCAACTGCTCAACTTACGCCCTTTTCCTCCCTGTCTGCGTTCCGCTCTCCACACCCTTTGGGGAGAGAGGTTGCATAGGCTTGCCTCGGCATTTCCTGGCGCAGTACACATCATGAGCAAAGAAATAATAATAAAATCATTTATAAAGCGCCTGGTTACACCAACTAGTGTGTGCCCGCGCTAGGACCTGCTATATAAAAGGCTGACCTTAGACAAAAAAACAGACCTCCTTTGGATCTATACACTTCACTAGCCAATAATCCACACAGACCTCACAATAACAGGATGAGAATGGACATCAAGAGTATACTCAAAGAAACAATGTAAAAAAAAAATGTTTTTACATATTTATTCAGAGTTCATAAATAATCACATATATCACAAAGTATAAAATAATTTTTTGCACAGATGTTTGATAGAAATCCTGACAATATCTAAACACAAAAAATATGTAATATTAATAAAAAAAAAAAAATCCTTTTAAGCCCTAATGACAAATAAAATCACAAAATACATCAATGATCATATAACACAATGCATTTACAAATTGGGAAAGAAAAAAAAGGCATATAAAAGGCTGAGACAGGGCATACCCGTAAAGCTGGGGCAGATACAGGCAAACTAAACTCACAACTGGAAAAGCCACGTTTTCAAGCCTTTCCGGAAAACATTTTCCGAAGGTTCAGCGCGAAGAAGAGGAGGTAATGTATTCTACTTTTGTGCTGCCAGGTAGCCAAATGAGCAAGCACCCATTCTTGCTCGTTGGATTTTAGGGACCTTGAGCAGGTGAGCCCCTGTTGATCTCAGGTGACGTGTCACATTATAGGGTGTAAGAAGATCATGAAGGTAACTAGGTCCCTTGCCCTACAGACTCCAGTGACAAATGCGCAAGGCTTTAAAGAGCATTCCTTTGTTAACAGGCAGCCAGTGCAGGAGTTCAAGAGCAGGAAGCTCTCTCTGGTAGATTGAGAACTAGATGGGCTGCTGCATTCTGAATGCGTTGCAGCCTATGGAGACTTTTTGTTGTTGCTCCAGTGTGGAGACTGGTTCAGTGGATCTTGCTGCTCATCACTTGAAGTTGTATCCATTTGGGAAACTGGATCACTGAATAAACCAGTTTTCTGAGCAACACTAAAGCCTAGATTTGAGTGATTTTGCGTCAGGGTTGCGTCACTTTTATATCTCAGCACTGGCACAAAATCATTTTTGGTATTTACTAAGTGATGCAGATCCACTTTGTGTGCCTTTGCGTGGTTTACCACATACAAATTAACGTGACTTGGCCCATAGCGCTGCCTTGCATTACTTTGTTCAGGTAGAGGCCGGATGGAAAGGGCACGGGTGTTCCCATGCATCCACCAATGTATTTTGAAAGAAACCCAGATTACAAAGACCCTGAACAACTCCACTTGTACCAATATGGTGTTCTTACCCTTTTGTGCAGGGTGTCCGGTAACCTCAAGTAGATATGGCACTTTTCCGCTCTTTCCCATTCACACAACGCAGCACAGCAGCTTTGAATAAATATACCTCCTTTGTCTTTTGTCCGCCCACCATCTTTTGCTGAAACATGCCTATTTTTTTCATCAGCACAGACACAATTGCTTTTATTCTTTGGCAGCAGCATAGATTAGAAGACACTTTATCATACCGACCGCAAAATCTGCTGATGGCCTTTAAAAAGACACAGATTTCCTCCTGGGAGTTGGGAAAGTCTTGAGACATGATGTTAGTAGGCAATTTTTAGGGAGCCGGCCCTGCACTTGGGCTTCGAAGGGAAATTTCTCCACACATTTTAGCAAAAGAAACTGATTGTTGTTCTATTTTTTTCAGAATATTGTGTCCCTAAAATTATTCCTAAAAAAGATTGCCCTTTAGCATCAACATTGGAAACTGCATACATTATGGGATGATATTTTTTTAAAGTGCTATTCAGGATACAATATTTATGCCAGGCAACATTTATGTGTATGATATTCTGACATAAATCCGTCAGAATTTTACACTGCCCTCTTCCTACAATGTCTGCAGCTGGTACTTCCTGTCTGTGTATACCAATAACACTCCTCTGTGGCCCTTAACCTTCCCACACCTTTTCATTGATCCATCTTTGGAATATCCAATGACTGAAGGGTAAATCCCGAAACAATGGAACATGTTGCAACCTTTACAGCAAATTAGAAATGCATTCTGCTGAGTACATTAAACACAAATACAAAATCAATAACTTTAACTCTCAGCCCCCCTTGAATGCATCGACTGCTCCACTTCATTCTCAAACCCCCACATAAACTTAACAAATACCTCATGTAATATCGTAGCAAAGTGTAATAGAACAGAATAGAGTTAATAAAAAAAATGTCTTTGTCTTTCAGACATCACCAAGGAATATCCTATGTGATGAGCCAACACGATTTAAACAAGCTGTTCACCTCCCTGGTTTGCTTCCAGAGTAAAAAACAGAAATTGCTGTCAAGAATATATTTATATTTTGGGTAACACTTTCTGTTCAAAATATGATGTGTGACTGAAATTAGAAGTCGACTTTAAGCCAGAATCTCTAATAAGGCGCGGAATCCAAAAAGAGCCTTGTTACTTACACTCCGATGCGCATGCGTAGGAGGCGGGCTTTAAATGCAGCCTTTATCTACAGCAGATGTTTTATTATGATGCCTGAAATGTTATCCGAGCAATATTTTTAACCCTTCTAACAGATGCCAAATAAGACCAGCTGTAGCGTAGCAACTACTCAGCGAGTTCATCAACAGTGCCATATATCAGAAAAACGCACGCCAAAGGGACGCAAAGAAGCATTAGACATTGGAAGATGGCAGAGGGGGCTAAGCGTTATGGGCATTCTTGGACAATTAAAAAATGAACAGCAACACATTCGGCTGTCATTGATTTTTGAAAACCGCCTGGTTAAAATGAGTCTCATTATTACTGGTAATTTGTTTTGAAATTGTTAATCTTTTTTTCGCACTAGCTTCTGCAAAATCATTAATTCAACCTCCATTGTAGAGAAGTGGTTTGACCGGCTGCAAGAACGTCAGACCCCTCCTTGAAGGTGTTCTGAAATCTAAATGCTTTTAATTCGGTTATTGATCCTGTCATCCAGCCGACTCTCCATGTGGATGAGAGTTAAAAATTTGCAAACATTCGTGACAAGAATTTTCAATTCTATTAAGGACAAGGAGGCGAGGATTATGCTTTCTCATTTCTTTATTAGAAATGCCCAGCAGCCAATCAGAACAGTTTATAAAACGAAAAAACTTCAGTACCCATGAGTACCCGGGTACCACGTGACAACCATAGAGTCTCTCCTATATAAGGCACAACAGTAGACAGTACGTCCTCTTTCTTTGGTGAGGAGCAGTTCAAATGAAAACATGAAATCCAATGGAAAAAGAAGCAAGCCAGGAACCAAGTCAATCAGCCACAGACGGTGATCATCCTGACGTTAGAAACACCGCAAACGCCGAACAGAGGCAGGCAGCAGATGATCCAAGCGGAGTAAACAGGATAAACAGTAGAAATCACTATTTCGGGTCAGAACCTGAAAAGAAAAGTATAGCCGTAATACTCATCCAATAAAGAGAGTGAAGGCAATAAAAGGGAAGGGTAAACATGGAGAAATACAATGCATTGTCATAAATCAAATGCCACTGTGACAATGATAAACATGATACTCAGACATGAATTTGGGTGGGATAATCCTCGCCTCCTTGTCCTTAATAGAATTGAAAATTCTTGTCACGAATGTTTGCAAATTTTTAATTCTATGTCAGGACAGGAGGCTCCGATTATGCTTGTTCAAAGCTGATCCACCACAACAGAAGCAATATGTTCAATAGGCTTGTAATAAAACGTTTTGAACATAGAATCAGAAGACCAATCTGCGGTTTTCATGATGTCCAGTAATGAAACACCCATCGAGAACGCTTTAGAGGCCATGGCCCCGCGAGCCGAGTGAGCACCAAAAATGGAAACATCAATTCCAGCCTCAGATAAGAGCCATCTAACCCAGCGAGCTAATGTAGCAGGAGTAACAGGTCGAAAAGGTTTTTGCAAGGCAATAAGTAGTTGACCCTGTGTATCAGAACGTAAAGGTGCAGTACATACCTCGTAATCCTTGACACATTGAACAACGCAAAGGTTGGGATGATGAGGAAAGGATGGATAAATAACCGAAGAGGTAGCAGTCTTGGTGCGTTTAGAGATTAGAAAAGTGACACCCTCAGGAGTAAATCTTCGACCTGCCAAGTCTAACGCCCGCACGTCAGACACTCGTTTACAAGAAACGAGACATAACAGCATAGTCAATTTAGCAGAGAGCTGTTTACGAGAAAGTAATGAATTAGGAGGCCAAGCCTCCAAAAATCTCAAAACAATGGAGACATCCCAAAGCGAGACATATTTAGGACACGGAGGGTTCGCAAGACGAATGCCCTTAAGCAACTTGGAAATTAAAGGATGTTCACCCGCCGGTTTGCCATTAATGGGAACATGGGCGGCAGAGATGGCGGAACGGAAGTTGTTGACCGTACGATAGGCCAGACCAGAGGAAGCGAGAGAAGCTAGAAAATTAATAATCAGAGCCACATCCGCTGAAGCGGGATCAACTTCCCGCTGAACACACCAGTCACACCAACGCTTCCATGAGGCTCTATATCTTTTGTGAGTACTGGGAGACCAGGCGTCACTGATGAATTTGGAAGCGTCGCATGAAAGGCCTGGGAGCGACCAGCGATCCCCGAAATTCGGCACGCCAACAGAAGGAGATTGCCGGATAGAACCAGGGGATGCGGATCGCCCAGGGGATCCAGCAACAGATTCCACTTCTGGGGAAGAAGGAACGGAACCGCACAACACATCTCCAGAAGGTCCGGGAACCATGGTTGAGCTCTCCACAGCGGAACAATGAGAATCAGCTCCGTTTGAAAACGTTTCGAGTAGGCCAGAACCCTGGGAATCAACATGAACGGGGGAAAGGCGTAGCACAGAGTGGACGGCCAAATCTGAAGAAATGCATCTGTGGCCAGGGCTTTCGGGTCCGGCCTCCAGCTGAAGAATAGAGGGAGTTGAGTATTCAGGCGAGATGCAAACAGATCTAGGTGACAATGACCCCAAGTCCGACGGAGAATGCGAAAAATGCGCGGGTGAAGGCGCCAATCGCTGAAGTCGCGAAGATGGCGAGAGTTCCAGTCCGCAATCTGATTGCGGCAACCGGGAAGATATTCGGCAATAACTGTGATCTTTTGTTGAAGACAGAAGTGCCAAAAATCCTTGGCGATCTCCGCCAAAATCTTGGATCGTGTTCCCCCCAACTTGTTGACATATCGGACCGCTGAAACGTTGTCCATGCGGAGAAGAATACAACAATTGGTCTGATGAGGGGAGAAACACCGAATCGCAAAAGACCCCGCTAGAAGTTCTAGGCAATTGATGTGAAGAGACAGTTCCTGGGGAGACCAGCGACCCCCGGTGGAGATTGGTCCGCACCTGGCTCCCCAACCCCAAAGGCTGGCATCCGATTCTATCACCAGATCCGGAGCGGAGCCGAACAGGGCTCGTCCATTCCAGGCCTCCATGTGGTCCAACCACCATTGCATCTCGCTCTTCGCATCCTCGGAAAGAGGAATCAGATCTGAGTAGCGTAAACCTTTTTGGAGGTGACGAATCTTCAATCTCTGAAGTGCTCTGTAATGCAGGGGGCCTGGGAATATCGCCTGAATGGAGGACGCCAGGAGACCTACTACCCGAGCTAACGACCTCAAGGACACAATCTGTCTGGAAAGAACAGACCTCAATTCTCTCTTGATGTACCGAATCTTTTGGTGTGGTAATAAGAGCTGACAGGATAGGGAGTTCACTTGAAAACCCAGAAATTCGATTACTTGAGTAGGCTTCAAGATAGACTTTTGCGGATTGACTAGGAAACCCAGGGATTGTAGAAGGTCGATAGACCATTCCAGATGGGTTAATACTGTGAGGGGTTTGTCCGCCATGAGAAGAATGTCGTCGAGATAGATTATCAGGCGGACACCCCGAGCACGCAGACATTCCACTACCGGCCTCAGAAGTTTCGTGAAGCACCAGGGTGCTGACGAGAGGCCGAATGGGAGAACTGTGTATTCGTACCATATTCCTTGCCAACTGAATTGAAGAAAACGACGATGAGGCTCGTAAATGGGAATGGAAAGATAGGCATCCTTGAGGTCGAGCCGAACCATCCAGTCCCCTTCGCGCAGAAGATCGCGCAAAAGATGGATCCCTTCCATCTTGAAGTGTCTGTAGACTACACCTCCGTTGAAATCCTTCAAGTTGAGGACCAGACGATTGCCACCCCCTTTTTTCTGAACCAGAAAAACATTGCTGATAAACCCGTGAGGGTGGGGGACAGTTGACCTGATTGCCCCTTTGGCGAGAAGGGAGTCTATCTCTGCCGAAATAAACTTTTGATCCTGAAGAGAAAAATGGAGAGGAGGAGGGGGGAGGGATTGATGTTGGGCCTGATAGAATTCTATTTTGAAACCCTGAACAGTTTGCAGAACCCAAGCATCGTTGGAGATTTGACGCCAGTTCTGGAGAAAAGAACGTATTCTGCCCCCCAGAACCACCTCGGAAAAACAAATCAAACTCACCTGAGGTATTAGAGTCCTGGTAAGCACCTTGGTTGCCACCGGAACGGCCTTTCCGGAATTGTCCTCTTCCTTTTCGGGAAGGATAGAAGTTTGAGCGGGTGTTGTACCCGGAGTCCTGACCCCCGCCTCTCTGGGACTGATAACCTCTCTGGGAGGAGTTATTGGAGCCACGGCCGAACGAGCGTCCCCTATGTCGTCCGGCCCTGGCAAAAACCGGACGAAGTGCACGCTTGATAGAAGCTTGCGCCTTGTCCAAACCACTGAAGGTTGCTACAAATTTAGTAAGTTCCTTAAGGAACGGTTGGCCAAATAAAAGACCCTGTGCCACCGGGCCAGACTCGGAAGTTGAGAGTTCCGCCAATTTCGGGTCAATCTTCAGAAGAATAGAGCGGCGACGCTCACTAGAAATGGCACAATTTGCGTTGCCCAACTGGCAAATAGCCCTCTGAGCCCATTCTATGAGTTCATCTGGATCCACAAGAGACTCTGCTTCCTTGGCCTGGAATCCGAGATCAAGGATCTTGGTGAGGGGTCCCATCAAATCCAACATTTTATCTTGGCAGGACCGCCAAGATCTGTCCAGACCCTTTTTAGGGTCCTTAGCAAATTTCTTGAGATAAGAAAGCATCGTGGGGTCAATTTCTGGAGTGTCTGCCAGGTGATCTGCAAGATCCGGGCGAGGGCACTCGGAGCGGAGGCGAGCTCTAACCTCTTTTTCAAAAGGTTGTCGGATGTGCGCCTGGACATACTCAGCTACTGCAGGAGAAGGAAGCCATGAAGATGAATGGGGGTGGTAGATCTCCGAAGGCTCAAAGGTTAAGACTTGCGGGTGAGTAGGAGCGTCCACATAATGCTCCTTGCGAGCTTTCTTGCGTGGTGGAGGGACATCCTGGTCAGATGAGGAAGAAGGAGGACCGTCAGAATCAGTGTGACAGGCTGCCGAGGTAGAAGCGCCTACCAAAGGACTTGTGGAAGCCTTTTCTGAGGCTAGAGTTTTAGCCAGACGTTTGAAATCCGCCCTGTGTGGATTTATGGGGGATTTGGAAGAGCGAGAAGAAGGTAACCAACCTTGCTGCTTTGCATATTGCGTCAAATGACGCTTCAAAGGGTTAATAGCGTGGACCAGGGCTTTGGTAACGGAGTGCTGAACTCCTTGGTCCAATGCTTCAACTAAATCTTGCTCCAGGAAACCTGAGCTCTCCTCTTCGTAAGAGTAATCATCTTCATCAAAGTATTCTTCCATTATTCTTAATTTCACTGGAAAAAGTGAAAGTAATGCCCACCAAATGACAATTTAATGTCAAGTAATATTACAATGCCAAAGGCACAATTCAGGGGGAGTGAAAAAACCCCACAGCAAGCCAATTAATGGACAGAAAAAAGGCTGACCAAAAATAAATAATTAAATTAATTGTGGAGGGAGGGCTTGCTGAGTCACTCTAGGCAGAGCCTATGCGTAATTATACAGCCCCAGGCCTTTAACCAGCAAAGGGCGTCGATGGGGCTGAAGAGAAGCTGAGGCAGTGGGCAGCGGTGTGGAGAACAACCGATTCCTGTGCTCCGTGTGAAAACACGGTTTGTAAACAAAGAAAATGGCCGCCGCGCATGCGCGGAACGGCCGCCTCAGTTCGTAAGCAAATAGAGAAGCACGCGCGTCAGCGCGAGCTTCTCAGCCCCTATTCTCCCACTCCACTTAAATCTGGACACCGACGCTCGAGCGAGCGTCACGGCCAAGGGAGGTGAGCCCACGCTCCCTGCATGCGCGCCGCGCGAAGCGGAGTAAACAAAATAAGCGAACCGGGACAGCGCGCAACAATGTAGCGACAGCTAATACAATTTGGAAGCGAGCGCGTCCCAACAGAAGTGCACAAATACCAATGCAACAATGTAACAGTTATAAAATGAAAAAGGCACTTAACTGGCTGCGGAGCAGCAAAGAAAGAGGACGTACTATCTACTGTTGTGCCTTATATAGGAGAGACTCTATGGTTGTCACGTGGTACCCGGGTACTCATGGGTACTGAAGTTTTTTCGTTTTATAAACTGTTCTGATTGGCTGCTGGGCATTTCTAATAAAGAAATGAGAAAGCATAATCGGAGCCTCCTGTCCTGACATAGAATTTATGGCAGCCTTTGGGGAGGAGCTTGCAAGGGAGGGATGCCAGCCAGCGGTGAACTGCTCAACCTAGAATGCTGGTTTGCGAGACAAAGAAGAGATACGTTGATCAAACATGGCGGCAGGGCCAGGCATTTCCAAACTCTAGTGACGTTTTATTTTTGCACTTTGCTGGCTTTTCAATACAATCCAGATCATTTTAGGTCCTTAACAATGGTTTGCAACTAGCACGCTTGTTCAAGTGCATTCAAACTTAAGCTAAGGCAGTGCATCACCATCAATAAAACAGACCGTAACTTGTATGCAAACAAATGGTAGAATTGCTGCTAAACCCAGTGAAACAGAGGGAGGACTTAACGGGTCTAACTGTAAACACAGACACCATTGTTGTCAATCAAATTCTGAGTTCAAAACCGCATTGCTCAAAATTATTCTGACACTGTACCCATTAAAACGATAGTGTGAGGACTGTCACTTCTTTAAATGAGGAATGTGACTTTATGTACAGGGATAATCATTTTAGAGGATGACAAGATCAACACCCTCACTTAGGGGATGATTTATATGATGGCGGTAAGGATGCTCATTGCAACGGCGACGGAGTATCCTTACTGACAACATAAAGGTCCGTCCGCCGGATTTAGATGCCGGCCGACCGTAGGTTTGGCTACGCCAGGGACTACTCTGTCACCACCATAGCCAAACCACTCCAACGGCCCGTCAGAGTAATGGCTGTCAGAGAGTGGCTATATGTTCACCTACCCAATCAAGATATTTGGTCATTTTGCCTTTATTTTTTTTACTATCCAGCACCACAAGGCAAACTGTGGCAGAGAGGGACAGTAATATGCTAATACTGTTACCCTCGCTATAGGAGATGGTTCATTTGGCAAGGGGAGCATTACATTTTTTATTTTCAAAATGAAAATCCTTTTGAAAATAAACAATGAAAACTCTTTGGTGACCTAACAGTGGAATACATTGGCAGGAACTGACAATGCATTATAAATGACGGCCTTCTTGGCAGTAATTTATAAATGAGGCGGGCAGTATCTCCGAGTCTTCCACATCCCCCTGGCGGAATGGTGGGCGGTCCACCAACCTATAAATGAGGCCCTTAGTTTCACACCACAGAGCCCCAAAAAAAGACCTCATAGAATAGTTCCATGCTTGGAGAAGGTAAGTTTGCACAGAAAGACAAATCAACCTTACAGCAATCACAGTTTGTGAGCATTTACAAATCTACTTTGGGCTGATGGCAGACGACCTCCCATCCCCGCCCCCCCACCCCCGCCCCTCTTCACAGTGGTAGACTCCTTGGTTTCGACTCAAG
The DNA here is from genome assembly GCF_964204655.1 of Triturus cristatus. Taxonomy (NCBI): domain Eukaryota; kingdom Metazoa; phylum Chordata; class Amphibia; order Caudata; family Salamandridae; genus Triturus; species Triturus cristatus. Next base: position 1,071,756,785 of record NC_140583.1, read on the forward strand.
ACGTGCCTAAATGTTTGTTTCAAACACTACAGATTTACATGATGTACAATTTGCAGTCTCTATCACAATTTCACACCGGCAAACTGTCACAACTGTGGTGAGGTGGTTCCAAAATGGGGGTGTCCAAGATCATTCGAGAAGGGCCAGCTTTCATGCTAGTTTTTCAAATATTGAGAACCTAGATACATTCACAAAAACATATCTAAATGGAAATATTTTTTATAGTCAGGTGTTAGATAGAACCCCTGGAACTCTTGGACAATCATTGGCATTCTATTTGTACAATCTGCCCCCCATGTGTCCAAACCCTCTTGAAGATTTGCATGAGCTTGTTGATACAGTATGCAGATTTCAGATGGCTCCCAATTACTGCCAGGCTTAATGTGCACAGGGGTTTGGCACACTAGCCCCTGAGATGCAACAAACACGGATTTGTGGAATAATTGTGGAGACTGAAGGAAGCTCCTTCCAGCACCAGAGAAATGTACAAATGAGGTCATAAGGGAACTGAGTGTGGAGGTGAAATCTGCGGCGCGCACCACTTTCAACAGAAGAAAAATAAATGAAAATGAAATAACTGCCACAATCTGTGTCAATTCCTGGAATTGTATTTGCACCCAGAGCCACAGTGGCTGCCACACTGTATGTCACTTACTGTATCATAAAAAAATTAAAAAATAACAACAAAAAACGCAATTTGCAGCAAAAACACAAGGCGTGAGTTTGTAAAATTATCCATGCATGTACATATGGGACTTTATCTAGTCCAATTTTATATCTCCTGATTTTTTTCCATACGCATATATATGTTAAAATCTGGAGGTATATTATCTGCAGTGAGGCCTCTAGTACAAAATGGGGGGCTAGTGTAAGAAAACGTACAACTGCATGTTAAAAACCACACACAGTTCTGTGTAGTGATAAATAAATAGCAAAAATGGGACAGAACGGGTGTATTTGTGCAGTGAGATAAAATTCCTACGTGGAAGGATGTCTGGAAATGACACGCGCACACACACACACACACACTTTTTAAGTTTGATAAAAGTGGATCTTTTCTCAATAATTTTAATATGTGTGCTAGGAGTTGCTATCTGCTTCTAGACTCTCAATAATGCAGCAAATACAATTCTCTACTATACTGCTATGCTTTAAATTCTCCGGAATATTAGCTCTCAATCAGGTTTGTTCATTTTTTAAGTCTTTGTTACGTTTAGTTTTCAAAAGTTTTAAATAATATTTTTGGGTAATTATAGCAATTGTGAGAAGACAGGGCATTGATGCTTTTAAGATACTGAAGTCATAGTACCTAGGAAAATTAGGGCTGGACCCTCACCTATCGCATCATGTTTACCCTCTGCTGAAACACCCACTTCAAGACAACATTAACTTCAGTGTGCAAGAACATTTTGGAGATGCTAACTTTTTAGACTTTTCAGGCTGTGTTAATGTCCCTGAAGTCCACTTTTCCTGCTTCCGTTACTGCAGGTAGAACTTTTTTAAGAGGCTCTAAATACAGCAAGCAATGGGATATGCCAAGGAAACCTTTCAAATCTCTCATCTAATAGGTTTAGAATTTACTTTGCCTTTTGCCAGGCTGTGATATCTCAGGCCCAAATCTAAAGTGGGAAAATGCATCTCTTTGTCCAAACCTCAGCATCTCTGCTCAGCTTTAGTATGTGCTCCTTTTGGACTGAATCAATGCGGATCACCTTGGCAGGCAGTAGTACACCTAGAAATATGAGATGGAAGGTCCCTGAACCACCAGGGGTGACAAGAAGATCCTCTAATCTGCAGGGATCCCAGGAGGCCCAGGCCCACAAGAGGCACAATGGTGTGAACCAGCGGAGCTGACCAGATCTCCCTCCAAACTTTATGGAGAAGGAGGAAAGGACACCAATGAGTCTAAGGCTTAAACAGGGGCCAGAAGGAACTTAAATTGGCGAAAAGGGATCCAGAGTCAGGGTCGGATTGGCCTTTAGGGCAATGAGGAAGTGCCTGATGGGTTGATCTGAAAAGTCTGTGTTAACAGTTTTTTGTGACTGTTTGTGGACCTGTTTTATCGTCTGCTGGGACAGTTTTTAGTGTTGATTTCCCTGAAATTATTACCTGTATTAGGCACAGATACACACAGTCTTCGTACCGTGCAAAGCTCTTATACAGTGTGTTTTTACAAGTTCTAAACTGCCCCAATTTGCAAACCTAGGATACGTCTTAGATGCCTAATCCACTAATGAGGGCCACTTTTATTTTGGTCCCCAGGCCTATTTCCTGTCCCAGTCCGAACTGGTCCAGAGTAGCAAGAGTGGCCCAGAGCATATAGAAAGGTCCAATAAGGGAACAGAAGGGACCCTGAATAAAATAAGTTGTCCAGGTATGGAGGGAATGATGAAAAGATGGCAAGGAGAAGAGAGAAGGGAGGCAGCAGAACGAGATGCAGAAAGACACCAACATTCTAAACATTATGGATTGAATGAGCTGCATTCATTAGTACCTGTATATCTTCAGCTGTTAAATGACTCTTCATTTCCGGTTTCTTCTTTGGAGGAGGAGGAGCTGGCTTGTGAGATGGAGGCAGGTCAATCCTTTCAAGAAAGAAACAGCAATGTAAGTTTCAAATATATGAACTTTCCATCCTAGTTAGAAAACTTCTGAAGGAAACCTATGCGGGATAAGGATCTCAACTCTCCTCTCTCCGCCCAAAGTACAGCAGCAGAAATCTGGCAAACCTAGGCCTCATGCAGCAACAAGACTCCATCACAAACACGCCTAAAATAATGATGCTGTGAAAGTAAGTTCAATGTAGAAAGACTAACCACATGACAGGCCTTATTGTTCAAGACCAAGCACCGACCAAGCCAAGAACTGTTGAACATCTTAGAGGGCACTGAAAAGCTCTACGTCCAACGTGAACCATCCTGGCTGAGAGATAATTCAGCTCTATAGTGGAGGGCATCATTTAAATATGACCCCCAACCTTACTGGACAGAGAAAATCCCACAGTGCAACCGAAACAAAGGGAAAGAGATTAGAAAGACTGCCAATCAAACATGATCCATGCTCCCAAGGACATTCTGCAGTTTCATATGCTGAAATGAAGTTCGAAGGAACAGGGATTTGTGCCTTAAACGAGACCCCCTGGCAGAGACAACGGAGGTGAAAAAGAAAAAAATAGAACAAGTAAAAAGACTAAAGAAGTACAAAACGAATTAAAGTAGGGGAAAATGCACACTCAAAATAAGAGACAATAAAGAAAAGAAGAGCAAGGCGACTTAGAATACAAAGCAGAAGGAGATGAGGAATATAAACAAAGAATGAAGAAGAGAAGAAAACGGAAGAAAAGAAGAAGAAATAGATGAATAGCAGGTAGGAAGAGAACAAGAAGAGAAAAGAGAATAAGAAAGACGAGGAAGTAAAGGAGATGGAAAATAAGGAGGAAAATATTAAGGAGATTATCAAGTTACAAAGGAAGATGATGACAAAGAGGAAGGGGAAAAAGAATAAGTAGAACAAGAGGAAGATGAGAAACAGGGTGAGTAATAATAAGATAAACAAGGAAAAAAGAAAAAGAGAAAACAAACAATAGACTAAGAAGAAGGCAAAGAAGGAGAAGAAGGGAAGAGGGGAGCAGGAGGTCAAGAAAGAGGAGATGAGAAAAGAGATGAAAAAGAAGTAAAAGAAGTAGAAAAGACATACAAGATGAAGAACAAGAAAGACCGGGATGGAACAAAGAAGAAGAAAGAAATGGAGCACAGTAGACTTGCTAGAGGAAGAAGAGGGAAAAGAAGAAGAGAGCGGGAGGAGACAGAAGATGAAGAAGATGAAAAGAAGAACAATAAGTAGGAGGTGAAGAGAGGAAGAGAAGTAAAACTAAAAAGAAGGAAGAGCAGGAGGAGAGGAAAATGACAAAGACAAAGAAATAAAATGAAAAACAAGAAGAAGGAAGATCGGGGGAGACAAAGAAAAACGAAGAAGTAAAGTAAGGAAGCACAGGAGGGGATGAAGACGAAAAGAAAAAAATGGGGGAGGAGGAGCGAACGATAACGATGTAGAATTGAATGAATGAAAACCCCTTTTATGAATGTCACGGTCGCACCGTGAATAGCAGCCCTTATAAATATCTGCTTATGCACCTGTGTTCGACAAACTGCTTGAAATTGGAATGTGAAGGCTTGCATGTGCGCACCTTGATCTTTTAGAAAAAAAGCTAAATTTTGCATTCCTTGTAGTTCTGCAATTAATGTGTCTCATTAAGAATTTACAAAGCTTCAGCAAAAAGTCCATTACCTGCACCGGGGAATGAAGTGATCCCAAACACAATTTCAGAGCTGGGTCAGAAATTTTAACTGGGAATGAAACCATTAACAATACATTTGAATTTCGCTTTCTTCCCAGTGTGACAGCGACCACAGGAAAAAAACAAAAGGTAGAAAGAGTTAAAGAGAGGCAAGGCCGGGGTTGAGAAAAAGAGTGCTCTAGAGAGACCCAAGAAAGATGGAAAAATGGCAGAAGTCGGGTACAGACCAAGTGAAATAGAGATTGAGGCAAAGATTGAGGGAGGGACAGAGAATGAATAATGACAGGTCTAAAGAAAGACATTGACAAGGATACAGAAATAAAAGTCCAAAGACAGTGGGAGCAAAGAGAGATAGAGAGACTGAGTGAAGCAAGGGCAGACAGAAGAAGGGGGTGAGAAGAGACATTCAGAATAACTAGAAAAAAATATACTGGGTTAAAAATAGACAGAGGTGAGATCGTGGAGTGTTTTGCTGACCACCTCCGGGCGGTGTACTCCCCGGTGTCTGATAGAGAAGAGGATGACTCTCGTCTCTTGCTGCGGGATATTGCCTTGCCCGGCCTATCCGTCGAGGACCGTGAGCAGATGGATGCCTCCCTGTCTGTCGCCGAGATTGCTACCGCGATTCGTTCCCTTCGCTCGGGCAAGGCTATGGGCCCCAACGGACCGCCGATTGAACTGTATAAACTACGCCCGGATAAAATCGCGCCCTTCCTCCATCGTATGTTTCTGGAGTCGCTCGAGCGGGGTTCCCTTCCCGACGACCAGCGTCTGGCTACTATAGTTGTTATTCCCAAGGACGGTAAGCCGCGAGACCGCTGTGCCTCATATAGGCCTATCTCCCTACTAAATGCCGAACCGAAAATCCTTGCCAAGGTTCTCGCTAATCGCTTGCTGGGAGTTATCTGTGATTTGATACATCCGGATCAAGGCGGCTTTATCCCTCATCGTAATACCGCTCTCAACTTGCGGCGTCTACATGGCGTCCTCGCTAGGGCGGAGTACTTCTCTGAACCGGCCATATTGGTTTCCTTAGACGCCACGATGGCCTTTGATACCATCGAGTGGCCATTCCTTTGGGCCGTATTGGCGAAGTTTGGCTTTGGGGAGGGATTTATTGGTTGGGTGAAGCTCCTCTATGCTGGTCCAATGGCTCAGGTGGTTGTCAATGGGTGGGTTTCTCGGCCCTTCGCGCTCGGGAGGGGTACTAGGCAGGGGTGCCCGTTGTCCCCTCTGCTCTTTGCTCTCGCCTTGGAACCGCTCGCTGCCTGGCTCCGCTGGGAGCCCTCGATCAGAGGGATCCGGTGGGCCCCGGGCTTCGAGGATCGGGTCTCGTTGTACGCGGATGATATTCTTCTGTACCTCACCTCGCCGCGGAAGTCGCTCAATGTGCTTTTTGATGTCCTTACTTCCTTCGGGAGAAATTCGGGTTTGATAATTAACTGGTCCAAATCTTGCGTGTATCCTATCTCCGGTGGCCTTCCTCTCTTGCCGCCTCGGCTTCCGATCCAAACGTCTCAATCCGGCTTTAAATACTTGGGGGTATACGTTTCGTTGGATCCGGCGGTCCGCTATGAGCAGAATCTCCTGTCTCCCCTCCGGCGTTTGAGGGCGGACACGGCTCGGTGGTGTAAGTTGCCCTTGTCTCCACTTGGTCGCGCAGCACTGTTTAAAATGATGTCCCTTCCCAGATTTCTTTACGCTCTCCAGAACTCCTTCGATATCATTCCGGCGGCCTACTTTAGGGAAGTGGAGAGTTTGCAGAGGAAACTGGTTTGGGACTGTCGTGCGCGTATCGCTTTGGCAAAGCTGACTCTTCCCTGGTATGACGGGGGCATCGCGCTTCCTGACATTAGAAGGTACTATTGGGCCTCCCAGCTGTCTGCCATTAACCATGCTACGTACGCTCCTGGCTCGAACCCGGCATATGAGATGGATAAATTCCTGCTTCCCGGCGGTAACTATAACAGAGCGCTTTACTCTCGATCTGCTGGAAGGACCCTCACGGGCCCTACTAGGATTGTGGTACGTGTGTGGAAGGCGGCGAATGTAGCTGTGGGCTGGAGTGCTACTCCTCTATTCGCCTCTGAGCGCTTGGGAAGCCTCTGGACAACGAAAGGCTTTGAGCACTGGGATACGATCGGCATTAGCAGAGTGGGGGACCTATGGGTTAAAGGCGCGGTTAAATCCTTCGCGGCGCTTCAGAGCGAGTACGAGCTTAGTGAAAGGGAGTTCTTCCGCTATGCCCATGTTCGGCACACCCTACTCTCGGTCTTTGGGGAGGGGACCACGGTCCCTGTCTCTTCGCCTCTCGAGGACCGTATACTCGACGGACACGTCCCCGACAGTACTATCTCCCTGATTTATAAAAAACTAATAAATAATCGGGCTGATCTCTTGGTGCGTCTTCGGGAGGCATGGACGGGAGATGGGGTGGAGTTGGACGACGAGGACTGGCAGTCTGCGCTGTCATCCCCTAAGGAGGTTGCCATCCCGGCCCGTCTCCGTCTGGTCCAGCTTAAGATTCTCCATCGTGCCTATGTGACGGGTCCCCGTTTGGTCTCGATGGGGTTTTCTGATGACGGGCTCTGTAAGCGTGGCTGCGGGCTCAGTGCCACCTTTCTCCACATCCTCTGGGAGTGCCGCGAGGTGGCGGAATATTGGCACCAGGTGCATGATGTTATGAAACGAGTCACTGGGGTCGCTCTGCTGCCGGAGGTGCGCCGATGTGTTCTGAATGTGTGGGAGCCCAATGACTATAATGCGGCTCAGGCTCGGTGGGCGGCCCTTGGGAACATGATCGCAAAGAGAGATATTGCGCAGCTTTGGGGTTCCCAACGGCCTCCCACCGTGTCCGTATGGAAGGAGAACATGGACTGGTGCATGTTCAGGGAGAAGACGGTGTATGTGGCTCGTGGTAAACCGGGGGCGTGGGGTAGAATCTGGGGTCAGTGGAATGTGTATCGAGGGACTATCTGTTCTCCCCCCCTGGTGGATACATCTGAGGTTGCCTTGTCCCCCTGATCCTTGAGGGTTCCTTGCTTACTCTGTTCATCTGAGTATAGATTTGGTTTTCCCGTGGCCCCCCCCTCCCTCTCAGACCCCCTTTTATTGACCACCCTAGGGTGGTCCTATGTGGAGTTCCTCTGCTATGGTTAGACGCCCTTTCAATGTTTTTCGCCTTGCTTTTTGTTTTTCTTTACTTTGGTTGATAGTTATGTAAAAAGGGTGTATCCTGACTTCCATTATGTGCAGCTTGATCTCCTGTCATTTAGCGGAGCCCCTGCGGGCCAGTCATTGTTTTTGAACTGCTCGATCATTTCTGCATACTAGCGGCCGGCCCAGGAGGTTGTAGGCCCGTGCTTGTACCCTTTTTCTCTGCACAATAAAATTTTTATAAAATTAAAAAAAAAAAAAAAAAAAATAGACAGAGGAAAAGCACGAGAGAGAGAGACAGAGCAAGAAGCAGAGGGAAAGAGAGGTGTGTTTGTGTGTGTGTATAAATGTTACCATGTGCTTGGACTTTGTGTGTAACGATATAATAAGAAATTCGTTATGCAAGTTTTAAAAATATCTCCTATATTGAACCCTACATAGACCATGGCTATGAGTTTGGTGGAATTCTATGTCTAAATTCCCTGTGGCAGAGAGTCCTGTCACTGGCCACTATCGCTGCATGGAAGTCCACCTATAATGAGATAAACCACTTGAAATGCGGAATAACTATGCAGACATGAAATTACCACGCCAAATGCTCTGATGTTCGCTATTCCGAGAGGTTTAAGGCTCCTTTTCGCACCTGCTGTGGGCAGGTGGTAAATGGGAGCTGTGGTTTACATGCGCGGGGGAGGGGGGTAATGAAAGAAGAGTTTTGGCAGGCTAGAGCAGTGCACGCTCTTCCTTTGACATAGGAAAAGCTTGGAAGGGACTGGGAGACGAGGCATGGCTGCTGTTGCACCCAAAGCCTTGGGCAATTTTCCCAATTGTACTTTCTGGCTAGTAAAATCACGTCTGGTGTTCCCACGCTGCGGAAAGCCGCAAGCTGGAAGATTAGACCATTCGTGATCAGGTCGAGTGGTATCCCAAGCAGGAATTCTGCTCTGCCTGACTCATAATCAGGTCCATAGTGGTGGAGTCTGCTTGTGAAGTGCAAGAGATGTGTGAGCGATAAAAGGTTAGGTCCAGTTGAACCCGGATGCAAGCCGTTGAGCCTCTTCCCATCATTTCTCATTCTCTCTGTCCTTGTCACTCTGAGATCTCATCTGAATAGCAGTCCGAGTAGCTCACGCTGCAGTGTTTATAAATATTTATGAAGGAAAGTTGTGGGAGAAATGAAGGGTTCCTCGATCAAATGCCTCAAGCGCCACACACAAAGGCAGATTCGCCAAAAACTCCCTACATCAAGTACCATCTCCATGGCTTCCTCATCCATTCACGCCTAGGAGTTATAGATTCTAGTTCCTCAGAACTACCAACTAACAGTACCACTCTCTTCATTACCTTATCTAAAATAATCATGTGTTTTTGACCCATTTCATGATCCTCTTGGCCACAGGAAGTGACTACTGTGTTTAGAAGTTTTACTGCATTGATTTGGTCTTCACATAGAATCCAACTGCCAATACTAGCCAAAAAACATTGCTGTGCCCTGTCCTCGCTATGTTTCCAAGTCTTTACCTCTTTACTGAGCAACGGCTGTCTCCAAGAGTCGTCCCATAAGACGGCCATGGCCACCCTCTTTTCAAGCCACCTAATGCTGACCTAAGGTTTCTGAACAATTCACAGGCCTGCTGCCCCTCTCCAAGGTTCTGTAAAGATGTCACCAATTAACTGGAAGTGAACACCACCGAGTGCATACCACCAACGGTCACCAAGTGGACTTCTAATCTGTCTTCCATTCTGGGACCAGCAAATCCTCCATCCTTGAATTTTTGGTCGGCCCCTTTCACCTTTTCAACCAAGACTACTGGTTGGCAGTTAGTGAGGTGGGCTTTACCTGTAAGCTGTGTTTTAAGGGCGGTCTGAGTGGGATGCAATAAAGAATTTAATCTACGAATTCTGGAGTGCTTCTTAACAGTGGGGACTAGGATATATGGGGTTCAAAAATCCCCAACAAAGTCCATCAATATTCAATCATCAGCCCCTACTCTTCAAACATTATGTGGAACTACTAGGTGAAATCTTACCAATGCCGGGGCCTGTCGTAGCCCAATATGGTGATGACATCCAGCAAGATATCGAGATTGGGTGCTTACACAGCCCCAAGAGTTGATTCTACTCCTTCACAAAACTTAAGAAAATTATCACAAATATTAATTGTAAGCTGTACCCACAGAAGTCATAATTTGTTCCTGGTATCTCCTGCAAAATGTCAGGAATTGACCAAAGGTTGGTCAAGCCAATTTAAAGCTGTTCACCTTTAACCAAAAATGGGTTCCTCTGTTAAATCGTTTGGCTTCAAATTTGACCAATTACTTTGCCTTGACCTTTCCAAAAAAGAGATGGATGTAATCATCAGATTAGAGCTAAAAACTCTCTGTAGTCTAAAATGCTCCCTTGCAAAATAAGACCTTAAGATGGCTGCCCAAGTCCTACTCATCTCATGCACTTACAATGGAAACGAGCTACAGACTGGCCTTTCCAAATGAAACCTGGCTTCTCTCAACGCACTCTTTTACGTGGCAGCACCTCTGACCTCAAATACAAAAAGATTCAAATGCATGATATTTATTCTTACACCCAAGGCTAGCATTCCCAGGAATTCTGCTTTGCATATAAGGTTGCACACTTTAACTATGAGTGAGCTACCTGAATAAGGTTGAACAGTTATCCCAAAAACTTCAGATTTCTGGTGGTAACAGAATCCTAAGACGTCAAGCCATCTTCAAACTGGATACACCCAGATTCAGTAAGACATCCACTCTCAACAACCCTTTCTGGAAATGTACAGAGCTATGGAATGGCCTTCCAATGCATATCAGACGGGTCACATCAATAGGAGGTGTCAAAAGTGAACTGAAACAGAACCCTCTCAGAGACCCAAATTAAACTGTACCCATTCCCTGAATCCTGAAAAATATTAAATGGGTTTCTCAATGCTAAATGGTGTCTCCCAACTCTGCCAAGATACTGTCATCTCGAATCTGGGAAGTGTTTTAATATTCTCTATTAATTGTCCCCGGCAGAACTCTACACTCTGGCCATGTCTCCAATTTGTCTCAACCTAGATTTAACTTAAAAACTAAAGGAGGCTGTGCTCTCTCAGTGATCATTCCCCAACTTTGGAATGATCTTCCGGCTAGTCTGAAGGAAGATTCACAGCTACTCTCCTTTAGGAAAAAACTTAAGACTCACTTATTTGGAAAGGTAACACTTCCAGCCTAATTGGAGCAGGCAGTGGGCACTGAGGCGTCTGTATGTTTGTGGTTTTTCTGTTAAGCGCTTAGAGACCGGCGGTGATAGGCGCTATATAAAAACCCTATAACATATAACATAACATAACATAACATGTTGCATTTTGTCACTTATATTGATATACTTTATATAATTGCTGACAATGTCAATCATCGTATCTCACTTGTATATTTGTCCTAATTTACCCTGTTATAAAGTTCTCTGCCACCTTGTGCCTAGGGGTTTTAATGCTGGTTATTAGACGCAAAAAAATAAAAAATACTGACACATTAGAGCCCTCTCATCTGCCCGTCCAAAAACTCATGGGCCACATCGACTTACTCACTCTGCCCAGCAGCCTTAAAACCTATACATCACTGTTCGGCCCCAAGATCCTCCCTCAGTTGAGGCAAACCCTCATGCTGGTGCATCATGAGATGCTGGAGTGAAAGGGGCAGGGACCTGTAGCTGACAACCACCTTGCGTTCCCAATGTACCCCAATTGAGCTCAAGCCGTGATTGTAGTAAAAGTACAAGGTGAGTAAACAAAATGAGAGGGGACCTTCAGCCAAAAGGACAGGGCTCCATATAAGACTGTAAAGTCACAAACTTGTCCCTTTGGAACCACCGTTCAAAACACTTCTCTGCTTGTTAGTGTTCAGTCATACATGCATTTACAAAATCCCGTGCATCTGCCATTCATTACCCCAAGCCTAAGTAAGTCGAGTGCCACAATAGTTTACATACAATCTCCAATTTTTAATATAAAACCTTCATTACACATTACATTCAAATTATTATTCAATTAAAAATATATATACACATCACATGGAACATGAATATAAACCCTGTTTTTCCTTATAAAAATATCAACGACATGACAAACTTAGTGTCACTACTACAGATATATTAAAAAAAGATGGATAGAACAAATAAGACAATCATATCTGTCTTACACTTTTGCTAATTTGTTCGAAACAATGATGCGGACAGAAGACTATTGACAATTTTCATCTACTGTGCCCATCTGTCTTCCAAATTTCGCACAAAATAGGCGTTTGGAGTCGAATAGTTATTTTGAACATAATGGGTAATGAAGATTTTATATTAAAAATTGGAAATTGTATGTAACTATTGTGGCACTCGACATACTCAGGCTTGGGGTTATGGATGGTAGATGCATGGGATTTTGTAAATGCATGTATGATTGAACACTAACAAGCAGAGAAGTGTGTTGAACGGTGGACCCGCAGGGTAGAAAGTGAGAATGCTGGCTTAATTGCTTGTTATAAAAAAAATGTATGTGCTATTATTTTGTATAATGCACAAAATTGTTTTCGATATTCATCATATTTCATGTGAGACAACAGGAGTTTTTTGTAAATGTTTGTGAGAGGTCTATGTAAATTGTATTATGTAAGTGCTGTGTATGATTTTATGATTGTGAGAATTAAATGCATAGATTAAGAAATGTTATAATTTGAGAAAAAAATTATTTCAATGATGTAGAAGAAAAGTCTGAAAATAAATGGTGATCATATTACTTTGGTTGTGTGATCACGGACTAAACTAGGTTTGGTAAATAGAGGTCAGTATTGGCACTTGTGACGTTGAACATATGTGTGAAATGAAGTACGAATACAAAGGAACACACTCTAGCAGAGGATCATTTTGTCTTGCTTACATTGATCTCTAGTATCACGTTGTCTTAAACATATGGGGGCATATTTTCAAGCACGGCGTTAACATTATCGCCGCTTTAGCGGCAGAAAACTGCCGCTGAAGCGGCGATAATGGGCTTGATAATATGCCGCAGAGAATTCCAATAGAAGTCCATGTTGACACCAGAACATGGGCTTCTATGGGAATTCTCACAGGCATATTATCAAGCCCATTGTCGCTGCTTTAGCGGCAGTTTTCTGCCGCTAAAGCGACGATAATTTTAACGCCGTTTCTTGATAATATGCTCCATGGTTTTCTTGTTGTCTCTCATATATGTGCAAATATAGGCAATGGCTTGAACCTTCAGTACTGTATGATAGACTCCTCATTGAGCCCTAAAGTATGTGGTCCAGTAGAAGCCTGCGTTCCTCAAGATATACCACCAGGTCTCCATCCCAGCCCTTCCACTGCTACCAGTGGAGCACCGGAAAAATGTACCTTTTAGAGGGTGTTGCATGAGACGTTTAAATGTAGACTTTGGAAGCAGAGGTAGAGTTTCTTGCCTCCCACAGCCGCTCTGCCCAGCCCTAGTATCTTTTGAACAGTGCACTATGACTACTTCTCTGTCAGATACATTTTTCACTTTTTTGCCCCTCCTTCTGCCTCTTTTTCTTTCCCCAACACACCTCATCTGTTCTGCTCCGACCTTTTTTTTTGTATATAGCGCAAACTTGACCCGAAGATATCAGGTATCAGAGCACTTTACAAACGCACCAGTTTCGTTACAGATAGTCACATTCATTTTTGTTAGGCGCAGAGAGAATAAGTGATTTGCCCAGAATCACAGCATGTTAAGCATCCTTGTCGAGACTCGAACCCAGTTCACCTGTCGACCTCTCTAGCCGTAAGGCTACATCCGGCTTGCTTCGCCGCAATTTTTTGCTTCCCTGCAATTTTTTAGAGACTCATAATAAATAAATGCATTAGAATATGCACATCTTGGTGACTCCCTATAAAGTGCATAGGCACTGATGGGCGCTTTTAGGTGATTCTCTTAAAGTGTATCAGATTATGAATTTATAAATCATCCTTATACAGTATATTAGATCTACTGTGCACTTCTCAGCCTTTTCTAGAGTAACTATTAGCTCTCTGATGTAGCAGCTATGTAGCATGTAATGCCTCTCCAAAAACCCAAGTAACAAAAGTTGTTTATTTACATAAAGTGATTTAGCCTTATTGTTCACTCCGGGTCCTGTTGTTCACCTCATTGCCACTGCTTTGAAGGGCATTGAATCTGCTTCACTTTTCTCTGCCATGCCAGCAAAGTGTATTAAACCTGCTGTGCACTTCTCAGCCACTCTAATGCAGTGTATTGGGTCTGCTATTCACTTCTCAAACACTTATACAATTTCACCTCTTTGTTAATGATTTAGATGACAAATTGCTTTTGTATAGAATATTATTTAAGCCTTCCTAAAGAAGTGCTCAACAAAGAACCAATGAACAAAAACATTTAATAATAAAAATGGGATAATTATATCCATGATTCTCTAGCATTTGTGTGGGAATTGCCTCATACAAAACAGTTTGGTACCTCAACTTTTGTGTACATACTGTTTTAAGAAATTAAGGGCCTTATTTATAGTTTGGTGGATGCATGTCTATCTGCCATACTGCAAGTGCATTATAATTAGGGCTCCCGGTATTATGGTATTTATTTTTTCTACATTTCCATCTGTATTTATCCATAGTTATTTTTTGGTAATTTTTTCTGTATTTATTCATTTCTATTTTGTGTTTTCTGAATGAAGCTGCAATTGGTGTTTTTCCACATTTATTTGACTGATAAACATATACTCGCATTTGAATGTCCAAAAGGTTTCAGCAGTATACAGTGCAAAAGCATTATCTGAAAACACTTGCATTGTGGAATAGCATAAATAACTATAGATCTGCACTTAATTCAGCTTATTTAGGAAATCTATTGTCTTTTTTCGTCTCCCCTACCTCTCAATCTGTACACCACCTGGCAATCACAATGGACAGTAGAAAAAATCATCCAAATTTGACCTTTTTTCTGTATTTTTCTGTATTTAAAAAGAAATACAGACAGGAAAATAAATCGTTTTCTGTCTGTATTTATCTTTAACAATCAGTAAAAACGGGAAACTGGGAGCCCTAATTATAATCTATGGCATTTGTCGGATAGCCACCACTGTTTTTATGGAGTATGTCATCAGCCCAACTCTAATAAGGTCCTAAGTCAGAGAGATAACTGACTGATTGTAGTGCATCAGGCGCTGGGTGTTAAAAGCTCCAATTTTCCCTCTGATTTTCTTATTGCCTCTTAGACTATGTGCGATCAGACGTATCTAAATAAACAACCCTTCAAACAGGCTGTACTTTTGCATATTTTTCATGTGACAATTTGAACTTCTTCAATTTCACTAAACTTGAAATTTCCATTAGCATTAAGAAGCACCGGAGACCAATTCTCATACAATGTTTGCCACAGAGCCTCCATCTTAGACTAGCACCTCATTTAATGTAAGTACTTGAAATGAAGCACAAACAAAGGCACATAGGAAGAATATGAAAAAGAGAGAGAGAAATGCAAAAAATAACAAAGACAAAGAGAGACGGAGCACGAAACAAAGTTTGTCTGTTTTATAAAATGTATTATTTTATTGTTGAACATACAAGGCTTTGTATTTGTATTCTGACAGGCGATGGCAGTTTTTGCATAACAAAACCAGTCTATTCTTGAATACTAAAATGCAATAGCGACTTATAATTATGCATTTGTTAATATTCATGGAGGAGTGCGTTCCAAATATTTCTTCATTAGTTCCTTGAAAATAATGTTCTGGATCAATGCGTAAACCTATTTAAGAATGCACACTGGTGGTGAACCACCCAGGTGCCAACATGGATAAGAAATGTGCCAGGGAAAGTTCACTCTCAGAGTGTGCAGGACAGTGTGTTTTTGTTGGTGAACATGAGGCTCTGAGAGTGTATCTAAGAAAATACTTTCTTAGGGCATGTTGTTCCTTTTGCTTTTGTCACCCTAAGTGGGAAGGGTATGCCCAGACGTGGGTCCAGTGCTCACTGCGCCATTGAATTCAAGCTAGCCTGGCTGATAAGGGGTGATGCCTTGAAACCGGTCCCTGGGTGCTTGTTTCCGGTCCAGGGAGGACCTGGCTTGGCAGTTCAGGCTGGACTGTTCCTATGAGGCACAGGGACAAGACTGATTTGCATATGTCTGGGTCCAAACTGGGGTAGCGTGGTGAGCAAAAGAACGATGGATGAAACCCAGATTTTTGTGACTCGGGGTGAATGTTTGCATTGTTCAGCATTCCGTCCATCATTTGTTTCTTTTGCTTTTGTCGCCCTAAGTGTGAAGGTTATGCTGAGGGGTTTTTCAATGCTGCGCACCTTATGCCGTGTGTCTATGTGTAGGTGTTTTAGACTACAATGGAAGGTGAATACAACGGTAGGGTCTGGTGTGTACATCAGAGAATGTGATATAAATGCTAGTTCTAGCCACAGAGACTATAAACAGCTGGGGCAAAACATTTTGAGGCCCAACCACTAGTGGATGCAGTAGAGATGATCTGTTTGAGTATAGGTACGACCAACTACCTCAGCCTTCACAGGACAGTGAAGTGAGGGACAAGGTGGGACACAGTGACAAGGAGTGAAGAGGTGCTCTGACACAGTGATGTGGACCATACCGCAAGAAGTGTGACAACAGAGCTGCGGAGTGGTGCAAAAGGAGACAGCGAGGCGGTTTGGGCGAAGAAAGGGGTCAGTCGCAGCGACAAGGAGTTTTTTTGTAGCTTGGCACAGCGATGTCGAATGTGGGAGAGAGGTTGTTCAGAGTGAAATGGAGTTTTGCCAGGAAGGATCAGGAAGGAGAGATGTCATGCCACAGTGACAAGAGAAACTTGGCACAAATAATATCATGGTGTGGAGATGAGAGGGCAGGGTATAGTAAAGGGGAGATGGTGCTGTTAGGAATAGGAATAAGGCACTCAGTGATGTGGAGTGGGCCGCGACTATTTGTGTAACACATATGGAAAGGTGGTAATCGAGATGAAGCAGGAAAAGGACAAAGGAAGACAAAATGGAGGTGTTTGGAAGATTGAGGGGCCCAAGGCTGGCCCTAAGTTAGATTTTAGCTGGTGGTAAAGAAAGAAGGGGTTCACTGTGAACTCCCCCACTTCCTTTGCCTTGCCTAAGACCATACAGTGCTTCTCCTTCTGTGGTTCCCTTCCTTTCACTCAAAAGCCATGCACTGGCCTTCATTGGAATGGTTTGATAGCCAAAACTTGGCAAACTCCTCTCCTGCAGGCACAGAACATGGCATCTACTCACAGGTCACTGTCTGTCTCCGTCTGACTCTTTTGCTGTCTTCTGTGGAGGACAAATGTGGAAATAGCCACAGCGATGAGGAAGAGGGCCACAATGGCGCCACCTACAATTCCAATGAGGCTTCCGGATATTCCTTGAGGCAGAGGCTTATCTGTGGAGACATGGAAATAAAATGAGTTGCAATGAGAGAGGATCATTGGAAAAACACAGGAAGGAGCTGCGATAGGGTATCAGATAGACATCATGAGAAAAGTATAAGAGACTACGATGCATTTACTCATTTCGCTTGTACATAGCACTGTGTACCACATGGGCAGAGTCACCGTGTGCTGCAGTGTTTAATGACAACGGCATTGGAAATATAACATTACATGAGGATCAGTACCATTCAGTAATTTATTGATTTCTTTTGCTTTTTTATACCGTGCAAACAAAGCTTGCAACTTTTAGTTAGGTGATGCCCAACAAGACAATCATTGAAATATAAACTTCCTTTAAAACTTCCATCTGGCCCTTCAGTAAAGCTACAGATGGCCAGGCTCTAGAAGCTCATCCCACTTCTGCTAGCAGACCGAGGGAGGTGAATCACCAACACTCCGATTGATTGTGTCCCGGGTCTACGGTAATGTAGTCTAGACCAGGCTCTGCGTGGAACTACTTGATAAGCTTGAAAGACTGCAGAACAAGGCAGAAATGTGAACCATAACCACATGCCGACAGCGCCCCTGTGCCTCTCAGTGGAGCCAACCATCATATTCAAGCCAGCTTCTGCTGTTTGTAAGGCCCACTGGGTACATGGAAGACCTGGTGCATCATATCAAGCCGGCAGAGGATCTACTGGCGGACACAAAAACCTCAGATCATTCAACAAGCTTATGAGAGAATCAAAAACATGGAGACAGATCCAAGGAAGACCCATTGAGCTAGAAAATATGAGGACAGACCCAAACTACCAGCACTTGATGAAACTTCTCATAATAGAAGCGTTCAAACAAGCCTTCGGCATTGGTGACACCGGAGCTGGAGTCAAAGAACTTTGATATGGGTCCCTTCTGACATCACTTGGATTATTTTCTGGTTGATGCAATGCTCTAGAGTGGTGGAAGGCAACACAGTACTCAAAAAAATCTAGAACAAAATCATAATTCGGTGTAATTGAAGCAGGGGAGGGGATGAGAGGAAAAAGAGAGCGGCAGAGTTCATGAGAGATGGTGGGGCAGATGAGTGAATGAAAGATGCAAAGGGAGATGAAGACAGAAGTAGGTGTGCAGAGAGACCAAGATGCATGTTGAGAAAAAGAGAGAGATGTAAAGTGCAAAAGAGAGAGTGTAGTTGTTGAGAGAGACAAAGTAGAAGTAAGCAGGTAAAGGAGTACATGGAGAATGTGTACCCCTATAAGCCAAATTTACTAGTATTTCACACCGTACAGCAACCAAAAGTGCTGCTGTGCCTTGCATCAAAAGGAGAGAGAACAAATGTGCTATATCTACTAAGATGTAGTGCTTTTGTGATGCAAACCTGACCCGAAGCATTCGTAAATCTGGGCTGAAGCCTGTGCCATCCTCAAAGATTTCATCGAGCTGTGTGATATGTCTCAAGAGCCCCGGAGAGCAAGCCATGTGACAGAGTGAAATATAGTTTTTGAAATACGCCTTCCAGAGACATGTTCATCCTAAAAGTGTTGGAAATGTTGCAACAGCCCAATGAGTGCTCTTTCTGTAGGATAGAAGATCTGTAAATTCTGCCAATGGTACCCCTGCTAAATTTGCAGAATTTATAATCCCTGGGAAGGAACTCAACACTAACCCCTGCTGCTCTAGATTATACAAATCCTTCTACTCTTCTTTTGACAAAAGTGCAATTCCTTGATCAACCAAAAACAAACCCTTAGCAGGAATAAAGCAAACACAAGGAGATGATGGACGGAGCGCTGAAACTTTTCAGACACTCACCCCCAGTCACTGACCTGGGTTGAATCCATCATTGTTCTTTAGCTCACTCCACCACCCCAGTTCAGACACAGCTATATGCAAATCAGTCTGACCCTGTGCCTCATGGGAGCTGTCCAGCCCGAAATGCCAAGCCATGTATTCCCTGGACCGGAAACAAGCATCCTGGGACCGGTTTCAGATCAGTAGGAAAGCCGAGCGCACTGTGCACATTGGCACTCTACCTGTTACTGCTGTTGCTAGATTCTGAATGCTGGTTTTATTTTTATATGCTGCAATATTAATGCTTCTAAGTCTTTGATGTGGCTAGTTGGCGCTGTGCCAAAAAACAAGCCTGCTTATTTCCGCATTTAGGCTAACTCTCCACCCTTTCCTCTTCTCTCCCCTTCTGCACTGTGATGATGACTTTGAAGAAGTGCCACTTTTCCACATTGAAGTCAGTATTTCATGGCATTTCTGATTTTATGTGACTATTTGAAAAGACACCTTGATAATTGCTGTTTTCCCAACTTTTGATGCATAATCATTTCTAAATTAAAATTATGCCTCAATTGCAATTTGTTCCTTTTGCTTTTGTCACCCTAAGTGGGAAGGGTATGCCCAGACGTGGGTCCAGTGCTCACTGCGCCATTGAATTCAAGCTAGCTTGGCTGATGAGGGGTGATGCCTTGAAACTGGTCCCTGGATGCTTGTTTCCGGTCCAGGGAGGACCTGGCTTGGCAGTTCAGGCTGGACTGTTCCTATGAGGCACAGGGTCCAGACTGATTTGCATATGTCTGGGTCCAAACTGGGGTAGCGTGGTGAGCAAAAGAACGATGGATGAAACCCAGATCTTTGTGACTGGGGGTGAATGTTTGCATTCTTCAGCATTCTGTCCATCATTTGTTTCTTTTGCTTTTGTCGCCTTAAGTGTGAAGGTTATGCCCAGACGTGGGCCCCGTGCTCCCTGCACCACTGGATTCAAGCTATCCTGGCTGATGAGGGCTGAAACCCTGAAACCAGTCCTAGGATGCTTGTTTCGGGTCCAGGGAAGACCTGGCTTGGCGGTTCGGGCTGGACTGTTCCAATGAGGCACAGGGTCAAGACTGATTTGCATATGGCCAGGTCTAAACTGGGGTGGCATGGTGAGCAAAAGAATGATGAATTTAACCCAGGTCTCTTGACTGGGGGTGAAGGTTTTGATTTGTTCTGCATTCCATCCATTAATTATGTGTCTTTTGCTTTCTCGCCCTAAGTGTGCCGGGTATGTCCAGACGTGGGTCCCGGGCTCACTGTGCCACTGGAATCAAGCTCTCCTGGCTGATGAGGGGTGAAACCCTAAAACGGGTCCTAGGATTCTTGTTTCCGGTCCAGGGAGGACCTGGCTTGGCAGTTCGGGCTGGACTTGTCCCATGAGGCACAGGGTCAAGACTGATTTGCATATGGCTAGGTCTAAACTGGGGTGGCATGGTGAGCAAAAGAATGATGGATTTAACCTAGATCTCTTGACTGGGGGTGAAGTTTTGAGGTGTTCTGCATTTCGTCCATCAATTGTGTGTCTTTTGCTTTCTCGCCCTAAGTGCGCCGGGTATGCCCAGACGTGGGTCCCGGGCTCACTGTGGCACTGGAATCAAGCTATTCTGGCTGATGAGGGGTGAAACCCCAAAACAGATTCTAGGATGCTTGTTTCCAGTCCAGGGAGGACCTGGCTTGGCAGTTCGGGCTGGACTGTTCGCATGAGGCACAGGGTCAAGACTGATTTGCATATGACCAGATCTAAACTGGGGTGGCATGATGAGCAAAATAATGATGGATTTAACCCAGATATCTTGACTGGGGGTGAATGGTTTGATTTGTTCTGCATTCCATCCACCAATTGTGTGTCTTTTGCTTTCTCGCCCTAAGTGCGACGAGTATGCCCAGACGTGGGTCCCGGGCTCACTGTGCCACTAGAATCAAGCTCTCCTACCTGATGAGGGGTGAAACCCCGAAACCGGTCCTAGGATGCTTGTTTCCAGTCCAGGGAGGACCTGGCTTGGCAGTTCGGGCTGGACTGTTCCCATGAGGCACAGGGTCAAGACTGATTTGCATATGGCCAGGTCTAAACTGGGCTGGCAGGGTGAGCAAAAGAATGGTGGATTTAACCCAGATCTCTTGATTGGGGGATGAATGTTTTGATTTGTTCTGCATTCCGTCCATCAATTGTGTGTCTTTTTCTTAGCAGGAATATCCTGTAGCCGTTGTAGTTGTCTCACCATCTTCTGACTTGTTGTGGCCATGAGACACCGGTAGATTCTTCCTTCACAAGCCAGGTACAGAGGACGCCAGAAGCTCCTTCTTTGCCAGAATGACTTTATTCCCCCAAAGATGTTTCATTTCCATTAGACAACAAACAATCTGATACATACACTTATTTTCTTACAGAATACAGTGGTCCCTATGGACTCTGAGGTTCAAGCATGTGAGACTGGCACACCAGACATGCGGTGCGGCTACTGATGCTGTACAACAGTCAGTCGGCCACCTTACACCTTTTGATTACTTCATACAAGCCTTAAACGGGTGAGCGTCTATTTCTGCTGCTGGAAATATTGCTCTAGTTCTCTAAATTGAAGAAAATTATTTTGTGTTTTATTTTCAGTGTGACACAAAATGCAACATATGCATTCTCATTTCAACGAGGGTCTGCACAATGGATTATACTCTCTCAAGAGTTGGATTTGATCAAATATTTTAGCGTTATTTCAAAACTTAAACAAATAGAGGATAGTGAAAGCTAATGTTGGAAATGTAGATACATGGACTCCCTTGGAGTGTAGCAGGAAGTGAAAATCCTCAGCTTTAGAATCGAAACTCAACCAACCTACTGAATTACCGCCACCACAGGGATAGTAATGTGAAAGAAAATCAATAGGATTATACTACTTAATCAGAGTTTCCTCCAAAAATTGTAGAATTTTAAATTCCCTCTAAACTGTAAATGTGACCATAAGCCTGTCCAGGTACATTTGCCAGGTATATGACATGCACCATAGCATCTGTTTTTAAGTGAGTTTTTATTCAACCTTCACATTTTTAAGAAATTGACAATAAGTCATGTTTAGACTGCAAAGTTCGCAAAACAGCAGTTAGTCCGAAAACAGTCACTCGACATTTATAAGAACCCCAACCATGAAATTGTTTGCCTACAGATTTGAGTGTGGGTGCATGATACCTCGATTCAGCTTAGTTTCCCATGGTACGCGATCATATTCGTTGAGTTGAAGGGAAAGCTTCAGACTCCTCATGCTACGGGAGCAATCGCTTTCAGTAGTTAACACACAGTAGAGATCTGGGTGCCATTTTGGATGAAACACTATTGGTGCAAAGCTGGGTGGTTTATGAAACAAAACATATTTTCTTTATTTCAAGCAGCAAGAAGATCCCTAATGTGTGGAGGAGTGTGGCTCAATGGTTAGAGTGGCAGACCCTGAAGCAGAGTTCTGGCCAAGGACCAGGGTTCGATTCCCGCCTCGGCAGGGCTCGGGCTCAATTTCCTCGGACCTGTCTATTCTCGCCTCGGTGCCTATTCTAATCATGGGCCCCACGCTGCCACTCTGGGCAATAGCTTGCTTAGCCTCCACACCGGCCCCAACAGCGCTAAGGATGCCTGGCTTCACCCTGGGGGTGCCCAGGAGTGGACACTTCACAGGGAAAGCCAGGAGGGGTTCCACAGCGGTATGAGTATCAGCGCCAGGAAACTGCAAAGGCAACCCCGCAAGGTGTCTGTCTGGTGACAGTGCGCTCTATAAGTACCTTGACATTTACAATTTACATTTATGTTCTTCCTGCCTCATTCAGTTTAAGTCTCAAGAAGGACAGAATGTTGAAATGAAAATAGTATTTGGTTTTGAAAGGCAGATTGATATCTTAGATGCCAGGAATAAATCACAACCTGTCTTAAACACATTTACCACTCGATGGAAGAAAGTGTTTTTTTTTTGTAATGGCATAAGTACTGAAATCCGTCTATTTAGCAGATTAGACCAGAAGTCAGTCACCTTCGATTGCAACAGAATTTAGGAAGTCCACCAGCTATAACAATGAAGGCAAAAGACATGGACCTTCTGTTCAATGTCAAAAGTAATTTTACATTCAGATCTACTCTGTGGTCAAGGTTTTAAATGTGTGGTTATCCTCATTATGAAAGAACCCCCTCTTAACCCACTAAGGTTATTGTTTGGCTTCATGGATTGTTTTGGTAATATCAAGACTGGAGTTTGGTATTGTTCAATGTTGCAAACTCCTGAAATAATTGGCAGAGGAAAGCAAAACTTGCCGAATTGGGCAGTAGACCTCCTCCAAACCTCTGGACGTGTGACCTCCTGAAACCAGCATGGATATCTCTACTCTGGCCGCAGGGGAAGTTATCTGTAATATTCAAAAAGTATATTGAAAGAAGAGCTTGGAGTACGAATTCACTGTTGCCCTACCCATCAATTTACATCAAAAGCAAGAATCTTCAGTAAGCTACATCAGATTGCTTAAGAAATCTTCAAGCGAGTAAAAGCTGGAGTCAGACCTCTAGGAGTTCAAGGCCCAAAGCTTACGAATGCTCTCAACCTGACTTTGAGGGCAGAACCCAAGTATATGTGCTTCTGTAAACTGCCTGTTTACACACCTCTAAATGACTCATGTAGACTGGTTTAGACAACAGTTGCTATGGATTCCACTGAGGAATACAGCATAAGGCTCCTGTCCCACATTCAGCTGGACTCGTGCCACCCAAGAATCCTGGACCTGGGTTTTGAACTGTGGAGTGGTTTCAAGCTTTCCAAAGCGCCCAGATAAATCATAAAATGTCAACAGAAGCCTTCACTTACTATGAAAACAAAACTAAGACAAGGCCTCCATTTGATGCGCATATGTGTGTTTTCAGGCAGCCCCGGCTTACATAATAAATGAGCTACAGTACCAAAGAAGTTCAGATAATGTGATACATGGATAAGGGTGTGCTCCATGCCGCGACTTGGCCCTGTGCCTGTGCAACGAGGAGTCCTCTATTCACGAAGATCTTAAAGGCCCTCCATTCAGATGATTCTGAAGAGCTTCGTCTTCTCTACATCCTCTTAAACCCATGCCTTATAGCGCATAAAGGTATTTTACTGCGATATAATTGTTTCCTCCTTGCATCCACCCATGCAAATACCAATCCATCCGTTCAGCTGCCCATCCATTTGTCTAGTTATCTGTCCGTTCTTTCTATCAACCACCCACCAATGCACAACCAGCATCTAGTCATCCACTCATCCAACTATTCTCCTATCTATAAAATCATCAATTCACCAGCAAAATTGCCAAATCAGTCAATCATTCACCCAACCAACTCATCCACCTGCACAGCTACCAACCCATCCATCCATCGATCCATCCATCCATCCATCCATCCATCATTTCCTCCACCCATCCATTGCTTTCAGCTCAGATGTCTTGAATCATGAAGTGGCCAGTGAGCTACTTGTATAGGGTATTTACAAAGTGGAATTGTTTCGGTGGCATGCTTCCTAGTGTAAAGGGATGATTGCAGACACCCAAGGGCACAAACTATGCCTAGGTGAACTTTGAATTATGCTGGAGTCATTTGTATAGTTTCGAGCATTTCGCAGAGCACATCTCAAGCAAAGTTCACGAAACTGCACTATTATGTCATATTGTGTAATGAAGCTCCATTTGTTGGTAAATGACAGCATAGGAACAGCACACATAACTGGAACTCAAGCAGCTGTTGTTTGCAACCCTTGCGTGTTGGGAACTATTTTGTTAATGCAAAATGCGTCCTTGAATCTAAAATGAATCAGAGGAAGCATTTCATGGTACAATAGAGCGGTTACTGGTGGCTTTGCATTTTTGCATAATTACGTATGATTTTGCTACATTTTTCAGAATTTTTCACGTAATAACATGAAAGCAAATTACACTGATTTTGCACCACCCCCAGTAGATTTCACCAACAAAATATCTGAGTGCAGGCAGGTCAAAAATTACTGCAAAAAGTGTTGAAATATGCTTCCATGCAATACGGAGCCTTTGCAAATGGGAACTGCTGACCCGTTAGCTGTTGATTGCTGTATTCAGCTCATAAACTAGCATTAACGGGGTGCACCTTTGACCAGACAGTCTTAAAAGGTTTTTGAATGACAAAGATTGTGCCGCATTATATTGCATAATTTTGCCATTTCTTGCAACAAAATGTTATCAAGCATGCCACATAATTTGGCCTTCCATTGCCGCGTAGGTCCAGTGACCCTGCTTATAGGCAGACAGCATACCTATGATTGACTATAATCTTCACATCGACTGTCACCGCACGAGTGATAAACTATGGAGTGAATGAATGATAAACTGTGGTCTCCCATTGGCATTGGCGGTGAAGTATAGTCTCTTATAGGAAGACGTAGCACCTATGATAAACAATGGTTTCCATACAGGCATGCCCAGCAGGTCTGCTAAGCCACGGCCTTCTATAGGCAGACACAACAGTTGCACTAGCATAAGGTTTCCATGTACTCTGCAGGTCCATGGACTCCTGTATGCAGACACCACCTTTGATAGGCTTTGGTTTGCTATAGGCAGACAGTGCACCAGTGTCATCTTAAGGATTTGGGGGTACCGGCCAAGTCATATTTTGGAGGCCCCTTTTTTAAACAAATTTGACACTAAAGAGATAGTCGTAGACAGATGTTAGCCAGAGAGGGAGGAAGGGAGGTTTTGATAGCGAATTAGACTAGACAGCGGTCTAACAGTGAGAAGATTCACTTTCTAAGGGGGGGCCTTGGAAGGTGGGGGCCCTGAGCAATTGTCCACTTTGCCCAGGCGTTAAAACGTCTTTGTGGTGCACCTGTGATAGAATGTGGCGTCCTATAGGCAGGTCCACTGGAACTATGTGGCAGGAGAGAGCCAAATTATGCAACAGGGTTGAGCAGATTATGTGGCAAGAAAAGTCAAATTATGTAGCACAATGCGCCACATTTTGTAATAGTAATACTTAATTTCTTTGTATTTTTAAACTTGGTAACTGTCTGGGCATTGGTTGCACCCCATTAGTACCAACTTAACACATAAACTTGGCAATAAGCAACAGAAAGTCAATCATTCCAACTTTGCAAAGAGTCTGCCATCATGTGGCAACATGTGGCGCTGCATTTTTAGTAGATTTTGAACCGTTTGAGCTAGAAACAAAATCGTGTTTTTGTTACTTTGTTAAGAGCTGCCGATTGTGTGGCAGATGATGGAAAGTTGGTGGCAAATTTGGCAAATGTATAATTCTGCGAAAATCGCCGTGACCGCACAATCACATACTTTCTGTGGCCCTGACTATAGGGAAAGCAGTTCCTGTGATAGGTTGTCTTCTCTGATAAGCAATTGCCGCACCTGTGATAAACGGTGATCTATGTTTTGCAGGTGGTGCGCCACTTGATACGATAGTCTCTGGATACAGGCACAGCATGCCCCGGTGAGAGACTGCTGGAGCCTATGTACAGACCGAAAACCTGTAATAGGCTATCTTCTCCTAAAGACGGCCTCCACGCCTGTGGTGGTAAACTGTGGGCTCCTCGAGGCAGACGTCGTGAGATAGGGTGGGGTTCTCCACAGAGTGTGACGTCATGAGATAGGCTGCGGTCTCCACAGAGGGTGACGTCATGAGATAGGCTGCGGTCTCCACAGAGGGCGACGTCATGAGATAGGGTGGGGTTCTCCACAGAGGGTGACGTCATGAGGTAGGCTGTGGTCTCCACAGAGGGTGACGCAACACCAGTGATTAACAGTAGTCCACTAAGGGCAGGCGCCTGCCTCTGACATACTCTGGTACCCCGTAGGCAGACACCACACCTGTGATAAGCTCGGCTTCTAACGTACAGATGTCGCACCAGGTGACACCACAGCTGTGCTGCTCTGCCCGGGGCACTGTCAGGGGCGCAGCGATCAATAGTGCAGCAGGTGCACTGGCACAGCGACCATGGGGGCAAGGGAACGACTGTACTCCACCTCCAGCTTTCTACTGCCAAACCTGGTGATGGGGTCGCATTCCCCTTTCTACCCTTGGGCCCAAGGCACCGCTGCAACGCCACTGGGCACTGCGAGGACACGCGGCTATCACAGACCGCCGGAAGGTGTCAGGGGCCGGTGCAGTGCTCAGAAGCACTTATCCTCCTTGAGAATACGCTTTGAAAAGTCTGATAAAAGGCCTTAATCTCGTCTTTTCTCCGGTCCAATTAAACATGAATATCGCCTAATTGGTCCTTTGTGCTCTGAGCTGAAACTGTGATAAAAGGAGCGCTAATAAGCGAGGGAGGGGAGGCTCGAGTGTGCTGCGTCTCCTGCTCACCTGAGAGTGTGTGTGTGTGAGAGAGATCGAAAGTGAGGGCGAGAGACAGGCAGAGCACGGTAGAAACAGAGACAGAGAGAACGTGAGAGAGAGCGCGCGCCTCTAAGAATCGTGTACGTTCCTCACCTGCCCCATGGTAGAAGTGGAGGGAGGATGAGCTAGAGAAAAAGAGAAACAAATAAAGGGGGGAGGAGGGAGAGTGGCAGGAGAGAGAGAGAGAGAGAAAGAGAGAGAGAGAAAGGGAGGACAGAAAGGTGCGCGAGAGAGGAGAGAGTGCGAGAGAAAGCGGGAGTGGAAATGAGAGCGAGCAGGCCTTTGGACATGGTGCCTGTCTCGCCACCTGCACCAGATATAGAGAGATGGGAGAGTGAGAACAAGAGAGAGCAGACCTGCATACACAGTGCCTATCCCTCCCCAGTGTGTGTGATAAGGAGACAGCAGGCCTCTAGATATGATGTCTGTCTCTCACCTGTGTCACGAATGAGGGAGGTGGGAGTGAAGAGAGAACAGCGGGACAGCAGATTTGCTGACTTCACCTCTCATATTTCAACACCTCTTCATAAGAGCCATATTACATATTTTAACTTGAAAACAAACAAAACGTTTAAACGTTCCTTTTGCTTATGCAATTGCATTCTTAAATAACGTCATTCTTTTCATCTTACCACTTGTATGCTAAGAGGTAAGCCTGCATCTGATGTATTTATTTACTCCTTTTTGTGGTTTTATATAGCACAAACCTGCCCAGAGAACAAGACATAGAATATGAATAGCAACCATCATAAAAAAACAGAAAAGCAGCAAATAAAACACATGGGCCCAGCAATTCGAATCAGGAGGGGAAGGTCAGTAAGATTGTATCTGGATAGATAGGATGAGTGAAACACGCATTTGCAATGCAATAGGTCTCGCATTCACGAGAGTTTGAGCTATTGGCATTGTATATGGCAATGCCTTTTACAAATGTGTTGTTTTTAAAATAGATAAATAAAAGGCATTGTCATTTACAATGCCAATAGCTTAATCTCTCGTAAATGCGAGACCAATTGCATTGCAAATGGCAGCGCCCGTGCTATAAAAATTAAGAAAAAGCATTAGGAGAGAGTGTGTCCTGAGCTATTTGAGAAAATAGTGCTCGGAGGCGTAATTAAAGCCTACCAAGTAACAACACTCGTAACAGGTGGTGTTGCCATGGGAGGTTACACAGTGGTACTAAAGAGGGAAGGCTAAGCCTATTGACCAATGGACAGCCACAGTTTACAGTGGACAATGACACAAGCCAATGAAAAATATTGGCGGAGAGTGGGCGGAGCTTCAAGTCCCTACCTGAATAAGCATGGCTCGCAGAGCAGCGCATGTGCTGCTCAGGCTCGACCTAAATAGGGGATGCAGAGAAGTGATCATAGCTTCATCCAAAGTTTCTCTTATGTAGGATTTTGTGTTTTTTATTAAATGTGGGAAGACTTAATGTTGTACTAGAGCTGGTAGCAGATTATTTTTGTACTGCCATAGAGTGTTCTTTCATAAAGTGTTGTTATTCGAATGTTGGAGGTTCCAGCAGGAAAGCATTTGTCGATTCAAATTAAGCAGCAGAGTTTTTAAGTTTCCTACTAAGAAGAAAGGTGTGGCATCGTGGAGGGCTTTGTGGGTGATGCATGAAATTTTGAATCGGTCCCTTGCTTCATTGGGAAGCCATTGTAGGGTGCAAAGAATAGGAGAAATTGATCAACTTTTTTGGGACCAGTCACAGAGCTGGCAGCTGTGTGACTGCTCTCAGGGGTGCCAGCTGTGCTTTGGCAAGACCAGAGATAAGAGGGTTTCCATATTCCAGCCTGAAAAGTATGAGTCGATGGAATACAGTTTTCAGGTCCTGCTCAGGAATAAACTGCCTAAGCTTCCAGAGCAGTTTAAGTTAAAGGTGAGTTCTCTCGGCCACAAACGAAATTTGTTTCTGAATGTTAAGGTGACTGTCAAGGGTAAATCCCAATGATTTACCGTTCTCCACGATTGTCAGTTTTCAGTTCAGCGGAGAAAAGGAAATCGAGACACTCTTGCGCAGGGAGATTGGACGTTTTGGTGAGATTAGAAGAAATTCAGTTTTTGGTGGGTTGAATTTTGGGTAGAAGTTAGTCATCCAACTTTGAGTCCTGGCAAAGGTTTTGGAGAGTAGAAAGATCTTATTTAGGCAAGAAATCTGTAGGTAGAACTGGATATCATCCATAAACTGGTAAAAAAGAATTTGAGAGTTGCTCAGAATCTCCCCAAGTGGATTGAGATAGAGATTAGCATGAATGGGATAGGATTGAGCCCTGAGGATCCCCTTGCTTCAGGTTAGTCTTCCTAGAAACAGAGCTTCCTTGTTTAACTATTTGCGATCTTTTAGGCAAATAGGCCTCAAACCAGTTCCCGACTGCACCATTGATGTCCCCATTCATCCCTTAAGAATGGTAATCAGAGCATGGTGGTTGACTGTATCTGAGGCAGCAGAGAGGTCCAAAAGCACAAGTAGGCAGGGACTACTAGAATCGAGGAAGCAGAGAGAATCACCCACAATTTGACAAACAGCGGTTTCAGTGCTTTTGTCTTGCCTGAAACCAGAAGCATATCAAGAAACTTGTTTACTTGTGTCTGAAGGGATAGTTATGTAGCCACACAACTTGCTAACACATTCCTAACAGGGGCCGAAGTTTTTCAGGTCATTGGTGTCATCTGAGGGATTTTTTAAGATCTGGGTGACCTGGCAAATTTTCAATCGGGGAAAACATCTTGTTCCAATGAGGAATTCACCTGGGAGGTCCAGTATTGTAGCAACAGCGTTGCTATTTTCTTGCTTAAGACCCAGGCAGTGAGTCAGAAAAGGGGTTGGAAAATGTAACCATATTTATGATTTATAGTACCTCTTCCTAGGAGAATGCATCCTAGCATGACCAGTTCCAGTGGGCTTTAAGTCCATTACACAGGCAGGATTGTCGGATCTCGGCGGAAGTGAAAATTCAACAGTGTCCACTTTCACAGCAAACAAGTTCATAACATCTTCACATTTGGATAGTGGTATGTAGACCCTGCTAGTTGAAGACTGAATATTGGGTTGTTTATTGTTGTTTTTTATTTTTTGGGGGTAAAACTTTTTATTAAATCAAATCAGAGAGTCAATATTGCAGATCAAATACATATCAATTAGAGGGTACAGTACATTAACACGCAACAGTTACATATCATAGCCAACAAGAATTTCACTGTTCTGCTCTTCTGTACATTGCCATATCTTCTGTCGGTGATGGTTTATTGTTGTTGAAGAGAAGTTTTGGCTGATTTTTGGACACATCAAGCAGAGATTTCATGTGGTTGGATTTCGCTTTGAAGATGCTTGGTTTGTTGTTTCTTCTGACAGCCCAGAGGCTAACCAGATTATATACAGAGGATGTTTGTCTCCAGTTTATTGCAAGAAGAGCACTTTTTTCAACACAGATCCTTCAAGAAACTGGGAAGACAAGGGTTAGGTCTTTTTCTCTTGCTCTTCCGTGGAGCAAAATCATGAACCAGGTTGTCTACGAACTTATTGTGTTTGTCTATTGCAATATTAAAGTCGTGTTGACAGCCAGAGGTAGTAAGGTTATTGTTTGCCTTTTTAGCACTTGAGTTGACGTCAATGTTTTTGGCATCACAGAACCATTACTTTTCTCTTTTGAATTTGCCTAACATGCAAACAGATGCCAAACTGTCACCACCTTTTTGGCATAGGGTGGTATGGATTGCGGCCAAGTATAGTGTTTGTGAGCATGTGTGATATGGTGTGATTAGGTATGGTGCAAGTGCATACACAATATTATGGTAAGCCTGGTAAGGTACATATTGTATGTGTGACGCGGTGGGTTGGTCTGTGTTTGAACATGTGTGCTGTGGTGTAGTGGGGTTAGCTGTGGCCTACTTGATCAAGCTTGTTTCAGGTTATTGTATTTTGACATGCATGTGTGTGTTTTGTGCATTTACCCAACCACCCTTCACAAAAGCAAAGCTAAAATGGCGGTACAGATCTGCACTCTCTGTCCTCGCCATTTTCCAATTTGTCACATCCGTCAGTCGGCAGATTTGTGCAGCCCTCCTCTCATATCTGTGGCTGGAAAGGGAGGGGGTGTTGTTGGAGACGGTGGGGGGTCACATATTTCTTTATTTTGATCTGGATGCAGAATACTGCCCGCAGGCAACGGCTGCTTCTGACACTCAGTCAAATGCTTGCAGGGCGATCAGGCCGGACCTTCGAACCGCACAACATTAGCTCTGGCAATCTGCTTCAAACAGCACATTTGAGCAAATGTCTTTCTGCCCGGCGTTCAAATCTGACATGAACGCTGCCGCCGGCTCGGAGACATGCGTGCTGGTTATTCAGATATGAGCCCGAACAGGCTGCACCTGGGGAGAACAATCACCGTCAGAGAGAGGGGCCCGGGGGCATTCTGGCGGGAAAGGCTGAGGACCTGTCAGCGGGCAGGGAGCCGAGGAGAGAGAGCTCGAGACCTGTGGAGCACCTGGCATACAGGCTCCGGGAGTCAGAAGTGTACCAGGATAGGGTGACCAGAACTTGGAAGCAAAAAAATCCAGGAGCATTCCACAAACATAGAAGTAGGACTACGATTTTGCATCAATCTGGTAAGCATAGAATGGCTTCATCGACAGTGCTCTCAAATAGAAAACACTGACAGTGGGGTGGCACGGGGAGGGGGGCGGTGCGCCCCATGGCGGCACGGGTTTTGGGGGCTGCGGCTGGCCTCCCCCCATACTTACCTGCAGCCACGGGGAACGGCAAAGGCTGGAATCGATTGCCAGTACACATACACCCCCACCCTCCTATGGCCGCCCCGGGGCTGCAAAGACTGGGACCGCCACGGGTGGCAAAAGGCCTGGCTACCAGGGCCGGACTGGCCGTAGCGGGCACCGGGCAATCCCCCGGTGGGCTGCACGGGTGGGAGCCGGTTTTGGGCCCCTGGGGGCCGTTTTTGTTACAGGGCCTTTTTTGCAGTTTAGCTGCAAAATCGTCCCTGCAACAAAATCGGCCGAAAACCGGCCCTGGCATAGAGCTCGGCGGCACCCCCATCCCCCCCCCCATAACCCCCCCCAGGGCCGGCCGAGCACTTTGCCAGGGCTCGTTTTGGCTCAAAGTCCGGCCCTGCTGGCTACCCCACTTTGACGGTGAGCCACTTATGCGGAATGAAATGCAACATTTAGCTCTACATTGCTTCCTGACACGGGTTGCTAAATAATTCGGACTGGAACTCATAAAAGCCTGCTTTATTTTTTTCAGTTAACCATCTTTGAAATCCGGGAAATGTGCTAAATTTACTAAAATTTGCTAGACCAGATGGTGGAAAAACAGCACTGTTCCGGCAAATCATGGTTACATGGTCATCCTGACTTAGAAACAAAGCATTTGGAACCTGATGGAGCAACCTAGTAGAGGAGAGTTTCTGCTCAGGAGAGAACACTTGGGGCATGGGAAGACGCTTACGAGAGAGGGAATTGGAAATGGAGGCGTGATAAGGAGAGATAAGATAGGCTGGTTTCAAGGGTGGAAGACCAACGCTCACTGTTGCATGCAATCCATCCCGGGACTCTTTGCATTGCCTATGCATATTCCTCTGTTTGTTTTGATTGTCACTTAGTAGTTTATGATGGTGCAAAGGCCACTCAGTCCTTACTCTCCTCTACCACCGATAGTCAGATTTAGTCTCACTGCAGAGCCTCCTCCTTTCAAACGAAAGAGAGTAACCTTCTGGCAAAGTATGAGTGGTTGATCATTTGATAGCTGCATGGTCTGGACTAGTTCACCTACCACCACTAAACGTAAAGCTGGGTGTGAGGCCTATTATCATCCACCTCTACCTTGGGCAAATCTATTTTCTTGACCCATACCTCAAGAATTTTCAGACCTGCTAACTCACATGGTGCCACTGTTTGTCACATGATGCAGAATTCTTCATACCATCACCCATAGAAGATCCAATATCACATGTGGAGTACAGAATGAGATTGAGAACCCTACAGGGTAGGTGCCCTGCTCTTGTGTTGAAGACTCTAACACCCATGCACGATTTTGCATTCTCCTCAGGGCAATGGGGGCGGGCTCAGAAGCATCTATTTTTTATTTTGAATGGGGAAGTGTGGGTCACTTAGGCAACGATGGGCACTATCTCTGGACCCTATGCATTGCCCGTCCCTTAAATTGCCCCTCGAGGAATTTTTTGGCATTAAGAGCTGAAAATCCCTCACCTTTCTAAGTACCACCATCTTTCATGTCCTGAAAGGTTTTTTTCAGGTAGAAAGGTCTCAATTTTCCCCACACCGTGTGTGCATGCAAAATAGAGCCTAGGCATTTCTGAGATCCTTGGTTTTAAGGGTGGGTTCAAGAGATCATATTCCTCCACTTTCTGTGGTCCTGATCCTCTCTTTATCCCTCTTAGCTGTCATCACAGCTATAGTCTTACAGGGAGGTTCACTATGTAGGTTCACATCCTCAGCTCTCCAGGAAGGACAACCTCTTATATGTAATAAACCTGTGATCTTCCCCCAGATTCTCTTCCAGCAAGAGTTGTTGCTGTGTAACTGGCTTTTGCTGGGACTAAATACACATTCAGCTCCCAAATAGACTAGCACTGGCACAGACAAGTATTTTTTTTTTATCAAACCTCACTAAATACTGGTCTTGTCCCTGACTGGCTGATGTTAGAATTTTCAAAATTAGCATCTCTACTGATTGGAGCTGTGTCCCTGATCACCTCCCTCTAAAAGCAAATATATCCTGGCTTGGTCTAGTACATCAAGATGCAGCTGAAGTGTAATTTCCCTGTAAAATGTGTGCACTGGTGATCCTTAGTATTTGGACCAACTCTGCGGGTCACTGCGCTCCCAGCTAGAACCAAACTCTTGAGATGTTCTACTCAAAGACCTGCTGAGATGTTCAGCTTTCTGAAAAGTCCCTTAATTAACAGATGTGGGCAAAGTTCCCCCACGGAAATCAAAACATGGGAATTTTGGCAATTTGTTTCCCACCTGTTGAATGGAATTGTGTCTGATCCACTGCTAAATAGGCGGCAATAAACAAAACAAAAAGCACAATTGCTTCTGGAAGCACCTGTGAAGTGCTGCATTGTATTTACCTCAAAGTTAATTGCACTAAGGTGAATGCATCGCCCGACCCCTCACTGTGCACATCAAACCCACTTTCCCAGCATGGAAATGTGTTTCTAGCAGGGTCCTCGTGGCCGGCAGGCACCACACTCAAGTTCTTCTGCTGGAAATGTTTCTTTGAAGAGCACTGTCAGGGTTGGCAATTGTAATTAACTTGATGTACTTATCATTAAGCTAATTCCAATGACAGGCCTCTGATTAGTGGCAGTAATTCCCCTTTCCTTGCATTTCTTATTGCCTGGACTGAGTAATTCTTGCATTCCTCCCATTTTCTTATCCAGGGCAGGCGGGTGGGGAAACATGGAAAATGTATGGCATTGGCTTCCTGTGGGTCGAAAAAAGAAAATTCGCTCAGGCCTTTTTGTGAGGAAAACAACTCTCCATACCAAGGAGTTAGGAGGAATCCAGAACTTCTTCTTAACAAGGGACATGCTATGGTGGAGGACCTAATCCTGCAGGCCAGAAGAAACCTTTGATGCCAACAAAAATGAAAACTGCAATAAAAATAAGGTGATGGATGGAATGCTTTTATTCATCTCAGCCACTGGCAAACACATAGGTCGCACTCCGGTCCATAGTTTTTCACCCACCAGGCCCCCTCAGTTTGGTCCCAACCATATGCAAATCAGTCTTGACCCTGCTCCAATAGGAACAGTCCTACCGGAACTGCCAGATCAGGTCCTCCCTGAACTGGAGCACAATCAGCCCAGTGGCTGGGATTAATTCCAGCATTACTTCTATCACCTTGTTGTTTGTTGCAAAAGACACCTTAAGTGTGAATGTATGCCCAGACGTGGGTCCTGTTCTCACTGTGCCATAGGACTCAAGCTATACCTCACTGATGAGACCTAAGTAGGTTGTGTTACCATCTGGAAGGGACCTGACCAGGCAGTTTGAGATGGATTGTTCCTATTGGACGGGACCAAGACTGATTTACATAAGGCAGGTCTGTGTATAGAATGGCACAGTGGGCAAAAAACAATGGTCTGGAATGCGGCCCACAGCAAAAGCCAGTGCCTGTTTTTACCAAAATGAAAAGGCACCACTTGAGTACTGACCTTCTCTGCCAATTTTTCACACACCCTGTTCCAAGGTAAAATACTTTTGTTTGCCCCTTTTCCTCCCAGCACCTGAGTTATGGAACATCTAAAGTAGCTCAAGAGCTCCTTTCCTTAAAAGATAAGCATCACTTGAATAATGACGTTATCTGGCAGGCTTCAGAACACCCTGTTTCAATGAATAGTACTTTTCCTTTTTTTCTTTGCTCCCTTGCCCCCAACTGTGGAACAACTAAGGTTTCTCAAGATCCAGATTACCTTTTCTTGATTCCACTGCTGGGGCATGCTGGGCCTTCATCAATATTGCTTAGAGAATTTTAAGGACTTTCTGGATCTAAAACATATGACTTATTGGTCAAAATCTAAAACTCCAGGTTTCTATGCAACTGAAGACTTGATTCTGAGCAGCAGCTAGCGACTGTTATGAGATTCATGTTTACTTTGTTGGACCCAGGGGGCAAAAAACTAATTTCAAATGCAACCAGCTCATTTTGGTACACACAACCATGAAGATCCTTCAATCAGGGGCATTGGTTGAAAGACCACCACCCAGTTCAAATATACACAGCAGTTCCACTCACGTGGTAACCCAGGTCATTAGCTATGAGAGATGGGAGGCTCCAAGAAACAGTGGACAATTAACAAATGTTTTGTAAAATGTTGTGAAGAAATGCAAGTTTTCCCATTTGGTTTGGCTTTCACAGTTCTAGATCACCATGTTCTTTCCAGTGCTCCACAGCTCGAGCCTAAGCTCACTGAACTACTGTGAAGAACTAACCAGCTGCTAGATTAAGGCGCAACAGCTCAATCACAACTACCACTCAAATTAAGATGCTTAGTAAGCCATCGTAAGCAACAATATCCGGGTTCCTGTGACACTAAAGAGAAATG
The DNA here is from genome assembly GCF_964204655.1 of Triturus cristatus. Taxonomy (NCBI): domain Eukaryota; kingdom Metazoa; phylum Chordata; class Amphibia; order Caudata; family Salamandridae; genus Triturus; species Triturus cristatus. Next base: position 1,071,792,938 of record NC_140583.1, read on the forward strand.
ATACTGTCTATAACTCCAGATCTGCCCAAGTACTTGGAGAAAATGCCTGGCTCTTTCCAAAACACTGAGCCAAGAACGGGCGAGAGAGTTATGGGGGACTAATGTGGAAAGACAATTGAGGCCATTGGACAACACTGAGAAGGAGAAACCGGGTGCTTAAGGAAGCAGTAGGGTGGAGGGTTTGAAACATGTGGCAAGGAAGGGGTTCTAGTATCAAGAGACTGGTGCCCTGTGGAAGCACCAAGAAGAGTGGTCTAGATATCAAATAAAACAATGGGGACAGCGCTTTAGTAGCTGAAGACGAACTAAAGGGAGAGACTTTGAAAACTACAAAATCACTGGGAAGAATCCCTATGATATGAATAAGACTGAGCAGATATGGCACTGGAGGGGTTCCTAGAGTAGAGAACCTCCGATCTAGTGACACATTGGAAATAGAAGCTGTAGAATAAAAAAACAGTTAGGGAGAAATTCCTTAGGACACCAGGAAAGCGGTTGTGGAAGAGTTTAGAATCCAGGGAAGCACTTGCAAAAGAGAAGCGGAGCAAAAAGCCTAGTGGCCTAGAGCAACTTTTAGAAGAAGGTAATTGGGGCATGAGCCAGGATAAACACTGGGGAGTGAAGTCTTATGACCGGAAGAGATGAAGAGGAGAGACTTCTTTGGTTCAAGATGCAAATTATTGAGTCTGGGGAATATTCAACTGTTGGACAGCAATAAACTTGAGGCTCAATGCAGAGAAAAGTTAGTAAACCCAGCAATGAGCTAGACAGAGGCGTCTTAGAAACCCTGAGGAGATAGAAAGAATGTGAGAAAGTCTCCTTGGAAGTCTTATCTTTGGAACCTCAACAGGAATAGGGTGTCTCAGATGGAAACCGTGGAACAGTGAGGTCTCACCTTCATTTCATAAAGAATAGGGACTATTAACTTAAGTGAGAGGCTTTTTAAGTTGGTAAACTTAGCAAGAGAGGTCTTCTCACCTTAGAAGCAATAAAAAGAGAACACATCTCACCATAGAATACTGAAGGAGAGAGACCTTCTCACCTGGAGACATAGAGGAGATATATTATCTTTTTAGAGGTACGAGGTAATGTGCCTTTTTGTCTTTTACTCATGGAAGAAGATTATATTCTATCTTGGGAAACTTTCAAGTGACAGATCTTCACAGTTTTTAAATATGCCTCACTTTGAAGTAGGGAGCGAAGAGATATTCCCCTCTTTAGAAACTTCTAAGAGAGAAGCCTTGTGACTGTTTAAGCATGGAAGAGAGAGCCCTTGACATCTTAGAAACAATCCTTACATACTTCTGTGGAGAGAACATCTTGCCTGGAAAGCTTGGCAAAATAAACCTTAATGTCCGTCTAAAACATTAGAGGATTTGACTTCTTCATAAATTGAAACATATTGCACACCGGTGTTTAAAATCAGAGCCGTTTTCATCCAGAGTACCGCACAGAAGTGCTTATTTTTAAAAAATACAAGTGCCAGAACCCTCGTCAAAAGGCCATTGGAGCGGGCATCACCCATTGCCCCTACAGCACTGCCAAAGACAGCATCAATTCAACTACCAACGATAACGCACCTACAATTGTGATAATTCAGACAATTCCAGGCCCCCAAAGCTATAAGAATGGCTTGGGTGGCAGGTATTATTTATTTTTTAAAACATATTGAATTATTAAACAACTGATGTGCTAATCTCTAAATTAGGCAAACAGTGCCACCATGTGACACGTTGTCATAGATGCTGGTGAGGACAACTAAGTGCTGGCGTTGAGCATTACACAACCACCGGCTCAAATTAAGCACTGCCACACAGGCCTCAATGGTGTTAACAAGATGGACCCTGTATGGTGGGAAATTCTATATACACTTATAGTAATTATTCTAGTTCTAAAAAAACCACAAGACGTGGCCTGTGATGCTCGTATACATTGCTCTATACTCTGGTGGTCGACTTATCCCAAATTCCTTCTCACCCACCAATACACAAAAACAAGTCACATAAATCTTCATTGATCAAACTCACTATACTTTAATGCCAAGCCACAGGAAGCATTGTAAATGTAAACAGTGAACACATTGGGCCAAAGGGGGTGCAGCACAGACCACAACCAGCTTGTTAAGTGTGAAAAAGGCCGCTTTATTGAAGACAGGTGCACCTTACAACAAATATCCTTGGCCTGTGCCGTACAAAATTAAACCTCACTAAATTTTTTCTTCCTGCCTTACCCCCCACCCCCACCCCTAAAGTTTCCCCATTTGCAACCATTTATAAACCCCCAACTCTGTCTTCCCTGCTGACTCATTAAACGTGTAACGTCTTATCATTTCCTAAAATAACTATCTATGTAACCTTCCTATGTTACTTCCCCTTCCTGCGTGTGCCCGGAGTGATTTTCCAACCAATAAACTTAAACTGTAAACAGATCTACCAACTATTACTAAGGAGAACGCCCCTCATAAACCATAACCCTGGTACAAAAACCCTGCACCTGCTTCAATCGATAACCAAACAGTACATGTTTCCCCACCCGGTGCACCGAACCAAAAAGAAAAAACCCCAATAATCCAAACACCCCTTGAAATTTAACAGCTCCCCCGTCCCTTTAACAAACGGGGTGGGAGGGCGGGACACAATTTCCTCACCCTAACTAAACCCCCAGGCCGGCTGCCGTGTCACCCCACCCAAATTGTGGCTGGTGACCTAAAATGGCAGCATACATATGCCCCCAGCCCAAATGTAGCCCAACAAGCCCAATTGGGCTCTGGGCTGCACTACCGGCCCAACAATCCCCGGGGGAGGCAGGCCTCCCATTGGTCGGCCGCCCCCCCCCCCCCCCAAAAGACCTATTCTCTAATTACCTCAGTCAACAAAAAAACACATTCGATCAACAGCTAGTGTCAATCGATGTTTGCTCTTGTATGATCGATGGCCTCCCCCAAACCATCTGAATGTGGTCTCAGGAAGAGAATGAGCCACGATTTCATCATAATACAAATGCAAATTACATGCAAAAACGCTTCTCAATTGAGCAGAAGATAAAGACATTTCTCTCGGCCTTCACTGCCAACAACACAGGACATCTGAGATTGGGGAACGGCAAGGGTTAATGCTGAGCACACTGGGGTCGCTGGCTCGGGGGTTGTGCCTGCTGGGGAAACAATAGAGTCTGGTGTAAACACAAAAAAAGAACAGCGTCAACCGCAATTTCAGCTAATTGTGCAGACTGGTTGTTTCAGTAAAATTCATTTAAGCCGAGTTATAAATAATTCGGACTGTGAGGGCGCAGAGGCAAGAGGCCATGGCTATCAGCCAGCACCACTGTGCTCACCCTGAGCTAGGAGAGGCGGTGGAAAGCATTAAAATATCAAATAATAATTATTATAATTATTCAGACGAAAATATTTCAATTAAGCCAGTGGTGCAAAGAGCGGAAAGTGGGAAGCAGACACTGCTCAGCTCCAGCCAGGGCGAAGCTGGGATTTCACTTAAAACAATCTAAGTTGCATGTAAAAACTGAGGAAAGGCTTGGAAAAGAGCACATTGGCACAAATATCTGCACACACTGGTGCCAGTGGCACGGGGCACTGGTGCCAATATGCAGACACACAAGAGCCAAGAGCGCACTGGAGCCAGTACCACGGGGCACTGGAAGCTTTGCTCGAACGCACAGGAGAAAACACACCAGCACACGGGAGCCAGCCAGTACCACAGGGCACAGAAGCCAACTCAGGAACGGCTCCTCCGTAATGGTGGCAGTGTGTCATCCCACTGGTCAGAGTCCGTCACAGAAAAATAATCTCACACGAGAAAACACATCAGAGCACGGGAGCCTGTACCACAGGGCAAAGGAGCCAAATCAGGGGCAGTTCCGCCGTAATGGTGGCAGAGCGTCGCCACACTGGTCAGAGGCAGTCACAGAAAAATAAACACACAGGAGAAAACACATCAGTGCACGGGAGCCTATGCCACAGGGCACAGGAGCCAATTCAGGGGCGGCTCCTCCGTAATGGTGGCAGAGCGTCGCCACACTGGTCAGAGCCAGTCACAGAAAAATAAACACACAGGAGAAAACACATCAGTGCACAGGAGCCTATGCCACAGGGCACAGGAGCCAATTCAGGGCAGCTCCTCCGTAATGGTGGCAGAGCGCCGTCCCACTGGTCAGAGTGCGTCACAGAAAAATAAACTCACACGAAAAAACACATCAGCGCACGGGAGCCTGTACCACAGGGCACAGGAGCCAAATCAGGGGCGGTTCCTCCATAATGGTGGCAGAGCGTCGCCACACTGGTCAGAGGCAGTCACAGAAAAATAAACACACAGGAGAAAACACATCAGTGCACGGGAGCCTATGCCACAGGGCACAGGAGCCAATTCAGGGCAGCTCCTCCGTAATGGTGGCAGAGCGCCGTCCCACTGGTCAGAGTCTGTCACAGAAAAATAAACTCATACGAGAAAACACATCAGCGCATGGGAGCCTGTACCACAGGGCACAGGAGCCAAATCAGGGGTGGTTCCTCCGTAATGGTGGCAGAGCGTCACCCCACTGGTCAGAGTCCGTCACAGAAAAATAAACACACAGGAGTAAACACATCAGTGCACGGGAGCCTATGCCACAGGGCACAGGAGCCAATTCAGAGGCGGCTCCTCCATAATGGTGGCAGAGCGTCATCCCACTGGTCAGAGTCCGTCACACAAAAATAAACACACAGGAGAAAACACATCAGCACACGGGAGCCTGTACCACAGGGCACAGGAGCCAAATCAGGGGTGGTTCCTCCGTAATGGTGGCAGAGCGTCACCCCACTGGTCAGAGTCCGTCACAGAAAAATAAACACACAGGAGAAAACAAACCAGCGCACGGGAACCTGTGCCACAGGGCACAGGAGCCAATTCAGAGGCGGCTCCTCCGTAATGGTGGCAGAGCGTCGCCCCACTGGTCAGAGTCCGTCACAGAAAAATAAACACACAGGAGAAAACACATCAGTGCATGGGAGCCTATGCCACAGGGCACAGGAGCCAATTCAGAGGCGGCTCCTCCGTAATGGTGGCAGTGTGTCGTCCCACTGGTCAGAGTCCGTCACAGAAAAATAAACTCACACGAGAAAACACATCAGCACACGGGAGCCTGTACCACAAGGCACAGGAGCCAATTCAGGGCAGCTCCTCCGTAATGGTGGCAGAGCGCCGTCCAACTGGTCAGAGTCCGTCACAGAAAAATAAACACACAGGAGAAAACACATCAATGCACGGGAGCCTGTGCCACAGGGCACAGGAGCCAATTCAGGGGCGGCTCCTCCATAATGGTGGCAGAGCGTCGCCCCACTGGTCAGAGTCCGTCACAGAAAAATAAACACACAGGAAAAAACACATCAGTGCATGGGAGCCTATGCCGCAGGGCACAGGAGCCAATTCAGAGGCGGCTCCTCCGTAATGGTGGCAGAACGTCGCCCCACTGGTCCGAGTCCGTCACAGAAAAATAAACACACAGGAGAAAACACATCAGTGCATGGGAGCCTATGCCACGGGCACAGGAGCCAATTCAGAGGCGGCTCCTCCGTAATGGTGGCAGTGTGTCGTCCCACTGGTCAGAGTCCGTCACAGAAAAATAAACACACAGGAGAAAACACATCAGCGCACGGGGCCCTGTGCCACAGGGCACAGGAGCCAATTCAGGGGCGGCTCCTCCGTAATGGAGGCAGAGCGTCGCCCCACTGGTCAGAGTCCGTCACAGAAAAATAAACACACAGGAGAAAACACATCAGCACACGGGAGCCTGTACCACAAGGCACAGGAGCCAATTCAGGGGCGGCTCCTCCGTAATGGTGGCAGAGCATCGCCCCACTGGTCAGAGTGCGTCACAGAAAAATAAACACACAGGAGAAAACAAATCAGCACACGGGAGCCTGTACCACAAGGCACAGGAGCCAATTCAGGGGCGGCTCCTCCGTAATGGTGGCAGAGCGTTGCCCCACTGGTCAGAGTCCGTCACAGAAAAGTAAACACACAGGAGAAAACACATCATCACACCGGAGCCAGTACCACAGGGCATAGGAGCCAATTCAGAGGCGGCTCCTCCGTAATGGTGACAGAGCGTCGCCCCACTGGTCAGAGTCCGTCACAAAAAAATAAACACACAGGAGAAAACACATCAGCGCACGGGAGCCTGTACCACAGGGCACAGGAGCCAATTCAGGGGCGGCTCCTCCGTAATGGTGGCAGAGCATCGCCCCACTGGTCAGAGTCCGTCACAGAAAAGTAAACACACAGGAGAAAACACATCAGCACACTGGAGCCAGTACCACAGGGCATAGGAGCCAACTCAGAGGCGGCTCCTCCGTAATGGTGGTAGAGCGTCGCCCCACTGGTCAGAGTCCGACACAAAAAAATAAACACACAGGAGAAAACACATCAGCACACCGGAGCCAGTACCACAGGGCATAGGAGCCAATTCAGAGGCGGCTCCTCCGTAATGGTGGCAGAGCGTCGCCCCACTGGTCAGAGTCCGTCACAAAAAAATAAACACACAGGAGAAAACACATCAGCGCACGGGAGCCTGTACCACAGGGCACAGAAGCCAATTCAGGGGCGGCTCCTCCGTAATGGTGGCAGAGCGTCGCCCCACTGGTCAGAGTCCGTCACAGAAAAATAAACACACAGGAGAAAAGACATCAGCACACGGGAGCCTGTACCACAAGGCACAGGAGCCAATTCAGGGGCGGCTCTTCCGTAATGGAGGCAGAGCGTCGCCCCACTGGTCAGAGTCCGTCACAGAAAAATAAACACACAGGAGAAAACACATCAGCACACGGGAGCCTGTACCACAAGGCACAGGAGCCAATTCAGGGGCGGCTCCTCCGTAATGGTGGCAGAGCGTCGCCCCACTGGTCAGAGTCCGTCACAGAAAAATAAACACACAGGAGAAAACACATCAGCACACGGGAGCCTGTACCACAAGGCACAGGAGCCAATTCAGGGGCGGCTCCTCCGTAATGGAGGCAGAGCGTCGCCCCACTGGTCAGAGTCCGTCACAGAAAAATAAACACACAGGAGAAAACACATCAGCACACGGGAGCCTGTACCACAAGGCACAGGAGCCAATTCAGGGGCGGCTCCTCCGTAATGGTGGCAGAGCATCGCCGCACTGGTCAGAGTGCGTCACAGAAAAATAAACACACAGGAGAAAACACATCAGCACACGGGAGCCTGTACCACAAGGCACAGGAGCCAATTCAGGGGCAGCTCCTCCGTAATGGTGGCAGAGCGTCGCCCCACTGGTGAGAGTCCGTCACAAAAAAATAAACACACAGGAGAAAACACATCAGCGCACGGGAGCCTGTACCACAGGGCACAGGAGCCAATTCAGGGGCGGCTCCTCCGTAATGGTGGCAGAGCGTCGCCCCACTGGTCAGAGTCCGTCACAGAAAAATAAACACACAGGAGAAAACACATCAGCACACGGGAGCCTGTACCACAAGCGACAGGAGCCAATTCAGGGGCGGCTCCTCCGTAATGGTGGCAGAGCGTCGCCCCACTGGTCAGAGTCCGTCACAGAAAAGTAAACACACAGGAGAAAACACATCAGCACACCGGAGCCAGTACCACAGGGCATAGGAGCAATATCAGAGCAGGATGGAGCCATTAGCAGAATAAAATGGAGCAATTCCCAGAAATAACACAGTACCTAAGTATGAAACTCTATGATAACTAAGCACTTTTGCCCGCAACAGAGAAACACTCTCCTCACACAACATAAACTGCCTGCAGCCAGTATAAGGCAGTAGCTGAGTCTATCATCCATTAGACAGGAGTACATTACCTGAATATCTGAGTCACATTCTTCCATGTATGACACAATACTTGGTCATATGCCCTACAGTATGAGCACACGGCCCCTCAATATCTGATTTCCACGGTCCTGAGTGCTTGGGCCAATAACTGAGCTCTCTTTCTATGAAACATATGCATGCCACCCTAACACCCAAGTCCATTGCCACCTTATCTATCCCTCTGTCCTGAAACACGAACCCTTAGCCCTGAAATGTGAGTGCTCTGCCATAGAAACAAGGGCTCACTGAGCATGCAACATGTTTCTATACACCCTGCATATAGTCACCCAGCACCTTAAAACATGAATTCCTGGTGCCTGAAAAATTACTTTCTGCCCAATGAAATGTGAGCCCAGGCACTCAGAAATATGACTTTTTCACTACACTTGTTGCACTTACCCCCACGCACCCATACGGCTGTCTCTAAAAAGATCTCCGAGAAAGAGCCCCTTCGCGGGAGCCCGTCGGGCATTGCAGCGCCGGCCCGACAAGGAGCACAGCCCTATGATAAAGCATGACACCTTGCTAGGTGTGTGAGGGCACTATATAGAGACAAATTTCTCTCCCACCTGCCTACCCTCCCTCCATGCCCAGAGGAACTGTACTCCTGGTTTTGTGAATTATTCGTTCGGAGCACAGTGCAGGACCTCATATATAAAAAGCTCTTGGTTCCTCCCCCCTTTTTTGTAGCATAACGTACGGTGGCTCAGCCGTGGAACCTTAGCCCTTGTTGGCTAGCGGACACTTGCCGCTCTCTCCCCTTCCTCCCCTTCCCTCCCTTCCTCTTTAACTACCACAACCATGGAACAATATCAGGGACTATCCTTTGATGACGACCTGGTGTCCGAAATCCTGAGAACACCATCCTTATTAGATGCAGACGGAGCTATGGCAACCACTAGCCAGGGCAGCGATTGGAATAGCATCACCAACATGAAACGCCAACTAATGAAGATCATCATGCACGGGGCAATTATGACCGAATATCTACGTGCCAATATAGCCCCTAATGGGCTGATTGTCTCAAATATGCCAAGAATATTCCTGGAAGATAAGCAATTTAAGGAGGAATGGTCCCTAGTTGCTTGGAAGTGCACTAGGGACTGGCCGATATTGATTATCAAGACAGCAAAACGCCTGGCTGATGACCTAATCATCCAGATCACCGTTGCCGAGGGAGCACTAAAAGCCAGTATAACTATCGCGGCCTTTAAAGCCAAATTATCTGAAATCAACAGTGAGATCGCTGAGAATAAGGATTTTCTAATGCGACAAAAAATCAGCAAGCTGCAGAAAGATATTGGGCGCTTCAATAAAGAAAAAATCTACCCATATCTAAAAGATGATTTTCAACAAGCACAAAGCGATTATTCATCAGACGACAGCACTAGTTCTCGTCGTAGAACCACCTCCAATAGCAGCAACTCCAGCACCGACAGCTGGAGAGGTCAACAACATTATCAACAACCAGGTCCGCCTAATCCACAGTATGCTTACACAATGCCCCCCTTTCCAGGTCCACACATGTGGCAACAACCTGGTTTCCAACAGGGACCATTACCATTCCACCCCTTTATGCCACAACCAAAACAGGTCCATTGGCAGGACCAAACAGACCCAGGCCCGATGGAACTCAGGAGTCACAAGAGCAAGAAAAACTAATAGTGAATCTATCCGATCGGCAACTAAACCAGACAGAAAAAAACGTCCTTATTAAGGGACTGGGATTCGTGCCCACACCGCGACTAAATGTATTCAGGACTCACTGTGAAATTCATGAGCTTTTTCGGAAAATTCGTCTGAAAAATTTCTTTCATGATCATACTTCATCTCCACAATCTGACTCGGGGATGCGAAAACCTTCCACCTTCATGCCCTCCTCTGCAATGGTGCTACCAGAAATTCTGGCTTTTGAGAAAGCAGTTATCAAGGACATCAGTGCCTCGACAGAGAAAAAAACCTTCCACAACAATTCCAATTCGGAAAATCTGGCAATAACCAATCTGAGTAATGACACATCGATCACTATCAAAGAAGCAGACAAGGGGGGAGCTATAGTCATCATGTCCACCACTGACTATAGAACAGAATGTCTGAGACAACTCAGTGACACACGGTATTACGCCCAAATCAAAGAGGATCCTACGAAAAAACTGATCATTACGATAAGAACTCTAGTCACCAGTGCAGTTATACAAGGCTGGATATCGAAAAATGAATCGGAATTTCTAATGAATAATGATCCCCGAATACAGTACTTTTACACACTACCTAAAATCCACAAAGGTGTCCAACCCCCCCCCCCCTGGGAGACCTATTGTGTCAGGAATCAATTCGGTTTTGGAACCTCTCTCACGGTTCTGTGATAATTTTTTACGCCCTCTGGTGCAGAAGACCTCCACCTTTCTGCTTGACACAAGGGACGTCCTTAACATCATCAAGCAGTCCAATGAAACAGGTACCAGTGTAGACGCCCTCATCACCTTGGACGTAGAGGCCCTCTACACTAACATCCCGCAGAGGGCCACCTTGGATGTTGTGGAAGAAGTACTCCGAGCACAAACATGGGTCTCCCCTACACCCATATCTTTCATCATGGAATGTGCAGAGATTGCCCTAACAAAAAATTACTTTCAATTCGAAGATCTCATGTACCAGCAAGTCCAGGGCACATCAATGGGGAGCACCTTCGCTCCTAGCCTGGCATGCCTCTATATGGCCCATTTCGAAGCCAATCACATCTTGACTGAGACTAACATCTACAAGGAGAACGTCATCCTTTGGCGACGGTACATTGATGATATTCTCATTTTCTGGAAAGGAGATTTGGACTCCATCCCTCTGTTCGTAGCTTGGGTTAACAGTCTTAACCCTTATCTACGTTCCACGGCCAACTCATCAGTCTATGAACTTCCCTTTCTGGACCTACTCATTTCCAAAACCCCGACAGGTCTGAATACAAAAACCTACAAAAAACCCACTGATAGTCACAGCCCACTACTTTTCAGTAGCTTCCATCCCAAGGCTTTACGCAACAACTTGCCATATGGACAATACCTCAGACTCCGGCGCAATTGCAGTACATTGGAGGATTTCAGAATACAGGCACACGACCTAACAGGCCATCTAACGAGAAGAGAATATCCGAGGGCCATCACGCAAAATGCTTACAAAAGAGCATGCAACACCAACAGGGAAGCTTTGCTGACCTCCACGGAAAAAATCAAAATTGACCAAATCACATGTGTAACTACCTTTACACCTGAATCTAACTCCATCCAAAAGATTATCAAAAAACATTGGAATTTATTGTAGGTAGGAGACTGGCAAATCCCCAAGCCCCGATTTGCCTTCAAAAGGACTGATAATATAAAAAACCTACTTATCAGCACTAGACCTAGACCACCACCACCGGCTAGCCAGCGATTGTGGGGCTTACCACCTGTCACGGGCCATCATCCATGTGGACAATGTACGGCATGTGCTCTGACAAAAGTAAGTAGGAGCATCAAACTCTCGGAATCCCTTACTTGGCAACAAAAGACTCATACTAATTGCAATACACGCAACTGCATCTATTTGATTCAGTGCCCATGCGATCTGATGTACGTGGGGATGACGACACGATCAGTCAAGATCAGAATTTCCGAACACCGGAGCAATATAAGGTGTAAAAAAGCAAACACCAAAATGTGCACCCATTTTTGGGAAAACAACCACACGGCCAACGACCTTACGTGGACAGTTTTACAGACCTTTCCCACAATTAATAAGGATGCCTTGTTCCGAAAGGAACAACAGTGGATTTTCAGGATCTCCAGTCATACACTTGGCCTCAACGACGATATACCATGGGCCACTATCAATAACACCTAACCCACGTCATGCGTACGAGGTGAACTTTCAGTGAAAACATTTCCTTCTGGTCCGCTCTAAAGCTATGACCTTACTTTATCAGTTGATGGGACACGAAGAACTACAACACACTTTGACATATGCCTTTTCACACTCATAAGGCAAACCATCACAACTCATGATGTATCCCACAATTTGATTAAAATAATTATTTTCTTTTTTTCCCCCCTCGGGGCCGTAACCCACATCGATTATCGCAGTGGTACTCCAACACTGCCTGTATGTCCATTCTGGCCTATTTTTCGGTCTATTCGTTTTAAAACAATGTCCCCTGGCGAATCACCACCTTGGTGCCCTTTTATAACGCTAATACGTTCCCATTTAGGGATAGATTATTGCAATTGTTCCCGCACCGCCCATTCAATAAAGTTTTGCCACACTTCCAAGATGGCCGCGCCAATCCGCGGTCTAGTTGTCGTTCCAGTAGCGTGTGACAACTTCCTTTATTTTGAACTCTCTTCCGCGTCTCAGTCACGGAAGCCCAAGCCACGATAGGATCACGTCTGTGAGCACGCCCAAAACTGTGAGTACGATGCAACTGACGCCGATACTCCCGTAACGGCGAATGCTTGATATTCATAGGCATTTTTATTTACAGGGCGAGCCCCGTTTTACTGGCCTTGAGGCGAACCCGTACAGCTAATTGCTGTCCCCCAGGGGGTGAGTCTTCCCTCGTGGATTTTGCTGCTCTCTCGTACCCACCTCTCGTACCATGTTTGTAATTGCTCATGACTTGCTATTTGCATGGGAGTGAGCCCTTTTATTCAACATGTCGGTTAACCACTACCTGCCCGAGCACTTGGCCAGGATGACACTCTATTGCGGCTCTAAGCGAGAGAGTCCTGTGCACTATGTTTTGACACCTAGCGACTTAGTCTTGGGAACGACTGTCCGCCACTGCACCCGGTCCCCTTTTTTCGCCCGATCACTTATCGCGGCACTTTGTTACACAGTCTGCCATGAAATAGTCCACAACACTTGGCACGTAACGTTTTTTTTAGCATTGTCAGTCCGTTATGAATTAGTCCACAATATTTGGCACTTATCGTTACGTAACAGCAGTATCAGTCCGCCTTGAAATAGTCCACATTACTTGGCACTTAACGTTATAGCATGTCAATCTATACCATGATCTCACCTTAGTATTGTGCAAAACCGACCACTACGGTAAATCTTTCGTAGCAAATTCAACTTTGAACCTCACTGCTGCACGGGCACTCACTGATACCAATCAGCACTAAAAATTCGTATGCTGATATTGTTCTTATTGTTCCTATATGTTGTACCTTTTCTTCCCTTTTTAGGTGTCACAACAGTGGGTCCATCCCCGCCCCCCCGTGGGAACCTATGGACGCACCCGGTGAAGTACTAATTTTACTATCACCTCCATGTAGTAGAGATTAATTAATTTTTCCGAGCACTGTCATCACCTGGTCCTGAAGAATTGCCACCGACCCGTACTGGGCATACGGCAAGAAACATGTCGACCTTCTTACTACCCAGGGGAGCATCATAATCCCCATGGGAATCACCTTTTTTAATTAGGCTGGTATACCACCAGAATAAAATTGTTCCTCGTCCGGCAATACCAGACCTATTTTAACCCACCCCACTTTTTTCTCACTACACTTGTTGCACTTACCCCCATGCACCCATACGGCTGTCTCTAAAAAGATCTCCGAGAAAGAGCCCCTTCGCGGGAGCCCGTCGGGCATTGCAGCGCCGGCCCGACGAGGAGCACAGCCCTATCATAAAGCATGACACCTTGCTAGGTGTGTGAGGGCACTATATAAAGACAAATTTCTCTCCCACCTGCCTACCCTCCCTCCATGCCCAGAGGAACTGTACTCCTGGTTTTGTGAATTATTCGTTCGGAGCACAGTGCAGGACCTCATATATAAAAAGCTCTTGGTTCCTCCCCCCTTTTTTGTAACTCAGAAATATGACACCACAAACCAAAAACATGAGCACAAAGCCCTTTGAAACGTGAAGTTAAATCCTTTGTAATCTGAGCACATAACCATGAATCACGAACTCACAGTCTCTGATATATGAGCCCACTTCCCTTAGAACTCCCACCCCACTCTTACCTACCTGTGGCGGTCGCGGGGCGGCAAATGCAGGGATCACCAGCACCCAGATGCGCAACTAGAGCCAAATTTCGGGGGGGCTAAGAAAAAATTTCGGGGGGGGCTGAATCTTTAAGCAATAGGCAGAGTGGAGCTGATTTCGGGGGGGCTGAATCTTTAAGCAATAGGCAGAGTGGAGCTGATTTCGGGGGGGGGCTGAATCTTTAAGCAATAGGCAGAGTGGCGCTGCAGGGCCTCTTAGAAGGGGTGAAACAACAGCGAGGCCTCATTAACATGCAAATGGTCTTTTAAAGACCTGTGAAGTGCTCGGGTGCGGCTGCGGCTGTGTGTGTGCCCGGGAAGCTGTCTCATCCCGGGCTGCCACACACGAGGGGGGGGGGGCTGAAGCCCTTTGAGTCCAATGGCTGTTGCGCGCCTGCCAGCACCCCTCCACCCCCTGCTCTTACCTGCGGCTGTCATGGGGTGGCACACACAGGGACCGCCATGGGTGGCAAAGGGTCTAGCTACGCCACTGCACAGCCTATAAAATGAGAGCACATAAACTGAAAACACCAGCAGGCATTACCTTGAAACATAAATAGAGAGAATATTTAATAAGGCCCAATATCCCTGAAACATGACACCATAACCCATTACCCACGAGCTCACCGCTGCTGGACCATGATGCCTTGGTCCCTAAGTATAAGCTTCGGCTTCTGAACAAGAACCTATACCCAATTCTTGTCACAGGGACGATGAAATAGGACCCGGGTGCCTCTGTTATATGAGCTCTCTGCCGCAAAACATGTCTCACAGATATGGAAATGTGAGCACTGGTATCCTGTAATTATAGCTGTAAGGCATTTTAGATAGGTACTATTGGCTTCTGAAATTGGACATTATCGAAAAATGAAATATGAGCAAAACTTTTAAAAGAAGAACCCAGAGTCCGTGACGACATAGTCCTTCTGCCGGCGGAAGGGGCAGGGTGCGGGGTATGGAGGTGCAGCAGTTGGGTACTCTTATGCAGTGGCTGTCAGAAGGAACCAGTGGACAACCATCAAGTGTTTGCAGGAGTCTCTCACATTTTAGGTGTCAGGGCTTGACTGAAGTAGTGCGGGATGCCCAATGTCCCACATGCGGAGTACGGAGACTACGCACTCGTAAAGTTACTACTCATAAATCCCTTTGTGAATAGCAAACAATCGTAAACTTACACAAAGGTGTACATTTACATTTGTGAATCAGGCCCAAAGCATTCTGCACAAGGACAAGAACTCTTAAATAGGCTGTTAAAGTGGAACGTGAGCATGTGCAATAAAGAACCCATGGACCAGAATTGGTAGCCAGATTGAGTTACTGACCAGTTTCGTCATTTATTTATTTATTTAGTTGTATCTAAGGAGCACTGCATAAATATATTGGCACTTTTCTGTCAATAGAAAAAGGAAACTAGATCTTAGTGACGTCAGAAATTTGTCAAACTCTAGTATGTGTTGGAAGTGTGATGTTATGGGTTTCTGCACAGCTGATTGTAAAAATAATCTAAGAGCAAATACAGCACATGAGACTAATTACTATGCCATGATGTTTCATCGATAAGGCACAGGAGGGGTTCAGGTCAACTACCCTTAATTTATTCACAAAAATAAGATGGCATCATCATTGCCGAAACTGGCTTGGAGTGTCCCTGCAATCTGGAGTTTCTTGCCTTTAATAGTGTCCATTGGAGAATCGTAACTTGTCCTGGGGCATATTACTAGTCGACAGACAACTTAGTAGCAGGTGCAATGTAACCACATGGCCATCAGTGTAACTTGGGAGGCGGGCCAAGGCGTACGCAGAGTCGTGGTGTGGGCGAGAAACTTCAGTTCAGATACTTGAATAACACTCGCTAAAGCTATCAGTCTAACCACCAGTGTTTTCACTTTGAAAAAAATATTATACTCAGAACTAAATAGTACATATAAAAAAAAATAGAGAAGCAGCAATGAATAAAAGTACCTCTAACTGCTGGCTTTGAAAAGGCTTTCCATATTCAGTATGCCACTATTGCGCGTCTCAGTCAATAATCCACTGCTTATTTCTTGGCATTAACAACAGTTTATCATAATAAGCCACCACAGCCCTGAGACTTAGTCAGAGGGTTTCTAATGAGAAACAATGCACTCCCCATTGGTTTTATCACAGGTCTTTCAGGAAGAAAAAGACAGGCAGTCACCATGTGGTGGTGGTGCTGTAATGCTGAGGTTGTGTGCATTATAGTTCCCAGAAGCTCGTGAACTCCACTGTGTTCTGGGGAAACAGCAGTCATCTTGGACATCTGGGTATAACTTCCCTCATGGCCCACATAGTATTGTCAAGCAATCATGACACAATATTGCTGCAGGCAGGACTTTCCTATATGCTTCACACATTTTCTAGCCAAATCCTATTGTTTCCTATAGATTTGTATTGAAAGACATTGGAAATCGAAAGAGGTATTCAGAAAGGTATGCTGTTGAAAAGGAACTTTTAACTTTTGCTTGAACATGTATATAAACTCTTCTAAGAATGGGAGTGGTTACGTTTTTCTAGGATTATTCATGTAAGGGAGCAGAAAGGATTATTAGACTAGTTTATGTTGCATAAGTATATATGGATAACATGCATAGAGTATTAGAATTCTAGTATGCATTCAACAGTTGCCAAGATTAATGAAAGGCAGAATATAAACATTGTCGATCAACTTGCAGTTCTACAGAAGTGCAATGGAAACTATAAATCCACTTCCACAAACAAGGGCATGGTAGTTTAGCTTGCAGTGTTTATTCAAGTCATACGGAGAAGTACTAATGTACATATTGAAACACTCATTCTTTGTGTTTTTAGCTTTCAGGAATTCTAAGTTCCACATTGGTACAAGGAGTAGGTGAGAAGTGAAATTGCTGGGGTGTATCCATTTACTATTACAGGTAAGCATAGAACAGTCCATAACACTTAATTAATTCTCTTTGTCTTGTAGATATCCAATACCTCATGCATGGACCCTGGACCCCCGGAAGTGATTAGTGACTGTGGTGGAATACTATGATTCTGTTTTCTCTCTAAACCCATTCCCCTGATCCTGTTACTACTACTGGCCCGAATATCTCTGTATCTGTGTTCAGTTGTGGAGGTAGTGAGAGATGGAAAAGGTGTTGCTTCCATAGGATTCTGAGTATAAAGGTTTGTGCATCCTGAAAGGTCCCAGCCCTGCCACACAGACGTGTTCACTCCCACGCTGCTGCTGTGGTGCCTTGCAATGGTCCATGAGGCTTTTTGGCATCCAAAGCAGTACATTTGCCAATTTTCTCATCTTTGGTTGGCCAATCAGATCTTTGCTATTTTCAAAATACTGGT
Organism: Triturus cristatus; assembly: GCF_964204655.1. Classification (NCBI taxonomy): domain Eukaryota; kingdom Metazoa; phylum Chordata; class Amphibia; order Caudata; family Salamandridae; genus Triturus; species Triturus cristatus. Next base: position 1,071,810,137 of record NC_140583.1, read on the forward strand.
GGGCTTCTCTTATTAGATCTTCAGCAATGGTTTAAGTTATTTGATATCCTTTATAAATATTAGCCCCCAGATTAGTCCAGCCACATAATTTGCCACCCAAATGCAGCAACAGGAGGGGGGTGGAGTTGTCCAACAAAGAACAGATGTCTGAACTAGAAAGGGAAGAAAAATGTATCTCCGCCCCAGGCTTTTGTTATCGAAGTCTTTAATGGCGTTCCTGAGGAAGGGAAGAAATCTTTCAGTGTCCACTCAAGTGAGATAAAACAGGATATTCCTCTCCTGCTCACCAGTCACCAGATCCAGGCTACAGTAAACACCTTATAGGGAAGGTTCATGAAACTCCCAGGCCTGCCTGAAGGTCGACCAAAGAGACCTGGAAAGCTTCCCCCAAGACCTCCATTTTCTAGGTTTAGCTACAAGAAGGAATTCCAAGATGGATTCCTGTGCTACAGTGAAGCACAACACACACACTCCTCACTCGCCATACCTCCTACATGCAAAGTGAACTGGCACTCCAACTCATGTCCTACATGGTTGTAGCAAAGGAACCATAGAGTCCACTAGGCATCTCTCATTGAAAGGGACAACAAACAGGACCTGCCCTTTCAACAAGAACGAATGCTTTAACCACTGCCAGGCTCTCGTGTTCTGGGTAGAGGACAGTATTCACTTTCGAATGGACGGGTGCAGTTTGGGTACCCATCTTGATCTCTGAGTCACTCTTTGGGATCTCAATCCATTGGAAGGGAGGCTCCAGGTGAACACATAAAAATAAAAACCATGCTGGGGATTTTGAGGGAATAAGTCCTTCCTGCACATTTCCCCTTCTGAGATTGTTTGACAGTACTCATAAAATGGAAGATAAGTGAACAAAGGCATAAAAGAACATGATTTGCCCAAATGCAAACCTTTTAGAAGAACCATGATTACAAACAAGGACTTCTGCTTTCAAGGCTTATGACAAACACCATATTTTTGGAGAGCAGACTGGTAGATGTGTTCCTATATCTGCTGGGTAAATATTGACCGTGTGTTCCGCTTCAGTTTATTTATCACACACAACATTGTGAATAATTAGCCAGATTCCAAGCACTTCCAATCCTTGCTAAAACGGGACCAGAGGAATATATTCAAACAATAAACAACTTTGTTGCACAAAGTGGGTGGGATAAAAAATTGTCAGCCTTCTTTAGAGTTTGACAGAGCAGGATATCTGCCAAAAAGAGGAGGATGTCTTGTACGCCGTACTTAGAGTTCCACTGACAACAATGCACTATTAATGGGGTGGACAGGGCATTTGCAACTTTTTGGCTAATGTCCCACATCTTCCCAACTCTAAATAAGGCCCTGTGTCTCCTGATCCAGGAGTTTGCAAGTTGACTACAATACCACATCAGAGTTATTGAGCTCAAATACGTAATGTATACCTAATTTTACTTTCCTCACTTTGCTACACTGAGAACATGTTTCTGTTTATGGTCCCAGGAGGCGAATTATGTTACCAATTGAGACCGTTGTGTAGATCCGTAATCAGGGTTGGACTGGAAGAGAAAATAGACCCGGCACCATAAAAGTGGCCAATCTTAGCAAATCAGAGAGCTACAAAAGTGGCCCACATTTGCAAATAGGGGAGTTTTTGAACTTGTAAAGACATGTTGTATATGTGTTTTGCAAGTCATGGGAGACTGTATGGATCGTAGCTTGCTGCTGGCAATGTTTGTGGTAATATCAGGGAACTCAGCAGTACACACTGGCTTACCAGACAATAAATCAGGCCAACGAGCAGCCTAATAAAATCCCACACACTGACCTGCCAAACCAGCCTCTCGGCCACTGCCGTATTGCCTTATAGGCCGGTCCGACACTGTCCCTAATGATTGTTAACAATCTGGAGACCTTATTCTAGATTTCATGGCAACGTATTTCTATGACTTAATAAGATTTCTAACAGCTTGTCCACTACACCACATCGGCAGTGTAGTTCTGATTCACAGCCAAGGACTATCTTCACGATAAGAATGCTGCTGTGTCGGAAGCCCTTCACAGATTTTTAATACTGTGATCATTGCCAGTACCCTTCGGTCTAGTGGCAAAACTGGGAAAATATATGTCAAATCTCATAGTTACATGGATAAAGCTGATCGAATGCACCACATCCTGCGGTAGGGTGGTTCTTTCTGTCCATTACAATGAACTGCCCACCTCATTGCTCACTGGGTTCCAGACTGGGTTCTTTCTCTACCACTAACTGCTAAGACTAAATCTGATTCTAAGTACTTCTGTTTTTTTCAGATAAAGGACTGAAGACAGAAGGATATCATATGCTGTTTTCCACGTGTTCTTTGGCAGTAGGTAGTCACTGGTTAGTGTCAGTGGTGGATGTTGTTGTTTATGATTGGTGTCTCACGGCCTAAGATATTATTTAATAACTACTGAGTAACCAAGTAACTCTCTTATTACACGTGCCTCTCCAAGGGTAGTGATAGAGAGTAGCTAAGAAGATCTCCTAGAGGTGGTGGTGGGATTGCAACTCTGATCCACTATGACACTATATTAAAGCATCAAAGGGGGTTAATGTTCCTCCTGACAAGCGCACACGTTACATGCAGATCACAGATTAGTATTGCATGCAGATACCTCAGTGGGTTATTGTTTTTTGTCAGAGAGATTGTTTTGTTACTTTGAGCTCATAAGTAACAATCCTCCTAATATATCACCTTGACCTATGAACTGGCATCAAAGCGCTGCATGTAATTTGAAAGGCAAAGGTTTAAAACCTTATTGTTTTTCAACTCAATCTTTTGTTATTTTAAGGCTGCCTAAAAGTGTTCCTTTGGGTAGCAGTACAATTTTATTAGTATAACACCCCAATCATTGTGTTACATTTCAAGGGCAGACTTACTAACTCTTTGAGCCTGGTTTGTACTACAAAAGTGATGCAAACCAGGTGCAAAATGTTGTTTTGGGGCTTACTTTCCAGCGCAAATCCTAAATTTAATGCACAGTGCAGTAAAGTGCTATTATTGTATGGTCACCCCCTCGCCCTCTCTGTGCTCCAATGTTGAAGGTTATGTCTCTGAAAGTGCACTGGAGTCTGCTGCTGAGGCCCCAGTGCCAGTGCTCTCTCCCTAAAATTGTTATGTGTAAATTGGCAATCCCAATTGACAAGGACTTTACCCCCCTATAAGCCCATAGTATATGGTACTAGTGGTACCCAGGGCATAGGTAGTGAAGGGGTCCCCAGGGCTTGTAGCACTGTTTGTACCACCTTGAGTGACCCATGTAAACTAATAACAGCAGGCCTGCCATTGCAGACTGCAGGAACAGTGTAAACTGCTCCAATATGATTTTGCCCTCACCATGTGTGGCAAAATCAATGCACTGCTATTAATATATGTCAGTCGCCCCTAAGGAGGGCCTCCTAAAGCCCAGGATGCTAAGTTCATTATGTGAAAGGTGTGGGCATGTAAGTGAAAGGTTATATGTTCCTATAGTGGCCTTTACCATTAAAGTACTCTTAAGTGATAGACAGTCAATAGGATAACACGGGCTGCCTCCCAGGCAAACTCGAGGTTGGCAGCTCCATTATGGTACTGCCTAAATATGTCATGTTTGGTTTCAAACAACGTGCCTTTTCACCCCTGACATGACTCTCATGTTGATGTGGCATGCACCCAGGTGGCTACCTTAGAGGTTGCCCCAGCTTCTCCGTGGTCTGGCTGGCAGCCTCGCTTGCTGCCACCAAGACAGGATACTGACCTCCTGCCAGGCAGTGTGATAACTCCCAGGAGTCAGGAACAAAGGCCTAGTCCCAGGAAGGCTAGGGAAGTGGGACATGAAGGCGCTGACCTTCAAAGGCTAAACCCCCTCTGATATGCATCAGGCAGACTCCCAAAGGAAAAAACAGCCCTCGACCTTCCCCAGGCACATTTGCACCTGGGCAGGTGGCAAATATGGTATGCAGAAAGAGAACACTGCCAAAAGGTTGGCCACACCTCTAGGGTGGACTGCTTGGTCTCTACAGCTAAGGAAGACTTCTGCCATTTGTAAAAGTGGTAGAAATAGTGGGTTCTGGGGAGAAAAGGTGAGCTACACTCCCGTATGTGCTCACCTCAGGGGTGGACTAGAAGCAGGGAGTAGCAGCTCATTGGCTAATTGCTCCCACAACCCTAACTCCCCCAAATCTAAGATTTAAGGGATCTCAGTTCTGAACAAACCTGCATCGAAGAAGACAAAAAAGAAACCCATGTCTAAGACAGCAGGACTTGCACAAACCAAAAGAGGGATACTTTGCGTCTGTGGCATCGCTCCTGGAACAGCCGGATCGAAACTTATCCTAGGATACCTCTTGGTTCTCCCTGTGAGAGTCTGAAGCACCCTCAGACTCCCCTGAACTAGTGGCAGTAGTCCCCGGCAAACTGCAGTTAAAACAATGCTCCGGATCCAAAGAATCGCTGGCAATTGAGCCCTCCGAGGGGTTCCATAAGGTTACAGGCAGCTACCATGTTCCCATAGACCACTGGACATCGAAGTACCTTTCTACCAAGTTCACCACTGCCAAGGCTTGCTGGTCACCAGTCCAGCAACCGACCTCTGCACTCGAAGCTGCATCTAGAGGGAATTTCATCCGACCTTCGACCGACATCAGCAACCATCCCGTTGTGTTTTTGCATCTTGTTCCTCCCAGCACCACATAAGCGATATAAAGCAGCTCTCCCACAGCCAGGACAACTCTGCATCTGGGTTCAATGAGCCAGGTAAAATTAAATTGACTGTTGGGGCTTGATCCTGGGACCCGAATCACCTTAAACCACCTTGGGTGCCACGCAATTCGATCTGCAAGTGACTGACTGTCACCATCACTTTTTCCCATGGACTGCAATGCAAACGTTCTTCAGTATTAAATTGCTGTGATTTGTTTTCTTCTAAAATCCATAACTCTGCTTGTATGTATCTGATCACATTAATTTGGGTGTCTAAATTTAGATACAAATAAACTCTATTTTTTTAAAATTGGTGTTGGATTTCTATCGAGTCATGTCTAATACTTATCGTCCATGTTGGTACTCTGAAATGCTTAACACTTGTCCCTATAGTAAAGCCGAACTGCTCTTTGCCACACTACCGGGACTGAGCTAAGGATTTATTATAATACTCCACCTCCAAGATTCATATTCATCAAACCTTTCCAACTTTACATGTGTGTTGCGCCATACAGCACACATACAAAGTGGATAAGTGTTAAACTTTGTCAAAGCATCGATTTTTGTACTGAAAGCGTAACCTTCCTGTAAAAAAGACATGAGACAATGACCACTTCATTATGGTGGACTACGTTGGTTGCTGCACATTGTACAAACATAGTTATTCTACCCCTTCATTTCTTAAGACCAAGCACTCTTAATATATAATGCCTACCAGTTTGAATGATGTGAAACCCTTTAGTCCTCATTGTCTTAAGTACCATTTGCCATACATTGATTCACACGCTTGTGTGACTCATTGTCTCTGTATAATACATTTGTTCTGTAAAGCACTTTGACAGTCTCTATTGGGGTGAGTAACTCTATAAATAAATAGATGAGCGAGAGGGGCTAAAAAGAGAAGAGGACACCATTGAAGCAATGGTGGGCGGTGACCTTCAACACTTGAGCGGCATTGATGGGACCGAGAGCCAAACCCAGTGAGGGCCAAAAAGATTAAACAAATATGTTTAATGCACCTACCCGTGTTTCCTCTTCTCTGTGTAGTCTAATTTTTCGGCTGCCAGCACGGCAGCACCTCGTGGAGCCCTAGGTATCCAGATGCTACTTTCATGCTGCAGATGAGCAGCATGAGAGCAGCGCCAGGATTGGCTGGAGCCAGCTGCCTCGATGCTCCAGCAGGCACAGGAGGCCTATGCCTGCTCTCCACCCAGCTGTATGAGACAGCTAGGTGGGGAGGTTTACAGTGTGCATGACAGGATGGCCATCGCAAGACAGCCGGCTAAAGTGACTTGTGTGGTGTAAACTACACAACTCCCATGCTGCCAGTCAGCAGTAATGTCCCGCCCCCAAACACTGCTCGAGCTGGGAGCAGTGAAAACAAGCATTGGCATAGCCAATAGGTCTCGCCTTTGGGACCTTATAAGTGTTTAGCTATGCAACAGTTGCATAACTAAATACTTATAAGGTCCCAAAAGCGAGACCTATTGGCTATGCAAAGCGGCCGCGAAAGTGATCGCGATCCCGATCAAACATCGAAGCGGCCGCAAAAGTGAAAGTAATCGCGGTAAAGAGCGGCGCGCGCGCGCGCGCACATGCACTGTAGCTCTAGGCTGGCCTGGTAGCACTTTTTGGAGCCTTCTCCATAAGTCTCGCCAGACCAGCGCATGCGCTGAGTCAGGCGAGACCTAAAAATAACATGGTATTCATTTTTATTACCATTTCATTTTTCACTTTTGCTGCAATGGCAGCAGGAGGGCGCTGCTCATCTGCCCTCATGGGGGGGCCGCCACTGCATTGGAGGCAGAGGAGGTCATTGGGGTGTGGGGCCAACAAAGGATACAACTGTTGGTGTATCTTTCTGTCCTTCTCACTGCCGCTCTCTCTTGTTTTACTTTTCTGTCTCTACTTCTCACCCTTTCCCTGTGCCACTCCAGTCGCTCCCCACCCCTTCTCGCCTTCCAGAACCCAGAAACATGAGCTGTTCGCTGGCAGCTGTTGTTCACACCTCTGGAATTATTTTGTATTCTCTTTTTAAAATGCACAGAACTCTCTGTGAGCCAAAACGCTCCCAGCGTCTAGGAGATCCCCCCTCCCCTCTCTGGTGGGGACTCGTTCAGAGGAACAGGTGAACCCCAGATTTTCACACGATGATTAAATGCCCTCTAGTCAATGCCCTCCCCACTCCAGCTGCAGATAATCTACATAATATGGAGAGTAGATGGCCCGGAAGACTCACGGCTTGTGTGTGTGTGTGTGTTTGTTGTAGGGGCGGTGGGGGTCTTCAGCTCCTAAACCCTTTCATCGGGCCTCCCTCTGCCCACCCTTTTTTCCAGCTGCCACTCACTATTATGCAACAAAATCGAAGAGAATGTTCGAGACGAGGGTTCGGAGGCACACAACTACACAACTCAATGGACAAAATAATTGTGTTATGCACACAGCTAAACAACACCATGCACACCACGGTTGTGTTTAAAAAGAAGCACGATTTCATGACGTGCAAATTTCGTCACATTCCACTATTTGAATTTAAATATCACACAGCCCAGGACACAAAACGTATTTTGTAGCGGCGCTTTTCGGGCTCGGTGGCCCACAGGCTAACGTAGTGCATTCTGGGTACTATTACAGGTTTCTGCCCTGTGCAGCAGTGTTTCATCTTCCTCAAGCTCTGTAAGTTTGACAGTGAACAGGAAATAAAGAATTAAAAAAACATGGCAACTACTTCTACAGGCACCCTATGGAGTGCAACTTGAGTAGTCTTCTTAACGCAGAATGATGTCGTAGTAGGGAGACTCAATCACCTCCTCCTTGTAGGCCAGAATCAGAGGCCAAGAACTTGTGCATAGAGGAATGTCCTTTATACCCTAGGCAGAGAACAGACATCCTGAGGGAATTAGTAAAATCCACAGGCAAAAAGTGAGTTGATGATCAACTGATGAGCGAAACATTTTGCCTGAATCAAAAAGGTGAAATTCGCACAATTTATTTCTGCACCCCTCCCCATTGGACAAATGGCCTTTTCAATTTGTCCTGTCATCATGATTGGAACCAAGCCAAAAAATTGGTCTCCCTGATAGGCTAAAACAATAACTAACAGTAAGGGGGGGTGATCAGTTTGCATTCAGCAGTTGAGCGCTGGGATGCCCTAGGGTAACTATGCGCTATATAAAAACTCCAAATAATAAATAATAATAATAGTGTCCAATCAGCTGACCTGTCAAGTTTCCCAGGTCCATGTGTCAATGGCTAAATCAGTTTGAACATTTTCTTTGAATTCTGGGACTCGTAGTCCTGATTAATTGTTGGAGAAAATCACAACAAATCAAGCATGGAAAGAAAAAATTCTGGACTGGGTGAGCTACTCAAGCATGGACCTGGGAAGCCTGAGAGCTCTGCCGACGTTATTGGCAGCCTGGGAAGAGACTGGCATGGCGGATCCTTGGCCCGGTCACGTGGACTCCCCATTGAGGGCAAAGATGTTTCCCCTAGGTTTATTCAGGATGAAACAGAATGTGGAAAGTTAACTGGAGATACCGGGGTACCCGATATATTTTTGGTAAAATGGTGCGATGCAAACAGGTAATATTTGAGGATTCTGGGGCTACAGGACCAGAGAGGAGAGAGAGTGTTAAATGAAAAGGTGTGAGATGGAAGAATAAAAAGTGGAGCTAAGAAAAAGGATGGAGAATGGGGAAAGAGATGATGGATTGGGAAAGGATGGAGATGGATGGCAAGCGCAATGGGCTCCGCTGGAAGATATTACAAACATATGTAACATAAATTGTTTTCAAAGTCAACATTTTTACACCTAAATGGCAAAACATAAAGCTTTGCAAACTTCAAAAACTTGCAAACTTTTCGAAAGATCTTAAATCTTGGCAACTTCTGCAGGCTTCTAGCGACGTTCATGGATAATGACAATATAAGTCTACAGGTGACGATTCTCACAGATTGCTTTTAGTTTCCTGCTGATTTGAGATAGTTTGCAAATTGCCTACAGATGGTTGTAATTTGAGGAATCATCAGCAGATTTTTTAGCTCTGCCTGGATTTCCAGGGAGGGAGGAACGGTGTAGACACAACAGAAAGGAAGACATAAGGACTGGGACCAGAGTGGTAGAGATGCAGTGACAGCTGTTTTTGTGCAGGCACTTAGATGGTTGCAAGCTGTGTATTGCACACCTGCACTGCAAGGCTTAAGGAAAGGTGCCAGACATCATTCAGCAGCTCATCCAATGAATCACACCCCCTGTTTCTAAATGCAGCCCTCACACGTGTGCTTTTAGAGGCACAGGGCCCGATTCACAGAACTAACTTAAGACAAAATCCTAAACTTACTACCATTTTGGTATTCACAGAAGGCACTTACTCATTTTGGTATTCACAGAAGGCACTTACTCATTTCGGTATTCACAGAAGTTAGGAGTCTTAAAATTAGGATTTTTCTCAGTTTAGTAGTAGTATAGTTAGGACTCATAACTTTAGGACTCCTAAATGCCTTCTGTGAATACCGAAAGTCTTAAAATTAGGATTTTTCTCAATTTAGTAGTAGTAAAGTTAGGACTCCTAACTTTAGGACTCCTAAATGCCTTCTGTGAATACCGAAAGCCTTAAAATTAGGATTTTTCTCAGTTTAGTAGTAGTAAAGTTAGGAGTCCTAACTTTAGAACTCCTAAACTGAGACAAATACCGAATACCGAAGTGAGTAAGTGTCTTCTGTGAATACCAAAATGAGTAAGTGCCTTCTGTGAATACGAAAATGGTAGTAAGTTTAGGATTTTGTCTTAAGTTAGTTCTGTGAATCGGGCCCACAGACCTGAAAGGGATGCACATAGTATGACAGTGAGAGGGCGCTGGGAGATGTATGTGAGAAGGAGATGGGAACTAGATGTCAGGACTCACAAATTGCGGCTAAAAAGAAATGCGCGCGAACCCTTCCTATTTCAATGGGTATGTTGACTAAACAATCAGAAATGTTGACAATAAGTAGAGTGCAAGGTAATTCATTTTTCCATAAAGTTTGGTTTGATACATTTTGATATGTTAATTCCTCTGACATTTCCAAAGATTTTGCCTCTAATTCCCATACAAATGAGACCATATTTCATTTCAGCAGATTTTTAAGCATGAAACATGCATTAACCCCTTCCCTGCTCATGACGGAACCACTCCGTCATGAGCCATGGTCGCGCTGTGCTCATGACGGAGTGGTACCCGTCATGCCGCAGCCATTGGCTGTCGCTCCGCCCACGCGGCGCCTTTTCCCCGCCTGTGCGGGCGTCTAAAGTAAGTGGGCGGCGCCGTGACGGAACCACTCCGTCATGAGCACAGCTCACCCGTGACTCATGACGGCGTGGTTCCGTCATGAGCATGGCGGCGCCGCGCACACTTAAAACACCCCCAGCGCTGCGGCGGAATTCGCGCCGCAGCGAAGGGGTTAAACGTTTAAAAGTGTCAACAAATAACAATGCCACCAACTTAAAATGGCTGCATATATTTGCAACAACATTTTTAAATCTCCAATTACAAAAACAAGTAAGCAACATAAACGTAAAGCAGAAATGAAATCATAGAATGGTCCACTGAAGTAAACATCTATTCAGACAGATGGGCACAACCAAAATGGCATTATTCACAGAGACACAAGCCAATGGTCGAAGCAGGCTGACCCATGCCCCATTATGTATGCTGTGGTGGGTGAAAAAGATGTGAATGCACCTTGAACAGAAATTTGACAAAAAAAACTGGGTTATGTTTCGGTCTCAAGAATCAAGAATCAAACTAGAACAAACCAGAACAAGACTATAAACATTCGCCAGTTATACTATGCAACACAAGTCTGCCATAACACATGTTTCTCTCACGTTTATCTCTTGCTTTTCCAGTGTTTCCAGGGCTGTTGGCAAATGAGTGTTTTGTGCATGGCGGGCTGCCAGAGTTGTGGTGTGCGTTGTGTGTATTGCATGCCTGAGGATGGAAAGAGAGCTAAAGTTGTCTCTAGGCCAGACATAAAAATGAAGGTTTTGGGTGATATCTTATATTTTTTTTTTGAGGGCTCGTCTCTCACCCCTTCCCATCCCCAAAACAAGACCAGGTGTTAGCTATTACTGCTGATTTCACGCAACATTCCAGCTGGTACAGTGAGTAAAGATGAGAGGATCAGATGAGGGAGGGCAGAGAGAGAGACACAGAGGGTTAGTGAAGAAGAGCAACAGGGAAAGCAAGCTCCAACAGGAAGTGGGTGTTGTAACGGAGAAGAGAACAAGCATCGGCAAAGCCAATAGGTTTTGCGTATGCGATACGTTGTAAATGTTTTTCAAAGATGTTGCACACATTGCCCCACTGAGCAGGTCAAAAAGGAAAAAATAAAATGATGATAACTCATTGTTATAATCATTTTATTTTTCCGTCCTTCCTCAGCTGGGTAGGGGCGGGGCTGCTCTGCTCACAGACCAGGGCAGGGGAGGGGTGATTTGCTCACTCCAAGTGCGCATGAGGCTTTGGCAGGCCGCCTCGGGCCGGTCAAACAGTCTTGCGCCCTTTGCAGGTTCTCTTCCCAGGCTGCATTACAGCCTGGGTGAGAACATGCCCAGGCTCCCACTGCCTTTCTGAGAGCTGAACAACGTCGCTCAGACCAATCACAATGCTGCATTGCAGCATTGTGATTGGCTATGGGGAGACCGGGTGCTTCCTGTTCCAGCCCTGGAAGCAGGCAAAGAGGATCAAGAGGCGGCAGCGAAAGCATGAAGATAAGTTTTTCTTTTTTTTTTCATTGTCCCACCTCTCCCCCACCGGCGTAGCAGCTGCCACAGACTGCACAGCAGCACAAGCTGCTGTGCAACATGGCTCAAAGCCAATAGAAATAAAGAAGCACTGGGGTGCAGCCAGCCTTGACCCCGTCATAGCGCTTTGTTTTTATCAACTATAAAACATGTTGCACAGCAGCCCGTGCCGCTGTGCAATATGCCTTAAAACAGTGCGGGGTGAGGGTTTGGAAGCAACATTCTCTCCTGGGAAGAGAATGTGGTGTTACGGCAAGAAATTCTGACAGTGGAACTGGCAAACAGGTTCGAGTCTCGGCGTCGGTTCAACATCTTGTGATTCTAGGCAAATCCCTTCATCTCCCTAAGTCAAAAAAAAAAAAAAAATAGAACATGTCCTTGTCTAGTCTAATAAAGCAAAAATTAATGTGTCCTTGTGTAATGTAACTATTGCTCATGTAAAGCATTCAAATACCTTTTGGTCAAGTTTGCGCTATATAAAACTGCAAAGAAAAACGCATCAAGAGGGATTAGGGTGGGGAAAAAAGGCGACTGGGTAAGTAAGTTAAAGAAAACTAAAGGAGGGGTGGGTCCGAAAAGTAAAAAGGAGTATATGAAGGAGCCTGTGACCAGTGGAATGACACTGGCCACAGGAAGCAGTACTTGTTCCATGCTCCACAGTAGGGAAGAAGACTAAAGCCCAGGAGAAAGCCGGAGAGGAAATTTTGCAAACAAGAGTGATGTGGGAGCCAACCAATGGTAAGTATAGGTAATAATGGGCTAGCTTAAGCCCCTGTTGGGCTTTTAAGAACAATAGCTTTCACTGGCACCACATGCTTGCTGTAGGTGAAACCAAAAAAGGGAACCCAAGGTAATGGGTGAGTGGGAAGAAAAGAGAAAATGGTGTTCAGAGTTGAGAGCAAACGGAAGACCAGACAGCGGAAATACAGGTTAGAGTAGAGAAGAGGAAACGTGCAGAATAGAAAGAGGAAACTGGTGACCCTGGGTGAGAGCATTCATAAAGATGAAACATCTCCTTGAAAGAGGAGGAGCACTGACAGAAAAAACCGGGAATGATATGGGAGATGAAGATGAAGTACAAACAGAGGAAATATGGTGCCATATGGGGAGGAATGGAGAGCTCAGATAGAGGAAACAGGAAACTCTAGGGAGATTAAGAGAGAAACAAAGATAGAGGATCCATGGGACCACTGGGGATTTGAAGAATGATAGCCCAGGGGAAAGTGGGGCCTTCAAGACAGAGGAAGACAGGAGCACTAACAAAGGATGTAGGAGTGCACAGGGGAAAAAGAGGGGTCACAGACATAGGAAACTGGTGCCCCGAAGTGGCCATTTGGCGATGAGACTTTTAAGTAAAGCTGAACATCATCAATATTAACATATCGGGCACTACGCCTTGAACCAGGGACGTGTTGATTATGTTGGGTAGGTTGGAACAAATGGTATTGACAGTCTTTACTGGACAGGGTTTGAAAAATGAAAGAAAGGCTTGAAATATAACAGGGTATCTTTCAAGTGTTTCTGAGCTATTGACACTACCTTAAATTGTGACCGTGTTTACTTAGTGTGACAGTCAACACTGAGGACAGCGCAAATTGTGGACTGCATGTACCATGATGCAGAGGGGCAAATTTTTCTAGGATGAGAAGCTGTTTCTGGTCACACCTTTTTCACTGCCCAAACTGATTTTCATGATCTCCTCTACCATTTATCTCACGTTTCTAATGTTCCTTTTTGTAAAAATTGCGTTCCGGCTAATTGATCACACGTCATCCGGCCCAAGCCAAAGATTCCAGCTTGAGCCGGAGAGTACGACTTAAGCTTGAGAATCCGGCCCAACTGTGGACGTAAAGATATGACTTGTAAATGACCTCTGTGACTACCAAAGGTCATAACGTTAGACTTTTGTCTCAGATTGCCTTTGTGATTCGTGCCCATTGTATGTAACTCATGAATGGTGAGAAGCGGAGGTTTCTTGTACCCATGAGAATGAGGTGTATGGGAAGTCTGAACCCCTGGGGCCGAGAAACAAAGAAGAAGACAGGGGGGTCTCTACACATGAGGGTAAATTAACGGGGCCTGTACCCATGATAGGAGGTTCTCCAGACATTCAGGTCATGACACTGGAGGTCTCTACACAAGAGAGTATTGAATTGGAGATCTGTACTCAAAAGAAACAGGAAAGGGAACTCTGTGCCAACGAGGATAGAGGAGTCTATAACGAAGAGGGTGAGAAGTGGGTGGTCAGTATCTGTGAAGTGGGTTTGGGGGCCATCTGTAGCCATGCGTCCTATGGGCTATCTCCATGAGAAGTGGGGAGACCTCTACCCATGAGGGTGAGAATGGGCTAGAGGTCTATGTACCCATGAGATGGGGAGTAGGTGGTTTGTACCAATGAAAGTGTGGATATGTGTGCCTATACCCAAGAAGGTGAGTAATGGGTGCTCTGTACCTACAAAGGGGGTGGCATATGCAGCCATCAAGGTTTTTATTTATTTATTCAGTGTTTTCTATAGCACGAACAAGAGCCAAAATGTGGGTGTCAGAGCGCTTTCCATTACAACCATATTCAAAATCAGCAGATATCCAATTCTTTAACGTCAAGTACAATGTATACATAATCCAACATTGGCACATGCTTACCCTTACACAAATCACACAAAATGAAGAATTCTAGAAATCACTAGATTACAGTAAAACATGCCATATCATACTTAAAATTCAAAATAACACCACTACTGGAGATCCTAGATATCCACATTGGTTATAGTATTGCTAGTCTAATCAAATATACAGGTGGGTTGATCGAGGTACCTGTCCATAGACAACATCCCTGTTGATAGACAGTAGAGCCCAATCAATGAAAATAAATTGGTTTGAGCAATGGCCACTTTCTTTGTTATGCGATTAGCAGGACTTTAATCCTGCTTTCAGTAGCCTACTTGAACAGCTAAATGTAGATCGACGGGTTGTCTGCAGTTTTCAGAAAAAGTCTTAGTATTCTCTGTTGCTTGTTATGGGATAAATGTACCCATCAGAAAGGACTTAGTCTCCTTTTTGAATCGTGGAGGGTAGGTGATTCTTCTGATATTTGGTGGGAGCAAATTACAAATTCTTGGTGCAGCTCCCATGAACGCTCTATCGTATGTCCTCTTCTTACGAATGAATGCTGGTTCAGTAAAAAAAATTCGGATCCCCTAGAGGATCTACTGCCTCCAGACAGCGTAATATTCTAGGCCAAGTAACGTGGAGTTTTGTGGTGTATTGCCCTGTGTGTAATACATGCAGTCTTTAGCTGTATTCTTGCCTCATACAGTAGCCAATTGAGCGCTTTCAAATGTGAAGTGAGTTGGTCACATTTTTTTGAGCCCGTTATAAGTCTAGCTGCTGCAGTGAGACAAGCTTTTAGGGGAGATGTTGAAATCGTATGAAGCCCTGATAGTTGTGCATCCATACTCAATTCTTGATATGACCAGCGCCAGGACTGCCGTTTCAAGATCACCTGAATCGATGAACAGCTTCAATTTTCTGAGGTAACTCAGATTGAAATGGGTGTTTTTTGCCATTGTGTTGATGTGGGTTCGCATGTTTAATTCTTTATCCAATGTGATTCCAAGAGACTTAGTTGAATCCACTAGAATCGGGGTACCATTTAGCGCAGTGATCATATTGGTTCATTTCTTTATCCTGGAGGAACTTTTAGGAGGGGAGATCAGAAGGAATTCTGTTCGCTGTGAGTTAAGCTTAAGATGATTGCCAGCTAGCCATTCAACGGTTCTCTGTAGTGCTTGGTTCATTATGTTATTCTCTTCTGGAATGCAATCTTCATATACAGCTGAGTATCGCCTGCATACATGTGGAAGGAAATGTTAGCCTGTTGTAATACTTCTGTTAATGGTTTGATGTACAGATTGAATAGTGAAGGTGATAGAGTTGATCCTTGTGGAACCCCAATTCGAACCGGGATGGTGGGGATAGCTTGTTGTTCACCAGGAATCTCTGCGATCTGTTCTCTAGGAAGGAATAAAACCATTTCAGGACTGTTCCCGATAAGCCCATCCTATTCTCCAGGTGGTCTAATAATTTGGGATGGTTTACGGTGTCAAATGCAGACGATAGGTCAAGAAGGAACAGGAGACAGGTGTTGTTGCAGCCGAGAGCAAGCAGAGCATCATCTACTATGTGCAGAATTTCTGTTTCCGTACTGTGATCTGATATGAACCCAGATTGGCAGTCGTTTAGTAGCTTAAATTCAGGAATATGTTGACTCAGTTGTTGTTGAGCACATTTTCCTAGTACTTTGGCTAGTAAGGGAATGGTTGTTACCTGTCGAAAGTTGTTTGGGTCTGAGGGGTTCTCCGTATGTTTAACCTGGCGAGTTCTTAGACAGTCAGGAAAAGATCCTTGGGCTAGTGATTCATTAATTATCTTAGTCCAATAGGGGATGACCATGTTGTTGAATGTGGGCCAACATTTTGCAGGAAGAGGGTAATTGTAATGGTTATTCAGTTTCAAAGTTAGTAGGATTTTGGCAATGTCATTCTGGTCATATAGTTTGATGGTTGACCAATGAACATTATTTTTGGGCATTGTTTGGGCAGGTAGGGCTGGATTCTCCACTTGTTTACTCTTTAGATTCAGAGATTTGTCAGCAGTATTCTTGAGTTCTCTCTCCAGTAAGCTGGCTTTGTCGGTAAAGAATGTTGAAAAATCTTCACAGCTCAATTCCGATTTAGAAGTTAATAGGGAGAATTTGGCAATTTGTTTGATTGAACTTTTAGCAGATCAAAGAGTTTTCTCAGTCTGTTCTTTGCATTATCGAGCTCATTTCTAAAAAAATCTTTTTTGGGATTTAAGTACGCTTTTATTATAGGCTTTCCTGGTCTTTCTTAATTGTTTAAGTAGGGGGATGATGGAATTTGTCTTCATTTCCGTTCTGTTAGTCTGAGTTTCCGTCTTTCTTCATTGAGTGAGCCGTTGAACCATGGGTTTTTATCTTTGGCCTGGATTCTTTTAAGTTTTAGAGGGGCTATATTTTCAATTATGTTAGACATAGTACAATTGTAATGATCCGTAAGCTTTCTGACGTCCAACAGTTCAGAAGGGGGTTGAAGTTCACTCTCGCCATGCACTGTTAGATTCTCAGAGTTCAGACCTTTAGTGTCTCTACCCAATGCTTGGGTTTGACTGATTGTGTGGCTCTTTTTTTTTCGGGGATGGTATTTGGAAGGTGATGATGTGGTGATCAGACCAGTCATAAGACATGATTGAAATTGATTGTACTGTGTTTTCTTTGGAGATGATCCAATTTAATGTAGCGTCTTTAGAATGGGTTGGTAGAATACAAGCTTGCACAAGTGAGTGGTCGGCTAGGAATTCTTTAAGAATATTGACCTGATTATCCTTGATGTCGTTCCAATGAAGATTGAAGACCCCTAGGACAATATCATTGGAGTGAGGTTCTGAGTTTGCTGTAATAATTTCCATTAGCTGGTCTATGAAAATTAAGTTTCTGCCTGGGGGGTGGTAGAATGCGTGTAATTTGTACAGTTGGTTATCTGTGAATCGTAATGAGAGCCCAAGGTATTCACATAAATTGATAGGGTCTGAGAGAATGTTAGAGAAGGTGATGTCTGATCTGTGGATACAGGCCAAGCCTCCACCAGTTTTGTTTAGTCTGTCTAGTCTTATAATATTGTAGTTTGGTGGCACAAGTAGGTTTAGGCATGGGGAGGATGATTCAGATAGCCATGTCAATGTCTTGATTCAGGATTAGGTTGGCAATGTCAGCGGCATGTTTTGTTGCTGAGCAGCAATTGCTAAGCAGGCATGAGATCTTTTTTGTAGGGTTATCTAGGTTAGAGTCTTGCCCCGCGGGAATTAGAGTTATTTCTTTCAGGTTATTGGGGATTCGATTTCTGTGATTAGTTTGTGTTATTCTGTTTACGTTAATTGGGACAACTTGAATTTTCTGTTCATTTATCTTAGCGGGGAGGCTGGATGTAGCCTCGTAAGATAGTACTAAGGTTTGAGTTCCAATATCCATCAAATATCCAAGGAAAATACGTGGGCAGTAAATCCTATTAGACAGAGGCAGTGGGGTAGTGTTAAGCTTATTGCGGAAAGTGTGTACCGATTTTTGACTAAGGATAATTTTGGAGAGGTAGCTTTCTCAGAGAAGTAGAATATTCTTCATGTTCCTAATAGAGTTTTGCATGTCCGTAGCTATCCTAACTGTCTGGGCATTGAGAATTTCTGACTCCCTTCTTGAGGGAAGAGAGAGGTTAGTACTCATGATGGTAAGTAAAGAGGTGTATGTCTCCATAAGAACCCGGTCGCTACTCATGTGGGTAAGAAGTGGAGTAGGGTTGTGTACACATAAAGTAAGGAATGGGTGACCTCTTCCCATGAAGGGAGGAGGCCACTCAGTCGCACAGGTGAAGGTTGCACACCCATGAGTGGTGGGGCTTCACAACCCCCCCTGTGCATCTTTGTTCTGTCTTTCTATCTGTCTTTCTCTCTCTCATGCTCTCTGCCAAAACATGAATAGGAGCAACCTTCTTGCATCCCTCCCCATCCACATTTACTTGCTTTTGATCACTCACGAGAGGCTTGGGCAATTATTGTTTTACATAAAACCCAAGCAATGTTCAAAACAAGTGCTCGGTAAAGCCTCAGAATGGCAAAAAGCACTCTAAAAGGAGATAAAAAAACACAGACATAAAAAGTGATTCTCAGCCAAATGCACACAGTAATCAGACAAAAGCAGGAGAGAGAGAGAGCGAGACAGCGAGCGAAAATACAGGGCGGTTTGAATCCTTTCTGAAATATTAAAACATGGCGTGCCCTGACCAGACGCGAACCAGGCGCCATCTGTGTAAGAATGAAAGGGGAAGAAAGCAAAGAGAGAGGCAGGGGTACCCGGGCCTGCTACAAGGTCTCTAGGTCTGAGGAGCAGTGAGGGCACTGCCAGGAAAGCCGGGGTACAGTAGGGGGGGGCTGTCATTGCCAGTGAGAAGACATAATTGGGTACCGGGGTTATGCCAGGGGTTAGCAGGTAAGATCGGGAAAGCTGATCTTGGGTTGAGTCTGGGTAGACGTGGTGGAGGAAGACCGGAAGTGGAAGGGCGTCTACATGTACCCACCTGTAGCATGGATGATAAATAGCGGACAGCGCTTCGGTGTAAACAGCCTCTCACTGCCTCGGTGACGTAGCAATTGTGCGGAGTGGCGTCACTGAAAAGAGGAAGGCTTATAGTGTGTAAAGCCGGCTCTGCCAGGATTTAGGAAATGGTGTAAATGGTTGGCACGGGTGCCTATGGTATTATCATGATGAGCTGCCGCTGTCATGCGTATGGGTAGAGTGAACATGTGATATAGTATTAGTGTAAAAATCTGGCATGGCAAAGGATTGAGAAATAGTGTAAAAACACGTACACCAAACAGTGATTCTATAATCATTAGCTTCAACGGTCCTGGGCATGGTTACAGTAATAAAGAACTGTCAGTGGTATATTATTGTTTTATTTTTTATTTTACAGAGTTTTATATAGCGCAAACTTGACCGGAATTGGGTATCAGAGCGCTTTCCATAGCACGAGTTGCATTACATGAGGACACATTCATTTTTTGGTTAGGCATGGGGAGATTAAGTGATTTACCCAGAATCACAGGATGTTCCGCGTCATTGCCAAGACTCAAACCCAGTTCCCCAAATTCGCAGTCGACCGCCCTAGCCATTAGGCCAACTCCTCACTATTGTAAAATGATGGCACTGCCAGGAATCGAATAGTAGTGTCAGCAGCTGCCTTTGCCAGGGACGTGAACACTTGGCACAGCTTGGCGCTATCAAGGGGCAGAGAAATTGTGTACATAGTTGCAGTAGCACTGTAAACAGCTTAAACCAACGCCCTCTAACACTTTGAAATAGCACCTTACTTCTTCTAACCTCCTCAGATCACCTATAAGGTGCCCTCCTCTAGTGACCCCCACTCTTACCTTTTCACCGGCTCTGAAGCCCAACACTGTCCTCTTCACAGTGGCGCAGCTATCATTAGAGCAGCAGGTGCAATGGAACCGGAGAAAGGGAGTTTGAGGGGTCCACTGTACTCCAATTAGTGATATGTTTGGCTACGAGTCGGTGAGGGGCATTGATTAGGTTTCATCCACAGCGCAAATGCGCTGTCAGTGTAAGCTATTGTCCTTAAAAAAGTCTTAAAGGGGGCCCATTCCTTAATGTTAATTACCCAGAGGCAGCTCCTCCGCAATGGCGGAGGAGCGTCGCCCCGCTGCCTGGCGCATAGCCAGCAAAGGAAAAATAAAACAAAGTTCTAGCATCGTTTTATTTTTCATTTGCCAACTTGAGCATGGAGGGGCGGGGCATGGAAGGGGGAGGAGGAGTGCTTGTGCACTCCCTAGTCCCTAAGTGCTCATGTGTGTTTGGCCGGCCGTCTCAGGCCGACCAAAACACACATGCGTACTAAGGTGCTGTATGCAGCCAGGCTGGAGACCCACAGACTCCCTGGTCTGAGCAGGGTAACTTTTCTGCCTGCTCAGACCAATCCCTGCGCTGCTCTGCAGCTCAGGGATTGTCTGGGAGTCTGTCCCAGTCGCTGCTGGGACCCAGGAAACAGCCAGCAAGAGCAACACGACGCAGGAGGCGGCCGGCGGTGTTAGGTAAGATTTTTAAACTATTATTAATCCCCTGTTCTCACTCTTCCCCCTCTCCCACCCGCACTCCAGTCACCCACCCACCACCCTTTGTTACTGGGGGGCCGCCAATGTAATTACCATTGTTTGGCTCCCACGTCACTGTTGTTACCTTGCTTCCCATTGGTCAGCTGCTGCTCCCGCAGTCCAACTTCCTCCTGGGCTTCAGAGCCCTTGGGGCCTGGGTCCCTGCCATGGTGCATGGAGCAAGTGCTGCTTCCTATGGGTGTGTCCTTCCACTGGCCAGCAGGTACTCTTTTTTTTTTTTACACTTATGACGTGCACTTAGAGAGAGCATACTCTGCTATCCCTCTCCTTCATCCCCACTCTCCTTGGAGTTACCGCCCGCATTCTTTGGTGTCAGCCTCCGCCCCCCCTTAGTGTCACCCTCCTTCATGCCATTTCCCACTCTCCGTTTTCACGAAAAACACCCGCCCTCCTCCCACTCCAAAAGTATCTTTCCCCCACCACCCCCGGTCTCCAATGATTTTCATCCTCACCCTGCCCTTCTCCCGCTCTCCGGTGAGTTGGCCTTCTCAAACACAACTGTGTTTGTTTTTTTGACCTATTGCACAGCAGCACGAGCTGCTGTGTTGTGCAACATTGCTTAAAGGGGAAAAAAGCGTTATGGCACTGCCGATCCTGGAGGCATCATAGTGCTTTTTATTTTTTTTTTACTTTAGGCCATGCTGCAACTGCTGTGCAACGTTATTTTTTTTTTTTTAATTGACTAACCCAATAGATTTTGCATAGGCAGAAACGATTTGGCTTTGCCAATGCTTGTTTCTATCTTGTCTTCGGGCCCATGGCACCATTGCTGCGCCACTGTCTCCTCATCTTCGGACATCTCTAACACTTGAAGAAACACCTCTGCCGATCGCCCACATGGACAGCATCACAAGCCGCTCCCCCGGGGGTCCTCCTCTCTCTATCTGCTGACGCCGGGTTTTGCTGCTCATGTTCCTAATAGCTCCCAGAAAGCCTGCCTTCGTAGTCTTCATTAGCAGCTCATGGGCTGTAATAAAGCACTTGGTAATTTGCGGTAACTATCTTTTTAAATACCAATTAAAAGCTCATATACTATTCTCAAGCCGCTAGTATTAATAGGAGAACTATGGCACGCGCACTGCCCCTGGTGCTCGGGGCGGCGATTGGCCTATGTGGTCGGAGATGAGGGAGGGGGGGGGGCAGCAGCTGAGGTTAGTAGCCCATCAAGTTTATGGCTGAAAGGGTTGAGACCTGGGCGTCTGGGACAAGGGTTGGGTCAGGGTAGGGGTCTGACATGATGGAGGGAAGTTTTCTCTTCTGTGGCTGTAGCTGACTGACCGGGTGAATGGTGGTCAATCTGTCTGTCCAACCTTTTCTTCCTGTACGCGTGTTATTTTTCCTTCCTTTGGTGGATCCTTTCTCATTCGCTGTTCGTTTCCCCTCACCCCATGCTACGCTGCACAATCCATCACAGACCTGACACCTTCAGAAAATCACATTGTGAGGAGGGTACAGGGCCTTGGAGGGGGCTGTACTTCATGCTAAGAAATACTTCTGCCCACTCCCGAACAATCTGCTCAACCAAATAAAAAACACCCCAAAAAAAGCTTGCTGAAGCTGCCACCAATGGCCTGGGCTGTTTTTAGGTCTCGCCTGATCCAGCGCATGCGCTGATATGGCAGGACTTATTGAGAGGGCTCCAAAAAGTGCTACCAGGCCAGCCTAGAGCTACAGTGCATGTGTGCGGGCGCGCTCGCCGCGCTTTACCACAATTACTTTCACTTTCGGGGCCGCACGGCCGCTTTGATGTTTGATCGCGATCACTCTCACTTTCGCGGCCGCACGGCCGCTTGGCATAGCCATAGGTCTCGCTTTTGGGACCTTATAAGTATTTAGTTATGCAACTGTTGCAAGGCGAGACCTATTGGCTATGCCAATGCTTGTTACATCTCTTAATGGATGCTTAGATCCTCCAACCCACTCAGTGCAGGGCGTTCCAGCTTGCCTTCCCCTCCACTGTCTGATACCAACTCTTCACCAGTTGACCATGTAAACAAAGACCACGTTGTGTGGCACACAGTGGTACTGTGTAAGTTGGCAGGTTTACCACCATTGGTTGCTCCTCCCTGCCCTGGTCAACTCTTCTCACTTGCAGTATGAGGCCTTCCTTAACTCACGGCCACACATTGTGCCTCTGCCAGAGGTGCAACTAGAGCCAAATTTGGGGGTGGGGGGGCTGCTAAAAATTTCGGGGGGAGGGGGGGTGATTCTTCCAGCAATAGGCAGAGTGGAGATGCAGGGACTCTAAGAGGAGGTGAAAAACAACAAAGCCCCATTAACAAGTAAATGGTCTTTTAAAGACCTGTGAAGTACTCTGGTGCGGCTGTGCGTGTGCCCAGGAAGCTGTCTCAGCCCGGGCTGACACACACGACGGGGGCGGAGGGGCTGTAGCTCTTTGAGCCCAATGGGCGTTGCGCGCCAGGCCTCTGCTGACCTCAAAGCCATCCGAAGCAGTGAGAGCAGACTGCTCCTCATGATGCCGTCTTCGATGATGCAGTGGACGCTGGGTTAGGCTACTTTGGCGTCCCCACATTATCTCTTACAGCCTGGGGGTTAAGTAAAATCTGGTCCTCCTAAAGCTGGCGGGTGCAGTTTTTGCTCAAATGATAATATTGATTATTTCCCCATTTCTTTCCTCATTCATGAGGTGTATTTGTACAGCAGTAGAGCGGATCGCTGCCTTTAATAGAGATGCATGGCTCCTGCTCAGGTCTCCAAATGCACCTCTTGCCCATTTGGCATGACTTTACACATTTGACAGGATCTCTGCCTTTTTTTTCTTTAATACAGATTTATATAGCACGAACACAACCCAAAGGTATTGGAGCGCTTTACACGAGCACCGGTTACGTTACACAAGGACACATTCAGGCACAGGGAGATTAAGTGATTTGCCCAGAATCGCAGGATGTGGACGCAACCCCGAGGCTCGAACCTTGGTTTCCAGCACCGAAGTCGGCAATCTAACCATCAGACCACATCCTCTGCCTTGTGAATGTTGCACTGTGGATTACTGGGTCTTCTTTGATTGCCCCCTTATTTGATGTACACCTTCACAACACCACGCTGTTCCTCTAGCTAGACTGGTGCAGAGTGGGAGAGGTGTGGCGTAGCGGCCAGGGCCAGGGCAGCTGACTCCAGAGCGCAGGGCTCACGGTTTGACCCCCGGTGCCGCGGCAGCTCAGCACCATGTGACTCTGGGCATGAGCTCACTTAATCTCCCCGACGGCCCCCAGCACCTAGAGACCCTTAGGGGTGAGTTCTTAGCGCTTTACAAATACCGGATTTCGATTCAGCCGTTTATGTTTTAGGACCAATTATAAATAAAATAAAATATGAGTCCCTATCACACCACCTCGTCCATCCACTGCTAGGCACTGCGCCCCTAAGACAATATAGAAGGGCCTCTGTGGTCACTCACACACAACACAAGAACATCTAGGATCACAATTAATGCACACATTCAGTCAACCATGCAGTCCACTATGGTATGGGGTGCTACCCACCCAAAAGTGAATTTCAGTGCTCCACATAGGGGTGGGGACATTATATAAATGCTACATTACACTGGAATGCTGAAGTTCTGTGGCTGGGGAGGAGCAGGCTCAGGTTTAAGGCTGTGTGATAAGGAGGGGGAAGTATTTCGTTTTATTGATTGGGTGGAGGAGGGTGAAATGTTTGGGTTCTGTTAGGAGAGTGAAGTTTCCAGTTCTCTGGCTGTCAAGGGAGCAGAGGATGGGGAAGTTTTTAGACCTGTGGTTGAGATGTGAGATGAGTGACGAAGGTCTGTGGATGGGCAAGGAGGGTGGTGCCATTTTCCGTTATGTAACTGAGAAGTGGGATGAATTAAATCCCTTTCTGACTGGGAAGGACAAGATGTCTGTTTCAGTGCTGTGACTTTGGTAGGAAGGAGTGAAAGGCCTGTGATGGGGAGGGTTTGGGGGTGGTTCTAAAATTGCATAGTTGAGGTCTTGGGAGTTCCGTTTTTTAGGTCTCTCCTAAAGACAACTTTAGTTGTTCGTTGATAGAAACCTGTTGCCTACAATACAATGCATAACGTGGGCTTTGGATCAGCCCCGTGATCATGATTGGATGTTTTTCTAGCATCTCAATTTCCTGCTCCTTATTTACTGGCTTTCTTCTCTAATCTTGCATTTTTTCCATTACCTGGAGCAATGCTTGCTTCCTCACTTTGTTTCTGAATGGATGAGTTATATCCTAACACTTCCAATGTGAGCAGACTATTTTATATTTTTCTTTATGCACTCAAAGAGAGTCAGTCGCTCACCCTGTACCTGCCTGCGCCTTCCCATCCAGGTCTTTGCCTTCCTATTACCCAGCCCTGCCCCCCAATCATCTTTCATCTCCTTACCACTTCACTTTATTTTTTCTTCATTTTTAGGTCTCGCCTATGCAGCGTGCAAGCAATGCTTTGAAGTGACCTCTTGGAATCACTCCGGGCTTTTGTGGAAACTCGTACATGTTCTGCGCTGTTTCCATTGAGCCCTCGTGTATGTACGGCGTTTACCTTGCGGAAGCGAGCAGCGGCACCATCTGTTTGCAATTATCGCGCCTGCCGCTGCTCGCTCCCGCAAGGTAAACGCTGTACATGGACTTCCGGCCACGCTCCACTTGTTTAACTTTGGAGCTGTGCATAAGATTTTTGCAGTACTCATGGGGGTTATTGTTTCAAAATTCATCATAATCTTCAGGGCACTATCTACTGTCCATCATTCTCTTTAGGATGATGCACACTACACTGCCATTTTTTTCACATCTATATCTGGGTACTGTTAATAACATATATGCCCGGGTGAGCGCTTCCTCCGACTGCCACAGGCCGCTCCTCTCTAATTCCCAGCTGTCCCCTGTACCCTCTCCATTGTCAGCCAGCCCTGCGCCATCTGCCGACCCCCACCATATTCCTCCAGGACTACAGACGTCGTAACCTTCACCCGCTAGGGCGAAGGCATCGCAGCAGAACCTTTCAGCTCCTGACGCCACCTCCATCCAGCTAGTCGCTCCTGCATTGCTTTCCGTTACGCCATACCTCAGCACGATGCCTTGCCAGTGCCTGGGGTGACTCCGCCATATTCCGAAGGGAAGGTGCCGTGTCTCAGGCTGAGACAGAGGGCCGCAAAGCCGGGCTTAGCGGAGAACTGCCTCTCCAGCACACTGGCTGCGGCAGTGAGAGCAGGCGACGGAGCGTCTTGAGCATCCCAGCAGCAGCAGAGGGAACACGGTAACGGTGAGAACCCGAGGCTGTGCGCGGAGCCAGAGCAGCAATGTGACACCAGGGCTCTAATGGAGAATGCGAGGGGGCAAAGACGGGCCACGGCATCAGGGATCGAGACGGTAGTCTACACCCTGGAACCCACGGAGAGACACACCACAGTCTGGAAAGGATACTGCAGCCTTAAGGGAGGATAAACCGCCTGATACAAGTTCTTCAGCTTCGCGAGAGACACTAACAGCCTTCTGAAGGATGCACACTGTTCACTGCTCCAAGCATGCAGAATAAATAAAACTATAAGTAAAATTGTACACTATTGCACCATAAGGACATTGTGGCAGATAGAAGCAGCACAACAAAAACCACACCAACTGTGAAAATACAGTGCGCACATGTAGCATAAATTAAATACACCATGTATAACAAGCATTTGCAATGAAATAGGTCTCGCATTTGCGAGAGTTTAAGCTATTGACATTGGAAATGACAATGCCTTTTATTTTTGTTTTAAAAACCAACACGTAAATAAAAGGCCTTGCCATTTACAATGCCAATAGCTCAAACTCTCACAAGTGCAAGACCTATTGTATTGCAAATGCTTGTTTAAAATGTTTTTGCGAGTCACGGGCAGTTCACACGGCTACAAGATAAACTATTTCTCATCACTGGTCAGCAGCCCATGCAATCTCATCCTCTGTCACCTCCACTATTATTTTTTTTTAAAACATTTTGGCGACTGCCCAGCAGCTTCTTTCAAAAGGCTCTGTTGTGCTCATTTGCCTGACATAAAACCTATAATTTCATTCGTAATTTATAGTTCAAAAGTGGCCTTTGATTTTTGTTTTAATTTGGCAAAAAACATTCTAACATGGTCACTCATGCGTGGCCCTTTCGGGATGTCAGATGTCAAATTATACCGGAAACAATTGACTATAACAAAAATCACTACAAGTTGGCCGCAGGCAGGCACTTATGTGTGATCATGCATTGGGCCAGTTTACAATGTTTTTTTGATTTAACAAAAAAAAATCAAAAATGGTTGCACATGCATCTGCACACATGAAGAAGCATGGACTGCCATCTCTGAATGCTTTTAGCCATACACTATGCCAACGGAAGCAAGTACTGTCAATGCCTAATAGGTTTGCATCCTTCTATTAATTGCGAGACCACTGGCTTTTCCAATGCTTGTTTAGTTTAGAGGCTGATAACCATAAGGCAGACTGCAGGACGCAGTTCCGTGGTTTGGTGGGGAAGGTAAAAACAATTGCAGGCCAGTGGCTTGGGGATGAGAATGTTGAGGTTTACCATTGTGTGGCTGGAGGCTGAGAAGAGTAAAGCACATTTCTGTGGCAGCAGGCTATGCTAGTGAAGTACAGTTTCGACGGCTGGGGATGCTGAGGGTGAAATTTAAAGTTTAGTGTCTGGAACAGGTATCTCCAACCAGTCGATTACGAGCTACCAGTAGCTCCTTGACACATTCAGAGAAGCTCGCAGCCTTAAGTTCATTTTTTTTTTAAAGCACAGGGTCACATTTTTTAGGTTTAGTGAAATCTATTGTTTTTAATATATCTTAAAAAGGGCTTCTCTTATCAGTTCCCAAGGCCAAAGTACTCATCCCAATCCGCTTTAGTGGGTGGAACTTTTTTTCTTACATTAAGGCTGCACAGCATGTCTGTGTACAGATACTTATCTTCCCCTGCCTTCAC
The DNA here is from genome assembly GCF_964204655.1 of Triturus cristatus. NCBI lineage: Eukaryota > Metazoa > Chordata > Amphibia > Caudata > Salamandridae > Triturus > Triturus cristatus. The sequence goes on from NC_140583.1 coordinate 1,071,837,326, forward strand.
GCATTTACGATACTTATCTTCTACTAAAGCTGTTCACGCTGTGTAAGCCCCATTCACTGTCCAAACTTCAGGGGCTGTTAAACTATAAGATAGGATCTCTTCACAGGGAAACGACAGACAGCTTCTAACAGTATGCGAGAATGCTTGCTTTTTTTTACTTTGTTGTATAAAGTAAATACTCTAGCCTTAGAACGTTTGTGGCATTTCCTATTGCACATCAGTACCCTTATTTGCACTTTGTAGGCATTATCGGATCGATTTTACTACGATACAGGCAGTCACAATTGCAGTTACCTTGCAGTTAAAAGGGGCTTGATTTAACCCCTTCGCTGCGGCGTGAATTCCGGGTTTGAGGAGTTTCGGCGCCACTATGCTCAGGACGGAACCACGCCGTCATGAGTCACGGGCGAGCTGTGCTCATGACGGCGTGGTTCCGTCATGACTCCACCCACTTGCGCTAATCGCCCGCACAGGCGGGGAATCAGCGCCGCGTGGGCGGAGCGGCCGCCATCGGCCGCAGAATGACGGAAGCACTCCGTCATGAGCACATGGCGCCCGTGGCTCATGACGGAGTGGTTCTGTCAGAAGCATGCAAGGGGTTAAATGGTAATGCAGGTGCAGTGGCATTGGGCCCTCAAGTTGCCATAACTCCACTATACACCAAATATTGCTATATTTTACTACTAAACAGGCAGTCATAAGTGCAGTTATCTAGCACACACTAGGAGTATGATTTCAATAGTGCAGCAAGTGCAGTGGCACTGGGACCAAAAGCTCCAGGCACCCCACTAAAAACTGATTATTGCTATATTTTACAACTAAACAGGCAGTCAAAGTGCGGTTACCTTGCAGTTAAAAGGGGCTTGATTTAAATGGTAATGCAAATGCAGTGGCATCGGGGCCTCAAGTTGTCATAACTCCACTATACACCAAATATTGCTATATTTTACTACTAAACAGGCAGTCATAAGTGCAATTATCTAGCAGACACTAGGAGTATGATTTCAATAGTGCAGCAAGTGCAGTGGCACTGGGACCAAACGCACCAGGCACCCCACTAAAAACTGATTATTGCTATATTTTACAACTAAACAGGCAGTCACAAGTGCAGTTACCTTGCAGGCAACAGGGTCATGATCTGAATCGTGCAGCAGGTGCAGTGGCACCGGCGCCAAAAGTTGTCAGAACTCCTCTAAACACCAAATATTGCTATATTTTACAACTAAACAGGCAGTCATAAGTGCAGTTATCTAGCAAGCACTAGGGTCAAAATTGTAATAGTGCAGCAGGTGCAGTGGCACCGGGACCAAAAGCTCCAAGCACCCCACTAAACACCAATTATTGCTATATTTTACAGCTAAACATGCAGACACAAGTGCAGTAATCTTTCAGGCACTAGGGTCATGATTTGAATGGTGCAGCAGGTGCAGTGGCACCGGGCCCAAAAGTTGTCAGAACTCCTGTAAACACTCAATATTGCTATATCTTACTACTAAAGAGGCAGTCACAATTGCAGTTACCTTGCCATTAAAAGGGGGATACTTTGAATGGTGCAGCAGGTGTAGTGGCACTGGGGCCAACACCTCTGGGGAACCCACTAAACATAGATTATTGCTAAATTGTACTAGTAAACAAGATAGTCACAAGTACAGTTATCTATTTATTTATTTTATTTTAAAGGTTTTATATAGTGCTGGCTAGACCCAGGAGTATCAGAGCGCTTTACAGAAGTCTGAGGAGGTACAGTAATCTATACATTAGGTCAAAAACATTACAATAAGAACCAATACAACAAGGAAAGCAGATAAATATGAATGCTATTTACAAGAGAACAATAATAAGCTCACATGGGTGGAAGTGAATAGGGCTAGGGTGGTCGTGAGGGGGTGAAAAATGAGGGGATGATAAGGAGAGTGGAGGTAAGGGGAATGGGAGATCCGTGGGAAGCTGTGCATGAGGTTGGTTGTCAAGATAAAAGGTAGAGGCAGGGAGGGAGGAATAGGGGGAGAGGAAGGGGTGACGTGTGGGAAGGGAGCTAGAAGGGGGAATGGGGAGGGGAGGGGTTGGAGGGCAATAGAGGTGGGAGCCCAAAAGGGTGCAGAGTGGGGGACGGTGTCAGAGGTAGGAATTATTGACCACAATATTTGTTGAGGAGGTACAATTTGAGGTCTTTTTTTAAGTTGATGTAGGAAGGGTTACAGCGTAGGTCTTTAGTCAGGGAGTTCCAGATGGAAGGAGCATTTCCAGAAAAGGAGCGAGCTTGTGTGCATTTCGTTTTTTAACAAAGGGGGGATAAGAATGAGGGCGTTTGTGCTCCTTGTCGGTCGGGTGCAGCCTGCTTTGTGGAGTTTGTCGGAGAGGTAGCATGGGGAGTTTTGGTGATGGGTTTTGTGTGTGATACATGCAATCTTATAGGTGGATCTGCCTTCGATGGGAAGCCATTTGAGGGTTTTAAGAGCGGGGGAGATGTGGTCAAAACGTTTGTAGTCAGAGATAAGTCTAGCAGCAAGGTTGAGCACAGATTTGAGTGGTGCAAGATGGACTTTAAGTGTTCCAGCGAGGATAGCGTTACCATAGTCTATTCTCGACAGGACCAGTGATTGAACCACATTTTTTAAGTCATCAGCCGGGAGGAAGGGTTTGATTTTCTTGAGATGATGGAGAGTGATGAGTGCTCCTTTGGCTGTGGTTTTTATGTGGGAGGTAAGGGCAAGGTTGTTATCAATGGTGATGCCTAGAGATTTAACTGAATTTTAAGTGGTGAGAGAGCAGTTGAGAGCATTAAGGTCGGATATCCAGTCATGAATGGGGAGTGGGTTGTTATTAGGGGAGAAGAGAATGATTTTGGTTTTTTTAGGGTTGAGTTTGAGATGATTGTTGTGGAAACATTGTTTGGAGCTTGGTCAGGGTGTCATTGAGGTGTAGGACATCAGAGTGGGATTTAATCTTATAGTAAAGTTGAGTGTCGTCAGCATAGAGGTGGTAATTGATTCCTGCTTGTTTGAGAATGAGGGTGAGGGGTTCCATGAAGAGGTTGAACAGAGCGGGAGAAAGAATGGATCCCTGGGGGACGCCGAGGGAGATTGAAGTGGGGTTGGAAAGGCAGTTCTCGATTTTGATTTGTTGGGTTCTGTGTCAGAGAAAGGAGGTGAACCAGTGGAGGACAAGGCCATTGAGGTCAAAGCGGACTTTAAGAGTGTTAAGTAAGGCAGTGTGGTTAACTGTATCGAAAGCAGCGGAAAGGTCAAGGAGAATGAGTAGGCAAGACTCGCCATTGTCGAGAAAGTGATGTATGTCGTCCACTATATTGAGCATGGCCGATTCTGTGCTGCATCCCTTTCTAAAGCCGGATTGCAGTGAGTCAAAGAGGTCGAAAGTGTTGATGTGATTATCCAGTTGGAGCAGGGCGCATTTTTCAAGGGCTTGGAGAGAAGAGGGAGGTTGGAGATAGGACGGAGGTTATTTGGGTCATTGGGATCTGCGTTGGGATTTTTGGGGTTGGGTGGGATTTGACCCAGTTGGAGGGAGGCAGGAACACACCCAGTGGTCAGGGATGAGTTTATAGCAGGCAATAAGGTCATAATTTCGATGGTGCAGCAGGTGCAGTGACACTGGGACCAACCAAAAGCTCAAGCCACCACATTAAACACTTATTATTGCTATATTTTACCACTAAACAGGCAGACACAAGTGCATTTACCTTGTAGATAACAGATTCATGATTTGAATGGTGCAGCAGGTGCAAAGACACCGGGGCCCAAAGCTCTAGGAACCACTCTAAACACCAAATATTGCAATAATTAACTATTAAACAGGAAGTCACAAGTGCAGTTACCTTACAGGCAATAGGGCCATGATTTGAATGGTGCAGCAGGTACAGTGGCACCTGGGCCAAAAGTTGTCATAACATCTCTAAACACCAAATACTGCTATGTTTTACTTCTAAACAGGCAGTCATAAATGCAGTTATCTTGCAGGCACTAGGGGCTTGATTTGAATGGTGCAGCAGGTGCAGTGGCACCAATCCCAAACGTTATCAGAACTCCTCTAAGCACATAATATTGCTATTATTTCTATTAATTCTATTGTTTCCCTCTTTCAATTCATTTTTCTAAATATTGCTACTATTTACCCGCACTAGACCACTAGTAACACAGATCAATATATTGCCTTTTTGTACATAAACAAGTCATAACACTTTAACAGCCTGCAAGCCTCAGCTTAAAACAAAAACAGCTTATTATTAGTCATATAGACAAAGCCTAATGCATTTACCAATGCTTGCTCTTTTAAAGTTAAAAAAAGGCTGTGTTTGTTTTACATCATTTTCTTCAGGCAGATAGCAGGGCCTGATAATGAGCAGTGCTGAAATCAGATTTATGACCAGGGCACAAAGGTGAAGAACTCAAGCACTGAGGTATTTAACTGGTAAATAAGTACTTGTCAACTCAATATTGGAGTGTGCAAACAAAAGGATGTTTCTGAATGCTATTAAATGGCAGAACATTAAAAATGAAAAGTAACCTTAATGATTAAGTTAAATCCTCATTTTAATTTTCTCTCATTTCAAAGTGTGACATTTATAAACAGAATGCCTCTTACTCCCAGTAGTCAATAGACCCTGTGCCATATTTATAATGGAAAAATACAGTCCTCTTGTTCAAATTGAAGACATTTAAAATGAAGAAAAATATTTTTATGGAACATTAAGTCTTAATGTTTTCTTCACTTTCAATGAAGCCAATTACATCTTAATGTTTTTTGAAGCATGTTTCTTCACTTTAAATTCCTCCCATTTAAAGAAATGGCTGTATTTTTCTGTTATAAATATGGCAAGTTGTCTACAGGCCACTCAGGATGCCTGGTATTTAATAAATGTGACACTTGGAGATAGGATTACATTTAAATGATGAGTTTTCTAGAATCCATATAGACATAAAGTTAACTCTATAGTTTAATTTTCTCCCACTTCAGTGTTGCCTTTACCCAGAGCAGGCATCTTGCTCTCAGTGGCTGGTAGGCACGGTGCCATATTTATAACTGAAAAATACTGCCATTATTTTAAGTTGGAGAAATTTAAAGTGCAGAAAAATGTTCCATATCACGAACATTTTTGCTGAAACTTTTCTGCACTTTAAATTTCTCCTATTTAAAATAATGGCAGTATTTTTCAGTTACGGAGCCACAAATGACAAAAGATATTCCAGTGCCACACATATATTTGACATAGGCTTTCAGTCACCCATACACATTAATCCCATTCATACGCACACATGTTCATGCCTCCCCAAAGACCACACTCTCACTGACACATATGCCAGGCCTGTCATAGTGCTCCTAGTCAAAGTATTTTGTTCAAACCATAGTATCCGGCTCTATGGACAGAAGGCTTAAAGTCAATGGAGATGGGCATGAGGGTGTCTGGTAACAATGCGCGAGTTGCTTAGACTTCAGTAGCTCAAGATGATTTTCACTGATCAGACGCAGCTCTCACTACAGAAAAAGCTGGAGAGCCCTGGCCTAGGACTAGAGAAGGGTGAGGCTTGCTGTCTTTTTATTGGTGGATGAGGAGAGTAAAGTACATTCATGAAATTATTAGGAGGTTGAAGTTTACAGTACTGTGGCTGGTGAGTGAGGAAAGTGAGGTTACAGTTCTGTGGCGAAAGGTTGAAAAGAGTGACATCGTTAATGTCATACACCAACCACTCTTACAACCCGGGAAGTCTCTGGCATGCAACTTCTCTTGGAACATAAACTTGCTAAATCTGCCAACTCTGATTAACATTAGTCCTGGGTAAAATGATTGCTGCATGGACGTAACCTTGCACACTATCGGGTTAAACTTGCTACGTGAAATAGAAGAAATTATGCTACTACGCCATGTTGCTTAATTACTAGGGATGCGTGAAATATTCCATTCCACCCATGGAATTGGCAGAATTTTGTCCACTCCATATTACTCTTTAAAATGAAGCTCTTGCCAAATTCCACCAATCGCCTGATGGCAGAATTTTTGTCCTGTGAGGCTCCAAAATATGTGAGCTGGTGAGCGCAAGCGATATTTGGTGTGCCCTAGCCTGATTTTCTAATGTGGGTGGTTGCTGGCGTTCGTATGTGGTCTCAATCAGAGGGCTGCTATTTGAGTAGATTTGCTGCCGCTCAAGTAGATTCTCTGCTCGAGCGGCAGCAAAATCAAATCGAATGGCTGCCTGCTAGTGTGCAACACATGGTGCCATTAGTACTGATTTTCAGCGCTACCGGCGCTAAATTGTAGCGTGAGCTGCATATTTTTTGCCCATTCCCAGAATTCTGTTGAATCTTGCAGAGTTTTTCTATAACTTCATAGAATTGCTCAGAGTGAAACTCTGCAAGTCCAGCCTACCCATAATAATTACATACAGTCACAGCAAAATATTTGCGTTAAGTGCCCAAGAACAAAGTGAACAACCAGAACATGAGCAGCTGCTGTTTTTGCCGGTTGTGTTTTTTTGTTTTTTTATCTATTTTGTGTGGGAAATGCACCCTTGTGACCAAAATCAATGAAAGGATGAATTTTGGGCTAAATGAAAGTGCCAAATGCCAGATTTACATTTCCCACAATTACACATAATTTTGTATAATTGTTCCAAAATTATGCATAATTACACAAAGCACATTACACACATTTTGCACATTCCTAATAATAGTACTTCTTCAGAAATAAAAAGTTAATCTAGTAGAGCTAATACCAAGGAAATCTTAGGCCACGCTCACCAAAAGAGCGCTGCTTCTAGCACCGTCATTTACGATGCGGGGTAGAATTGTGAAAAGTATCCCTGATGACGGCTATCGAATTCTGTTTGGAGTATATATGTTTGTTTGTTTTTTAATCTTTAGGAAAGTTCAGTTATAGGTGAATGTTTGGAACATAAACCTATTTTGACTTTTACCTCTGTCCGTCCATTATCGAAATGCGTGACCTCCTCAGTTATGTCTGTAAAAGTGACCTTTTGTTCTGAATTTGTGGCCTGTTTTTTGACCTCTCCTGAAGTTTTTACAGCCACTGCCCAGAATGTGCCTTCTTGTAGGAGGTCACCCTTGCTTACAGTTCAGTGGCTGAGGGCGAAGAGGGGCACCGTTTTCTGTCCTGAGACTTGTGGAGGGGGTGGAGCCTGCCGATCTGTGGCTGGCAAGTGGGTGAATTCCACAGATCTGTGACTGAGGGTTGATCCAGGGCCAGCGCTAGGCATGGGCAGTGTGGGCAGCTGCCCAGTGCCTTGCGCTTGGCCTACCAGTATGGGGCCTGCACCAGTTTAACACACCAACAGCCCTCCTCAACGACCTATTTAATTGAAAGAAACGCGTCTCTTTGCAACTGGACCCATGAGAGAGAGGGGAGGGGGCCTCCCTCGGCCTCTTAGGGATAGTGTCCTAGTTGCAAGGAGACACATTTTGCAGGTGTGTCCTGTAATGAGGCCTCCTGCCCGGCTACCCATTCAGAGACATGGTGGGCGCCCTTTGTCAGCACTGTAGCGCCCACAGGTTTAACTCTCAGCCCCAAAGCAATTCTCACACACCCAGCCCTGAAATGGGCTGTAAAAGAGGTGCTTGTAGGTGGCTGAGAGGAGGGGCTGCTGCCCAGGAAGAGTCTCGACAAAGGAGCTTTTGGAACCCAGAAGGTGTCACTTATGCAAATTAAAGGGCCCTCGCACATTCCCTTTCGGCCCAGGGCCCCAAAAATCCTAGAACCGGCCCTTGGTTGATCAGGGTTAAGTTCCCAGTTCTGGTTGCTGGTGGAGCAGGCTGGTGTTTGCAGTTTTACTGTTTGGAGGCAGTGACTGCTGCCCTTCTGTGTCAGCGGAAGAGGACAGCGAGGGGAAGTTTGCAGATCTTTACGAGTGAACGCCAGTCTCACATACCCCCACACTGCCGTGACAACTTTAAAACAAACTGCTTAAGACTGTAGCAGACTCGGAGTGAAAGAAAGTGTCAGCACCGAGTCAGTAGAGGCCCCCCTGGCACGGAGCAGCTGGCATTTACTCCCCATCCATACGGTCGCTTTACCAATTGAAGGTGGGGGGGCTGTCGGTGAAGAAGCTTGCACACAGCTGGGAGCAGCTGGACTGGGTAGGAGGAGCGGGCAGGAGGGGGAGGGGCGCCTGTGCCCACAGCTGGATTACGGGGAGAGGCTTGATTGCTGGTTACTTATATGGGATTAAACCAGGCGATGATTTAAGGGAGGAGTGGTATACAGGCTGTTGCAGGACATTTATATTTCAGGCGACAGTATCTTACTGCTATATCGAATTAGACAAAACTACGCCGAAGAAGGCCTCATAGCCCCCCTTCACACTTCATAGCCAACATCTCAATCATCCTGTCACTTTTGCCCCCCTCCTCCCCCATCATGTGCCAGAAGTGGGGGTCTCACTGGAGCGGGCAGACGGGAAAGCATTGGTTCCGCATTCCTGCAGACTTTGTTAGTGAAAACTTGACTCTGTGGAGAAAGAGATGGGGGGGGGGGGGGGGCCAGAACGAAAGGCAGGTTCACGATTTGTAGAGCTGGAGGGGCCCACGGAGGGGCAGTCCCCACGATGAAATGTTTAGAGCCTGCCCTCTTTGCAGAACAGATGCATCATGTACCCCCTGTGCAAGGCTGTGTGTGATGGTAGATCATCTGCTGGGCATCGCTCTTGATCGAAACCACCAATAGCGTCACTTCTGCTGTCCACAGGCACCACAAGATGAAGGCACTATGGATGCATTAGGGGTGTGCTTAAGTTGTACTTTTTTTCTCAATCTTTTTATGAAAAACTTTTCAAACTTCACAAAATTGCACAGATGTGAGTTTTTCTACATTTGTCTAAAGATCGTGTCTTTTGCGGATATTTTCACCGAAGGAAACGTCTGCATGCGTTTGCTATTGAGCACAGTAAAGTCTCTTGAGAGTAAATCTGAAGAGTTAAAGTCTGGAATCATTTTCCGTAAAGGCTGTGATAGAATAATTAGAAAATGATGTTGCAATGTAATGAAAAATGATGTTAAAGTGTGCAGAAAAACTTTGCAAGGGCAAACTCACCCAGGGAAATTTGGTAAACTTTTCCAAGTGTTAAAATCAAAACCTAAATTCGCCTGTGTTAAAATATAGTGTGCATTTTAATGACCAAACCTGATCCTGTCTCTGTCAGAAAACAAGATATAAAGCTGACACAGACCATAAAAGTCTTCCTTCGGAACAGACAGTGTAGGTGTCCTGCAAAAGAAGAGTGTCTCCAGTCTGAGGAACAATTGATTGGAGAAACCAAGAGTTGAGGTGTGTCCAAACTAGATCCCTGCTAATGAATAAGGTGCCCCTTTCCTGCCTGCCTCTTAGTATGGCCAACTAACAGAACCAACAGCTTGCCACCAACAATGCCGGATTAAACCCTGTGGAGGCCCCTGGGCAGTCGAAAGTTCGCGCCCTCCTCACAGATTATCTCCTAATACCCAATGCACCAGATTTTACAAACTCACAGCTGCCAGAAGATGAGCTTTCAAGAGACACACTGTTATGTGCATCTGATGTCTCTTGTTTATGTACTTTCAGTTCTTAATGGGTACATTACATTAATACTGTATTTTCTCCATGGAGTCTTTAATGTAAAGTTTTTGTTTCATTGAGTTGATTTTTTTTTTCTTTTGAAAACAATATTTAAGAAAGTTTGATTGTAATTTTCTTTCAAGCTCAAGTCAATATTATTTTGATCCGTTGTCGTGGGTCCCCCAATAGGAGTGGGGCACATAGGCCGGTGCCTACTTTGCCTGTTTGGTAATCCAGATCTGACCACCAAACCCTCAAGTCTGTTCTTGAATCATGCAAGAAAGCGTTCCCTAAAACTCAGTGGAAAAAACTATGCAGAAGCGTCACAAGTGGGTAATAGATATAGGGTATCCTTGAAAAACTGCGGATCTTGGTAGCATATGCAAACTATGATAGGGTTTTGGATAGGAATTAGTTCTAAGAATTAGTCAGAGTGTGTGGAATCAGTCGCATTTCCACAGCTACAATTTGCCCATCCTTACTTTATGGAACTCAATCTGTACTTCTAGGCACCTGGAGCGTTCTTCGAGGGTGGGAAACTTACACAACCAAATTCTTCTCATATCTAAAATATATTTTGTCACATTCACAGTCATCTCTTTTCAAAAGCAACTTCCACCACAAGTGACTGTCGAACACTCAAATCTCTTGTTTGATAAAACAATGAAACCATCAGATTTCTATTTTATATTATTATACAGACGATATTGGTTTAACTTTTTTAATGTATACCTGAGTCTATTTAGTAGTAATGGTGTTTCTTGCCACCATTTTATTGAATCCATGGCTTAATGTTACTTAGTTTTACTAAAATGTCCTTATAAATATTTTTAATGATATATTCAACTTAAAAAATAAATGGAATGTGTAAATGTGCTTTTGTTCTGATCAATTTTTAGGAAAATTCCTTAGGACTGGACCATGCTATCAGAATCTTGGTGATGCACTAGTGTTGCACCTATATATTTTAGTACTAGATGGTCCGGGATGAAAGTTCTATATAGAGTTCAAAGTGCACACCATTGATTGTGTATCAATGTTATTCTGGAATGCTTACTGCCTGGGAGAAAGCTGTCTACCTAGAATCTGTGGAATTGAATGTGTGCATGATCTGAATGGACTTCGCTAGTAAAGTGCCCATCCTAGCTTCAATTGATGAAATAAAAGTAACAAAAATGAATGTGTCCATCTGTAACACAACTGGTGCTCACGTAAAGCGCTCTCTTACCTTCAGGTAGGGTTTGCACTATATAAAACGCCCAGAAATAAAGAATAGGAAAAAAACACAAAAATGCTTCTTCTGGTGTACCTGTTCTCCACATATCCTTTGAGTACATCAACAAGGACCAGAAGTTGATTATCAGCAGTTGTTACTGTGTTAAGAGCTTTTTTGCTTATGTTGCATTGAGGTGAAGTGAGGTAAATGCTATCAGCCCATTCCTGGTACATTGCTGGGTTTTCTTGGCAGTGGCTTTATTGACTAAACTTAAAGCAACACAATAAATCCAGAATTGCCACTAAAATAAATTGTAGATGTTTAGAAGGGTGATTGCTCTAAAAGCTATTTAATTATATCACATTCTCTTTTAAGGCTGTGCTTCTGATCACTGCCTCTGTGAGCACAAGTTATGGGCGCCCAAGAGCTTTCAGGGTATACTAGGACTCAATTGTGTCAAATTGTGGTCATTTACCAATTGCAATCTGGAATCGCTGTACTATTGTTAAGCGGAATTGAAAACCAAGCACACACTTCCAGCACTTGGCTTTTAAGGTAGATGAAGCAGAGTAGTCCAAGGTTCCCTCAGAGAGGTGATGTCTTTAGGAAACTTTTAAAAAACAAAAGTACAATAATGCACACAGTGCTAAATACTACATGGAAAATAGCAAACATATTCAAAATATACAATTGACAATGCAGTATGACAAATAGTTAACACATTCTTAAAGGGAATACCAGTTCACAAGCCCTCCAAGAGAACAGAAGGTGTAGTTGCAAAATAACCAGAGCGCAAGTCGCTAACCCTCTATATTTATCGCAAATGGAATGAACGTCATCAATCTCGGATGCTGACATTATCTCAGAGGTATCTAATGACACTCTGTATGACTGCAGAATCCAACAAATGCAACACGCAATACCTCTAACCAGGCCAACTGCACTATGACAAACTCTTCAAGATCAACACAGTTAGGCCTGCAGACTTTGTCAGGGAATCACAATCAACAAGAAAGTCCTAATAGCTTTGACAATTCATTCACTTGTGTTAGACCAGACCTTGCTTTTGCTAGACCAGACCTCCAAGCTTTAACACCAAAGAAACATTAACCTAAGACCTTTTCATAAGGAGACCTAAAAGAACCTTCAGCTGGACCTAATGCATTTAACCAGTAACAAATGCATCACCTGAGCCACAAACAAAACAGTGCTGGTTTGGACGATTTTTGACACTGGTTGCCAAGCAACATCCCCATCACACAGACATACAGGGTCAAACACTCTGAGGGCCTTGACAGAATCTAGACCCCACTGAGCGGTTTGAAAGTTGATGAAAGAACTGCCTGGCCTAGCTTTTGGTCTCTCCAGCACCCTTAGAAGTACAAGCTGCCAGCAGAGATGAGCCAAGGAGCAGCACACTAACATGGGAGTTTGACTAGCACTGAAGGAAGCAGGCATGCCAGAACTAATCTCTTCTGCTGAGGACACTGGTGGGTGTAGGACATGGTTAAAGGGCAGGCCCTCCTTCTAAACATGGGCGAGGCACACTAGCCCTGCATGACCAGAGTACCAGTGAAGTGCAAGTCCTTCAGGGAGCTTGTGCATACATTTTGCAACACACATTGTGTTTGTTCATGCACTGCCATCATTGACACCATCACTGATGTCATAAGATCCAACTATAACAATCCTTTATCTGTAGTTTTTTAAAGTTTGGACTGCCAGCACAGCTTCCCAGCCCCTGTGCCCAGTACCTCTCACCTCACAGGATTTCAATTCGAACACACACACGCATGCTTAAATATTTAATCACACACTCAAGTAAAAAAGACAGTCACACAGACATACACATACACTTCTGGCACACAGAAAAAAAGACTCACTCATGCAAACACAAAAGTTTCCTCCTACTTTTTGACATGAGGGTGCACGCAGGTTGACTCCTGACTCCTCCTTACTCCAGCTAGGCTAGCAGAGCACCAGTGCCATGTGCACTGGCTTGTATCCCATCTGATGCCAGAATAGGGTTGAAAGTAGCGATTGAAAGTATGAATTACAAGCTCTGAAGTTCCATTATCTGTCACGCTACACTGCCTGACGTGTGTCTGTGTGAGTTCAGGCTGTAACAGCCTCCGCCTGGTGCATGCGCAGTACATCAGTGCAGCCCTCTTCTGCTACTAAGGGTATATTACAGCTTTTTAAATACAAACAGTTGGTCTGTGAGGCCATATGCTTTCATGCTAAAGCTGTAACATGTCAACCAGTTAGTGGAAGAGTGCGAGGCAGTGGGCCGATGCCCTGGCGCACTCTATGGGCGAGCCGCCAGTGGATAAAATGTACTGCCATAATTTGGAGATTTTTTTTATATGAATATCTCAAAATGTTGAATGGATATTCATCGAAGTTTTATGCCACATAAGCCTTTTGGACAAGTGGAGCCTTTTTGCTCAGTTTGGTGAAATCACGTTTAGTCTTTTTGAAAGCCTTAGGGATAATGCCATTTCTGGTGCCCATGTCAAACTATCAATATACTGGTAGATGTTTGCGAACTGTAGACAACATGGCCGACAAGGTTGCACACGTGGGGTACAAGAAAAGATAACAGTTAAAAAACACTGTGGCATAATTCTGCCTTGAAAGATCAGGTACATTCTTATTTACACAAGCACACACTTCCAACCATACACACACTCTAACAACACATGCCTAACTATACACTATACGCAGCCTTCCATACACAGGCACTCACGTCTGCCTACACGTGTCTGACTACACACTTGTGACTACAAACGTCTGACTACACGCACATTCCCGACTTCAAGCTCATACATACGCACTTAACTACTTACTCTCAATTGAATATATACTCCTGACTATACACACACTATTGACACATTATTCTCCATTACCCGACTCCAGTAGGCACACATCCGATTCATTTAGCGGCCCTTTGACGTTTGTGAACACACCTGATTATACTCAATCTCATCCACACACACACCTACCATACCAAATACACAATCCAACTTAAAACACTTTCACTAATACAAACTCTTCATTAAAAAACCCTGATTACACACACACACACACAGAAACATGCAAACTCGTGACTAAACATGTCCACGCTCTCCCAACTAAACACATATGATTGACTACACACACCTAACTACACTTAAACTACTGTGGACACACTCCTGATTAATTTGGCATCCCTTACAAGTTTTCAAACACTCCCAACTACAAATACCCCCAGCACAGAAATATGTACGCACACATATATACACACTCATATGTCCCTTGGCTCACACACACATGTCCACTGGCACACACAAGGCAATAATGGGACTCACGGGGCATCAGTTTGCACCCAAAAAAATTGCCACCATTTGTGTTTGAGAACAATGTGCAAAATATATATAATGGATTTAAAATATCTATTCCAATGTTGGCATTGCCCACATCTTGTTAAACCATAAGCACGCATCCCCTCACACACAAAACACTTCATATGGACACAAGGAGTTTGTTTCACTTTGCAGAAAACCAGTTTGCACCATTTTCGATTTCTGGGAACAATGGACAAGGAACACACAAGAGACCATCCCCACAGCGCAGGCTTGGGTGAAGCCCATACCTAGACAGACTGTAATAACCTGTCCCCTGAAACACACAGAACCTCAGTAGGACATTTGTAGTTTCACATTACTTCCGACCACATGGCAACTTTTTACCACAATAACCATCATACACCAAAAAACACACCACATTATGCAAAGGCAACTAATGTTCACATGTTTATCCTCCACCCAAAAATCACAACTATCTTCATACATCTAAGCAGGAAAAATAGTAAACGCTCAAGACATCCATAATGCACACACACATGCAACATCTTATACCAACATACTAACCTTCATATACCCACAGTGGTGTAACACTCAATAATGCCCCCTCCCCTGAATATGATAAAGGGCCCCTAAATTCCCCAAAGTTCACAGGTATTCATTGAATTTGGGCTGATTGGGAAGTCCCCTGAAGGGTGGGAGTCCTCTGACTAGCTGGGGACCTTTCTGCGTCAGGGACTGCGGAATCCTGCGTTACGCCCCATATACCTTCACTGGCTTTGTTTACATAATCAGTCTTTTTCGCCAGCATCATTTTTCAGCCTTACTAAAGTAATAACCGTTGTGGCGTAGGCTCATCATATACAGACACAAAGCCACAATGACACACCAGTCAAACTATCATCGTAAACACCCACCATCACACATCTACCATCATACACCCACACCTCACAATTTATTGGCAATACAGTAACCATCATGCCACCACATAGTTACATAAAACAGTGCTCTACAGTGTCATGTAATCAAATTAGTGACACCATCATACACCTTTTGACCTATAAAAAAGAACTCGTCTATAATACATATTTCATTTCAGTTTTTCTCAAGAATAAGAGTGGTGGGAGGTAAGTTTAGTTAGTTCGATAGGTTTAAGGACACAAATTGCAGGTAGCACCTTAACTTTGGAATACATTGGGTTTAAAGCAGGCCAGGAATGTGGGTTTTCAAAGGGACTGCAAAGGAATGTGGGAGAGAGAGTGCTCAAGGGGGAGCTGCAGACAGGGCCCAGCAGAGCTGAAACCTCCATCCCCTCTGGAAGGCAGACCATCAGTTAAAAGTGACAGCTGTGAACCTAGCAATTTTCTTTTCAGAGCAGCCCGATAAGGAGGCAGCGGGGATGAGCGAAATGGGGAGGTAAAGAGATAAGGAGATGGGGAGAAGGAGCAGCACCATTCCGAGGCCCTGCTGTGACAAATGTGCCTGCGACTGGGAGAAAACAGGGTGCCGGGGCACCGGAGGGAGGGGGCGACCAGGCCGGACGGTCTAAAATACCATCTTATGGGTTGAAAATATAATACTAACAAGAAGAAGAATAACAAAGCCATAACAATAACAAATATGATGATAATAACAATAGCCCCTAAAAAGTTATAATTGTGTGATGCTTCAAACCACACTTGTCCGTTTCTACGCTCTTTACGTAACATGGCTTTTACCTAGTTATGTGGGTCAGTTAGACCTAGTTGTTGCCTAATTGGTGTGGGTGTAATTTGCACCTGCATCAATTGGAACACGTCACAAGAATGCAGCGCAAATTACACTAACTTTGGTTATTTTCAAGACCTTTTCACACGATTCCAAAGAAAATCCCAAACTCGAAAGTGTATACTGCAGCGCACGCAACCTCATTCAGGAAATCAATACGAACAGCTAAGAGCAGGAGAGCGCAACCCTTCAGAGTATGGGAGCATGGCCGAGACCATGAGCACGGCGTGTCCTGAGACTCCTGGTGCGTGCTGCTCGCTTCTTCGGCATCCATCATCCTTCAGCCGGGGAAAGGAAAGGCTCCCTCGCCGCCCTCTGAGACACTTTACTTCATTTTATGGAGCTTGGGGCGGAAGGACGCTGTCGTGGGATGGGAACCGTGGCCCTTTCCAGCCTCCCTCACCATCTCTAGTATCTTACAAGATGGCGCGTGGCACCGAGGAGGGTAGCGCTGCGCCTACTAAGAAAACGATCCCAGCTAGAAACAGACCCATCATGCCTTAGTCCATCTTTCTCGCAATTACCCAGGTGGACACCTAACTACAGACGAGCAATGATGTGACGCGGCCAACTGCTGAGCTCTGTGGCTCCTGTGACGCATCAGGGCGTGACAGGGGGTTTGTACAAACTCTGCTGGGCTCCACTAGTGTGTGGCCTCAGTGCCGCGCACACCTAGTCTCCAGAACCACTCAGCCATGGCATACAAATACTGCATAAGCTCACTGAGTGCCACATGGACCCCGAAGCTTGTCCAATGCCAGATACGAGAAAAGGACATCAGCAAATCGATCTGCGCCCTCCCCTCTGCCACAGCGGACCACGTGTGGGGAAACGTTGCATCCAAGGACAAAGACATCGCCTGGATGGCCATCCAAGGAGGACTTCCTGTGAGAGCCTACATGCATGCAAGAGGACTCAACCAATCAAAACTCCTGCCCAAGAGGGTGCACCGTGGACTAGACAACATACCATCACTTCTGGGAATGTGCATATGCACAAGACCTGCTGAAGGCCCTAGGCACAGAGCTCTATACCTACACCCTGCATCAGAGCGAACACTGTGATGTATTGTTTGTGCTCAGGGACACACGCACTGAGTGACCTTCAAAACTGCTGAGGCTCCTGTGCTGTCATAAAGATGTTCTTCTGTTTTCCAGAAACCGCCTGGTAGTAGGGAAGAAGGAGACATCGACCATGCAGTGCCATAAGAAGATCCATATCCTCCTGCGTGACTATGCAGCACTGGACGGATCAGGTGAAGACAGCAACAACGAAACCTGAGGGCCCAAAGAGGTCCCCTTGTCTCCTCACATGGGGGGGGCCTGGAAGGCTCAGGCAATGAAGAAGACGATGATAGCTGAGGACCCAAGAGGTCCCCCTGCCCTTACCTGGGGGGTTCCCAGAGGGGCCACGAACCTGTTTTTTGCATTTTTTTCCCCATGCCCAGGAACCAGTCGGTGACAGAGGAGAGGAGAAGGCGGATGAAGACAGGTGGAGAAAATGTAGTTATTTACTGTACGTATTTGACAAACGTGACCTTTTTCCTTCACAGGTAAAAGGTCAATGGGATAGCTTGTGGACTTGTTGTCAAGTTTGTTACCAACTACTTACGATTAAAATAGGGCTTTGTGGAAGGTGACGATTGACTTCTCTGAACCAGAAACGAGGCCCTGATAAGGGCTGGAAAAAAAAAAAGCTCACTGAGTGCCTGGTGCAGGGATCATCTTGCCCTGATAGTGCCATCGAGGTGGACAAATAAGCATAACACAGAGTGGAGGAGCAGAAGAGAGACTAAAGAAATGAGGGAAAGGATGGCAAAGGGATGAGACAAGGCAGGCAGGGCGGAGAGATATAGCATTAGAGAACTGAGAAACAAAGTAATCAAGGGAATACATTTATCACTTTTCTTTTGTATGCTGATGTTTAAATATTTACATTCTGAGTTATAAATATAAATCTCAAGTCACTACAATGTAAAGCGAAGGAGATTTCCAAGAACTACTGACACTTAGAGTGCACAGCTCAACACAGACATAAAGAAAAGGATCACTTGTGAGACGGTCAGAGCAGCATAGAGCCTCTGGAAAGCAGGGAGAGGGGTGGAAGTGGCGAGGAGTTAAATGTAAATACAGAATAAAGAGAGTCTCTTCAAGAGACAAATGTAAAATGAGGAGATAATGGACGAAAGGTGAAGGTGACGAGAAGAAAGGGAGCTGGGAGACAGAGCAGGCATGAAAAACACAGGACAAGGATAGTAGATTGAGTGATCGGGGCGGAAGCAGTGCAGTGTCTTTGTCCCAAACTCATGGTGATTACTTCACCTAGTACTGATTGTTTCCCTCATATTCTGGAACTAGTTTTGTATTCCCGACTGAGAAGTATGAGACTAGGTGTACTGCAATGAAAAGAAAGTTACTGAATTGGAGCTGTTCCTTGCCTTCACAAGCATTCTCCTTCATTTGAGTCCTCACCACATGGCTCGGTCTTGCTTTCTATATACTGCAAACCTGGGCACAAACAGGAATTGGCACTTAATTTATGCCAAATGGCACGATCACAAAAACAGACTCTGAGCCGTAACAACATCTGCTGGGGCAATAGTACCCCCTGAATCACCAGCTCAGACTGCGGCACCTGAGGTCGGACGCAGCCTTGTGAGCGGAGGCGTCTGTGAGCATCTGCTTCAACACAGAGGGCCTGATTCACAAAGGGCCTCCGCACTCATGGCGGAGGACCTGCAGTTGTGGGGGAGTCTCCGTACCTGCGGCAGAATCTTTCTGCACCTAGTGTGGAGACTCCCCCATGACCACCTGGCCTCTGCTACGAGAGCAGAGGCCCTTTGTGAATCAGGCCCAGAGGGAGGGTGATTGGGCTGTCCCGCCGTGCCTTAGTAGGGTCATCAGTGTGGACTGCAGCGCCGGAATGATAATAGGTGCCAGCGAACGGAGAGTGTGCAGCCAAAATGTGCCTTCTCTTGAATTGGGTCCACTTGAAGTGAGGGCTTCCTGTCGCTGGGTGGGGCCAAAAGACTGATCCAATCTGTGGCAGATTAGGGCATAGTGTGAGAAAGTGCCATCTTTCTTGCATGGTATGCCCCCAATTTTTGCTGAATTGCTGATGTACTTTGACTGAATGTGCCCTGGGCTCCTGCCAATCAGGTACCCAGGGCCTATGTTCCTTCCCTAAAACTGTGTTGAAGCCTGAACCCAATTGGCATCTCTGGCCACATGTCAGCCCCTGGTAAATGGTACACTAGGTACCCATGGCCTTATGACCAGAGAAGGCCCCTGTGGGCTGCAGCACTTATTATGCCACCCTTAGAGGCCCTGTACCCTGACACACACACACTGCCTTTGCAGGCTGAGTGTCTTGGTGCAGAACTAAACAAAGAGTCGACATGGCACACATCCCTGTGTGCCATGCCCACAACACACACTGCCCATGGTATACCTCAGTCACCCCTCTAGCTGGGTGCCCTATGCCAGTGGTGTGGGTACAGGTGCATGAGCCCTTTGCCCCTACAGTACCCAGGTCCATTCCTGGGCACTGTAAGTGCAGTGCTGCCATTAAGAGTATATGGTGCTGCCAGGTCGTCAACACGAACTCCACAGCACCATGATGGCAACACTGAAGACTGAGAAGTTTGGTATCAAACTTCTCAGCACATTAAATCCGCACTGATGCCAGTGTGGGATTTAATGTACAATGCACGACAGAGGGTAACTTAGAGTTGCCCCCTGAACCTAACCTACAATCCACACCTTGTATGAGGGGCTGCCTAGGCTGCCACACAGCAGACATGTTGCTTGACCCCTGGGTAGAGAGCCACCCGCTCTCCTGTGCCTGCAACAATGCACATCCTGGGCAAGGTGCTAGGTCTCGTCCCCCAGGATGGGCAGGGGAAGCTTCAAAGGCATGCTGCCTTTGTGAGCTTCTCCAGGCCCCTTGCTGTATTCAGCAACTGGCCCCCACCGGTTCTGATCCCCACTCTGGCAGGAAGACTGGCGGGAAACCCCAAGGAAGGCCAGCCTCTGCCAACCCCACCCCTCAGGTGGGGGAAGCGAGGTGAAGCACATCTACGGGCTCTCTCCATCTTGAAGATGGGAAGCACTGCCCAATCAGGATTAGGCTATTGCCCCCTCCCACAGGAGAGTGGCAGGATAGGGGGTGTACCGACACCAAGGAAGGGACCCATTGGTCTCTGCCCTTTACCTACCTGTATCGCCCCTAAATGTAGTATTTAGGGGCACCGTGAACCTTCCTTCCTCAGATCCAGATTCCGAAACAAGCAAGTAAATCAAGAAACAAGAAGACCTGCCGTGCAGCTGCTAACAAGAGAAAGACACCAACTGATTTGGCCCCAGCCCTACAGACCTGTCGACCCTCGAACCTGCTCCTGCTAAACCCCGGCATCTCCAGTGGTCAGCAACCTCAAAAACCCCGGAGGACCTGACTGCCTTGTGACTCTAACTAACTGGGACTCCCACGAGCAGTGGTACTGCTCAAACCAAGTAACAAGCCCCTGGCATCAGCCAGGAACCGCGACTCCTGCACACTCTGCACCCGCCAAGCCTGGCCTGTGCCGGAGTGGACAAAGACCACGGGGATGTCCCCCCGGCAACTGTGACCCCGAATCCAGCACCCCAGGACCCACCTCGATGCTCCTGACGACGCCTGCAGCCTCAGAACCAGGGACCCCTCCAACCGCGACCAGCAGAGGGTAAGATTTCCCGACGCCAAAAGGTACCCCTGCACCCGGCGCCCTGTGGCCCCCTGTGCCCAACTCCTGGGTGCCTACCTATCCTCCAACTACCCAACTTACCTCTCGAAGTGGTGGTCGCACCTGAAGAATCTTCATCCCCGAGCTTGCAGCCTTTGTTCGTCCTTGAGCTTTTCCATTGAAATCCATTGCGCGCCCGACGGCTCAAAAGCACCCTGCACCCAGCCGCCCAAGTGCCCCTGGCAGTGCAACCTCTACTCTAATCTACTTCCCCACATGCCCTGAGTAAGTGACCAGGAGCCCAGCTCCCACAGCCGGGTGGCCTGCTAGCCAGCAGCCACCAACCAAAGGCCCCCTGCCTCCCATAGGATAACATTGGGCCTAACTCACTCTGCACCCGGCTGCCCCTGTGCCGCTGAGGGTGTAACAACTGTACCTACCTGACCCCGGGAGACCCCTGAGTCTATGTCCAGAACCTTAACTTCGCCAGTCGAGTACTTACCCAAAAGCCGATAACTCACTTTTCTTCCATAGGGTAACATTGACTGGTTTCACTTGGAAATTCCTCTAAGTGTCGAGTTTTGAAACTTTAAAATATTCACTAAAAATCAGCCGATCAACAAAAACGAATTTACTCACCTGCTATCAGGAGAGATCCCAGTGCTGGATCTTGGTGCCCAGCACTGACCCTGCAAAGTAATTACAACCATACTTACCGCTAACTTGATTTTCCTCCATAGGATTACATTGCCTGGTTTTTGCCAGAAATTCTTTTAAATTCGATTTTGCAAACTTACAAATATTCGTTGAAAATTACCTGTATAACAAAAACGCATTCTTTCAACTGTTTACAGGAGATGCACTAGTTCTGGATCCAGGATCCAACACTGAGTAAGAAAAAGTAACAATAACCCTACTTACCTGCTAAGTGAATTTCCTCCCATAGGATAACATTGGTGATTCTATGTGAAAAAACTTGTGTCAACTTTTAAAATACAATAATATTCCTTTAAAATCACAACTGTAACCAAAACGTTTATACGCAACTGTTTACAGGAGATGTCCCAGGACTGAATCTAGGATCCAGTCCTGTGGTAAGAAAAGTAATCCAAAAAGTAATCAATTGCATTTAACCTCTTC
Organism: Triturus cristatus; assembly: GCF_964204655.1. Lineage (NCBI taxonomy): Eukaryota > Metazoa > Chordata > Amphibia > Caudata > Salamandridae > Triturus > Triturus cristatus. The sequence continues at coordinate 1,071,859,072 of NC_140583.1, forward strand.
AGTGCCCATGACGAGATAGTCTCGTCATGGAGCACGGTTGCTCTGTGCCCATGACGAGACTATCTCGTCATGAACCCCACCCACTAGTGCAACGCCCGGCACAGGAGGGGGAAAGGGTGTGGCACTGAAGGGGTTAACTAGAAATTCCCTTTGAGCTCAATGTATAATTGTGTTTGAAATTGTGTTGCCTATTGCAACAACTGTATCTTTTGCATTCAAAAGTATGTTGCCTATTGAAAGTATTTATCTAAAGCATTTCATTCTGAGAAAGTATATTTTGATACCTATTGTTGGTTCTAAAATAAAGAACTATGGGCCATATGTAGGTAATTTATATTTACTGATTCCTAAATACCGAATTTTACTGATTCGGTATTTTAGAATCGGTAAATAGAATGTAGGTAAAAATTTGGTAAATTTTACCGATTCGGTAATATTCGTTATTACCAATTCGGTATTTACCGAATCGGTAATAAGGAATACCTTCCCATTCATTCCTATGGGCCTGAAGGCCCATAGGAATGAATGGGAAGCCATTCACTATTACCGATTCGGTAAATACCGAATCGGTAATAGGGGGAGCATATTCAAGGGTGGCAGGGTGTCACATTGACACCCTGTTGCACCCCTGAATCGTGCATGTGTGCACATGTGGAGCACATACATGCCCTAAGGGCATGTATGTCTGACACATGGCACTTTTAAAAAAGCACAAAATTGCTTTTGAAAAGATATTCGGTATTTACCATCAACTTGTAGTTGGTGGTAAATAACGAATCCTTAAACCAAAAATGCACTCACTTGAGTGCTCCCTACATAGGATTTAAGGATTCGGTAATTTACCGATTCGGTATTTTACCGATTTCTTAAAATACGGAATCGGTAAATTACCAAATCCTTCAATCCAGCCTCCTACATCTCAAAGGGCTAAATACCGGTCGGTAACGGAAAATGTACCGATTTTCGGCCGTTACCGACCGGTATTAGCCCACCTACATATGGCCCTATATATTTTGATGCAAACCATTGGCCTAGAGTTCAGTTCTTGAGTGTGTGAGGCCATTTGCTGACTGAGTGTGTACAACAAATGCTTTACACTGTCCTCTGATACTGCATTACGGCTCAACCAAGCTACCACTTTAGAGAGTAAGGTTATATCTAACTTTAGCCTCTGCCAAACCTCTGGGGACTGTGGACTCTGTGCACACTGTACCTATTTGGGAACAGTATATACAGAGCCACTTTCTTACACATATTATGACACACATTTTCTACCACCCAGCATTCCCTCAGGTCTACCGATAACAAATGGCTCCTCACTTGTGTGGGTGGGCCAAGTGCCTGTGACAGGGAAGGGCCCAAAAAGTATTGTGGAGACATGAAAATTATCTATCACAAAATGACCTGGTTTTGCAACGGAGTCACTTGCGTTTTTGGTACCAGGCTTGGCGGCCATCTAGGGAAACCTGCCAATCCCAGACATTTCTGAAAGCTAGACACCAGGGGGATTCGAGGGAGGAGTGGCTTGCATGGATAACCTAAAGTTTTCTTACCCAGAATCCTGTGCAAACCTCAAATTTTGCTACGAATCAAATTTTGCTCACATTTCTGTCTACGAATGTTGTGGGATCACTGGGCTAACACAAATTTCCTACCACCCAGTGTTCCCCCAGGTCACCCGATAAAAATGGTATCTCACTTGTGCCACTGCGAATAGTTCATTTTTCACCCAAATGTTGCTTTTATACTCAATCAGCCTGGCTTTAATTTTTGGTTCAATTTTACCGACATATGCCAAGCCACACAGGCATTTCAACAAATACATCATGTTCGTAGTATCACATAAAGTCTGATCTTGGTTCCTTTTAATGGATCAGTAATAGTGGTACCTCTAATGATGTTGTTGCAACTTCTGCAATTCAAACACGGTAAAGCCCCTTTATGCGTTAACCTGCTTGTTGAGCCTCCTTTGTTCTCCAACAATTCCTTGAGATTTTTAGATCTTTCATAAGCAAACAACAGGGTCGGTAATAGATCCCGATAAAGTCATTTTTGTTTTGGAGCATAGGCCAATGTCTCAATATGGCTTTTTTAGTCTGATGCTCCTGGTAGACTATTTCAAAACATACACTATCTTCTTGGTTTCTTTTGGAAATTGCTTAGTTTCAAAAGTTGGGACCTGTCTCTGATGGTGGTCCTTGCTTCAGCCTCTTGAAGGAGACTTTTGGGATAACCACGTTTTGTGAAATTGATCATCAACATGTTTTTACCTATGTCAAAATGTTGGGAATTGGTGAGTATATGTTTGATTTTCAGTAAGTGTGAGTATGATAGATGCTTATGGTGATTTCCACATCCAAGAATGTGATGGTATTATCGCTGGTAGTAAAAAGTAAACCTCCCATTGAAGAATCTTCATTTAACCTACCTAAAGGAACTCGAGGAAGATACCCATCTATGTGTGCACTCAGGGAACGCCATTCCCCGATTGTGAGGGCGCAAGAGATTCATATTTACGCCTAGGATCAGAATGTGACATCCTGAAGCACCCAATAAAAGTTGAGCAAACCAGATCACAACATTTTCGAGTACCTATTTTGGAGTGCATTGTCAACATATTTGTATCATACTGTTTGGGATGCATACATTACAAAGTTACAGGCAAAGAATGAAAGCAGTCCACCTTGAGAACACACACAACAGGGCCTGTTGTGGGTAGCATTGATCATGCAGTGTTTTTAATAGGCTGCGCCTGAAATGTGCCACGCATGCTCGATCTTGCTAACTGTCCAGAAATGACAACCATGTTGTGACAATGATGTTGAGGTTACTATGGGTGCCTGTTGTCAGACTTAAGAACTGTTAATGAGTTAATTCAGTACACAACTGCCATGTGGATTTACATACACATACTTGCCTTCTGGTTTTTGCTTATCATTTTCTTCACGTTTGTCAATGGCGTCTGACGTGTTTTCCCATACATTGGCAGGTATGTTTGTTTTGATAAGAGATTGACTGTAATGATACCCCATGGTATGTACATGAATAACACCGACTGTGAAGATATGCATTTATTTAAAAAAAAAAAAAAAAAAAAAAAAATAGTTTTTTTTTTTCTTTTTTACAAATTAAGCTCTGGATTGCTCTCCACATGATCTGCCTCCCAAAGGCGTAGTGAAATACGATGAACAGGATGACAAGCTTGTTGGCTTAATTTAAAAACACTGATGTGCTCAAAATGACATATCTCTGGTTAAGCGGTGTGACACGGCTTAGCTGGTTTTGCTAAATTTCACGGGTTTCCATTGACGTTTCACAAAATTACATGCAATTTCATTCTCAGAATGAAATTAGGTTTTCCGGCACCTCATCTGACATTTTTTATTTGAGCGTCCAGCTCGTATAATGAACCCTTGCATGGTAACAGTAGTAGACGGGTTTGAGGAGAAATTGTCTCTCAGCTGGATGTTTTCTTTGCGAACCTGTCTTCCATTGGTATCTTGCATAACTTTTTCTGTAAGGTGTGCACGCGCTCAAGAAGCTAAGTAAAATTGCAAGGTAAGAAATTTCATGACATTTCTGGAATATCACACATTTTTCCAACATAATTAAAGTTTTGACAGTCAGAATTTAGAATCCTCTTTCTGGAATGTCAGAAAAATTGACAATCAACCTCTTATTTGAAATGAGGCCAAAGAGAAAAAGGTTCTTCGGGCTTTATTTGTGGTGAGGAACGATCTGGACCAGATTGGTCACAGGATAGCAGAGGTTGAAGAAAAGATGTTGGAGGCTTTGAACAATAGAGGGACGGCTGAGTCTCACATCACTGATGCACTACATCTGAAGTGCGGGACCTCAACAACTGAGCCAGATGTAAACCAGCCAATGCTCCTAACTGACAGAAAGGAGCTGAAAGGGATGCCATCCATGACATCATACAACTTTTGTTTTATAACTTAAGTGTTACCATTCCTTTTCCTTAGCTACGTCTTCCCTACTGCTCAGCCAGGATGAGTGCTGGCGTGCTTGGTGATGATCGGAATGCAATCTATCTTTTATCATTAGCCACTATGGCACATTGTACATTTTCATATATGTATACCGTCCTTACGCATGGATATCACCATCTACCTGTTGGTCACTAACAGTATACTACAGTTTAGGCACTATGTCTTCCAGTATATGAAATTGGAATATTTTGTAATCTGTACACTACTATTACGTAATTTTATTACATGTGGCACTGCGCCTTTCAGTTTTGTTAAACGCACACTTAAGGCTATGGCTGCGACGATTACTTCTTATTTGATACAGTAACATTAGTTATGAACCTACAACTCGCTTTGTATAGTACCCAGAGGTTGTAGGACTTCTAACTTCCACTTTTTCTCTCATTTATATACAGTGGCGTATATGCAATCTATTTAGACCATGCAATTTATACTTTGGAGAGTCTTAGCCTGTGAGAACTTTCCGTTTATATTGAGACATGCACACACATTTGTTTATATATATTTTGCATGCTGCATATCATGAATTTAATGATTGCCAGGCCATATATTTGGTCTTGCATTATGTATACACTTATTTAGTATTTAATTCCAACATGCTATAAGTAGTTACGTTTACAAACAATACTATAAGATCAATATGTTTTGATCAACTGAGAACTTGCTTAATGTGTTGTCTGCTTTCTATTGTTATTCACAAGACTATGTATTGGATTACTTACTGTTTGCAAATCGTGTGATCAAGACAGCTCAGTTTGTCGAAACGCGTTACCTTGTGTAATTAAACCCCCACTGCGGCACTACCCGAGAGCGTGGACATTCTTTCTTTTGTGTGTGATATTACTGATGGCTTGCTCCGCCGCCATTCTGCACCACCTGCCTTGGGCCAGGGATCTTGGCAGGAGCGAATGCTGTGTAAAACATATATATATTCACTTAAAAAACCATAGATTTCACACATGTTATAGTTAGGTGGATATTTCACTCGTAAAAAACCAATGAAATTCCCCCGTTATAGTTAGTTCAGATAACTATAACTAGCGCGCCCGCAATCCTGCACATGACGTCACATATTACATCACTCATGACATGGTCAGTGGCATCACTCATGACATCACTGATGACATCATCCTTGTGATAGAGTGGCGGTCGCGCGAGTTATAGTTATCTGAACTAACTATAACGGGGGAATTTCATTGGTTTTTTACGAGTGAAATATCCACCTAACTATAACATGTGTGAAACCTATGGTTTTTTAAGTGAATTTGCAAGGTTTTTTAAATGCTAATTCCTAACTATAACGTGTGTGAAACCTATGGTTTTTTCAGTGAATTTGTACGGTTTTTTAAATGCTAAGTTATGTATTAATTATTATTATTTGTTTATATATTTATTTTACAATAAGCTACGTATTGAAATTTTTTGTAATTTTTTTTATGGTTTTTCACCGTGCGCGCACAGTGCGCGCACCCCCGCGATTTAAAAAAAAAAAATTTAAAACAAAATTTCTGCCTTCGGGGTCCTTCAGGGACCCCCTGACAAAGGCTAGGGGGTCAGGAACTCTATACCCTGCCCCCTTTTCACGTTCGCCACCTTCCTTTTTCACTTTCGCACTGAAAACAAACAAAATGGCGGCCGACACTTCCTGATTTCGACCGATTCGAACGTTGACTAACATGTAACCACCAATCAGAATTACGCTCGCGCACGTTAGGGTGCGCGCACGGTGCGCGCACGGTGCGCGGCTATAGATATTTATGTGCTTTAACTGCAATTTTCTCAGGAACTACGGAACAGATTGACTCCATATATGCAAAAGGCACATCCCTGACCTGAAGACTACCTCTCTGCCAAATTTCAAGTAATTCTGTTCAGCCGTTCGGGCTGTACCTTCGACTAAAGGTCCTATGGGAAAATGCATCGGGAAAACGCGTTTTGGGACCCCCCTTTTTTCTCGGCCCCCGCTTGACGAATCCCCCCGAGACTTTCAGGGTAGGAGCTGAGCGAAGCGCCCCATTAGTTTTGAAAATTTCGCAAAGATTCGTCAACCGGAGCCAAAGTTATTTAAAATAGAAGTTTCAGATTTCCTATGGAAACACGGTCCTAACTATAACTATCTACTGGCGACCGCCAGTAGATAATATATATTCACAGAAAAAAACGTAGGTTTCAGGGGTGTTATAGTTAGCTGGCCATTTCACTCATACAAAACCATAGAAATTCCTCCGTTATAGTTAGTTCTGCTAACTATCACTCGCGCGCCCGCAATGCACTGCTGATGATGTCACATATTGCATCATTCATGACATGGTCAGTGACATCACTGATGACATCACTGATGACATCATCCACGTGACAATCTGATACACCTCATCATACACTAGTATAACCTTTCATCACTCACTGTAAGATACAGAGTACCATATTTGAAACCATTGACACACCAATACCAGTTACTACATACCCACTCACTGATTCCTAAGTCTACACACACAACTACCCATTCAACAACAGAATCATTTATACATGCAGTCACTAATTAATAGAACGCTATCAAATGCACTTATACACATAGATAGACATTGACATATCAGCAGTCATCTTAGTCGGTTATGCAGTCATCCTACTCACTCATGAAAACAATTAATCACACTTACATTTACTCCCTTACACAATTATACAACAACACCTCATTTATTCAAACACATAGTAACTCATAGTTAATATGTTAAAAAAATCACCATTACAATGATACACTCATTCATATAGTTACTCTCACAATCACTGACTCTTACACATACTTATTTATATACACCAACTCTCACATAGAATGCCTTTTATTTTTTTACTTTGTTGAAGATGTACAACTAAAACATATATTCGCTCACCAACACACAAATAAATACACTCAGTCACCCAAACAACTGTTTCCACATGCACTCTTAAACCTATACACCTAGTCAATCAACCATTCACACGTCTATGCATAGAGTTACACACACCCCATCCAACCACACACAAGCTCAGTGTCCCATACAAATACTCACCCAACTAATCAATAACTAATATACACACTCATGTAGTTAGTGACCACCCTCAAACAATAACCACCGACCCCCATAAACTTACCGTTCTGGCATCTGAGTGACCACTAGAGGGAGCCAGAGAGCTGAATTGTGTGCACACCAGAACGCCATTGCCTCGAGGCGAGTGCACTGCTGCCGAGGGAAGCGGAAAGCCACCGCAGAGAGCAGTGAGCAAGGGAAGGGAAAGGAAAAGCAGGCTGCCGGTCGGGCGGCCGGCCCTCGGCTTCACACCTGTCACTCGTCCCCATCTGCCGATTCAAACGGCTCACAGGCTGGTTGCTCCCTGCCCTGTGGTGTGCAGTGCTGACCAGAGCGCGGGAGCTCGACCGCAGGTGGCCGCCAGAACTCGCAGCCTTTGCAGCAGCGGCCGCGGGCAAAATTCGGGAACGGCCCGGTCGCGGCGGGAGCCCTCGGCAGGCAGCCGGCCGGGGCCACGAGAGCTCTTGGTCAGCTCAGGGCCAGTCTGGAAAGCGGAGAGGATTGCAGCAAGGTCCCCTACAGCGGCAGGAGCATTCCAGAAGCCGCGGGAACACTCAGCAGCAGGAACAGTAGCAGCGAGGGCTTCCCCTGAGGCGGTGGGAGTCGCAGGAGCCACTGAGACCAGCCTGTACATCTGTGTATCTGCCGACGCGGGAGACAAGAGGTAAGAGGTGGAGGCAAGCGTGGCAGCCGTTAGAGGTCGCCGCTAAGTAAGAGCCAGAGGGTGCGGTCTGAGGGGTTGGTAGACTAGGTCTCCAGCTTGCAGCCCCCCTCGTGTGCACCGCTTGCTAACCCCCTCCATCCCCCTCCACGCCCTCAAAACAAAAAACACAGCTCAACCCAGGGGCCCACATCAGCACTAGTACTGGTATTCCCTCCCCCCCAGCACAATCAGGCACAAACAAGCCTAGCCCCAGCAAACGGCGCAAAAAGAGATGACGCTGAGGAAGACTAAATCCTGCACGGAGGATGAGGGGGAAGTGAACCCTGAGAGTCTAGCTCAAAGAAGGGTAACCAGAAGCATAAGCACCCAAAAATCCCAGGATCTGGTCTCTGGCAATTCCCTCCCCCAAGGCCTTATCACTCAATTCTTTCAGGCCTCAAACTGCCCCTCACCTTTGGATGAAACGTCACAAGATCCCGCGACCAATGCCATACCGGGGATCCCAAAGATCCACCTGGACCTAAGGGACTCTTACGCCTGCGAGTCTGCTAACTTCGAATCACCTGGGAGCCTTGATGCTTGTTTTCAGCCTGAGGCCAGGACAAAGAGCCCGATTAGGGTCATTGCCGACATTCACGATAGGCCAAATCTGGGGGCAAACGTGGATTCAGATACTGGGAGGACAAGCGAGGCTGTCGCATCCTCCTCCCCAAAGTGCACAGGCACAGGCAAGGGTCTGAATGCAATTGTGACACCTAGGGAAATACAGAGGCCAATCCCCCAAGGTACGGAGGTTCCAACAACTTCGTTTTTATTAAAATTGGAACAGACCATTGAACGAACACTTGAAACTACCCCTATTAATATAGGAAGAGCTAAGGCCCCGAGAACTGCACAAACGGAGGGTTGGAGTCCGCTGAGTTTAACTCATCACCAAGACTTAACCGACCCAATTGATGAACCCACCTCTAAAGACCTCAACTTGTCAGCAATAAGAGAAGTCCAGGACACAATGGCCAGGGCACTGCTATGGCAGTCCGCAAAGATGGAACTCCAAATCGAACTTTTGCAGTCGATAGCCCAGCATTTGGTGTGCCAAGATGATAAGCTGGCAAAGCTGGAAGTTCAACTTAATGTCCAACAAGCTCATGCCGCCAGCACCAATTCCTGTGACGTCTTAATTGATAAATGGGCAAGTCTACCTGAAGTCTTAAAAGAGATGCTTGCATTAGCCAAGGGTCAGGGCGAGACAACCACGCAAGAACAAGCCGCGCAAAAGCCACCACCACAGACGACAGAGCATGCCGAAACAGCAACCCTTAGTACAACGGGCAATAGCGCCTCAAAGGTTCCCCTAGTAGGGCCCCGCATTAACTTTACTTTGGCTAATAAAGGGAATGGTGACCCCGAGGTCTCGGATCTCGAGTCCGTTAGTGATGACCTGTCTGTTACTACCTCTCAGGTGGAGAGGGTCGAAGGAGCATTAGCAAGTGCCAAAGCCCCGTTATCAAGAAGAGCCAAAAAAAGACTCAAAAAACAACTTAAGAAGTCCAAAGCTAGAAGCAGAAACACACCTTCGGTGGTATCAACTCTGGGCGACACTGAAACTAAACGCATCCCTAAACCACTCTTCCCCATTTTCTTACCCAAGCAGGTGTCTAAAATGGACAAGTCATGTGACGCACCTCTTGTTCGCGGTGAGGCCCAAAGTCAACAAATCCCTCTCATGGAGGGTCAAACCAATGAGCCTCTCCAACAAAGGCCTTCACAGGTGGCCGTCGCCGCTCCATTAAGTGCCCCCAGCCCTTCTGGTTGGGTTCTGAAACATGAGTCTGTAACAAATCCCAAACTACAACAGGGCACACAGCCAGTACAGTCTAGAGTGGTAGGTCTACAAACTGAGGGGCAGGGGAATCAGCAACCAGGAGTTGCACTCAAAAATCACCTAAACTTAGCATCAGACCAGGGGGAGTGGCAAGGATGTCCGAGTGTGGAAGGCCAATCAAGCATGGGGCCCAATGGGCAGCAGCCAGAACCCACTCACAAAAATCCTTTAAATTTCAGTTACCAGAGGCTAAAGCTCCAGGGAGAAGGGGTGAGTTTGTGGTCCATCACACAAAAAAACAAACAATCCACCTATGAGCTGCAGTTAACCCCAAGGTACACAGCAAAAGGCTCATTTGACATCTTGAACAGGTCCAACATTGTCCGCCTGTTTGGCCATATTGCCTCCCTGGCCCAAATCACCTCAGAAAACATCAAGTGGGTGACATTCAAGAGACTGGAGACAGACACTCATGACGATTCCACCATAATCGGACTTGCGAGTCAGCAAGTCCAACAGGCTGTCCTTAAGGAAGCAACACTGTTCGCTGAATGGGGCATTGAAGTTGCAGCACCAAGTACACTGAAATATCCACACGTCCTGTTGCCGCAACAGGACACCCCAGAACCGTCATCCATTCTCAAAGGCATAAGGCACACCCGCCCAGAAATAGGGGCGAAATCAGGGCGGGCAAAAACCCCGCTAAAAATTAAAATCCAGCAAAATGACGGGCAACGGAGCGTGCAGCGGCATTTCCAGACATCGGATCACCTGGAGGCCACATGGAGACAGTGTCCCTAACCTAATAAACAGCCATGTAAATAACGCCTGTTCAAAACCACTTAGGGGCCTAGTCCGCGAGTTATCCATCATCTCATGGAATATTGCGGGGATGAGCAACATCTTTAGGGACATAACTACACCTGAATACCTCGCACAGGGGGACATACTGTGTATTCAGGAAACCTGGGCAAGGGCAACGACCGCCATCGGTGGCTTTTACGAACATTTTAAACCAGCGACCAAAAGGACAATCTTCGGACGCCCGTCAGGGGGCCTCTCTATCTACGTAAGTCATGCGTGCAAAATTAACACAACTGAATTAAAGTTGGGGTCTCCTGATCTTCAAGCCATCCTAATCAGTGGGTTGTCATCGGGTCGAAAATCTCGCCCCTTTTTACTAATTAATTGTTATTTCAACCCAATCAAGTATCAATCCTTCCAGGCCATGGAATCACTTATTTCAATTTTGGAAGAACTTTTAATAAGTTGGAAGGACCAAGACGTAATAATCGCGGGCGACTTCAATCACAGAGGCTTGGGTTTAACTTCGGAGACTCCATCAAGCAAGAAGTCAGTCCCATTGACTGAATTTCTCGCAAATTTTAAGCTGCACTCCACCCATAGAATACAAAAAAAGACCCAACCAGAATGGACCACCATTCCGACCTTTAGAAATGTCTCTACCATAGACTACATCTTTATCAATGAAGGGCTTGCCCACAATCTTTGCAACTTCACAGTGGACGACAGAGAGGAAAGCGATCATAGGCCCCTCCGCGCCACATTCAATCTGGCGCGGGTACAAGCAGAATTACAAGCAGTTATTGGAACTACCACGGGGGAGGAACATCACAATGTGCTTAAAAGAATAAAATGGTCAACCAATCTTAGTCATAGCCTGCTAGACTATGTAGCTAGAAGGGAGGAAGAACCTAACCCAGTTCAAACTAAGAACATCACCCACCTCTGGGAAACTCTGACCTCCGACTTATTGGAACGTCTGGGCAATAACCATCATCCAAGAAGTCGCCAATTCCACTCTGATCCTCGCCGTGTAACATCGTGGTGCCTGTCACAGTGCAAGCGTGCTCTAAACAAGGCAATCAGGGCACTAAAGAAAGGCACTCATTTGTCAGGGAGATATTCCATTGCTGCTCTGCGAACAGACTATAAAAAGAAAGTCTGGGCCCACAAAAAACTGCAGACTGAACAGAATTGGTTGACTGTGTTCTCCTTAATTAAAGGTAATGACAATAGCAAGCTTTGGCGTTTCATTAACAGTCTGACCCCCAGAGGAGAGCAAAAGGAAAATAGTGTTGCAGGGAAAGTGTGGGAACAGTATGCCAAGGGGTTGTATACCTGCGAGTCAAATCAGGCCACTGCAGGAAGCCGTGCGTGGTCCAAGGTGGCGGCGGAAATTATCGAATCCGAAAGAGCTACGTCAGAAGGCGTAAACTCGACCTGCACCGGATCATTCACAGAAATGGAGGTACTAAAGCGCATCAAGGCCATAAGAACTGATGGCGCTCCAGGCCCAAATGGGATTCCGGCCCAGGTTCTGAAAACCGCCTCAGCCTTTTTTGCATCCAGACTCACCCCTTTATTTAACCATTCTTTTGCCACGGCAATGTTGCCATCCTCTTGGAAAGGTTCTATTCTATTCCCCATCCATAAAAAGGGGGACCACACGAACCCGGCCAATTATAGGCTTATAGCTCTCCTCGACATAGAAGCAAAGATTTACGCCCGCCTTCTTCTCAGGGATCTGGAGGATTGGGTGGACAAGAACGGCATTCTTCCGCCCACACAGACCGGCTTTAGGGCCCATAGCTCCACTCTTGACAACATCTTAGCCCTCTCCTACCTCGCGAAGAAGGCCAATACGAGGAACAAACCGCCCCTGTTCTGCTGTTTCATAGACTACTCCACAGCCTTTGACCGAGTGAACAGGGGCCGGCTCTGGGCAAAACTTGACTCGTGGGGGCTACCACAGGCTCTGCTAAAAGCTATAAAAGCGCTCTATGAGGGCACCTGGGTCAAGGTGAAGCTAAGCCCCACAATAACAACTGAAAGAATTGAAACCAACTCGGGCCTCAAGCAGGGGTGCGTCTTGGCCCCCATGCTTTTCAACTTGTATACTGCGGACATGGGGACAGCTCTGAAAGATGCCAACTTAGCACCTCCAAAACTGGGGAGGCTCGTCTTGGGAACACTCCAGTATGCAGACGACACGGTGATCATGGACCACACTAGGGTGGGGCTCCAAAGAGCCTTAAGCAGTTTGGCCCTATACAATAAGTCAAATGACTTACGGATCAACGTGAGCAAGACCAAAATCGTCATTTTTGGCAAATACCCCCTCAAAAAAGAAGCTTCATGGTCTCTGGGGGAGCACCGTATCGTCACTGCCCCATTCTACAACTATCTGGGCACCTGGGTCTCTGAGAGTGCCTCTGCAGTCAAACATCTGAAGGAGCTTAAACCCAAAATTAACAAAACCATTCTGTCGTTAAGACGCTTATGCCACCGCTTGGACAGTCCCTCAGCAGAACCAATGTTGACAGTGCTCCGGGCAAAACTGATCCCTGCCATTTCATATGGGCATATAGCCTACCCTGGTGCATTTGACAAAGTGGTAAACGCTGCCCAAGCGAAAGCCTATAAGATGGTGCTACAGGCCCCTAGATACGCAAGGAACACTAGATTAAGGCTAGAAATAGGCCTTAAGCGACCTGAGCTGGTATTACTGGGGGACCTTTTAAAACTCTATATTAGAGTATTGAAAGCACCAGAACATTCGCTAAAGCACTCCCTAAAATCAATCTTTGATGAGGTGGGCTCCCCCTGGTACTCAAAGGTAGGACAAGCTATTGCAGCATTGAAAATCGAAAGAAGGAGTTTGCCCCTGCATGAAATTCCTTTCTCAGCCTGGGCCCAAGCAGTTAAGCGCCAAGTCCGGATCATCTCCTTTGGACTTGACCTTGCATCTCTTCGGCAAAATCCACTAACTCAGGCCCTGGACAAATCATATATTCCAGGTAAACCCCAACCTTACTTGCAAGATCCAGTATCCACTTGCGCGAGAAAGAAAATTTTGTATTTTCGACTTTTGGCCCTCAGGATCATGGACTTCAACCCCAAATGGGCCCGTACGGATGGCACCCTGGCCTGTCGTCTATGCAATTACCGCAGGGAATCCTGGCTACACTTGCTGTGCTGCTGCACAAAGCTGGCCAATGACCGCCATCGCTTGCTGCTTCCGATTTTATGGAATACGGACTACAGAACTTGCAGAGAGGCTTCGGACTGGTGCCTCTCAGTCTCCACGACCTGTCTGATAGCCAGAGTTGCGAAATTTATACACCAGGTAAAAATGGCACTCGACTCCCACTCAACGGCATTGTCTGCAAAGTAACTGGAAGCCTTTCGCCCCAGTTATCTAATCTGGGCTGGTTTAAAGACCCACGAAGAATCCATCTTTCGTCAACAGCCCTTGGTACATGAATTGACTTTACCGAACTTTCATGTGCCTCCCCTTATCAGTTGGGAAATACTGGTACAACCTATACATCACTCCTTTTAAAAGAACTCTGCTCTGGACAGCTAATCAGGACTAATATGCTAATATTTAACCCAAAGTGACTTTCACTTTTATGTGTGGATGGGACTTGTGAGGGGGTGAGTCTGGACGTTCATAAATCTTTTTTCTTTTTTTTTTTTTAATCTTATACTGTAAAGATTTTAAGTAATCATGCAGTTTATTAATAAAATTGTCAAATTGTCAAATAGTGACCAACTGATGCAGCATGTTATACAACAACAGAGACAGTGCTGCACACATTCACATAGTCTAGTTACTAATCCATGTATTAAGTGAGCCACTTTTAATTACTCACTTAAACAGACAGTCAGACAGCTTCTAAATCCTCCATCCAGACAGTTATATATTCACTCAATCTTCAACACAGATTGGTATATATATATATATATATATATATATATATAATACATATTTAAATTTCAAACTAAACCACATTCACTGGATGATGTCATCAGTGATGTCATTTGAGATGTCATCAGTGATGTCATCAGTGATGTCATGACCATGTCATGAATGATGCAATATGTGACATCATCAGCAGTGCATTGCGGGCGCGCAAGTTATAGTTAGCAGAACTAACTATAACGGAGGAATTTCTATGGTTTTGTACGAGTGAAATGGCCAGCTAACTATAACACCCCTGAAACCTATGTTTTTTTCTGTGAATTTCTAAGGTTTTTTAAATACTAAATTCTAACTATAACGTCTCTGAAACCTATGGTTTTTTCAGTGAATATAAACATATATATAATCTGCATATCTATATAAATACAAATATAAATGCATGCATACATATACATATATGCATACATATGCATGTTATGTACATGAAAGTTTGAAAAACACTAATACAAGCAAAACTAAAAAGCCACCTAACTACAAACAGAAATGCTTTAACTTAAACGAGGGCGAGACCTATTGCATTCTCAATGCTTGTTTACTTTGGTTCCATCAAGAAGGCATTCAGATGTGTCACACATTTGCCATACTTTCTGAATGGTTGCACTCTAGTTGCTCATTAGATCACTGTAGTAAAGCTACTGCTCACCAGGGAAGTCTGCTGCTGGTATTCAAAGTGCATGTTTCAGTCTGCATGTCAGAATTTTTAATGAAATAGAAGAGAATTTGAGAAGTCAAAATGTGCCCTAATGTTTCTTTCTGCAGCACTAATCATAATTTCTATGGCAAAATGAACCCCCTCATTTTTTTCCTTTGCAAATTAAATGATTTACGTGTTACCACTTTATTCCAATCAAGATGTCTTCAGGTGTGCCATACTTTTGTCATAAGTAAGACTGTTAGCGCTCTAGTTGTTCTATAGAACACTCTGGGACATTCTGTCATTGGGCTATAATTGGGCTACATCTGGGTGATATTTGTGCTACATTTGGGCTTTTTTGTCTCTGGTGGCCATCTTGGGAGACTTATTTGTTATGACATTTCCTAATTTCCTCATTTACTACAGTCTCCTCAGTAGAAAATACTTTCAGGTTTTTTACTTTGATTCCATCTGTAAGGATCGCGGATATTCTGCAGGAGCGTCTGGAGTCGTGTAGATGAGTCCACAGCCGTCCCCCGTGTCTCCCCGACTCTATCAAACTCTAGAGTGCGAGGAATCCACTGGGGAAAACAGGGAAACAAAACAAGGATAGGTGGGGGGATCCGGTAGGTCTGGATAGGTGATGTCGTCAGGAGGAACAACAGGAGCGTAAGAGATCTCCACAAGGCAAACAAGTAGATTTCCCCGCTGTAAGATAAAGGTAGTTAGTGGTATACCTCTGTAACGCCCACCCTGTGTCCCTACTTCCTTGGTCCCCCAACACCTACCGGTATATCTTCTGCTGCTAAGTAGAAGTCTGTATGAACCAACAGGTGTGATCTAAGTAGTAGTACCTTAGGGTGCAGCTGTAAGGAATAAGTATATCAAGATTATTCTCCTGGGAAAGTAGAGTATCCCTGTAACACCTGAGGAAGGCGGGGAAGAGCTAGTACCTGGCTTGGTGATTAGAAGAGCGGGAAACCTAACCCCCCTGCTCAGTGGTCCTCGCAATATATCACCACCGGATTCCAGGTAGCTATTCCGGATGATGAAGGGAATGGATGTAAAGGTGACTGGAGGAAAGTATACTGGGGGCGTGAAAACCGGCCAAAGGAAAAGACTCCAGCTAATCCAAACTTGGAGTACCTTAACAACAGGCAAAAACAATACTAAATAATATTCAAGGATGACACATGAACCAGCTAGGCGAAGGACAGAGGACACCTCGCTAGACAGCGCTAGGAATGAAGAAAGCGCTCCGTCAATGTCAGACCTCTCAACACGAGGAAACGCGAGACAGGAAACCCCTGGAACTCCAACCACCCAGCCGACCTTTACTTGGGTGAAGATGTCATAACCAGGAGCAACCCTCGTGAATATCCTGAAGGGCGAGGACCACTTCCACTGTCAGTAACGACAGGATCCACACGCTACAACCACCAGCGCCGAGGAACGTCCCCGACACCAAACAGGAAACCGGAACGAACAAAACAGGAAGTCAGGCAACAGCGCTTGTGACGGAAATGGGGCTCGATGCAAGAACGCGAAGCGGCGTGTATACGCTCTTTGCCCCTTATATACTTGCCACCTGCAGGGGCTAAATCGCGTGGCATGACAGTACACTCCCCTCACAACACCCCCCCAGGTTTAGGTTTGTGAGGGTATCTCTGATGAAACACACGCACCAACCGGGGAGCATGCACGTCTCTCGCAGACACCCAAGATCGCTCCTCCACCCCATAACCCTTCCAATGCAGCAGATATTGAAGCGTTTTACCCATGAAGCGGGAGTCTACAATGGTGTCCACCTCGTATTCCTCAGTGTCTTGTACGGTAATTGGCGAGGGCTTCTTAGGGAGCCGTGTACCAGGTGCAACAGGCTTAAGTAACGAAATATGGAATACAGGGTGAATCTTAAGAGCAGCAGGCAGGGCGATCTTCACAGCCACTGGATTGATCAGTTTCATCACAGCATAGGGACCAATGTATTTGGGCATGAACTTGCGAGGACCACTGAGTTTGATGTGTTTAGTGGAAAGCCACACCTTGTCCCCAGGGGCGTATAAGGGTTCCAACCTGCGGTGTAAATCCGCCCCCTCTTTATATCGCACCTTCGCCAGATCAAGGTTGACTAATGTCTGTTTATGGACCTCGTGTAATCTCTGCACTAGGTCATTGGCTGCAGGAGTCGGGCTGCTAACAGGGATCCCTAGAGGCAACAGCTTGGGGTGAAAACCGTGTGAACAAAAGAAGGGGGTATGGAGGGTGGAAGAATGTGGACTGTTGTTATATGATAATTCTGCCATCCACACCCACTCATCCCACTCCTTGGCCGAGTGCAGAGCTTGGTTTCGTACATATTGCTCAAAGCACTGGTTGACTCGCTCTGTTTGCCCGTCAGATTGGGGATGGTGACTGGAAGAGAGCCTAACATCAATTTGCAGCAAGGCACAGAGACATTTCCAAAATCGAGACACAAACTGGGCCCCCCTATCAGAAATCAGGACCGAGGGAAGGCCATGTAGCCGTACAACCTGTTGCAAAAATATGGACGCTAATGCAGCTGCTGTAGGTAACCCCGTCAAAGGAATGAAATGTGCTGTCTTCGTAAAGTGGTCTACCACCACCAGTAAGGTGTTATTCAAGCGCTTGGTGGCAGGTAGTTCCACTATGAAGTCAAGTGATACTGTGTACCATGGGCCGGGAGGTGTAGCAAGAGGGAGCAGAAGACCCACCGGGTTCTGATGAGAACTCTTGGTTTGCGCACAGACATGGCATGACCGCACGTACTGTTCTACGTCTTGCAACATAGTGGGCCACCAGAACCGCTCACGTATGATCTGGATGGTTTTCTTAATACCAGGGTGACCTGACAAGGGGTGCGAGTGATACCAGTCTAGGACCTGTGTTTGTAAAGCAAGAGTGGGTAACACTACACCCCCTCGGAAACACACCAACCCATCTGTACTGACCCACTCCTCTGCCCCCACAAAGTCAGGCATGGCCATCGAAAGTTGACTCTGCCGAATTTGAGCCCCGAAGTCCTCCTCCCCGAACACACCCCCCAAAATGCGCTCCTCCGGGATGACAAGGGGCGCGACCTCAGGCACATCGGGAAGGTGAAACCCTAACCTGGACAGGGCATCGGCCTTGCCATTCCTCCTCCCAGGGCGAAACCTAATAGTGAAGTCAAACTCACAGAAGAACTGCGTCCATCTAAGTTGCCTCATGGACAGCGCCTTGGTGGATTTAAGGTACTGGAGGTTGCGATGGTCGGTGTAAACCACCACAGGGAAACGAGCGCCCAAGAGGTATTGCCGCCACTCCTCAAAGGCTTTCTTGATCGCCAGGAGTTCCTTGTCCCCCACCGCATAGTTGAATTCCGCGGGAGAGAACTTGTGAGAAAAATACGCAATGGGATGGCACACCCCGGTATCAGGATCGACTTGACTCAGAACCCCTCCCACTGCCACTTGGGAAGCGTCCACCTCAACCACATAAGGCAAGGCCGGATCCGGATGACTCAACACCGGGGCGCGCGTAAAGGCCTCCTTCAAACTCTGAAAAGATTCCTCAGCCGCAGTCGACCAACTGTATGGGACCCCCTTCCGCAAGAGACGCGTGAGTGGGATCGCCAATTCGGAGTAGCCGTGAATGAAACGCCGATAAAAATTGGCGAACCCTAAGAACTTCTGCAGGTCTTTCACAGTAGTAGGCGAGGGCCAGGCGAGAACCGCCTCGACCTTAACAGGATCCATACGAAGTCCAAGTGGGGAAACAATAAAGCCTAAAAAAGGTACCTCCTGAGAATGGAAAGAACATTTTTCCAGTTTGCAGTACAAGTTATGATCACGTAGGCGTTCCAACACACGTCGAACGTGACCCACATGTTCAGTCATAGAGGAAGAGAATATCAGCAAATCATCGATGTAGGCGATGACATGGAGGTCCAGCATATCCCACAGGACCTCATTAATGAAAAACTGAAACGCCGCTGGAGCGTTGCAAAGCCCAAAGGGCATTACTAAATACTCAAACAATCCGTATTTAGTACAGAAAGCAGTTTTCCATTCATCTCCCTCCTTGACACGCACTAGATGGTAGGCGCCTCGTAAATCCAATTTGGTGAAATAGTTGGCAGTACGTACTCTGTCAAGGAGGGAGGAAATCAAGGGCAAGGGATACCTGTTTTTAATGGTCACCTCATTCAATCTCCGATAATCGATGCAACATCGAAGACCCCCCTCACGCTTAGGAATGAAAAACAGCGATGAGGAGGCAGGGGACCTGGAAGGCCTAATAAACCCCTTCTCCAGCATGGTGTCCAAATATTCTCGGAGGTAAGTATTCTCCTTCTCGGTTAGGGCATACACTCTGCTACAAGGGATTCGAGCTCCAGCCTCCAAATCAATGCGGCAGTCGTATACCCTATGCGGGGGAAGGGTGTCTGCCTCTTTAGGATCGAATACCGTGCTCAAATCTTTGTAACACTCTGGCAGCTCAGTTCTGGTGTCAGTCTGATCCACCATAGAGGCTGCAAGAACTACTGGGACCCCAGTATCACGAGATTTGACAGGGCGAAACTGAAGTGTGGCTGCCTTCCAGTCAATGACTGGGTTGTGCATCTGTAACCAAGGGATTCCTAAAAGTACTGGTATTTGAGGAGAACAAATCAAATCGAATTCAATATTCTCATGGTGATTCGGGTCTATATGCATATGGAGGGTGCATGTTTTGTGCGTGACGGGGCCTGAAACGAGAGAACGGCCATCAATAGTGATGACCGCATTGGGCACCTCCTTTTTGACACATGGTATAACATTGTCAACTGCCCACTTCTCGTCCATAAAGTTACCAGAGGCCCCAGAATCTATCATGATGGCCACATGCAAACCCAGGTGTTCTACTGAAAGGTATGCTGATACATAGAGGTGTGTGACTGATCTAGATTCAGGGTTAGTGGAGGAGACTGTAAGGTCAGAAACGCCCAGGAGTCCTGTCTCCATGTTTCCTAGGCTTTCTAGTTTCCCGAAGACTTTAGAGGTAAAGGTTTTACGGGGCATGACCGTAGGAAATGACCGGCCTTCCCGCAATATAGACACAGTCGGTTGGTGCGACGTCTCTGCCGTTCTTCAGGAGTTAGGGGCCCTCTCACTATTCCTATTTGCATAGGTTCACTATCCTCAAGAACTTTGGCCGCCTCAACTCCTTTTACTTTGGTGAGAACAAATCGCTGATCTCCTTTCCCCTTTTCCTGCTTCCTTTCCTGAATGCGATGTTCAATTTTCACCACCAGGTCTATCAACTCAGGACAGGCTGCAGGAAGGTCCACTATCTGCGAAAGGGCGTCTTTTAAATCGTCACGTAGTCCCCTGTAAAACAGGGTGCCACGCTTTTCTTCGGGCCAATTGGATTCGACCACCAGTCTCTGAAATGTAGTGATGTAGGCAACCAGGTCTTGATTGCCTTGTCTCAGAGCCAATAGTTCCGAGTCTGCAGAGTGGGTATAAGTGTGTCTATCAAAAAGCTTACGAAATTCCCTCTTAAACTCGATGTAGTCATATAGTAAAGGGTCATCCCGGTCCACTAGCGGTATAGCCCAGTCCGCGGCCGCCCCACTAAGGTAGGAAACCATAAATGCAACCCGGGCCTGATCTGTAGGGAAGCAGGTGGCCTTACATGAAAAATGCAGCTGGCACTGGCTAAGAAAGGCGGCACACCGCGAAGTATCCCCGGAAAACCTTTCTGGAGGGGCTAACGGGATGGAGGTAGGGGTGGTAACCTGTATTACTGAGGTAGGTGGATCTGCTCTCCCTCCCACAGCCCCTATCTCCTGTCTATGCTGGAGGGTATCTATTCTGGCCGATAATGCCTGGGTTTCCGCTTGCAGATTGCCGAGCATGCCGGCGACGTCTGCCAGCGTAACCACACCTAGCTCCATGACGCTCGGGCAGAATGTACTATACAGGGCTTCGCGTTCTGTAAGGATCGCGGATATTCTGCAGGAGCGTCTGGAGTCGTGTAGATGAGTCCACAGCCGTCCCCCGTGTCTCCCCGACTCTATCAAACTCTAGAGTGCGAGGAATCCACTGGGGAAAACAGGGAAACAAAACAAGGATAGGTGGGGGGATCCGGTAGGTCTGGATAGGTGATGTCGTCAGGAGGAACAACAGGAGCGTAAGAGATCTCCACAAGGCAAACAAGTAGATTTCCCCGCTGTAAGATAAAGGTAGTTAGTGGTATACCTCTGTAACGCCCACCCTGTGTCCCTACTTCCTTGGTCCCCCAACACCTACCGGTATATCTTCTGCTGCTAAGTAGAAGTCTGTATGAACCAACAGGTGTGATCTAAGTAGTAGTACCTTAGGGTGCAGCTGTAAGGAATAAGTATATCAAGATTATTCTCCTGGGAAAGTAGAGTATCCCTGTAACACCTGAGGAAGGCGGGGAAGAGCTAGTACCTGGCTTGGTGATTAGAAGAGCGGGAAACCTAACCCCCCTGCTCAGTGGTCCTCGCAATATATCACCACCGGATTCCAGGTAGCTATTCCGGATGATGAAGGGAATGGATGTAAAGGTGACTGGAGGAAAGTATACTGGGGGCGTGAAAACCGGCCAAAGGAAAAGACTCCAGCTAATCCAAACTTGGAGTACCTTAACAACAGGCAAAAACAATACTAAATAATATTCAAGGATGACACATGAACCAGCTAGGCGAAGGACAGAGGACACCTCGCTAGACAGCGCTAGGAATGAAGAAAGCGCTCCGTCAATGTCAGACCTCTCAACACGAGGAAACGCGAGACAGGAAACCCCTGGAACTCCAACCACCCAGCCGACCTTTACTTGGGTGAAGATGTCATAACCAGGAGCAACCCTCGTGAATATCCTGAAGGGCGAGGACCACTTCCACTGTCAGTAACGACAGGATCCACACGCTACAACCACCAGCGCCGAGGAACGTCCCCGACACCAAACAGGAAACCGGAACGAACAAAACAGGAAGTCAGGCAACAGCGCTTGTGACGGAAATGGGGCTCGATGCAAGAACGCGAAGCGGCGTGTATACGCTCTTTGCCCCTTATATACTTGCCACCTGCAGGGGCTAAATCGCGTGGCATGACACCATCAAGAAGGCATTCAGATGTGTCACACATTTGCCATAAATTCGGAATGTTAGCACTCTAATTGCTTATTAGATCACTGTAGTAAAGCTACTGCTCACCAGGGAAGTCTGCTGCTGGTATTGAACGTGCATGTTTCAGTCTGCATGTCAGAATCTTTTAATGAAATAGAAGAGGATTTGAGAAGTCACTCAAAATGTGCCCTAATTTTTCTTTCTGCAGCACTAATCATAATTTCTATGGCCCCAGTAACAAAAACGGCCTCCAGGGGTCCAAAACTGGCCCCCACCTTGACGGCCCACCGGGGAAACACCCGGTGCCCGCTACGGCCAGTCCGGTCCTGACAGGGGTAGAAAAACAGTATTCTGTAATTGAAAAGAAACTCTTAGCCTGCTACTGGTCGGTTATGAAGTACAGAAATTAATATCTGGGGCAGGAAGTTTAGAATTCAAACTGAGCATAAACCTTTAATTTACATTTTGAGTGGAGGAAATCCCAAAGGTTTTATGCCACATATTGCGATATTGTCATCCAAATTGTTACAATTTGATTTTGTTCTGGAATATATTCTGGGTAGTAAGAATGGTGGGGCTGACTATGTGTTGTGCTCCTCTGGGGCTACAATGACAAAAAATGTGTGAGATTGTCTTTCTGGTGGACAGAGAAATTGATGAAGTACTTAAGAAATGAGTCATATGTGCGAGCTGTAATAAAACCATAAAGTTGCACACACCTCCTCTGTGTCCTATAGATTTATCATCTGCACCATGGGAAAAGATTGGTATTGACATTGTGGGACCATGTAATGTTTTGGCATCCTCCTCTAGGTGTGCTCAGGTAATGATGGACTATTAAACCAAATGGCCAGATGTAAGATGTGCAAATGAAGTTACATCTGAAGTGGTGATTGAATTTCTGAAGGATGTGTTTGAAAATGAAGGATTTCCAGCCAGTCTGGTGTCTGATAATGGCACACAGTTTGTTTCAAGTGAGGTGGAAAGTTTCTTGCAAGATGGTGGAGTAAAACATTTCAAAAGCTCACTGTATCATCCTCAAACCAATGGCCTGGTTCAGTGAATGAACATGGTGTTGGAAGAATGGATACAGTGAGCTATGTGGTGGCTAATGCAGATAAAGCCACGTTGTGGTTTTACCACACGACTCCACATGTATCTACTGGTGTGCCACCATTAGAGTTGTTACGTTGTTGTACAGCCACCACAAGTTTGTCCCCAGTTTGGATGAACAAATGGGTCAAGCATGACAAGTGGACGGATGAAAGTGTAAGAAAATGTAGAAGTTGTACAGGGAAAACAAAAGAAATACTTTCATGAAAAGAATAGAGTCAAGGATTTTATAATTGTTAAGGGAGATGTAGTATGGGTAAAGAAGCTTACACATGTGAAGAAAGGTGGATCAAAGTTTGGTCCATCCATTAATGTTTTGGAAGTGAATGGAAATAGTGTGAGAGTAGAAGGTGATCAGTGGTGGAATAGCTGCCGGTTGGTTAAAGTTAAGGGTGTAGAAGGGAGGAGAGTAAGTGATGATGAGTGTAGTGAAGAAATGGAAGCACTGAAGGATGTTGGAGGTGTGAGGCGCAGTAGTGGGTTAAGGAAGGTGCCTTTTTAGGTCTCGTGTCTAGTGTTGCAGTGCGCAACACTGCTCGCGCAGCGAGAGACCTCTTGTAGGGGGTTTGGGAACTGACCTAGGAATCGCACACGCTCGTGCACGTGCTTTTCCTTTTGGGCCACACTATTGGTCTTTGCGTGCGACTTTTTTACAAAGACAGCACGCAATTGGCCAAAGGCATGTGCATTGCTCCGCCCATGGCCTATTGGTGTCTGTTACGCGCAGCAGCAGCATATGTTTCCAATTATCGTGCCCAGACAAGGGCCTGATAATTGGAAACATATGCTACTGCTCGCAACCGCACGCACACACCAACAGCTCCCGCACCTCATGCGCACCATTCACAGGCTTGTTGTATATGGCTTCAGTGAGCTGTAAAACGGGTTGCTTGATTTTGGAATGCTCCTTTGGGGGAGCATGGTGTGTGCGCTTAGTGGGGGGCTGTTTGCACATGCCTGGAGCTAATTACAGGCCGTGGTGGGCATGTCCAGCCTGGGATAAAAGCAACAGGGAAGCGTCTGTCTGTCCCAGGGAAGCGCTCGGTGACTCATTTTCACAAACTAGAAAGAAAATCTAAGGAGCAATACACTGGTGTTAAGGAGAGTGGTCGGGATGAGACAGACGCACCACCCTCTCGAGGGCGTGCATTAGCATCTGCTCAAGCAACATCCCCAATCATTAATCATTTTTGGGTTCCGGGGTAGCGTGCTACACGCCAAAAAGTGCTTTGACGCCTAGTCAGGGGTAGTAAGCGCTATATAATTGCAATTAAAATACAATAATATCATGCACGCCAGGTAAGTACCAGTAAAAAAAATACACACATTGCCTGACGAACACTCCCACATGAAAACCAGACACAGAATGGCATGCATGAACGGGTAGCATCACTCAGGTGAAAACATTCCTGCCTGACCAGTGCATGCAATGCAGTATTTTACGTGGAGATACAGAAGTGCAGGGAATCATTTTCCAGAGTGCTGCTTGCTTCTGGGAAGTGCCGGTACTCTCCCATTAAATACATTGCAGCAGTGCTGAAGAATACAGGTACTGTCCCTTTCAAATTAAAGAAGGGCATGTACTCAGTACCTGCCTTCGATTGGGAAGTGCTGGTCCCAACCCACTTCCCCAGTACCTGTCTGCTTTTTTAAAGTGCTGCTACGCTCCCATTCAAAGTATTATTACACCCCTACTGAGAAATTGAGATACTCTCCCTTTCGAGTTCTAGAGTCGCAGGCACTGAGTACCGGACAGTACCTGCCCACTTACGTCACTATGCTTAACCGGAAGCTATATGTAAATGCACGTGCGTATGTTCTTCCACATATGAAGCAGAGGTTTGATGACTGTAGCGCCTCGCCTTCTTCTCGGAATCTACTTTAAAATGGGTGCAATATTGTGATTTCGTTATTTTGTGTTTAATGGCTGAAACAGAAATGTCGAAAAAGTCAATGGCTAAATCTGTACAGCACACTCCGCCAACACAGTGGCATATGTTTTTTTCCGGTTCACACATTATCACATCTGTTGACAAGAATTTGACCGAAATTACAAAAACATACAGACGGAATTGCATGCAGACCCGCTTTCAAATTAACTCTTTCAACAGAGTGTTTATGATTTTTTACACATTTTGTATAGCGTGAACTTGACCCGAATGCACTAGAGCAGTGTACAGGAGTACCAGTTACATCACACAACAGCAAATTCATGTGTTTTAAAAAAAAAAATTAGGCATCGGGAGTTTAAGTGATTTGCCCAGAATCACAGGATGTTAAACTGCGGAGAATCGAGCCTATCTCCACACTTCTAAAATTAGCACCTCTGGCCGTAACTCCACATTTTCTGGCCATTTTCTACAAACTTTTTTTTTCTGGCCAGTGCACTATATCGAAACATTATTCCATTTCAGCAGACTTTGCACTTATCCTCCCATAGTAATCAAAAACGTCATTTTCCGTCTTGGCGCTTTAAAATAGGTGGGATTAAAAACTCACTTCTACACTCTATATCAAAGGTTTCCTACCAACATAAATGATTCTCAATAAATCGCAACCATTAAAAATACAAAGATATTGTGTCTGGCAAATGGAGGGACTTTTTCCCCCCGTTTTCCTGGGTGCAAGGCGAGTGGGTGGGGTCTCTTGTAGTGAATTGTCCCATCAGCACCCCGCACAGATGCGCATGCCAGGCCCAGGGATGCCCACCCAGGAGCCCCCTCCGCTGCCCCTCGGAGGGCCTGGGAGGGGGTGAATAGTTGGCGCAACAGGGCTTCATTAGGGCCAATTGGGCATGAGCTCTTCTCTTAGGGTACGTGTAATGAGGACACTGTTTAGTCAACACGGGTATCAATAGAAGTCATTAGGCGCAGCGAAGGTGCCTGGGAAGGCGCACTGAGGAACACCGTTTTCAGGAAGGTGATGGCGCAGTTAGCTTGCAGTGGGCACGACCCTGTCTCTTTGCCCTGACCCCGCGAGCTCCCCAGGGCTGCAGCCAGGCTGCAAGTGGAAATGAAGAGAGGGCTAGTAAAAACAAATACAGGTGGAAGGTTATTGGAGGTAAGTATACATTATGTGAGGGCGGGCCAGACAGCGCTAGGCGCTGGGGACGGTTAGCCCCATGTGCGAGGAGCTAGGCGACACTGCAGAATCATTGATAAGCATGGTGAAGTCAGGCCGGTTTATTTGCTAGACAATCATTCATCCTACCTGTCTGCCCCTGCAGTGGGAGGTGGCGCTGCATGTTTGTCTGGTGTGAATTGCCGTGTTTACAGGAGCGTGCCTACAGTTCTGTCACAGTAGTGAATGAGCAGTGTCTGTCTGATAGTCTGAAAAGTGTACACTGTATCACTCCTTGAGAGAAAAGACCCAAGCTGCTGTGTGCGACAGGTGATATGGTGTATACAGGCCCTGCAAAGCACTGCGCGTGCGTACAGGGGTTGGCTGGACCAAGGATTCTATAGAACACGAATCAGTGAGTGCTGGAGCTGTGACGTGGGAGCCACGCACCAGCCTCCTACTTACTACTAAGGATGAAATGCAGCCCGCCACTGCGCGGAGGCCGGTCTCCCAGCATGCTCTGCGGTATGCCATTATTTGCACTTCTAGTCAAGTGAGCCCTCGCCTTTGCACTCAATGGCAGATAACTATTCACCAACAGTCCTGTCTTTTCCCCATACTTAAGCACAGCTGTGAGCGCACTATATTTGGTTTGGTCTATAAAAAGTCGCACCACGTCCCACAATCTCGTCTTTCCTTGACGAGTGCACGTCCTATTACCTTTGCTGAAGTCCCAATCGAACATTAAGATGTAACACCCCTCCCATTCTTCCTTAACAGACTTGATGTCCCTACCATAAGGGTGACCAGTCGCCCCCTGCACGGGACAGGAGTACTGCCCCAAGGCCCTCACTGCTCCTGTCCCGGCACACGAGCTTGAGGTGGAGTCTGTCAGACCCGCCCCACTCCAGCAGGGGATCCATCCAGATGTACACAGCAGGAGTCCACAGCTGCAGGCCTGTGCCCTGCCACTGGTGCCTCCTGTGGGGTGAGGCTCTGTTGGGGCTGGGATGCACTGGCAGAGGAGATATCGCAAGGCGACTTCCTGGGGGCGATGCTGCAGCTGACGATTAGGCGCTCAGGAAAAGCAAAGCCGGAAGCGCACTCCGCTGTTTCTGTTTGTTTCAGATTACAGACCATGTTTTGGCGCTTCTCAGCCTCCCACGTACATTGCCAGTAAGGTGAGGAGAAACCTGGAAAGATGGACAGGAAGCTCGGTGTGCGAGTGCACCTACTGCTGAGAGCTGCGGCAGACTCACCCAGCGGCTCATCATTCCAAGGTATAAAACACGGAAAGAGTGCCACAGAGCTGGGAAGCGCCTCTCGGAAAACACTATTTAATGCAGGCGTCTAAATCCGAAAGTATGGGAAACAAGCAGGCTGCTGACTGACAAATTTACACAATATGCTGAACTGCTTTAAGGCGACGAGGCTAAGCTCCCGGACAGTCCTTTCTCTCTTGCCTCTTAAAACAAGCATTTGCAATGCAATAGGTCTCGCATTTACACGAGTTTGAGCTATTGACATTGCAAATAATAATGCCTTTTATTTTTGTTTTCTTTTTGAAAACATAAATAAAAGGCATAGTAATTTTTGTTTCAGAGAATGATTCCGGAGTTCGGTCTTGTTTGACTGACATTCTTTAGGCCGTTTTCTGTGAGATGTTTGATGTTTGGTGATGATTAGCTGAAGTTGGGATATCTTAGTTGGTTATCATATTGAAACTTTGTTTTTGTAAATGATCATATTGAAACTTTGTTTTTGTAAAATATGTATGCATTAATAGTTTTTTGTTTATTATTCTTTGCTTTTGTGTTAGAACATTTCTCTAGGGATTATTCGTTGTCATGTTGCCTTTAGTACAAGTTGTTAATTGCTTTGTTTATTAAAAGGGGAAACCCATGTAGTATTTCATATTAGTTTGTGGGGTCTTGGAACCTTGCCATGCGGTAGTTCCATGCACTCTAGGGTAATGTTGGATGTGATGGTTTAGAAGCAGTTGTTGCCTTGTGTTGTCCCTGATGGCTTTCAGAACTATACAGCTGAGAACAAATTGTCTTACTTGAAGAAACTTACCTTGTCTTTGTTTCTCAGTTACAACAGTTGTCTTGTTTAGTTTAAAATAGTAGGGTTGTATTTTGCTTTGTCATTGAAGTCTTGGGTAATTTGACCTCATTCACTTCTGTTCATGGTGCTTACACTTTACATTAAAAAGCTTTGGATGGTGCTAACGTTGTTGTACTTCAGGGAACTCATTCCATTAAAGTTTAGTCAGGCAGATTTCGGTCATGGATATATTACCCACAACTGCCACCCGCTCAGCGGCTGTCACTAAAGTGTGTGGGGCTGCTTTCCTTTTCTCCAGATTCCTGGGTTTGATTCAGCAGAGAATGATAACAGACAAAGAGGGGAGGAGAGTTTTAGTCAAGTGTAAGGATTGGTGGAATATGATTATGGTAAAAGTGGTGCGCGCCCACATCCGAAACAGGATAAAAAAAGAGGTTTTGCGTTCTCAAAGCGTATCGACAACTCCAAGAAGACTTTAGTAGATCTAGGCCTAAAAGATGTATGAAGCTTATTGAATTCGGAGAGAGGGTTACTCACATGATCGCCAGTAGCACACCTGATTAAGCAGTGTCTTCCTCGCTCATTGTCTCAAGGAAAAGGCGAGGTAGGAATTCCCATTCTGCCTCTACTACAGTGCCAACCAATGCACAAGGGACGGTTAGTCTTAAGGGCATGGATAGGCGATGGAAGTTAGGTGGACAATTACTTGAAGACAATGATCACAGGGCCAAAATCTCCAAATAACTATTTGAATATTTGGGAAATCAATGAAATCTCTGAAACCCCAGAGCAGGCATTACAGTATGCAGTAAATGATGTAGTTTGTGGCAAACTTATGACACTAGCAACAGGAGTCAAAAGACACAGAGTACTCTTACAAAAGAGGCTAGCAAATAAAATAAAATGAGCTGAAGACATGCACAAACTCTTTGCAATGGACTATAGGCACCAGGCTAATATAGCGGTCAAATAGAAGTCATTGGTTCATAAGTCAGAAAGGGCATTGCTGTTTCTCAAACAGAGGAACGTTGACACAAAGCTCACAAGGTATTGGCCAATGCACCTAAAGCCAAGAGGAATAAACTAGGTATGAGTGATGATTGCGAGAGCCAGTTTCATAAGAACTCATCAGAGAAGGCAGACAAGATTTGTCACTTCTACAACTCTTTCTGATTTGTTGGTGAGGAGGAAAACGATAGGCACTGAGATTCCTCCCTGAAACAAATGCATTCCCTAAAATCACTACGGCACAAAAGAAGGACCTTGGTGTCCCCAGTGAGTTAACAGAGATCATGTGAGGTTAGGAGTCTGAAATTTAACAAGAGGAAAGACCCGAAGGATTTATGGGGAATTCTATAAATACATTTGCACCCAGTGGGGGCTTGCATAGGGCATGCTGCAGGGTTTGAGGCGGGGCGAGGGAAGGGGCAGGGTAGGGGGGTAGTAATCTGGGACATACGACGGAACGGAGGAAAGTAATAATCATGCGTAATAATAAAATTAATATTAGCAATAATAAAAATGCCCTATGCGAGCCGCCACTGGTTGCAACCCACCTGGCTCTGTTATATCTGGGGCTCTTCCGAATCTTTTTAGTTTCAAAACTCATAAAACCCTCTATGACCGAGCAGATGTAGTGGCAATCCCCAAGCCCAGGAAGGATGACCTTCTATGTGCATCATACAGGGCCTTAGTACTGTTGAACATGGATGCTAAAAGGCGCTTGAAGTTTCTTGACAAAAGGTTTACTAATCCACTGCCTGAACTGGTGAGCAAGAACGAACCAGGCTTTGATAAAGAATGACAGATCTTCATTCAAACTATTATGTACGACATGCATTAAATAATTAAGGTCCTGGATTCCTCTGGATTAAAATCAACAAATACTCCAAACCTAAGAATCTACTTTCCAAATTGGCACCTTAATTAATTATTCTAACTTGTAAAAAGAAAAAAGTTGGCAGTATTACATTCTCTGCTCGGGCTGCAAAATATTGGAATTCTCTCCCAGCAAAAATAAGAGCAAATGCCAACAAGCTGGAATTTAGGAGAATGGTTCAGAGCTGGATGTTCCTGAACTGACCATCGTAGATTCTCTGAGATGACATTTTCCACAAAACAGGACACACCTCAAGAAACAAGCTTGTTCTGTCCACAAACCGAAACTCTGGCCAGGTGATGAAGATCCAATGCAAGAACTCAATCAATCCTAAAGGTGGACAACTCCATCTTTATTGCACCCCTTCCATGTATACCTATATGTACAATGAACGTGCAATCAAACACCCAAATACAGTTTTTGTTCTACAATGACCTGTACCAGGCTGCATAAAATCCAATAGCTCTTTCTCACCATATTCCATAATCATTACACAAACAGAAAGGACTTTTAATAATGAAAATCAAATGGCTACCATCTTTTGCATGCCCTGCTTCATTTACTTGACTCCTATTCTAAACTGCATGTCCGTATTCAATGCACTCAAACAAGCAGCATGCCCTTTGACTTATTTTTCTATATGTACTTTTGTATATTGCCCATGTCTTAATCAACAGCCCATAACCCCTTGCTTGTCAAAAATCAATCACACTTTTTCTGCAGTATATAATTCCACTAAGCTTCCTCTACCCTATATATTCAACCCACATTCATTTTCACGAAGTAACATAGCTGGGTCTGGTGGCTCCAGGGCCGGCTTTAGGGCGGTGCGACCGGTGCCACCGCACCGGGTGCTGACTTCACATGGGGGCGCTTGTTTGCTTAAAAGCACCTGCTGCTGCGTTCCTGGCCTCAAGCAATTTTCAGTCAACAATTAAAATGTCAAGAAAACTCCAGTGATTCATGTTCTTCCAGGCAAGATCGGAGTTTTTTGTCTTAGTAGAAGTTTTGACTCGTGGAAGTTTTGAAGGTAGCGCAGAGGGTTAATATGCCTGCTGCAAATAACATGTACCATGCAGATAACAAAGTGACTGTAATGTCAACAGGTCAGTGGGTTACTGCTTTTGTCAGAGACTTCCTTTTGTTAGTTTCAGTTTACAGTTAGCTATTAACTGTCATCAAAGAACTGCATGGAGACTTCAAGGTATAAATTAGAGCTATAGGTTTTTCCTCAGACTTTCATTATTGAAATGTTGCAAAAAGGGTTCATTTTGGGTACAAACAGTTCTTGCTATTAAAGAGAGCCCCAATCCATTGTGTTACATTTTAAATTCAGAGTTTGTGCTTCTCCAGACCAAGTACTCTGCAACATTTACTATACACTGATTTACAGATTGATTGATTGTCTCTGTGTAATGCGTGTGTTATCTAAAATGCTTTGACACCCTTCACTTTTATGAGTGACGCTATAAAATTAATTAAATGCATCTGAGAAAGAGGTTATGGAGACTGTTAAAGGGTGGTAGTGGGGGTATCCGTGACTGAGGTGGTCGTTGGAGGCACCAAAAAACATTGTCGCACTGGGCGCCACCAGTGCTAAAGCCGGCAGTGGACTAATGCGTCCACTGCAGGGGCCTGTGTTTGACCTCATGGTCACAGGTTCAAATCCCAGCGGGTCTACTCAGCCTTTCATCCATCTGAGGTCGATAAATGAGTACCATTGAGTTGGGTAACAATAAACATCTGTTATTCAGCGCCAAAATGCCTACGGGTGAACATGTACTTTACAAATACATGTTATGCTATGTACCCCCACTAGCAAAGACATTTAACTCCCCTCAACCCCACAACAAACAACTGGTGTAAGTCAGTGGTTGAAATGGAATGTAAGAAGAATAGAACTCTCTGCCTCAGAGTTCCTGTGTGCTACAGAGAAGTGCTGGTACTCGCCCATTAAAAGTATTGTAGGTAAGGGTTCCTTCTGAGACACAGGAATAAACTGAAACAATGACAAAACCACAAAATGATCCACTAGTCTTGGGCCTCGAAGTAATGTGCTGATTGTCACATTACACTTGAAGGTTTTGTTAGGGGTAGGAAGTGCTACATAATGTAATTACACCACAGTGTCTCTCAGAACAACTAGAACCCATACCCCACAGCTGTACTCTCCACATATGCGTAGAGCACGGCTCCATTGCATGTGCAGAAACGCAACTCATGTACTCCACAAATCCATGATCTACATAGCCCTCATGACAACAATGACACATACCCAAAGTTATGCTTTCCAGTGGCCTGATTATGAGTAGGTCCTATAAGCTGAGATAGTTATCGCACACAATACAAATTAGACACTGAGGTGTTTGCCATTGATCAGATATGATCAATATCACCTATTTGGACGCCATGGGGAAAAACGTGGATTTTGGTACTTTCCACACCAAAATCTATATGCCCCAGTAAATTCCTTGGGAAGCATCATAAAGGGCTGCTCTGACTAAGTGCAGTGCTAGGTGCAGCGGCTGTTTCTGTGCATCTGAGAAGTGTAAAGCTCATACATGTAATGCGGGGATTCTTTACAAGAATGCTGAGCTTCAGACTGCACAAATCGGAACCAGAGAAAGGCAGTCCCTGCTCACCGTTTCTGACATGTGGTGTCTGCATTCCATGCATACATTGGGAGAACTTGTAAGTTATGGGCCACATGTGTCAAACAGTTTTACCCATTCTGTGTCTATGGGAAAATGTGTTCATACATCTGGCCCTATATATATTAACTTTAGACACCTCAAACTAAAAAAACAGTCACTCGACTCTGCTGAGCCGGGACATCTTTCCCCCGGTTATAATCCATGTGCAAATACAATCTCCATGCCCAACAGAGCCACAGTCCAGAAACTACTATAAGTATAGATCACATACCCTACAGAACCGTCTTATACACACGCCACAGGACACAAGTTCACGTATTCTGCAGAACCATTATCTACATATCTGACAGAACCACATACCACATGTATTCTGAAGTACAGTCCGCATACCCCACAGAACCACAATCTCAAGGCCCATGGAGCCACCATAAAACACACACACACACACACCCCTACAGTCCACATACCCTATAAACACAATAGAAGATCATTCCACCTTCTGAATCACACTTTACAGAACTTGCTGAACCATAATCAACATACCAGGCAGAATGCCAGGCCACATACTCCACTGAACCACAGTCTGCATCGAATGGGATTACCTTTTTAAGGTAATGGAATATTTCGGCTTAAGAGACTCGTTCAGCGCCAAGGTACGACTGCTATACGATAACCCCACTGCGCAGTTTAATTGCGGGGGCTTCATATCAGGCCCATTTCCAATTCGAAGAGGGACACACCAGGGGTGTCTCCTCTCCCCGCTTCTCTTTCTCCTGGCCATCGAACCCCTGGCAGCCACCATACGTAACTCGGCTTGTGTCACAGGCATACGCCTCCTAATATGGGAATCCAAACTTAACCTCTATGCAGATGACATCCTGCTCACCCTTTCAGACCAGCACCGATCTTTACCATCTCTGCTCCAAACCATTAACTATTTCTCCTCCTTTTCTGGGTACAAAATAAACTGGGAAAAGAGTGAAGCAACCCCCATCTCTGATGGCACCACAAAAGCGGCCATACAAGGGTTCCCCTTCCACTGGCAACCCTCACGTCTTAAATACCTTGGCATCCTGGTGAACAAAGGCATGGCTGGAATGTCCTCAGACAACTTCAATCAATCAATCATAGGCATTTGTATAGCGCACTGCTCACCCGGAGGGTCTCAAGGCGCTGGGGGGGGGGAACGCTACTGCTCGAACAGCCAGGTCTTGAGTTGCTTCCTGAAGGCGAGATGGTCTTGCGTTGTCCGGAGGTGGATGGGGAGGGAGTTCCATGTCTTGGCTGCCAGGTAGGAGAAGGATCTTCCTCCGGCGGTGGCTCTGCGGATGCGGGGGACGGTGGCGAGAGCGAGGCTGGCGGAGCGGAGCTGGCGGGTGGGCTTGTGGAAGGTCAGGTGGCTGTTGAGGAACTTGGGGCCCAGGTCGTGGAGGGCCTTGAGTGCGTGGGTGAGGAGTCGGAACGTGATTCTTTTGTTGACGGGGAGCCAGTGCAGGTTTCTCAGGTGTCCGGAGATGTGGCTGTGTCGGGGGATGTCCAGGATGAGTCGTGCTGAGGCGTTCTGGATCCGTTGGAGTTTCTTCTGGAGTTTGGCGGCGGTGCCGGCGTAGAGGGCGTTCCCGTAGTCCAGCCGACTGGTGACGAGGGCCTGGGTGACCGACTTCCTGGTCTCGGTGGGGATCCACCGGAAGATCTTTCGAAGCATGCGCAGGGTGTTGAAGCATGAAGACGAGACGGCGTTGACTTGTCTGGTCATCGAGAGGGAGGAGTCCAGGATGAAGCCTAGGTTGCGTGCGTGGTCCGTTGGCTTGGGGGTGGCTCCCAGGGCAGGGGGCCACCAGGAATCATCCCAGGCGGAGGGTGATGATCCCAGGATGAGGACCTCCGTCTTGTCTGAGTTCAGTTTCAGGCGGCTGTTCTTCATCCATTCGGCGACGTCTTTCATCCCTTCGTGTAGGCTGGCTCTGGCGGCGTCCGGGTCGCTGGTGAGGGAGAGGATCAGCTGGGTGTCGTCGGCGTAGGTGATGATCTTGAGGTTGTGTTGACGTGCGATGGTTGCGAGGGGGCTCATGTAGACGTTGAAGAGGGTGGGGCTGAGCGATGACCCTTGTGGAACGCCGCAGATGACTTCGGTGGCCGCTGACCGGAACGGGGGGAGGCGGACTCTCTGGGTTCTTCCGGCGAGGAATGAGGTGATCCACTCCAGGGCCTTCTCCTGGATGCCGGTGTTGTTCAGGCGCTGTACCACGTTGCGGTGGCAGACAGTGTCGAACGCTGCGGAGAGGTCCAGGAGGATGAGGGCCGCAGTTTCCCCGTTGTCCATTAGGGATCTGATGTCGTCTGTGGCTGCGATGAGGGCGGTCTCCGTGCTGTGGTTGGCTCGGAAGCTGGATTGCGAGTGGTCGAGGGATCCGTTGGTCTCGAGGAAGGCGGCTAGCTGTCTGTTGACGGTCTTCTCGATGACTTTGGCAGGAAACGGGAGGAGCGAGATGAGGCGGTAGTTCTTGAGGTCGGAGGGGTCTGCAGTTGGTTTCTTCAGCAGGGCACTGATCTCGGCGTGTTTCCAGCACTCCGAGAAGGTGGCGGTGTTGAAGGTGGCGTTGATGATGTCGCGGAGGTGGGGTGCGATGATGTGGTCGGCCGTGTTGAAGATGTGGTGTGGGCAGGGGTCCGTAGGGGATCCGGAGTGGATGGTGTTCATTGTGCGTGTTGTGTCTTTGGTGCTGACTGGGGTCCAGGTGCGGAGGGTGGTGGTGGGGGGCATCGGTTCGGTGGTGGGGTTCGTGGTTGGTGGGCCGAAGCTGTTGTGAATGTTGGCGATCTTGTCGTGGAAGAAGGCTGCGAGGGAGTCGCAGAGGTCTTGGGAGGGAGTGATGTAATTGTTTCTGGCGTCGGGGTTGCAGTGCTCTTTGACGATGCTGAAGAGTTCCTTGCTGTTGTGGGTGTTGTTGTCCAGTTGTTCCTTGAAGGCTGTCTTCTTTGTGGCGCGGATCAGTTGGTGGTGTTTGCGGGTGGCGTGTTTGAGGGCCATAATGTTGTCTGTGGTCTGGTTGGTGCGCCAGGTGTTCTCCAGGGAGTGGCAGTTCTTCTTGGAGGTGATGAGCTCGTCGGTGAACCAGGAGGCTTTCTTGCTGCCGCGTCTGCTGGGGGGGTTCTTCTTCAGTGGTGCGAGGGCGTCTGTGCAGTTGGTGATCCACTGTGTGAGGTTGTTGGCGGCTTCGTTGGGGTCCGTTGAGCTGGTGGGGGGGTTCTAGCTGAGGAAGGTGGTGAGCTGGTCGCCGGTGATCTTGTTCCAGCTCCTGCGGGGGGCTTGTTGAGGGTGGTGGTGGGTCGTCGTTTTACTGAAGCTGAAGTGGACGCAGCTGTGGTCAGTCCACTGGAGATTGGTGGAGTGGCTGAAGGTGACGTATTTGCTGGATGAGAAGACTGGGTCAAGCGTGTGGCCGGCATAGTGGGTGGGGGTGGTTACCAGTTGCTTGAGTCCGAGGTTGGCCAGGTTGTCCAGCAGAGCAGTGGTGTTGCGGTCCTTGTTGTCCTCCAGGTGGAAGTTGAGGTCCCCCAGGAGGATGTAGTCGGTGGAATTGATGGTGTGCGGGCTGACGAAGTCTGTGATGTCTTCGCTGAACTGTGTGCGTGGTCCTGGTGGTCTGTAGACGAGGGTGCCTCTGAGCGTGGTCTTGGGGTCGGTGTGTATCTGGAAGTGGAGGTGTTCGGCGGAGGTGAAGGTGTCATCGGAGTTGGTCGTGATGCGGATGGTGTTCTTGTGGATGATGGCGATGCCTCCTCCTGTCTGGTTGACGCGGTCCTTCCTGGTGATTTTGTAGCCTTCTGGGACGGCGATGGCGACGTCGGGCACTGAGGAGGCGTTCATCCAGGTTTCCGTCAGGAAGGCGATGTCTGGTGCTGTCGAGTCGAGGAGGTTCCAGAGTTCGACGGCATGCCTGTGAACGGAGCGGGTGTTGAGCAGGATACACATCAGGTGTTTGTTGCTGGGGCTCGGTTTAGCAGGTGCGGTGTTGGGTCGGAGGCCGGTGAAGCGGCAGGTCAGGCAGGTGAAGGGTCCGTGGGTGCGTCTCGGGGTGGCTCGGTAGCAGGCGGTGTTTTGGCCGGCGTTGAGTGCGTGGAGGGTTTTGGCGTCGTAGATGTGCAGGGTGTGCTGGCGAGGGCGAGGACCAGGGGGTCTGGCGCTGGGCGCGGTCCAGGCGCGGACGGGCGCAGACGGGCTTACCTTTGGTGCACCTTCGGCGCTCAATCGGCACTCCCGCTGTGCGCGTCCGCTGTGCGGTCGCTCTGGGGGCGTCATAAGTAAGGAGCCGGGAGGGAGGAGCAGCTGGGTGGCGGGAGCGGGGCGGCGAATGGAATCACAGGGGGGCGGGGCCGCAGGGAGGCAGCGGCGGGAAATTCCAAGAAGCAGCGGGCAGCGGGAAATTCCCAGGAGCAGCAGGAAATTTCCAGGAGCAGCGAGCGAAGGAATCTGCAGGCAGGAGGCGGCAAAGGCAGGCAGGAGCGGCAGCAGTGAGTGGGGCGACCAAGCCCTGTGGAGGGCTGAGCGGTCACACTCTGTGGTCCCCTACGGTCCCCTTAAGTAAGGAGCCGGGAGGGAGGAGCAGCTGGGTGGCGGGAGCGGGGCGGCGAATGGAATCACAGGGGGGCGGGGCCGCAGGGAGGCAGCGGCGGGAAATTCCAAGAAGCAGCGGGCAGCGGGAAATTCCCAGGAGCAGCGGGAAATTCCCAGGAGCAGCGGGCAGCGAGCGAAGGAATCTGCAGGCAGGAGGCGGCAAAGGCAGGCAGGAGCGGCAGCAGTGAGTGGGGCGACCAAGCCCTGTGGAGGGCTGAGCGGTCACACTCTGTGGTCCCCTACAGTCCCCTTAAGTAAGGAGCCGGGAGGGAGGAGCAGCTGGGTGGCGGGAGCGGGGCGGCGAATGGAATCACAGGGGGGGCGGGGCCGCAGGGAGGCAGCGGCGGGAAATTCCAAGAAGCAGCGGGCAGCGGGAAATTCCCAGGAGCAGCGGGAAATTCCCAGGAGCAGCGGGCAGCGAGCAAAGGAATCTGCAGGCAGGAGGCGGCAAAGGCAGGCAGGAGCGGCAGCAGTGAGTGGGGCGACCAAGCCCTGTGGAGGGCTGAGCGGTCACACTCTGTGGTCCCCTTAAGTAAGGAGCCGGGAGGGAGGAGCAGCTGGGTGGCGGGAGCGGGGCGGCGAATCACTCCTGTGCAACATGACTTTGAGAAATGGAAAGTGCTAGGGCTTTCCATGTGGAGCAGAGTACAAGCTGTGCGCATGGTCACACTTCAGTGCTTTATCTATACCCTCAGAATGCTTCCCATACAGGTGCCTATCGCCATGCTGTGCCTCATAGACACCAGGATCAAAGCTTTTGTGTGGGGCTCTTCGAAGCCCCGCCTGGCCGCGCCCAAACTAAAGGCCTGGGGTGGCGGAGTGAGCTAAAGCATGATGATGGATTAAACCCAGATCTGTTGACTGGGGGTGAGTGCTTGCAATGTTCAACACTCCGTCCATCATCCCCTTTGGTTTTGCTTTGTTCACCCTAAGTTGGCAGGGTATGCCCAGACGTGGGTCCCTTGCTCACTTTGCCACTGGATTCAAGCTAGCCTGGCTGATGACGGCTGATTAGCCAGACACCGGTCCGAGGATGCTTGTTTCCGGTCCAGGGAAGACATGGCATGGCAGCTCGGGCTGGACTGTTCCCATGAGGCACAGGGTCACACTGATTTGCATATGGCCATGTCTGAACTGGGGAGGCGGAGTGAGCTAAAGAATGATGATGGATTAAACCCAGATCAGTTGACTGGGGGTGAGTGCTTGAAATGTTCAACACTCCGTCCATCATCCCCTTTGGTTTTGCTTTAAAACTAAAGTCCCAGCATGCCAGTGGGGGGGGGGGCTGGGCCTTCCTTCAAAGGGGCATTATGCTGTTGCTCTCCAACTTTCTCAACTGACATACATGCTGCTGGGGACTCCAAACATGCCACACTGGGTACATGTCGAACAGCACTTATTTTCGGCCGAGGTTCGTCTTTCCGCTTTGTATGGGACGATGACATGCCAACAAGACCCAGCCATTCCGGTATTATCCGCCATGCACAGGGCTTGGCAACGAGCACATTGCCTGTTGGTCTCGAACCCATGACTCCATGAGAAAGCCCCCCTATGCATCGCTGGACTGAGGCAGTCTTGGCCCCTGTGGAAGGAGGTGGGCATTCACACCATCGATCAGCTCCTCCTTGATTGCAGCACTGCATGAGGAAACTCCTAGGGCTGTGTCCTTGATCCTTGTCGACCTCACCGGTGGTATCGTACCTCCACACAAGGGGGAAACACAAAGGGGTAATTTCAGGTCTATACAGAGTTCTCTCCTCCCATCTCTTCTCACAATCTCTGTCGCGGCTCTCTGTACCAGATGGCAAGCACGGCTGTCAGTCTCCTCTGTAGAAGGTGAGTGGGCAGATACTCTAGAGGCCCTGGATAGGAGCACCAGGGAGGCGCAACTGAAATTCTGTCTTTTTAAGACCCTGCATGACTGGCATTGGATGCAGATGAAACTGCATAGAGCCAGCTTACTCCCGCATGCGAATTGCTGGAGATGCTCGAACACACGCTGTGATACAACACATATTATTTGCAAATATCCATCGGTGCAATCCTTCTGGTCCTATGTGAGCCAGTTATTGAGCGCCCCTATGACCCTATATTTGCCACTCAACCCCACCATTCTTCTGCATGACCTGCAGCACTCACCAGAATTATCAAAGAAACAACACCGACTCTTCCACCCAGTAGTTGCCACAGCTAAAATATGTATCCTGCGACAATGGAGGTCGCCAACACCGCCATCACAGGAGGCTTGGCTAGTGGCCATGATCAATATTGCATCTCATGAACGAGTCATTTACAATCTACAGGGCTAGTCCAACCTGTTTTTACAGATATGGGCACCCTTCTTGCCCGCAGAGGAGAACACTGAGGACAATCATTCAGGAGGGGGCTCAGACCCCCTATCTCCCACAGCCAACCCACAAACCACAGCATCTATTGTTCTTCTAACAATTCTTCGTGCCCCCCCACCCCATCCTCTCCACAGTGCTCTCATTGAACTGCAAGCTTACACTTCCCCCCTTCCTCCCCACTACACTCCCTCACCCAACCTTTATGGCCTGTACACCTACATCCTACCTTTTCTCTCTGACTGCTCGGTCATCTCCTCCCTTCTCCTTTCTCATATCTCAAAAGGTGCTCGCACTCATTCTACAACCCAACCCCAGAGTCCTCCTTACCCCTTCCTACCCCTCTATCTGTCAACTCGACTTCCCTTTCCTGTCCCCTCTCCCCTCTCCCCTTCCTCACCTCCTTCCACCCCCCGGCAGCGCCACGCAGCACCGCAAGGGAACTGTCACGAGCGCCCTCACACCAAGAATAGTGGACATATAGGAGTAGGATACCTCCGGTCATAATCCTTCACTGACCGCTCCCTCCCTCTATACACACGTACCATCATATACCTCGCACAGCTGTTCTTATACACTTCTAGACAAATACAGATACACAAACACCAGCACTCCCACCGATCCCATGGCACGCTCTGCGCATGTCCTTCCCCCCAGGGTTAAGCCCCCCCCCCCCGTTAGACCTTCGACAAGGGTCAATTGCCACCTGGGATACTCCCGAGGCTGCATAATGGATATGCGGTCCTGCCCTGGGGAGGATACTGGCCAGCCTCTCGGTGACACTCATCCCATGGGACACACTGAACTGTTAGATCTCCTGGGTTTGACACTCTTCCACTTATGGACAACAGTGCCATCAAAGGAGACAATGGCGGAAAAGGGGTGGAGCTGATGTCCTGACGCCCTAATGTCCTGATATCCTGATAGCTCAAAGACTTCGACGCACATGATCACTCACTCCACCCGCCCCACACGTGTGTATACCATGCATAGAACAATTATCTCCTACATACTTCCTCCCACCATCCTTTACATATTTACTTATGTTACTAAAATGCAAATGGCCATTCATGTTTTCATATTATTAATGTTGCCTGCTACTGCATTTAGTCAGCAGATGTTGACTCCTCATGATGTACATTTTAAAAACTCTTTATTACAATAAAATTACAACACAAAATGAACCACACTCTGCGTAGCCCATAGTCCCACAATCCCCATACCCACAATCTATACAACCCAAAGATGAAAGGTTCACAAACCCTACAAACGTAAAGGTTGATGGTGCCCGTGTATACACTTGGACTGGTTTTCTTTTTATAGGTCACCTTTTTCCTGCCCCACCCCCCACCTTCCCCATACTATACCACACTTTTTTAAACACATACAGAGTTAAAGAGGACAAATGGAGGGGGGCAAATTTGGTTTCGCCCGGGGCACTCTCTGAGCAAAGCCAGCTCTGATCCTACAACACTTATTGCAGTTTCTCAAGGTCTGAAATTGCTTTTAGATTGTCTGAGAGCTGCTGTGAGCCCAAAGGAATTACTTATGAGCACTGTCAAAAAAGCTATAACGAGGGACTTTTATATATTTCTTTCAAGCAGATTGCATCGCCGGAGCACCGAGAGGCGCCGTGGTGTCTGCCGCTGGCCCACACCTCCATAACGTACACTCCGAGGAGAGGGCAGACAAAGCGCGTGCCCCTCTATGAGCGGGAGCGGAAACGGAACAGACAATTGACCTGAATGACAGTATTACCTCATGTCACGCGGGAAGCCGCATTACTTCCTCTGCAATCTTTCCTTCAATAACCCAATGGATTCTGGGGGTTGTAGAGTTAATTCAATAGAGAGGCAGTTACTGTTAATTACTTGTGGCAATCATTTGCAGTGGTTAATTTGTAAAAAAATAAGTGCGGGAGCTCTTGTCAGGAGGCAGCTTCCAACAGCCCATTTCTCCTGTTAGTGCCACCTAAAACAGAACTAACTACCATGAAAGTGGGAAGAGTGTGTGGCGTAATGGCCAGAGCTGCTGACTTTGGAACTGGTGAACCAGGTTTGCGTCTCGGCTCAACATCCTGTGATTCTGGCCAAATCACTTAATCCCCCGTGTGTCCTTAACTGATGCACATGAAAAGCACAGGTGTTGATGATTAAGTGCCAGTAAACCACAGGCTCAAATTAAGCACTAACTTAAAAACTGTTTCCTCAGAAATGAAGTGTCTCACACACACAGGGGCCGATTCCGATCCGGGTCGGAAGGGCACTGAACGCGATGCGGCCGGAAAAACTACGAGCCGTAGGCATGTTTTCCGGCCAACTCATACAGCTGTACGAGCGAGCAAGTACGATGCGAGCTAAATGAAATTCACCGACCGAGTTGTTTCTGGGTCCGAACCGCTCCATACGTCTCAGTCGCAAGCTAACCGTGGCGTGCATCGGATGCGATTCACGACCGAGCCAGTACGATGCACGCGTCGGCCAGCCCCTGCGAGCCGGAGTGTCCGGCTCGCAAATCGTCCGGGTGGTTGCCTTTGGGGGTCCGCGTCGGACCCCCTGTCACCCGAAGCCCTACGACTCAGACACAGGGGGAGACCCATGGGTCTCCCCAACATAGGCATGTACGGTGCGGATGGCACCGACGCATACCCACTGTAGGGGGCGCACTTGTCCGCAACATACCCATTCAGTCAATGGGAGCCCATGTACGCGTCGTACGATCGGCTCCCATTGACTTCTGTGGGCGTCCGA
This sequence comes from Triturus cristatus, assembly GCF_964204655.1. NCBI lineage: Eukaryota > Metazoa > Chordata > Amphibia > Caudata > Salamandridae > Triturus > Triturus cristatus. The sequence continues at coordinate 1,071,901,683 of NC_140583.1, forward strand.
CCGAACCGAGTCCGGCAGCATACGGCCGCATCATACTCGCTCGGTCGGACTGCAGGACTCCGGCTCGGTCGGAAAACACTCCAGATCCGGCTCGGTCGGAGCGCTTTCCAACCCGGATCGGAATCGGCACCACAGTGTTTGATTTGTGAAAGAAAGAGTGCCTGAAGCTCTGCTCAAAAGCTGGTGGCTGGAGCAATTAAACTTAGGAGCGCCGAATACCATGGCTGGTAGTCATAAATCCATTTTCAGACACTCCCTGCCTCTTTTTTCTCACTTTTGCAGGTTCCTGCTTCCTCCCTTTCGGATGGTTTTGCCATCTTTCTCTTCCTGCGTCATTCCGATCTGTGTGCTTTTCCCTCTCTTGCACTCATCATATATCTGATGTGGAAAAATAAGTTCCAGTCCCCAGAAATAAGTGCTGGTGGCCCCCAATGCCAACCACTTTCTCAAATTAAGCACTGGTGTTAGGTGTTATCACGAATCACTCCTGTGAACCTGTAACAACGTAAACAAATACAAAGAAATAAAATGTCAAGCAATGTTCCACTAGTCACCAGACGTGAATTATGCACAAGACGTTTCTCTACCGCAGGAGGTGAAACATTACATGTCCTCCTGTGGTTTTTATGAAAGCAAGTCAATACATTAGATTTGATTTGCTGTTACAGGTCGCTAAATATCAGTGTGTCAAAGGGCCTGCAAGGGAACATGCCCACAATCCGAACAGAGAGAAGCTCTAAGAAATAAACTGGATGAATGGGGCTTTAAGTGGATTGACTCCTGCCAGGTCTCAGACCCGGCAGTAATTAAAAACTGATTTTTAAACAATGGCCTATTGGTTCCTAACTTCATGTCCTTAATTTTACAGGCACAAACACAGATTGACTTTTCAGGAATGACTGTAAAAACCCTTAAAATAATCCACGTCAGCGAAATAGTGTCTGTTTATATTTCACATTGTATTTCCTCTTGCATTCCCTCAGAGTATTTTTTTGTGTGCTAGATGTTGTGGTTCTGTAGTTCCTTTTCATGCAAAATAGGACTCTTGTGTAGTACATAGTGTGAATCAGGTCCCCACTAGATGTCTGGTTGATGTCATGTTGAAGGCGTTCATGACAGGGCAGGAGTCAGAGCTCTAAAGCTGAGGCTGAAGGCAGTGCGAGCTGCTCACAGTGCCTTTCAGTGGACCATAAAGGTGTTCGACTACATGCACATCCAATCCTTGGCCTCGCTCCTTAGTGCACACGGCGAAGGCCGCATGTGTGCTAATTGTAATTGTGATGGCATGAGAAAGAATGCAAATGAGGTACACACCTTTCAAAATATTGACAGCACCAAAGGAAAAGACAATGCAGTGCTTACAGGGGAGATGGTTCTTTTATACGTGCAAAGAAAGGGTTACAGAAGTTGTGGGGAAGAAAGAATCAAGGTTTCCAACAGATTGAGAGGCTGCAGAGGAAAGTGGTGCGAACAGGAGAATGGAGTGAGCGAGACACTCTGAAGACCTCTATCCTTTCCACAGTCCTTTGTAATGTTTATTTCACATTTTCATAATGTCTGAAATTAAATATTTCCAATTCCAACTATTCACAGCAAAATCCTTGTTACTAAATTATTGGATTCTGCTAATAAGCACTGCCAAAGTAATTAGATCTGGCTTATTCTAGGCACATGTTTGTTGTTGAGTATTATGTCTAGATGCAATAACAGAAAACTCACGAAGAGGCACCGAGATATTAAGCATGTGGCACAGGATTTCAGTTGACATGTTTGAAGTTATGTCCTTAATTACATATGCCACAGCTTTTGGAGAGGATTCCTAGTAAAGCTTCTTTGGGCATTGCCCTTTAAGAGACACCCCACTATCTTTTCATCTCGCTTAAAGCACTGTGGAGCAAAACTCTGAAAAAGTGCATAGGTTAAACTCTAGGTTTAAAAATTCTCTTGAGGAGTCGCGGCTGGTGCAGGTAAGAGCGGTGGGGCAGTGTGGTGGGCAGGGGCGTGGAGTCGACTGATGATGGCAAGGAAAAAAAAATAAAGCCACTTACCTTGCGCTTGTTGCATCGCCGAGCAAGCGCAAGGTAAGTGGTTTTCTTGGGTTTTTTATTTTATTTTCCCTTGTTGTTGTCTTTCGAGTCCCCCCCGCCCGACCCACCGCTCTTACCTGCACTTGCCGCAACTGCTCTCAAGTGATCGCTGGGCCTTAGAGTAGATCTGTTTCAGCAAAGGGGAACAAGAACAAAAAAGAAACCTCTGCCAAAGTGTTCGCATTGCAAGCTTGGGATGCATAAGAAAGCAGCGTTTGCTGAAAGTTTGGCTGCCGCGTCCAGTGGACTCATTTCTGTTACCAAGCTAGATGTGCTCCAATCAGACTCCACTGTAACAGCATAAGTGGGTAATCCCAAATAAATTGAAATCTTACTCACACAGCATCTCTGGAAGAAGATGGGAAATGTCAGCTGTTTGAAAATGCTTTGCAAAATTAGGAAAATATATTTATGGTTACCCAGCTCGAAGAATGAGAGGCATAGTGTGAGAAAGTGGCTCTGTATATACTGTTCCCTAATAGGTACAGGGTGTACAGAGTCCACAGTCCCCCAGGGGCTGATAGAGGTTAAAGTTAGGTATGACCTTACTCTCAAAAGTGGTAGCTTGGTCGAGCAGTAAGGCAGTACCAGAGGACAGTGTAAAGCATTTATTGTACACACTCAGTCAGCAAATGGTTTCACACACTCAATAACTGAACTCTAGGCCAATGGTTTATATGTATAAAATATATGCTTGTTTTATTTTTAGAACCACATGGGGGTAAAAATATACTTTCTCAGAATGAGAGGTTGAATATAAATACTTTTGTCTTAAGCAATAAATTTGTGTAAACAGTCACAGTTGGTTGCAATAAACAATCCTATTTCCTAAACATAACAATGCATTGAGCTCAATGGTAAATTCAGGTTATTTGTAATAAATTACTTTTCAGATTACTTTTGGAATTCCAGGTCTGGCTCCTAGAACCAGCCTGGGGTCAGTATTCAGAATCAAGTGATGAAAGTCGACTTAATAACTGTAATGATTTTTAAATAATATTTAGCTATTTCAAAAGTTAGCACTTAGAAAATATTTCAAAGAAAACATTCAATGGATCTCTATGGCAAGAAATTCAAATTGCAGGTAGAGTACTTTATCGTTACTTTAGTAATCCAGGACTGGGTACCTAGACCCAGGACTGGGGTCCTTATCAAAAGCAGGTAAGTAATTTCGTTTGCAGAAATGGTACGATTTTAAAAGAATATTTCAAATTTGCAAAAATAGACACTTAGAAGAAATTTCACAGAAAAGCAGACAATGGTTTCCTATGGGAGAAAAATGAGTTAGAGGTAAGTATAGTTGTGAACACTTTTCAGGGTTAGGGCTGGGCACCAAGATCCAGCACTGGGAGCTCACCTAGGAGCAGGTGAGTAAATTCGTTTTTGTCACTTGGCTGATTTTTGGTGAATTTTTGCAGTTTTGAAAAGTTCACACTTAGAAGATTTTTGAACAAAAAACCAGTCAATGTTACCCTATGAGGAAAATGAAGTTAGCGGTTTAAGGGTAAGTACTCGACTGGCAGAGTTGAAATTCCGGGCATGGACTCAGGGGTCCCCCAGTGTTAGGTAGGTACAGTTGGTTCACCCTCAGCGGTTTCAGGACGGCCGGGTGCAGAGAGAGTTAGGCCCAATGTTATCCTATGAGGGATAGGGGGGCCTTGGTTGGTGGCTGCTGTCTGGCAAGCCACGCGGCTGTGGGAGCTGGGCTCCTGGTCACTTACTCAGGGCAAGTGGGGAAGTAGGTTAGTGTAGAGAGGGCACTGCCAGGGCCACTCGGGCGGCTGGGTGCAGGGTGCTTTTGAGCCTTCGGGCGCTCAATGGAAATCAATGGGAATGTTCCGGTTTGGAAAAAGGCTGCAGGCTCGGGGACGAGGATGTTTCAGGTGCCACCACCACTTCGAGAGGTAAGTTGGGTAGTTGTAGGTTAGGTGGGTACCCCGGGATTGGGCACAGGGGGCCGCAGGGCGCCGGGTGCAGGAGTGCCTTTTGACGTCGGGAATCTTACCCTCTGGTTGATCGCGGTTGGGGTGGCACTTGGTTCTGAGGCTGCAGGCTTCCTCCGGGATGTCGAGGGGGGTCCTTGGGTGCTGGACTCGGGGTCACAGTCGCCGTGGGGTCGTCCTCAGGGTCTTTGTCCACTCCGGCACTGGCCAGGCTTGGCTGGTGCAGAGTGTGTTGGGTCTGCGGTTCCGGGCTGCTGCCAGGGGTTAAAAATAGGTTTCTTGAGTAGAGCCTCTACTCATGGGAGTCCCAGGGGCTTAGAGCCAAAAGGTAGCCAGGTCCTCCGGGGTTGGTGAGGTTGCTGGCCACGAGAGATGCCGCGCTGGTGCAGGTTCGAGAGTCGACAGGCCGGTAGGGCTGGGGCCTAAGCAGTTGGTGTCTTCTTCTCTTTTTAGCAGCTGCAGGGCAGGTCTTTGTTCTTCTTGCTCTTCTTGTAATTTTCTATCTGGAATCTAAGGAAGGAAGGTTCAGGGGGCCCCTAAATACTAGATTTAGGGGCGTTACAGGTAGGTGAAGGCCAGGGACCAATGGGTCCTTGTCCTGGGGTGGGTACACCCCCTATCCTGCCTCTCTCCTGTGGGAGGGGGGCAGTAGCCTAATCCTGATAGGGTAGGGCCTCCCATCTTCAAGATGGCGAGAGCCCGGAGATGTGCTTCACCTCGCCTCCCCCACCTGAGGGGTGGGGTGGGCAGGCTGGCACATCCCCTGTCCTTGTATGGGGTTTCCGGCCAAGCTTCCCGCCAGAGTGGGGGGTTGCAGTGGCCTGGGGAAACTCCAAATGGCGGCCTGCCTTTGAAGCTTCCCTTTGCTCATCCTGGGGGAGGAGATTTCTCACCTCACCCAGGATGTGCATTGTTGCAGGCCCGGGAGAACAGGGGCTCTCCCACCCAGGGGTCCAGCAACGTGTCTGCTATGTGGCAGCCTGGGCAGCCTCAGAGCAGACGTGGATTGTAAGTTAGCTGTAAGGGGGCATCTCTAAGATGCCCTCTGGGGTGCTTACTACATTAAATCCTACACTGGCATCAGTGTGGGTTCAATGTGCTGAGAAGTTTGATACCAAACTTCCCAGGCTTCAGTGTTGCCAATATGGTGCTGTGGAGCTCGTGTTTGACAAGCTCTCAGCACCATGCACTCTTAAATGACAGCACTGCACTTACAGTGCCCAGGAATGGACCCGGGTACTGTAGGGGCACAGGGCTCCTGCTCCTGTGCCCACAACATAGGCGTAATGCACCTAGCTAGAGGGGTGGCTGACAAATGCCTTGGCAGTGTAGGTGATGGGCATGGTACACAGTGATGTGTGCCATGTCGACTCTTTGTTTTGTCCTGCACCCAGACACTCAGCCTGCAAGGGCAGTGTGTGTGTAAGGGTACAGGGCCTCTGAGGGTGGCACAATGAGTGCTGCAGCCCTTAGAGGCCTTCCCTGGCCACAAGGCCCTGGGTACCTAGGGTACCATTTACTAGGGGCTGACATGTGGCTAGGGTTTGCCAATATGGAGTTTGTGTGGTTTAAGGAAGGAACATAGGCCCTGGGCACCTGATTGGCAGGAACCCAGGGTACACTCAATCGAAGTACATTCAGCAATTTAGCGAAAAGTGGGGGCATACCATGCAAGAAAGATGGCACTTTCTCACACAACCCCCCCCCCCAAACGAAAGGTGATGAGACTAACCTTGTCCTATGGAGTCTTCATTGTCTAAGTGGAAGAACCTGGAAAGTCCATCTGCATTGGCATGGGCAGTCCCTGGTCTGTGTTCCACTTCAAAGTCCATTCCCTGTAGGGAGATGGACCACCTCAGTAGTTTTGGATTTTCCCCTTTCATCTGCATTAGCCATCTGAGAGGTCTGTGGTCAGTTTGAACTAGGAAGTGAGTGCCAAACAAGTATGGCCTCAGCTTCTTCAGGGACCAAACCACAGCAAAGGCCTCCCTCTCAATGGCCCTCCAACGCTGCTCTCTAGGGAGTAGTCTTCTGCTTATAAAAGCAACAGGTTGGTCTTGGCCTTCATCATTGGTCTGGGATAGGACCGCTCCTATCCCTAGTTCAGAGGCATCAGTCTGCACTATGAACTGCTTGGCATAATCTGGAGCTTTTAGAATTGGTGCTGAGCACATTGCTTCTTTTAGGGTGTCAAAAGCCTTTTGACAACTAACTGTCCAGTTAACTTTCTTGGGCATTTTCTTGGAGGTGAGTTCTGTGAGGGGGGTCACAATGGACCCATACCCCTTCACAAACCTCCTGTAGTACCCAGTCAAGCCAAGGAATGCCCTGACTTGGGTCTGGGTTGTTGGAGCTATCCAGTCCATGATGGCCTGGATTTTGGGTTGTAAGGGCTGTACCTGGCCTCCACCTACAAGGTGGCCCAAGTACACCACAGTGCCCTGCCCTATCTGGCATTTGGACGCCTTGATAGTGAGACCTGCACTCTGCAGAGCCTCTAAAACCTTCCCAAGGTGGATCAGGTGATCCTGCCAGGTGGAGCTAAAGACAGCAATATCATCAAGATAAGCTGCACTAAAGGACTCCAACCCAGCCAGGACATGGTTCACCAACCTCTGGAAGGTGGCAGGGGCATTCTTTAACCCAAAGGGCATCACAGTAAACTGGTAATGCCCATCAGGGGTGGAGAACGCTGTCTTTTCTTTTGCTCCTGGGGCCATGCCAATCTGCCAGTACCCTGCAGTTAAGTCAAAGGTACTGAGAAATTTGGCAGCCCCCAATTTGTCTATCAGTTCATCTGCTCTTGGGATAGGGTGAGCATCTGTCTTGGTGACAGAGTTGAGCCCTCTATAGTCCACACAGAACCTCATCTCTCTCTTTTCACCCTGTTGATGAGGTTTGGGGACCAGAACCACTGGGCTAGCCCAGGGGCTCTCTGAAGGCTCAATGACCCCTAACTCCAGCATCTTGCTGACCTCAGCTTTGATGCTTTCCTTGACTTGATCTGACTGTCGATAGATTTTGTTCTTGACAGGTGCACTGTCACCAGTGTCCACATCATGGGTACACCAGCTTGTCAGACCAGGGGTCAGGGAAAAGAGGCTAGCATATTGTTGCAAGACTTGCTTGCAGTCAGTCTGCTGTTGGGCAGAGAGGGTGTCTGAAAAAATCACACCATCTACTGACCCATCTTTTGGGCTGTAGGATAGGAGGTCAGGGAGTGACCTCTGCTTTCTGTTCTTCATCAGTCACCATCAGCATGGTGATGTCAGCCCTATCATTGTAGAGTTTAATGCGGTTCACATGGATGACCCTTTTGGGTGTCCTGCTAGTGCCCAGGTCAACTAGATAGGTGACCTCACTCTTTCTCTCTAGGATAGGGTAAGGGCCACTCCATTTGTCTTGGAGAGCCCTTGGTGCAACTGGCTCCAAAACCCACACCTGTTGCCCTGGTTGAAATTCAACCAGTGCAGCTTTTTGGTCATACCAGTGCTTCTGGAGCTCCTGGCTGGCCTCAAGGTTCTTGGATGCCTTTTCCATATACTCAGCCATTCTGGACCTTAGGCCAAGCACATAGTCCACTATGTCCTGTTTGGGTTCTTGAAGAGGCCTCTCCCAGCCCTCTTTTACAAGACACAGTGGTCCCCTTACAGGATGACCAAACAGAAGTTCAAAGGGTGAGAAACCTACTCCCTTCTGTGGCACTTCCCTGTAAGCGAAAAGCAAGCATGGTAACAGGACATCCCACCTCCTTTTGAGTTTCTCAGGGAGTCCCATGATCATACCTTTCAATGTCTTGTTGAACCTCTCAACAAGGCCATTGGTTTGTGGGTGGTAGGGTGTAGTAAACTTGTACTGCACTCCACACTCTTTCCACATGTGTGTTAGGTAAGCAGACATGAAGTTGGAACCTCTGTCTGAAACCACCTCCTTAGGAAAACCCACCCTGGTGAAGACACCCAGGAGGGCCTTGGCTACTGCAGGAGCTGTAGTAGTCCTAAGTGGAATTGCTTCAGGGTACCTAGTAGCATGATCCACTACTACTAGAATGAATTTGTTCCCTGAGGCTGTGGGAGGTTCAAGTGGACCCACAATGTCCACACCTACCCTTTCAAAGGGGACCCCCACCACTGGTAGTGGAATGAGGGGGGCCTTTGGGTGGCCACCTGTCTTGCCACTGGCCTGACAGGTAACACAGGAGCTGACAAACTCCTTCACCTTTTGGTGCATCTGGGGCCAGTAAAAGTGACTCACTAACCTTTCCCAAGTTTTGGATTGCCCCAAATGTCCAGCTAGGGGGATGTCATGAGCCAAAGTTAGGAGGAACTCCCTGTACTTCTGTGGCACTACCACCCTCCTGGTGGCTCCAGGAGTGGGGTCTCTTGCCTCAGCATACAGTAATCCCTCTTCCCAATAAGCTCTGTGGGTACCACTGACATCTCCCCTGGCTTCTGAAGCAGCTTGTTGTCTCAGGCTTTCAAGAGTGGGACAGTCTCGCTGACCCTGGCACAGCTCTTCCCTAGAGGGTCCCCCTGGGCCCAAGAGTTCAACCTGGTAAGGGTCAAGCTCCATGGACTCAGTTCCCTCAGGGGTATCTACATCCTCTCCAGGGGGAGAGGGGTTCTGAGTGTTTGGCTGTACAGAAGCTGGTCCCCCAGTCTTCTTGCCCTTCCTCTTGGTTGGTTGGGCCATTATTCCAGGCTCCAAACCTACTTTTTCACCCTTCCTCTTGCTCTGTGCTCTGGTTTGCACACACACCAATTCAGGGATGCCCAGCATGGCTGCACGGGCCTTTAACTCAACCTCAGCCCAGGCTGAGGTTTCCAGATCATTTCCAAGCAGGCATGCAGCTGGCAACTTTGGAGAGACCACTACCTGTTTCAGGCCAGTAACCCGCCCCCAGCCTAATGTTACCATGGCCATGGGATGACTAGTGGTGACACTGTCAGCGTTGGTGACTGGGTAAGACTTCCCAATCAAGTATTGCTCAGGGGAAACCAGTGTGTCTTTCACCATAGTGACACTGGCACCTGTATCCCTCAGAGCTTCTACCCTAGTTCCATTTACCCAGGGGTACTGTAAGTATTTCTTTAAGTTGGGGGGCCACACAGCCACAGTGGCAAACTCCACTTCTCCCAAGGAGACTAAACTTGCTTCAGTGTGTTCCCAGATTTGCTCAGGGTACACCTCTGATCCCATTTGTATACTTGCTGCCCCAGGAGTGGCTGTACTGGGTGCCTTAGGGGCTTTGTTTTGGGGGCAAGATACAGTTAGGTGTCCCTGCTTCTTACAGGTATTACACCAGGCCTTTAAGGGATCAAAGTTCTTCCCCCTATATGGTTGGGGCACATAGGGAGTAGTTTGGGTCCCACCCACCTGAACAGGTTTTTGGGGCCCTTTGGAAGACTCAGACTTTTTATCTTGGGGATTCTCACCACCTTTCCCCTGGGGAGGTTTTGTGACCACCTTCTTTTGGTCACCCCCAGTGGTTGTCTTGGTCACCCTAGTCTTGATCCAGTGGTCTGCCTTCTTTCCCAATTCTTGGGGAGAAATTAGACCTAGGTCTACCAAATGCTGATGCAACTTTTCATTTGTGCAGTTACTCAAAATATGTTCCTTCATGAATAAATTGTACAATCCAGTAAAATCCTGCACACCATGTCCAGCTAACCAACCATCCAGTGTCTTCACTGAGTAATGTACAAAATCAATCCAGGACTGGGTCTGGGTTTTGTGAGCCCCCCTGAATCTAATTCTATACTCCTCAGTGGTGAATCCAAATCCCTCAATCAGAGCTTTCTTCATGAGGTCATAGGATCCTGCTTCTGGCCCAGAGAGAGTCAGAAGCCTGTCCCTGCAGTTACCAGAGAACAGTTCCCACAGGAGTGCCCCCCAGAGAGGTTTCTGATATCACAAGCCCTCTCAAAGGCTGTGAACCATTTGGTGATATCATCACCTTCCTCAAATTTAGGGACAATCCCTTTGGGGATTTTAGGGTCAGAAGTTTCCTCCCTATCCTTGTTTTTATTATTGCTGCCACCATTGATGGGTGCTAAACCCTCTCCTTTCCTTTTCTAGGGCCAGGAGTCTGGACTCTAGATCTATTCTTTTGGCCAGCCTCACAAGGCTGTCCTCTTCACTGGGGGGTCCCCCAGTGTTGTCTCTGGGACCAGAGCCACCTGTGTGGTCTCTAGGTGCCCAGATGCTATGTCTTGAGTTGGAGGGTATGGGTGCCATCTCCTCCCTAGGGAATAGTATGGGGAGGTTGCTGTCCACCTCCCCTGTTTCCCTTTCCTCCTCTGACTGGCCATCACCATGTTCAGATGGGTGGTCTTTAGCATACTCAGCCAGGAGCTCCTGGAGCCCTTGTTTGGTTGGATGCAGACCCATTTGTAAATTTTTGAGTTTACATAAGGACCTCAATTCCTTGAAAGACAAGTGTAAGTAAGGTGTGAGGTCGAGCTCCTCCACCAGGTCCATGTTATTATTATCACTAATAGCTGGGTTTATTTGAGACATTCTAACCTGACAGTTCTAACCCTCTACCCTGACTATAGTGACTTTTATTTTTCTAAAATTCTAATGGGACTTAAGCAAGGCCCTAGCAAGACTTTTAGTAATTTTGGAAAAACCAATCAGAATTCTAAAGGCAATTTTTAAGAGTTCTGTCGTGTGATCAGATGGTAACCAAGTAGTCCAACAAATGCAAGTTTGTATCCCACCGCTGATCCACCAATGTGAGAAAGTGGCTCTGTATATACTGTTCCCTAATAGGTACAGGGTGTACAGAGTCCACAGTCCCCCAGAGGCTGATAGAGGTCAAAGTTAGGTATGACCCTACTCTCAAAAGTGGTAGCTTGGTCGAGCAGTAAGGCAGTACCAGAGGACAGTGTAAAGCATTTATTGTACACACTCAGTCAGCAAATGGTTTCACACACTCAATAACTGAACTCTAGGCCAATGGTTTATATGTATAAAATATATGCTTGTTTTATTTTTAGAACCACAAAGGGGGTAAAAATATACTTTCTCAGAATGAGAGGTTGAATATAAATACTTTTGTCTTAAGCAATAAATTTGTGTAAACAGTCACAGTTGGTTGCAATAAACAATCCTATTTCCTAAACATAACAATGCATTGAGCTCAATGGTAAATTCAGGTTATTTGTAATAAATTACTTTTCAGATTACTTTTGGAATTCCAGGTCTGGCTCCTAGAACCAGCCTGGGGTCAGTATTCAGAATCAAGTGATGAAAGTCGACTTAATAACTGTAATGATTTTTAAATAATATTTAGCTATTTCAAAAGTTAGCACTTAGAAAATATTTCAAAGAAAACATTCAATGGATCTCTATGGCAAGAAATTCAAATTGCAGGTAGAGTACTTTATCGTTACTTTAGTAATCCAGGACTGGGTACCTAGACCCAGGACTGGGGTCCTTATCAAAAGCAGGTAAGTAATTTCGTTTGCAGAAATGGTACGATTTTAAAAGAATATTTCAAATTTGCAAAAATAGACACTTAGAAGAAATTTCACAGAAAAGCAGACAATGGTTTCCTATGGGAGAAAAATGAGTTAGAGGTAAGTATAGTTGTGAACACTTTTCAGGGTTAGGGCTGGGCACCAAGATCCAGCACTAGGAGCTCACCTAGGAGAAGGTGAGTAAATTAGTTTTTGTCACTTGGCTGATTTTTGGTGAATTTTTGCAGTTTTGAAAAGTTCACACTTAGAAGATTTTTGAAGAAAAAGCAAGTCAATGTTACCCTATGAGTAAAATGAAGTTAGCGGTTTAAGGGTAAGTACTCGACTGGCAGAGTTGAAATTCCGGGCATGGACTCAGGGGTCCCCCAGTGTTAGGTAGGTACAGTTGGTTCACCCTCAGCGGTTTCAGGACGGCCGGGTGCAGAGAGAGTTAGGCCCAATGTTATCCTATGAGGGATAGGGGGGCCTTGGTTGGTGGCTGCTGTCTGGCAAGCCACGCGGCTGTGGGAGCTGGGCTCCTGGTCACTTACTCAGGGCAAGTGGGGAAGTAGGTTAGTGTAGAGAGGGCACTGCCAGGGCCACTCGGGCGGCTGGGTGCAGGGTGCTTTTGAGCCTTCGGGCGCTCAATGGAAATCAATGGGAATGTTCCGGTTTGGAAAAAGGCTGCAGGCTCGGGGACGAGGATGTTTCAGGTGCCACCACCACTTCGAGAGGTAAGTTGGGTAGTTGTAGGTTAGGTGGGTACCCCGGGATTGGGCACAGGGGGCCGCAGGGCGCCGGGTGCAGGGGTGCCTTTTGACGTCGGGAATCTTACCCTCTGGTTGATCGCGGTTGGGGGGGCACTTGGTTCTGAGGCTGCAGGCTTCCTCCGGGATGTCGAGGGGGGTCCTTGGGTGCCGGACTCGGGGTCACAGTCGCCGTGGGGTCGTCCTCAGGGTCTTTGTCCACTCCGGCACTGGCCAGGCTTGGCTGGTGCAGAGTGTGTTGGGTCCGCGGTTCCGGGCTGCTGCCAGGGGTTAAAAATAGGTTTCTTGAGTAGAGCCTCTACTCATGGGAGTCCCAGGGGCTTAGAGCCAAAAGGTAGCCAGGTCCTCCGGGGTTGGTGAGGTTGCTGGCCACGAGAGATGCCGCGCTGGTGCAGGTTCGACAGTCGACAGGCCGGTAGGGCTGGGGCCTAAGCAGTTGGTGTCTTCTTCTCTTTTTAACAGCTGCAGGGCAGGTCTTTGTTCTTCTTGCTCTTCTTGTAATTTTCTATCTGGAATCTAAGGAAGGAAGGTTCAGGGGGCCCCTAAATACTAGATTTAGGGGCGTTACAGGTAGGTGAAGGCCAGGGACCAATGGGTCCTTGTCCTGGGGTGGGTACACCCCCTATCCTGCCTCTCTCCTGTGGGAGGGGGGCAGTAGCCTAATCCTGATAGGGTAGGGCCTCCCATCTTCAAGATGGCGAGAGCCCGGAGATGTGCTTCACCTCGCCTCCCCCACCTGAGGGGTGGGGTGGGCAGGCTGGCACATCCCCTGTCCTTGTATGGGGTTTCCGGCCAAGCTTCCCGCCAGAGTGGGGGGTTGCAGTGGCCTGGGGAAACTCCAAATGGCGGCCTGCCTTTGAAGCTTCCCTTTGCTCATCCTGGGGGAGGAGATTTCTCACCTCACCCAGGATGTGCATTGTTGCAGGCCCGGGGGAACAGGGGCTCTCCCACCCAGGGGTCCAGCAACGTGTCTGCTATGTGGCAGCCTGGGCAGCCTCAGAGCAGACGTGGATTGTAAGTTAGCTGTAAGGGGGCATCTCTAAGATGCCCTCTGGGGTGCTTAGTACATTAAATCCTACACTGGCATCAGTGTGGGTTCAATGTGCTGAGAAGTTTGATACCAAACTTCCCAGGCTTCAGTGTTGCCAATATGGTGCTGTGGAGCTCGTGTTTGACAAGCTCTCAGCACCATGCACTCTTAAATGACAGCACTGCACTTACAGTGCCCAGGAATGGACCCGGGTACTGTAGGGGCACAGGGCTCCTGCTCCTGTGCCCACACCATAGGCATAATGCACCCAGCTTGAGGGGTGGCTGACAAATGCCTTGGCAGTGTAGGTGATGGGCATGGTACACAGTGATGTGTGCCATGTCGACTCTTTGTTTTGTCCTGCACCCAGACACTCAGCCTGCAAGGGCAGTGTGTGTGTAAGGGTACAGGGCCTCTGAGGGTGGCACAATGAGTGCTGCAGCCCTTAGAGGCCTTCCCTGGCCACAAGGCCCTGGGTACCTAGGGTACCATTTACTAGGGGCTGACATGTGGCTAGGGTTTGCCAATTTGGAGTTTGTGTGGTTTAAGGAAGGAACATAGGCCCTGGGCACCTGATTGGCAGGAACCAAGGGTACACTCAATCGAAGTACATTCAGCAATTTAGCGAAAAGTGGGGGCATACCATGCAAGAAAGATGGCACTTTCTCACACATAGTGAACCCATCTAGGTCTGAATCTATGACCATGAAGCGGAGACGCGCCACTGCAGTGGATGCATTAGCTTCAGTCCCTGATGGAAATAGAGAAAATACTTTGATTGTGTCCATCCTTAAAAATGTATTTGTGTGGGTAGGAAGCCCTTCTTCCCCTGTGACTAGCTGCCCATTGTTGTCATGGAAATTAGGCATTCTGAGGATTGTTCAAGGAAATGTCCTTTCAAAAGAGAGTTTTCTTCAAGCTTCCTTTCAGGACCCTAAATTAGCACAGGCAGTAGTCTCAAATGTGTGACCGCCTGGAGCAATGACTGCATGGATGACAGACTAGACAATTTCAGGTCATGGCTCCAGATGGCTTTAGAAGTATGTTGTCAGCCATGTTGTTTCCAATACAGTGTTATACCTGGAGTGGGATTTGGGTCATCCTTGCTCCTCTGCAGTTTGATGGCTTTTTCGACACTCTCTTTTAATATGCTCTTGATTCATTGACTTTTCTCCGTATTCTTAGGTCTGCCCTTCTCAAGGGCACTTTGAAGTCACAATGTTCTGATTGGATGAATTTTAGCCTTCCACATCAGATTTGAGGGGGCTTTTTTTCTTTCATAGTGATGACTTCATGTGTGTAAATGTGTTTCCTCTTGCCCCGCATCTTGATTTGCACTCTTGCTCCTCCCTTCCCCCACACTCATCTATGCACCCAGTCCTGCTTCCTCTTATAAACAAAATAGATGGGTGGGTGGGTGGAAGGATGGATATCATGAAACGCACATACATCATGATGCTTATGTACGCATTATGGTCATCTTGCAAATGGTTTTCTTTTATAGAACACCATTGCAGGGCATGCGTATGCAGGTACCCTGATGCGTATGTTTGTATTCAGTTTTCAAAAAAGCATTGGCAAAACTATTACCATGGCCTTTTAGAGCTAAAACCAATTGTTTTTTTTAAAGGCACACTTTTACCACAGAAGCAGACACTTAAAAAGACACTGAACAACTGAGAGATTAATTGTAATAAACTTGTGTTGTACTATATAAAATTAGTACATATTTATCATTTAATTAAAAAATATTTAATAAAAAGTTCTAAATATTAATAAATATCAAATGAAATAATTAAATATGCACTATTTTTTATATATTTTGTAACATGAATTTATATTTATTTATATTTTTTACTATTTTAAATAATTTAATGTAACATATTCTTTTTGGGTATTATTTTAACCCCCATCTCCATTATTTTCTAAGGGTGGGGTTTGCAGTACCTCTAACTGACCCTTAGTAGTGCTAGACTTACTATATGAGTGTATGTTTCTACAAAAGTGCAAGTTACTACAAAAGTGCAGTTTATGAATACTGAAAAGTAGTAAACTTACTCCAAAGTATAAACTTAATAAAAAATGCAGAAAGTGCTTAAGGCAAATGATTTCAGATTTTTCTATTTCCTTCATAGAAACTCTTCTATTTCTACAGTCTAAACTCTAATATGTCCTTTATAGAACATGTGAATCGCTATACGGGTGTAGAAATGCTTGCATCATGACACGTGCTCTCTAGGATCCTTTGATATCACCACAATATATCAGATAAAGGTGATAATCGAGCTAACAAATTAACATCCATGATTGTTTGTCCTCTTGCTAAATTAATCATAACTTAGATGTCTGCAAGCTTTATCATTATTCTCATTATGGGCCTCATGTAGGTAGCATACCAGTTACCACTTCTAAAATACCGAACGTTACCGAATCGGTATTTTAGAAGTGGTAACTCGTATGTAGGTAATGAGTCGGTATTTTTTACCGATTCGTTACAATTCGGAAATTACCGAATCGGTATTTACCGATTCGGTAATGAGGCATACCTTCCCATTGAGGGGAAGGTATGCCTCATTACCGAATCGGTAAATACCGATTCGGTAATGGTGGAGAACATGCAAGGGTGGCAGGGTGTCACATTGACACCCTGTTGCACCCCTGATTCGGCCATGTGTGCACATGTGGCACACATACATGCCCTAAGGGCATGTATGTATGCCACATTGCACACTGCTACGCGCTTCAAAATGCATACACACATACATTAATTATTTACCACCAACTATAAGTTGGTGGTAAATACCGACTCCTAAACACACCCACACACTCCCCCTACATATCATTTCTGGAATCGGAATTTACCGATTCGGTAAAATTACAGATTCGGTAAAATTACCACATCGGTAACGTTACCGATTCGGTAATTTTACCGATTCGGTAGTTTTACCGAATCGGTAAATTCCGATTCCAGAAATTGACCCCCTACATACCAATAGCCAAAATACCGGTCGGTAACGGTATAATTACCGAAAACCGGCCGTTACCGACCGGTATTTGGCTACCTACATGAGGCCCTATATGAAGTAGTATAGAACAAAGATTATTTTTTTCAACAAGTTTCTTAATCGGAGTATCAGACTATAGGCAAGAGAGGCTCTTCGCCAGGGATATCGCAGATGAGGTCACAACCGATTGCAGCACCTTCTTTACCTGGAAATGACTACAGGCAGATTTCACCTTCACTGGTTGTTGTTTGCGTTCCAGGGCTGAACAAAGGCAATAGAGAACAGTTACTTTGCTATTTAAGAATGAGGTAACACCTCTTTGCTGTTTTCAAAACATTTATGCAATACGAATCATCTCTGATACTCAAAGGTAGGCGTATTATTTACCAATTCAAGCTCAGTACCTAGAAGTACCAGTATGAGGGGGTTAGGACTGTAGAAATCAATAAACATGTTAGAATTTTTCCTGTTGTTCTAATTATCCATAACCTGCTTCTGTGCTTTATTGATTATAATCTGTGTCGTTGCAATTCACATTTTATACACTAGGCTATGATTTTAAAATAATAATATATTTTATAAAGCGCATAGCTGCCTCACATGAGGTGTCCCAGTGCTGAAAGCAGGACTCTGCCCCTGTGCATCACTAAAATTCTCAGACATCCTGCCTGAAAAAACAGGTTTTAAGTCTCCTCCTAAAAAGCTCTTCAGATGCACCTGACGAAGCGACAGGGACGAGTCATTCCATAGTCTTGGCCCTAGGTAACTGAAGGAACTACCTCCAGAGCGAACTCTCTTCACCCTAGGGACCATCGCCAGCACCTCCCCTGCTGATCTTATGTTCCTTAAAGGTACATAAGGGTTCACTAGGGACTGAAGGCCCCTTGGTGGCAAGAGCTTTGTGAAAATAACACAATGATTTGAAAGCTGATCTCTGCTTTATCGGTAGCAAATGTAGTTTCCCGTGCACGTACGCGATGGATACACGCCTCGGCAAATTCAGTAGGAGGCGTCCCCTGCATTTTGTACTCTTTGGAGTCTTTAAATTCGTCCATGAGTGACTCCAAGATAAAAGACATTGCAATAATCAAGCAGTGACATGATCAAGGCTTCAATAACCGATTTTTTGACTGACTCTGGCAACAGGCACAAGATTTTGCTCAGCATTTTGAGCAATCCAAAACATTTACCCGCCACTGTAGTGACTTGACCCACCTAGAATAAACAGTCCCTAAGGAGCAACAACAGTGCAACTGAACTGTATGCCCCAAGGGTATCTGGGAACTTAAATCTGTGAGATGCTACAAGAAGCCATGAGATGCTACAAGAAGACATCCAAGCACCAGGAGGCAATCATGTCCTACAATGTTTAAGACTACTTTACGGTCACCACCAAAAAAAGCCAATTTACAGCGATGAAGAGATTGGCGCCAGCAACCGAGAACTTGTCTGGGGTGTGCACCAAGGCATGTGGGTGGTGGGTTTGTATCTGGGTCTGAGGAAGAAATTCAAAGCTCTGCATCCATTAAGATAGGAGCACCATTGCATTGATTCGCTAAATTTGACTGACACTGTCTCTGCTCACCCTTGATCTGCACAGTGAAACAGATCCCACCTCACACCGGTCAGCTGGCCTGGGAATCGAGTAAGGACCACTGCTCCACATGGATTAGAGGCAGCGCTAAGCATACCTCTGTGAGCGCTGTGGAATATAGTGCACAGCATGGGCATTACCTGTATCAGAATTATGGACAACAGGGAAGGGTCTGCAGCAGGGGAGGAGAGAATAGTGTGAGACCCAATCCTCTTGATGATGGAGAACAGGGGCGTGAGTCCAACCACACCTGAATGGATCCCTGAGTTGCTTTGCTTGGCCCAGGGAAGTCCCAGAGGATGTAGTGGAAGAGCACTTGGCAAACTGGTCCTCCAAAAGGGTGGTACATGCCACTCTCATTGTGAACTATTTCTATTGTGGTAATGATTAGGTATTTGTTGCTTCTGAAACCTTTTTACGTTAAGTACGCATTTTGCGTGATTTAAGCATTGACTGGGCATTTCATTACTGATATACATTCATGGTTTGTTGTGTCTAGGACCACCAACTCTGAGTAATCCATGGACCGCTCAACTACTCTACCCTGGTAGTAATTTACGAAGGGCGTGTACTTGGCGATCAGATTTGGGTCCAATAATAGGGTTAAGACCCTGGAAACCAGTGGTAAAGAGATCTGGTTGAGTCCAGTAACCCCTGACTGCCCAGGGACTCTGGAAAAAGTTCCAACAAGGTACATACAAAAACTTTTGAAACTGAATTTTTAATTTTCAAAACCAGTCATTCATTTTTACCCAGAATACACATAATAATTTCCTACGCTGGAATGTGCTTTGTTGTTTAACCATGTCCCTATGTAAACAGATTGTGTAGAGTGGCAATGCTTATCATGTTCAGTGCTTCGATGCCCACTGGGTCTCCTTCATACTGTAGAAAACTGCAACATATATGAATGAATGAATGAATGGTTAAATGTTTGAGGCTAGCTATCAAAGAGCATAAAGAGCAATAGAAAAAACATGACTTGTGATCTGCACATTCTTACAAAATGCTTCCAGGGTGATGGTTCACCTCCCGCTGACAGCAAATCATGGCAGGTTTGTTGCATATGGTTTCACAGAACAGGACTGAATCAAAGTAATGCTCATTCAGGGAGAAACTTATAGTGCTCACAAAAAAAACCTGCTGACAGGGCACTGTTTGACGTCACAAACAGACGAACCCTACAATTGGAACAGGATGGTCTCATTTTATTTATTATTATTACGCATATGTATTCCATGGCATTTATAACTATAATAACAGTACAGAAACAGGTACATGAACATAAAAAAATAGTGGACAAACAATTAAAACAGGTAACAATGTTTCCAATAATTTTTTTTTAAAAACTGCAATCTAGTCAATGATAACATTTACAGTGAAATAGTTTCGTTTTGCTTCCAGGACTTGCCACACAGGCATCAAGCTTTGGAACGTGCTTATGGACAATAGAACATCAAAACACACACTTCATCATGTCAAATTTGGATTACAGACACTAATGAAAGTACTAATATAGCCATAAGGGGTCATGGGGCAGGGCATTCAGTTGCCTTCCTGTTACAATCCAGGCCGTCAGGATATAGCTTGCCACAGACGTATATATCACCGACCTGGCCAGTCTAAGACTAAGTGCAATGACCTTTTGAACAGGTTACAATCGAGAACTGTGGTACAAGCCATATTTATTTTTATTTTTTTAAACATAAGTGCTTAATTCTGTTAAAAACAACAGAAAACGCATTAATGTCTCCCAGCCTCCAATCTTGCAGTTGCAGAGGTCAGAGTCAGAATGGTTAGCAGAAAAATTTAGTTAGGTAAGATCTGATAGGTGAAGTGTTTAGTTGAAATTTTAAGTGTAAAGTGTGACATGCAACAGGAGTAATTTCTTTTAAATAATGTCCCTGTGCCGCAACGAAGCACCAGGCGCTGTATACTACAGTGCACAGAGCCTTGGTGTGCCGGGCCCACACTGGCAGGCATAGTGCTTTTCTCCTCATTGACTTTGAGAAGGCATTTGTTTTCCTTAATGGGGAATTTGTGTGTGAGGTACTCCGGCACCTGGGCTTGGGACCACGATTTTTAACATATGTACGGGTTTTATATGCATACCCCACTGCTCGGGTTCACATGAATGAAGTTCGGTCTTGCGTTTTCAGATTCGGCGTGTCACCAGACAAGGATGCCCCCTAGTGCCTCTGCTCCTCTTTGTGCTAGCAATGGAGTCGCTGGCGGCGGCGGTGAGATGTGATGCACAGGTGTTGGGCATGGAGAGGGAGATGGGCCTCAAGACCACATTGCTCTCTATGCAGACGATGTCCTGTGTTTTCCATCCGGGGCGGAGACCACTGGTCCCAGGCTCCTTCAGATGCTCGACTTATATGGTCAGTCATCGGGACTCTTAGTTAATTGGTCCAAATCCTTGATTGCTCCCGATCACCAGTGAAGAGAAGACAGGAGGCTGGGTGCCTATTCGCCAGTTAGGTTTTCAATCTTCGGGGATTTACATCTCCCTGCTCCCAGACCTAGCCTGGTCTCTGAACTCAACACCCCCCGATGACATGAAGAAGGATTTGGACGGGTGGACCCGCCTGCGGCTCAGTGTTCTGGGAAGGTTGGCCCTCTTCAAGATGAGGATTTTGCCGAGATTCCTAAACACTCTCCAAAACTTCCCACACTTGATTGCAGAAAAGTGGTTGTAAGACATTCAGGTCACGATAAAGTCCTTCTTCTAAGTGGGTAAATGCTGTTAATAGTCATTGGTAAATGTACACGTTCTACATACAACGGTGACATTGCTGCAGCCAATATGCATCTGTACTATAGGGTGCCACAACTAGTAGTCTTCGATGACTGGATACACAGCGACTGGGCAGACCCGGCGGTCAAAATGGAAGTACTAACCATGGTGTGGGAATCCGTCAGAGACATGGTGTATGAGGCCCGGATTCTCCCCTCTCTCCAGGATCTGTCACGGGTGATCCTCATGATGTGGAGATTAGCACTGTGCTGGATGGGTTGGGATGGCAACCTAACTAAGTAAACCCAACTCTTGAGGGACATTATGGCTGTGATAGGTAGCTAGCCCTACGGGATTTGTTGAATGAGACCAAATGGGGACCAAGTTGGAGGATATATAGAGAGTCTCGCGTATGAAACTCTTCTAGGAATTGCAGACAGACTTTGGGCTGCACCACTCACAATTTTATAGATTACACCAATTCCAACATGTCCATTAGGCTCACGTGGATTCCCTGAAGAAGATTCCAGAATCCTGCCCGCTGTAAGCACAAACACTGATGGGTCCCAAAGGAAAGGGGGAATACCATGCATCTAAAAATCCCTGGTAATTAACTTACCAAACATCTTCATATAGTTGAAAGCTAGATGGGAGGGACTGGTGGAAATGTTTGAGGATTCTGAGATGATGGAAGCTCCAATGGCCCCAAGGGAACTGGCAATATCCTCCAGGCTCCACCTAATTCAATTAAAATATCTTCACATTACTAACTTGACGACAGTGCGACTGTGGAAAGCCTACCTATTCCCATCCTCAGAACGCACTAGGTGCAAGAAGAAAGGGGCAATTTTCACCATATGGTGTGGCCCTGCCCGTTGATGACCCAATACTGGGGGTGGTATTCTGCACTCTGTAATGGTTCCTGGAACATCCCACATTGCCAATTGTGACATTGCCCAAGCCTGGAGTGAGGCCGATCTGCCCTTGATACTAGCATGGCATAATAAATAGAATGCTGCGCTAAGCTTGAAAAACCGGTATATGAAGCCAGATGATGACCCCATAAATAAAAAGAAAATCTGGGGTTGATGGTGGGCATACTATGGACTAGAGTGATTGACGTACGTATGTGTACTGTTTGGCCTGTACATATGCCTTTACTGACTGACTGTATTATTTGGTTTTCTTTACCCAACTGCTTATGTAAAAATGTTAAACATTCTGCTTATTAAAAAAAGAATATTGTTCCTGGCCCAACAATTGTTTTGCTTGCAAATAATTAAGGGTGAATTTGGAGGAGCGTGCAATTTCGATACAAGACCTGGGTTTTGAGCTCATATTAGCATCTTTACCCATACCGGTAGTGGCACAAACAAGAACTGGGTCTGACCAGAGATGGTAGTGGCCAAGTTCATTCAAGCATTTTTTAATATGTATTGACCAGGGATTGTACTGACATTTTCCTGAGACTGATGCTTCAAGTACCTCTTTCAGATAAGAATACCCCATGGTGATTTCAATGTAAATGTAGCCAATACAACACTGGGACGAGGGCAACGATATCGAAAATGGGCACCAGTTCCATCTTCAAGAACAGAGGGAGAAATGGCATACCTTGGCCTAGATTCAGCAAGGATCTCATAATGGAGTTATCCTTCTTTTGAAAGTACTTACAGTCACTTTATCCCCATAGTTCTGCGGCCCAGACCACTGCTGCCACCGCTTTTTGCTCAGAGGATGCCGCTCAAGGCGTGGCAGGCGATGTTATACTTAACCTGCAGGAGGTCATTTGCTGAGTGCCGCAAGATGCGGTTTGTTTTTTCAACATGGTCTCACCAGGTCAATGTGTAGTTAAAAAGAATTCCTGGCTAATCATACTTCTTAACAGTTTCGAGCATCAACCCCGCAAGCTGTTAAGATTTTCTTTAAAGGTGGAGCAATTGACATAGGCATTATTTTTGTTTATTTGAGCACTGATACATAAGCCCTTGTGACGACAGATGCTCTCAAGATTGTCCAATGACTTGTGCATCTCTTTTGCACACATGACAAGATCACAGCATTGGCAGCGAAGAGGAGAATGACTATCTTTTTGGGAAGTCCAGGTTCCCCCTACTAAGAAATTCTTCTGAGTTGAGAAAACAAAATGGAGGACAGTAGCGGAGCAAGAACACATACCTGCCATACCCCGATCAGATTTGATAAGCGGAGGGCAATTCTCTGCACTTCCATAGTGGATGCAAGCGCCCGTTTCTTAGTGTAGGATTTTTGCAGCTTGGTGGAGGGGTTTTTCCACTACCACTTTGTCCAGAAATTGCCATAATTTTGATCTGTTCACCAGATGGAACGCTGATTTGAGATCTATGAAGGATAAATATAGGGGGGACTTGAGCAGCTTTGCATACTTGACAAACACCATGTATAGTTTTAGAGCTTGATCAATGGTGCTGATACCTTTTCAAAATCCCGCCGATACGTCTATTAAAATCGGATTTTGTTCCTCTCATGCTTGTAGCCTATTCAAAGGACACAGCCAAAGATTTTCCACCAGGATGATCAAAAAACCTAGTGTTGTGAAATCATATGTAACCCAGTTAAATGTTCCAGTGAGCTGTGTCTAATAAAAACATATTAAGATGTCAAAAAGGTGTGCGGCCCTACAGCAGGGGCGCTATAACCTCACAGGTGACGTTTGCGAAAGCCGCAAACTTTATTGCTTTCTCAAAACTTTGTTGTGCCCAAAAATGGATAAAAAAATATTTACGGGTATCCTTCTTGATAATAACGTTTTGTGAGAAAACTCGCCCATTAAAATGTATTTTACAGGGATCATTCATGGGAAGTCCAATTTTTTGATGATTTTTTTTCTACTTTTTTATCTCTAAAAGTACATCCTTTGTGAACTTCACAAGCTTACGAAATGCATAGCACAACTGTGCTAAATTTGTAGAAAGAAGCCTTTGCAAGCCACTAATCTAAAAGCTGTGATCAGACCGCTGAGCACAGAATATGCTCTTATGGCCAATACTACGTCAATTGCCCTCTTTGAGCTATATAATGACAAGCAACATCAAGATTTCGACAACAGAATAACCTCCCCTGAGCAACACTCCCATAGCTGAAGAAAAAAGTGAATTTGTTAAGGATGTTCAGAGCTATTGACAAAATCACTGGAGCAGAGACTATTCGCCTTAGCTTAATGCGACAATATTCAACCAGCACAAAAAATGAAAATCACACAGAAGAGCAAATACAGCTACAATGCTATTCATGCAGAAAGCCCAACAACTTGTCCTGATTTGTCCTCCATAAAAAAAATGCTAAGACAGCTGAGAAGTCTACCCATCCTAAAGGCGGTGATGGCTCCATGAAGACATCAAAAATGGCCTATGGCTTTCTGAGGAAGCTTGGCAAAAAAGTCTTAGCAAGACGCAACATGTCATATATTGTGTATAGAAATCGGAAATCATGGGAAGCCTCAGAAATTAAATAAGATGGAGCCCCGGAAAAGACACCTCCCGGGCGGACACACCTACTTATTAAGAAATTCCATCTGGAGAAGATGATGACCTTCTTAGCAGAATTTGGCTTCTGTTTGGGCTTTAATATACAAACCAGAAACGTTTGCTTGTCTTTTTCTTGTCTTTCCTTCCCTTCTTATGCCTATTACCCCCAATGATGACTATGTGCCATTTTCAAATGTGTTTCTTTCACTTCACTCTCTCGTAATGTTTCTTCCTCTCCAAGCTTACCTACTGCAACAAGACCTTCACTGGCCTTTCCCAGACCCACATCCAAATCCCACTCATGATGCAGAACAAGGCAGCCAAGATGTGCATGAGTCTGAAGAATCTAGACTGCATGTCCTCTTCCTTGAAAGCAATCCACCGCTTTCCAAGAATAGATAAACTTCAAGGTCCATACAATGTCGCTGGGAACATAGTCCACCGCTCATGCCACAGCTCTGCCTAACAGTACGCCCAGATCTGCTAAGGTTTTACGCTAGTGCAAAGCAATATGAAGCCTCGCACAGGGATACTGTGGCGGCTTAGCAACAATATGCATAGGTTTAGATGCAAACCCCAATCTGCTAAGATAGCACAGGATTTGTACTGGTAGCATCCCCATCTTTGTAAAGTTCAGTGTAAAACTTCAAGAAGTTTTCTCAGAGTTTTTACACTTTCCCACATTTTCATGAAAATTGTGACTTTTGCAACAATGTATGTCAGAAAAGGTCCAACTGCAGAGAAAAGTTCAGACTACATTTAAGGGCTTTGAGAAGATTTGGAGTCTGACAGCTCACAACTCTGACACTTTTTCGAAATATTTCACCTAATTTGCTAACTGTGAACCTGACAAGGTTTTTTTTAGAAAAGGCAAAAAGAAAACAGGTGCTGCACTGTAAAAGGTACTTTCTGGCTGCTGCACTGGACTAGGAGCAGTCAGCAGTGGCTGACGCACCCCTTGTTTTACTGGTGCCTTGCTCCGTACCCGTTTTTTGATCCCAGAAGACTTAGAGCAAGTATTTCGTGGTTCAGAAACATTAGATGACGCAGGCAAGAGCAGCCCTTTGGTTGTATCAATTCTAATTGACAGCGGAAAGTCCCAATAAGAGCTGCCTCGCCAAAATGTATCATTGCAGTCTTATGCACCATTCATACTGGATCGAACAGAGATCGGCCCATATTTTTTTTTATCAATTCAAAGTCGCATCTGGTTAATTCAAGAAACTGAGAAAACTCTAAAGGTCTTTTGAAGTGACAAGAAGTTGAGTGGATCTTTGCTTCCTCAATGGCGTTGGTGCCAAGGTGTTAGGCTCCAGCTAGCTCACAACCAGAATAAAACATGTACAAAAAGGAGTGCTGATGGCCAATTTAGTGAGCCATTTGTTTTGGGCTCAATCTAAACTGAAAATAAGAGCTCTCCCTCACCCTATGCAGGTTGCTGATGTATGTACCCTTGGCATTGTTTGTTTATATGACTTTACTTGATTGTTGACCACTGTTTATATAATTTTTGAAAAATTATATAAAGAATTGACATACAAAATAAAGCACGTTAAGTGTGACTCCACTGACGATGTCCTGCATATTACACTGGGATACAGTCAGCACGTTTCACTGGAGCCGGTCACAACCATGGATCTGGCTCAATAATATCTGTTCGATATGGAATTTGAAAGCCGGCATTATTGACTTCTTTCCCAGACCTGGTAATAGCACTTCCTTACTACTGCACAAACTAACCCTTTTTAGGAACTTCAAAATATGAATGGATTGAGGAACAAACAGTATGGTTCAATACTTATGTCTTGTAGTTTGAATGCAGCTGCTTGATGAAGGTCCTTAATTCACTAGGATGCATTACAAATATTGTATCTTGTGACCTCAAGGTAACAGAAGGATCTCTGCAACAAAAACGTTATCCCACAGAGCTAACTTCATAAAACTGAAATCTCTCACCTGCATGTTACACTCTTACATGCTGTACTTTCCCGCAGATTCATTTACGCACTATCCTATTTTATGACGATTTCACCCAGTCAACAAGACTGCGCACAGCTCGCTCCATAAGTGGATTAACTGCCTACGTTTATCTTACCACTACCACATTGCAACTTGCTGGGCACACAAATATCTCTGCAGCAGGTGCTTTAACCTTTTAAGATATTTTAAAATGCAGCTTTCCCATGACGAATTAAGTCAACAAGAACAGATTTACTATCACATTGTTGCCAATTTCTGTGTCATCAAAGACTTTTAAAAACAAGCATTGACATAGCCAATATGTCTGGATTGGCCGCCAGCCTTCTGGCAATTCTTGTTTTGTTTTGCCATCGTTTTTCAAAACATTATTGTTTGATAATATACCTGGCCATCATCAGTTTAAAAAGAACATCAATTGCTGCAGGTAAAAGGTTTATTCAGAAGCAAAGAAAAAAAGAAAGGAAGAAAGAAAGAAAGAAAGAAAGAAAGAAAGAAAGAAAGAAAGAAAGAAAGAAAGAAAGAAAGAAAGAAAGAAAGAAAGAAAGAAAGAAAGTAAATTAATACAGAACAGTTTCAAATGCACACAATCTGGTATGCTGTGAAATAGCAGCAGTCAGAAAAGCAAAACACTCCAAAAGCAATTTCCACAGCACTGGCACAAAATGGGATCTGACAAAGATGGAATGTGCCCTGTGTGCACATTCAAAGCTTCCTGCTATCACATCAAGCTTTAAACACAAACACAACACTAAAGTAATTATAAACTAAAAACAAAAACACTGGTACAGAAGGGAACTAGCTTGTGTGCAGATGTGCTCCTTGTGAAAGAGCAAAATGCAGTCACCTCAAGTGAAGTTAACCAGAGCCCACCGCCCCATGCTATATGCGGTAGTTGACAGAAGCAGAATGTGAATGACACAACAACAGACCAATGGATGAACAGAGGTGGCTGAAAGCCCCGATATGTACGTTTATTATACATATTTTAGTAATATTAAAAGGTCTTGGTTAATGCCAGACCTATCAATGAACAAGTGGACTATCAGACTTTGTTCCTTATCCCTCTCGTCTCCCCCATTTCTGCTATCGTTTGGCCCCATATTATAGTATCCTGCTACAAATATTTCCTTTTCCACTGATCTTCTTAGATGACTGTAAAAGGGCTGGAAGAGACAGCCTCTCGCTTGCCACTGCCACATAAGTCCTTTGCCTTTTGCCCATCTTTGTAATGGTGGATAGTACTTGGAAATCTTATTGGGAAGGTTTGGAATCTAAGCACCAGGGAAGGTCTGCAGAAAAGAACCCAGCAGAGGACGCTCCATTGTGCTTTAAAGCAAACTTTTTACATTCTTCATAGAAGGAACCGATCTGGTTATACTGTGGACCATGACCATTTTCCATCTTTCTTTTAATATTTCTTCCAAGTGGTGATTTTACAGTGCAGAATTCATAGCAAATAACTTAGTTTCAGAAGACGCAACATCTTTCGGTTACACTATGTTAGGAACTTTTACTCCCCCACAATAATCCTACGCTACAAACTTCCTGTCAAGTGTTATGTGCGCTTGCAGATCTGTTTGGTGTAATACAAAGTAGCAGTATATTTAGACTCACAAGTTTGATTTTTTTTTTAAATTTCACAAACTTTGCAAAGCATTTATTAAATAAGCATTGGCCAGGCCAATATTCTTGCTTTGGCTGCCAGTTGCTTGTTTTATCATAATTTTTGGTTTTTGTAAAACTTTATTGCTGGGGGAGCTGCTGGGCCCTACTCAATATTCATAAAAATGGCTAAAAGCAAGAGTAGTTTTTGGTCTTAAAGAGCACACATTTCAACAGTAATCCTTGGTTATTGATTTATATTTTGTCCTGGTTTTTGGTTTTCATAAAACCTTTGTGCTGGGGTAGCTGTTAAACTGTTTTGCCTATATTGAAAAAAAAAACATTGGCTAAAATCAATCCTTTTTAGGGGGTCTCAAAAAGCGCACAGTGGAAGAGTAGTCCCTGCTACTGAAAGGAACTACTTTGTCTGTGGAGGTGCTCACTGTGAAACAGCAAAATGATGTCACTCACAGTGAAGGTAGCCCATGGCTCAAGTTGGCTGTCCCTTTGCCCCATGCTGTATGCTATGGAGGGCAGAAGAAAAATATAATTAACACAACATCAAATCAATGGATGTAGGGTGCTAGCTGAAAGCTTATTTCAGTGTGTTAGATATCAAATTTTTGTAAAATAAACAGACCTTGGATAATGCTAGACCTAAAAAGGACTGATTTAGTGGCCCTTCATGGAAGCCGGGCACAGTTCAGTCTGCCATGATGGGCCTGTGGTTGAACAAGTGCTGTGCTGCAGTTGCGACATGCTCACAGTCCTTCCTTAAGCGCACCAGCAATGTTTCCAGCACACCCCAGAGCCCTCTTGCCTAGGAGTGGGCGGAATTTGCGAAAGTGACTTTTGCAAATTATCGCGAAAATGTTACAAATCTCCGCAAACACGTGGAAATATCGCGAAGATGCGGAAGTTTTTTTCCCGCCCGTTCGCGGTATTTTCTGCATGGTCGCGGCTCGCCAACTTACCCATGCGGTTTCTTTCGGGCGCGGCCATCTTGTTTTCACTCTTCTCGCGGTGCATGATCGCGAGAAGAAAGACGTGATCGCGCGACCAATGACATTACTGCGGGCGCGAACTGTCGCGAGACAGCGCAAATGGCTACCAACAATCCAACATCTTGTGGAGAACGCGACATCGTGCAAACTTGTCGGCGAACGCGGGGATTCAGGTAAGGCGATCGCGCATGTGCGAGAATGTATTATTTTACAGCGCGAGCAAGAACCAAATTATCGCTAAGCTGCGGAATGCGGAAATTTTGACATTTTCGCGCTCTCCGTGGAACGCGAAAATGTCAAATTATCGCAATTTCCGCGAGCGGAACGGAAATTTAGCCCAGGCCTACTCTTGCCCCGTCCCACTGACCATCCCCTCAGCACACTTGTGTCCCTTGCTCTCAACCCAACACTGTTTGCTTGTGTAGCTCATAGCCTTCCCATACCACATCATCAAACCACGTCCCCCTGCAGCACCCCCCATGCCCAAGTTCTTCAATATTTATAAGTTGCCTCTTAATGCGGATTTAAAGGAAGCAGCCAGAAGAAGACACCAACACAGTCCAAGTACCTATCAGCATCCACCAGCTGCCAGAGCAAGAAATTGTTTAGCAAATCTGTCCAAGGTAGCGGAACTCGCTTCAGAAAATATCAAGGACTCGAATTGGGAAACAGCCATTACATGGCATGCGCTACAACGCATGCGATTGCAGCGCGCTCGTTACAACGACCGCACTGTTACATAGCAGTACATTACAACGCAAGTCGTTACATCGACTTGTTGTAGGGGGCACGCTAACCTAAGGAATAGTATAATTTACTATTACAACACCTTCCCTACTGTTGCGCACACTGGAGTTGGAATAGTACATTATACTATTCCTAAGTCCAGTGCGCCCCCTACATCAAGTCAATGTAACGACTTGCGTTGTAATGTACTGCGATGTAACAATTCGGTCGTTGTAACGACTGCGTTATAATTTTTTGCGTTGTAAACGCATGCGATGTGTATTCCTCAAATTACCCAGTGCTTCTCCTTCGCATTCTAGTGCCAGTGAAACTTACAGGTTGGCAGTAAGTTGTACTTTTCCGCCGATTACCATCCATGGAGGGTCATGTTATCTGGACTGATGATGACTTTAATTTAAAACATTTAATGGTTGCTGCTATTTAGTATATTTCAGTTTCTCTTTTCAACATTTGGAAGGGTTTTAGTTAATAGACAGTAGTTTTTATGAACTACTCTCCCTGCCACCTTGTAATACGCAACACTCAGAGTTGGTGCTCCAATACAGCCATTGGGGCCAGCTGATTTAATGCCCCATCACAAATGGTCAAAAGAGGCTTCCAGGATCAAAAATGACCTCACAAAACCTTGTCACTAGGGAAAGAGAATATCTTTATAGCCAGATATCATTTTGACTGGGACTCCCAAAAACTCCTTGCACATTAGCTGATGACAATGCCTCAAAAATGATGTTGGCCACCATAGAAGCTGCTGGTAGGCCCAGGCCTCTACTATGCCAGACACAAGTGTTGTTTATGACTTTCATTAACTGTGCTAGTTATCTGACTATTTAAAATCTGATGCAATACTGAGATTTGTTTTTGATCGGGATACCACAGGTCCTTTTGCGTACCATTCCGAAATTAATAAAGTGAGTACCGGTTAGATGGATCATACTAACATCTGTTATCAAAACATTTAAAAAATAAATTCCTGTTACTACCAGCATGATGCAAGGGTAGCACAGTTAATGGCGGCGGAATCACCAACCCTGGTTAGTAATTCCAACCCTACACCATGCAATTGTAACTTTTTGGGACATGACTGTGGACCAAATCGATAATCCTAGGTGTACTGGGCCATTTACTACATACAATTCCAGGCCTGTTTCTGCACACTTATTCCTAGTGCTTCTGTGCAGAACCAGCAGAGGGACAACAGGCGCGGCCCGTGCATGTAAGAGCATGGGGACTTCGACAGACGATGGAAAATTCATTATTTATTTAATTTTCCTTTGTGGTCGCCTGTCGAATCTCCCCCCCAACTCGGCCCCAACGCCCTTACCTGCACAGGCCGCGGCTGGGGGACATAGGGTGCGAGCCACATCTGTTGAACTCAAAACTGGGTGGGATGTATCCTCAATGGGCATTCAGCTCCATTCAACTGATAATCAGCCCCTTAGTGGAAGGAGAACTGTACAAGCAGGAATGGTGCAAGGATGTTCGATGCTCCAGGAAAAATACAATGTAGCTGTTGGAGCACTCCCTGTCACTTAATAAAAAAAATCATATTTTTGGTCCGTTTCTTGTAATTTGGTACCACCGAGTGGTGGGTCCGTATGACAGCATCCTTACCTTGCCTTATTGAAGTGTTGCTGGGATAAGCAACCAGGTTGAATTATTTCAATCAGGATTGATTTCTTAAAAGTGTTACCAGTGTCGGTCTGAGATAGAAAATAGGTCCAGGCAACAAAATTAAAGTGGTCCTGAATTGTAAATCAGATAGCTAAAAAAGTGGCCCATGTTTGAAAATTGGGGCAGTTTTGAACTTGTAAAGACACAGGGCCAGATGCATCAAAGGGTTTTGCCCATTCTGTGTCTATGGGAAAATGTGTTCATGCATATGGGCCACAGTGTACACGTGTTTTGCAAGGTATAAAAGACGGCATGAATGTGAGCTTGTTGCAGGTAATGTTTGTTTTGATATAAGGAAAATGAATAGAAAAACCAGCCCAGCAAACCATATAATAAGCCCAAAACAGCCACAAAACCAGCACACGCACTGACTTGTCAGACCAGCCCATCGGGAACTGCCTGATTGCCTTAAAGGCCAGTTCGACCCTAAATGTTACTGTCCTTCCCCTAACTGTGTTACTCGCAACCTTTTATTCCTTCTTCTGTTTTCTCTGCTTTTATTTTAAAATCTCTTTACTCTCCTAAGGCTTTTACTCTGTTTTTATGTCTCTTTCATCCACAAACTGTGTAACACCAGGCCAGGAAGAGAAATTATGTTCTCTGTTTTTTTCCAGTAAAATTTCTTGGGCTCAGTGGGGTAGCTGGGAAAAAAATGAAGGGAAGGAAAGGCATCCCTCGTGTTTCGCCAACCGAACTGCAACAAAAGCCTTGAGAACAGGGCTTGGAAGAGCATGTTATATGGAAAAACTTGGTCAAATCATATTAAATAACTCCAAGTACACTAATGGGCTTAAACAAGAAGAAACATATGCTAAAACATTTAAAAAAGGGAATGCTGTATAATCTCGTATCATTTTCTTTTTTTTATGAGACGTGATGGAGTCTAGAAAAAAGCAACAGGTCTGTTTCAGATGGAGAAATGTGGTGCCTGTTTTTAATGTTGGCAGAGAGGAAACTGTGTTGCAGCAGAAGTTCCCTCACCACCAAAGTTATTGTCTGCCTCTCCTTTTTAGGTCTCGCCTGGCGTAAGACTGCGCAGACATGCGCAGTCTTGCTGGCGAGATTTAGTGTTAGATTTAGTGTTAACAGGTATTTTCTGTAAGGGGCATTAAGCCCCGCCCCTCTTTTCCATTGGCTGGCGTTACCGTTTATGCTAAACGGTGGCCAGCCATTGGAAAAGAGGTGCCGGTGACGTTTTCGCTTGGCTTTTTCGAGCCGTCCCGTTTGGACGGCCTCGCCTGCTTTGCGTTGGTCGCAAAAGGTTTCTTATCTTTATGGGGCCACATAAAGACAAGAAACCTTTTGGCAGGCGAGGCGATGGCAGAAAAAGCCAAACGGAAACGTCATGGCAGCGCTTGTTGTTATATTTTGTTAAGCTGGAAATTAAGGTCTATTTATATTTTAAACATTTTTGTATGTGCGTATGTATAGCCTCACGACTGCCTCTACGTAACTAGCGCGTAGAACATATCGTCAGTGGCGTGGAGCGAAGACTGCTCCGTTGATTGGCTTATTTTGCTCGCAATTTTTGTTTTTGATTGGCCGCAAATGTTACAGCTTGTCCTCAGTGGTTGCCTTCTTCAGTGCGGTACATGATTGGCTGTTGAGATTTGCGGGGCGGGCGGACTCGCCCTCATACTGCCTTTTTTTTGCAGGAGATAATCGGTCAGATCCCTGTCTTCTCTTTCCTTGTTTTTCCTGTAACCAGCAAACATAACTGTGCCGCTGATAAAGCAGGTGAACTGTAGAGGCAAACACACGTTGCCGCATATTTGCATACAGAGTATTTGCGTACGGGCGTGAAGGAGAAATGGTCTACCTTTTATGTAACCTCTTTAACCTAATTTACAACCGCAGAGTTTAGGTGACATCACTGTTCCCGCTATACGTTTACTGATGGAATTAAAATGATTGCTGACGTTTCAAAAAGATGTTCGATTAACTTTGACATGAAACATGACTCATTTAGAGTGTTTCCGGGAGATAGAACTAGAGATTGGGGGTCTAATGTTCAATCACACCAGGAAGGTTTTTAGGAGCTTTACCTTGTTATTCGTACAATGTGTGTGTGGGGTGGGGGGGCACGGGAACTGTAAGGGCGGAAACTCAAATCATTATTCGTCTCGGCTCATACTCGATACACACAGCGAGATTAGTCTTTGAGGTCAGACATTTTACAATGCGAAATAAAAGAGGGAGGAAGCATGTGAAGAGGGCGATGTATGTGGGGCCGCCATGAACTGACCCTCCGCGCTCCACCCGGTGGTTCAGAGACCCCAGCATCCTCCTCGGTCACTTCACCTCACCTGCCCTTAGTCCCCAAAGTCAACCCTGTGGTTCTGGGGCGTAGTTCTTCCCTCCGAGGTCGCCCTGGGGCTTTAAGGGAGCCTCTTGGAGAGCGCGCTGGACAGGGTGACTTGTGATATTAATTGGCAATCTGCACCCCTGGTGGCGAGGACAGTGGTCCCCTGCACCCCCACAGCATCCCCACACTTCACACCACTTGCACTACTCTGACCCAGCAGTTGCATGAGAAAAGGAGAGGACAAGCCAATGAAAAGAGGGAGGAGGCGGTGCGTAGTGCAAATAGAGACCCTGGCAAGCAACTGGTAATAATGGGGCTTTGCAAGTTTGGGTAAGGGGAGCGCCATTGTAGGACAGGAAGGGGTACTGCAAGCTTGGGCACGGGGATCACACTGTATACAATGGTGGAGCACTGTGGTGAATACAGAAGGGGCGGAGCCATGCAACGTTCGCTACTGGGAAGCACCATTAAACACAGGAAATGGGGAGGGCACTATTGTAAATATAGGGTATGGTATCCCTGTCAAGACGTGAAGTCGGGCCTCTGTAAACAGAGGGACTGGAGCACTGTTCACACCCGAAGGGCTGGAGCACTTTTAACACACGCGTAGGTAGAAGAGCACTATGACCACTGGACGCGGGGCAACGCACAAGACCTGTGTAGCACAGATAAACGCGTGAACGTGCCGAGCTTTCGAGGAGCTGTATGTATGTACATTGGAACTCCTGAGCCCTCAAGGGGACTGTAAAGACAGAAATTGGAGAGCACGTGACAAGTAAACAGTGACTAAAGAGTCACAAGTGAGATGCAATTAGGAACTTTCAACATCGGTTAGAAGCCGGGGGAGCTTCAGGGAGCTATAAATGTGAATTGGGAAAGTTGCGCAAGCGGTGGAGCTCGGAGGCCAGTAACGCCTACGGACTGGTTGCAACCCAAAGTACGTAGGCATGGGGCCCTAGCGAAAATGTGCCCGGGAGCGTGCAAACAGTACATGGCGCACTGGACACGTGTAGGAACTCCGCTTCAATGCGCACATACAACTTGCAGTACCACCTGCACACGCCTCCATACTTGTGCACATGCATCCTTGAATGTTAATCTGTGCCTTTGCGCTTTCATCCGCGTACACCCTTAAGCACTTGCTGTTGCGCACACTTGCCATCTTATCCATAACTGCGCAGGCTCTTGTGTATATGTGTTTTGTTTCTGTTCCGTATACGCCTGCTGATCCTTACCTGCGACTTTTCATTGTTATTCTTTTATTTTGTATTATATGCAGTTTCTTTGTAATTAGCGCTTTGATGACTTACTTTTCTTAGTTGTGCTTTGTAAATTTTCAAAAATAATATTAACACGGTCAAGCAATTAATTTGCGTGCACGGTCCATGCACGCAGGCATTACACCAAGGGATATACATTGGACAGGGAGGGTTCGAAAGGAATGCACATCCCCTTAAGTAAATGCCCGTGTGCGTGCACGTTATTTCATGCCCGCAGAGATCACCCATTGCCAAATTTAAGAAGAGGTTGGCAGTCATTATGTCCGGCACTGTTCCAGAGGAGGAAATTGATTCACCCAGTGCTGCCATGAGAGCCGGCACCGTTCCGGGAGCAGTGAGTACGTTCTGAATGTCTAGAACTGTGAGTCAGTCCAGGCCATGGCTTTCTCCTGCCGAGATGTCTGGTGCGGTGATGTGCCAGCTTGTCTGCGGGCGGGTTCCTGGAGGGATGTCACTTTCTGACTGCAGGTTGTGATGTGACAATCTGATATCTGGACCCTGGATTGACGTCAGTCTGACGTCTGGGGGCTGTTGCTACGTCACAGTCTGGGTTTAGGTTTATGTACTGATGTCACAGTCTGATTGCAAGTGCATGGACTGGACCGATCATGGGATTTGACTATAGAAGTCTGGAGTGGGGTCACGCTCCCCATGTGCAGTCTCCATTTGTTATCTTTGCGTCGTCATAACCTGACATCTGGTTCCTGGACTGACGTCAGCCTGGATTTTGATTCTTGTCCATTTTGATACTATTTTAACCCACTTTGGAAAAGTTTGCAAGTCAGATTCTAAGATGTTAAATAGTGATTGTGCATGCAGCGCACGTCTGCATTCACACTCATTGGCACTTTAAAGCCAGACCTATTTATTGGCTTTGCCAATGCTTGTTATTCTTTGTACAATACAGAATATGCATCGTTTGTGATATTTTTGAAATTATGATGGATAATTCTTGTAATGGTTTTTATTAATCTCCAAATAACAGTTAGGTAATTTAAAACTTAATTTGAGTCAAGTTGGAAATGCAAAAAAAATAACTACCTGACTTACTTATGGTGAAAAAACATGACTGGTTACCTCAAAAGTGGGTATTTTGAATTTGATATTGTTGAAAGATTGAACAAATAAATAGCCTACAATAAATAGAAGGGGAAAATACCTTTTTAACGGGACACCAGATTTGCGTAAGGAATTCGGGGGCAGGGCAGGGGGGGGCAGCAAGGCACTGGGAGGCCTCGCCTCCTACACATGAAAACAGAGGTGAAAACGTGGTTTTGGAGGGATAATTTTGTATTTATCTTTTCACGTGGATCTAACATTTACTATGAATTTCAAGGCAAAATTATAAATGTTTTCAGGGGTACTTTTGTACACAGTTCCAAGCATAAACAAGCATTTGCAATGCAATAGGTCTCGCATTTGCGAGAGTTTAAGCTATTGGCATTGTAAATGACAATGCCTTTAATTTAAGTGTTGATTTTTAAAACATAAATAAAAGGCATTGTCATTTACAATGCCAATTGATTAAACTCTCGCAAATGCAAGACCTATTGCATTGCAAATGCTTGTTTGATTTGGGTGAGCCATAGTTTGACGGCTGCATTCCCGCCGTGGTAAAACTCTTCCAACGGCCCAACGATTTGAGGGCTGTTGGAGTTCTGGCTGTATGTCCGCCCACGTAATTTAGATGGACGGAAAAACTTGGCATTATGAGCCAATGTAAAGAGCTTAATGCTGCCCTCACCATGGGAGCAAACTACATTGACTATGACCGGTTGCTGTTAGCTGACGATATTTGGATGACCAGGGGTATGTCGGCGTCCTCTCTCTGGCCTTGCTGTTGCAAATAGAGATGCTTACGATAGTTACAGATTTCAAGTCCCACATGAGTCAGAAGTATTGAATTTTTCTTCACCACTTATGAAACCTAAACCATCAAGATTGAGACACCATTTCAGAGGAATTCAGTAAACATTTCTGTTTAGGCAACCACTTCATTATAGTTACCAGCAGCGGTCCATGCAGGTAACAAATAATTAATTTTCCTTCTGCATCATCCCTCGAAGTCCCCCCTTACACGGCCCCACCGCTGTTACCTGCATGGTCCACGGCTGATAGTCACTACTAGATTCTAACAACCAGTTACACGTGACTATTGGAGAATCTGTGTGACGGTCTGCTTAGATCGGATCTGCCTTCATCATCACCCTCGGTTTGTCTTTTGTGTTGAAAAAATAGAATTTAATAAAAATGAATTCTCTCATGAGGATTTCAGACACATTCCAAGTTCTTACAGTTCCAGTGGACAACATTGTTTTCAACCAACTTTAAACTTGGATAACTTAATTGACCAGAGGATAGCAAAAAAGCAAATCTCTCAACCAAAGTACTGCAAAAACCAAAACAACAGATTTGTCAAGGGACATCAGTTTGACAGTTGCACTAAGAGCTGACAAAAAACAATGCAAAAGCCCGCTGCAGTGCAAAATAATTTTGAAAAATGATCGCTTTGTGTATATAAAACATGGGTGAAGTAAAGAATTCAGGGGCAGATTTACTAAGGTTTTGCACTGGGGTTGCGTCACTTTTGTTGTGCGGCCTGAAAGTAAAATCCATTTTGGAATTTGACACTTTGCGTGGTTTGGTAAATACAAAGTAACGCAAGGCAGCATATAGTAGGTATCCCTCCCTGCACAGAAACAATCCTGTGTTGGCACTAAGCAGGCACCAGTGCAGGGTGAAAGCTAAAGAACGCCATGGCTAGGTAGACATGGCACTTCTCCGCTCTGCAGCGCAGCGACTTATCTTGCTGCACGGCGTTGCATGAATTCTAAATGAATCTGCCCCTCAGTGTCTGATGGGAGAGGGTACTTTTCAGATGCAAAATAGTCCCCCCACACATTACACTGGAGGCAAAAGAATACACGCAAGAGCGAATAGAAAGAAGGTGAGACCAAAAACGAAGTGGACTGTTAAAAGACGTGAGTGACACGTGACACTATCTCAAACCAATACCTGAAGGTTCCTGAGCCAAAGGGGCTGAACCAAAGCTGCTTTGTACATATATAGAACAATAGGTTTTCCACGAATAACCCAAGCCTAAAAAGGCCAGGCATAAAAGTCTTTTATCAATCTGCTCAAATCAAAGTAATGGAATAATAGATAGAAAGAAAAACATAATTTGTGCACTTATGAATTAAACAGGAAAGGTGGGCCCTATGGAATGCCTTGAAATAGAAAAGAAGGCAATTGAACACCTGTGTCAGTACGGCCACAAAAATTATGGAAGCTATCTGTAGAAAAATTGTCTTCGAGTTCGAAAATACCACCTCCCCCCCACCTAACTCACAGCTATTCGATTTCTTATTGCATTCTGACCTGCAGAGGTGCCTCGATTCACAGAGGGTAAATGACTGCCTGACACCGCTGGATGTTTTCACAAAAGGGGTCTGTTAGATAATTGGATCAACACAAAATGGAGTTTAATCTCCGGGAGCCTGACAGTCTATCAAATTTAACATTTAGTGAATATTACCTGCCAGCTGGAAGTAATATGAGATCCTTCAAAAACATCTAACTTCAAATCCGAATATGAAAATGTATTCTCACAGTTTGCAGAGCACATGTGGGCTCCTAGATATGGCTTAAATTATACTTTTTTCAGTAAAGCGTAGTGCAATGCTGCAGTACCAATGTGTGAGGCAGAGGCATAAAACTGCTGGGAGGACAAGAATGGACCCTTCCGTGTGCATTACACACAAAAGTGAACACTGAGCTCAAACACTATGATGTTACTAACTGCATCCATGAGAGGGAGTCAATTTAAAGTATTGTTATGGTGCCTTGGGCTGAAGCAAAAGAGCTAGTGGAGGGTCATCCTGGTCACAGGGGAACTGTTGACATCTATGTTCAGATGCTGTAAGCATGCCCCCTGTGGAGTGCAGAGCCATGTGGATGTGGCCTTAGTTTTGCAACGGTCCATCATATGTAAATTATGAATGATAATAGATGCATACACAGAGTGTGTTGTCTCACCTGCCCATGGCCTTCTTCGGTCTCACTCCAAACACAGCTCCGCTCCATCCACATGCCTGAAGTCGCATTATTTTTCTCCCCGGTTGAATGAATTCAAAATAGAAATCTCAGTATGGATCATATTTGAAAAACTCCACATTTTTGAAAGTCTGATATTTAGAAAGCACTTTCCAGGTTGGACTCCATGTTGACGGCATCCTTTTGGCACTTTGATTCACTTCAATGGGAAATGTGTATTATAAACAGACATTTTATGCAGGCTGTTATAGGCTGCTGCTTAGTTGGTGTGTACCGAGAATGCTGTTTACTTCTATGTAGGAGTAGCACACATTACTTACCTTCACTCCTAAATGTTCTGGAGTGACCCCTGCCAATCTTCTTTTCAGAGTTTTATACAGCGCAAACTTGACCCGAAGGTATCAGAGCGCTTTACATGAGCACCAATTGTGTTACACAAGGACACATTAATTTTTGTTTGGCACCGGGAAATTAAGTGATTTGGCCAGAATCACAGTATGTTGTGTGTCGCTGCCGAGATTCAAATCCGGTTCCCCAGATTTGAGGTCGACCGCCCTAGCCCTCACGCCACATCATCTCCCCAGAGATCTTCGCTCTATCATTAGTTAATTGCCTGTCCAGGAACATAGCATGTTCACGGCATCAGGACAAGGAGCTGGTGCAGCCGGTCAGCCACCCCCCAGTTTCTCAACCTACCATGCAGTCTTAGACAATATTGTAGAGGATATCACATGTAATTTGCATGTTATTTTGCTAGAAGAACCAATCGCAGGTCAACATTTTCAGAAGGAAATGACAAACAGAGCTATACCATGGCTGGAGGATGTTTGCCATCCTGTCTGGTTCAAGTTTCTGGATCTGGTACTCATCCAAAAGGTACAGGGGCTTGACAACGCCATTTAAAGGGTCATTTGAAGGTCAATAAGATATGTCAAGGAAGAGAAACTGTTGACTACTGCTTTATGTAGGCATGTAATGGATCATAACTAGGCCCAGGTGAATGTTCTGTTATGTGGTCGTAATTTCACGTTAGGCAGCATTACCGAAACCGTGCTATTATGCCACAGTGCATAATTACGTGCCATTTACAGGAAGCATTTAGTGTGCAGGAACAATGTGAACCGCTAGAATTCAGGACGCTGCTGTTTTAGCTCGAAATGCGTTCTTCCATCCAAAATGCATTTAGTATTACAATTTAGAGGAAAATGCTGGGTTTGCATAATTACATGTAATTGCACTAAATTTTTCTGAAATTTCACTTAATTACGAAAAAGAGAATTTGGGCGTATAGCCATTTATGAAAATGATAGTGCTCCATAGCTTCCTATACGTTTCCAAATATCCTGATGCTCTTGTCGCGGGCTGTATTTGATACTTTGAGTTCACTGATGATAAAATTGGCCTGGGCGGGGAAGCAACCCAGAGTGAGATGGGAAATTCTCACCGCCCCATATGATATGGGCGGCATTAACGCGCTGGATCTTGAACTGTATTATAAGGCTGCCAAGAGTACATTTGCACAATATTGGGTTCATGGTCCGCATGATTTACCACATCTACACATTGAGAGAGACGCAGCTGTCCCCCCCCCGTGCACTCCCTCAGACACTATTTCGAAACTCGATACTATGCCAAATTATCTTTGATTCTTTAAACGTCATGGTGCTGGCCTGGTTAAGTCTCCTAGAGAGACAGGTGGGTTCTCTCACATCCCATTACACTGTAGCTCCTGGTTTCCGATGGGTCAGGAGGGGGGTGGTGTTACGTGCACTGCGTAAACTACGGATTACCACTATGGGTGACTTCATTAAAGACAGTGGGGCACATGCATCAAGATTTTTACCAGTCGCAAACGGGCTGATTCGGTAAAAAGCCATATCAGATGCATCAAACCAAAATGCATTCACAAAATAGGTAATCGCAATTTTTGCGATTACCTATTTTGTGAATGCATTTAGGGAATTTCAATTTGCGATTCCCTAAATGCAATGCAAGAAACATTTTAAAAATGCAACTTTGCATTAAAGAATCACAAATTCCCATCAACTTCAAGTTGATGGTAATATGCAGATCCACCCACTATGCATCGATCGCCATCTGGTGTTGAGCCCGGATGTTTGCACTTGTTTTTGTCTTGGAAAAGTCTTTGGAAGTCACGAGATAGGTGACTCCTCCTTTGGATGATAGTGCGCATGGGCATCGGCTCCATCTTCAGATTGTTTTTCGCCAGCAGGGAAATGATGGAATTTTGTGAGAAACAGATAAGATGCCCGTGTATGCTGTATCTAAATAAGATAGTACTGGAACAGATAAAGGTAGCCGGGGAGGTGGGTGGGCGTGTGTGGATCTGCAGCTCTGCATGCCAAGAACAGATGCATACTGGTATGTAGCATTTTCCGTTTGAGGCATATGAGCTGCAGATCACACACTATGCATAGAATGTATAGCAGTACCCTCTCCTAGCGGCGACCACCAGTATCTGTTGCAGTAGTTTGTAATAATGTTTTGAGTACAGCCTGGCCCACACTAGCTTGCTGTTTTGTTTGCACATCTACACAATAGTGTTTTGTGAATGTGTGTGGTGTAGATCATGTAGCTGCCTTGCAGATGTCATCTAAGGGAATGTTTCCTAAGAATGCCATTGAAGCCCCTATCTTTCGGGTAGAGTGGGCTTTAGGGGGAACTGATAATGTACGTTTTGCTTTGTGATAGCAAATCTGTATGCATTTGACAATCCACCTTGCTATCCCAGATTTTGATATGGGGTTGCCTTTATGTGGTGGTGAGAAGGAAACGAAAAGTTGTTTTGTCTTGCGAAAAGGTTTTGTTCTTTCAGTGTAATAAAGCAGCGCTCTTTTTACATCTAGAGTGTGAAGAGCTCTTTCTGCGACTGTTTGTGGTTGTAAGAAGAATACTGGCAACTACACAGATTGGTTGAGGTGGAAGGGAGAGATAACCTTAGGGAGGAATTTTGGATTGGTTCTGAGAACCTCTTTGTTATGATGAAGTTGTAAAAAGGTTATTGAATAGTTAATGCCTGTAGCTCACTGACTCTTCTAAGGGAAGTAATGGCCACTAGGAAAGCGACTTTCCATTTTAGAAATTGTAGCTCGCAATTGTGCAGAGGTTCAAAAGGAGGGCCCATTAGTCTTGTGAGAACTATGTTTAAATTCCACAGAGGTGAGGGTGGTACCCTGGGAGGAATTATTCTTTTGAGGCCTTCCATAAATGCTTTGATGGCAGGTACCCTGAATAGTGACAAGTGTTGTCTATTTTGTAAGTAGGCTGCTATGGCAGCGAGGTGCAGCCTTATAGATGTGTATGCTAAGTTACACCTTAGGAGATGCAGTAGGTACCCTATGAGGTGTTGAATAGACACATCTAGAGGATTGATGGTGTTATTGTGACAATATATCACATATCGTTTCCACTTGGCTGCATAGCAGGCTCTAGTGGTGGGACGTCTAGCTTCTTTTATAATGTTCATACAGTCAGGGGGAAGGTTAAGGTAACCGAACTCTAAGACCTCAGGAGCCAGATCGCTAGGTTGAGCTGTGCTGGGTCTGGGTGCCTGATCTCTCCACGGCTCTGGGTTAAGAGGTGTGGGGAGAGGTGTAGTTTTTGGTGCGGGACTACGGATAGTTCCAGTAATGTGGTGTACCACGGTTCTCTGGCCCATGTTGGAGCAACTAGGATTAGAGTCAGTGAGTGTTGCTGTAGTTTGCGCACCACCAGTGGAATGAGTGGGAGAGGCAGAAAAGCGTACACAAATATGCCTGACCAATTCACCCATATCGCATTTCCTTTGGACAATGGGTGTGGATACCTGGCGGCGAAGCTTGGGCATTTGGAGTTTTCGTGTGTGGCAAAGAGATGTGTCTCTGGTTGCCCCATCATGTGGAAAAATGGTTGAAGAACCTGTGTATGAATTTCCCACTCATGAATCTGTTGTGTCTGACGACTTAACAGATCGGCTATGTTGTTCTGGACTCCCGGGACATGTTGGGCTAGGAGAAAAATGTTCTGAGGAATAGCCATCTCCATATGCTTTGCGCTAGTTGAGAGAGCTGTAGGGAGTGTGTCCCGCCTTGTTTCTGTATGTAGTACATGGCTGTCATGTTGTCGGTGGGGACTAGGACAGCCTTGCCTGATATTTGTTTCTGGAATGCCTTGAGCGCTGGGAAGATGGCTAGTAACTCCAGGTGATTGATGTGGAGTAACTTTTGTTGAGGCGTCCACCTGCCCTGCATTGTGTGATGTAACAGATGAGCTCCCCAGCCGGAGAGCAATGCGTCCGCTGTTAGCACAATCTGTGGAACCGGCTCA
Source organism: Triturus cristatus (assembly GCF_964204655.1). Classification (NCBI taxonomy): domain Eukaryota; kingdom Metazoa; phylum Chordata; class Amphibia; order Caudata; family Salamandridae; genus Triturus; species Triturus cristatus. The sequence goes on from NC_140583.1 coordinate 1,071,944,786, forward strand.
AGGAATGGTCGCCCTTGGGAAAGGTTTTTGGTGTTCCACCACTGCAGAGAGCGATGCGTGCGACCGTCCACCAACACCGGATCTGTTAGCTGACCGTGAGCCTGGTTCCACTGACGTGCTAGACATTCCTGCAGGGGGCACATCTGGAGTCTTGCGTGAGGTACTATGAATATGCAAGAGACCATCATCCCGATCAACTGCATGAACACTCGAGCTGGAAGAGAGTGTTGCGGTTGAAATTTTGATATGAGGTCTTGTATGCTTGCCATCCTGGTTTTGCTGGGATATGCAAGCGCTTTTGAGGTGTAGCACTGAGGCACTGTTGTATATGGGACGGTTGTAGGTGAGACTTTGTGTGGTTTAGTGTAAACCCTAAGTCCTGGAGTAGTTGGATTGTGGCGTGAGTGTGATGTACACACTGTTGGTATGAGTTGGCTTTTATGAGACAATCTTCTAAGTATGGGAAGATGTGGATGTGCCGTCTTCTTAGGTGAGCCGCAACTACCGCCAGGCACTTGGTGAATACTCTGGGTGCTGTGGTGACTCCAAACGGGAGGACCTTGAATGGGTGGTGTTGGCCGTCCACTACAAACCTGAGATATTTCCTGTGAGAGGTGTGAATGGGAATATGAAAGTAGCCGTCCTTGAGTTCTAGAGTGGCAAGGAAATCGCCTTGTTAGAGAAAAGGAAGAACTTGTTGAAGCGTGACCATGTCAAAATGGTCTGAGTGTGTGTACAGGTTTAAGGGTCTGAGGTCTAGGATTGGTCTTAGAGAGCCATCCTTCTTCAAAATGAGGAAGTACAGGGAGTAAACTACTGTGTTTTGCTGTTGCAGGGGAACTGGTTCTATTGCATGTTTTTGTAGGAGGGAGATTACCTCCTGCTTTAGCAGCGATAAATATTATAGTGACATTGGGCGCTGTCTGGCTGGAATGTTTGGGGGGTAGAAGTGAGTTCTAGACAGTAACCCGATTGAATGGTTTGTCTTAATCAATCAATCAATCAAAGCTTTTATATAGCGCACTACTCACCCAGAGGGTCTCAAGGCGCTGGGGGAGGGGGGTCCGCTACTGCTCGAACAGCCAGGTCTTGAGTTGCTTCCTGAAGGCGAGGTGGTCCTGGGTCAGGCGGAGGTAGGTCGGGAGGGAGTTCCATGTCTTGGCGGCGAGGTAGGAGAAGGACCGTCCCCTTCTGGTGGCTCTTCGGATGCGGGGGACGACGGCGAGGGCGTGGCCGGTCGATCGAAGCTGGCGTTTGGGAGCGTAGAAGTTGAGGCGGCTGTTGAGGTATCCTGGGCCTTGGTTGTGTAGGGCTTTGTGTGCGTGGGTGAGGAGGCGGAAGGTGATTCTCTTGTTGACCGGGAGCCAGTGCAGGTCTCTCAGGTGTCCGGAGATGTGGCTGCGACGGGGGATGTCCAGGATGAGTCGTGCTGAGTCGTTCAGGATCCGCTGGAGTCTCTTCTGGAGTTTGGCGGTGGTTCCGGCGTAGAGGGAGTTGCCGTAGTCCAGACGGCTGGTGACGAGGGCCTGGGTGACCGTCTTCCTGGTCTCGGTGGGGATCCACCGGAAGATCTTCCGTAGCATGCGCAGGATGTTGAAGCACGACGAGGAGACGGCGTTGACTTGTCTGGTCATGGAGAGGGAGGAGTCCAGGATGAAGCCCAGGTTGCGTGCGTGGTCTGTTGGTTTGGGTGCGCTGCCTAGGGCGGGGGGCCACCAGGAGTCGTCCCAGGCGGAGGGTGAGGATCCCAGGATGAGGACTTCCGTCTTGTCCGAGTTCAGTTTCAGGCGGCTGTTCTTCATCCATTCGGCTACCTCTTTCATCCCTTCGTGAAGGTTGGCTCTGGCGGTGGCGGGGTCGTTGGTGAGGGACAGAATCAGCTGAGTGTAGTCGGCGTAGGAGATGAATTTGAGGTTGTGCTGGCGTGCGATGTCTGCGAGGGGGCTCATGTAGACGTTGAAGAGGGTTGGACTGAGCGAGGAGCCTTGAGGAACGCTGCAGATGACTTCGGTGGCTTCAGATCTGAACGGGGGGAGGCGGACTCTCTGTGTCCTTCCGGCGAGGAAGGAGATGATCCACCCCAGTGCCTTCTCCTGGATTCCGACGTTGCTGAGTCGCTGCACTAGTGTACGGTGGCAGACAGTGTCGAAGGCCGCGGAGAGGTCTAGGAGGATGAGGGCTGCTGTTTCTCCGTTGTCAAGCAGTGCTCGGATGTCATCGGTGGCTGCGATCAGGGCGGTCTCGGTGCTGTGGTTGGCCCGGAAGCCAGACTGCGAGAGGTCGAGGGAACCGTTCGTCTCGAGGAAGGCGGCCAGCTGCTTGTTGACGGTCTTCTCGATTACTTTTGCAGGAAACGGGAGCAGCGAGATGGGGCGGTAGTTCTTGAGGTCGGTGGGGTCGGCTGATGGCTTCTTTAGTAGAGCGCTGAGTTCGGCGTGCTTCCAGCTCTCCGGGAAGGTAGCGGTGTCGAAGGAGGTGTTGATGATGTCCCGCAGGTGGGGTGCGATGACAGCGTCGGCCTTGTTGAAGACGTGGTGAGGGCAGGGGTCGGTAGGAGATCCGGAGTGGATGGAGTTCATCGTGCGGACGGTGTCTTCAGTGTTGATCGGGGTCCAGGCACGGAGGGTGGTGGTGGGGGGCGGTGGTTCGGTCGTGGCATGCGTCGGTTGAGTGCTTACCCACCTGTCTGTGGTGATGTTGTTCCAGACAGGTAGGAAATGAAGCAATCTCCCCCCGACTGGAGTGGAATGGTCTGGGGGAAGAGGAGGGAAGTCATTGGGTAGGGGTGGAGGCAGAGCGAGTGTTATTGGTCTTGCCTTTGTTATTATTGCCTCTGTAGCCTCCTCTTTGATAACCTCTGGTGAATGTGGTCTGGGTGGGAGTTTTATAGGACGTGGAGGGATTGTCAGAGGAGTAGCCTCTGGAGGTGCCCTTGTAGGAGGAGCGACGAAAGGAACGTCTGGGAGCTTGCAAGGCTCCCATTGATTTAGCCGTGTCGCTGTCTTTTTTCATCTTTTCGAGAGATGAGTCTATGGCTGGTCCAAATAGATGTACCTGGTTTTGATGGCTCTGGAGGCGGTGTCTGCCACATCTAGAGCGCAACGAATGGAGGTATTTGTAATGATTTTACCCTCCTGTATGAGATTGTTGGCCTTAGTTCTGTATCTGTCAGGGAGGTGTTGCAATAGGGACTCTAACTCATCGTAGTGTGCCCTATTGTAGCTGGCTAACAAAGCCTGAGTGTTGGCGATGCACCATATATTAGCTGCTTGAGAGGCCGTACGTTTACCAGAGGCGTCCAAGAGTTTTGACTCCTTGTCTGGAGGTGGAGCGTCCCCTGATGTTTGCGAGTTAGCCCTTTTTCTGGTATTGGAGACCACTAAGGAGTCCAAGGGTTTTTGGCCTTTAATGTGTATAGGGTCTGCTGGGGCAGCTTTATATTTTTTCTCTATCCTGGTGTTTATAACCGTAGCCCTAACAGTATCTTTGAACACCTCAGGTACATGTTTGATGACTCCTTTTAACATAGGGAGGACGGAGGTGGACTTTTGTGAAGTATCAAAAGTGTCCATTAAGAATTCTTCCTCCACAGGGTCTGTATGTAGGGCGACCCCGTGGTATTGTGCAGCTCTGTGAATGAGCTGGGTGAAACCTATGGTATCCTCTGGAGGGGAAGGTCTAGAGATGTAGATGTCGTCTTGTTGTACATTAGGGACATCTGGTGTGTTGTAATCGTCCCAGGGGTCTGGGGTATAAGGCGGACTAGGATCCCGTAGTGGTTCATTGTATGGCCCCTCCCCCATGTCATCAGAGGTGTCATCATCATCATCGTCCATTGGTGGAGGAGATGGTGTAGGAGAGTGATGTGGGGGTGGAGGAGGAGGTGGAGAAGGGATTCTGAGAGGTGATGTTGCGATGTCTCTCTTCTTAGGTGGTGGAGCCGGTGGAGGCGTGTCCAGTGGTCTCTTTTTAGAACTGAGAGTTAGTTGACCGGTCTTTGGGTCTTTTAGAAGAGTTTTTTGGGTGGGATCCAGTTTAAAAAGCTCTTCTGTTGGAGGCTGGTATTTTGGTTCCGAAGGCTTGCGTGACATCGATTCTGGAGTGGACTTTGGCTCCTTAGGCTTTGAAGCGTGAGATTTTTTAGTCTCTGCAGGAGTTTGCGGAACCGATTGGTTTTTTGGTTCCAGCGGCTTCTTCGGTTCCGAAGGTTAAGAATGTGAACTCTTCGGTAGTGTCTTTTTGCTCGGTTCCGACAGCTTTTTCAGAGTCGAGGGGTCGGTGCCAGTAGGTTTGGGTGCCAAGAGCGTGGATGTGGAAGCAGTGGTCGGCACTAAGGTGGAGGAGGGTTTCTTTTTCGGTGCCGGGGCTTTAGTTTGGGCACCGATGGTAGGCTGACTCGAGCCCGAGTGGCCTGAAGGCTTAGATGCGGACTTCTTTGCCGGGCCCGAAGGCGGGCGTGAGAACTATTGTCTCGATGTGCATCTGGGCCCGAAGGTGAAGGTGCTATCAAAGCCTTTTTCGGTGCAGGGGAGAGGGGGTCGGGGTCGACATCTTAACTTACGACCCGCTGCCCAGGAGTGATGTCCTCGACATCGGATTCATCAGCTTTGGAGGCGCTGATGGGGCCTTCTTCTACCAGCTACCGTTCTGGCACATCGACGCCCTCCGGGAAGATGCCATCGGGAATGGATGCCGACGAGCGAGCCATTGTTCTTCGAGCTTGAGTCTTTGGCCTCGTGCTCCGGTGAGAGACAGAGGTTACACACCTCATGAAGATCTGTGTGTGGGAATTTCGACCCACATTGAGGACACTTCTTGAAAGGAGTCCTTTCCATGAGCCAGAGAAAATGGCCTAAGTAGGCCCGAAGGCCTTCGTCGACAACCGGAATCGAGGACTTCGAAATTGGAGAGATGCGCGACGGCTAGGGATCGCGATCGAAAACAATACCGGAGAAAGGGTGAGGATTGCGCGTCGAAAGATGGATCGGTAACGGCACCGAACTGGAGTGCGATAAACACATCCGAGCCAGATGGCGGAAAAAAACAATCTGAAGATGGAGCCGATGTCCATGCGCACTATCATCCAAAGGCGGAGTCACCTATCTCGTGACTTCCAAAGACTTTTCCAAGACAAAAACAAGTGCAAACATCCGGGCCCAACACCAGATGGAAATCTATGCATAGTGTGTGATCTGCAGCTCATATGCCTCGATCATAGCATTTTTCTAAGTGTCATGTGGTGCATACACATGCTCTTAGGACATGTGTGTGTGCAACATGTGCACACTTACCTTTTTTGGGGGTGCACCGGGGGGCTTAGGCCCCCTAGCACCCTTGCAATTGCATTCACAATTTGCGATTACCTATTTGGTAATTGCTGTAGGAAAGTAGGATCTGACTGCATGGTTACCCCACTTTTTGCCTGAGGTTTTGCTTGTTTTTGACTAGTCTGTCTGGGATCCTGCTAATCAGGACCCCAGTCTATCTGCTTTCTCCTTTCAAATGTTATGCATGTACTTTGGTACACTTCATATTGGATGCTGGGGTACCCTTATCACTCCCTAGTATATGGCACCCATGTACCAATGGCATAGGTACCCCAGAGGCCTCCCATGGGCTGGAGCATTTATTATGCCACCCATGAGAGGCCATGCAAAATGGAACTACAGTTCTGCTACTGCAATCTGTGTAAGCTGGTGCTTGCACCACTTACTTTAGATATAAGTTCACTATATCTATAGGTCACTACACTTAAAACTAATAAGTCACCCTATCGTAGGCCTTATCAATCCTGAATGCAGGGTACTGGGTTTTACGTGAGAGGGTGCCCCTCCATTAGCAGAGCTCCTCTACAGCCTTCGGAGACCATTCTCCCGGGTTTTCTGTGACTCAGCCAGACATATAGGCAGAGGTGCATTATAACCTCGCAGTAAATGCTATCTCGAAAACGGCTGCATATAAACATATAGTGTCTGGTATCAAACACCTTGGAATCATACCTCCACACCGGTAACCTCTGTAGGAGGTATGATTCCACCTTTCTGAAGCGAGCTTCGTGGGATCACTCGTCTATCCAGTGCCAGCCTTCTCGTCCCGGTCAGCACAAAATGGATGCTGCCGACCAGAGACACATTTCTGCCCTCCTGCTGCTGAGCCAAGCTCAAGTAGAGGAAGGCAGCACACTAGGCATCCTGTCACAGGGAGTTGTGATCACCTCCCAGACAGGACTTAGTGCATTGGGGCTGGGTGGCTGCACTCTGTGAGTGCCGGAAAGTCTGCACATTTGGTATCCCTGTGCATAGTCCAGCTCAAACCAGTTCTGGCAGCCATTGGCTCCCGCTCTGGTGTGAAACTGGACAAAGGACATGGGTGTCACCACCCCTTTGTCCTGACAATCCCCTTGGAGGGTCCCCAGAATCTGTCCGGCCCTCTCCAGTGGGTACAAAAGGGCTTACCTGGCTGTAAGACTTTAGATTTTACATGAACAAGATTCTACAAGAAGAAACCACTGACCTTCGACCGTCTGGACACCCTGGACTTTGCTGGACTTCGACTGGGCCCGACTTCGTCCCCCTCTCCTTCCAAAGCTTTGTCTGTGCCCTTGCTCCATACAGGCTCCATGCAGGACCTGTGGTGCACTAAGGACAACTAAAGAATCTCCCTTGGGGTGAAGGAGTCACTCCCCTGCATTTGCAGGCACCTCAACGCAACTGACCGGTCTGCTTCTCCTGAGCTCCTGCGGACTCCGAAGATTTCAGCAACACAGGAGGTGGGTTACAAAGGTCTCTGAGGTCAATCTGCCCCCTCAGGAAGTTTGAGGCCAGTATCGCTCGTTGAGACTGCATAACCCGAACCCCTTGCACCGTGTCTATTTGCAGTTGCGTATGCTTGTTGCCAATTACTGAGCTTGTGCATTGGACTCTGTGTAGTCCTGACCCTGAGCAGTATTTGCACCAAAGAACTCTGGCCTCCTCGCACTGAGTGCTCCGTGGGCTGGTACTTTGCAATCTTGCTCGAGGTCTCCTCGCGGCTCCTGATCATTCAGACTGTGGGTCCTTCTGAGGGTCATCATGATTTCTGTTGGGCTTACCTAGTTGGTCCAGACGTGCCCTGACTCTCCAGTGCTTGGTGAGTCCCCTGGATCTTGCTTGTCCACACCGTAACCTGCTTGACCTTCCTGCGTGGGTTGCTTTTGCCAAGGCTTGTTGGTGCTCCAGCCAGACACAGACCCCTCAGCACTCGACATACGTCGTGGGGCAGCTCGCATCTGGCTCTTGGTCATCGTCGACATCTCCTGGTCCTCGTGGCTGCAGAGTCAAGCATCCCTTCTTCACACCTGAAGCACCCGGCATCGGTGGGCACTCGTCTCCCGAACCCCTGGTCACTCTGAGGTGACCCAGACTCTGTCCCCTCTGCTTTCAGGTTACTTCCTTCCAGAATCCAGGCTTGGTTTCCACCAGACCCTTTTCACCTTCACGGCAGCGGTACTTCTTCACAGCCCTCCACTGAGAACGACTGCGGTTTCTGACACCACTCCAAACCTATGCACCCGACTCCTCTGGGATAGGTAACTCAGGTACTATGGTATCCACGGGTGGGGTGGGTCTCCAACCTCTTAAGTTCCAAAGGATTTCCTCTAAGTCCTCCTAGAAGGGTCCTTAAACTGTAAAATTGCAACAGCGACTTCCCCATAGAATTGTACGGATCCCGCGGTCGTGTTAGCACACTGCACCCATCCTCCGTGGGGTCCCTATCTACTCACCTTGGGTGGTTCCTTGGGGTCCTAGTGATTCTACATGCTCTAGACCTTGTCTCGACCAGAGTAGTGGTTGTTATACCACTATTTTAGTATATGGTTTGGTCCCCCCCTGGAGCCCACTGAGTATTCTGTTACTTACAACTGTTCTATTGATCTCATATTGTGTGCTTTGTGCTCTATTCTCGTGTAGACAATACTAGAGAGTGTTATATTACATATTTTTATATAACTACTGTGTGGTTCTCCTTTCATTTAGTCAATATAGGAGGTGATGTTCTGGTAAAACAAGCTGCTTTACATTCTTTCAAGATTTAGCCTGAAGGCTGCTCTCCACAGCTACCACTAGGATGGCTTTCTAAAGGTTATCTTTGACCTCACACATCATAAGGTTCATTTGGACTGGTGCAAGGTGCTCACTTATAACAGTGGACAGCATATACCAGGCCAACTTCTCACAATCGCAAATTGCAAATGCTTTCCCATTCATTCCTATGGGCCTCTATTATTTTTGCTAAACCTACATGCATAAGGAATTGTGACTTATAAACACCAATTCCTTAAAAATCCCTGTTAAGGAATCGCAATTCCTTAGTTTGATGCATGTGCCCCTGTCAGATGTGTAGTTTTACAGGAAGGGTCAACTGCATTGTCACCTCTAACTCGTTATCATTATCATAGAGCCAGACATACATTACATGACTTATTGGGAGGCGAGATGCTAGAACCTCCTGATATGCCAGTGCTGTCATCCCTATTACAGGTAGAAGTCCCACAAGATTGCTTACAAAATGTTATGCATTTGCGCAAGAAGTGCTCAGACCTGTTGTGACGAAGGTGCGCCTAGATTGTCAACGATATTTGGGCAGACCCATTAATGATAACCATTGGCAATATAGCTGCGCCTTGGTCAAAACCATTTCCTTGAATGGAAGGCACAGACTGATACATTTTAAGTATATTAACCGAGTCTACTACACCTCAGAACGGCTGATATGGTCTGCGTGACTCTACGAAATGTCAACGATGTGGGTAAGAGGTGGCTGGAATTGAACATTGCATGGCATTGTCCTGAAATGCATGAATTGTGACAAGCAGTTTTCCATTTAATTGGAAGTCATCACAGGTTTAGCATGAGGGCTAGATCCAATGTTGGCATTGTTGGGTTATGACCAAGAAATTGAGAAAGAGGTTAGACATTTGATCACGATTGGTCTCTTACTGGCCAGACATCGGATGGCAGAGCGTTGGGCTCGAGGTCCAGTACCAAAGCTTGAGGAATGGGATGCAGATATTGGTTACTGCAACACACAATCAGATGTGTATGGTGAATTGCTCCCACCTCAGAGTCATCATAGGAATTACCTGGGCCCCTACCAGACCTCCTTAATAATTGGCAAAGAAACAGGCGAAACGGAAGGGAATACTACAGTGATGACGAGGAATGACTGAGAGACGTTAATAAAACTGTCATACATGATCCTAGAAATGATTTATCGGAGCCCAAATGGACATACAATGAAAGGCATGTTTAACTGTACTCTGATTTAATATCTCCCCTTTAATGTGATACAGTGTCACCACCATTTCCGTACAATCCGAGTTTGGGAATGTCAGACTACTTACTTTGCTGTATATTATTATGGTCGTTGGTCACTATGGTCTTTCAATGCTGTTGACTGTCAATGCATACATGTGTAACAGGGGCACCCAGCCAAATCGTACGTTGTCTGTAACTTTTTTAATAAATACCCGTAATAGGGCTGGGATTGCACTGTAAGATTAACTCCTGTATGGCCCTTCCTAAGTGATGTGCTCTATGTCCTGAGAACTATACCCAGTTGCTCTCATGGCTGGGAAACAGTATATTGCCCTGATGTTTATAACATAATGTCTGTACACTGATTCTGATTCGCAAACTACTAATAAAAAGATTATTTAAAAAAATATGAAAAAACGTTTTAAATAAATACAATAAAAACATACGCAAAAGAGTATTACACAATTTTTGCACACCTAATCATAACCTCCTGTATTTGTTGTTATCGCTTTGTACACAAATAATTTTTATTCCAGAATCCTTGAACTGGTGTGGCTTCTCTATTGTATTTCTTTCCCATGGCATGCTGAGGTAGCGCGTTGCCACTCAAAAACTCATGCTCCATAGACCCAGGATGACTAAGCAACCTTAGGGCAGATATCCCTCCTTGTCGCCGTAAATAGCTTCAGGGTCCTGGGATTTACTTGGATGTTTGCTTCCGTTCATGTCCTCACTGTAGAATAGACTTCACTAGCTTTGCTAGTTTGTATTCAGTGCTGTTGTTTAATCCTTGAAACAGTTCCTACATCACTCAATGCGTGGGTGACAGTTTTTTAGGTCAAGCATTCGAGACCTCTTGTATATACTTTAGTATATACTTATATGTGTATGTACTTTGTGGGCTCTGGAGATCAGCCCTAGGACTTGTGTGCTTCCGCATAGGGACTTTTTTTTCTGTTCATCTGCCTCTATTTAACTGTCTTGATAGAAAACGACCAGTAGAGGTCAGTAAAATACCAGAATTGCTATCTACTTAGGGACTTTCTTTTTTTTATTTTTCTGGCAATTGCCTCTATTCAGCTTTCTTGACAGAAAATGACCAGCAGAGGTCAGTAAAATACCAGAATCACTTTAGCATTCTCTAGATTCCAGTTCATAGAAATTGTCTTCCACGTGCAACCGTTGACCATAATAATTTTTTCAAACCTTGTATTTTCAGTGCTATGACCACTGAAGACGCTGATTATTTATTAAAAACCGAGCTTTGGACGATACCATTTCCCACTGAAAGGCAATATTTCTCTCCATGTGTTCCCATACCTGGCATGTCATGCAGTTTGGTGCTCACGTTCCCTCCATGTTAAAGAACAGTAGAGGTTTTCAGCACCCAGGCTATTGTGCTGCATAGCTAAATGCATATGAGGTCCCAAAGCCGACTGCATTGCAAAGGCTTGTGCTTCATTACCACCGAAATCACAGGCAAATAATTCTCAAATTTGGATTCAGACAACTCAATTTGCAGAGCTTTATCTAGCCTAAAATTGTGAGTTTATATAAAAGATGATGTGTGACCTAAGGAATATAGACGGTAGAACAATGTCCCTAATGAAAGTAAAAACAGAAATCACACTCATCATGATGGGGGGGAGAAAGCCGCCTTGTTGTAGTGCAACGTTTTAGCAGGTACAGTGTTTGCACTGCAGTTCACTTACTCACCTGGCAAGAGATGCCCAGAGGAAAGATCCTGTAAAGAATAAGAATCCTGGAAAGTTCCATACTCTCTTCGTGTATTTGACAGTTCCATTTACTGGAGGTGCTTATTAATGGTAGTAATATAAGGCTTTACAACAAAGAAAAGGTGTGCCCCTAAAACATAGATATGATCATCTACTTCACTCACCAGAGCGCACCTTCGTCTCAGCGTAGGCCTCACGCTAAGATGTTAAGTACTGCTTGAGGTGCAGATCTCTACTTGCCCTCAACCACAAAGCAGCTGCCAGTGGGCTTGACTGAGGCGTTTCGTCCTAAAGGACCGGCGGGAGTCCACAACTTCGCCTCCACTTTACGAGCATTGGAAGCCACTTTGAATTTGTAGGTCAATGTACATTGCCTCCTTTACTATTCACAAATGAACCTTAGTTGACATGGGAAGGCATCATCATTAGTCCCTTTTTTATATCTTTGATGATTAAGGCATAAGTTAATAGTGCTATGCGGCATAACAATAATGAGAAACCACTAGTGCCATCGTCCACTTCCCACTAACACAGAAAGTGCGTGTGCTGCTTCGTTAGAGTGCAATTGAAGATGAACGGAATTTAAGACCAATGTGAGTGAATGTCTAGGTCTCCCTGTTCTTTAGTCAATAAAATAACGTTGGTAGTCAACCCAGCCCTCTTTTTCCAGTCTACTAGATGTGGTGGTATCTCTTAGTTATGGTGGCTTTCATGGTGTCAATGCAGTCTCTTGCTCTCAATGGAGTTTGTGTCCCACAGTGTTAGCTCTTAAAAAAAAATACTGATTACATTACTTGTGCATGATCATTTGACAGTATTGTCATTAGAAGTATGTGCACCTTTTGTTTTAACTTTATTGAATGAATGGATGTATTTATTTGCATATTTACTTAAACTCATTGAAAATTTGCGATACAGTATCAAAATTAATGTTATTAAAAAATTGAACACGTATTTGGGTATTATTAAATTACAAATACTTTCTTTTAAAAAATCTCTGAGTGCACAAGCGCCCCAATCAGTTTCATAGAATATCCCTTTGGCATAAGTCTGGCAGTTTTCTGGAATCAGGGGTTCTTGTGTTCGAATCAGTTTTATTGGGCACAAACTGTAGTGCCTCATTAAGTTTTATCAATAAAGGGTTGTTATTTGGATACAAAGCAAAACTGTCAACTTGAGAAGCAAATCGGAAGTGTCCATACACAAACCTTCGATGGGCCGAAGCAACTCACAGACCACCATCATTAAAAAAAAAAGAAATCAGGGTTTTAAACTCTTTATTTAAAAAACAAAAAGTACATTTTTTGCCACGATTTTGAGCCACTATCTTTATACAGTTCTACCACAGCTGGGTCAAACACTCCAAAAAAATTCATCCCAGAAAAAGAAGTCCTTTTTCCTTGTCAGCCCTCCCCACCAACAGAAATAATTACAAAATGAAAACATGTACCGTGAATGCTCAGTCAGTCACAATTTTTATACAAAACGATTATTTTGTTACAGCACGGACCGTCAAAAATACATGGGGCGGGCTAACCGTCACCACTCGGGCACAAGCAACGTGAGGATGAGGAGGAGATGAAGCAAGCGGATTCCCTCGGCAACAAGAGGCCGAGATCGTTTTGGCATGGTAAGGGGTGCCCATTTCATCTTGGGCACGGAGACAGTGCCCGCTGCTGCCATACCAGTAAATAGCCAGTGTGGGGGCTAAGGGGTCAGAGATTTATGTCAAATCTGAATATCAGAGTCCATTTTCTGTGGGTAACCCACATCTCCCACCAACAAAGTAAAATATGGTTTTAATTCAGTCTTAGGTTCTTCTTTTCAGCCAGAGAGGAAATTCCCCAATAATCCCATATGACTGAAGCATGTGCCAGGGTTTAAAGCAATCTAGAGCCCTGAGATGGGGTTTGTGGCATCTGCAGATGAGCCCAAGGACACCTTCCAACAGTCCGATATCTTCGTAGAATTGCCACCAGGCTGGATCTGGGTATGCCACCCAACAACGGGAGATGCCGCCCAGTGTGGCACCAGAGCTCTGGACCTCGCTCCAAGATGAGCTAGACCTTCTTTTGTGTTCAAAGTCAGACTTTGGAACTTCAAGTCCCACTGTATTAAGAGACCTAGAACTATCAAACATTCCTCAAATGCATCAACAGAACATCATCTTCCAGCGACCTTTTAGAGTTGGGAAATCACAGATTATCATAAGCACAATCACATTAGATCACCACGGTTGCATAGTTGCACCTCAGAAACAACCTATACCAAAATGACATAGCAAGAATTGAAAGATTATGTGGGGTGTGAGTTTTTCCTTTACAAAGTCACATAAGTCCTACTTGTGCCAAGCCAAGACTGTTCACGTGATCTTCTATGGTGGCCCACGGTGCTTAATTTGAGTCTGTGGTTTCCGTTGCTTGGCACCGCCACTTAATTCTCAACTCCAGCACGAATGGCAGTCCACCACATGGTGGCGCTGTCTGCCTGATTTTGAGATGAGCACAACAACAGTGTTTAATAATTCAAAAGACATTAAAAATGAATAATACCTGTCACCCACGCCACTCCTGTAGCTTTGTGTGGCCTGAAATAGTCTGAATTGTCACACTTGTAAGAGTGTGGTGGTTAGTAGTTGTGTTGGCACTTGTTATTTGCAGCACTGGCAGTGACAATGGGCGGTGCAAGCTGCAGTGGCCTCCTGAGAAGGGCACTGGTACTATAACTTTTTACAAACTAGGCACTGCCTGGCCCATACACATCACAAACCTTGGCATCAGCTGAACACATACACTAGCAGGTAATACATAGGTGGCATTACAAGCGGCAAGGGTCTCAGGTCTGCTCTCACACCAGTTGCCCTGGAGTTTTGGGGTATTTGTTTCATCATCCTTCTTCAAACACATCTGGGTTGTAGGGAAAACACAATTCGCGCAGCTGAGGGAAAGAGTAAGAGGTTGACACAGAGCCGCAAATTCTACCCTTGGCCCCCCAACTTTGTAAATTTGAAGAACAAGGTACTCGGGTGAGTTAAAAATAGTACTTTCCTCCTCACTAATGAAAGGCGTGGGGCAGATGGGGTTTCCAAAATGGGAAATTGATTAGACAGAGGTCTGCATGTTTGAGCTTGTGATGATGATCATTCTGTGTTCTCACCTCTTAACTAAACCTTCCATGAGCTACCATTGGGTATGAGGTGTGTTGTTCTGTAACCTCATCTTAAAGAACGATCCTTCTGTGAGCTACCATTGGGGGGCCTAGCACCTTCTGATTGCACGCACTGTACCCTCATCTCAATGCTTAATAAGCTGCAGGCCACTACTTGGGACATGGCAATGGCATGGTGCCCTCTGCACCCATGTTTCCAGTAAACTCTTCCTCATGGAACCATCAGTTGTCGAAGTACCTTTGATGTCAGCCCCATGAATCTTAACAGGACTCACAATGGCATCTTCCTTTATAGGGGTCAGAAAGTAGCCTGCACTAGCAGGCAGGGTGTAACATTGTTCCTTCCTCTCAAAATATACAACCCTGGTACTCCTCTGCTAAACTGGGAGTCTTAGAGTGGGTGCAGGTGGTTGTGACGATGGTAGGTTGGGCCCCGGTGCCATGCTTTCAGAGAACCCTACAGTCAACAGGAGGAATTCTGGAGATTAATTGCCAAGCCGCTAGCTTCAGAAAGGCCTGTGGGGCCTGGCACCGAGTCAGTGACATTGAAGGCCAAAAGCCTCATTTACGAAAGCCTCTGCCACAGACCTACAAACCCTTCTGGTGTATTGTGCCTGTTGGGAACATGTGATCATCCGCCTTCTGCAGTCGAAAGCTTGGAAATGCATTTGTGGGTAAGAGCCTAGATGGTGATGTGGGTAATGGAGTAGTTTCGGGAAGTTGTCCAGTGCTCCCTCTCGACTCCATCTACTCTCCGTGTTCAACCTTACGCCCTTCTTGGCAACCATGGACTGACACTGGGAGGTAATGAGTAGTGTAGTTACTGCTGTTGCTTCACTGTCAGAGAAACTGAAGTTTTCAAAATGAAAAGCTGGAGGCAACAGTACCCAGGGACCTCAAGCACTAGAGGATCCTTGGCCAGAGGCAGTCCTATGGGAAGGACCCTGGCTGGAGCGGCCTTAAGGTGTGGTCATGCATAGCCACCAGAGGGCGCCACGCTGCAACAAACACACATGCCAGCATTGTACAAGAGGGAGGTGGGAGATTTTGGAAAAAAGAATTGGGGAGATGCGGTTTCCTCTTTCTTAAAGCAGAGGTAATTTCAGGTGGAGACATGAAATAAAGCCATTTTTGGTTTAAAAAATCATTTGTCTCGGGCCTGAATCGGGTCTGTTGGAATGTATAAATAACTACATTCGAAAGTTGTTAATTGCCTGAAGGAAAGAATGCCATATTGACCAGCGAGACGGACAACCTTGAACTTGTACGGGTGAGGGGCACCGGTACCCAAAGACTAGACTGGCACAGTGGCTATATCAGGGGAGTACCTATGACTTGAAGCACAGTGGGGCCTGCTAAAGGGGTTAATGTGCACTAATACCTATTGATCTCAAGCATTCTGGGGATACAAAGGGCAAAGGGCACCACGTCCAAACGACGTAAATGAAGTCCTCTGTGGATGAATGGGTCAAAGGTCAGCAGACAGACGTTTACACTGGGCTGAGAGCTAAGCGTTTGCTGCAGTGGGTCCAAAGCGGGAGGCGCCCGTGCCTTACTGTTGCGAAAGGGGGTGGGGGTTGGGTCCGGGGGGAGGTGTTTCTGTTGCAAGCTCTTTAATCGCTCACTGTCCTGGAAGCTCTCGCAGAAATCAACTGGACCGCAGAAAAATACCGCTGGGGCCTACGGTGGCGGAGCAGGGTCAAATACTATTGGGTTCCTTCGCAGAGAAGTCATTTCCCATGACCCAGGTATCTTCACCATGTAGAGAATGGCTTCCACTACGCCCTCTGCAGGAGGAATTCCCCTGAAAACTCTCACTGTATTAACAGATGTCAAGGAAGGATCAATGCCCTTCCCCGCTGGGCCCTGTCTGGGATTCTGCTGTTTCTTCCATTAACATTCACTCAGTCACTCTCGCACCTGGAGTGAGGGGCGCCTGAGTGAAGGACTCCGCGTGGACCTAGCCTGATTTACTTATGGGTGAGGGTGCCAAGCACCCAGTATGACCATTTAGAAGTATTTTATCACAGAAGGTCTGGAAAGGGCAGTAAAATTCAGCCTTAAAAAGTTCATCGCTCGAACACAATGCTCACTAAACTGCTTCATACTTTCTGCGCCTTCACAAACTTCTAGCAAGAGCTAAACGAACTCCAGCAAGACTTTATTCCGTGCCTAGGCCTTACAGAATAGCGCCAAGAGGTCATTGTACGAGCTATAACCCTAAAGATAATGTTTGTGGCTACTGTGGTTTATTGTTTAGGATGTACCATCACGCTCATTGAAGTCCATTTTTAGTTGTCTCTTTTGCTGAACTGAAGTAGATGGGAAAAGCGAATGCGACCGTGAAATTAAGGGTCTTTTCAACTTGTGATTTATTTTCCTCGAGGGACTGCCTATTGCTCTCAGAGAGAGCAACCGAGCAGCTGGGCCTCCTACTCACACACGATCAAGGTAGGAGAGTGCGAAGATGCTGCCCAGCTCTAGAGCTGCCTCTCATCAGTGGGGACCCTCAAGGCGCCGAGGAGAGAAGAGCAGAACAACTACTGTGAATGGTGCAAGAAGCAGGGGTTATTTCTAAGCGAGATCGAGGTAAACCTAACCATGCCTTGAGTCCCTTCCACTGAGTTAATCTCCAGGAACAAGTGATTTGGACAATAACATGGTCGTTAAGAGGTATCCCCTCTACTCTTCCGTAGCCAAGTCTACACATTCCTGATAGACCCAGAGCTCTTCTAATTCATACCTGTCCTTCGTCATCAGGACCTATTTAGCTTTTCGTACAGTTTGCCATGCTCCGTGCAGAATGTTAAGGGTCTAATTACGAGTTTGGCGAACGGGTTACTCCATCACAAACATGACGGATGTGCCGTCCGCCGTATTACGAGTTCCATCATAGCCAATGGGACATGATGGAACTCATAATACGGCGGACGGGATATAAAGTAACCCATCCGCCAAACTCGTAATCAGGCTCTAAGACATCTCTTGCTTGCCCTTGGATTTCCCTTCATGCGCATCATCTCTTCGAAAAATTTTGGAACTCTTTGTGTTTGGCTTCCCCGTCATGTCCACCACACAACAGAACTTTCCAGAATTATACTTTTCTCAATCTAGATATTGATCCCGCTGGTGAAATCCTGGCACATCTGCTTCTGCATTGAGGTAAAACAGTAAACCACCTTGTGATGGAATGCTGCTTTCTTTCCTCCTAACCTCACAACCTCTGTTTATAGACTTAAACCTTATAAAACTAGCCTGACCTCCAAGTTAGCATTCTCTTCATGTCTGTGCTGATGGTCGAATATCCCCCTACACCTACTGGAAAGTAATAGTGAGCAGCTCTGTAAACTTCCAGGTATCATTGCCCGGGGGGGGGGGGGGTTCGGGAGCTGGGGGGGGGGGAAGAGGGTCGATTTTAGCTTCTCTGTTACTGTGGAAAACTGCAACACTTAAAAATGGTCAAAAGCTACACTGATTAGCTTCTACAGTTAGCCATATTGAACACCCGCTGCCACCAGCGTGTTTACAGTTAAGCATCAGATCTGGCGCTGCGCATTGGTCTTATGTGACCGCGATGCTCTGCGTTGTACTTGAGTACCTAGGAGAGGTTCGCTGATTTACTGTTAAGCGCTCAGCTGTGGTCATCTTTTATTTTGTCGTATGCTCTCTAATGTTATCAAGTACTTTACCCTACAACCCTTGGATGTGTCTTAGTGCAATTCTGGTAAATGTGTTCCTCGTCTTCGGCATCGACTGCGGTAATATGCTTCTTTACTCACAACTCCACTGTGGTGTTTTGTTTTTAAGCCCTGTGATGTGGTTCTGTGGCTTTAAACTACAGCAGGTCTCTTTCTTGCTTGTTTATACTCTTGCTTAAACCATTAAGCACCACAATGCGACCCAATGTTTTAGCCAAAGATTGCCGAAGACTAAGAGTGCCGACCATCTTTAGTCTTTGGCACTCCTTTGGTGATCTGGTCTTTTTGGTCACTGAACTGGGATGATTTTTATCCTTCTGATGCCAGTGATTGCTGGCTGGCTTCCCTCTGGCCTGACTTTGCGAAAGTCGATATTTCTTGATTTTTAATGTCGTTTCCCACACCTCTTCTGTTTCTTTCAAAACACTCTCTATTCTTGGCCAGCTGAATTTAACACTGCTTCATTATAGAGCACCACTTTGAAAAACTCTCCTTTCAATACATTTGAAATTGGGGAACTTTGTCGACAATGGAAGATTATGCGGTGAGCTTGGAATGTTTGAAATTTCTCTTAATCAACATGTTAAGTCAAATGTCTGCCTTTTGTTGTCTTTTAAGGTCCTAGACAACGCAAGACTCTTTTGGTTCATATCAACAATTACACCTTGTCATTGACACACTTAAAAATGGCTGAACGCGTAGGAGATTTCAAGGCCTTGTATCAAAAGCCTTCTCGGTAGCTGGCAGGGCCCAGCTGAGTGGACTGGGCTTTACAGTGCAAAAAGACTGGAGAAAGAACAAGTACATAACATACCCCTTATCTGCCACTCAGAACTGCAGAACATTCCTTTCCATAAACAGAAACGGCACATACACCAAAAGTTCATCAGATAAGTCTGATCGCTGAAATATAAATTTGAGAGAGCATCAAATGGCGTTGCCTCTCCCTCGTCGTTGAACATCATGCATGTTACCTTTCCTTACACGGTGGCTGGATTCTGTACATAGGTCTGGTAGCGAGAACGGTAGGGCCGGGTTGGCGCCAGAAGCAGGGTGATAGAATGTGCCAGTCCAATCTGCCCCTCCACCCGTCCCTCAAAAATTAACATAGACAAAAAAATAGACAGTAAACATACCAAGCAATTCCAGTGTTTAGGGGTGCTCTGGAGATAGGAGGAGGCATAGAGAGACGTGTTGTTGACTGGGCGCTGTAGCTTTGTCGGAAGTGGAATGCAAGTTCACTGTCGCGAGCCACCAGCCATTTTCAGCAAATGTAACACTGACACCACCGGCCCAGAAACGGGATCACGTGTAAGGAACTCAAATGGACTCAAAACACAAAAGTCAACATAAAACAGTTAAGACAGAAGCTGCCAGCCCTCCCCTGTGTCCCTCCATGGCCAAAAGGCTGCTGTCGAGTCTATATTTGAATCTCGAACAGGGGATGGTATGCGCGTTGCATTCGTGCATGCATGTACTGTGCCATGGGCCTGTGCGCACGCTTCGCTCCTAGAGCCTCATGCGCCACTACACATACCACTCCTTTTTGGAAATAAACGATCCGTCATTTTGGGACACCATGTTGTCAACCATGTCTATCTGCTCAGGGTCGTATTGAAAGCTGAGTGTCCGATCATCATTGTACTCTTGCGTGTCCCCCTCATCCATGGTCAAATATGGGCGTTTGGACTCATCGTCGTACTTTGGCCCTAGCTTCCGACCTTCTTCGTCTTCCTCTTCGTAGCTGGTGGTCAGTTGTCCCAGCTTCTTCTCGTCATCCGAGTCCTCGGGGTATTGCAGGCTCTGGGACATGGGCGGGTGCTGAGGAACTCCAGCTTTGCTGTAGCCATTGCCGTAGATATGTTTTTTGGTGTTGTAGTCTCCCTTGAAGGTATGATGCCGGCGCCTCAGCACCACAAAGAGGACAATAGCCACCACCAGCACCAGCACGACTCCTCCCACAACGCCCCCAATGATAGCCATAGGAATAGCCGGAACTGAAGTCGTGTCCTGCTGTCCTGTAGGAGTCGGGATGAAGGGAAATTCTGGGTAGGAAAAGACAGATGGAAGGGGGACACAGGTCAGTCCTGAGCTACGTTCTCCATCACTTGATTCATCATTCTTATTTTTGTCATAGACATAATTTTGTTTTGGGAAAATGAGGGATAGGAACAAGGAAGGGTAAAGCAAGGAAGGGAAGGAACGTGCACCCCCCTCCCACAGCGTCCTCAGTCCCACTAATGCAGGTCCATTTATTGCAATAGATTAGAAATAAAGGAGTGATGCCTCATTTTTGCATGCAGCTGTGTTCTAATTCAAAGCGACCAACTAAGCAAGACACTGGTAGGCAAGATGCTCATTCAATCAGCATAGCGAGAAAAAGACCCTATAACCAATAGAGAAGCAGAGACAAAACCTTCAAGAATTGAGCAGACAGGAAACAAAGACACATGGAACAGACAGCTGAAGGACTCAAGCTTCCAGGCGTACAGACAAGCAAACAAAAATCACACAATTTGTCACTGGATAAAGTGATAACGAATCTGCACCTGAAGCCAATGGTGCAGATGTCTGCCAACCACCAGAGAAGATGTGATTGGAATGCCGGTGCAGGCACATTGATATGCCTGCTTCACAGATACAAGGTATAATGCATACAGTCATGGAATTAATTTCTGAACCAGGCATAACAATAATCGAGAAACTGTATAGATCCACGCGGGTATTTGAGTGTTGATTTTGTTTGTGTCTGGGGATCTTTGTTCTAGCAGAGTACCAGAGTTTATGAGTTTATTTACAAGAGCAGTGGTAGAAGGAGGGGTGATGTGCTTAAGTGTGAACTGAATGAATTAAATGGTTTGAGCAGATGACTTGATCTCTGTATCAGTAGTTCTGCTAGTGTAGGGACTGCATCATTTATCTGCGAAGAGTTGCATATGGGCTTGTCAGGGCACAGGCCTTCAGATGCACCAAGATGGCTTCTTGCTTTGTGTGGACAATTTCAGGTCCAAATAAGGTCATGAACAGGCAGCATATGAATGAAAATGAAGTGTGTCTAGTTTCTAGAAAGTTGGTCCTTCCCAATGAGGTGCAGAAAATGCAAACAGCATAATAACCGCCGTCCCTTAGGTAAAATGCGATTTACTGAGAACAATCAACATCTATCATGGAGACAAATAGAACATGTGAAACAAAATAGCTTATCCTTTTTGAACCCCCAGATACTACTAAAGAAAGTGTTCTCGCTTTTCCCAAATTCCACTAGCATTCTGAATCATCTCTTCAGAAGGCTCAGAACAAGTTCTTTCTCTGTCCAAGTTGGAGAGGATCTCTCCACCTGCTCATGCATCTGTGGCCATGACACCAACTCAGGGTGGCGGAAAGTTTGCCTTTTAACCAGAAAAGTTTTGTGAAGATGACGATTTTGTCCCTGTGTGACTTTTGCAATGGTTTGCCAGTTTGATATTGCCTAAGTCCGCACAAAGCATTGCTTTGAAGTGCCAGATAATTATTATAGCATATCCAGATATCATTACCTCTAATCGAACCCGCCCAAGTTGGTTGATGTATGCAGAATTTGTGTACATGTTGAACTCTGACAGAGATTTTCTATGCAAGCATTGCACAGGCAAATAACACAAGCTTTTATCTGCAAAGCATAGCATCCGCAGAAACATGTTGTTAGTGCTAAGTAAGGACAGCACATGCTCTGTATAAACTGTATTAAAAGTCAGGACTTTCATGCAGCAAAGCGAAGTGCTCTACAAACTTTGAAACTGCAAAGTTTTTCTGAAACTTTGCAAAGGTTGCTAATTCAACAGATCCCCAACACCAGTCCCTCACTCTGCCTTTCCTCGATGAAAATGAAACAGCAAATATCTATCTCGACACCCATGTAGTGATCAAGTGTTGTGAGCACACCAGGGACTTCCACCATGGCTGTGGGGATGTTGGTCTACTTTGCTTCACTATGAAGTGGGTGTACCAATAACCGTACCAGCTTCCGGGCTATATACCAACCTCACACTCGTGCACGCGACACTCTGCAACACCACAGCCAACTCCATACAACAACGCTATTTAACACAGAAGCCAATAAACGGTCTAGGAATACTCACTCTTTTCATGCTACATGTGTCCTCCGCTCTAAACCCACAATCTACCTATCTGCCCCATTCATCGGCTGGGGCAACCTTAAGCCCAGCCCTAAAAGCCTGACATGCCGTGGCTTCTCTCTAATAACTGTCCTCACTTACAATCTCCCAATCCCTTCTCGAAATCCATCTCATACAATCTCTCATCGCCATCCGACCTGGTCCCCCCAGCCTCATACCAAACTTTAACCTTCCTACTATGTCTCCATCACAGTACTCGCCGCCGCCAACCACCCAGCCCTCAACAGGACTACTCCATCCGTACCCAGCTCTTGCTACCTGTGACACTGCTGTACACCGACCGCTGACCCTACCACCACCCACACTCTGCACCAAGTAACGGTGTGCGTCGCTCCACATATCACCATGCTTTGTTGAGGATTACCCCATCCATTTCCGGTCCAGGGAAGACATGGCTTGGCCGTTCGGGCTGGACTGCTCACATGAGGCACAGGGTCAGACGGATTTGCATATGGCCATGTCTGAACTGGGGTGGTTGAGTGAGCTAAAGAATGATGATGGATTAAACCCAGATCAGTTGACTGGGGGGTGAGTGCTTGCAATGTTCAACACTCTGTCCATCATCTCCTTGTGTTTGCTTTGTTCGCCCTAAGTTGGCAGGGTATGCCCAGACGTGGGTCCCTTGCTCACTTTGCCACTGGATTCAAGCTCGCCTGGCTAATGAAGGCTGTTAGACCTAAACCGGTCCTAGGAAGCTTGTTTCCGGTCTAGGGAAGACATGGCTTGGCAGTTCGGACTGGACTGTTCCCATGAGGCACAGGGTCAGACGGATTTGCATATGGCCATGTCTGAACTGGGGTGGTTGAGTGAGCTAAAGAATGATGATGGATTAAACCCAGATCAGTTGCCTGGGGGGTGAGTGCTTGCAATGTTCAACACTCCGTCCATCATCTCCTTGTGTTGACTACCCCATCCATACCTGGTAATAACAGTAACACCAAAGTTCACCAACCCCTGCTCCATCCTCTCCCTTCCAGACCCTACCCTACCAATAGCATTGCAATTTATCAATTACCAACCCCTGCTTAACCCTGTCCTTTCCAGACCTCAAGCAACATTCACCCATGCACTTCACCCCAAAAGCCTTCTGGCCTTGCACAATCGTACACGTTCCCTACCCTGCACTAAAGTTTACCAGCTACCAGCGCCAACCTCGCACAGTCCTGCCAGATGCTGCGCTTTACATGCACCATCCATCAAACATCAGCCTGCTCTGATCACAGGCATTAGACCAACACTGTTAACTACCTCTAGTAATGTGCTCCATCCAGACTACCGGCCACCAACCCCTGTTGAGTTGTTCAGTAAGCCGAATATTTTCCGCATCATGTAGTGTTCCACAGGTCACAAGTCTGAGTCCTGTCAAAGTCAACTCAGCCTTCCAAACTTCGAAAGTATATAAATGGAGTACAAATACATTGGGATATAGTAACACTAGTTATTTACAATGCTTTGAAATTGCAGTATGAGGCGCTCTATAAAAAAGAAACTAATCCACAGGCTAAGTTTCATTGAACATTCTTCTGCCTTAACCTATGAGAGTTGATTCTAGCCACATTGCTTCCTTTCTCTGCATTGGCATCCAACATGCTCTTCCCTCTAGATGCCAATACGCCCCTTTTCTGGCTCATTACTTGCCTGCATCAGCCCTGGCATGCACAGGCCTACCCACCTGTTCACCTCCACCCTACTCTGTCAGCCATCCACAGAGCTCAAGACTCCCAGCACCATATGGGAGCAGCTCCAACATTCCAAATTCTCACTTTGCATTATGGGAGTTGTAGTGAGGGCCATCATAATAGAAGAGCAGCTGGGACACTTTCAGGGTAGGGCAGGCCTGTTATTTTACCGGGCATTTCCCGGTGGGCTGGGGCCATTGGAGAACATTTTGAAAACCCAGGGCCGCTCCTGGTGCCGCTGTCCCTCCCCTAGCTTCCGGAGTTTACTTCGCAGCAGACACATGGAGGCTTTCCTTTCAGAGAGAGGGCGCGAAACAAGAGAAGAGAAGAGACCAGAGAGAGAGGAATGAGATGGAAGGCAGGAGAGAGAATGCAAGGAGAGGACTGGGGCGGGCTTGTTTGAGCATTTTTTCCAGGCTGCTTTTGGCTCCCTGCCCTGCGACCCCTGCGTTTTATGGACAGCTTTCCTTTTACAGCATAATTTTATATATTAAAACAAAAGGCCTGACCTGCAAGATTGCACTAAATACTGTGTTTTTTCTTTCCCCGGATTATTTCTTTTTAAACATGAGCTACCCCTGGGGTCAGTGAGAGGCCCTGTGAGAGGCCCCTGGGGTCAGTGTGAGGCCGCAGTGCTTAATTTGTGCTGGTGGTTTCCAGGGCTCAGCACTGACACTTAATTGTCAGCTCTGGCTCTAGTGACAGTCCACCACACGGTGGCACTGTCTTCTTAATTTTGAGATGAGCACAACAACCACGTTTATTAAGTAACAATACATTGAAAATTAATAATAAAAGTCTTTCGTGCCACTATTATAGTTTTGTGTGGCCTGAAATAGTCTTAATTGTCACACATGTAGGACTGTGATGGTTAGGTATTATGTTGGTGCTGCAATTGACAGAGTTGGCAGGTATGGGTGGTGCAGACTGCAGTGGTCTTAGGAGAAGGGCCCTGGCACTTGATTTTTTACAAATTTAGCACTGGAGGCCCGTGAGAGGCCCCTGGGGGTCAGTGTGAGGCCCCGTGAGAGGCCCCTGGGGTCAGTAAGAGGCCCCGTGAGAGGCCCATGGGGTCAGTGAGAGGCCCGTGAGAGGCCCCTGAGGTCAGTGATAGGCCCCGTGAGAGGCCCCCGGGGTCAGTGAAAGGCCCCGCGGCCCCTTTAAAGCCTTGTGCCATGCGTGTACGCATCCCTTAGTCTATACTGGGGTGATAAGGGCTACACGTTATTTTACGTTAGTGCATTAAGATGGCCTGGAAGGGATGATGCACCACCGAAGCATTTGCCCCGCAGCCGCGCTGAGCTCGTGCGCTCCTTTTCTGTGTTTTATGGCGACGAGCATCCATTTGTTCTAATTATGAGGCGACTTCTAAGAAACTGCTCGTTAAAGGTGCGGGGAAGCAGCGGGCCTCCTGGAAGTCTGAGAGGTAAAACACTATGTTAGATGAGAGGGGGGAGGGCAGGGGGGAGACACGCTCCTCCATTCCTTCCCACCTCAACGAGGATCACGCGCAGCTCTCGATCCCTTGTCAAAAGCCTGCACCAATTATCGTCTGCCCGCCATTCCGCAGGCCGCAGAGGGTCGGGCCGGGGAGGGCGACGGTGGTGACGGGGCCGCTGACACGGAGTGTCACTATGTGACGCAATGTCAGACCGTGCTTACTGCTTTCTTCTGAGGTAGCCAGCCCATCTGTTGAAAGCACCGGAAGTCCTGAACTAGCTGCACGGAGTGGAAAGTGTGCCCTTGTCACGTGACGGGGGAGCCCTCTACTGCTGCGCTGAAAGTTGAATTATTCGGGCAGCCATGATGCCAGAGGAGCAGGTTCTGCAGTTTCCACCTGGGTTAAACATAACCAGAAGGATTTAACCTATACCTCAACACTCATCACAACTGAGACAAGTAGTATGGTACATGTTATTAACGTTTGTAGGGTGCATATCTGATATGAAGATGGCTTCTTGGCACTGTGGACAATCTGGTTGCATATTCGCACACCATCTTGAGAGTCCGCATCTACCAGAGCCTGGGCGATCTTATGGAGAGGTGTTTCAGGTCTGCTCAGACTCTATGGCTGTGCTGTATCCTTTGTGTGATGACAATATTGAGGAGTACCTGCAACTGTCAGAGGGGCATAGGCGGTCAGTGACATGTTAGATGTTTACGAGCAACCTTTTATTCACTGAGCTGGTGTGTATGATTTTAGAGAGGGAGGTTTAAGGCTGCTACTTGCTAACCTTTGACACGTTTGCAGTCGGATTTACCAATTCCACACCTTTCCACTCAACTTTGCCATCACTGCAAGAAACCCACCGGGAAGCAGCCAAGACACCACCAGCCATGCGAGTGACAACGCGATGCTACTCAACTGAAACAAACATAACCACAAAACGTATACCAGAATGAACTTATGTTATTTGTATCTGTAAAGGGCACTATTACCCACAAGGGTATCCTTGTAGGTGATTTAACAATTTCAGACCTCAACACACAAAAGAACAGCACCTCCAGAAGTAATGAACCAAGAATCAAGAACCATACATGTGGCAGTCTGGTGTTCTTTAACAATTCCAAGCATAATCATAACACCTTTAACCTAAACGCACTTGGATTCAACATCTCCACACCTCAACAAGCACTCACATTCACCGTTACTTTCACACAAACCAACAGAACACCCAGTGCAAAATGGATGGCAACAGGTTGCTTTTGCAACAGTGCTAAACTTAACACGAACATCTCAAGTGACACAACATCTAATACCCCACACACCCCTTTCTACAACACCCACTGAAACTGGTACGGTCAAATTTGCATCAACACTCTAGTACACAGCCAGCACAACAATTATGCCAACACAACACATAAGGAGCAACTCTACACTTTATACTGCAACTCACCCTTGAATACTCCACTACCCTAAAGACATTTTGCTCCGCTTAACCTTTTACTCTAGGACTTGGCAGTTTCCACCCTTGGGAACATGAGGACAACAAGAAGCCTTTCTATTGGAAGTGTACAATTGGATGATCTAACATTGGCTCAAATTAAATACTGACAAAACTGTAATAAATGATAGTCTGGGGCAACTGGGGCAATCAAAACCTCTGCTGACTTTCCCTTTGGCCAAAGGAGTTTTCTCCCTGTTCGCCACTGGGCAGTTCAATGAAAAGTCAGGGAACCAAAATTGATGCTGAACCTCTTGCACATTTTCCTCAAAAAAACATAGACCTATTTTTAGGTTTCGCCTGCACAGCACTTCCGCTGTGCTTGTGATATCTGTTGTTTTTTATATAAACTTAAAAGGGTCTTAAATCCCGCCCCCTCTCTTTCGTGGCTTTTCATTGGTTCCTGTGCTTGCCACTTACTTTACTCAATTTCAATTGGCTGTAGCATATTTTCCTGCATTTACCAATGCTTGTTCATCATCTGGTTCTCTTATTAGTTTCCTGTAGCCGAAATACTGTTAACATCTGCTTTGGTGGAACTATTTTTTCATACAGTTTTGTCTCTTTCTGCTTTTTTGTCTTGCTGCAGATATATATAGTGAATCTTATCACGAGGAGAGATTAAGTGATTTGCCTAGAACCACAGGATGTTGCTCTACCAAAATTCGAATCGGGATCCCCAGCTCTCGAGTCAGCAGCTCTGGCCGCTACGCCACATCCTCCCCACTCCTGCAATACTTGTAAGAGAGCTCTTTCCAGCTCATTATTCATTACATAGGAGAAACCGATGCATTAGCAATGCTTGTTATACTTCTTCCGTCAGAGAGTAAAAAAAATGGCCATATCAGCACTCAGTGTTTCCTGCCTTGACCTTTGCAACAATCTGTACTTATTTCTTAAAACATCGCTTAGATGTTGGTTATGGTTGTTCAAAATCAAGCTACATGGTTGTCTCTAAGAGCCTCCAAGTATCCCAACCAATCCTGCATTAAAAACACTTTGATGACGCCCTATATGTGCTTGCATCATTTTTCATGTCTTATGTATTGTACATAAACCCATCTAAGGACAGCACCTACGTTTCTAACTAACCGGTTACGTAAATACTGTTCCTCAAGATCTTTTCGCTTTGCCATTCAGGCACCATTTAAAATTCTGAAATTTCACAGAATCTGGTTGAGTGGCTGGGCTTTCTCTCTTCGGGCTCCTTCCATGTGGAATCGATGACCAGCCAACTCAAAAACAATAGAAGGGCACTTGTGCTTCAGGAAGACACATACAACTTGGCTGTTTGCACAACATCTGGCTTCATCCTGTTTGTGCTGCTTCTCTAAACCTTTTAAATTCTAGCGCCAAAAGCCCCATGGGAGAAAGTGTGCCTTACATCCAAGGTAAAAGCCTTCCGACTCATCTTTCATCCAATCTGATACTTACTTTCATATTTCACTATTCGAATTCACCACCAATACTTTATGGGTTCCGGAGTAGCTTGCTACTCGCCGAAAAAGCGCTTCAATATGCCATCAGGGGTAGCAAGCGCTTTATAAATGCAAACCTTTTTCCCTCTTCTATCCTTCCACTATCCTTCTCAATCTAAATAACTGACTAACATCAAACTACTTTCATATTTAACTATACTAATTCACCACTAATCCTTTATTGGTTCTGAGTAGCGTGCTACACCCCGAAAAAAGCCCTTTGACGCCTTGTATGGGGTAATAAACTCTATATAAATGCAGTTACAATACAATACAACTATACACACATCATAAAAACAAACACTAACATTGCCATTCAAAAATACATAAGTATTCACAGGACACCAGAACCTAACGATGTACTGCAATCCACTCTATGTGAACAAGGAAGCCAAGAACTATACAGAAAATAACAGCTTGGACAGACAATACAATAGCAGACGTGTGCTAGATGCACACTTGTGAAGCAACCTAACTTAAGGAGCAGGAGAGAGGCTACTGTGAATCTCTTCAGCCCCCTAAGGCTCAGAGAACCCTTGGACTGCTACAGCTGGACGACTTCAGCGGGCAACTGAACCCCGCCAGATAAGAGATCCAGAGTGTCGGAGCCTCAAATATTTGTACACTACACCCTGTGGCTGAGCACTGCTGTCTCTGGGAGCTGTAGCGTTGACAGCACTTTCAGCCTCGTCAGATCCTGTGATGGAATAGACCACTCCTCACACTCCAGTTCTGCAGGCGGCTTCTTATTACCTGTGCAGAGGGTCTGCATGGCGTAGATTGATACACATGGAGGTTAAGTGCACAGGGGCAGTAAGTGCTATATGAATGCTCCAATACGAGTTCTTGGCCAACCAGCAGTCATCCCCAACTGGTACTTCGAAATGCATAACCTATTATTAGAAACACTTCTTTACCAAACCATGTGATCTTGGGCAAAGAAGTAACTCTCTGTACTGCATTTCCATTTAGGGTTTAGAACATATAGGGCTCTTTGAAATGAGCTAGACACCAGTGTGATCCGCACATTTACCTACCCCTATCCCCCGCCGCCTCTTCGTTGCCCTAGCCATGAGTCCATGCATCACCCCAGACTTTAACCAGCCTGCCTCTAACTGGCAAACAGAAAGAGGAAAGGATCTGTGGTGCAATCCGGAGGCCCAGTAGTGTGAGGGCTGGGACAGCAAGGAGGCAGCTGTCTTGGGCACCACAGACTGGAAGACAGATCCCACTTACCAGGTTGCCTACGCTGCCCACAATACCTGCACTTCTAACCAAAACACACAGGAGGACACACTTTTTCCAGGACAAAGATTACCAGCAGATGCATATAACAAAGAGATACTGACCACTGGCGCCAAGAATGAGGCAAGAAAATACAAGCGTGCACACGCACAGCTAAAGCTGACAGAGTGTCACTGCGACAGGAAGATAGCCAACCTATCCACACCTGAGACAGGCATCTCGCTGATTTGTTTTCTTCCTCCCTCCGGCTTCTCGATCTGTCTCAGCTTGTCCCGGGTTTCATGCCACCCTGGTTCACATCCCACTGCCTCTCCCAGCTCTCTACATGTCATCAGCAAGAGACAAAACAAACTCCAGCCTCTTCCTCCCCCCCCCCCCCCTTAAAGCCTCCAGCCATGTATAGCTGTGCCACGGCCTGGCCCAGATTACCTTTGGTTTGGACGAGTTCACAATGGGCCTTGTGTTAGGCAAGTGCGGGCTGGTGCCTGCATCCTGTCTTGGGTGTGATGCATCCCGAGTGTGCAGTATCCAGTGTCCTCAACCCCTTCACCGGCGCATTCCCTGCCCTCATCCACCCTCACACCTCACTGGCTCTGGAGAGGGCTTGTGGATCCCGATCGGTGGGCACAATAGGGCCAGGAGTCTGCGTAAATGATGTGGAACCCAAAACAACCTTCTGATTGTGGAACCACCATAGGGCATGAAGCCCTTTGGCTGTCGCACCCCACTGTCGCGCCATGCTCCTCTTCAGTATACATTATTGTGCATACATTTATGGGTTTTTTTTGTTTTACTAGAAGAAACATGTTCATTCTCTCCTCGGTGCCATGTGTCTACCATTGACAAACTTGACTTGGAATTGCTTTCATTATGAAAGTTTGATGTTCCCGTCGTAAGTAAGTGAGTAGGATTTCTTCTAGCTTCAGCTTGTGCAATCTATGCAATGAAGGGTAAGGTTTAATTGTGCTTGCACTTATATTTGAATGTCCTCCGTTGCTCATAGGTCTACAACGGCTATTTAATTGCCTGTAAGTTTTTGTTTTAGTCCGTCTGTAGGAAGCTCTGAAGATTGTGCACCAGGCGGATTCATTTGAACAATCCCTATGGCTACAGGGGTAGCTAGTTACACGTCAGTAGCATGTGACTGGCACTAACTCAACCCAGCAGGCATTTGATGCTCACTGGAATGTTATGCAGTGCTCGTGTTTGCCCGTGGACCATTCCATTTCTGACTAGGTGTTCAATGCGCCTTCTAATAGTGTTGCGGATATTCGACGGCCACGCATTACATCAAATAAACACAGAACCAAAAAGGGACCCAATTAAAAGTGTCCCTTTAAAGCCTGGAGGTTACATGACAGCTAGGATGTGGCCTAAGGGCTAGAGCAGTGGACTTCGAAGCTGGGGACCAGATTCGAGTCTCAGCAGGGACGTTCAATATCCTGTGATTCTGGGCAAATCACGTAATCTCCCCGTGCCTAACGAAATGAGTGTGTTCACATCTGATGCTCATGTAAAGCTCTCCGATAAGTTTGTGTTATATAAAACTATGAATTTTTAAAAAAAGTACAAGAACAAGGTTTTCCAGAATCTTCCTGAACATGGCTCCTTCTCTGTTTTGACTGGAGAACTGAACTGGGCCTGTTCCTGACAATGGAAGGACGCTGAAAGCAGCCAACTAATTCACCACTAATCCTTATGGGTTTTGGAGTAGCGTGCTACTCGCCAAGAAAGTGCTTCAACACCCCATATGGGGTATAACAAGCGCTATATAAATGCAAACCTTTTTTCCCTCTTCTATCCCTCCGCTATCCTTCTCAATCCACATAACTGACTAATATCCACCACTCATATTACTTTCACATTTCACTATACTAATTCACCACGAATCCTTTATGGTTTCGGAGTAGCGTGCTACTCGCCGAAAAAAGCGCTTTAACACCCCATCAGGGGTAACAAGCCGTATATAAATGCAAACCTTTTTCCCTCTTCTATCCCTCTGCTATCCTTCTGAATCCAAATAACTGACTAACCTAGCCACCACTCATATTACTTTCATATTTCACTATTCTAACTCAACACTAATTCTTTATGGGTTCCGGAGCAGCGTGCTACTCGACGAAAAACATTTTGACACCTCGTCAGGGGTTTTAACCCCTATATAAATGCAATCACAATACAATACCTGCTTCCTGTAGGTGGAAAGGCAGTTCTGTTAGTGACAGTCCTCTCTTTTTGACTGCCATTTTATCTTGTACAATAAGGTCGAAGATGAAATAAAGATACAACGAAATATTAGGAAAAGACAACGTACTGGTACCCCTTTTGTACTTTTGGATGTAAACCCTATGTTCTCATGACACCAAATCATAAACCTCTGCTGGGGAGCACAATCCTGATCACCACTTACTGCACCCAAAAGTCACTGGGCCACTTCCAGAAAGAGTAATTCAAGGGGTGTAAGGATAAGGAAGGAGGTCAAAATATTAAGAGGTCAGGCAAAGCAGGGATTTTTGAGACCCAAATAAGGAACACTTTTGTTATTTAAATCAAGAACCCATTAGTGTCTTAGCCCTGGGTTTCTCTCATTTATCATTTTAGGTAGTGTCCTTCCTACATGGAGTAACTATCCTGAACTTGTATGTGTTTATAGAGGAAAAGGATATATGTCAATGATAATAAGGGATAGGAAAGAGAGAGGGGGAGAGAGAGAAAGAGGGAGGAAGAGTGTGAGAGAAGGGGAGAGAGAGAAATAGGGAGGGAGAGAAAGAAATGGTGAGAGAGAAAGAAAGAAAGCAAGAAAGAAAGAAAGAAAGAAAGAAAGAAAGAGAGTGACATAGAGAAAATACAAGAGGGGGGGATTAGGCTAGAGCAATAGAAAGAGTGTGAGAGAATCAAGTCAAGAGAATTTTTTTAAAAAGCTCCAGGTAGATTGGCGAACTGAAGGTGTGAGAAAGAAAAGGAGAGCATGTGACGGCAACAGAGGAAAGACAGTGAGAAGTACAAAAGGAAATAAGAACTAGAGTTCAAGGGAGTGTTTGAAAGACCATGAGACAGAGCAGAAGAGAGCGCACATAAGTAGTAGACATTCCGATAGTAAGAGACAAGGTAAAGGAGAAACAACGTCAGCGTGAGGGAAGGGGATTGAAGGCAAGAGGGAGAGAATATTAACAGAGAACATGCGAAGGAGGGTAAAAGAGAAAAAGTAGTCGTGGATACAGTGCATAACGTATGCACTAGGCTATGGAGAGAGCAGGACTCCCCCACCCGGCCCCTCCAGCCCGTCCACAGTCTGACCTCGGGAAGTACTTCCTGTCTCACCTTCACTCTCTAGCTTTCACCGGCTATGTCTCTTAATGTAGCATAGGTGTGAGAGAGCGCGAGGGAGTGAGATAACTACTTATCATACTGAAAAATGAAAGCGGTCATGAAAAGACTGAGATAGTATTTGTGAGAATATGAACAAGAGAGAGTGA
This sequence comes from Triturus cristatus, assembly GCF_964204655.1. Classification (NCBI taxonomy): domain Eukaryota; kingdom Metazoa; phylum Chordata; class Amphibia; order Caudata; family Salamandridae; genus Triturus; species Triturus cristatus. The sequence goes on from NC_140583.1 coordinate 1,071,977,682, forward strand.
GCATGTGAGGTAAAGCAAGAAGAGGGGTCAAGAGAAAAGAAGTTAAGAATGAAGGAGTCCGCAAAAAAATATGAGTGAGTGGAGGAAACAAACGGAGAGAGCATAAGGAAAGAAAATAAGAAAGGAAGATTGTAGCGTATCAAAAAGGTTAGGAACAAGAAAGGAGCAAGATCAGGTGAGAGCGCGAGACTAGGGAGAAGCAAGAGTGGAGGGAGAAGTAGGACGGGGAGGGAACTATGACGGGGAAGAGGGGAGAGGAGAAAGAGGGACGAAGAGCGCGCGACGGCAATTGAGAGGAGATTAACACTGAGCGAAGGAAAGAAAGGGAGAGGGGTTCTAGAGAACAGGGAGAAAAATACTCGACTCCATCTTGGCACCTCTCCCCCTTCCCTCTCAATGCGCCCTCCTCCTCTCACCACTCACTGGACGGTCCCCGCGGGGAGGGCTGTGCTATTCTCTTCCAAAGCCGCTTAGTCCTTTCGCCAGACACTCACGGGTCACCGGAGATGGCTCGGGTGCTACCACGTGCAGAGCAGAGGGGTGATGGCTGGTGCCTGGAGCGCTCACTCCCAGGACCACCCGCATGGTTCATGAGCCCCCGCGCGCCCTGTTCAAGACGGTTTATGTGTGAAGGGGTCTGAGTCAGGAGAGAGCAAGACTGCCCCCCACTGCCCAGTCCGTCCACATGTAAATATCACATGTTAGATGGGTTTCAGGACTCCGACTCATCGCCGTTTAGCATCTATCTGAACGGCCTGCCTCAAGTCTGACCTCAAGAAGTACTTCCTGTCTCAAGACTTGGACTCCAGACCAGAACACACACCAGCGTCATTAGTACGATCTGACATACGGAGCAAGTGCTTTAAATGGGCCGGGTCGGTATTGTACCTGCACGTCTTCATTTTGAGAGGGAGTATACATGCCCTTGTCATCAGAGGTACAATACTTGCACTTGAGTACCATCGCTTCTCAGAAGAAAGCAGGTACTCTGGTACTGTGTGCCTGCACTTTTATGTTTTCATTTCAAGCACTGCCGAGAGCCCAAGTACAATGAAGCCAAAATACCTTCACCTTGCCCTGGAACACTGCAGATACGTTATCACCTCATTCAATCCCACATGAAGGTTTCCTAATCGTGTTCCTTGCCCATTCAGTTTTTGACCTCTCTGCGTAGACTATAGTCAGAACTGTCGTTTGACTTGGTGCTGCCCACAGACAGTTTAGACGTGGAAACGCTTTCTGCTCCGATTGTGAAATAAAATGGCCGCATGCACGCATCCGGGATTACTGTGTACACAGGGATGAAAGAAATAAACTCCCGCGAGGACGCGCCTTAGCCCAACACCCCTAGGTTTGCTTGTTTGCCCTGGGCATCCTGCCTAGCCTCGGGTGTTTCGCAGGCCCCCTCTCGTGCAGTTTGCCCCCTGCACGCTTCTTACGCAGACGCAGGTCCTGTAAAGGTCTCCCTCAGGCAAACACCGAGTCTGATGCAGGGCTCCGCCGCCGCCCAGCTCTGGCTGCACCGCGGTTTTCCTCCAGCCTTTGGCCTCCTCCACAGCCGTAGGTGCCCGCTTGTAGAACCTGCCTGCCAGTAGCGTAACCAGTGTGTCAAAAGCCCTAGTACACGGAAGGGAACGGGCCCTCTCGCGGGTGTCTGAATGATATATTACAACAATAATCCGGTCTCACAGGGTCTCTCAGGTCTCTGGGCCCGGTGCACTGCACCTGCTGCACCAATGGAGGTGCGCCCCTGCTCCCCCCGGGTCTCCTGCTTAGGCTCCGGCGCAGCGAGCGAATGGTACAGCGGGTGGAGTGGCACTGGAGATGTGGGTGGTGGGGGCACTGTACAGCAATTAGAACAGTCTTTTTATATCCAACTGGGGACTCTGGACTACCATTTCCTCTCCTTGCATTGGGGCCCATGGCAGCCTTGCTCCCACTGACCCCAGCCCCCCTCTCAATCCCCCCCCCCCCCCCACCCTTACGCTCCAACAGGTCTCTTATCCAGCTGTGGGGCACAGAAGGTCTCCTCCCACCCGCGAGCCTGCGACAGTGCTCCTGCCCAGCACTGTGTAGGTCTCGGGCCTCCTTTCCAGCCTTGGGGGTCACGGAAATTACCCCTAACTCTGGTCCGCCTTCTGGTCATGTGCCTGTGTACATCCGGTCTCTGCGTCTCCAGCCCTGCCCTGTGTATGTCCTGACCGTCAGTCACCCCTGCGTCTTCTCACAGCAGCCCCTGGCCAGCTTTGGGTGTAGATGGCACCTCTCTCCCATTCACAGCTTGGCCGCTGAGCCTGGCCGCTGTCCCTGTGCCAGACTTTGCTTTCCAGGGCAGCAGCTGGTAGAAACCCCTATCTGCGTAGGATGGCGCTATGGAACCGGGCCAAGGGCACACTCAATAGCAAATACTGTACTACTCCGAGGAGGTGTCAGTGCGGAGGCGAGCCCAGGGGAGAGACACAAACACTTACCGCAAAGGATCAAAACCAAGGTCGACACTCTTTCAACCGCACGCCCTACATGGAGCAGCATGCCGCCCGAGTAGGCAGGTCTTTGAGCGTCTCGAATAGGGATAGCAAGCGCTATAAAAAATGATGCAACACAGTGCATGCAGGGACCGACGGAAGAATCCTGACACCAGCACAGAACGAGGGAGGCCCTTCGATTGAGACCAAGACATACACAGGGAGCCCCTGACACCAGGACAGTCAGAGCGAGCCTTTACACCAGGACAGATGGACAGAGACTGCCACACCAACCCAGGGCGAAGGAACCCTTCTGCGTGACACCGACCCAAGCACAGTGTGAGGGAGACCCTCTCGCCAGCACAGTGTGAGGGAGACCTTCTCAGCAGCACAGTGTGAGGGAGACCCTCTCACCAGCACAGTCTGAGTGAGGCCTTTACACCAGGACAGATGGACAGAGACTGCCACACCAACCCAGGGCGAAGGAACCCTTCTGCGTGACACCGACCCAAGCACAGTGTGAGGGAGACCCTCTCGCCAGCACAGTGTGAGGGAGACCTTCTCAGCAGCACAGTGTGAGGGAGACCCTCTCACCAGCACAGTCTGAGTGAGGCGTTTACACCAGGGCAGATGGACAGAGACTGCCACACCAACCCAGGGCGAAGGAACCCTTCTGCGTGACACCGACCCAAGCACAGTGTGAGGGAGACCCTCTCGCCAGCACAGTGTGAGGGAGACCTTCTCAGCAGCACAGTGTGAGGGAGACCCTCTCACCAGCACAGTCTGAGTGAGGCGTTTACACCAGGACAGATGGACAGAGACTGCCACACCAACTCTAGGCGAAGGAGCCCCTCTGCGTGACACCGACCCAGGCACAGTGTGAGGGAGGCCCTCTCCCCAGCACAGTGAGGGAGCACGTCACTCAAGTACAAACTAAGTGAGCCCTGACATCACCACAGACCAAAGGAGCCCCTTAGACCAGCACAGACCAAGGGAGACCATGTGCTCGCTCCAACACATTCTGAGGGAGACGCTGAGCTCAGCAAAGCATGATGGAGCCCTCTACCTCAACGCACACTGAGGGAACCCTGAAGCCAGCGCTGAGTGAGAGCGGTTCTGACTGAGTGTGCCGTCAATGCCTTCTGAGGGAGACCCTGGCTCAGTAGAAAGAAAGGGGAGTCTTTTGCACCATCAGATACTAAGAGAGACCCTTTGTAGACCTCACGTTTTAGTGAGGAAGATGGAGACCCTCGATCAGAGTAAGTTAGCCCAGCAAAGTCCAAGGGAGACTCCTCACGAGCTTAGGCCTCTAATAACCCCTCTCCCCTCCCCTTCGGGGGTGGGTGCTAAGGTTTAAGCTTAAAAAGATTTAACCTACAGGGCATAGATAATTTACAAACCTAAGACAGCAGAGCTATCTATAAGGTAATGCAACTCTGACGTGCCTAAGCACTTAAACGAAGAGCTTCCAAGATTGCCCATGGGCGACATTACCTGCAGGCAGCAGAGTGACTCGTGGCACACTGCACCGCATGTAGCGCTTTCGCTACACATGGCGTCCGCGCGGTCTCTGTGTCTCATCATACATGCCCTTCTCTCAGTCCTTCCACAAAACTCCCACATTGTCGACATCTGGTCGCGATTGCGCCACATTTCCTCCGCGCAAGCGAAACAACCTTCTGTCCTGGCAGGCCTCACCAGGAGGAGACGGGATTACTGGAAAAGGCTGCAAAACACATGGAATACGTTGCAAAAAAACAAAGGCTGGCCTGTCAACTAAACAATCTGGGCGATGCTCCGAGAGCCTGTGTCGTGAGCACACTGCGCGACTCACCAGCGCACACGGGGCAGGCGATGCCCAGCGCCGAGATTTGAGGTGCCAGCGCTATGCCACATTCTGCAGAGGCGACCCCCTAACACCTCCTCCTCCACCCCGCCCATGCTTCGAGATTTCTCAACCGTTAATACGCGAGATCTAAATTCACCTCACTGAGTCACTGCACGAGACTGTTTAATCTGCCTCACATGAGCATTAAGAACGAACCCCCGGCCTTCATCGCCCCCACCCCAGACTGTTTGAACAGATTCCCACTACTGAAATATTAACAGCTTTCCAGTAAAATATTCAAATATTACCGAGTCAGAAGAGAGCCCAAGTCAGAATCAGTCTTTCTCCAACGAGTGAGGACAGATTCCGTCAGAGAAAGCGAGACAGCTACCCCCCCCCCCGAACCCTCCCTTAAAGAGACAGCCTCTCTCCAGTGACCAACGACCCATCGATCCAGACAGCCTCACTGCTGTGACCTGTTAGAATATTCCTTCAGGGACAGCCTCTCTACTTTGATCGACAGTCCATCCTTCCGAGACAGGCTCTTTCCGTTGACAACCTTTATATTGCTTCTGAGAGAGCTTTTCTCATTTAATCAGAGCTCCATCGTATCAGAGGCTGTCTCTTGTGGGTCTAACCCGTCACAGACGGAATCTCTGCAATGACCTTAAAGCTACATCCCTGTAGAAACAGTTCCTCTCCATTCACTGACAGTCTGTCCCTTCAGAGACAGTTTCTCTCTCCGGTCACTAGCAGTCTATCCCTTCAGAAACAGTCTCCCTCCAGTCACTGACAGTCTGCCTCTTCAGAGACAGTTTCTCTCTCCGGTCACTGGCAGTCTATCGCTGTAGAAACAGTCTCTTTCCATTCACTGACTGTCTATCCCTTCAGAAACAGCCTTTCTCCAGTCATCGGCATTCTGTCCATTGAGCAAGAGTCTCTCCCATCAAGTGTCTGTCAGTCAGTCCCTTCAAGAGACACCCTCTCTTCAGTTGTCAGAGTTCATCTAGTTTCATTGGTCAATGAAGAAAACGTCAGAGGGACTCCTTGTCATCAGACAGCCACTCTCCAGTTTCTGACAGCCCCTCTCGCACTACTCACCCGTGAGGGTCTCAAGGCACTGGTGGGGAGAGGGGAGGTGGGGTGTTGCTCCAGATCAGCCAAAGAGCCAGGTCTTGAGGCTCTTCCTGAAGGTGTGCAGGGTAGGGGAGCATCTGATGTTGACTTGGAGTTCGTTCCAGGCCTTTGCCGCGGCGTGGGAGACAACTGTGGTTCTGCGGATGCGTGGGGTTTCTGCTAGGGCGAGGTATTTTGAGAAAAGCTCTCCCACTGCCGGAAAGTCTGTCCATTGCCGATTTCTCCCCATTCTTAGCCCATCCTTCCCGAGACAGTCGTTAGAGTGTCTAGTGACAGTCCAGTGGCCGGCAGCCTATCCCCTGCAGTAACCTCTATTGACAAAGGGGCAACCAGAGACAGTTTTCTCTAGCAACTAACTATCCGTTAATTGTCTGCCCCCTTGTTAGTGACTGGTGGTCTATTAGTTCCTTAGTGACTGAACTGAGGGCTACCACGTTTGGAATGGATGTCTCTCTCATCCTCTTTGCGGCCTAGCCTTGAGCCTAGACACCCAGTCTCCCACAAAGGGCCGCGCGAGGCAGTCCTGCATCAAGTCATTCTTTAAAGGCCACCTTCAGACTGGCCTTGCAAGAAGCTGTGAACCTGTCAAGGGAGAGGAGCCGAACCCACTTCATACATTTTTTAATTTCTACCCCCAAAAAGTTACCTTTTTGTTTGGGAACACGACTGGATCTGAGTGAAGTAACTGGAAGTTGGACTATCACGTTAATACCGTTTTGACATCACTGAAAATAATGCCCCCATCACAAACCGCTTGCAATGTTATAGATAAGTAAGCCTCCAATTCAGGAAGGAATTTGGCAGATAACCTCAAAACTAGCTTTGTAGCAAAGCGATCGAGGAATGAATCGGTAAGGTTAGACACCAACCATAATGCACAAGTATCTCCTGAGTTTCAGGTGGATCGGCATGGAGACGTTCACATCCTTTATGTGTGTGGATATGATGAAACCTCCACTTGCAGCACCAGGTTGACATCTTGAAATGTTGTCAACTTAATGTGCCGGGCTTCTTTGTGATAGGACGGAAACAGGGATTAATCCTCGACTTACCTCTGCCACTGATGCCTCTACGGTTCAAACGGGCTATAGACACTGGTCTTCTTCCAGTAGGAGAGATGGAGAGTCGTGATTGGCTTTTGTGTTTTTAGGTTTTTCGATTTCTTTTATGGTCTCTAACACACCGTTGTCTAAGGTCCTTTTTAGGTCGAGCCTGGGCAGTGCATGCGCTGCTGCGAGGCATGCAGTAGTGGAGTATGTTTTGAAGCCCCGCCCAATCTCTGCCTATATTTGTCATTGGCTTGTGTCACTGGCGTTCATAAACACTAGCTTATGAGTCGTTATTAGGCTTGTCAGTTCCTCATTGGTACCGCCTTGCCTGCATTTGTAGCCTCCCATGGCGACTATCCCCTTTACTTCTGTTGCAACACAGTATGGCTTATTTAGTCTTTAATGGGTGTTTCCTACTGAAGGCACGACGTGCTTTCCTCGCCATGAGCGCTTTCAGTTTCCAGCATCCCCTAAAATGAGGCCGCTTCTTTGAAGTGAAATAGATCTCGCATTTACAAGAGTTTGAGTTATTGCCATTGTACATGACAATAGCTTAAACTCTTGTAAATGCGAGACCTATTTCATTGCAAATGCTTGTTAGAGTTCCACCAATGGGATAAACCATCAACATATGATAGCTATCCCTCACACCAAGTCCCCTAGGCTACAATGCACTCATAATATGGCAGATAGGACATCAACCTCATTTGTAATGGAGTATCCTGTCTATCAAACTCTAAATATGGCCTTAAGGAATACAGTCCAACCTACCCCAAAAAGTTGTCACATGTATCGGCATGTATCCCTGGTCACGGTTTAAGCCGAAATGCCAAGGCCTCTACATCTTTCTCTTTATCCTCAAAGGTACGATCTTTGACGTAGCATGGCTTGTCTCAAGGAGCTGAACTGAACGTATACAGATCTTGGCTGGTAATGGTACACAACTGACCACTGCTGGGATGGAGTGGTGTCGCAAAGAAAACAAAGATCTAGTTTTTTAGAATTACAAGTCAACTTCTATCCATTTTTAGGTCGAGCCTGGGCAGCGCATGTGCTGCTCTGTGCTATGCTGTATTGGAGTATTGAATAGAAGCCCCGCTCACTCTCTGTCCATATTTTTCATTGGCTTGTGTCATTGTCCTTCGTAAATGCTGGCTTCTGATTCATTAATAGGCTTGTTATTCCCTCCTTAGTACCGCCTTGTCTTCATTTGTAACCTCCCATGAGAACTGGCCCTTTTACTTCAGTTGTTACACGGTACGTCTTTTTTAGTCTGTAAGCACTATTTTCTTTAATGTGTTTCTCCTACTCAAGGCGCAACATGCTTTCCTGCAACATTCAGCGGGCCATGCGTGCTTTTACTTTCCGAGCAGCCCAGGACAATGGCGGCCTGCTTCTCTGAATAGGTCTCGCATTTACAGGAGTCTGAGCTATTGGCATTGTAAATGACAGTGCCTTTCATTTATGTGTTAATTAGCAAAACAGATAAATAAAAGGCATTGTCATTTACAATGCCAATAGCTTAAACTCTCGCGAATGCGAGACCCATTGCATTGCAAATGCTTGTTATGTCTTCATTGTGAAACTCTTCCAAGCTCCCTCCTAGAGAAGTTGTGGCCTCGTGGAATACACATATAACACACCTTGTGGAAGTCTATCCACGAAAACCACTGGTGACACTTGAGGCAAAATTCCAATGGTGCTTTCTGTGTTCTCGTCCATGACAAAAGAATTAGAAACTACAAATAAAATAAACCTTGAAGTCTTTCTCATGCAACCTAAACTGTAGAGTCTCTAAGTCTAAATACACAATTCGAACCGTTCATATCCCAAATTATAAACATTTTTGATCTTCCCAATGACACTCATGATCATAAACCCGACAGCGGGATAAAATAACCCAATACCGGGACCAATGGCGTAAGGCAGTGCGCAATACAAGTCGACAAACCAGCATAACGGGGCCAAGTTTAAATTACATTGCTAAAACCTTGTTATATTTGCAAATTTTTTTCAAATTTTTTATTAATTTTCACCTGTGGGAGACTGGTTCACACAGAAAAGATCATGCTCAGATACATTTTCTGCTTGAACCCGCCACCTGTCAGTAACTTTTGTGACATTTGTACGCGATATATATACTCGTGTGAAAAAAATGGTCACACTCAATAGGAGCAAATCGCAGTTTGCTTTAAAAGCATACATTTGCTAAATTTTCCTGACAATTCATGAAAAAAAAAATATGCAAATACACCAACAACTGTCATTGCAGCCAAGCTAATGATTAACACTCAGCAATTTTAAGATTTAAATATCGAAGGTGTTATTTCTTGCACAATTCCTAGATTGCAGGATTAGTCACAGCATAGAAATCTATAACAGTTTCAAGCCGCAAAACTCTAAAGCCATTTATTGTTTTAGAAAACAACGATTTGCAAAGTTCATTATTTTGGCCTTTTTGCAAACCTTGCAAACATTACTGACATTCATTCACCACCTTTGCTTCTTTTTCCGTGCAATTTAAGACAATTTTCTCTACATTGGAAGCTATGTAGCTCTCTAATCAAACCCAGCCAACTTGGAAATGTTCGGATAGTTTCTCTCAGCAAGTTTACCTTTTATGGTGCTTTACTGTGCACGGGTACACAATAAAACGTTGTGAGGGAGAAGAAAAGTAACTGTCTTCAGCAAAGTGCATCCTTTGCAGAACAATTTTTAGCATCAAATGGGGAAATATGTGACAGAAATTGTCGCAAAGACGAGATTTTGATGCGAATGTGGCAAAGCAAAAAATGTAGCAATCTTTGGAAAGTTTTCCATAATTCTTAATGAAGGTTGCAAAAAAGAGTTGCAACTTTACACACCATAAAAACTCATGTTGTTCCCTAAGTAAGCCTAGTGTTTCGTTATGAAATTTCCAATCATACGTTTTCTGCTTAATGCCATCCCAATATAGCTTACAAAGTCACTGTAACACTTCCTTCTATAAGCTTTTTTATGATCAGGATGGCACTTCCGGGTCACACGATTGCACATTAATATGCCCAACTCTTTAACAAAAGGAACAACCTGTTTCCTTTTCCGCCCTAACCTGTATTTCAAATTGATGCTTTCTGCACATGATTAATGAAACGGCCCAACCCTGTCTCACTCAATCTTTGGAAGAAAAGCAAAGTGGCTGTGCTGCAAAACCTGGGATTAGGCATGCGAACGCAGCGTAAGCGCCACCGTGGGAAATCACGTTAGCGCTGTCCCTGAGAACCGCCACAGGACAATAAGGAACATTACATCATCACAGCCCTGAAGCATCTCCAGCCCTCGCCCTGAACTCCATCTTGGATCCTCTCCAGGTCACTGACACACTTCACACACCAATGCTTCCCTATGTGGAGCACCCCGCTCCCATACGCCAGCCCGATTCGTACCATTCACGCTTGTTGGTGTTAAAGGAGAGCGCATCAGGCAAAGAGGGCAAGCGATCAGCAAGAGAGGCTTCCAGCGAGCAGAAGAAAGTTAAAATCAAAAGGGAACACCCAAGCCAGCAGGAAACAACACACCTCCAAGTTAGCACACAAGAGATGGAGGACATGCTGAGAGAGCTGTTGCGGAACCCAAAGTATAGGAGATTATGGGTGCCCGCAGTCCCCAAAAGCTTGCAAAACCAAGAACGCAAAGATTTAAAAATTCAGAAACTAGTGGATACATTTTGGATCAACTCATTATTTTGAAGAATATGAGGTTAGCACTTACCAGTAACATTCACTTCCACCAACCAGGAGCGAGTCCCAATGGCGTTGGCCACCTCGCACTCGTATGTCCCTGCCAGGCTGTAGGTTACGGGTCCCTTGAAGAATAGAGTTGTGTTCTGGATCTCCACGTTTTCAGGAATGGTCCCGTTGATCCTGCAGAGATAGGAGGGTCTCATCACCATTGAAAACTAATATGTAACCGGGCTGTGATGTAAGAGGAGGAACTAGTCAGGTAAACCATCTACTTTGTTTCAAGAGTAAGGTGCAGGGTGGAGCAAACAGCTGAGTACATGTTCTTGCTTCCCACCCCTGTGTCACTTGTTCACACCGCAGAGAGGTGCCTAGTGATAGAGCACAATGGCCTCCAGGCGCCCTGCGCTGGAGCATGGATGAACTGAGATGTTGGTCCCAGCCCATGTTCTACCATCAAGAGTGGAACCAAGGGCCCTACCACTGCCAGTTACAGCAAGCACTCACTAGAGAGAGAGAGAGGGAAGTTTACAGAGCAACTACAAGTAATGCCTACTTGTAGTACATACAAACCTAAAGCTGATAGGCTCTGATCACAGCAGGTTTCAATAGCAATTCATATTATCTCCCTTGTTCCTCTATACTAATTATTAGCTGACGCTGTCACTGTTTGAGATCAATTTTAGTTTTTTTATTTTATTGATGCAACCCTTTCCCCACACTAAATAAGCTTCACTATAGGGGTACTTCTTCACCAGGACTAGATGGTGTTAGGTGGGCTCAACCACAGCTTATTTGAAAACGAGTTTGACTCATATCTTGTAGGTGACTGTGGCAAGGGAGGAGCAATAGCGCCAATGGCCTTAATGCATGCTAGGAAATTGGATTAGGTTGTAAAAGATTGCACATCCTTGTGGCGACGAGAGCTCCTCAAAGCTCTGGGCCCATGCTTCACTAATGATAGCTTTACATATGACAGTGGAGAATGTCTCTACCGTTTGTAGGTGGGGGTGGGCAAGTCTTTCCTCTATGTCTTCCTATACTTATAATTTGGGTCGGTGTCCAATATCCTACTGCTGGAAGTGGAGTGTGTCTCTTGTTTTTTGAGTGAGTCAAACTGAATGCTGTCTTCCACATTTAGAAAGATTAAACACAAGTTCCTATGGTCCCAACGAATATCGCTGTAGTCCCATCCATCCTTAAGAATGTCACAACAAAAGACAATTGAAATTCAAAGGGGACAAATGACACTGCCCACGAACCGCACCCCCTTTGCTGGTCTCCTGCACAAGCCTAATCAAAGTCCTCCTCGCCACATGTTTAATTCACCTACAGAAACATCACAGAACGGTCACTCGATAAATGAATAAACACAAACATTGTTAAGCAGCAGACCAATGCCTGGCCTCCTGTGCATATGACCACTTGGTAAAAACAAAGAAACGTGCAGACAAGGGAATCACTCAATGGGAAATTTAGACAATGCTTATTATAGACAACTGTGAACAGTAACAACACACTTGAAGATTCAAAAAGATGCGTGTACTTATTGTGGTAAACTACTTTGTATGAAAATGAATTTCACAAAGAGGCGCACATAAGAGAAAAAACAATTTTTTTCAAAATCTTCAAGAGTGTTACTTACCATTTAAATTTGTCTTTAATAAGCATTCTCTACATTTTGCATTGAATGTTCCTCTTGTCTGCATTTTTATTTGATTTACTTATACCCAAGCTCCCAGGGGGTTACTGGGTTGCCCTTGTTCATGTGGAAACTGTGATATCCACTAGCTGCCTGATACCAACAATCTGCTCAGCGGCTTCCCTGAGGCGGGACGGAACCCACCCTAGTCACCATCAAAGAAGAGCCACTGGAGTCCGAGGGCCGTGCAGATGTTCGGATAGTTCTAGGGGTCTTGGTACAATTGAACATCAACCACAAGATAAGGCTCAAGTGCATGGCAACAATCACAGAGAGTGAAGGGACTCCCTAGCCACACCAACTTTTTCTTAAACAACCAGTTACGAAGGCTCCTATCGAATGATATCACATGAGTCAGGACCCACACTCAGTTCACACGGCACTACATGGCTTCCGCCTTAATTATCCGAGCCAAGGTTTTCAAGCCTTCCCTTTAAGACAGGTCACTGATGTCTAGGGGCGTAGCTATCGACAGTGCAGCAGGTGCATGGCACCAGGGTGTTAGAAACCCAATGCACCCAAATTATGGCTCTGTTTTATTGTCCAGCTAGTAGACAAGGTTCCATTTAACCTGCGTGCACCAAGGCGCCATTGCTTGAGTCAAACTCCCTGAACCTACAAGTCATCGACAAGCCAAACACAGAACATTAATCAAAAGGACCACTTGTCTGTTTTTTGACTCTCTGGAAAGCCCTTCGACATATCTCAGACCTCAGGTGGGCCAACTAAAGTTTAACCGAGTATTGAAGACCCATCTCTATCACTACATCTGATCTAACTAGGAAAGGGTGCCGCTCATGTCCCATACACAGCTCGTCCTCACAGCCTCGCTGCTTTACATCACTGCCTCTGTGAGTTCCTATACCCACCTTAACAGCTAAACACACAAGACCAGTTTCGCCTCCAACGATCCAGTTGGAAGTGGAAGGTTTCCAGTATGTTTCTTGTCCACTTGAATCCTCTAGTTATGCATAATTTAGTCAACCCTGTCATATAATTTGCTCTACCCATGCCACATAATTCCAGTGGCCAATCATAGATATGGGGGACAGAAATGCCCACTTCTCATCTCAGGTAGTTGGAAGTAAAGCTTTTGTACACCATGTGCTGGAAAGCACTATCCTTCCAAAATCATCAGCAGAAAGGCGCGGGGCGCTGTCCGCCGCCGCAGCTGTGGGCGAGACCCGAAAGCACCCCTGTGCATGAGCAGGCCAGTGCTGGGATAATTGGCTGTTTTTCTCTCCTCCAGCAGCACAAGTGGGTGAGGCTGTCGTAGGTTAAGCAGAGAGGCTGGTCTCGATCCTACCCTTGGCATTTGAGGAGTGAATCACCATGCCCCTAATGAGCATTAGATGGGTGTCGGAATAAATTTTACGTTGCCACCGCTCGGCTTCCAGGGTCTCATTCCATCACTCATGGCCCCAAAGCAAGGATGGAGATAATCAGGCTTATTTATTACTGGAAAAGGCCATCTGAGTGAGTAACCCTCCCGCGCAGAGCCTGGAGGTGGCTGTAAAGGCAGCAGTGAAGGATGAGGGCAGGAAGGCTGGGATTAGAGCTGGGGAAGCGCTGCTGAGTAATAAAGAAGACAGAGTGCGGACTTTCAGAGGGAGCAGAGGGAGGGAGAACTATTAAGGGGAAAGAGAAGGCAAACTATCTGATGGAGGGACACAGTATGGAGCTAGCAGGAGGGGAGACAGTGACGCCGAGGGTAGGAGGCAGAAAGGCTAGTGTGAGATCATATGCAGACAGGGTGGGTGGACGAAAAGGGCAGAAGCGAACAGGTGAGACGACAAGAGAGCTTGACCAGGACAGGTGCGAGAATGAGACGGCAGGACATCAGTGGTGCAGTGGAGAGCCTGAGTGAGGAGGGGAAATGGAAACATGGAAAAGGAAACTAAAAAGAACATAAGGGGGCAGGGGAAGAAAGAAGGAACGTGCAACTAATAAGAGTAAATAGGAGAAGAAGAAAGAGTGAAGTGAAGAAGGCAACGAAAAAAGAGAAAAAAGGTTGATGGGAAAAGGCATGAGCTGAAAGAAGGAATGCAAAAGAGGAAAAAGGATAAAATGATGAAGCAACAAGGGAAAACAAAATGAACAGTTTTGTAAGGAGGAAGGGTGGGCAAAAAGAAAAGGCAAACAAATAAAAAAGAAGAGGTTATAACATAGAAGCGTGATCAGAAAATCAAAGCACAGCATGATGGTAAACTGGAGGAAAATGAATGATCAAAACAAAGGGAGACAAAAAGGGAACACACAAAGAAAGGCAAAGGAAAGGGAAACAGGCCGAGACCAGATGAGTCTGTAAGCAAATGGCTTTGACTGTGGATTTAGAAAACGAAGCCCAACTGCAGGCACGGAGTGGTCATTTCTGAGAAAGAGAGTGGCAGAGTAAAAGAGTGAGAGGGAGAGAAGGAGGCAGAGAGCATGTTGCTTAACTGGTGCACGTGATCGGCAACGGTGCTCAGTTTGGTGGCATGATTCTTATTTTTATCATCAGCCTTTTACCCAGATCAGAAGAGAGACGGGCAGAAAAGGTGGAAAAGAAAATGAAGGGCAGGGCGAAAGCAGGGGTGAAAGGGAACGTGCAGGAGAGAGTTAAAGACACAGGACGAAATGTGTGGAAGAAAGAGGCATGCGGTAGAGTTAACCACAGTATGAAAAAGAGAAAGGGTAAAAGAAAGAGAAGGAAGAGAGACACAAAGATTTGGTGAGAGAGAGATGAAGAGAGAGCGAGACAAAGAAGGGAATGGGGAAAGGAGAAAGAGACTGGGGAGACATTAGAAGAGAAAGAGGAGAACAAGAGAAAGAATGGAAAGGGAGACAAGTGAAAGGATAAATTGAGAAGACAGACGTATTTAGAAAGAGAAATATAGGGAGAGGTACCAAAGTTGACTGGTGAGAGAGGGTGTCACTGGTAAAGGCATTCTCTAATCCAGCATAGGCAGACATTGGCCCATTATTCGGGGCCCCGGGCCCTGGCTCCAGGAGCGGCGGCCATTAGAGGCATCCCTGCGCCTCTCGCAGACACGGCCCACTTATCACGGCCCTAATGTCCTCATTATCCGCCGACGCTGCGGCCAGGCAAGGCCGGGATAATGCCGCCTCCAGTCCAGGCCTGGCACTAACGAGCGGCGGGGGTGGAGGGGAGGTGGGGATGGGAGAGAAGGGGTGAAGTGGTAGGAGGCAGAGGGGAGGAGGAGTGAGGGGGTAGTGAGGCCCGGGGAATAGAGTAAAATCAGGGCTTTATGTGGGGTGAAATAACTGGGGGGGGGGGGGTCTCTCAAATGGGCGTGGCCAATGTAATTAAGGGCGTGGCTTAAACACGTTTGCTAAAAGTCTGTGTTTAGCATAGTGTGCCACCCGGCTTGTATTTTGCCGTTTCTGTCATTGCATCCAGACATATGATACAACAAGTAACTTCATACCTACGACAAGTCATGACTATTGGCTTTGTCAATGGTTGTTAGTTGCATAAGATAAATAAGCAGCAACTAATGCTTGAATATAATACTGAAAATGCTTCCACTTAAAGCCTTGGTGACACCACGACAATGTTGCTGCTCCTGAGTTTCAAAAAGAGAAGGGAAATCCAGAGAGAAAATTACTCTCTTTAAAGGATTTACCTTCCCCAACAAGGCTCACCTGGCATGGCGTCATGCCGTAACTTCTCAAACAGTGAGAAGTGAGCAGTGTGAACACCGCACATGAATGTGCCTGCTGTCACTGCAGTCCGCCTGGGCCAGTTCACAAAACAGAGCCCGATAGAGACCCGTTTCAAGTCCTCCTTTAAAAAAAACTGCCGGTGCTCAGCACCGGTGAGACCCGGCCCGCTTAAAGCCCTGAGTAAGGGGTAAGGGACAAGTGTAGTGAGGGGGATAGGATGAATTGATTGAAGGCTGGAGAGGAGGGATGGAGGGAAAAGCAAAAGCAGGGCTTTGAGTGGGATGAAAAAATTGGGGGGGTCTCTCAAAGGGGCGTGGTCGATATATTTAAGGGCGTGGCTTAAAACATGTAAGTTAGATATCTCTGCTTATCAATTTGTGCTCCTCGACTGATATTTTACTGCTTCTTTCTGTCTTTGCCTCCAGATATATAATACAACAAGTAACGTTACACCTACAGCAAGCCAGGACTATTGGCTCTGTCAATGGTTGTTAGTTGCATAAGATAAATAAGCAACAACAATAGCATCTTTGTATAAAATAGTTAAAATGCTCCAGTTCTGAAATGATGAGACTGTGAAAGAACTGGAAAGAGTCCCTTTAAAGATACGTCAAGGGCAGTGAAGGGTGGTGCTGCTGCCAAACTAAGAGGGTTTTTTTCCCTCTGAGGGTGAGGGCATAAATAGGGAGCCGAAAGAGACCTATCTCAGCACCTGCTTTTTAGAACAGCCGGTGCTGAGCACTGCTAGGGCCCGGCCCACTTAAAGCCCTGGGCAGAAAGAAGGCAGGAAGATTGAGTTTGGCGAAAGACAGAGTGAGTGGTAGGGTCCAGAGGCGGCATAGAGGTGAGGGCTAGGTGGAATTGAGTGTGGCACAGAGTGAGGGGCACGTGGAAGTGAAAATGTGTATGAGGGGCAGAAGACAAGTTAAATGAATGCATGAGGGCAGAAGAGCGGTGGCATGGGGGCAGAGGTAAGGAGGCATGAAGTGAGGGCCACAGGAGGATTAGATTGCGATGAAGGGTGGGATTGAGAGATGTTGTGAAGGAAGAGGGCGAACGGTGGACCACCTGCTTTGGGCAGAGGGGCGGAGACACGCCAGAGACGGACTCAGTGCGATAAGCACTAATGGGGTGAGATGGCGTGAAGAGAAGGGGCCATAATGAAGAGGCGCAAAGTGAAGGGTCGGGCATGAGCCGGGGTAAGGCAGAGTCAAGGGATGGGGAAATGGTTGAGGAGGGCAGAGTGGGTGGGGCATCCATAATAGCGTCATGGATGCTTCTCTGCGAGCTGAGGAGAGGCGGCAATGCACTTTGGCACCAGCCTGCATTTCCCACGGTGCCAGCCAAGACATGCATGCCCCACTGAGGTGGTGTGAAAACACATTGATGCAGTGAGTTGCAGCTAATCCGCGTGACACTCTGCGTTCTCCTGCTCACTCCTCTTACTTTGCAGTCTGCCTCGTGTACTCTACTGTTATTCGGTACCTGTCATTGATCCAAGAGTAATGTTGAAGTAGACAATTATATTTTCTAGTTTTGCCCCTTTTAAAATGCTTAAGTAACATCACTCCCTAGGACAAAATGCATCAAATGGGACCCTCATATGATCAGACCTCACACACCCTAAATGCATCAGACCCTTCTGATAGTCTCTCGGACATTTTGCACCCAGAGATGTCATTTGATGGAGCAGCAGACTAATGCACCCTCTGCTGGGATCTGTGTTTGAACCCATGACCACGTTTGCAAACTTGGGGGTAAGGTGGAGGGTCAACTGAGCCTTTCAGTTAGAAAAAATGAGCATCATCAGCTATTCAGTTCCAACAAATGTATGGATGATTGTTTTGATATACATTCTTCATGAATGAAGTGAGCTCTATATGCACACATGTGAGAAAGTGCCATCTTTTTTTGCATGGTATGCCCCCACTTTTTGTGAATTGCTGACGTACTTTGATTGAGTGTGCACTGGGCTCCTGCCAATCAGGAGCCCAGGGCCTGTGTTCCTTTCCTAAAACTGTGTTGAAGCCTGAACCCAATTGGCATCTCTGGCCACATGTCATCCCCTGGTAAATGGTACCCTAGGTACCCAGGGCCTTGTGACCAGAGCAGGCCCTAAGGGCAGCAGCACTATTGTACCACCCTTAGAGGGCCTGTACCCTGACACCCACACACTGCCTTTGCAGGCTGAGTGTCTGGGTGCAGAACAAAACAGAGAGTTGACACGGCACACATCCCTGTGTGCCATGCCCACAGCACACACTGTCCTGGAATACCTCAGTCACTCCTCTAGCTGGGTGCCCTATGCCAGTGGTGTGGGCACAGGTGCATGAGCCCTGTGCCCCTACAGTACCCAGGTCCATTCCTGGACACTGTAAGTGCAGTGCTGCCATTAAGAGTATATGGTGCTGGGAGGTCGTCAACACGAACTCCACAGCACCATGATGGCAACACTGAAGACTGAGAAGTTTGGTATCAAACTTCTCAGCACAGTAAACCCACACTGATGCCAGTGTGGACTTTACTGTAAGATGCACGACAGAGGGCATCTTAGAGATGCCCCCTGAACCTAACCTACAATCCACGTCCTGTCTGAGAGGCTGCCTAGGCTGCCATACAGCAGACATGTTGCTGGACCCCTGGGTAGAGAGCCATCCGCTCTCCTGGGCCTGCAACAATGCACATCCTGGGCGAGGTGCTAAGTCTCCTCCCCCAGGGTGGGCAGGGGAAGCTTCAAAGGCATGCCGCCTTTGTGAGCTTCTCCAGGCCACTTGCTGTACTCAGCAACTGACCCCCACCGATTCTGACCCCCTCTCTGGCGAGAAGATCGGCGGGAAAAGCTAAGTGAGGAAAGGGGGTGTGCCAGCCTCTGCCGACCCCACCCCTCAGGTGGGGGAGGCGAGGTGAAGCACATCTCCGGGCTCTCGCCATCTTGAAGATGGGGTGCCCTGCCCAATCAGGACTAGGCTACTGCCCCCCTGCCACAGGAGAGTGGCAGGATAGGGGGTGTACCCACCCCAGGGAAGGGACCCATTGGTCCCTGCCCTTTACCTACCTGTAACGCCCCTAAATGTAGTATTTAGGGGCTCCCTGAACCTTCCTTCCTCAGATCCCAATTCCAAAACAAGCAAGAAGATCAAGAAACAAGAAGACCTGCTGTGCAGCTGCTAACAAGAGGAAGACACCAACTGACTTAGCCCCAGTCGTACAGGCCTGTCGACCCTCAAACCTGCTCCTGCTAAACCCCGGCGTCTCCAGTGGTCAGCAACCTCAAAAACCCTGGAGGACCTGACTGCCTTGTGACTCTACAAAGACTGGGACTCCCACGAGCAGTGGTCCTGCTCAACAGCAAGTAACAACCCCTGGCACCAGCCAGGAACCGTGACTCCTGCACACTCTACACCCGCCAAGTCTGGCCTGTGCCGGAGTGAACAAACAACCAGAGGACGTCCCCCCGGCAACTGTGACCCCGAATCCAGCACCCAAGGACCCACCTCGATGCTCCTGACGACGCCTGCAGCCTCAGAACCAGGGACCCCTCCAACCACGACCAGCAGAGGGTAAGATTTCCCAACGCGAAAAGACACCCCTGCACCCGACGCCCTGCGGCCCCCTGTGTCCAGCTCCTGGGTGCCTACCTAACCTACAGCTTCCCAACTTACCTCTCGAAGTGGTGGTCGCACCTGAAGAATCTCAGTTCCCGAGCTTGCAGCCTTTGTTCGTTTTGTAGCTTCTCCTTTGAAATCCATTGAGCGCCCGAAGGCTCAAAAGCAACCTGCACCCAGCCGCCCAAGTGCCCCTGGAAGTGTAACCTCTACCCTAATCTACTTCCCCACTTGCCCTGAATAAGTGACCAGGAGCCCAGCTCCCACAGCCGCGTGGCCTGCTAGCCAGCAGCCACCATCCAAAGGCCCCCTGCCTCCCCTAGGATAACATTGGGCCTAACTCACTCTGCACCCGGCTGGCCCTGTGCCGCTGAGAGTGTAACGACTGTACCTACCAGACTCTGGGAGACCCCTGAGTCTATGCCCAGAACCTTAACTCTGCCAGTCGAGTACTTACCCAAAGGCCGATAACTCACTTTTCTTCCATAGGGTAACATGGACTAGTTTCACTTGGAAATTCTTCAAAGTGTCGAATTTTGAAACTTTAATATATTCACTAAAAATCAGCCGATCAACGAAAACGAATTTACTCACCTGCTATCAGGAGAGATGCCAGTGCTGGATCTTGGTGCCCAGAACTGACCCTGTAATTACAACCGTACTTACCGCTAACTTGATTTTCCTCAATAGGATAACATTGCCTGGTTTTTGCCAGAAATTCTTCTGTGTCGATTTTTTAAACTTACAAATATTTTCTAAAAATCGCCTGTATAACAAAAACACATTCTTTCAACTGTTTACAGGAGATGCACCAGTGCTGGATCCAGGATCCAACACTGAGTTAGAAAAAGTAACGATAACCCTACTTACCTGCTAAGTGAATTTCCTCCCATAGGATAACATTGGTGATTCTATGTGAAAAAGTATTGAAGTGTCAACTTTTAAAATACAATAATATTCCTTAAAAATCATAACAGTAACCAAAACGTTTTTACTCAACTATTTACAGGAGATGTCCCAGGAATGAATCTAGGATCCAGTCCTGTGGTAAGAAAAGTAATCTAAAATGTAATCTATTGCATTTAACTAGAAATTCCCATTGAGCTCAATGTATAATTGTGTTTGAAATTGTGTTGCCTATTGCAAGAACTGTAACTATTGCATTCAAAAGTCTATTGCCTATTGAAAAGCATTTAACTAAAACATCTCATTCTGAGAAAGTATATTTTGATACCTATTGTTGGTTCTAAAATAAAACAACCATATATTTTTATGTACAAACCATTGGCCTAGAGTTCAGTTCTTGAGTGTGTGAGACCATTTGCTAACTGAGTGTGTACAACAAATGCTTTACACTGTCCTCTGATACCGCCTTACTGCTCGACCAAGCTACCACTTTAGAGTAAGGTTATATCTAACTTTAGACTCTGCCAAACCTCTGGAGACTGTGGACTCTGTGCACACTGTACCTATTTGGGAACAGTATATACAGTGCCACTTTCTTACAACACACATATTCATCTTTATTTATCAGGGATTAAAGAGACAACATCCCCTGGGATCAAGAGAGCTGGATAAGGAGTAAACCATTTTCTCTTAGTACAAGTGTCCCATAGTAACAAACAGACTCTGAGGCCTTGCACAGCCTTTATGTTACTCTAGACTCTACCACCCATCTGGATTATCTCTAGTCAATGTGTCCTTCACACTCCATGCAGTGTCTACTGCCTACGCCTTACGCAGGGGACTATCACTCAGAAGCTCAGCTAGCGCTTCATGGCTAACTCAACACCAAGACCCTCAAGGCACATGTCTTGCTATCATTCATAAATCAACGCCTATCTCCCAGAGCTCATGTCTCACTTCCTGCCTGGACCTTACATGAGGGTCTTACATTCCTAAAACTCCTCTGAGACCTCAGAATCACTTCCATTGCTGCAGACTCTCTCGTATGCCAAGGCGGTCCCATGGGATTGGGAGTCCAATATCCAAAGCGATCTCCTTGCGGGGCCATCTTTCCCAAGCCAAGGACTCCGGCCACAAGAGGGACAGTCTTCCCAGGACTGTCACAGGCATCGAAGCAGAGTCTCAGAGGCAGAGACAGAGGAACTCAGTAATCAAATGAACTATGTCCGATGTAAAATTCAGATTTCAAAATTATCCCCACACTATTTTTTATAAATGTAATTGGCTAGCACGGGGCAAACGTGGGCTCCCATATATCCAGGGTTTATTTTCAATCAAAGTAATATACAAAATGTTCTTGGATTTATAAACATAGTTCATAAAGGCCCATTGTGGTATCTTTACTTCTATGCCCTGCATTCTCCCATTAGTGTTATGTCCCCCCTGCTGTACCGCCAGAGTGACTGTGATGTAATTAGAATGCCGATGAGTGTTTGGTGGAGTGAATGTCAGCCGCTGCTCCCGGTGGGGCTTCCTTCAGATCTACTTTCCCAGTAACCTGTGGCTCCTACCTTAAGAATAAACCTGATCCTGTTTCACCGACACTACTGGCGCCCTTGCACCTTCATTTACCACACCCATCATGGCCCAAAAGTACTCCATCATTCACACTCTCGAAAAAAGTGGCAGTCAGTTCCAAGGATCTCGTAAGGTGCTAGTGCCACGCTCCTGGCACCTAGTAGTGTGCGGTCACTGAGATCTTGGACACCAGCTCCCAAAGCCCACTACCACCAAGCAGCATGGGCCATCCAGGACTGTGATGGAATTTGTGCATTGCCCGCTTGATACCCAAACCATCTCAATGAATGGTTGGAGTGGATCAGATGTTGCAAATTACTGCGATGTGGAAAATTACAAGGAGGATGAGAAGGGACATGAAACTGTCGAAAAGGCTTCTACTCACATTCTCCAGCGGAAGGAGGTGGCAGGAGGGTTGGCATCAGACTTGCACGTGAGCTTCACATCCGATCGCTTCAGATACCAGTTCCCATCAAAGCCTTCGATGCTGACTTCAGGCTCATCTGAGAGAGGACACAGGGGGAAGAGACGGAAAGAGGCAAAATGGAGATTGGTGGATAGAGAGGGGGGTAAGATATGGGAGAGAGTAGCACAATATGGAAGAGTGGCACAGGAAAGAAATTGGTAGAGAGAGAGAGGAGACAGAAAGAGATAGATAGAGTAAGGCGTGTGGTAGAAGAGAGACGGGGCAAGATAAAAGAGAGGGCAACAGGGAGGAGAATGGTTGGAAGAGAGAAAAATGACCAGATTTAACAGAGATACGCAGAATTCAGATTGGTACATGCAAAGAGAGAGAGAGAGAGAGAGAGAGAGGACGAGACAGACAGTGGGATTGGTAGAAAGAGAGAGAAAGGGGCAAGATTTGGTCGAGGGGAACCGGGAGGACATTGGTTGGACGAGAGAACAAGAATCAGCGTTGAGAGAGGGGAAACCATGGGGATGAGTAAATAGAGAGCATGAGAGAGAGGGAGGGGGACGGAAAGATGTAGGAGAAGGGAGCAGGTGGGAGATAGAAATAAAGAAAGAGCATAAGAGTTGTGAGAGGGAAGAAAAATGGAGATTGTCGGGAAGAGAAAGAGAAGGCAAGATGCGGGAGAGGGGAGTCATCAACCAGGAGATTGGTGGGAAAGGAGAGAGGGGTAAAATGGGAGAGGGAAGATAAGATAAAATGATAAGACAGAAGGAATGTGAGTGGTGGGGACGGAAGGTGGAACAGGAGATGGAAAGAGAAAGAAGAGGGTGGATGGCGAGAGAAGGCACAAAAGGGAATAAGGAAACAGGAGATTGTAAGGAACAGAAGACAAGAGAGTGGAGAGAATAGATTGGTCGAAATAGAAGACAGGAGATGGAGGGGCAACGGGAAGGTGTTAAGTGGAAATCGAGAACAAGAGATGAGAGAAGGTGGCAAGAATTGGAGGGGGAGAGAGCAATGTAGGGGGAGAAAGCAATGTAGGGGGAGTGACATGAGAGGACAAATACAAACGCAGAGAGAAGGTTTGAAGGAAGGGTAGTCGTGTGAAGGATGAAAAGAGAGCAAACGAGAAGACAGTAGAGTGAAGTCAGGAGGTGAAAGGTGTGAAGGTCACAAGATGCGTGAAATGTGAGCCATGAGTAGATTCATGAAAGGGTCCATGGAGCGGTTTAGGGACGATGCAGGAGGGCGAGTGATTGGGTGAAAGGTTGAAGATGAAGAGGTAGTGTATGGTTGGGGACCAGAAGAAGAGGTTAAGAAACAAAAGGGCACGAGAGAGGAGGAAAACAGGGTCAAGTGAGAGGGCGCGACAAATGCAAACATGATGGGAGAGGGGCACAGGCGGAAAGAGTGAGGCACGCAGGGAGGAGAGAGTGACAGGGGAAGAAAGAAAAAGATAAGTGGTTATTCCGGGATTTGTGTACTTTTGAATAAAGATGTGCGAAGATGTAATGTTCTTCTTTACAAGTCACACTTACCTACATCTTACAAAAACTATGAAAAATATGCAAATATTATTATGCTAATGAGCTTCCGAGTGAAAATCTGAACTTTCGCAATAGCTTTAGCACATTTCCCATTTTCCGCCATTTCGTATGCATCATTTGATGTACCAATCGTAGCTCCAACTCCTTACCCATAGCATACCACCTTTTAGGCCGCTATATGGTATGTGAGTTCACGCATAGTGCTTAATGCCACCCATGGTCTCTCAAAGCACTGTTGGGAGGAGGTTCAGGGGCAGGCATGAGGAGAGTGCAGGCAGGAAGGAGAGAGTGTGCACCAGGCCTCAGTTTCAATATATGCAAGAACTGGTCGCGCATAAGAATGAGCCTGCTGTCAAAATCATTTAAAACTGGGCCCTTGAATCTATAATCAGAAGATCCTTCCTGCCCTGGTCATGCTCTGTTACTTTCCGCAGAGCTCTGGAGGACAACACGTAAATCAGTGGAGTAGCAAGGCTGCCATGAGCCCGGGTGCAAGCAAGCACAATGGACTCCTCCACTACTGTTTGGATAGTAAAATGCAGCAATTATCAGGATTCAATGGGCCCTTCAGTGATCTGGTGCAACTGCACCTGCTGCACCAATGGTGCTACGCTGCTGAAGCAAAATATGGAAGATCGATTCTTAGTTTCTCTTGTTACCTCATCTCCTGTTTCCTCGGCCCCCTTTCAGTCTTGCCTCTCCCCTCAGCTTTAGGGCAGGGTAAGGCACTATAAAGGAATATTTAGAACCTAGCAGCTTCTGATACACGTATCCCGTATGCCATCACACCTCTTGCTCAAGATATTTTTAGCATATCAAAGAAATAATTTGTTAATATTTTATGTTACGGTCTACGCTATATACCCCCTGATGTTCTAGTCTGCACTCCACCCCATTTCACCTCCAGCTCAAGACATTTCAATTCCACAAAAGATGTCATTCGCCTAATTTACATATTAAGAGCTAGGCTATAGGCCATGCTATGTCACGCGAAGGTGCATGAACTTGCCCCCTTGGAATTGTTTGTACCTCTTTGTAACACAAGAAGAGCTATACAATATAAACAAAAGGTAAACACCTCCTTTACTGTGGACAATGGCCTACACATTTGTATCTCCTTTTCCATTCCATTCCACCTCAAGCTTCAGATATTCAGGGGATGAGGGATATCATGCCCCCAATTTGCACTTAGTTTCATCTACACTATATTCCATGATATGTCACTTTATAACCCATGGCTGCCACCATAATGGCGGGAAACACGTTTTTACTTCTTCAGAGTGATTGAAAAAACACTGCATCTCCTATAATGGAATAGAAGAACTGGTGCTAAAATGTTGTCATTGTGCCCCCTCCTGCTTGAAGGTGGGGTCCTGTAGACACACCATTCCTATTTTGTAATTTCCCTACCTTAGGATACTGCTGGTCATCCTTTTTGCCCACCCCGTTTATCTATCCACACTCCTCTACCTTGGTGCCCACGCTATTCCACCTTTCTCATAGCCGAATTCCTTTTCCCAGCTCACACCATTCCCCCTTCCTACCCATATCCTTCTGTCTTTATTGCCCACGGTGCTTCACCTGCTTGCTGTCACACATAGGATTTAATTTAATGATATTCCATATTTTCCTACATTATATTTGACCTTTTATAAAATGCCAATAACTTTCTTCATATTGACAATCCAACCCCAGGGCTGTGATAATTCACTATATAGATCTGTTTTTCCTGCCTTTTTCCTTCCTCTGCACCCCTGATCTCACCTCCACCCAGCTGTGTTCCTACTCGTCTACCGTGATCTCCCCACCCCCTGTGATCGCCCTCGTGCTCGTGTCTCCCACTCACAATGAACGTTGAGCGTGGTGGTCTTGGTGAAGCGGTCCAGCTGATAGTTGATGATGCAGGTGAGAGCCTGGCGGTGGGCCTCGCGGCTTGGGACCAGGCGGTACCGGCTGATCACGGTGGTGGTTCCGTTGCCGTTCTTGATCTCCTCATACTCGGGCTCGCCCTTCAGCGTGGTCTCCCAGGTGATAGTGCTGGCGGGCTTCCCATTGGCAGACGTGCAGGTGGCCACCACAATCTTCCGAGCCAGCCCAGGGGTGGCAATGATGGGGCTGGGGCCGCTCTCCATGCTGTTAGTAGGCTTGGCTGCAAGAACCCAGGAGAGAAATGAACTTAGTAGCATTAGGAAGCCATCACACTCAGGCACCAGAGGAAGAGTGACAATTGGGGGTCAAGGGTCAAATGCATCTACAGGTGCAACCTTTGTGGTGTGCAACCACACGAACACAGTTGCCTAAAAGTAATTATTTAAAGGGGAAAGCGTTTAATGCTTCTCAACTTTGGGACATCATCAGCACTCAAGACACAGGGAGTATCTAGATTCCTCTGTCTCCAAAGACAGAGCCTTCTCTCAGCCACTTTAGAGAAATGAATCTGGCTTTCGCATAAGGACAAGGAGCTTCTGGCTCAGATACAGGGAGATTCCTTCTTCCTGTCAGATACAAGGACTTGTCTTTCACTCTCAGGAGAAGACGACTTCTCTCACTCTCTGACACCAAGGGCTGCTCTCAGACTTTCAGGACCAGGCATCTTTTTCATTCCTTACAAGTACTGGCAGAGGCCTTCTCCAGTCAGGTACAGGCGCATGTCTTTCCAGTCCTGGGGCAGTAAGCTTCTCTCTTCTTGTCAGCTGCAGGGGATGGGGCTGCGAGCTTCTCTATAACTCCCAGATACAAGGGGTTACTCTCTACCACTCAGAGTCCAGACAGATTCCATCTTATTTGCTCTCAAGGACAACAAATCTCTCTTTCACACTCACATGCAGGGGATGCGGGGCTTCATAGCACTGCATGGCGCGGGGATTCATTAGGCAGTGTGTGGGATAGAGAGGCTTACCAAGCACTTTATGAGAGGGCCTTCCAAGCACTTCAACGGAGAGATTACCCAAGATTAAGGCATCACCAACCACGGCAATAGAGGGGACACCCAAACACTGCATGCAACAGCGAGGCTTACCAAGCACTTCATGAGAGGGCCTTCCAGGTACTTCAACAGAGAGGTTACCCAAGATTAAAGCGTCACCAACCACGGCAATAGATGGGACACCCAAACACTGTATGCAACAGCGAGGCTTACCAAGAACTTCTTGAGAGGGCCTTCCAGGTACTTCAACAGAGAGGTTACCCAAGATTAACGCATCACCAACCACGGCAATAGAGGGGACACCCAAACACTGTATGCAACAGCGAGGCTTACCAAGAACTTCTTGAGAGGGCCTTCCAGGTACTTCAACAGAGAGGTTACCCAAGATTAACGCATCACCAACCACGGCAATAGAGGGGACACCCAAACACTGTATGCAACAGCGAGGCTTACCAAGAACTTCTTGAGAGGGCCTTCCAGGTACTTCAACAGAGAGGTTACCCAAGATTAACGCATCACCAACCACGGCAATAGAGGGGACACCCAAACACTGTATGCAACAGCGAGGCTTACCAAGCACTTTATGAGAGGGCCTTCCAAGCACTTCAACGGAGAGATTACCCAAGATTAAGGCATCACCAACCACGGCAATAGAGGGGACACCCAAACACTGTATGCAACAGCGAGGCTTACCAAGAACTTCTTGAGAGGGCCTTCCAGGTACTTCAACAGAGAGGTTACCCAAGATTAACGCATCACCAACCACGGCAATAGAGGGGACACCCAAACACTGTATGCAACAGCGAGGCTTACCAAGAACTTCTTGAGAGGGCCTTCCAGGTACTTCAACAGAGAGGTTACCCAAGATTAACGCATCACCAACCACGGCAATAGAGGGGACACCCAAACACTGTATGCAACAGCGAGGCTTACCAAGAACTTCTTGAGAGGGCCTTCCAGGTACTTCAACAGAGAGGTTACCCAAGATTAACGCATCACCAACCACGGCAATAGAGGGGACACCCAAACACTGTATGCAACAGCGAGGCTTACCAAGAACTTCTTGAGAGGGCCTTCCAGGTACTTCAACAGAGAGGTTACCCAAGATTAACGCATCCTCAACCACGGCAATAGATGGGACACCCAAACACTGTATGCAACAGCGAGGCTTACCAAGCACTTCATGAGAGGGCCTTCCAGGTACTTCAACAGAGAGGTTACCCAAGATTAACGCATCACCAACCACGGCAATAGAGGGGACACCCAAACACTGTATGCAACAGCGAGGCTTACCAAGCACTTCTTGAGAGGGCCTTCCAAGCACTTCAACGGAGAGATTACCCAAGATTAACGCATCACCAACCACGGCAATAGAGGGGACACCCAAACACTGTATGCAACAGCGAGGCTTACCAAGAACTTCTTGAGAGGGCCTTCCAGGTACTTCAACAGAGAGGTTACCCAAGATTAACGCATCCTCAACCACGGCAATAGATGGGACACCCAAACACTGTATGCAACAGCGAGGCTTACCAAGCACTTCATGAGAGGGCCTTCCAGGTACTTCAACAGAGAGGTTACCCAAGATTAACGCATCACCAACCACGGCAATAGAGGGGACACCCAAACACTGTATGCAACAGCGAGGCTTACCAAGCACAGTGAGGTTCAGCTGGCTCTCCCGGTTGCCGGATGGAAATGTTGCAAACTCACAAATGTAGACACCCTCGTCGTCCAATTCAAGCCGCGAGAGCTCGATGGTGCCATCTCGGAAGGAGGGGTTTCGGAAGGCCACCCGGTCGCCATAAGGAGGCAGGATGGAGGTGCCCATGGTGGGGTTGAAGATGGCCACGTTCGTCTTGGAGCCATTGGTGGCCTTCTGCCACGTGACCTGCGTGATCTTCACGCTGGGCTGGGGGTTGGTGAAGCTGCAGTGAAGAACCACGTTTGTTCCGATGAACCCCGAAACTGTGTCGTTCACCAGCACTACCTGCGGCCGAACCACTGCAAATGAGAGAAAGGTAAAGAGAGGAGCTGTTATAACACCCTAAAGTAAAGCAGACTAACGCAAACCCAAAGCCATGCACTCTTTCATAAGTGCAACATATTTGTACAAAATAACCTCTAGTACTTTGCATTTAATGCTGCTTGCATCTGCACAGTGGACAACACACACACAATCAGAGAAGCTTTAAGACCTGGGCAAAGAGGGCACTGGCCCAGGGCTCCAGCCTTTCAGGGGGCACCTGATAGAGCCAGCTCTGTTCTGCAGAGTTGTGCCCTGATGACAATTAATAATTCCCAAACAGATCGTTTTGAATACAGTTTTCCTTGAATTTAATGTGGGTGATGTGTGCGAGTCTATTACAGACATTTTGCAGAGAAATGTTGTTCTTATGTTTCATGCAACATCCATAAAAAAAAGTTTCTTCTAGATCAAAACAGAACCTCAGATATGACAAATGGAAGGGTGTCACAAATTATTTGCAGTAATGTTAGTGACCTGCTGCTGTGTTATAATATTGAAAACACACGTCACTGTCCCTGAATATTAGATGTAAACACATTTATTAGTTGGAGGAGTGCCTCTGTGCACTATCAGTTAGTGACCTGGCCAAAGAGGGCATAAAAGATCTGAAATTGGATCATAAATCCAAAGTTGTTCCTAAAAGGACCCCCAAAATAAGTTTGACCCAGGGCCACAAAATCTTTAAGCTGTCCCTGCACACAATGATAAAGACAGACGCCATAGTTACAGGGCAGGGAATTTCCTAAACATGAGAAACAGATGTTTTACCAGTTTCTGCAGATTTGCACAGTTACAGCTTCCCATGCTGCACATATTTCCGACATCTGGAAGGTGATCACCAAAGTGCACCTTCTGTTATTTTTTTAAACTTTACCCTACAGGTAACACCTCGGGAGTGTGTTAAGGTCTGCCATTGAGAACTAATAAGACAACGACCAGTGTTCCACATGGAACTGCTTTTCAAGGTCATCGGCTACTGCAGCCTGGCCTTGCTAGATTTCTGCTATGAGGTTAGCTCTGCAGAGCTCTGCCTATGTACAGCTCTCCACTGTCCAATGGCCGCCCAGAGTGGCTCCTTCAAAGCTACCGAGGTTCACTGTACAGCTGAGATGATTGGATGCCCCTGAAGCCTCTGTGATGCAAGGGGGCCCCAACCCATCAAAAGTCTCCCAACCCATCAGGGGGCCCAAATTCAGTCCAAGGCG
This sequence comes from Triturus cristatus, assembly GCF_964204655.1. Taxonomy (NCBI): domain Eukaryota; kingdom Metazoa; phylum Chordata; class Amphibia; order Caudata; family Salamandridae; genus Triturus; species Triturus cristatus. The sequence continues at coordinate 1,072,007,456 of NC_140583.1, forward strand.
AATGAATATCTGTGGCATTTGTGGGAGTCAAAGGGCTTTCACTAGATACCCCAATGGGGCTCATTTATTTTCATTACACCATTGGATTCGATTGGGTTCCTCCCCTCAACTACAAAGTGGATGGCTATCCATGTAATTATATGGCCTTGTTAAAACTGTCAACCCACTAGTGTAGCATGGTTCGAGTTCAGTGGAAACGGGATTTAAATAAAGCAAACGTGGGCCTAGCAAACGATTCACCTTTATAAGTTTGATGGAAAAGGCCCACCATTTTACTTTGCCATGGGTCTCTTTAGCTTTTAAGGCCATAAAGTCTAGCAGATTTCCCAGAAAGCAATTTGTTTTGTTCAATCTCACTTCAATACGTAATAATAATCTGCAGATTTCTTTATCGAAAAATGTTTGTAGCTAAAGCAGATCAAAAGTTAGTCAAACACGGCGACATGGAGTGGAAGCCCCTTTGCAAAAGTAAACAGGCCCCCTTTTCTGTTGCTTATTGCTGTGTGACCTGAAACCTGTGCAGAGACTGTGTTCATCTGTGTTAAACTGACAAAACAAGGAAGTAATAATATTAGAAAATGTAATGCAATGCAACAAACAAATCTCACAAATGTTTTGCTTTGAGGAAATCAAATCACTGCATGCATATGAGCGAAACATGTGTCAGCAATCCTCAAATTAGACCCGGACGCTAAACTATTAGGCAAACATGAAATAAGAACATGATACTAAACGATCGATGAGACAAACGAAATGAGAACATGATGTTAAATAATCAGTGAACAAAACAGAATGTTTTCAATATGCAGTGGGAAAAAATGTTTTAATAACACAAATTCTGCAGTCTCAGCTAGGAGAGCCTTCCTTTACATCTGTTGATAATGTGATGTTGGTGAGACGTGCTTATTCAAACAGTTGTACGTTAAGTTAACACGGTGGGTGATTTGTTAGCGTAAGAGCACGCGTCGCTCGTTCCCTTGGGGCCCTACATCACAGATTTACTACACAAAATAGTGCAAAGCCTACACCATACATTTATCTGTAACACACCAACAGTGGGAGAGCTTTCAATAGCTCATAAAATGACTGTGGTAAGCCCCGAGAGTAAACTGCAACCTTCGACAAAATCCATGCAATTTGTCTCCTGGTCAGAGCTATGTCAGTTGGTAAGTAAATTTACAGCAACATAATTTTTTATTTATTAAAATGTTTTGAGTAATTTATCCCAAACGCACCATTTCCTGTCACAAAGTGACAACTTCAGGGAAGAAGTTCGAAGAGAAGGCACAGAAAAAAAATCTGAAATAAAGTGGGGGTCCTCTAGTAGTGACATTTGGGAGGGGAGGAGAGTAGAGCAGAGGTGAGGAGAGGAGAGGATGGGAGGGGGGAGGAGATGAGATGAGAGGAGAGGAGGGGAGGGGGAAGGGAGGAGAGGAGGGGAGGAGGGAGGAGGGGAGAGGAGAGCAGAGGAGAGGAGAGACGAGGGAGAGGAGAGGGAGAGGAGAGGAGAAGGGAAGTGAAGAGAAGAGAGGACTTAGGTCTGAGATGTTTTGCTTGCCAGAGAAAGGAGCTTTACAATGTCAAGCCTCCTCACGACACAAGTCTAGTTCACCAAAAGGACAATGCCACTTAAGGCTTGAAATTAAGAACAATTTTGTTTGAAGTTCGACAAAGCTGATTAAGCTTCTCACGTGGCCCACACATGACTCCTCAGGCTGCCAACAGGGCCAGCTCCTTAAACTGCTGACCTCCATTGCCACTAAAAAACAAGGCCGCTGCCCCTACCAGAGACACCCAGATAAAGACACATGTCACTGTTGGCAGGTTCTAGAGACTGCTCCACGAGAAAAATATGAGAGAAAGGTGAGGAGAGGCCTCGGCGCATGAGGGCAGTTCTATGGCAAGGTGGAAGTGTGGGTTCAACTCGAGATGCACAGGCCTCTATGAATATTTTAGGAGAGGGGGGCCAGACTGGGCCTGTCAAAATAAGGTACCACAGTGTCGCACAGAAAAACAACATTTAACATGAAAAAGCCTGGTCGGGTGACATATAATCCTGTAATTTGTGTATCACCTCAAGCAGCCCAAAGCCAGGCCTGCCTGATACAGCATTTCAATGAAGTCATTCACGAGTGTTGTGTTGTTTTGCAAAGCTAAGTTTTGACACTACTTTGCTGGCAACCTACTAGTCAGAAATCCCAGAAGCTCTAGTCAGAAATCCCAGAAGCTGCAACTCAATCCTTTCGTAGCTCTATCTGAAAAATTGGATAAGAGAGCAGAATTGTGCTCCCGGAGTCCTTTACAGGTTTCAAATGCATGTTCTGGTCCTCGTCGGCCTCCGTACGGTTGGCCAAAGCACCGTAGACGCGACAGCTACAGCGCTTCAAGCCAGTCCAACGACCCCTCGCCCAGGCGCGTGCTCTAGTCTAGCCTCCCACATCCCAGGGAGGGCTCTTCCGTGGACTCCGGCCTCGGTCCTCCCAGAAGGCCGCGCGCTTGTGGAATGAGAAGTCCGTCTTCAGCCATGGGCTGATGTGTACATAGAGAGACGGGCACGAGGGGACTGGCTATGTCATTGTGGAGAAAACAGTTTCTTGCCCCCAGGGGCTCTTTCGCTCTCTGGCCCTGGTTTCAGTTGAACAATGTAACATGATTTCTGGCTCTCGGTCACGCCCTCCACTTCTACCCGCTTCCCTCTCCCGTTTCCTCTTGCCCTCTCTTCCTAACGCTCCGTCACCCCCTGCTACCTCACCTCTTATCTGCCAGTCAGGTGCCTAAGGCGGATTTCCCATAATGCACTGCTCATCAGTCGCCTGAGATAGGAGCCTTTTGGCGAAGCCTACCCATCACAGAAGATCCATGACTCACTCCCTCTAGCCTCATCTCCTTTTGTCTCTGTTGGTCTAATGTTTTCTCCTCCCCCTTCAGCGCTTCGAAGTGACCTTTTGATGATAAAGCGTTATATAGAAAATCAAATTAATGCAGCATATTTAGCAGTGGAAGTTCGGTCTCCAACCATAAGGCCCTACCCTGCCCAACTGTGCAAATGTCACAATTCACCCTCCGCGGGCAGTTCCTCACACTTACTACTGGTGAGTACCATCAATGCATGTAGTTCGTCAGTGCCACTTTCTCACACTGACACTGCGAGTTCCATCACTGCCCACCTGTGCAAGACTCCTGCATTGACCACCAGTGTAAATACATATAAACTGCCCTCCTGTGTCCAGTCCTCAAAATACACACAGCAGGGCGAGCTCCTCAAACCGCTCACCAATGCCCCTTCACCCTGCTCACCAGCGCAAGCTCCTCGTGATGTCCATCAGGGCCAGCACTGCCCACAGAACCACCAGTGCCAGCCTATCGCACTGCCCACCAGAGAGAAGTGAAACACTGCTCGCCAGTGCGAGCACGTACCAATTATCCACCACTTCCAGCTCCTCACACCGTGCACCAGCATGGATATACCAGCACCCCACAATGCCCACCAGTGTGAAATCACTCACTGCCCACCAGTGCCAGCTACCTACCAGACCAGAGTGAAATCAAACACGGCCCACTACTTCCAGCTCCTCACACCGTGCACCAGCATGAATTTACCAACAGCCCACCAGCACCCCGCACAGCCCACCAGTGTGAAATCACTCCCCGATCACCAGTGTCAGCTCCCCACACTGCCCACCAGAGTGAAATCACACACTGCCCACCAGTTAGAGCTACCCACACTGCCTACCAGTAAGAAATCACTCATAGACCTTCAATATCTTATCCCCACAATGCCCACCAGTGTGAAATCACTCACTGCCCACCAGTGCCAGCTACCCACACTGCCTACCTACCAGACCAGAGAGAAATCAAACACGGCCCACTACATCTAGCTCCTCACACAGTGCTCCAGCATGAATTTACCAACTGCCCACCAGCACCCCACACACAAGTGTGAAACACTCACCGACCACCAGTGCCAGCTCCCACACTGCCCACCAGAGTGAAATCACACACGGCCCACCACTTCCAGCTCCTCACACAGTGCACCAGCATGGATATACCATCCCCCACAATGCCCACCAGTGTGAAATCACTCACTGCCCACCAGTGCCAGCTACCCACACTGCCTACCTACCAGACCAGAGTGAAATCAAACACAGCCCACCACTTCCAGCTCCTCACACCGTGCACCAGCATGGATATACCAGCACCCCACAATGCCCACCAGTGTGAAATCACTCACTGCCCACCAGTGCCAGCTACCCACACTGCCTACCTACCAGACCAGAGTGAACTCAAACACGGCCCACTACTTCCAGCTCTTCACACCGTGCACCAGCATGAATTTACCAACAGCCCACCAGCACCCCGCACAGCCCACCAGTGTGAAATCACTCCCCGATCACCAGTGTCAGCTCCCCACACTGCCCACCAGAGTGAAATCACACACTGCCCACCAGTTAGAGCTACCCACACTGCCTACCAGTAAGAAATCACTCATAGACCTTCAATATCTTATCCCCACAATGCCCACCAGTGTGAAATCACTCACTGCCCACCAGTGCCAGCTACCCACACTGCCTACCTACCAGACCAGAGAGAAATCAAACACGGCCCACTACATCTAGCTCCTCACACAGTGCTCCAGCATGAATTTACCAACTGCCCACCAGCACCCCACACACAAGTGTGAAACACTCACTGACCACCAGTGCCAGCTCCCACACTGCCCACCAGAGTGAAATCACACACGGCCCACCACTTCCAGCTCCTCACACAGTGCACCAGCATGGATATACCATCCCCCACAATGCCCACCAGTGTGAAATCACTCACTGCCCACCAGTGCCAGCTACCCACACTGCCTACCTACCAGACCAGAGTGAACTCAAACACGGCCCACTACTTCCAGCTCCTCACACAGTGCTCCAGCATGAATTTACCAACAGCCCACCAGCACCCCGCACAGCCCACCAGTGTGAAATAACTCCCCGATCACCAGTGTCAGCTCCCACACTGCCCACCAGAGTGAAATCACACACTGCCCACCAGTTAGAGCTACCCACACTGCCTACCAGTAAGAAATCACTCATAGACCTCCAATATCTACTCTCCACACTGCCTACCAGTGTGAAATCACACACTCCCCACCAGTGCCAGCTCCTCATATTGCCCACTAGTGTGAAATCACTCACTGCCCACCAGTGAGAGCTACCCACACTGCCTACCAGAGTGAAATCACACACTGCCCACCACTGACAGCTCCTCACACAGTACACCAGTATGAATTTACCAACAGCCCACCAGCACCCCACACTGCCCACTCGTGTGAAACACTCACCGACAACCAGTGCCAGCTCCCCACACTGCCCACCAGTGCCAGCTCCCCACACTGCCCACCAGTGCCAGCTCCCCACACTGATCAGAACTGGAAAATCACACACTGTACACCAGTTCCAGCTCCTTTGACCAGAATGTAATTTCACACACAGGCCACCAGTGCCAAGTTCTCACTGTGGCCATCATCCCTGCACCGCATGATTTTTAACATTAAATCGGTCCATGCGGCTAAGAGGAGAGCTTCAGCCTTCCATCATTCAGTTTCACCAGTTCGGCAGAGATTTCTTACAGATTTTCCATGTTTGTTAAATAGTATATATTGACCAGAAAAATAACAGCAAGCAGCTAAAAAAAATCTAAAATAGAAAAACACAGACATAGAAAAACGTTGTCAAGGAGTGGGGTGTTGAGTAGTCTAAGAAAAGGGGAGAAAACGAAATAAGGAACACAGAGTCACAGAAAATGACAGAGAGAGAGACAGACAGAGAGAAAGAGACAGAGAGAGAGAGACAGAGAGAGACAGAGAGAGAGAGAGAGAGAGTTTTCTTTCTGTACCCGGGTACTTGCATGTTTACAGATAATAGATTTCATTATACAAATATATTTATTTTGCAAGTATGATCTAATAACAAAGGCAGGGGACTGGAAAAGCCTGTTTTACACCAGCAGCTGAGGACATCTCCTGGAGGGTGAGAAACAGGATAGAGGCCTCGGGACTGTGAAGGAGAGGCGAGCAAAGTTACAGAGAGGGGAAGAGAAAGCTGTGGGGTAAAAAGAAAGAAATACAGCTCAGGCGAGTACTGATGGCTAAAGATCTAGGGGCACGTGTGGTCAGGAGTAAAGTTGACACAGTATTCTACCAAGGGCAAAGCAACAACATAAATACAAGCGTTGGTCATGCAACAGTTTCGTCTATGTGATGACTAATAAGCTGTTTTTATCAATCACCGTCTGGGACCAAGGAAAGAGCTCCCTGACAAGTGTCACAGGAGACAAGCGGATGTTGTGCTGTGGCCAGAGCTGCTGACTCGAGAGCGGGAGATCCCGGTTTGAGTCTTGCTGCGCCACATCCTGTGATTCTGGGCAAATCACTTAATTGGGCTATGTAGATCTGCTAATTTAATTTAAAGTATCACGCAAGCCGAAAAAGCAAAACTTTCTGAAAAAATAGTTCTACCAGAAGTTAACAGTGTTTCGGCTATGGGAAACTGATAAGAGAAGCAAACGGGGAACAATCATTGGTAAATGCAGGAAACTATGTTACCGACAGTAGAAATGGAGGAAAAGTAAGTGGCAAGCACAGGAACCAATGAAAAGCCCGGAAAACGAGGGGTCAAGATGTACGCCCCTTTTAACATTTATATTAAAAACAATAGATTTAACAAGCACAGCCTAAGCGCTCTGCAGGCGAAACCTAAAGAGGAAGATGCTGATAAAAGAATGAAAAGGAAGTTACAAGAAACAAGGTTCAGAGAAAGCAATAGAAGTTACGTTTAAATAAGACAGAACATATATTTGAAAACAAACACTAAAAGCAGGCATTGGCAAAGGCAGCCTTTTGACTTTTCAACGCTTGTTTTGTTTATTCATGGGTCTTCCAGAGCTTTATTGTTGGGGAAGCTGCGAGCCGTTGCCAGTATATTAAATAAAAAAATAGTAAAAAGCAAATATATTTTGGTCTGAAAAAAATGCATTGCAGTAGTAATCCTTGGGACAGCAGGGGACTACTTTATGCGAGGGTATGCTCATTGTGAAATAGCAGAATGTCATCACTCACAGTGAAGTTATCCAATGGAAGAAGTGAGCTGTCCGACTGCCCCATGCTGTGGTGAGGGAAGAAAAATTTGAAGGACATAACAACAGACCAATGGGTGAAGGGAGCTGGCTGGAAACCCTTATAATTAAGCATATTTTATGGATAAATGTAGTACAGTCAAAAGGTCTTGGTTTTAATGCCAGACCTAAAAAAAATGGAAGAAAAGGAGGTAAGAAAAAAAATAGTAGCATATTGATAAACTAAGAAAAAGAAACACAAAGAAGGACAACATAAAATCAACTGTAAAACCGATAACCAACAGTATAGAGTGATGACATGTACTTTGTTGAGCAACTGGTGAAGACACCCACATTACTAGATTACTTTAGTATCAATTTTAAAAATGAACTAGTCTCCTAGGATACACCATGCACCTGTAGAATTGTTTCTATTATTTTCTCCTGTAAAATTGTCTACGTTGCTTTGAATGACTGACAGAATATGGGAAACAGAAATATCATGTGGACAGAAAATAGTGTAAAAAATATCAGCAACCATAATAGTGAGAAGGAAAGTGCAAATAGGTAAGTATAGATTTACTACTCTTAGCTCCACATCTAAGCACCTTGAAAATATAGGGCCCGATTCACAGAACTAGCTTAAGACAAAATCCTAAACTTACTACCATTTTGGTATTCACAGAAGACACTTACTCATTTCGGTATTCACAGAAGTTAGGAGTCCTAACTTTAGGACTCCTAAATGCCTTCTGTGAATACCGAAAGTCTTAAAGTTAGGATTTTTCTCAGTTTAGGAGTAGTAAAGTTAGGAGTCTTAACTTTACTACTCCTAAACTGAGAAAAATCCTAACTTTAAGACTTTCGGTATTCACAGAAGGCATTTAGGAGTCCTAAAGTTAGGAGTCCTAACTTTACTACTCCTAAACTGAGAAAAAATCCTAATTTTAAGACTTTCGGTATTCACAGAAGGCATTTAGGAGTCCTAAAGTTAGGACTCCTAACTTCTGTGAATACCAAAATGAGTAAGTGCCTTCTGTGAATACCAAAATGGTAGTAAGTTTAGGATTTTGTCTTAAGTTAGTTCTGTGAATCGGGCCCATAGATACCGTCAAGGTACATATATGTGGAGTGCAATATAGTAAACCTTTACTTACCTATAGAAATTTACCTTCACAATATTGTTGTCCTTGATATCTGTGTCACAATATTTTGTACTGTGACATTTTTGGTTCTGATAGTCTGTGTAAACACTGTTGCTTTAGCACTCCAGTGCCCAGTCCGGCACATCTTCTTGTTGAGTTCTTGATTATTCTCCATAATGGTTTCCTATGCTTCTTGAGTACTTGTGTATGTTCAATAACGATTTAGTGCTCTAGAACTCGTGGGCATACTTACATTGTTGAGCACTCGACTATGCCAGATACAAGTTTAATATTCCTAAGTTAGAGAATGTTTTATACTACTTCAGTAACCCAGTACTTGAGAACGAATACAATTGTTGAGTACTTATTTCAATGCTGGATTAATACTGCAGTATCGGAGGGTGTTCATGAACTTTTAATGTGCTTAGTTATGTTCTTTTCTGGATTAGGACTCCAGTGCTGGAAGACAATTTCTAGAGTCGTTGAGTACTTGTGTGTGCGTCCAACATAGGTTTAGTATTACAAGACTAAAAGACAGTTCTTACTATTGTAGGATACCAGATAGTGTTTTATACTGATGTAAAACTCTGGTGCCAGAGGGTAAGTTCTACCCTTGTTGGGTACTTACCTATGATTTTCACTATTGTTAAGAACATGATTAGAGTAAACTCTTGATGATATTCAAGTATTCTAAAAAGGTTTCAAACTTTAGGGTGGTACTGACATTTGTTGAATTATTCCTATACAGGTGTAATACTGTAGTACTTAAGGATGAATCCTAGATCTTGGCAGCACTTGAGTATTTTTTATGCTACAGTAATTCAGAGCTGGAGGACATTTCCTAGACCTACTTACTCAAGTATCTCTTGTACAGGTTCATTACTCTCAAGTATCTGGGGGCATCATCTACACTTGTGAAGTACTTGAACAGGGATGAAACGCTGACTTATTCCAAGAAAAGTATACAGATCATAATTATTATCTTGGTGAAGTTCCAATTGTGTTGCATTTGAGAAAATGTAATCTTGTTTTCTTAGTGGAGGGTCATGCTTAGGTTTGCCACATCTGGGTAACGTACAGGGCTTTTTACAACAAGAAAATTAATTCTATACTGTTTTAACATCAGAGAATGAATCCTATATTAGAATTGTTATCAGAGAATGAATTCTATACTGTTTTAACATCAGAGGATGAATCCTATATTAGAATTGTTGACAGAGAATTAATTCTATACTGTTCTAACATCAGAGGATGAATCCTATATTGGAACTGTTATCAATGAATGAATTGTATACTGGTTTAACATCGGAAGATGAATCCTATATTGGAACTGTTATCAATGAATGAATTGTATACTGGTTTAACATCGGAAGATGAATCCTATATTGGAACTGTTATCAATGAATGAATTCTATACTGGTTTAACATCAGAAGATGAATCCTATATTGGAACTTTATCAATGAATGAATTCTATACTGGTTTAACATCAGAAGATGAATCCTATATTGGAACTGTTATTAGAGAATGATTTATATACTGGTTTAACATCAGAAGATTAATCCTATATTGGAATTGTTATCGGAGGATAAATTCTATACTAGTTTAACATCAGACAATACATTTGATGCTGTCTTAGTATCAGAAGATGAATACTACACTCAGGGCGACTAGCATCATGTAACAATGAAGGAGCAGATCAAACCAACTGAACGCATAGTGTTTGTGTCTCAATTCTCTAATTTGAGCAACCGGATAAAGAACATAGTGAATAAAAATTGGAAGCTCTTGAACCACGGGTCAGAGTTCATGTTAGAAAAGCCTCTGTTTGCGTTTCGCCGCAATAAAACCATACGCAATGCCTTGGTTAGAACTTACGAAAGCAAAAGAGAGACGCAAAATACACTCACAGGAGCAAAAGCTAAGGGTAATTATAAATGTGGAACTTGTTCCATTTGTCCCTTATGTCTGGAAGCTAAATATGTGACACACAATAACCAAAAAATCTGGGCCAAAGGCTTGAACAACTGCCGCAGCAAGAATGTGGTGTACTTGCTGATTTGCCCCTGTGGTCTTGGTTACGTAGGTGAAACCAGTAGGGAACTACGCATTCGGATTTTAGAACATAAATCTGCTATCCGAACTAAAAAAGTGAATGCTCCCCTGACAGAACATTTTAACCTAATGAACCATACATGTGATCAGTTCCAATGGTTCATTTTGGAGAAAATATTCATCAACAGAAGGGGGGGTGACCCCAATACTACTAGGAAAAAGAGAGAGCAGTGGCACATATGTTATTTAAATACAGTAGATAAGGGACTCAATACAAAAGAAGACTGGATGAGTATCATTTCCACATAGACACTGTGATAAAATGTGTAAAATCTGGGGAGTCTTTTGCATGTAAAAATATAATGATTGTAATGGGTCATTACCTATTTTTCTGCCGAGTGGGTTGTATCTATACAAACTGATGTATGCAACAGCGGGGCCAATGGAAAGTAATTTGTAAAAGCTCTGTTTGGATGTTGATATCAGGCTCACAAGCTATGTGATGTCAAGCCGATATTACTTTTGATGTTATACATGTATCACAATAATGGTCAATTTGATGATGTCTTTTTGGATTATATGCCATCAAGGTTGTCAGGTTATATGTGCCAGCATCGATGTGAAGAATAAGTGTTTTAAAAATGTTTTTTAAATTGCATTAAATATTCGAAAGATTTTTGAGTGCTCATAGACAGTTCACAAATTGTTGCTAAAGGTGATTTCCCACACAATTGATGTATTTAATACTGAGGTCAATAGAGGACAATTTTATAAGTTTGTTCCGCATGTTTATATCCTATGTACTAGCTTTGGGATACTAAGCAGACAAAATCTCGCGTATTATATTCATAACATAATGTTGGCTAATCTGACTGTGTGGTTTAGATTATATGCCGCCGAGGAGGTTATACAATTATGTCGGGCATTGTGGTCACTAATTAGTTTTTATAACTCACACTACATCAGGGCTGCAATTAGTGTTCAGAGGTGATAGGCAGGAGCAATAAAGTTGCAACGCTAAAGTATTTAAACCTAGGCTAAACAGACATCCTCAAGTGGGATGTATTTTATAAAATAAACTATACAGTGGTTAATTTGCCTCAACATTGGGGAGTGTGCAAATAGTTTTATTTTCATACGTTAATAAACGCTTGTGATCGACTTTTTGAATCCAACAAAATAAAGTTAAAAAAAACGCATCGTTTAGAGTAGAGTTTCAATCCTAATAGAAGCTATGCGATTAGACTATGAAAAAATCACACACGTAAGCAATGACATGTGACCCAGTGAGCCAATCACTAGAGCTAAGCCTCTCTAACAAATAGCCGCACAGGTTAGACTATTTGGGAACAGACGGAGCAAGAAGACTCCATACCGGCGGAATTATTCGAGAGCCGTAAGGTAAGACCGGGTTTTCAAGTATCAGGGAGATTTGGTGAGGTAGCGAGGTCTCGAAGCAATTGGAGTATATTTATTTACGAGCGAGAAGAGTTGGGACACGCAGCATGACATGGTTCCCTTGAAATTTTTTTCAGGAACCATTACGAGACGTGCTAAAAGGGTATGACAGATGGACCCTAGTCTCCGATAAAACAAATCGCTTTCCTATCAAGAAATACGCTACCAAGTAATACGCTGCGATATATTACACAAGCGTATCTACAAATACCGGTAAGCGCATCCCGTTCTGCCTTATTAAATCGATTAAAGGATTTCGCAACAGTAACTGATACCGTTATGTTACTCCACAGCAACTGAAGTCTGTGTACTTCTGGGAACTGAAGTGGCATTACGGAAACCAGAACGCTAGCCTTCCGCCTTCAATTATTTCAGGAAGTAAGCACGTAGCAGTAGGTTGAATGTTTTAAGGTGAGGAAATAATATTGCTAGCACCATATAGTACGGGGAGCAGGAATGCGGCCAATAAGTTAGGTTAAGTTTCAATATTTAAATATAAGAACCACCTTATAACCCCATGCTTAAGTTACAGAAAGCACTATCGATGAAGACTAGCGGAGGACATACATGATTGCCTACATTGATTTGATAATATAGGGAGGATTGTAAAGTATAATATCTTGCTATCCAAGAGGCCCTTAAGGGTATAAGTACTGCTATTTTTCCAGTCAGATTCCTATTGTATCCGACTAATAGCACTTATGTCTTTCTAGGTTTGAAATCAAGCCAGAAGTTATTTTAGCCTATGAATTGGTCTTGATAAAGATGGTCCTATAAAATTTAAACCATCGAAACGCGTCGACGCCAAAGATACACACAATCTAAGGGACCGCCGTAGAGGATTGGAGATAGCAGTTTCAAACATATCCCAAATCACGGTGTAAAATCACGGTCATTTTAGAGGTGTTGCAGATGACAAAGTCTACTGTCTGTTTTTCTGTTTTTCTGTTATGCGGGCTCGTAACAGTTTGTGTTTTGTATTTTTATAATGTATAAAATGAATGCTGATACAAATTGATTGTTTTTAATATGTACTATATTGATGGATTTAGGATTTTTAATTGTTAAAATTCTTCTTTTAATAAATGTGATATATTTCCGGAATTTGTGTTATATTAGTGTGATATTTGAATAGTATTGTACCATTGGATGGTAATATTGGGATTGCCTTGTTGATACTTGTGATTTGGTACCCCTTTCCCTGCATTGTACGAGGGGTCGCTCTCAGTCCACTTTACACACATATAAGCACAACCAGTTGGTTGGAGAGTTCTTTGGGCTTTTTTGCCCTATATTATTGAACAATATTGCACTGACCTTCTACTATACAGAGGCGGTATTTTGTAATTTGACGAATGGATAAACTAAAAACTTTTGGTTTCACAGAGGATCAATTCAACAGACTTTTAAGTCGGAATCCTCGCAGTAACAATACTAACAACTTAAATAACAGCAGCCACGAACAATTAATAAAGATTCTGAACGCAAAAAAGAAATTGATCCGAACGGAATTACACGCAGAATTTTTAATTGAATATTTAAAAGCGGGAGTCATTCTGTTGGGGCTGCAAGTTAGGAATGAACCAGGTCTTTTTGTTGACAATCCAAAATTTTTAGAGACTTGGACTCACATAGCTAATAGATGTAGCAGAGACTGGTTAATTCTTATTATTGAGACAGCTCAGGAACTTCTAGAGATAGAGAAAAAACAAATCGATGAACTTGAAGTCTGTCTTAAACAAAATACTGCCCTTGAAGATGCAAAAAAGAAATTAGAGGAATTAGAACTAGAGGCAAAAAGCTTTTTGGATTACCTCACCAATAAGAAAATGAAAAAACTTAGAAAGGATATAGATAGATACAATGTAGAAACGGTATATCCGTATTTGAATAAAGACTACTTCAACGCTAAATATGATCAAAAGTGGGAGAGACCGCAATATGACAGACCCCTTTACTCTAGAGGAGGTCAGAAACGGGTGACGTTTTCCAACACTTCTGGTTCGAGTAGCGAGGAAGAACAAGAAGGTGAAAGAAATGGGAGAGCTGCTCCAGTATTTGAAAGGGAGCCTTTTTTAGGGAGACGCCAGAATCGAGGCCAGAGAGGGTACAGAGGATACAACCGTCAGGAACCCCAGAGAAACCATCTACCTCAAAACACGGGACAGGAATATCTAGCGACTCGCAGTCGACAGTATTGGAAGTAGAAGAACTTCCCATTATCAATCTGTCCAGTAAAGTACTAACCATTGATGAGATTGAGGTGTTAAAGAAAGGTTTCAGCTTTGCACCCACTACCCATCATAACCTTTATGAACTAGAGAGTGATCTTAAGAGCTTCTTTAGGAAAATCAGATTAAACAAATTCTTCGAAAACAAAGAATATGAACCTCCATTAAACATATCTGGCCTAAAACCAAAATCTACCTTTACTCCAAACTTAGGCCAAATAGACAAGAATGTAGAAATCTTTGAGAAGGTTGTTGAAATGGAAATAAAGAGTATGAGACAGGCAGCCTATAAATACCATGACAACAACCTTTCCTCTAATCAAAAGATAGCTCTGAAATCCCTACAACAATGTGACCATATAACGATCAAACCAGCCGACAGAGGCGGGGGGGTCGTTATATTTGATACATGTGATTATGAAAAAAGAATAAGGGATCTTCTGAATGTCAAAGAACACTATCAATCGATCCGTCTCGCATCCATTGATGTCCTCAAAAGGGAAGTGTTTGCTTTATTAAATCTGGGTAGAGAACAAGGATGGCTTTGTGAAAACGAATACAAATTTCTACTCAATACCCATCCCATGATACCAGCTATTTACGGTCTGCCAAAGATCCACAAAAACTGTAAAGATCCACCCATGAGACCCATTGTGAGTAGTGTAGGATCGATGTTGGAACCCCTGAGCAGATATGCGGACCATTTTCTTAAACCTATTGTGCAAAAACAGAGATCTTATTTAAAAGACACGGCACATGCTATATCCATTTTTGAAGGTCTCAGTTTCAATAGGGCCACCCAAATTCTAGTGACCATGGACATAGAAGCCCTTTATACCAATATCCCCCAAAATGACACGATTACAGTCATCTCCAATGTATTGGATAATGAGGAGTTGAATGGGGCCAGTAAAGAGTTCATTATGTCCTGCATTGAAATGGTACTTAAAAATAATATATTTCTATTCAAAAATGAGGCATATATCCAAGTGAAAGGTACCAGCATGGGGGCCACCTGTGCTCCCAGTCTGGCATGCCTCTATGTGAGCGATTTTGAATCTAGACATGTTTATAACGAGATGGCCCCCTATTTTGAAAATGTTTCCTGCTGGCACCGTTACATTGATGACATTATTTTTATTTGGAATGGTGCCAGCCAGGAACTAGAAACATTTCTAGAATGGATCAATTTAGGGGATCCTAATCTGAAATTTACTGCCCATTATAGCGTGTCTGAAGTAGAGTTTTTGGACATCAAAATTAAGAATTCTGATGATGCCCTACAGGTAGAATTATTCTCCAAACCGACAGATAAAAATACTCTTTTGCACTATGGTAGTAACCATCCACGTTCACAGAAGGACAATATCCCCTTCGGGGAATTTTTAAGATTGAGACGCAACTGCACCACCCTCTCTGACTTTTATCACCATTCTGATATCCTTAAGAAAAAACTTAAAGCCAGAGGCTATCCGGGCAAACTTATCAACCATTCGTTCAAAAGAGCGAGATTTTACAATCGGGATAATCTGCTCGAGGTTAATAAAGTTAAAACTAAGAACAAACCAACTGAACGCATAGTGTTTGTGTCTCAATTCTCTAATTTGAGCAACCGGATAAAGAACATAGTGAATAAAAATTGGAAGCTCTTGAACCACGGGTCAGAGTTCATGTTAGAAAAGCCTCTGTTTGCGTTTCGCCGCAATAAAACCATACGCAATGCCTTGGTTAGAACTTACGAAAGCAAAAGAGAGACGCAAAATACACTCACAGGAGCAAAAGCTAAGGGTAATTATAAATGTGGAACTTGTTCCATTTGTCCCTTATGTCTGGAAGCTAAATATGTGACACACAATAACCAAAAAATCTGGGCCAAAGGCTTGAACAACTGCCGCAGCAAGAATGTGGTGTACTTGCTGATTTGCCCCTGTGGTCTTGGTTACGTAGGTGAAACCAGTAGGGAACTACGCATTCGGATTTTAGAACATAAATCTGCTATCCGAACTAAAAAAGTGAATGCTCCCCTGACAGAACATTTTAACCTAATGAACCATACATGTGATCAGTTCCAATGGTTCATTTTGGAGAAAATATTCATCAACAGAAGGGGGGGTGACCCCAATACTACTAGGAAAAAGAGAGAGCAGTGGCACATATGTTATTTAAATACAGTAGATAAGGGACTCAATACAAAAGAAGACTGGATGAGTATCATTTCCACATAGACACTGTGATAAAATGTGTAAAATCTGGGGAGTCTTTTGCATGTAAAAATATAATGATTGTAATGGGTCATTACCTATTTTTCTGCCGAGTGGGTTGTATCTATACAAACTGATGTATGCAACAGCGGGGCCAATGGAAAGTAATTTGTAAAAGCTCTGTTTGGATGTTGATATCAGGCTCACAAGCTATGTGATGTCAAGCCGATATTACTTTTGATGTTATACATGTATCACAATAATGGTCAATTTGATGATGTCTTTTTGGATTATATGCCATCAAGGTTGTCAGGTTATATGTGCCAGCATCGATGTGAAGAATAAGTGTTTTAAAAATGTTTTTTAAATTGCATTAAATATTCGAAAGATTTTTGAGTGCTCATAGACAGTTCACAAATTGTTGCTAAAGGTGATTTCCCACACAATTGATGTATTTAATACTGAGGTCAATAGAGGACAATTTTATAAGTTTGTTCCGCATGTTTATATCCTATGTACTAGCTTTGGGATACTAAGCAGACAAAATCTCGCGTATTATATTCATAACATAATGTTGGCTAATCTGACTGTGTGGTTTAGATTATATGCCGCCGAGGAGGTTATACAATTATGTCGGGCATTGTGGTCACTAATTAGTTTTTATAACTCACACTACATCAGGGCTGCAATTAGTGTTCAGAGGTGATAGGCAGGAGCAATAAAGTTGCAACGCTAAAGTATTTAAACCTAGGCTAAACAGACATCCTCAAGTGGGATGTATTTTATAAAATAAACTATACAGTGGTTAATTTGCCTCAACATTGGGGAGTGTGCAAATAGTTTTATTTTCATACGTTAATAAACGCTTGTGATCGACTTTTTGAATCCAACAAAATAAAGTTAAAAAAAACGCATCGTTTAGAGTAGAGTTTCAATCCTAATAGAAGCTATGCGATTGGACTATGAAAAAATCACACACGTAAGCAATGACATGTGACCCAGTGAGCCAATCACTAGAGCTAAGCCTCTCTAACAAATAGCCGCACAGGTTAGACTATTTGGGAACAGACGGAGCAAGAAGACTCCATACCGGCGGAATTATTCGAGAGCCGTAAGGTAAGACCGGGTTTTCAAGTATCAGGGAGATTTGGTGAGGTAGCGAGGTCTCGAAGCAATTGGAGTATATTTATTTACGAGCGAGAAGAGTTGGGACACGCAGCATGACATGGTTCCCTTGAAATTTTTTTCAGGAACCATTACGAGACGTGCTAAAAGGGTATGACAGATGGACCCTAGTCTCCGATAAAACAAATCGCTTTCCTATCAAGAAATACGCTACCAAGTAATACGCTGCGATATATTACACAAGCGTATCTACAAATACCGGTAAGCGCATCCCGTTCTGCCTTATTAAATCGATTAAAGGATTTCGCAACAGTAACTGATACCGTTATGTTACTCCACAGCAACTGAAGTCTGTGTACTTCTGGGAACTGAAGTGGCATTACGGAAACCAGAACGCTAGCCTTCCGCCTTCAATTATTTCAGGAAGTAAGCACGTAGCAGTAGGTTGAATGTTTTAAGGTGAGGAAATAATATTGCTAGCACCATATAGTACGGGGAGCAGGAATGCGGCCAATAAGTTAGGTTAAGTTTCAATATTTAAATATAAGAACCACCTTATAACCCCATGCTTAAGTTACAGAAAGCACTATCGATGAAGACTAGCGGAGGACATACATGATTGCCTACATTGATTTGATAATATAGGGAGGATTGTAAAGTATAATATCTTGCTATCCAAGAGGCCCTTAAGGGTATAAGTACTGCTATTTTTCCAGTCAGATTCCTATTGTATCCGGCTAATAGCACTTATGTCTTTCTAGGTTTGAAATCAAGCCAGAAGTTATTTTAGCCTATGAATTGGTCTTGATAAAGATGGTCCTATAAAATTTAAACCATCGAAACGCGTCGACGCCAAAGATACACACAATCTAAGGGACCGCCGTAGAGGATTGGAGATAGCAGTTTCAAACATATCCCAAATCACGGTGTAAAATCACGGTCATTTTAGAGGTGTTGCAGATGACAAAGTCTACTGTCTGTTTTTCTGTTTTTCTGTTATGCGGGCTCGTAACAGTTTGTGTTTTGTATTTTTATAATGTATAAAATGAATGCTGATACAAATTGATTGTTTTTAATATGTACTATATTGATGGATTTAGGATTTTTAATTGTTAAAATTCTTCTTTTAATAAATGTGATATATTTCCGGAATTTGTGTTATATTAGTGTGATATTTGAATAGTATTGTACCATTGGATGGTAATATTGGGATTGCCTTGTTGATACTTGCAGATCATGCAACTGACATGGCAAAATTATACGGCAAGAGAAGGAAAATTACTTATTGTAATGAAGCAAACTCTGTGGCAGTATTATATCACTAATGTGTCCTCTCAACATGCATTAATACTGCCCGGGCAAAAGTGTCACCTTAATATCACCTTCCGTTTAACACCTGAAAACAGGAATCCGCCACTCTGAAAGCGCCGGCTGACATGCGGATCTGCCACGGCAGGGCACCACGTGTGGCAAATTATCCAGCTGATGGTAGATTATACGGTACGCACAGTAAATCAACAAGTGCTACTCACAGAAAAAGCGCTACAATGCCTCCTCAGGGGTAGTAAGTGCTATATTAATGCAATTACAATACAATACAATACAAAGTATACAGAAATGTCTGCAGCCGCACAATTGCCTGAGTATACTGATTTTATCTCACAGAATGAATCCAATCCTAGTTAAGGGTCGGATTATAAACACTACTTTAGTTTTGTATCTCAGGATGAGATCTACTACACTGGTTTAGTACTCTGGGCAACTATTGTACATCAACAAGCATTGGCAAAGCCAATAGGTCGCGACAATGCCTGAGCTATCGGAATTGTCAATGGGAATGTCTTTTAGATCGTTTCCTCTAGTAGCTTGTAGGGTTTGTGAGGCAAGCATCGATGCGGCAGGAGGCTGACAAAAGGGCACACAGCTACTAATGAACATAGCGCCCATCTCTGACTGGCAGGATTTCCCATTCATCTCAACGAACAACAGGAATGACAACCAAAGATTCTAACCAGCACAAATTTGGTTCTAAGGAGAGAAAATCAAGGTAATCATCATTTATCATAGCGGAGAGATATAACACTGCAATGAAGAGCGTCCAGCAGTGGAGGAGGAAGGAAGCACTTGTCCATACAACATCAACTGCAGGAGGCCCCAATAAAGTGACCCACATTAGGGAATTAGAGAAACTGGGTGCTGTCACACAATGCAATATCTCGAGTGATACATTTTTGTTTAAGTGAAAACAATTCCGGGTAATCTCTTCAAAGATCACTGTTGTAGGCCAACCACCAGGCCATGCAAGGACCAACTTTTTAACCTGGCGGGAAGAGATCCGCGTCAGTACTTGCAGCGGCCTTCGGCAAGTACGCTCCAGTGTACACACGTCATTAGTAGGAAAAAAAAGATGAGTAGGTGCCCGCATTAAACCTGTAACTTATATCACTGTATTTTTAAAGTACAATAGTATCACACAACTGGTTGAGGGCTGGAAGCACGGGTGGGCTACTGAAAGGAGCCCCATAAAGTCTTAGGGTCTCAACGCAAAAAGAGTCGAGGCCTAAAAATGAAAGACATTACCACACATCAGGCCTCAAAGAACGGAGAGATGGACCCTTAATTACTTTTACAGGTTTCTTTCATGAATTATTAAATCACCTGCCTGTAATGAAATTTCATTTTGAAATGTTTGTAATTCATAACCTATAAAATGAAATTCGCCCACCTCTCCCCAGGGCAACACATTCCATGTATTCAACGTAGAGGGGGGGGGAGCCGTGGGGGCAACAAACATTGGCAAATTTAAATGAACTTTCAGATAGAGGAGAATGCGATTGGTCGTCGAGGGCGGCAGAAAAGAGATAAAATGGCGCGTAGAAACAATGGATAAAAATGGACAGTCGTGAAATATACGGGGGTATGCAGGTGATGGGGGGGGGGAGACAGAATAGGTATAAAGGCGAGATAGGGAGGCACAGAGAAGGAGCGAGGGGGGATCAGAGAGATGGTGCCTTTCTGATTCACAGAGCCCGGAGTCCCCTGAATGCGTAAGTAGCTCCCTTTAATCCAGAAATGTAAAACACTTTCAACAAGCATATATAAAAATACAACAGAGGCGGCAGGCGGGAAAGCACAGCAAGAGCGGAGGCCATCTGGGAAAAGCACCAGTAACTAAGAGAGTAAAATAAAACTGCGGGGACGAGACCGAAATGTAAATGAAAGAAAAAGTGGAACTGAGGGAGATGTCGGAGGAATGTTAAGCAGGGGAAGGTTGTTCAAAAAACGCATAGCGAGAGATCATCGCGAGCAGCAGACAATCAGGAGCGAAGCAGAGACGGCCGCAACAGCCAAAACAATTCAGAAAAGAACACAAAAATATTGATTGGCCGTTCTGTCTTCTGAGGCGTCATTTTCGAGAAAAGACAAGACAAACGAGCATTGGAAAACGCAATTGTTTTTCTCCGGGAACGATTTTTAATTCAATTAGATTGCCTTTAGCAGTAGTAGTAGCGCTAGGGTGTAATAAAAGTCCAATTGTTCTGCCGCAATATATGGCCATTGCATTTGCTGGACTGCTGGAATCCAGCCATCTGAATTACTCGCGGACCCACCCACCCTTTATGTGCCAAGGTCAGTTGACTCAGTGGATATGAAAACTGAATACACTTGAGTATGGTGCCTTTAGAATGATATTTCTTCTGGGAGTGACCACGTGTAGACTATGACAGTGGCAAGGCATGGGGGCTTAAGGGAGCGCCTTTCAATCGGAGCCAGTCGCGCCAGGTTTACCCTGGAGCCTGAGGCCTTGGAATCCGCTAGGGGTCGACTGACAGATGGATACTAGTCAACGGAATGTGCTATGAGCACCGGGTCACTACACTCTACACTACTGCGTAATGAAACTTGACGTCCCCCCCTAAGTACATGTAGGCGCCTCCCTTTGCTCCCACCCGACCAGGAGCTCTCAGGCACGCCTGTACACAGTGCTGGAGGGGCCTCCTTGGAACTCGTCCCCCGCTATTGTTACACCACTGATTCTCCATGTTCAGCACTCTGGAAGGGCCGGACTGGCCGCAGGGGGCACCAGGCATTTCCCTGGTAGGCCGTCAGGGTGGGCGCCGGTTTTAGATCCCTGGGGACCGTTTTTTTTTTACTGGGTGCCAATATTGCAGCTTCGCCCCCAGCAACAAAAGTGACACGTAGCTTTCCACTAGCACCCCCCACGTCCCCCTCGGGCCTGCCGAGCCCTTTGGCATGGCCGGTTTACGTTCCAAGTCTGGCCCTGCACCATGGTGATAAGAGGAACCTGTGCTCATGTGCAGACGAAACAAAGAAGTCGGTTGGCTCTCACTAGCAGATACCCCTCAGTTCCTCCCCTTTACGAACAGTGCTTTTTTGGGTCGAGGAGTTGGGGCCTCTTCTTAGCAGTTCTTTGACTAGAGAGCTGCACTTCTGCCTCTTGATTTCCAACTCTCCAGGGAAGGAAACTTGTATATTGTAGTATCGCGAAGAAGCACAACCTCTTCAATCCAAGCCCTAAGGGAGGGGTGTGTGGTAAAACAATTGTATTGTATTGTAATTGCACTTATATAGGGGTTACTACCCCTGACGAGGTGTCGAAGCCCTTTTTCGGTGAGTAGCACGCTACTCCGGAACCCAAGAAGGATTAGTGTTGAGTTAGTATAGTGAAATATGAAAGTAACTTGAGTGGTGGATAGGTTAGTCGGTTATTTGGATTCAGAAGAATAGCAGAAGGATAGAAGAGGGAAAAAGGTTTGCATTTATATAGGGCTTGTTACCCCTGATGGGGTGTTAAAGCGCTTTTCTTGGCGAGTAGCACGCTACTCCGGAACCCATAAAGGATTAGTGGTGAATTAGTATAGTGAAATATGAAAGTAATTTGAGTGGTGGATATTAGTCAGTCATTTGGATTGAGAAGGATAGCGGAGGGATAGTAGAGGGGAAAAAGGTTTGCATTTATATGGCGCTTGTTACCCCTAATGGGGTTTTGAAGTACTTTCTTGGTGAGTAGCACGCTACTCCAGAACCCATAAGGATTATTGATAGATGAGACGTTCTTCGTACAGCTGAATTAAGCTTTATTCGTTAGAGGCAGGCTATCACCCAACCACAACGGCCAGGCGCAATTACAAAATCTCAAACGCTCAACCACAGAATGTTTAATATGACGTTGTGCACTACATGTATACTCTCTGTGTCGCACTGCATTGTCGTCACTTCCAGACCTTTTTCTTGTTGAGTAGACTGAATTTCCCTCATGCACTTCTCCGATTCCTCTACCACTTTTGCTATTACAATAGCTTCCTTTAACCCCTTGTGTGCCCATGACGAGCTGGACTCGTCATGGGCCGCGGTTGCGCTGTGCCCATGACGAGTCCAGCTCGTCATGAACCCCGCCCGCTAATGCAACGGCCGGCACAGGGCGGGGAAAGGGCGTGGCACACAAGGGGTTAATGTTGGATTGCTTGCAGCCCACAATCTCTCTTGTGCTTCTTTGCTATAACACTGAACTATTAATTGATCAACTCTTCCTGCATCTGACTAAACTGGCATTTAATAGACAGCTCCATCAATCTAGATACAAATTCATCAACTGTTTCGCTTGCTCACTGTGGTTGCGTGTGAGATTTATGTCTGCGTATAACAATATTTTCTTGTTTATCAAATCTAGTACATGACCTCAAAATATCATCTTTGTATACGTCATCAACTTCCTCACCCGTACCTGGAAGATATTTAAATATGTGTTGTCCTTCTTTTCCCAGCGCTCCCAACAACAAAGCTTTTTTTCTTAAAGAGGGGAATCTTGTACCATCCAACGCTACTAAATAATTTTCAAAGCAATCAATCCAGCCCTCCTATTCTATGGGAGGTTCGCCTGCTGACATAAGGAATGGAGGTGGGGCCGTAATGGTGTTAGCAATATTCATTCTAAAAACAACTAATCAAACACCGCCAAAGTGCCACAGTAAATAACCCTTGATGACGTGACCTAAAAGTGTGAAAATCACAGATGAAAAGATTTGCAAATCGCTAATTAACAGTATCACGAACCTTGAAAGTGTGCAAATTACTGAAGCAAAAACATTAACACTGTTTGTATCACCGACGTCATTGAAAATTTCCACTTAATTTGATTTGTGACTAAGGAGTGTGCGTATCACCGTTGTGTCAATCAACAAACACGCTGCATATGGATCCAGAACATTTCAAAAACTCCTTCGATTCTTGAAGGTGTGTGTGTCACCATTACTGGTTGCTTCCAACATGCTGTATATAACATTAACCATGCACTGCCTCTTTCAATGTTCGGGCACAGCTTCAAAGCTCAAAGGTCACCGTTACTGGAGATTATTATATGGCTACAATGGTTCTGTCGGGGAAATACAATTGCTTTGGGATGTTCACAATATAAATACATTACATGTAACATGTATCCATGATTTAGGAAGAGAAAAGAACAACACCCAAGCGAAAGTTTCAATCAATATTTTAAGAAGTAACAAATAAATTGGGCTACAATGGTACAATTGAAAGAATCGTGAAAGAGGGGTGACATGTAGAAGTAAATACAGACAATACACTTAGTACACTTAGTATAACAAATAAAGTAATAGTTGGGAAAGTGCGATTTTCGGTAAAGTCCATATGATTGATCGCATACGCCTCCTGTTCATATGTGAATAGGCTTTTGAACTGAGACGTTGCGTAGACTCTTAGTATGCGTATTACTGGAGAAGCATGGTAAGCTCCATATGGTTAGCTTCGCCTTCCTCCACCTCGAAGGAAGCGCGTCCCTCTCTACCGACTTGAGGAAGAAAACTTAGAGCAAGAGCAGAAACAGTACAGTAGCCGGCAACCCCCAGGAGCCTCGCGCAAGGTAGGAACAACGCTTGCGCTGCAGCCTGAATACTGGTAACCGGTGCAGTTCAGAAGTCGCACTTGGGGGCATATCAGCAACAACCGGCGATAATTATCGCTAAGCGCACTTAGCGCTAGGGTCATTATCGCCGGCTAGCGTGGATTTTTATCGCTGAGATAGCGTGCCATTAGCAACGCTTATCTCAAAAGCGATAAAAATCCTCGCGCTAACGGCCTAACGTGAGATTATCGCTGGAAACCCAGCGATAATCTCACGCAATGTGGCGTTAGCTTGTTGATAGGGCCCCACAAACTTAGCCATGATATCCACCTTCCATAGGATATCATGGCTAAGTCAGTCCTGAAGCAGGCGTAAGGAAAGTAGCAATAACAGGGGTTATCGCTACTTTTCTTGCCGCTATGCTCCATAGCGTGGCGCTTGATGATAGGAGAAATGTCGCTTAGCGACATTTCTCCTGTCATGTCAGGTCAGGAACGCCCACTTTGCATCTCATTAGAGATGCAAAGGTGGGCGTTAGGAATTCCTGCGCTAACGCAAGTTTTCATACATTAGCGTGAGTTTGCTAATTAGGCGATAAAATTATCGCCGCTTTTCCACCGAAAACGGCCGCAAAAGCGGCGATAATTCTATCGCCTCGCCTTGCTGATATGCTCCTTGGTAACTGTACTTCCCGCTAAGAAATGTCAATATATACCCAGTATATGTGTTGGGCTATGAGTGACGTGTTTATCGCTGTGCCTTTGATCTGGCTAATCTCTGTGCATGTTCGTGCTGCACAGTGTATCACGCATAGACACGTACCTCAAGAGTAAAAATTTAAGCGACTAGTACTTCACCATGAAAACTGCCGCCATGACACCATGTTGACCGTCTGCCAACCACTGCCTTCTATGGTTGGGAAGGCTTCTCCTCAATAGCTGTGCAGCGTAGTTCATCAGGGTGATTTGCAGCCTTCTACCAACGCCTGGCTTAAATCTTCACCAAAATGGGGTAAAACAATCGATGAAACGTTCTTCATACAGCTGAATTAAGCTTTATTAGTGAGAGGCGGGCTATCACCCAACCGCAATGGCCAGGCGCAATTACAAAACCTCAACCGCTCAACCACAAAATGCTTAATATGTCATATGGAACAGCCTGGCTGAGACTGCCTAATAATATTATAACAGGGGGTATGTGTGACCCTACCTGCGGTGTCAGTGTCTTGGTTTGGCCAGATGTCGTTACGCAGGCTCGGTAATAAATGAGATCTCAGCATTAGATGGGGCATCTATGAATCAACAGCTCCCCATAAACAGGATGCTTCTGGGAGATCTCACTTCCGGTTACCTTCAGAAGTCTACTGGTTTTAAAAGGAATTGTCAAGGACACGTGCTTTACTGTGCTCCTCGAGAGGACACTTCTGCTGTTTCTAGAATGATCACATAACCCTATAAATACCTAGACCAGTGGTCTTCAAACTTTTTAATGCCAGCACCCCCCTCTCCAATGGAAAGACAAATAATAATCAGGACCCCTACATATTCTTTCACAATTAGTCTATTAAATTGGCAATGTTTAAACTTAGTTAAAGATTGCAGTTAAATTGTGTCACCGTTTTAAAAATGCAATCAAACACATGATTGCCAAACATACATATTCTGGTCAGGCAGGCCTTACTGACATGTAAAGGTATCTCCACAGTGTGATCTTTAAAAATGGGGGTGGGGAGGTTTGAAGAATATTTGGGCCCCCTTCCCTTTCGACACATACTTCCAGCTAGGATATAATGACAAAAGATGTTAGTGATGGCCCATTACAGAGTGGCCTACGCTTAAAACAAAGTAATGTTACTAGCATAATGCTTCTTTTGGCCAGAGTCTGGTGCCCCCCATAGGATCACCTGAGCCCCCCCTTGGAAGGTCTGTCCCTCCAGTCTGAAGACCCCTGACCTAGTGTGAAGCTTTGTTTCGGCCTGGGTATATTTGATATAAGACAAATTCTGTACAAGGTTGCTAGGGGTATATATTTAGGGTAGAAGGCTTCTATTAGATCTTGTGTTGAAATCATTTAAAGACACGTGGCTCCTGCCAAATTTGTAATTCTCTAGAAGAACATTGAACATGATTTTTCATGTGAATAATATTGGCGGTGTTGTCATGTAATTGGTTATTAGAAGGGTGTGGGACATTCGTTTTTAGGTCTAGTTTACAGATAGTTTTTAGCTGTCTGTTATCAAAAGATCTATTGTGAGCCAGACAAAAATGTGCAGTTGGCTTTCGACCAGTCCTTTGCTTACCATAGGTTTGGTTTCTTGTCACTCTCCGTTGCTTACTCCTTATTTGCTGACATTTCTTCTTTAGGTTGCAGTACAGACCAATTTTAACTGTCTGTAGTCAAAAGATATACCGAGGACCATACAGAACTTACAGTGCATTTGCTTACTTAATAATCCTATTTATTTAATACTTATTGAATGGCATTCCTTTCTCTTCTTGTGTTTGTCTCAACGCTTTAACATATCCTTTTTACCCTCATTTGATTGGATGATTTGTATCCTTCCACTTCTCACATTCTGTGAAGCACATATTTTATTTCTCTTTCTCCACTCCATGAGTGCATTTATTTTCTTTCTCTATCCTTTGTGTGCTGCATCCCCCCTCAAACAACCAACCCCCCCTCACCTCTCACCTCCCACCCCCAACCTCAGGTCATTCATTGTCCTCAGGTCATTCACTGTCCTAAGGTCATTCATTGTACTCAGGTCATTCACTGTCCACAGGGCATTCATTCTTCACTCACTCTGGCTTTTTTCTTTTTTCTTTACCCCCTCCCCTCAAGCTCCTATTCTGGTCTCCGACCCACTTCTCCTACCTTCCTTGGTGATGACAACGTCCCCCCCCACTCCCACAATCCACTTCTCCATTGCTCCCCCACCCGCTAGCCCCAACACCGGAAAAAAATTGTTTTCATCTTTTTGGAGGACCAAGCAGCTACTATTCTCTGCTTACAAAAAGCGCTTTTCATTTTTATTTTATTCACCTGTGCCACTAGTCAACTTTAAACAATGGCCAAAAAAAAGGAATTAAATGTCAAATGTGTCATTCTGTATGTGCACATAACACCGGTAACACGCGCATGCACAGTAGGGGCTGCCACACGCCAATGTTGCACTGCATCAGTAGAAGCATTACTTTTTACTGCTGCCTTAGCAAATCTAATAGCTCCAAAAGGCAAAACCTACTGTCTTTGTCAATGCATTTTTGCGATATTATTATCTATCCCAATCCAAACTAGCAAAAGCGCTACCTTAAATGAACTATGAACTATTTTACGCTAGTTTCAGCCTACTGTACTGTACCAGTCCAAATGAAACCTGCATGTCCTAGTACAATATCTGATCTGACGCGATCAAGGCACTGCCGTAAACTGACCATACATCTGCGCATTTCTGTGAGGCTCTTTGTAATAATGCAGACTGTGCCTAGATCTTATATGGGTAACACCACACTGCCCTCCCTACAGCATCAGTGTCTTAAAAGCATCTCTTATCTTTATTCCTAAAATAACCACACTTTAAACATCTTCAGATAATATATAGGTCTAATAGGCAATACTAAGACCTTGCTTCCCTCACATTCTCAGTATTTAAAATCACGCAATCTGTTTATTGCTACAATTACCGTACAGTAGATGCCCTGTGGTATCAATTTTTAATAGATGCAAAGTGAGAGTGAATGACCCATCTATATTGCTTCTTAGATTCAAGATATACTATTCGCTCTCACCTTCCTTCATTGCTCCGGTATACAAAATGTTTAGCCGTTCCATGGAAGCATCTGAAATTCTTGTTTTTCCACATCTCGGAAAAGTCCAATACATATATATGAAGCCTTTCTTATGTCCGCGCAGGGAATGGAACATCGATACTGCTCTCTCTCATTCATTTAGGTAATACTTTGTATTGAAGCCCACACAGACTCATGAATTAAGCATTGTATGACTTGCATTGTTCTATTCAACCAGCACTGGCCAATATCTTCACACCTATAATAACCAAGGACACATTTCAATCAGAAGCCGGCAATCTGGCAGATTTCAGCTGGAAGCTCAGGATGGAGCTTCTAATGCTGGCCCACAAGAACTGCGGCCATGCCAGATTTCCATGATAGTCTCTTAGGGCCTCGTTATGAGTCTGGTGGTCCGAGGACTGCCAGACTCGAGGAGATGAACCAGTGGTGGTCCTGCCACGTCGGCGGTCCGACCGCCCCATTTCAAGTTGGACAGTCGGATCGCCATTGTAGCACAGCAGCCACCAGGAAACCGCAATTCCCTGGCAGTGGCACAGCGATCAGGGCCTCAGTAATATGCTGGTGGTGTTGCTGCAGCACTGCCATGCATATTACGAGTTTCAGGACCGCCAGCGGTGTCATAGAGTTCTTTCCTCCATGAAAAGGCTGGGGGTCCTGAAACAAAGGAGGCCTACAGGGTGTCCAGTTGCCCATTTGCATGAGGATGCATGCAGGGGGGCACAACAAGTGCCCCCCGTGTGCATGCACACCCAGTTCCTGCACCGCATGTACTTTCCTGTCCATGCAGTGTAGGAACTGTTTTTTGGTGTTCCCACTGCTTGCCAATTTTAAGAGGCACACCAGTGGGACCCCCAATAAAAGCTCGCCAGCCACGAGGAAACTCGTAATCTGGCAGGCGGTGGGTGCACAAGTTTGGCGGTGCGGGAGCATGCTGCCGGTGTGGCAGTCTGCTCCCGCAGCGCCAAACTGGTAATCAAGCACTGACTTTCTCATTTAAATTCATTGCAGGAAGTTATCGCAAAAGTCTGCCATGGATCTGGTTTGCACGGCCAAACGTTGTACAACCCTGATCTAAAGTATAGCAATTGCAAATAATTTAACGTTCTCTAAAACACCTTTATTGCAAACGTATTTTGTACAGCTCTTTAACATGGGGGAAGTAAATCAAAACACAACCTTATATGGTCCACATTTATCCTCTCAAAACCCAAGGGATGATCCACTTTTGGATCCCTTACAGAAATTGCAGATAAAAATGACATTTATTTGTCTACATTCTCTGGTTGATTTTCATAATCTTTACCCAAAAAGATTAGAGGTTTGTGGCAGTTAAGAAAATTGCTTACACCTAGTTTACTTTTTTTCCTAAACACAATCTTTATTAATGCTCAATCCTCGCATCCAGCCCACACCTGCCTTATCTGAGGGTAAAGATGCCTCTCAGACTTTCAGAATCTTGGCACATATCTTTTCTTCCTCGTGTTTTTGAGATTACTGGGGGCACTGCGCCCCACCTATTGTTAGCAAAATACAAATGTGAAGTCTCTCTGGACCCTACATTCATTCCTTAGAGTTTCATGAAGCTCCCCTTCAATTTGAACTTTGAAATCAACATCTTAGGAAAATAGGGATAATTCAACAGTTTAGTCAATGCAAAGATTACAGAGAACTCATCTAAGTTATGCAACCAATATTCTGGGGATCATGGAATATCCAATTTCCATTCCTTGCTAATGCTAGGGGATATCCCATTCCTAAAAAGCAGGCAGTTACAACTGGTAGGAATGACATGAGTGCTCAAGGATCCCCCATTTTATTCAAATAAGGAAATCTAGTTTAACATTTGACCCACTAGACAACATCGCCATTATTCACCATGGTCGTAAATGTGGTTGCAATGGCCTGGCACCATGTCACATAAGCAGGCCCAACACTAAATATGTTTTGGAGTGGGATGAACTTGAACATAATCAAAGAGCCTCAATCTCAAGGAACATGCAGAAAGTTACTGTCAATAAACTGGGGATCAAATTCTAAGATGCAGAGATGGGTGTTAAAACAGATTTTGAAAATGATGCCTGGTGGATCCAATACAATATTTCAATTTATATAAATAACAAACGAGAGAACATGAGGGTAGACGGTATAAGAAGAGGAGGAGAGGAATTTGTTAGGGTAAAGGGAAATAAAAAACAGGAAAAAAGAAAAGAAGTGACAATTTTAGGAAATGTGTGGATGGATAAATGGATGGGTGGGAGGGTGGTTGGTTGGGTAGGTTTGGGTGTGTATATGACTGAAGCCAGTTTCGTGCCACTGCTCTGTGAAACTGATCACATCAAAGTTCTTTCAGTGGGCTTGGATGTGTGTAGCATGTCAAAGGAAGATCGGGTCCCTGGGGTATCAACAATGAGGGCCTAAATCCATCCAAGTAAAGCAAAGCAATCCAAGACAGAATATCATCATTTGTGTGTAATAAGAATTCTTATTGCATAGCTGTTTATGTGTAATAATAATGAGAAGCGACAGGATGAAGGAACATTTAAGCATCTGTAATGTGCCCGCCATTTTAACGTCCCATGGGCGCCAGCGTGACTTGGACCCACCCCTGCTCGTTTTTCTGTTGACCTGCAGCTTCCAGACGAAGATCCTTCCTGAGCTGCAGATGTTTGCTGTCACTTACCCCCTTTTTTTATTATCTTTGACTGACGCAAGCAGCTGTGCTGAAATTAGATGGTGAGTAAGGGAGCATTAAACAGCTGTGCAGGTTATCACACTGTGAATTCTCAGAGAGAGGGGACAGCTCTGGCATGCAACATCCAAATTAGTTTTAAACACAGCAGCCGGGTGCCGGATGTTCGAGCATACTTAGGAATTAAATTTTAATTTGATATCTGTCAGTATCAAGGTGACTCCGCGAATAAGCGCGGCACCGACCTGTAACTATTTTTAAATATAATCCCCAATGTATTCAAACATTGAGAGATCCGTGTGAAAAAAAGGCTGCATAGAAATCTGTTGGAAAAATAGACACCAAAATACACATTACCCTGATCTCCGCGGCTAAAATCGCCAGGCTTAAACTTTGACCTGTTTTGAAAAATCCTATTAGAGCAAAACCAGGCATCCACATTTTTTAGGACTGGGTTAATATACAGCTCTGACTCCAGTCCACCCTTATATGGGAGAAAGTGCTTGATTGTGCTAAGCTGAAGGCTGACATTTTTGTAGATATTTGTGAAAGGTTGTGATTTTGGGAATCTATGCATCTAGTTTTGGAATTGCTACCTGTTTTGCAATGAATATTCCCACGTGCAACCAAACTTGAGATGTGAAATTGAACAATTGACATGACGCCTTGGTTTACGTGCAAATAAGTGCCCCAAAATCCCAACAAATTAAATGAAGCTATATACAATTACAGTGACGGCCTCTCCTGGGCAGTAGTGGCGGGGAGAGAGGGGCAGGGATGGGGTTTAAAAAAATAAAAGAATACTTACCTGCTGGTCAGTTGGCCAGCAGCCGCCTCTCCTCCATCCTCTGCGTCTGTGTGAACCAGAAGCACACAGGCTCTCACACTCACCAAAGCCAATCACGACGCTGCTGTCACCAAGACAGCAGAGTCGTGATTGGTGGTTCGGCACTCAGGCAGGGACGGAGAGGCTGTGCATGTTTTTCACCCAGGCTACGCATTACAGACAGGTGGAGAACATGCTAAGTGAGCATGACTGTGTGGCCAGCCAAACCATCGGGCACACTTAGAAAGTGCCCCAACCTCTCCTTCCTCAGCTCTGTGAACAGCCCAGCCCCTCCTCGTCCCACAGAACTGCCCGAGCACGGAAAAATAAAATGATAATAACAGTATAATATATAATATTTTTTTTTGCCGTGCTGAAAACCAGTGGGGCGACGCTCCTCCACCTTAGCAGAGGAGCCCCCCCCTGTACAATTAGAAGCACTTTATCTTAGTTATAGTAAAATGCTGATGCATGTTCTGCCATCAATCTTTTTTTAATGTGCGGACCATAATTTAACAGAAGTGGGATTCATTTGTTCTTGCTGCAAGTGATTTGTGCAGCAAGAACCAATTCAACAATAAGCATGCTTCTATTTGTATGTTTTTGACAATTAAAAACCTCAATATTTCAAGTGTCTTATACAGTTTTTAAAAGTGTCTTCAGAGAAGAAGAATGTCCACTTTTGTGGCTGTACTTGACCATAATGACATTTTGTCCCCTTCACTCTCCCACACTGTACAGGTTTTTATCACTGTCTTGAATTTTTCCTGATGAAGCCTCAAAAAGAGGGCTGAGAAACTCTGAAAACGTTCCACTATTCTGAAACAAGGTACAAACTATTGCTGAGTATTTTTTCGCTGCTCTGATAGTGAACCCGTATATTTAAGGGGAAAACGAGGATGCTGAGATCGGAAATCCCATACTGTAGTGCCACAATGCAACATTTCTCTATTTTGTGACTAGGTGGCGGTGGCACGTGCCCTTGTAACAGACAGAAAAAGAGCCTAGAGTAAACATTTATTAAGATCCCCTGTTCCATGAGTGACATACATATAAATGACACATGTTGTTTTCGGTGATGGTTGCGAAGAGTCTGGACCTGGTGATAAGCTTTTTTCGGTCTGGACTAGGCAGCGTATGCGCTGTCTTTTCGAGACATGCTGTATCAAGAACATGGGCTTTAAGCACCGCCCATCTTTCTAATTGGCTCCATTTACTGTCCCTTGTAAATGTCGGCTTGTCTTTGGCGAATATGCTCAGCAGTACCTCCTTTTCTTCTTTTATAACCTCCCATGAGGACGGCCCCTGTTATATGTGCTTTTACTCGTCAAGTTATTTATTACTTTCTGAGAACTCTTTTTTTCCTTTTTGCTTGTTTAGGCTCAGGAACTCGCTGCCCACGCTTGCTCTCTCTACTCGGGCTGCAGCTGCTGCCTCCTTCTCCTGCTTGTTTATTTAGCTTTTGTTGCAACTTTGGCTGTCCTCCGCCTGAAGTTGGCGCTATGAATCCTGTCTCATCTCAGTACTTTATTACAACGAGCAATCACCACTGGTAAGCTTTCATCCATGTCCATTACACGGTGTTAATGACCCTTTTTTGGGTCAAGTTTTTCACCAAATTGAAATAATAGAGCCAAATCCTAAGTCAAAATTCAATTCAAAACATCCCCAAATGCAGAGTTTTTATATTAACTACGACCACCTCGAAATGAGCAGTCGAACGCATGCTTTACTTTTAACCTCCCACACAATACTATTAACATCGTTGTAACTCCATCAAGGCAGTTTTCTAGAGCATTCGTTATAATTACATTTAGGCCGATTTCAAGAGCATAAACACCATGCAGCGAGGTAAGTCTTGTTATTGCTGTGCTGTGCATATCGCACAGTGCTTTTTGGAGGGAGGAGGAAGGGGGCAGTTTTGCAAATGAAAGGGAGATGTGCAAGTTACAGAAACCGTGGGTTTTTGAAATGAGAAGTTGCAATTCATGACATCTCTGTGCCGTCTTTTTGGCATGGAGAGGACTTTCTGAGATTGCAGAGAGGGAATTAATGTGTTTCTTAATAAGGCTTTGGCTGAAGCAGTCTTCAAGCTCTATGCCGGGAGCAATCCACAGAGCTGTCAAGGCCATACATTTGAACCCACTATTTGAACAGCATAAGGGGACCCAGGAAGTGGTAAACTTCATAATATCCTTTCCAGGGTGAGTCCAGTAACATTTCTAATGTGAGAGGATAGATTTTTTTTTAAAGTAGTGTTCATACTTAACTTCGCATAACAATGCACTTTATCTCTGACCTGTGCAAGAAATGCATCAGAAACGCCAAGCTGTTGGGTTGGTTAATTATCTCCCATTGACAACAACGGGTGTGCTAAAATAGTATGTTCTTTGATCATGTACATTGTTCGTTGTTATCTAGTTCTAAGATTTCTTTCTCAACTCGTAGAATTAAGGGACGCATTGCCGGCAAAGTATTACTTATGCTAGTTCTACCCGTAATGTCCTGTGACCTGTTGATGGTGGAAATATGGCCTCTGTCCCATACTTGTCTGACGTCTTAACCACGTCCCTTTGAGACTACATGGTTTCCGTATCACCTTACGGTTCCTGCAGTGCACTCGCAGCCACAGTAGTTGCACATGACTGTTAAATATTGATGTTGAACATCAGTTTGGAACTACTTTTTTATGTTCTGACAGCAGTGTGACTCCCTCCTTATGCTGTGGAAGTATCCAAGGTCATTGGCGTGAGCTCGTTATTCAAGGAAAAGGTTGATCTTGTCATTTAAAGGCCTTCCCTCGTACTGCACGACTCCTCAGAGATTCTGTAGTACTGGGGCATTGGAAGGAAAGCTAAAAAGAATTCCAGTTGGCTATGTCTTCAAGTTTGGGGGGAGCTAATGCATTCATTTTTTTTCACTACCCCTGCAGCTATGTTAGTTTTGGGATGTGCTGCCGGAATCGTGTGTCGCCACATGCCGCAGACACTAATATGATCAAGTCACATGCTTCTCCCCATCTTTTTCCTATTGTACTCGCCTGTATGCTTCACTGTGTTGTATCCACCCGGCCCCGTGTTCATTCTGTGACCTCTCTTTCCTCCTCGCTTTTGCATTTTTGTCTCTTGCTCCCTTCTTGTTACTTCCATTTGTCCCCACCCACATGTATTGCTTCTGTGATCCCTGTCTTTCCCTGTGTTGCTTTTGACCCCTCCTGTTGCTTTGCCCACCCATTGCTTCAGCTCCCCTCCGCCCGCTTTCAAAGAATTTAAAAAAGAATTTTTGCATGCTAGGATTTGATTTTAGTTATCAATCTCGGATTGGTAACTAAAAATAAATAAAAAGGCTGCCATGTCATTTTGTAGGTGCGGGCATGAGTGGTGCCTAAAAAATGATGTGGGTGGCTGCATAAAAGGTTTTTTGTTTTTGTTTTATGTTAGCCGTGCTGTACATTTACCAGCTCCCGTATTACATTTTGGCACACTATACAATGATAAATGATTTACTTTCATTCTCCTCACTCATTGTTAGGTCTAGCCAGCTTGAGCATGCTCTATCACTTGCAACTCTATTGTTGTGGAAATAAATGTTTCACATGAACTGACTTATGTCCCTATGTACATTATTAATTTTTTTGCTCCTTTAAAATATTGAATCTTCAACTCTCTAACCATAAGTGCTCTCCTTAGGATCACTTTCTTATTGGACCTTTTGGCCACACCGAACCATTGTTTTTTTAGCGCATATTTCACCCCAGGTTCACGTATTGGGGTTCCCTTGTTTTTCTTAAAACTAGCACTTGCAAGAGACATTGTGTTGAGGAATGGGCTGCTACGTCAACTCTCCCCTAGGTGTGTCCTCTAAACACATGCAGTGGGTTGCACATTTGAGATCTGAGCCATAGTAAGAACGTTTCCTTACCAGACCCTCATTTTATGTGCACGAGCCATTATTGTACTTATTTACTAACTGACATTAAGCTCTTAAGCACGCTGCCGAGCGTATAAAACAGAGGCCTTACATATGAAATTACGCAAACACTTTATTTTGTGAAATTATTTAAGCACGTGCAAAAACAATGATTCATAAAGTTTGTTCAAAGTTTAAATAAATAATGTCATAGTAGTATTGCACAATGTAACAACAATGCTTAGAACACTTTATTGCTAAAACTTTTCAACGTGCTGCACAGCACCCACACTGCTCTACAACATAGCTTAAAGACATTGGCAAATCCAATAGCTCTGGCTAAACACTTATAAGGTCCCAAATGCGAGACCTTTTGGCTATGCCAATGCTTGTCTTACATACAGTGGATGAGATGAGGGTTTCACACATGGTTAACACTTAATAGAGGAATAGCTAAAGAGTGTCAGGAATCTCCCAAGGTGGCCCTCTCCTCTTGCAAATCTTCTTTATTTCCCAATACTTCGCTTCGGTGTGGCACAGGTGTAAGTGTTCAATACCCTAAAACCTAGAAAGCCAGTGGTAATGTAGGCCTACATCGGCAGGGCCAGTCTAAGGCAGACACAGGGGCCAAGAGACGCCAAAAATCAAAGACTAAGAAGAAGAATTTTTGTGGAAAAACAATTTTATATCACGTCATTTGTGCTCTATACACGCGAAATATAGATTTTGTACAGTGAGACCCACATGGTAGGTCCTACATGGAGCACAAACATGTGGTAGAAGATTTGGGTAAATTCTCTGTAGGAAGTGCACGCCACGAGAACAGCGCCCCGAATACTCACTAAAGTGCAGGAAGATTGGGGGTGTCCAGGGTTTGTAGAGGACTTAAAGCTCAGCAGCAGTGCACTTCTAGCACCATGATTTGTGTGGAAGGGCGCCCCACTGGTCGTACATAAATGACATCACAACCAGCAGCAGTGCACGCCTATCATTTCTGAGTGCAGGAGCTGAGGCAACCCAGGAAATGAAGTTTGACACCCACCACCATGGGGTGTTGGATATAGACCCCGTCTACAGTTTGAAAGACATCCCATGCCCCCCTCCATCAGCACTGTCTCTCAACAGCCTTAATGGCTTCATGGCTAGAGCAGCTGACTTTGAAGCTGGGGAACCAGGTTCGAGTCTGGCGGGAGGCTCAAGCATCCAGTGATTCTGGGCAAATCACTTCATTTCCCCGTGCCTAAAAAAATAAAAGTAAAATTATGGGCCCGTCTGTAACGCAACTCATGCTCATGTAAAGCGTTCTGATATCTTCGGGTCAAGTTCGCGGTCTATAAAACTCCAATAATAAAATTAAAATAGGTTATGGAGGATGACACATACTTGGGGATCCAATCTCAACACTGCCAATAGCATTCCCTACAACATGGTGTTGAAATTGGGAACGCTGAGTGTAAGAAGGACCTTACCACCGGTAGCAACTCACCATTAACACCACATGATGCAGTGAAGTGTATCATGTTTGTTGCATGAAGGACATCACCCCTGAAATACAGAACCCTTGACCCTTGCGGTGCAGCAGATGATGGTCATGGACCGCTCCCTTTAACAATACCCTGGTTGGGCTAAGGCCGTGATGCGAGGGGCAGCTGTGTACGTTGGGAGGTGGAACACAGGGCGTAAATGATGTGACATTTGAAAACCTAATTTTCAAACAGAGGCCTCCTTTGTGAGCGAGGTAAAGGAGTCACTCACACTACCAGTGCCGCTTGTAAAGAAAGGGCGGACACCGCCAGGAACCAGAGGCAAAGGCAAGAACATGTGGGAACATGTGGGAAGACGATCCAGTCACGTAGCACAGAAGCAAGACCTGGCCTGACCCAACACACTGTGGGAGTGCGAATCAACTCAGCACACTTCTGGCCCACTCTCTCAACAAACTTCTGAACTACTGAACAAACTCCCCTGAACACCAGGACAAACTGAGGCAGCTGCTACAAACTACTGAGCGTTCAAACAAACTGCACATAAGTCAACAGACTCTCCTGCAGCCGAGCAAACTACTCGACTCCTCAAAAAACTCTCCTGAAAAGAACTAAATGAATCCCTTCCTACGCAACCAACAGCTGAACTGTAGATATAACAAAAAACCTACCCATCAGACAATCACAAAAACTGTTCATGCCCCCAACAAACTGGGTTTATTCACCTGCTCCAAACCAAAATGCTGAATTTCCCAACAAACTGCCTTAAACAATTGAGAGACCCCCAATCATTCCAATTAAGAAGTGATCTCCACAAGGCCCAGTGAAAAGAAAATCAAAAAACTACTCTATACCTCCTCACAAAACCTACTGCCATGAGTACTTTCATAAGTTCATTTGTGGCCGTCACAACAAAGCCCTGACTTTCCCCACAAACCCCCTGATCAACAAGAGAAAATCTCTCCCAGCAAACTCCTCTGATCACGCAAATAAATTGGCCTACACCCCACAACAAGCTATTAAACTACCTAGCAAACTGCGCTGATCACCACGACAAACTCAACTAGCTCTCATGAAATTGCTAAACTTAACCTCTTCGGTGCCCGTGACGAGCTGGACTCGTCATGGGCCGCGGTGGCGCTGTGCCCATGACGAGTCCAGCTTGTCACAAACCCCGCCCGCTAATGTAACGGCCGGCACAGGGCGGGGAAAGGGGCGGGCACCGAAGGGGTTAATGAACTGTACTGAAACCCAAGAAAAACTCTACTGCACCGCCCAAAAAACTGCCTATGACATCTTGACAAATTCACCTTCATTTCATGCACCCCCAGTATGGAAACATACATTCTGTGACTCGTGATTTCCATTATAGATGCGGACGTCACATGTTTTACGCCAATATGTGATAATTACAGAAATAAAAGTGTTAAAGTGGTTTAAATATGTATCTTATTTCCTAAAGCAATGTGAAGCAGATGCTCTATTTTGCTCCCAGGAGTGTGCAAATTTATTTTGAATAAATAAGCATTGCTATCATGCCTACACATTAATCGCAATGGTGTCATATCAAACTAGTCTCCCTGGGATGCTCTCGAGTTCAGGGGATGACATAAGAAACATGGAAATGGGACCAGTGCTCTGTTCTGGTGGGTATATCCCGCCTCACTCAGCAGTAGTGTGTGAACAAGGAAACCCTAGATGCGTGGAAGGGTCCCCTGGCCTTCCCCATTTATTTTAGAAAATATTCTTTGAAACAGCGGTAAGTCATGCTCGAGGAATGAGCTTGAGGGGTGAAAAAGAATTCTTGTGAGAAGGTGGAACCGCTAGGAAGAGTGACTGAGGAAGTGAGTTTATGTTCAATGTAATAGTCCAGTGAGTTGGGGAGTGAGGGTTTACAAGTGAGCGGATGACCAGGTCATGTAGGAGAGGAGTTGCAAGCAGGATCTTCCAGTCGTCGGAGGATTCCGACCCAACGCTGCAGTAGCGTTGGGCCCATCACTGTCGAAACATGATGTGAGCCGAGAGCAGCCAGTGCAACTGATAGTCTAATGGACCATTGCCACGGCCATGTTAGCATCCTAGTGAGCAACATCATTGCTTGAGGCTGATTTGGCTTTTAGTTTGGCTAAAAGTGGAACAAGAGCCACAGACAGCACCCAGGAGCAAGGGCACCTTGCAAGGATGTACTACAAAGCACGCAGGAGTCATCTGTGAGCACCCTGTGAGTTTTTGTTGCCCACCTAGATCAAACCTTGGCATCTGAATCTCTTTCTGTGGACGTGCCAGGCAGGTGCAGGCACAAAACACTAGACGGGCGAGGCTTACGTTTTGCTTACTTGACAACCCTTCGGCTGCATGTATAGGGTACGAGTCGTTGTCGGAAGCTCTTGCCTTGGCCCAACTCTAAGATGACTTCTCCCAGTCTGTGATACAGAATCCTTACGTAAAGCCTTAATGTACTTTCATGCACATTGAAAAAACACCGTAAATGGTACCCTGTGCATGTGCACAAGGAGGAGCCATTGGCTGTTGCAGAAAATAGAAACTCAAATGCGAAGTGGGGCAGACCAGCCATTCCCTGCCCTGGTCTTCTCTGCCGTTCACTGGTAAATGTAATCTAGGTGTCATGGGTTGTAATAGCAATTAGGGTGGCATGACCCTATTCATTCTATGCAGCAGGAGAGTGAAATGGGTGAAGGGAAATGCAATTGGACAAGTTATCGAAAAACTCAATTTTCGAGTAAGCCGGACTGTTGATGGAACAGTACAATCAGGGCTGCAGAATTATGCAGAAGGGGAGGGCCAAAATATGCAGCAGGGTTGAGTAAATTATGCTCAAGAAAAGGCAAATTGTGTGGATTCATGCGGCATATTTTATGACAGTATTACTTACTTATTTTGTCAAGTTTACACTTGTTAACACTGCCTATGCATCGGTTGCACCTCATTAGTACCAGTTTAACACCCAAATATAGTAATAAGCAGCAGAAAGGTGATCAGTTCAACTTTGCAAAGGTCCTTCCACTGTGCAGCAACACGTGTCACTGCTTTTTGTTGTTATAACGTTTGAACCATTTGAACTAGAAACAATGTTTTTGGTTGAAATCTACAAATGATGCAGCAGATGATGCACTATGTGGCTAAGGCAGCATATTTTTAATTATGCCAAAAGCGCCAGTGGACCTGAGTATAACTAACAAATCTGAATGTAGTGCATGTATTCATCTTTGGGAGTTCAGGCTTGTCTGCGTGCAAGAATATTCTGCCAATACCATTTCCAGTCCCCCCTGTAAATTTCTGAAAAGATTTAAGTCTGAGACCAGATACCACGTCTGGTCCATCCCTGTAGTGTTTGGGCCTCAGGCCCACATGCATACAAATGATGGACGTAGACACTTGCTGGATAGTTAGACAATTGTCCGGGAGCACGTGCGCTCCGCCCCTTTTATTCTCAGGGTCACCTGACTGGTGACGCCTGTGGTGGGTGGGTGTTTAGTGTGGGCTTACAACCATCAGGAACACTAGACTGAATCCAGCAGGATACTACAATCCCCTACTTGTCAAAAGCGTGCGCCCTCGTTCGTGCGGACGCTGGTGTGTGCATCACTCTCTTTCCCTCCCTCCGGCCTCCACTATGCGCTTAGTTGCCCTAGGCCGAAGGCAAGGCCCATGTCTTCCGCTTAAAGTGTTCCCTCGCGGTTTTAAGGTTTTACATTTTAATTTTTCCGCTCTAGCGCGTACTGTTATATCATTACGTGGGGGCGTAATTGCAATACAATGAAAATGAAATGAAACGAGAGTCTTCCTCAGGTGCCAGTCGTGACCTGCCTGCGGAGGGCACGGCACTTCCGCGGCCACTTCCTGTCTGAAACGCTGAGTAAGGTGTCTGCTCCCACGCTGGCACTGTTCGCCCCGAGCGCCCCTGCCAGCGCCATGCGCCACGAAACCTCCCGAGAGGCGGGAGGGGCTGAGCACAAAGGCTCCATAGTCTCCCTGCTGGGGCGGGGTGAGGGGGCCCCGTCCCTCGCAGCTGAACTGCTAACGCTGCAGGTTCCCACCAAACCGGACAGGTAGGCGCGGCCCCGGCGGCCCGGGCCGCGCGCACCTGGGCAGGTGTGGAGCGGCGCCTCTTCCGCGAACTCCGAGACCCCACCCCACGCGCAAAACAAAGGAGGAGAGCACACCTGCGAGTGCTGGCAGGCTTGCAGCAGAGGGAGAGAGAGGCGGAGGGAAAGATGTGCGAGGGTGATACACGGGGGAGAGGGAAACTGGCGAGGTTGATGAGTCCAAACGTGTTTCTCGCCGCTCTTCGGTCCCTTTTCTCTTTCCCTCGCCTTCTATTCTCACATCCTCCATTCTCTGCCCGCCTTCCCTCCCTCCGTATCCCGAGCTGCAGCAGGGAGGCAGTCTAGTCTTTCAAGTTTTCTTTGATCGGCCCCCAGGCGCTGCCCGGGACAGGTGACTTTGAACGCCGACCACAAACAAACATTGAGCTCATCTGCTAACAAACAGGGGCAGAGCAGCCGCCGTGAGTCAGGGGCAGGCTCACACGTACACACCTATTCTCTCTCCCTCCTTCTCGGGTCGAAGCAGGGTCGGGCTAGGACAGAAGTGGCCCGGGTGCCAAAATAAAACAGGTCCCCACTAAGTGAATTAGCTGAAAAGGTGACCCATGTTTGCAAATTGGGACAGTTTTGAATGTGTAAAGACACACTGTACAAGTGTTCTGCAAACTAAGGAAAACTTGGTGTTTTTGAGCTTTTTATGGTAATATCTGGGAAATCAACAACAAAAACCTGCCCACTAGACCATAAAACAGGCCCACAAACAGCCCAAACACGCCCCACACACAATGAATTGTTAGGCCAGCCCTTCGCACACTGACTGATTGCCCTAGAAGCCAGTGCCACCCTAGGTGGACGTTCAACTCATCTGCATTCATACCTCAGTATACATAAACAGAAACCTTTGGGTACTGGGCACACGGGTGCAGAAGCACAAACATACACATGCACTGAGTTGGGCGTACAAAGCACCTACATATACACAGAGGGGTGCTCACACACACGGGTGGGACATATTTCGGGGACCCTAATCAGAACAACTTAGGATACTACTACCCATTTTCTGCTAATT
Source organism: Triturus cristatus (assembly GCF_964204655.1). Classification (NCBI taxonomy): domain Eukaryota; kingdom Metazoa; phylum Chordata; class Amphibia; order Caudata; family Salamandridae; genus Triturus; species Triturus cristatus. The sequence continues at coordinate 1,072,049,509 of NC_140583.1, forward strand.
CAGGCCTGTACAATGCCAAACAAGCTGTCTGAAAAGTGGTCACACAAAAACAGTTCAAATATATCTTTCCTGTAGCCCCAAAAATCCTGAAGGTAACATTGGGCAAAGTGAGACAGTCAGAGATAGAGGTAGGCAGACAGAAGCCGAGAGGTGGAGATTTAGAAATAGAGATGAGAGAAAGGCCCTTTGGGAGGTGAGGTCCATGGGCAATTGTTCATTTCGCTCAGGCATTAAAATATCTCAGATTGAGAACAGGCAAACACATGCTAAAACACAAACACAAGGGAACACAGTAATATTTCACAGTTATATTTTATGGAAAGGGAAAAGGGAAAAAGAGATCTAGCAATCCTACAACTGGTTTAGTGAATATCCCCAAACTTGATCTTATATCAGTCAATGGTGGCCATTGTTAGTCAACAGCACAATGTAATACTATGTGGGCCACTGTTAGCAGTACAATATTATACAAAGGGGACCAATGTTAGGTTATGGCACAGTGTTATCCCTTGGTGATCAATGGCACAAACTTATGCTATGGTGATCCATGATAGCCAATGGCACAGTGTTAGCCTATGGCAGTCAGTGGGATCTCTATTGGTGTAATGTTGTCCTGTGGGTTGATCAATGGTAAAAAGTTATACTGTGGTGGTCAACGATAGCCAATGACACAACATTGTGTCACTGTGTTTGTCATGCAGAGGCTCAGCACCATGGATAGTAATTTCTTTGTTCTTGATCTTGATGCTAAAGTCATTGTCCAATGATATCCTAAAGTAGGCCTCATGGTCTGAAAAAACACAGCCTGTAAATCTACAGTTAGATTTGTTCTTGAGCTTTATTGGGTTTAATCAATGATAGAATGTATGTGACCTTTATAGAGGTTAGTGGAGTGGTCGTGTAAATTGGTGTGAATGTATAAGTGACTAATAGAATTGCATAGGGTTGTTAAAATTGATTTGAAAGTCAAACAGAGTGCATGGGATGTACACAAGTTCTTCGTTTTTCATGGTCTTCTTTCCCAAACTTTTCAAAATACAATTTTTTTCTCGCTTATCCACCAAAATAAGCATCAATGTCATATTACCAAAGAATGATTTTGCAGCGGTTCACTGATTATGTGCCTGGTCCCTCACCCTTTATGACTCTCTCCTGCTTTAAATACAGTTGTGATAGTATAAGAACATGCCGCTTGTGTTGCAATTGCGCTGTGGTTGATGTTGGTGAGCCACCGGTGAGTCACACAGGACTTAAAGCAGACAGTGTCTGGAGAGTACAGGGCGAGGAGCTAAAATGTGTATGTAGGTCTACTGGTGAAAGTTGTTCCTGTTCTTCAACAGACTCTGGCCACTGACTTGTTTCGGTATGAACTCACAGGATACTAATAGATACCCCAGATTTCCCTTATAGGATCAGATGCCTGTGGCCCTTTCAACACCATACAAAAGACCTAGGACATCAACAATGCTGGTGTATTTGTGTGTTTACATGTGTTTGTGTGTGGGTTTATTGGGTGGTGATAGGAGGATGCCTTAATCAACATGTTAGGATATGTGCTCATGAATCTGTTAACTTGTTGTTTGGAAGGTCTCTATGGGCGTACCACAAGGTTCGTCCCATAGAGAACAGCCCCACCCTGTTTGATATCTACAGGCCCCCCCTCACAGAGGTTGCCAGACCCCACGGGATCAACATATTCTCCTACGCAGATGACACTCTACTGATCCTCTCGCTCACCTAGGACCCCTCCTGTGGCAAAACCAACTTCTGCAACGCCATGACCAACATAGCCGAATGGATGAGAGACAACTGCCTCCAACACTACTCTGACAAAGCTGAAGTACTGATCTTCGGGAAGAACACCTGTGCACAGGACCACAGCTGGTTGCCTGCAGAACTCGTACCCATACATGCACAGACCAACTGACCACGCATGCAATCTCTGCATCATCCTCAGCAGCCAACTGACCATGAAAGGACAAGTTAACGCAGTCACCTCTTCCTGCTTCCACGCTCTTCGCACGCTCCACAGAATCTTTAGATGGATCCCAACTAACATCAGAAAGACCATCACTCAGGCCCTGGTCACTAGCTGCCTAGACTATGGCAACACCCTCTACGCTGGCATCTTCACGCATCTCCTCAGAAGACTCCAGACCATACAGAATGCTGCAGCTAGACCCATCCTGGACCTCCTTAAACAAACCTACATCACCCCCCCCTCACCTGAGAGACCTCCACTGGCTCCCCGTCCAGAAAAGATGCCAGTTCAAGTTCCCCACACACGCCTACAAAGCCCTCCATGACCTAGAAACTGCCTACCTCAACCATTAACCGAACTTCCACCAACCCGCTAGTCACCTGCGTTCCTCTTCAGTAGCCCTCGTACACCCCCCGCTTCCATCGCAGCAGTGGCCGCTCCTTCTCCTAAATCGCAGCAAAGACCTCAAACGACCTTCTCCTCCAGCTCCGTACAGCCCCCTCCCTGACAGACTCCAGAAAGAGACTCAAGACCTGGCTCTTGGATGGAGACACAGCAACCAGATACCCCTAGAGGCGCAGTGCTGCACTCTACAAATGCTGATTGATTGACTGATTGAGGTTGGTGTGTTTGTTGGTCTCACGGTGTCCCCTATGAGTGCGACGCTGACTTCAGGAGGCACCATTGCGCAGTTAATGTCCCCACTAGATGAAGTTTCCTGGTTAATATAGGTCGTTGTCACTTTTTTTTGTTTAAAAGTGGGGTTTGTTGAGGTTTTCTCCAGCAAAAGCTTACTTGAAGTGGATTTGGTTCTTTTGTGACCTGCATTTAAAAAAAAATTGTTGTCAACTTTGTGAAGTTCATAAATTAGTTGAACTATTTAAAAAAAAAAGGTACAAAGCACGAGTGTGTGGAGTTTCTCAACAGTTTCTACTTTGCATGTTTCGTTGCACAACAGGCTTCTTCCTCCTCGCCCGTATGAGAGTCAATGGATGTCCTGTCACACAATCCCACTGATCAGCCATCAATGGCAAGCAGCATCGACGCAACGCTCTGGAGAAGAGGAGCTCAAAGTAGCTCCAGGTAATCACACCCAAAGAGATCTGTCGCTCATTTTGTGGAGCAAAGGTGTACAGGTGGTTGCAAAAGACACCGCGTTATTTAGTATTGCTGTGTTATCGTACAAGTCAGTACAAGTTTAAGCATCTTCAAGGCGAGCCTTAAAGTCACGTGATTAGGGCTGGGCAAAGTACTTTTCTGCCACTTTGGCTGTAGGCCTTTTTGGCTGAAAATACGCTTTGCAAAGCGTTCGGTTCAAAAACAGATGTGAGGAAATGACAAAATCGACATGAATTATTTAAAAAATAGCAAATTTAAAGCACTTATTGTTTAATCTACGATTCACAATTGGTGTATATATATATTCACTGAAAAAACCATAGGTTTCACACATGTTATAGTTAGCGAAAATTTTACTGATAAAAAACCAATGAAATTCCCCCGTTATAGTTAGTGCAGGCAACTATAACTCACGCGACCGCAATCTTCTGCTGATGCTAATACTGTATTTAGACACTTATTTGCCCATGTCTTCTTCCATACATTTTTAGCTATACATATATTACAAATATTTTTTTTTCATAAAGACACATATGTCATCAGCAGAAGATTGCGGTCGCGTGAGTTATAGTTGCCTGCACTAACTATAACGGGGGAATTTCATTGGTTTTTTATCAGTAAAATTTCCGCTAACTATAACATGTGTGAAACCTATGGTTTTTTCAGTGAATTTGCAAGGTTTTTTAAATGCTAATTCCTAACTATAACGTGTGTGAAACCTATGGTTTTTTCAGTGAATTTGTACGGTTTTTTAAATGCTAAGTTACTTTACGCCATTCGTGGCGTGCGCGCCCACTTAACGCAGTTCGTTCCGTGCGCGCACGGTGCGCTTCGCGCACCGTGCGCGCACAGTGAGCACGCGGTGCGCTTCGCGCACCGCGCGCCCACTTTACGCAGTTAGTGCCGTGCACGCACGGTGGGCACGCGGTGCGATGACAAAGCAAGAAAGCACGTCAACAAATCTGTTTCTGCTTTCCTCCGTGACTATGGTATGGGTGCCATTTACCACAACAACTTGCGTTATGACATGCAAGACATTTATAGAGGAGATGGTGTGCACTTCAATGATGAAGGGAACAGAGTCTTCCTCTTGAACCTTAGACTCTGCATCGGTACTTACTTGTAGGTACCACTAAAAAATCATTTCATAAACACAACGGCTCTTTTTAGAGCCCCCTAATATCTAAACACTTAAATCTGATTTTCATTTTTTTTTTTTTTTTTCTACCGTACGCTTACCGTAAGCTTACCGTACGCGTACCCCGCGATTTTTTTAAAAATCAATAAATGTTTTCTTTGTAATTTACAGTCCTTCTTTGACCCCCTCACAAATGTAAGGGGGTCTGTAACTCTCCTCATTGCCCCCTTTTCTTGTTTTCACTCTTTTTTTTCTGAGTGAAATACACAAAATGGCGGCCGCCGCTTCCTGGTTTCGGCCGATTCGAATGTTTACTAAGATCTAAGAGCCAATCAGAATCGCGCTCGCGCACGCCACCGTACGCTTACGGTAAGCGTACGGTAAGCGTACCGTAAGCGTGCTCAGATATATATATTGATTTAAAGGCTATTTTCTCAGAATCTACTGAACAGATTTACACCAAACCTACAAAAGGCACTTCCTTGACCTAGGGACTACCTCTCTGCCAAATTTCGAGTAATTCTGTTCAGCCGTTCGGGCTGTAGCTCGTTCTAAAGGTCCTATGGAAAAATGCATGGGGAAAACGCGTTTTGGGACCCCCCTTTTATCTCAGCCCCCGCTTGACGGATCCCCCCGAGACTTTCAGGGTAGGAGCGGAGCGTAGCGCCCCACCTATTTTGAGAAATTCGCGAGGATTCATCGACCGGCGCCAAAGTTATTCAAAATAGAATGTTGAGGTTTTCCTATGGAAAAGGGGTCCTAACTATAACTACCTACTGGCGACCGCCAGTAGGTAATATATATATTTATACATATATATATATATACACATACACATACACACACACACACACACATATATAGACTTTGAGGAAGGCGTGCAGCCGAAACGCGTCTGTCCTTATTGAATTTGTGTGGTGAATACATATTTAAAATCTACTGCTCCAGTGTGCGCCTCGATTTGTGACCAAGTTGAGGTCACCTTTGGGATATATATATTTATATACACATATATATGGAGAGACACATTTTATTCTAAGCGAGCGCACAACTCATTTTAATGTAAGCATTAACTCTGCCCTTCAATGCCCTGCTTCCTTTTGTGCAGCCTAAGGTTGGTACTGTGTGATGTGTGGCACGCCTGATTACGGTGCATTATTACGAAGCCAGCTCTGCCAATAACAACGGTATAATTATTGTTTTTAAGTCTTCCTTTGTGCAGAGGTGTGCAATTTTCTTTATTAGTCGCAGCTGATGCACTCGGGCGTTTAGCGAGGCCGCGACCTGAGGGCAATGCGGACTGAAAATATCGCCTGGGTTTCTCGCTCTCCCGCCAGCGCGGAGTTGAATGGCGGGCGATTGGTCGCGATGTATTGAATGGGGGAAAGCCAAGACCCTGAGGCGACTTGGACTGGAGTGTGCACAGCTCTAAAAGACTTAAGGTCAGAAATTTGAAGGAATTAAGTTTGACCAGTTTGTAAACGTTTTATTTAGGAGTATATTTATTTTTACTCTTCATACTTTTATATGTGTGTTTATAACACCATTAAATCTTTCATTTCAGATTAAACAAAAATGTTACAAACAATACATTTAACAGTGAGTTGTAAGCATACAACATATGTAATCAATTCAATGAAAGGAAGGTGTGATGAGGCCCAGTGCATTTCGGGGCGGTGGTCTCTTCGTCAGGGGCATAACCTACAAACAGCATCTAGTATCTTGTGTGCCTGTTCCGCCATTGGATTCAGTCAGCAAAGAGTAGATGAAACGTCGTATTTCATATCACTTGTTCTATTCGACGTACAACCCACCTTCGATTCACTTTGTCGCTGTAATCGCTTCCTCGAACTTCACACTATGTCACGCTAGGAGATCTCCATAACAGCGATAGCTATGCATTCAAGGCATGTCTGACCTTCTTGGATATAACACAGCATTTTTACACGATGAAGTGCAGTGTAATCCCACAATACTATGAATGAAATGTTGTTTTATGTTAATGGCAACAATGTCATGTACCCCTGTTTGGTATCTTTTACAGTTATTATTACATATGCAATAATAATTGGGCAAGTAGACCCATTGCATGTTGTCTGTCATTAATCTGGACTTATAAGGGAAAGGACATTAGATAATATACATAGCGCAGAAAGATCACTGATTCTGGGGCCCTGATCTCAATCCTGATGAAAGCCTGGGACCCATCATGGCCGACACAAGGGGTTGAAGACATGTCAATGTCGAAAAGGATTTAGGGCCATCACAACCGTTAAACACCCCAACTCTGTTTTTATCCATACCAGGGACACCCATTGTTAAAGGGATACCAGACTGTCCCTTAGATATTGTTATCCCTGATAAGATCCCGGTAGGAAAATATCCTAGGTGCTCTTTGGAAAATGGTCGAGCCTCTCCTGGTTTTTAGGGACGACGATGAGGACCAATGATGAGCTAACAGAGTGGGTGATGGGCTTTAAAAATAACAAATAAGGTTCCCCTGGGGTCACCTGCCATTGGTTTCCATCTCGAACAATTTTGCATCACAGGTTGTAGGATATCCAATTGTGTTGGATAAATTGGAGGCAAACATCAATGGTTCACCAGAGAGGATGAGACCGAAACGTGAAGTTTGATGGCATACCAACCAATTGGAGAATGTTATGCCCATTCAAGACTTAAGCACTGCAGTGTTTCCAGCACTGCTCCATCACATTCTGCATTTCCCTGGAGCTTTTCAAGAATGTATGTATTACCCTGAACCCAATCCCAGCCCTGACCATATATCTAATATCATTCTTAACCCTTAACCCAGCCTAAACCTAATGGTACCCAATTCTCATCCTAACCCCATATCTCACTCTAAAACCTCTCTTACCCTAACTGCAACCCATTCCCTCCCCTTTACTCAAATCCATATCCAAACAACTTTTTAAAAAAAATGTAAATGTATTTTAACATGCAAACACATCTTTTTTTTAAAAAAAAAAATAGAGAACTCATTCAACATTTAAAAATAAATAAATGCTGGAACGTAGTGCCTTTTAAACGTAGGTCACCCAGTTGTTTTCAAAAGAGCATGTTTATTGTAAACCAGAGGGTGAGACTGGAAGGGTGCTCTTTCAGGCACTTGATGGAGGAAAAAGGACAATATAGATCAGGTTAATATTTACCTAAATTGGAAACTGGATCGGCTTGATTTAAAGAAACGTGCTAATAACGTGTAACTAAAGGAAGAAGCCAGAATATACTGGAATGTCCAATCCTTACGGGGCCCTGAGCAAGGATAGGACAACCGCTAGTTGCCCGCCTACACCTCGATCTGAGCAACTACGTGCTCTGGTCTATCCCTGCCAGCCATAGACTGGTTAGCTAGGGGTCTAAAGTATACCCCAGTACAAGTCTACTAGGATACTCCCTACCGGTTCTGGTATAATTGACTCCTATTACCAGACGGTAGTGCACTCATCACATTTAGTTTTACGGTCCTGACGAAGTGCCAATTGACCCGTTAGGGGCAATCCAGGCACGAAACATGTTGACCATTGACATCTCACCAGCCCTTTAGGAACATTACTCCAAAATAGGGGCACCTATACCGATTTTAACTAGGCGAGAGCTACCTAATAATTAAAACTTGACCCAAGTAGGACTGCTCCAAACCTATTTTAACCCACGTCACTTCTCGTGCACTACCTAGTCCCCACACCCGCACGCACCAAACAGCTTCTTTTAAAGATCCCCGACAAAGAGCCCCGGTCTCGGGAGCCGGTCAGGCATTGCAGTGCTGGCCTGACGAGGGGCAAATGCCCAAATGATGAAGCATGACATCCCTTGGGGTGTGTGAGGGCATTACGAAGAAAGACCTGCCTGTCCCAACTTTCCCCTGGTCCAACTAGGAACTGCTCACCCCCCTTACAACAATCCTGTAAGTTAACATTACCTAGTCTAAACGCCAGAAATCAAAAATAAAGGCTAGAAATTAACGTCACGATGTGCGGGACATTTATAAATGTAGTAAATGAGGTTATATCATTTGGATATACTTGAGGGTAAAAGCTGACCAGTAGTAACTTCCTGAGTGTTTCCAGGATACGTTTTGGTGAAAGAGAATATAACCTAGAACTCTAATATTACAATTGTCGGTGTACCAAATTTAATTTCTGCTGCAGGAATGGAGACAAATACATCTGCTCTGCATACAATTGAGAAATTATGATTTTATTGTCTGATTACGCTTCTGTTGACATTTTCCAACATAGAAATATTTTGCAAAAATCTGATTTGGCAGGCATTTTTTAGCACAATTAGTGAAAAATCCAAATTATTTTTCACTTATTTTGCAGAAAAAATGCAAAAAGTGAATCATCATTCAATCCCACTCTTTTTGTTCTGAACGAGTCTCTCTAAATGTGAGAGGTATGACCAGATGTGTGTCCATAAACTCGCTGCGCCATTGGAATGTGGCATCATCTCGCTGATGCCCAATGAGGTTGAAAAATGTGCAACGTTGCTTGAGATCTCCCTTAGAGAATACATGGCCCAGAAAATGAGTTGGACTGTCCATTTTAAGGGTCAGGACACATTAGCATAGGGAAATCTAAAAAAAAATAAAAGAATTTTAAGCGCACACCATCAGGTAAGCAAATTACCTACAGGTGCAGTTCATGACTAAAATAGTCCTTTCTTTGTTTCTAGACTGGTTTTGAATTATGGCTCATGCAGTTGTACATCATACAATTCATTGTACAGGATGCATGAAGAGATGGCTGCCGACTTCACCCCGAAGCAAGCATTTCTCCTGCCACCTTTTGTGTGTTTTATGTATTGCCCTAAGTGACCAAGGGTATGCCCAGATGTGCCACTGGAACCAAACTGCACACGACTGATGAGCTCCAATCAGGTGCAAAGCCAGTCTTAGGTTGCTTGCGTTGTAGTTCAAGGAGGACCTGGCAGCTCAAGCTAGACGTTCCTATTGGAGCAGGGTTGAGACTGATTTCCAGATGGCTGGGTCCAAACAGAGGTGGCACAGTGGGCAAAAGAAGGATGTGTTGGAATGCTACTCAGAGCGATTGCCAGTTGTTAGACTTATTGCAAGCATTCCTCCCATCATCTGTTGTGTTTTAGAGTGTATAATCTCTTAGACCCACTCTGACAGGGCTGAGAGCATCTTCTATAAGACCCACTCTGATAGGACAGGGCAGATAGCATCTTCTCCACAACCTGTTAGGATAGGCCAGAGTGCATCTTCTCTCAGACCCACTGTAATAGTACATGACAGAAAGCCTCTCTCTGACCCACTCCGATAGGATAAGACAGAGAGGAATAACCTGTCAGACCCACTGGAATAGGACGGGAAAGACAGCAAGTTCTGTCAGACCCACTCTGATAGGACAATTCAGGATACATCATCTCAAAAATGGAACTGCATGTGCTTTCCAGCATCGACTCCTCTAACCTAGTACATTTTCTGATGACATTAGTTGTTAGTTCGAAAATGACCAAAAACCTGTCCAATACCTCTGGGCAGTATTGCTAATTTTACTGGCCTATTTGTACATAAGCATTTACCTGAGCACAGATTACAAGGGTGTGCTCGCACAGGCCACACCCTGCCTTTACTGGCATCTTTCCAGTAACCCGTTGCTGGATCAAAGGGACCACTTATTGACATCTACACATCACTTCAAAAGCTGACACTGAATTAACATTGCTCTCAACTCACTGGTAAAAATGTGCACAGTTAGTCATTTTCTTAGTAACAATCCCACAGACATGCACTTGTACACCACACACTGCCCCAGTCCGTCTGGTATGGGAGTGGGTGAAGTTAAAATGCACACTGTAGACTCTGCCCACTTTTTCCCCTGTGGAGTGAACATGACTTGAACAAAGACAGAAAAATCCACTCTGCAGGGTGACTGGAATGAAGGGGCGGATTTCGGGCTAGGACATAGAAAGCCACTCGTATTCTGGCTGCACGTGACTTACTGAACCTCAAAACAGTGCCTGAAATTCAACCGTGGAAGTGTAGGTAATCCTTGTCTCAGAGTAACTGTTTGCTCCTGAGAAGTGCCACTACTCTCCCTTTGAAAGAATTGGAGCAGTGGCAAGAAGTGCTGGTAATAGCACTGGGGCAGTGTCGAGAAGTGCTAGTGCTATCCCTTCCAAATTAAAGAAGTGCACGTACTGAGCACCTGACAGTACCTGCCCATTTAAAGCACGGCCCCAAAAAGGTACCAGGAGGGCGCAGGGCACCATGCGCTATTCTGAATGACTGCTCAGAATGGGGTAAAAACGCCAACACGAGTCCTGGGTGAATGAGACCTCCCAATCAGAATCGCTTTACTGGTAGTTGTTTTGACAATGTTGAATAACAGAATTTCAACCAATAAGAAACCTGTGTTTAAACCATTAATGAGAAAAGCTCTAGCCTCTCAAGTGAGTGGCAGTCTGTCTCACTCGGTCCACGGTCTGCTGCAGGACACCACTGTTTCCTGTAGAAAAATCCCTTTCCTATATATGTTTGTCTTAAAGGGTCTATGTATGCGTGTCCCAAAGTGCTTATGAACAAGGGGCAGCTGATCCACGCTTAAATAGGACGCTGCCTGCTCAAGAACAATTTTCCAAGGTTCAGTCCCTAATCCCGCCAGATTTTAATAATATGCCATAAAGGTATCCCTTTTAATTGATAATAGCTTACATGTGAGATTTTGGTTACCAGTTATCCGCTGTGGTAGGAAGCCTGGAGCCTCGTCAGAACCAAGAATGCGTTGTGTGGCTGGAGACCCCCGGTGTGCCACATCAGGTACTGGAACATGAAGGGGCGGCTTGGGTATTTTTTTGGGGAGTGTATAATGCCAGCGCACCTCAGGCCACTAGTGGTAAAGAGGAGGCTCCCAGGGAAACAAAGCGAGACAGACTCAAGACGGACTACTTGGTAGAAAAAGTGGGACTTCTGTTGTTGCCAGAACTTTCTAAAGTTTGTTTCACGTCGAAGAGGGACGTTCGAGAAGGAAAAACCTTGAGAGTGGAGGGTTCCTCGACCATTCAAATTGTATGAAGGGACAGGCAACGACAAACTGGGTGGGAGGCTGATGGCAGGCGTAAATATACCAGGTGCTGGTAAACACAGCAACGGAGTTACACATAGGTGCTTATCATTGAGTGCGAGAACCGCCATCCAGCAGCGGTACACCATACACTGGGAGATGCAGTTATGGCAGTACACCATACACTGGGAGATGCAGTTATGGCGGTACACCATACACTGGGAGATGTTGTTATGGTGGTACACCATACACTGGGAGATGTTGTTATGGTGGTACACCATACACTGGGAGATGCAGTTATGGCGGTACACCATTCACTGGGAGATGTTGTTATGGTGGTACACCATACACTGGGAGATGCAGTTATGGCGGTACACCATACACTGGGAGATGTTGTTATGGTGGTCCACCATACACTGGGAGATGTTTTTATGGTGGTACACCATACACTGGGAGATGTTGTTATGGTGGTACACCATACACTGGGAGATGCAGTTATGGCGGTACACCATACACTGGGAGATGTTGTTATGGTGGTACACCATACACTGGGAGATGTTGTTATGGTGGTACACCATACACTGGGAGATGTTCTTATGGCGGTACACCATACACTGGGAGATGCAGTTATGGCAGTACACTATACACTGGGAGATGCAGTTATGGCGCTACACCATACACTGGGAGATGCAGTTATGGCTCTACACCATACACTGGGAGATGCAGTTATGGCGGAACACCATACACTGGGAGATGCAGTTATGGCGGAACACCATACACTGGGAGATGCAGTTATGGCGGAACACCATACACTGGGAGATGCAGTTATTGCGGTACACCATACACTGGGAGATGCAGTTATGGAGGAACACCATACACTGGGAGATGCAGTTATGGCAGAACACCATACACTGGGAGATGCAGATATGGCGGTACACCATACACTGGAAGATGCAGTCATGACGGTACACCATACACTGGGAGAACCCCCTGAGGCAATGTGTCAGGCCCTGGGCAGACACCCTGAGCAGTACAATATGTGCTAGGAGTTCTAACTAAGGTAGTACACTGCACAGCATGTGCTGTGAGAACCACATGAATTAGTACAGGAGCACTGGGCCAACACCCAAATTCAATACAACAATCCTAGGAGCATTTAATTAGGACAACGCACCATATATTGGCATATTCATCTGAGGCCGTCCACCATGTACTGGAACAGAGATCCTAAGAAATACATCATCATGTACTAGGAGCTGTAATTGGGGCAGTACACCATATACCGGAAGAACCACCTGAAGTAGTACATGATACACACAGGGAAGTACACCATATATTGGAAGACAATATATTGGGTCAATCTGTCTGGGCAAGCACCCTGTATTGAGAGTAGCTGGACTTAATACTTTTTAAGTCTTCTCTAGACAGGCCATGCGCTGTCTCCTCATGAACTTTTTTTTTTAACAGTGGGCTTAAAGGCTGTCCATTGCTTTCCGTTGGAGGGTTTCGCTCTCTCACTCTCATTTGCTAGCTTCTTATTGGCCAGATGTCACAGGCTTCCTTTCTCTTTGTGTGTTTGTCCCTCCTCTGGGTCATAGACACATTACTTGTAGCCTTCCACTGCTCATTTTTTTAGGTGCTACTTTTTTTTTTATATTTAAGCACCCTATCAGAGTGTGTCTTTTTCAGATGACTCCCTTGTGTACTTCTTTTCCCCTCCATGTCCTTCTGCCATCTGTCCTCTGTGTTGCTTGCTCCCATGCTCCTGCCCTTGTCTGTGTTCCTTGTCCCCACTGCCCTCCCTCCCTCCTCAGTGTTGCTTTCCCCCACCTGCCCTCCCTCCCTTGTCATGATGCCTGCCGCCATCCGCCCCCTTGTCCAAGTTGCTTGCCTCCACCCTCCCTCCCTTTCTTCCTCCTACATCTGTATTGCTTGACCCCATCCTCTCTCCTTCCTTTCAGCTTTTTCCCTCCTCCATGTTGCATGCCCCCAACTTCCCTCCCTGGTCCGTATAGCTTGCCTCCACCCACCCTTCCTCCCTCCCTCATCCGTTTTGCTTGTCACTCCACACACCCTCCTTCCATCTGTTGTCTGTGTTGTTGCCTGCCCCCAGACCCGCCAAAAGAAAAACAAGCATTGGCATAGCCAATTGGTCTCGGCTTTGGGACCTTATAAGTGTTTAGCCATGCAACAGTTGATGTTGTTGCACCAAGTATATTGTGCTGCATAACTAAATACTTATAAGGGCCCAAAAGCGAGACCTATTGGCTATGCCAATGCTTGTTAAGAACTGCTGGTGCTCAGCATCGCCAAAACCCGGCGCTCTTAAAGCCCTGGGTAAATTTTATTAATAAAGTTATTCCTGCTTTCACTGCTACTGCATGTAAGCATTGCTCTGGTGAAAAGTTCCCACCACACAGGGACCTTATGCCATTGTGCTATGCTATATGCACAGAGGTTTTGTTTAGCAGCATGGCCCCCGGTGCTGGCACATTCAAAGAGAGAGTAAGTGCTCTAGTTCTATCTCAATGGCGCTGTGCTGCCAACAAAGACAACGGACTGTAGTATGAGCGCCGTTAACAGGGACGACGGGCTGTTATTTTCCCTTGACACATCTAATACATAGGCTCTCAGCTGGCCAAGCCATTGTGTTTTTTCCCATACCCTTTGTTGACTCCAACCTGCCCTCTGTTTATGCCCCTAACTCGGTGTTGCACCCCACTCAGCACTCACTCCCACCAGCATAAAAAAACGCACTATGATGCAACCAGCACCTTTTTTTTTATGTCTCGCCTGACCCAGTGCATGCGCTGGTCTAGCGAGACTTATTGAGAGGGCTCCAAAAAGTGCTACCAGGCCAGCCTAGAGCTATAGTGCATGTGCGCGGGCGCGCGCACCGCGCTTGACCGCAATTACTTTCACTTTCGCGGCCGGACGGCCGCTTGGCATAGCCAATAGGTCTCGCTTTTGGGACCTTATAAGTATTTAGTTATGCAACTGTTGCATGGCTAAACACTTATAAGGTCCCAAAGGCGAGACCTATTGGCTATGCCAATGCTTGTTTAACTTTCAGCCATGCTGCTATAACACATGGCTGAAAAACACTGACAAAGCCAATAGCTATCATCTCGTAGGCAAGACCTATGGATTTTGCCAGTGCTTGTCTTTTTGTATGTAACCGTAGCAAAGCATGAAGAGCAGTTTCAGTGACATTCAGCTAAAAAGGGAAACTGTTCCTGATGATGTGGCGAACATCAGGTAGCCTGATGCGATTTGGCGGTCATGACACATCGCCCCTAACCGCTTAGTGCCCTCATACCCTGCCCTGCTTCTATAGCTCTTTCTGCCCCCTATTTCTGTGTCCAAGCATGACATGCCACGCTCACTTATTCTGCCGCCACACCTTTTTCACATAATTATGGATTTTGCCCATTTGCCACATAATCACCCACCTGATGCATAATTTGCAGATTTTTACCAAAAAAATTGTAGCTCAACGGATCAAAAGTTACTAAAAATAAAGCCATGTGTATTGCCTTGCAGTGGAAGGCCTTTCACATGGCACACTGGTCACCTTTTAGTTGCCCATTGCTGTGTTTGGCTGTTAAACTGGTACTTGTAATGGTACGCTTAAGTTGAAACCTTTGTCAAAGCATTTTACCATGTAAAAATGACAAAATAATGAAGGACTACTATCACAAACTTGTGCTGCATAATTAGATTTTCTTCTCACATAATTTGGTCAATTTTGCCACATAATTCGGATGTCCCACTGTGGAAATTTAGCGTGCAAACTGAACATTATCTGCGCCATCTTGCCTCTCCCCAGCGCCACGCACAACGAATGCACGGCCGCCATTTTAGGCACCCCGCTCTCTCCCCGCTCACTCTCGACCGCCAGCGTTTTCCCTTGGCGCTGCAAGCATCCCCCCGCGCGCCGGCCACCCCCGCTCTCTCATACAGGCCATAAACCCTCTCCTTCTGCGCGACCCTGCTACGGAACCACTTCCGACCGACAACCCATACATGGTCATGCCTCTCCTTTGATAACCCCCTTCCTCTGCGCCCCATTGTCTGAACTGGTCCCAGGCCATCACCTAGCCCTGCGGATGCAGTTTACTGCCCCTACTGTAAGGGAAACACCCCACATCAAAGGGATTACAGTAGATCAAAGCCCCTACCCCCTGAGACCCGGCCAGTTGCACACACCCCCGGGAATTAGCGGAATTCCCTGCTGCGCGATAGCCATCTCCCACTGCGGGTAGGGTGGGAACTTCTACTGTATCTATGTGTGGGATCGGATCTGAGCCGGGGCTCCAGGGGATGTTCTTTCAGGCATCAAGGGAATCTCAAGAATGTACTATATGTAATAAAGCAATAAACCAGTGTATAAGAGACCAGGTCTCAGAGATGCAGTTAGAGCACCTCGTGACGATACCTTGCTGTCTGATCTGATGTGTTCTGCTCCGACGGAATAAAACTTTGTTTCCTGCCTTCCAGTCTCCGGCGCCTGCCTCTTTTATTGGTAAATCATCGAGTGGTATGAGAGGCGATTACCGCCGGGCAAATCCTTGAAAGATTATCGACTGAAACTGCCGCTACCATTTAACAATTGGCGTCCCAAACGTGGGGCCCATCAGCGACACGTGGATCCAGTGGGAGAGGTCCCGACGACAGAGTGAACGACTGCAACGATCGGGAGAGCTCCTGCCCAATAGACCCTCGTCTGGCAGCCGATCATCCGAACTTCACTGGTTCCGAGCAGACCTCTCTCGAGTGATCTACGGTCCTGACTGGGAACCATCAGGAGTGCCGCGGCAAATACGGAGAATAGAGGACGATCGGGCGCTGGAGGCGGAAGACGAGAAACTGTCCATGCGGTCCGGGTAAGGTCGTGAAATACGACAAAAGTGCGAAATAATTGATTGATTGTTTGAATACTAGTATTGCTCATTGATTGTTCTTTTTGAGATATTCGCTGTCTACAAACGGGGAGGAGTAGGAATACTCTCTCTCTCTCCCTTTGCAGATAGTGAAGGGTAGGTAACGCAGACTTTTGTCCCCGTTGAAACCCGTCGTGCCTATCTTTATCTCCCCATTGATTGATTGTCCGAACATTGATTGTTTTGAAGAATAGTGCTTTTGAGATATTCTCTGTTTGCAAATAACGTAGAATAGGAATATTCTGTCTAGTCTTTGCAAATAGTGAAGGGTAGGTAACGCAGACTTTTGTCCCCGTTGAAACCCGTCGTGCCTATCTTTATCTCCCCATTGATTGATTGATTGATTGTCCGAACACTAGTTGTTCGATATTGGTTCTTTGGAGGTATTCTCTGCTTACAAATAACGAAGAATAGAGATATTCTGTCTAGTCTTTGCAAGCAGTGAAAAGATAGGTAGTGCTGACTTTTGTCCCCGTTGAAACCCGTCATGCCTATCTTCTCCCCACTGATTGGTAGTTGGTTCTGCCCGGACCGCTTATTAGAGGTGAACCATCCGGCTCCACTGGAAGGCACCCCTAATAAGGACATGTTCACTAAATATGGACTAGTCGCCGTAGCTTATAGCAAGCTGTGGCATAAATATACCAAGAAGGACCCCGAAAGTCAGTGGCCACTGATGGGATCCTTCGACGACCATAAGATAGAAGCACTAGAAATAGCTCTGCGTAGCAATAAGACGACGCCTACTATGCTTGACAGTATCGGCATGTGGCGCAAAGAAGCAACGCAACGGAAAAAGAGGGAAGAAGTAAAAGCAGAAAAGGAATTACGAAAGGCAGCTCACCTTGCCGCTAAAAAGTTAGAAGAAGACATAAAAGAGAGAAGGGAAACTAAACTAAGACAGGAGCCCGAAACCTCAGGCCAGTACGCTGTTAGGACCCCTTCTCTGCTCTACCCTGTATTGTCCTCCAAGCAGCAAACGAATGACGAATTACTGTTAGGTCCCCCGACCATTTACATGCCCCCTCCGTATGCACCCTCCCAATCGGTAGTGCAACACCCACAACCCCCGAACACGAACGAAAGCAGTACAGGGGCCTCGGCCCTCACGGCCTCCGCGCCGGCTGAGCCTCTTGTACTGAACCTAACGTCGACTTCAACGCTAGACGACCATGAGATAGGAAAGAAAGAGTCCACCAGAATGAATCGGTTAACTAAAGATGAACGAGCAGGAATTGACAAGATAGTAGGGACGCTGGTGGAGCGAAAAGAAAGTGAGGAGTATATAACGGACGTGTATAAATCGTATGCCGACAGCCGCAGACGACACTTCGTCGTACGGCTCTGTTATCGCACCCTGAATACATATGAGAATAGGTACCACGATAAAGGTCCCGAAGGCCTAGCGGCCCTATATAGGAAGGTAGACATTGGGGAAGAAAGAGAGGGCGATGTAACGAACCTCTTCACTCGTACACTCGAGGTCTACCGACACCTTAAAGAACATGGACAGACAACCACAACGGAAACCCCCATGGCAACTAAGCCCCAGGGAGGAAGGGCCGATGCCATGATGCCCATTAAAGAAGCTGCCCCCTACTGGGTCCCCCCACGGGGTCAGGGAACACACGACGACATCAACCACCAAGATGCGAAGGGAAGGGTTGTATATAACTGGGTCTACCAGCCGTGGGACCGGCAAGATATTTTGACCTTTAGAAAGACCCTACCCGACTTGAGAAAGAACCCGACTGCCTTCTACACTGAATTAGGCACAGCCTTAGGCTCAACGATAATGACGTTAGCAGATATCGACTTGTTCTTTGGGCTATGTTTGCCGGCTGATGTGTGGAAACAAATCCGGAAAGTTGACCACGCTGAGCCGTTCGGATATACCTGGGTACAACTCGATACCATAGATAAACAGCGAGAGCCAGGACAGAAACCCCCGAAAGCCATCTTAGAGCTCCCAGACAAGATTGTACAAAAACTGAAGACTCTAATCCCAGAAAGAAAGGTAGACTGGTCGATAGTGACAGCTTGCCGCCAGAAACCCCAGGAAGATGTGTCTGAATACTTCTCCCGATTCGAGACTGTGTTTTCCGATTACAGTGGCCAAGACATGACCACCGCAACCGGACACCACCTCTTTGTCCAGAATTATGTAAAGGGTCTGTCGCCAGAAGTTTCCCAGAAGTTACAGACCAGCGAGAGTAGTTGGGCAGCCTCCAAACCCGCAGCAATTCTCCAGATGGCCCAATACTACGAAAACCAGAAGAACGAGAACGATAGGGCGTCAGAGAAGAAGAAAAAGGAATTAAAGGAGAGGGTGATGATAGCACAGTTGCAGGGGGTGACCATAGGAAGGGAACCCCCAAAAGAGAATTACCAACCAACCGCCCCTAGAAAGCTACCCCCTAGAGACCATACACCTACGCCCTACAACGGACGGAGAGACTTAGATGGGAACCAATGTGCGTTCTGTAGAGGGTTCGGACACTGGAAATCCCAGTGCCCGGTCCTTCTGGAAATGAATAAAAATAGGAACCCCAGAGACACAGCATATGACCACAGAAATAGAGGACGGGAACGAGGGCACACGAACGACGCCATCAACGACAGGCCAGGCAGATCAAACACCTTTGATCGCCCCCGACAAAACCAGTGTCAGCAGTCCGACTATGAAAGCACTCATGACTTCGCATAGGACCGCCAGGGGCAAGGGAGGGATCCAGTCGAACTCCGTGTTGACCAGCAAGGTCCTTACGTCACCGCTAAGGTCTTGGGCACAAAATCTCCATTCCTGGTAGATACTGGGGCGACACGTAGTGCGTTATCTAAACGACTGATTCCTAGGGCACCCTTGTCTGGCTCACACGTAACCTCAATAGGCTTTGACGGAACGCCCTCCACTAACCCCTTATCAGCACCAATCCCCTTTGATTTAGAAGATAACACCACTGACACGACCTTTCTGCTCTCCTCCAACACCCCCGATGCTATTATGGGACTTGATTTGCTAAAACATTTTCGAGCCACTATCAGATGCTCCCCAGACGGAGTTCGAGTCATCCTACACGATAACCCAGATCTGTCCAGACCCTGTCACACTCGGCGTATGCTCTCTATAACCGATGCCGATATGTCCCTACTCGACACATTACCTTCACATCTATGGGCTAAAACCGACTCAGATGTAGGGCGCATGGTGATCGACCCGGTACACATAACCGTCCGACCGGACGCAGTGCTCCCAAAGCTTCCTCAGTATCGGATATCCCCCGAAGGCGAGAAGGCATTGGTGGAAATCATCGAGTCCCTGGTCGAGGCAGGAGTGGTAGAAGAAGTAGCGAGTAATGTTTGCAACAGCCCTATCCTACCCATTGTAAAGAAGCAAGGCGAGGGGGATGAGAAAGCCTACCGTTTCATTGTTGACTTGCGAGAGGTTAACAAAGTAGTCATACCCCAGTACCCCGTAGTCTCAGACATCACCACCATCCTCACCCTGATTCCATCCACCGCCACCATCTTTACTGTCATTGACCTCAAGAACGCATTCTTTTCCATCCCCATCCACCCAGACAGCCGCTACCTGTTCGGCTTCACTTTAAAAGCCCGTTCGTACAGATTCTGTAGGGCACCCCAAGGTTACACTGAGAGTCCCAGTATTTACAGCCAGGCCCTCAAGAGGCAACTAGATGCAGTCCAACTACCCGATGGAGTGGCGTTGATACAGTACGTCGATGACATTCTTTTGGCGGCCGACACCACTCCACTTGCCGTCACAGCCACCATTCACCTCCTCCGCTTCCTTGCGGAGAACGGTCACAAGGTCTCCAGAAAGAAATTGCAATTCTGCCAGCCCCAAGTAACGTATCTAGGCCACCTACTATCCAAAGACGGGAGGAAACTTACCCCTGACCGAATTCAAACCATCCTAGAAACCCCTGTTCCCAAAACTCAGAAGCAAGTGCGGTCCCTAGTGGGCCTCACCTCCTTCTGTCGTCAGTGGTTGCCAAATTTCAGTCTTATCGTAAAACCTCTGCTTTCCCTGCTGGCTAAAGATACCCCCTTCCCCCTCCCCTGGACACCCGAATGCCAATCCTCCTTCAAAGAATTACGGGATGCCCTCTGCTCAGCCCCAGTCCTAGGAACCCCAAACTACACTAAACCTTTCTCCCTCTACACCCACGAAAGGGAGGGATGCGCATTGTCTGTCCTAACCCAGTCCATAGGCCCTAAACAACGCCCTTGTGCCTACTTCTCTGCCACTCTCGACCCCGTAGCCAGAGCCTTGCCCGCCTGCCTTCGAGCAGTAGCCGCCGCTGCTGTCTCTATCCGACAAAGTGAGGGGATCGTGCTCTCGAACCCCCTCACTGTATTGGTGCCCCATGCTGTTGATACCCTCCTGAACCAAACCAAAACTCAACACCTGACTAGCGCACGACTGACTGGGTACGAACTGACTCTGCTTGCACCCCACATCACATTGAAACGATGCACCACTCTGAATCCAGCCACTCTACTACCTCTCCCTGACACTGACCCCAATGCGTCCCCTATACATGACTGCGTGACCCTCACCGACGAACAGACCAAGAGTAGGGTTGACCTCCGGGATACTGCCTTCCCGAACCCTGACGGAGAACTGTGGGTGGATGGCTCATGCATCAAGCTCCCTGATGGCACCACCTCAGCTGCCTATGCAGTCACCACAGCTCGAACAGTTGTTGAGACGGCCCGCATCACACAGCGATCCGCACAGGCGGCTGAACTAATTGCCCTCACACGAGCCTGCATCCTGGCAGCAGGGACAACCGCAAACATTTACACAGACAGTCAGTATGCCTTTGGGGTAGTTCACCACTTCGGGCTCTTATGGAAAGAGAGGGGATTCTTGACTTCTCATGGCACACCCATCCTGCATGGAGACCTAGTCTCTGCCCTGACCGAAGCAGTCCTCCTCCCCACACGGTTAGCTGTGATCAAATGCCAGGCACACAAGAAGGTGACAGACATTATAGGTCAGGGAAATGCACTAGCTGACATTACTGCCCGAACCACAGCCGAGAATAGGTCCACGACCCGTATGTACGTGACCAGGTCACAAACTGAGAAATGGAAGGATGCTAGGGAAACGATTAGGGATATCCAACTAGCCAGCACACCACACGAATTAACTGAATGGGCCCGGGTAGGATTGAAGGACGATGACGGTTGTTGGCGAACTAAAGACTCGAACAAATGGCTGCTACCCGACTCATACTTGATCCCCATGCTGACCATGGCACACTCCCCCGCACACATAGGGTCTGCCCCCATGATCGAACTCATCTCCAAAGTCTGGCACAACGACAGAATACCGGACTCAGCCAAACGTCTGGTCCAACAATGCCTAGTATGCCTCCAACACAACCCTGGGAAAGGAACTGCTGTACCCCGGGGAGGGTTTGGGGTCCCCAATCACCCCTTTGAAGTCCTACAAATGGACTACGTCCAGCTAGAAAGGTGCCAAGGTTTAAAGTATGTGCTTGTCGTTGTATGTGCCTTCAGCAAGTGGGTGGAAGCCTACCCGACCCATGATAACACCGCTATGACTACCGCAAAAGTACTACTGAAGGAATTCTTCCCCCGATACGGCCTTTGTCGAATTTTGTGGAGCGACAATGGCCCCCACTTCGTAGCCGAAGTTATCCAACTCATCTTAAAAGGGTTGGGTGTAAAACAGAAGTTCCATGCGGTCTTCCATCCCCAATCTGCAGGCCTGGTTGAGCGACACAATGCCAC
This sequence comes from Triturus cristatus, assembly GCF_964204655.1. Taxonomy (NCBI): domain Eukaryota; kingdom Metazoa; phylum Chordata; class Amphibia; order Caudata; family Salamandridae; genus Triturus; species Triturus cristatus. Next base: position 1,072,071,529 of record NC_140583.1, read on the forward strand.
ATTGAAGCTTAAGATAGCAAAAATAGTCGCCACCACAGGACTAAGATGGCCAGACGCTCTCCCACTAGCATTGCTATCAATGCGTTCCACCCCCACCAAACACCACTTAACCCCCTACGAGGTCGTCTTTGGGCGGCCCATGAACCTTTGGACTGCACCAAAACCATCATCCATCCACGACGTCCCGGACGTCCTCATGTCTGACTATTTGTATAACCTAACTAAGACATTGTCTGTTATCCACCAGCAGGTGCTGCACGCCATTCCCGATGTTTCCAGGGGCCCGGGACACGACATCCAACCCGGTGACTTCGTCTTAGTGCGTAACTTCCAGCGCACCAAGAGTCTGGAGCCCCGGTGGACGGGCCCCCTGCAAGTCCTGATCACCACCCGAACAGCTCTTCGAGTGGAGGGGAAACGCAATTGGCTGCATGCACACCACTGCAAGAAGGTATCACCGACCCTGACAACCACGGACAACATCACCACCCAAGAGGAACTACTGGACAAAGACCGACCATCCCTGAACCGCGGCCCGGATACAGAGACACTTGAGTTGATTGAATATCCCGATCCCACTGTGCCATCCAAAGAAGGGTATAACTTGCGACGAAAGGAGAGAACTTCGGCTAAGCAGACCACAGGCTAAGTGGAAATCTCAGAACGGTAGCCTAGTCACCTAAAAGGCCACCAGGAGAGAAACTAAAACAAAGTCTGTGGTTCTGCCCGCTACCGAGTCTCTTGAAGGTGATGGAAGCGCCCGACATGAAGATGATGGAAGCAACCGGACGTCCGAAGATCCACTACAGAAACCCAAAGACTGACCGAATGCACAGCTTAAAGACTATTGCACTTTTCATTACCCTTCTCTTTTGCCTTCTCCTCATGGTCACCTTCTGGATCATGGAGGAGAGCACACCCGCTCATAAGACATTACTGACCACCGTTCAACCTACCACCACGAAAGAACATCATCTGATCTCGCTTTCACCCCAACTCCGAGAAAGGCGTAAGGAGTTCTGGAATAACTCTTTTGTGCAGTTGCTCCACCAACACAATCTTGCTACCAACGCCACTAATTGCTGGATCTGTGGACTGCTACCACACGCCACTGGACACTCTATCCCTTTCATCCCTTCACCTTTTTCTGTCCATGGTTCCTGCCTCGCCTGGCTAATCCTCCTGCAAGAAAGCTACAAGGACAATGCCACTTCCGGCAGAACCATGTCACACTTTTACCATGGGTTCTGGCTGAACAAAACTGGAAGAACTTCTGCCCTCTTCTGCCCTCTGAGATCGAACACTTCCTTTCACATGGACATCCCTGCCAAAGAACGAGTTGAAATGCAAGTGTTCAACAATCCAGCCAGACCCACCTTCTCTTACCTCCGGAAACGGACGGCCGCCACCCTAACAGTGGCCCTGTCCGTCATCAACATCACTGGGTCTGTATGCCTCGAAGGCCTGGGGGCACAGCTGGTGGGCCACAGCTCCTGCCTCATCACCCGAACATTGGACTCAGTTGACCCACCCTCCTTTGTTGCCTCCCCGAATATGTACTTCGTCTGTGGTACTAAGGCCTACACCTGGCTTCCGAAAGGTTGGGGAGGCACCTGCTACATCGCCTTTGTCCTTCCTCCGACGTATGTGGCTCCAGCAAACCATCACCGACAGAAACGGGCCAAAGACATTGTGCAGGCCGACTCCACCGGAGCACAGTTCATGGACGCAGTCAAAGGCCTTGTTCCACTCTGGGGTCCGATGGCAAACAGCCGTGCCATCCGCCACTTAACCCAGGCAGTCGAAACGGCAATGAACATTACAGCTGGCGCCCTCGCCAACAACACCGCTGAGCTTCAGGCCGTCCGCCTGGTGGCTCTCCAGAACCGCCTTGTTCTAGACGTGGTTCTGGCAGATCGTGGAGGAGCATGCCGCATCATTGGGTCCAGCTGTTGTACCTACGTACCGGATAACTCACCCTCAGTCTACAAAGCAATTGAACATCTCCACAGACTGTCCGCAGAGGTTCATCAAGAACAAGAAGAATGGTCACTGGGGAGTTGGTTTTGGGACACTATTAAAGGTTGGGGATGGAGACTGTTTTCATTTATCCTGATACCGATTGTGTTACTATGTGGATGTTGCTTGGGGATTCAGTGTCTGCCACCTTTATGTTCGCTTTTTATGAACTGCATCTGCCCTAAGACTTTGGACTTTGAAACTGAGCGGATGAAAGCTCTGAACGAGGTGGAGGTACGGGGTATTATGGGGATAGATCCAAACTAGGCAAGCTGGCGAGACATGTTAAAAGGGAGGACTGTGGAAATTTAGCGTGCAAACTGAACATTATCTGCGCCATCTTGCCTCTCCCCAGCGCCACGCACAACGAATGCACGGCCGCCATTTTAGGCACCCCGCTCTCTCCCCGCTCACTCTCGACCGCCAGCGTTTTCCCTTGGCGCTGCAAGCATCCCCCCGCGCGCCGGCCACCCCCGCTCTCTCATACAGGCCATAAACCCTCTCCTTCTGCGCGACCCTGCTACGGAACCACTTCCGACCGACAACCCATACATGGTCATGCCTCTCCTTTGATAACCCCCTTCCTCTGCGCCCCATTGTCTGAACTGGTCCCAGGCCATCACCTAGCCCTGCGGATGCAGTTTACTGCCCCTACTGTAAGGGAAACACCCCACATCAAAGGGATTACAGTAGATCAAAGCCCCTACCCCCTGAGACCCGGCCAGTTGCACACACCCCCGGGAATTAGCGGAATTCCCTGCTGCGCGATAGCCATCTCCCACTGCGGGTAGGGTGGGAACTTCTACTGTATCTATGTGTGGGATCGGATCTGAGCCGGGGCTTCAGGGGATGTTCTTTCAGGCATCAAGGGAATCTCAAGAATGTACTATATGTAATAAAGCAATAAACCAGTGTATAAGAGACCAGGTCTCAGAGATGCAGTTAGAGCACCTCGTGACGATACCTTGCTGTCTGATCTGATGTGTTCTGCTCCGACGGAATAAAACTTTGTTTCCTGCCTTCCAGTCTCCGGCGCCTGCCTCTTTTATTGGTAAATCATCGAGTGGTATGAGAGGCGATTACCGCCGGGCAAATCCTTGAAAGATTATCGACTGAAACTGCCGCTACCATTTAACACCATGATGCATAGTCCCAGTGACGCTGCTCTTAAAACAGTAGCTGTTCTTCCTTATGCCTGATTTCATGGGTGAAGGTTTCTAGTCGCACATTTCATCAGCTTATGTTTTTCCCGACTGAAGTTATCCCTGTCTGCTAAAATTACTAGTGTGCTTTACTGGAGTTTATAATTGATTTAAAACGCTGTCTTCCAAGAAGTTCTTCAATTTAAACCTCCCTCCCCCTTTAACACGTGTCTCCTCATTTTCTGCTTCTTTGACACAGTTTCTGTGCCACGACATCAGCTCTGGTCCCTGCCCCATCCCTTTACACACCCATGCCGCCTCCGTAGGCCTAGCCAGCGCTAACCACCCTCTGCCCAAGTGTACAGCCTCAAGCGCTGATCTCATCTGAGAGGATTTACCCCACTCACCCTGCTCCACTACAACGCTAAGCCAGCCTGGAGATATTTACCCTCAATGCAGAAGAGGGAGTATTTACCTCACTGCACATTAGCGTACACCCGAGTACGCACCACCACTATGAATTAACGCACACCTGAGGGCCTTTACACCCCTGAATGAATGAATGAAAAAGATTTATAGAGTGCAACAAATGCCAAAAGGCGTCAAGGCGCTAATAGCAGATAGTCTCCGGAAAAAGAGAAATAGAAGCAGCCAGCTAGTGGCTGTTAAGGAGTGAACAGCCAGGTCTTTAGAGCCTTACGGAATAAGGCGTGGGATTGAAGACTAGAAATTGATGGGGGAAGAGAGTTCCACAATGTGAATGCCACCACCGATCTCTTGTTCCTGGGTGTCATTAGAAGATTTTTTCCTGAGATCAACATGCACCTGAGGGTATTTACGCCTACTAGAGATCAACATGCACCTGAGGGTATTTACGCCTACTAGAGATCAACATGCACCTGAGGGTATATGCACCACTGCAGGTCCACGCACACCTGCGGGTATTCCCACCACTGCAGACCAACGAGTAACTCGGCGTGCACCTCCACAGTTGATCAATGCACACCAGCGGGCATTTACGCCCAGCGGGTCAACCCACACCTGAGAGTATGTATCCGACTACAGATAACCAATGCGCTCTTGAGGGTGTTTACCCCACTGCAGATTAACGCATACCACAAGCACATACCCCCACTACAGATCACCGCGCACCTGAGGGCATTTACCCCACTACAGATCAACGTGCACCTTGGAATATGCACAGGAGAGCCTGTACCCCCACCAGAGATACAAGCCGGTAAGAGGCTACGCACTGCATGATATGCCATCTACAGAAAATAAATAATGTATTAAGAAGACAATAATGTATTAAGAAGACAGGCAGTGGCATATGCGGCCTGATGGCCAGAAAGAGTAAAGACGCACAGGGCACAGACTGGGGATAGGAAGGGTTAAGTATGCAGAGTGCTTAAAGATAGTGAGGGAGGGAGGTGCAGGCTGCATGCTAGAAAGGGACTACAGACTGCATGGTAGGCAGTAATGCAGCACATAACCTCTCTGTATAACAAACTCTTTCCATTTGACCGAATATGCAGCCTGCAGACTGGAACTCCTGAAACATATTTATCACACCGGGAGGTGGTAGACTGCTGGATATGCAGACGGCAGCACCTGAAACACATTTATTACACAGAGAGGCGATAGACTGCTGGGTAAGCAGCCTAGCACACGTTTATTAAACAGAGGAGTTGCTGACTGTGGAGTGTGCAGCCTGCAGAATGGACCCCTTTTTACACCTATATGAAGCTGGCACACCAGAAAGCCTTTGTTGCATAGAAAGTTTGCAGACTGCTTCATATGCAGTTTGCAGAATGGGACGCATTTATTACATACAGAGGTTGCAGACTTCTAGATATGGAGCCTACCGCCGTTTTATTACACAGAGAGATTGCAGTCTGTGGGATATGCAGCCTGCAACAGATGTATTACACAGGGAGATTGCAGGCTGCGACATATACAGGCTGAAACACATTTATTTCACACATAGAAAGCAAGCTGTACGATATGCAGCATGCAACATATTTATTACACACAGAGATTGCAGACTATGGGATATGCAGTCTGCAACAGATTTATTACACACAGATTGCAGTCTGCGAGATATGCAGCTTGCATCAGATTTATTGCCATAGAGGTTTCAGGCTGTAAAATATGCAGCATGCAACAGATTTATTTTACACACGGATTGCAGGCTGCGAGATATGCAGCCTGCAACACATTTATTTCACACATAGATAGCAAGCTGTACGATATGCAGCATGCAACAGATTTATTACACACAGAGATTGCAGACTATGGGATATGCAGTCTGCAACAGATTTATTACACCCAGAGATGGCAGACTATGGGATATGCAGTCTGCAACAAATTTATTTCACACAGAGATTGCAGTCTGTGAGATATGCAGCTTGTAGCAGATTTATTGCTAGAGAGGTTTCAGGCTGCAAAATATGCAGCATGCAACAGATTTATTGCACACAGGGATTGCAAACTGCGAGATATGCAGCCTGCAACAGATTTATTGCCAGAGAGGTTTCAGGCTGCAAAATTTGCAGCATGCAACAGATTTATTGCACACAGGGATTGCAGACTGCAAGATATGCAGCATGCAACAGATTTATTGCACACAGGGATAGCAGACTAGAGATATGCAGCCTGCCACAGATTTATTGCACACAGAGGTTGCAGACTATGGTATATGCAGCATGCAACAGATTTATTACACAACGAGATTTGCAGACTATGGGATATGTAGTCTGCAACAGATTTATTACACACAGAGATTGCAGTCTGCGAGATATGCGGCTTGCAGCAGATTTATTGCCAGAGAGGTTTCAGGCTGCAAAATATGCAGCATGCAACAGATTTATTGCACACAGGGATTACAGACTGCAAGATATGCAGCATGCAACAGATTTTTTGGACACAGTGATGGCAGACTGGAGATATGCAGTCTGCAACAGATGTATTGCACACATTGATTGCAGACTGCGAGATATACCGCCTGCAACAGATGTATTGCACACAGGGATTGCAGACTGCGAGATATGCAGCCTTCAACAGATTTATTGCACATATGGATTGCAGATTGCGAGATATGCAGCTTGCAGCAGATTTATTGCACACATGGATTGCAGAATGCAAGATTTGCAGCTTGCAACAGATTTATTGCACACAGGGATTGCAGACTGTGAGATATGCAGCCTGCAACAGATTTATTGAACACAAAGATTGCAGACTGTGGTATGTGCAGTCTGCTAAAGATTTATTACACACAGAGATTGCAGACCGGGATATGCAGTCTGCTACAGATTTATTACAGAAAGTTTGCAGGTTACAAGATCTGCAGCTTGTGGCAGATGTATTGGCAAAGAGGTTTCAGGCTGCAAGATATGCAGCCTGCAGGTGGAGTTGGACATTTGATTACAACTCAGAGGTGTTACAGAAGCCGGATGTGCGGTCAGCACACTGGAAAGAGACCTCCAAAGACTTCAAACTTCAGAGCATTGGATTTGTCCCCTCTTTGCTTCAAGGAGTTATTAATCTAGGCAGAGGGGTAACAGGCAGTGACCCTGAAGATCGTGGACTCATGAAAACACGCTCTTTCAGCGATATAACTACCTCCCCCTCACCCCCCCCCCTTTTCAAGGATAAATGTGAGAAAACAAAATCTGTCCGTGATTTTTGAGGGCAGGAAATTTATTAAAACAACGTACATCAGTGACCCTGAAGAAATGGCACTGCTGAAACAGCCCAGGTCAGTGACTCAGAGTACAGGAGATTGCTTCTTGGATAGGGGTGGGTGGTGGAAGAACAGAAAGCAGGCCAGAGAGGGAGGCCGGGCCGGGGCATGATCAGGGATGCCCGGAAGTGGAGAAGGGGGCCGGGAAGTTGGGGTGGGGGGGCTGGAAGGTACAGAGGGAGCTGAAAGTACCGAAAGAGGCTGGAACGTGCTAAAGGGGCGCGGTAGGCTCGAGCAGGGTCTGCTGTGCTGAGGGAGTGTGGCTGCAAAGCTGGTCACCCGGAGTGCATTACTGAAGAATGCTGCTGATGAAAGAGGAGAGGTGTGCAGAAGGTCCTGGGATGTCCCAGCTTGTCGAGGAATGCGGCCTCACCCAAGCCGACATCCCCGGAGGCCGCCGAGGAGCGAACGAGTTCAGGACAGGCGCCTCTTCCAGCCCCCTCCGCGGGATAGGCAACAATCAACCGGCGCTGGTTTCACCCATGGGGACTCAACGGCCCCATTCCTTCTAAAAGTCCATATCCCGCTTTCCATTTCACCCTTTGAGCCGTGCCCTGGAGCGGCCACTGCGTGGCCCTTCATTTTCCAAATCTCACCTGCCCTGCCCCACATTCTGCCACCCTCTTAGACGGGGGCTCTGGGCTTTATCAGCAAGAGTACACAGTGCTTCATACCCCAATGCCTGGGGCGGGGAGTGATTTGTGTCTGATCTGAGTGAGCGCAGTAGAGCTCCCCCTGTCCTGGCTCAGGATGGATGACAGACTGAGCACTCACAGCTTACATTAGGCAGCTGCTTAGACTTATTGTGGAAGTCCCATGTGTAGTTTTTTGGTGATTGCGGACCAACAACACACATCCGGTGTTGGGTCCAGCAGTCAAGATGGCCACCTTCAGGCTGGACTGTTCCCATGAGGCACAGGGTCAAGACTGATTTGCATATAGCTGTGTCTGAACTGGGGTGGCAGAGTGGGCTAAAGAACGGTGATGGATTCAACCCAGATCTGTGACTGGGGGTGAGTGTCTGAAAAGGTTCAGCGCTCCGTCCATCATCTCTTTGGTTTTGCTTTGTTCGCCCTAAGTTGGCAGTATATGCCCAAATGTGGGTCCCTGGCTCACTTTGCCACTGGATTCAAGCTAGCCTGGCTAATGAGGGCTGTTAGTCTGAAACTGGTCCTAGGATGTTTGTTTCCGGTCTAGGGAAGACATGGCTTGGCAGTTCAAGCTGGACTGTTCCCATGAGGCACAGGGCCAAGACTGATTTGCATATAGCTGTGCCTGAACTGGGGTGACGAAGTGAGCCTAAGAACGATAATGGATTCAACCCAGATCTGTGACTGGGGGTGAGTGTCTGAAAAGTTTCAGCGCTCCGTCCATCACCAGCATCTACAAGCAGCGTACGGAAACTTGAGGCGCCCCCCAAAATGTACATGAACCCGCCCCCTCCGAACTCAGCCCCCTCCGAACTCAATCAGGCGCTCTCAGGCCAGGGTACAGTGCTAAGGGTGCCCCCTGCAGCTCGGGTCCCAACCCCCGCACCAGGGCCTATTTTACGCCACTGGCTGTTGGGTATATTTGGAGGAAAGGACAGACATCCACCTGCATGGTTGTAGTAAATCATAGTTGAGCCAAAGGATCTGTAATGCTTTAGGGTGTCCTGTCTGGATTCTGGTGAGGTCAAGGTTAGGGCCTAAAGGGACAGACTGACTTAAAATCATCCCGTGCAGTAACTTTTGTGTTGCTGATCTCTGTGCATCAATGCATGTCTTCATTAGTTGTGAGTTGCTTGGCTGTGGTGAGTTGGTGGTAGCTCCCTGGGGGTGTGGGCATGTTTTCAAGGGTTTTTTAATTCCTGTTGTTTGGCACGATTGAGTTATGGGCACCAAACACTGTGTTAAACCTGTGTGGTTTGAGTTGTCAAGATGTCAAAGGCCTGAGTTGGTTATGAGGTAGTGTCAAGTAGTGTTCATTCCCACAACTTTTGAGTACTCTCAGATGTAGTGTTTAGTTGTGATCTTGAATGTAGTAAGACGAAGTGCTGACCTTGAGCATCATCTACTATTTTAAGAGCATTTTTGGAAAGTTAGCGTACAGGAAAATCAGTGAAGAGACCACCATATTCACCCGTAACAACTGCTTCTATTTTCAGGATTAACTTTGTCTGTATGAAACTTGGCTCTTGCTTATAAGGCCGGTCACTGGATTTTGCTCAGAGATACGTGGGCAGCTAGTCAATTAGTGGTTTAAAGTAGGGGGGGTGTGGAATTTCCATAATGTGCTTTCGCATAATTACGTGAAATGTTGGGACAATTACGTAAAATTATGCTTAATTATGTTAAATACATATCCATCGTTTGGTGCTATACTTTAGGGCAAAATGTGTGCTCACGTCAATTCCTGATGTAAGAATGCATTTTGTGGTGAATAGAACCATAGACAACTAAATAGTTAGCTGAATAGTGCTCCAATATACTTATGGAGACATATATAAAAGATGAATTGTACAAGGCTCACTTGCCGGAGAAGAGCTGGGCTAAGACTGACTAAAACAAGCGCTTTTAAAACTGTGCCATGCCGCTGTCCAAACCCATACAAATAAAGCTAGGTAAGTTTTCTTTCATTATACTGCCCCATTTTTTACCCTGAAATATCAATCCCTGCTAATAATGAAAGGGTAATTGTCTTGGAACACATTCTAGAAAGGCAGAAGGATGCCTCCTCACGTGAAATAAAACAGCAAGAGCCTATGAGACCTTAGAAAATGTGTTGGCCCCCCATGGAGAGGCAAAGACAGAAGCCTAGTTAATTTGGTTCTGTTAGGATAACAACCTACAAAGCATTTCTTCTCTTACCCTCCCCTTTGCAGGGTGCCGGCCTTGGCTAGGGTTTCAGCCGTTACCCACTAGGTCTCCCTAACTGATGCTCATGTTCCTTTGAGAGCCCTCGAACCGTGAGAGTCACCTGGGGTGCAAAGCCCTGCTCAAAATTGCAACCTCCTTTGGTCCAGAAGGAATAAGTGATAACTGGTCATTTAAAGATGTTGTAGTTTCTGCTCAGGTTGCCAACCTTAATTCCTCTTTAATTCCTTTCTTCAGTCCTCAGGTACATTTATTTGTACAGCGCTAGGCAGTAATCCTGCCCTTGAAAGGGGATTGGCTACTGGTGAGGCCACCAACTTCGAGTTGGTAGTATTTTACTTATTTCACAGCATCTTTGCATTTCACATAGTGCCATATGGACAACTGGGCCTTATCTGATTACTTACACACACCCAATTTCTAGGTGTATATGCACATGCCCTTGCCTCTCAGGCAACCTTTGCGCTGTGCAGCTGTTTATTTGTGTTTTAGCACCCCCCCCCCCACCCGTTCTAACTGGGTTACCTTTAAGGCTGACCATCACAGTTCTCCGCTACTTTCCCCTGCCGTCCTCCACGAACTCACAAAACTTTACTGAATGGTTGATCTATCTGCTGCAGCCAGCATGAGGTATGAACTGAAAGCTGAACCTAAATCATGAAACATAGCATGGGACCTGCAGAGTAAGTTACTACCACCAGCTATACACACTATCTCTCACACATCCTCCATCACATTGCTATGCGTAGCACCTCAACGCAAGCTAACAGTGCCTCTCTGGTCACTCACACACTCCTGAATGCTTCACCCATAGAGTCCCAACAAATGAATGACACTGCCAACCATGCACTCACCATAGTGTAGCGTGCAAACAGTCTGATAACATCCTTCAAGGCCCTACAAGAGACTAGGGATATAATGGGAATACAAAGTAACGCAACACTTTGAGTTCAAGGGCACGATATGCTCATCACCGTTGGCTACAGAAGACACCCTCAGCCCCATCCTGGACACTTGGAGTCCTTCCACACTGATTTAGAGCCTCCACAGTGCTTTGTAAAGTTCTGCAGATGATGTGATGTTCTGGAGATCATTGAGAGGAACCTGCGAAATATTAGCAGTGGAGTGAGAAGTTAGCTCAGACACTCCCGCCAGACCACGCTAGGAACTTCATGCCGCTCTAGGGGAAGTATGAAACAAAGGTACCCCATTGGAACATCCAGCAACGTGGGGTTTCCTCTGGCCTTCGGGCCACTGATTGTGGGAAAAGATGGACCTCAGACCTATGTTTGCTGAGAGAGGGCTGCCTGGTAGGCACATCATAATGATAATGTTTTTTGTATATAGAACGTCACACTATGCATCTGTTGTTGTAAGTACTGTAGGATAAGAGATCTTATGATTGCCCTAATAATGCTACTCAATTTGAAGACCACAGAAAGATGGAAGACTAAGTATGCCTTGACCCGTAATCAAGATGGCGACCTTCATATCATCACATTTGCCAACAGCGGTCACACATCTCACTGATTCATCCTGTCTGCACTAGGTGAAGCAGCCCCCTAGCGATATGTGCCCGGGGCAGGCTGTCTGTCAGTCTCGTCCACCACCTTCGTCCACATAAACTACCGCACCTGAAAACCAACATGACTGGCTTAACAGAGCTCTGTGCAGGCAGATTTCCAGCTGGTTGGGTCCCTGTAAAGAAAATAAAGAGTAGACTTGCCTTCTCCATTGGTGAGGAGGTGAAATGTGAACCTGTGCCCTTTGTTACAGATAAAGATTATCTAACCTCACTAATATGGCAGGGGCAGGGACTGGAAAACAGCATGACCAAGCATCCTTATTTGGCTGGGCACCACAATCTATCCCAACCAGACCAGGCCTCTCAGTACAGTAGGGCCAGATATCCTGGGACATCAGGGCCTGACAACAGAGAAGGACCACATTTCCTAACCTGTCAGGACCAGTTACTTTAATATGCCAGGAAATAATGTCATGAGACAGCCATTTTGGGGCCACCCTGATTGAGTAGTGAGTGCAGCTGAGGGACCCCTCAGGGGAAACTATACATATAGTATTACAAACATACTAACCCATTCCATATGTTTCTAGTATTGTGCAGAAAAACCACAGCTAGAAAAACTGTTAATTTTGTGTCGGGTAACTCTTCTCCATGCAGTTGTGAGAAGGTAAGTTTGTTACTTCTATGGAGCTGCTGCCATGATGGACAGAGCGCATATGGCTAATAATTGAGTCTACCGCACAAGCAAAAGTGCAGAAAAGGACTACAAAATACATAGCAATGAAGGACCCTGCAACCAGCGATGAGCACAAGAGCCTCAAAGTTACTAACAAGAATAATCCGGACACACCCACCTGCTACAGTAAAATACAACACAGTTACAACCAAGCCACGATATCAGTAAAGAGAGAGGCGGGGACCAACAGTACGGGGAACCAGAGGCCCTACTCTATATTGGGTGCACACTCCTGTTCGGTGCTGTGGTGTATTCTTAATTGGGTGTGTTATTCCTAGTGAAGACTCGAGTTTGTGCCTCAACTGGTAACAACGCAGGCGCGCAACATCCATTGGACTCAAAGGGCTTCAGCCCCCCCCCCCCCCCCGTCGTGTGTGGCAGCCCGGGATGAGACAGCTTCCCGGGCACACACACAGCCGCACCCGAGCACTTCACAGGTCTTTAAAAGACCATTTGCATGTTAATGAGGCCTTGCTGTTGTTTCACCCCTTCTAAGAGCCCCTGCAGCTCCACTCTGCCTATTGCTTAAAGATTCAGCCCCCCCCCGAATTTTTTTCTTAGCCCCCCCCGAAATTTGGCTCTAGTTGCGCCTCTGTAACAATGCGTTAGTGAAAAGTCGATTTGTGGGGTTTTTCTGTAGTTTTATATAACGCGAACTTGACCCGAAGGTATCAGAGCAATTTACATGAGCACCAGTTGCGTTACACAAGGACACACTAATTTGTGTTAGGCAGGACAAATTAAGTGATTTGCCCAGAATCACAGGATGTTGAGCGTCATTGCAGAGACTCGAACCCAGTTGGCCAGATTTGAGATCCACTACCATAGCCGTTAGGCCACATCCTCTCCCCTCTGACACTGCCAGTCCACCTTCCACAACATTCAACCAACCCTGCCTCATTTTCATGGAGGTGGGAAGTGATCCCATGACTGGAGGGTGTAGAGAAAGATCGCACCAGCCTGTGGGGTGGATATTTGGGAACCGGAGACCTCAATGCCCCCTCAGCACTGAAAGAGCACCATCTCATATGTGGCACTTCTCGTTCGTCCTGCCCAATGTGCCTACTGAGACCTTGTTTGCCCCTACTGCCATTCTATAAAGGGACAAAGGCTGGCCCTCATTTCCAGCTGGCCAACGTCCCTATGCAAATGTGCAAACGCAAATGTGGGACGGCAGTTATGGGAAACCCTCCTTGGCATTGCACCAATGCAAAATGTGCACCTTGTGATGCTCATTATAAACGGTACATTGCGAAAGATATCGTTTCTAACTAACTGCATGGTGTCTGACATCAGTTCCACATCTTACTGGAGACCAAAGCAGCACATTATTCTAGCAACCTTATCCTGGGAAAGCTGACTAACCCTAAGAAACTGACAGATGCCTCCCTGGATTAATTCCCTTCATTTGCTGGCTGGGAGTGGCTGATCCGTGGCTCTCCACCTGGCCACTGCCAAGCATCCTGAGGAGTGCCCTGTCTCAGCCAGGTCAGACACCCCAACCTTAGTTGGAGTGGAGTGGAGTGGCTCACTGGTTAGAGGCAGCAGACCCGGAAGCAGAGGACGGCCCGGGACCAGGGTTCAATTCCGGACGCGGCAGGGTCGTGGACCAGGGCCAGCAGACTCGATAATTCTCGCCTCGGTGCCTACTCTAACCAGGGATCACACTCGGCAACTCTGGGCATTAGCTTGCCTCATCTCCACAACGGCCCCCCACATTCGCCGGGGATGCCTGGTTTCACATTGGAGATACCCAGGCGGGACCATCTCACAGGGATAGCCAGGACGGGTTCCCCAGCAGTCTACAGCGCCAGGACGCCTCAGGGCAGCAGTGCGCTTTACAAGACACATACATTTACATTTTAGCAAGGCCACTCACTTTAACATGACATCAAAGGCCTCACGCAGCAGAGCTGCTCGCTTAGATTCCTTACCACGCGAGGAACCTGTCGCCCAAACACAGGGTGCCCAAAACACCCTTACTCGGCAGGGCCTAGACATCCTGGACCAGGGCCAGGCACCCTAGTACAACAGGGGCAGACACTCTAACATGGTTAGGACAGAGAACCTAACATGGCAGGAGCAGATCAACTAACACAGCACCCTCAAATGGTGGAGAAAGCACCATAACATGGCCAGCCACCTAAATGGGGCATGGGTACAAATCTGATCTGGGTAGGCCGGTTAACCTCAACACAAAAGGCCAACAGCCTGCAGACCAGAAAACCTCAAAACTGTGGGCAGTGAGCCGCAGCACATCAGGAAAGGGAATCCTTGAGCAGCGGGCCAGGGTGCTCTAGCATAGTTAGCCCAGTGGCGGCTCCTCCACTGAGGCAGAGGAGCGTCGCCCCACTGCTATTCAACAGTGTAAGAAAAAATAAAATGATAAAAGCTCAATGTTATTATCATTTTAATGTTTTCCTATTGCGGGCACGATAGCTTTGGGAAGCGGGCGGGGCTGCTCTGCTGAAGGAGCAGGAGACGCTAGGAGTGGTTTTCTCTCCCTACGAGCGCATGAATGTTTGGCCAGCCGTCTGGGGCCGAACCAAACATTCATGCGCACATAGCATGCTCTGCACTCAGACTGCATTACAGCCTGGATCGAAAAAATGCCCAGGCTCCCATTCACTGTCTGAACGTCAAACCACGGTGCTCAGACCAATAACAATGCTATATTGCAGCGTTGTGATTGGCTCAGGCGAGCTTGGGTGTTTCCAGTGTTCTTCCCCTACTGGCCGGAGGAAGAAGGGGAGAGACGCGCCAAGGATGACGCGGGACCCGTACAGGAGGTAAGATTTTTTTTTTTAATGTACCCCCTGCCCCACCCACCCCTGCCTCCCCGCCACCTCCGATCAATGCCGGCCGCCACTAAGTAGGCCACTAAGCCCTAGCACAGCAAGCAATGCAGAGGGGTGAGAACTAACTCTGAGCCCTGTCCCTTCAGCTAAGTACAGTATAGCGATGTAATAACTCGAATATAGAATATGTGGTCATAAACCACATATTCATATATGGAAGGTTGATGTTCAAATGTGAGTTCAGTGTTTATACAGAAGCTGAGATAAGGACACGGAGAGCCAATGTCCCTGCATACTAATAAATACTTTTGGAAACATAAACATCATCTCCGAGTTGTCACAGACAGAGTGAAAGATTCCCTTGAGTATGGAGACACCCAAGGGCGTCTGTCAGCTCCCAGTGCACTGTGGCAGCTCACACCTGGCACAGGAAGAGAAACAAACATTGGGCTTGGCACAGTTTGCTTCAAAGACGAATCTGCAACTAATCAACATATCATATGGCCTGATTCCAGATCAACACATTTATGCAAATTAGCCTGCTCCACGCCCCAGCTGGGTCAATCTTCTTCCCATGTCAAAAACCCGACCCACATAGAAAACAAGTAGTGGTAAAGCCAGTTGATCTGTCCTTGGCAATCAGAAGTAACATTTCATTTTTTGGGGGTTTTTTTGCATCCATTTGCCACAGAAAGAAAAATGAAAACATGCCGGCTCATAAAGTGATAGTCGCGTGCTTGCAATAAAACATTACATTTAAAAGTAAATAAATTACAATTGGATAGAATTTTTATAAAACAGTACAGGAGCTTATTTTATTTTATTTATTTATTTATTTATTTTGAAGGTTTTACATAGCGCGAACATGACCCTTGCGGGTATCAGAGCGCTTTACAAGAGAGGTAGTTAGCAAAGGAGACAATATACAAGGGTAACATAGTGTTTCGGAATAAAGTCTTAAGTTCCAACTGGTTATTCTAAGAGTCTGCATCAATATTTAAGTAAATAGAGCTTAGAGCTTAGAAGAACTTGCTCGCGAGGTGTGACAATATACCTCAGAATACACGGTATGGGTAGTGTGAGGGGGTGAATGAGTGCACCTGAGCTCATTTAGGCACTCTGTCATCAGCCAAAGAAGAGCACATAGAAGTATTGAGTCAGTGAGGGCACCAGGGTTCGGAGAACAGCATGAGCAGTACACATGCATCTCCTCATTTGAAATCACAAGGTACATTATTATGACACCCAAGGACTAGGGGGAAGAGTGAAATTCGGGTAATTTGTCTTTGTATTATTATGTTACATTTTTCGGAAAATTATGCAAAATTGCGCAAAATGCAAACTTCTCATTTAGTGCTTTATTGTAGTGCAAAGCGCATCCTCACATTAATTTCTTAGACGAAGATGCATTTTTCAGTGAAACAAAATGGCGTGAGCAACAGCAGATCACGTTCTGGCCGTTTGAAATATTCCTGCATGCTTGTTAGAAAATTTTACCACAAATGGTGTGTAATCATGCAATGTAGTGTGATGGCGTAATTTGGGGAATTTCACATAACAAGGGTACAGTGCTTAATTTGAGCCGGTGGTTTCTGGTGCTCGGCACCTAATTGTCAACACCTGCTCTTGTGACAGTCTGCCACAAGGTGGCGCTGTCTGGCTAATTCAGAGATGCGCACAACAGGCAATTCTTAATTTAATATACATAAAAATGACTATTTTCTACCGCCCAAGCCATTCTTATAGCTTAAGAGGCCTGAAATAGTCAGAATTGGACACTTGTACGAGTGGGATGGTTGGTAGTTGTGTTGTTACTATCATTGGCAATGTGGTAGGGGAAATGTGTGGTGCAAGCTGCTGTGGCCCTCTGACGAGAGCCCTGGCACTTATTATTTTACAAATTAAGCACTGCTAGAGTAACATGAAACTATGGAAATTATGCCAGCATAATTTACAATTCGTCCAGGCCTAGTAAAAACGACCAGGAGCAGAAGTGCAGTAGAATCAACCTCACTGCCCCCACCCTACCCTGCAACACTAAGCCCATCATTTCTGTTGTTGGTAATCTACTTTCAACCAGACACACTTACCTCAATGTTGAACGTGCAACACAGAGAAACCGGATACTCAAAAAGGCTTTGCGTTCCCAATGTCACTGACAAAAGTTAGTATTTGCAATGCAAAAAAGTTCATAATCAAAATTATGAATCACAAAGTGCACACTGTGACCCCTGAAAATCAAAAGGAAAATGGGGTACAGTGAGGCATCAATCCTCCCTTGTGGTTTCCAAAGACTTGCACAGAGGGCAGACAGTAACTGATTGCAAAGCGCTAGTTGCCAAAATGTTGCAGTTTACACTGTTTGCAAGCTGGAGACACAGCGAGGAGGGGACAGTGACCTCTGTATGTTATATCCAAGGTTAAAAAAAAAATCAGAGTGTGTCCATGGAAGCATTGTAACCCCTGTCACTTTAAGGGTCGGGGTTCCCAAAGACATCATGTTATGGTTTTGAATGCTGGAATGGAGGTACACGGTCCGATGCAGGCCTCCATCCAATCAATTTGCAACAAGTGGCAAGGAAATGCCCGTTCCATTCATTTGAATCCAGTGGGTGGCATGGCACACTTTGCGAACTGTCCCTGCGCAGTGCAAGGGCTTTCAGCGTACTTTACAACGCAAAAGAACAAGAATGACCATGGCCCAATTAAAAGTTATGCGGCAACCATTTCTTTTTAGTTTTTCACCCGAAAATCGAGGACTGTGGTAGGTAAGTTCACTGTAACTAACTTCATATATGTGTACCATGATGATATATGTATCTTCCAGTGGAAAGACGTGGAGATAATTATGGTATAATTATACTTAGAAATACTAACTCTCGTAGTTCCATTCGCACGCACAAACCTTGAGCCCACCAAAAGCTCGGGTTCGGGGGCGCGAGCTGTGCGCACACCGCGCGCCACGTTTTGCTACGTGGTGAGTTCAAAACGAAGAGCCGGTGTGGGCTTTACTGATAGATAGTGCAGCCCCAACGCCCCTCTTCTTCTCTCGAGAGCGGGCGGGGGCTCCCTTAAAAAAAAAAAAGGGTTCCCATTCACCCCGAGGTGTATGAATATCTCTGTGACGCGAGAGACGGGCGGGTCTCCTAATGAGGGGGGGGGGGGGGATCTCTATAGAACGGTCCCGCCATTCTGTGTGACTCCAGTGCCTCGTTCTACCGCTCCCCTCCCTTGCCGAAGGCGTACCTCCCTCTCTCCCCTTCTCCACGCGTTTGAAAGCAGGCCTCGGCCTGCCCGGGAGGGCTCGCCTCCCCGGCTTTGAAGGATCCGCGCTGGATGGAAGGTGCAGGGAGCGGCGGCTCCTGTGGCGACACGCGGTCACGGGGGAGAGGTTAGGAAGGAGAGAGGTTAAAGAGAAGAGGCTAGTGCTGCGACGGGCGTCTTGTGAAGAGGAAGCAAGGATGAAATGGAAAAGACGAGAAGAGGAGGGTAGGTCCGCAGTGTTTAATTTGTAAAACAGTAAGTGCCAGGGCCCTCGCTAGGAGTCCACTGCAGTTTGCACCAATCATTGCCACTGCCAGTGAAAGTACATACACAACTTCTAATCCGCACACTGCAACCAGTGTGACAATTCAGACTGTTCAAAGCCCTCGCTTCTACCAGTGTGACAATTCAAGGCCCTCTAAGCTATAAGAATGGCTGGGGCGAATGGTATTAGTTGAATTTCATGTATATTGAATTAATAAATAACTGTTTTCCTGCTCATCGCTTAATTACCCAAACAGCGCCACCATGTGGCAGCTGTCATTTGTGCCGGTGTTGACAATTAAGTGCTGGTGCCAAGCACCAGAAACCACCGGCACAGATTAACCTCTTCAGTGCCCATGACGAGCTGGACTCGTCATGGGCCGCGGTAGCGCTGTGCCCATGACGAGTCCAGCTCGTCATAGACCCCGCCCGCTATTGCAACGGCCGGCACAGGGCGGGGAAAGGGGCGGGCACTGAAGGGGTTAAGCACTGGGGTAGGAAGGAGCTAGAGCAGAAGTGATGATGGGAGGGGAGGCAAGGCGCTGGGGTGAGAGAACTATTAGAATTGACCACAGGCCCCACAAAAGGACAAAGGGAAGCGAAGAGGTCAGAGAAGCGAGGAAGGTGAGGGGTAGGCGCAAGGGAAACAGGCAGGCATTTAGAGGTGAGGAATGAGGGATGACGAGTTATGGGCTAGAAAGGTGCGGAGCGAGTGCTGAGAAATATGAGGCAGGAGTCGAGTAAAAAAGTTTGCGAGAAGAGGAAGGAAGACAACGCGTTGGACAGGGATGGCTTGGTGTCCTAGCAAAGTGGGGAATAGAATTCAGTGCACTGTGTGGAATGCAGGTATGCAAATTGGATGGTCGGGGTGCACTTACAATGCAGTGTTGAGGTGTAAAGATGGTGGGAGGGGGGAGAAGAGCATTGATTAGAGCAGAGAAAGGCCGAGAACCGGATTGATATGAGAGTGGAGGAAACAGTGGGGAAAGGATGGGGAGGGTGGGATGAAAGAAGTGAAGAAGGACGGGAAGCCCCCTCAGAGGGACCAGTGACACCTTCCTATGACACAGGTGCCTGAGACCCCACCGGCAACCCCCCCCCGCCCCCCCAGGCCACCTCCCCATGGCACCTCTTTACTTTTGATGTTGCGAATACTTGTTTGAGCCGCTTTGTAAGAGTTTACACGAGCATCTGTGCCTTCAGTGATCCTTTTTATTGAACCAGAAGAATATCAAGCAAAAGAAGCCTCTTGGACAAACAAAGAAGGATTGTATGTCAACATATTGTGTTCTCTTTCTCTCTCCCTCTCTCTCTCTCTCTCTTCCCCCCCCCCCCCCCCCATGGGGTCACAGAAAGGCAGCACTCTCATCAGCAAAAACGCAGGCAAGTTAATGTTGTTCAGCGTTTATTATTTATATTTTTCACTTATATTTCTCCATTTGATTTTCTTTATAAAGCGTGCCAAGTGCATCAAGGAACAAACAAACGACCTACACGTTTCGGCCAGAGGCCTTCGTCCGGGTATCTATAAACTCGGTAAGATGCATATAGGTGGAGTTAAGTGTAGTAAAACTATGCTTACTTACATAGACTTACTTTCATGATAGGTCTCGATATTTTGATGCACAATATTTTTTTTCTTGATATTCTGATATTAGACCTATAGTATATGCAACCGGTGCACCCAGGTTAGTGACTTAAGTGCACTTGATACTCCAGTGGCTGTGTGTGCACATCTGAACTGCAGACCGCGCAGGCATCTTTAGTGCACATATATGACATTCACAGAAAAAAAGTCTACAGTGCAAACATTTGTTGCCATTTCAAGTGCATGTAGTGTAGACAGGTTCATTGCATAGATGTGAGGTTCAGAAAAGGGCCTGCTTCCGTTTTTTAAAGTTAGTGGACGGTACCTTTTGATGTCAAAGGGGCTCTATAACATGGCAGTTCAAAGATGGTAGCTCTGCGGGGCACACACAGAACACACCGTTTTTGTTGTAGACAACAAAGCAGCCCTGCGGTTTCACTCCCTCGAGAACCCCCACATGGCGCCATAAAGACACCACACCTCCACGCAGCGCTAGGCTTACAAGGTACACATAGAGATGGAAAACGTAAAACTACAAGTCCCACAATTCTAGTATTGTTCTCTACAAAGTCTGGACTGGCTGAAAGTTAACTCAATAACGTGGGATCTGTTGGCAGCCATGTAATTGACCCCTCCCTTCACAAACTGCCTGGTACCATGAGGGTTGGGCATACCCAGAGTCAGCAAGCCCACCACCCAACATAATGGTAGCTTCAGAAGCCAGCCCCCCCCCCCCCCCCACCCGCCCGTCCTAGGAAGCTGTGAAGAGCAGGGCTGTGAATGAGAGGGAGGGTCAGGGAGACCCCCACTCCACTGTGCTATTCAGTTCCTCAGACCTGCACACGGCTTTTGTTCAATTGTGCCCTACAAACCTTGGCTTTTGTTCCTTTCCTTTTAACAGTTTATGCAAATCCTTCCCCCTCTGATGGGAGCGCTGGGAACAGGCATTACTCACTCTGTCCACAATGGATGACTTCCCTATGACTTGCCCAGCTTTGTATGACCTACCCTGGTCTCCAGATAATCACCATAACCTCACGCCTACAGCCACTGCCCTCTCCCACCCTGAAACTTGGGGTCTGAGTTACAGCACATTAAAATAATCTACGTAGTGATTTACCAGTTATATTTTCAACTTTTCCGAATTTAACCATTTGGAAATTTGCAAAGCTTCCAAGTTTCATTAAGGTTGCTCTGCCCTTTGAAATGTTTCCCTGTATATTGTGAGATATTTTATTGCATTGTAATGTGTTTTTCACTCTTATCAAAGTCAACCAGGATTGAAAATATAAGCACACTTTTTGTCACCTAGCTGAACTTTTGTAGATTTGTTTCTATTTTCCATGGCAAATATGCGCTGAATTTTCTTTTGTGAGTGTACCCTTTGTGACATAAATTGATGCAAAAGTCACATTTTTACACAGCTGTGTGGAAAGGATGCCTCTTGACTATACTGTGAAGTTGGAAAGTTTTCCATAGTCCCTTCAACCTCGACTTGCCTATTTTTGATATTGAATTGAATTGAATTGATAGCACCCACATCGTAATCATCTTGTTTCGTTCAGACACAATGATGGGCTGAAGGTAGGTTTGGTAGAGGGATAAGGGTCTCCAACCAGTAGCTCGTGAGCTACTGTAGCTCTCCAGGTACCTCTGAGTAGCTCATCCGTGAGCAGCCCAGCTTACTAAATTAGAAAGCTTTTGCTTGGTTGAATTAATATACATATAACAAAATTGAGCTTATACAACACAAATAATTTAGTAGCTCTCAATGCGTTTAATTGAACTTTAGAAGCTCTCAATACAGAAAAGGTTGGAGACATAAATGCATTCGGTCCAGGAGTCTGTCTTTGACTTCATGGTCACAGGATCAGACGCCGGTGGATCGACTCAGCTTCTCATCCATCGGATGTTGATAAAAATGAACATGATTGAGCTGGCCAAAATTAAACATCTGTTATTCAAGTCGGAAGCAGTGAAAGTGTCCTTTAACCTACACATTCTATATTACATTGTACAGAGACGTGCAGGCTGCAGATATATCCACTGGGGTGGGGCAAACTACCTCCATAGTATATATAGTAAGTGTAGGCAAAATGTACAGTTGAGCCTTTCAGGAGCCTTCCAGACAAGACACCCAGTGGGACATTCTGTGACCTTGGACACAAGTGAAACTGACACTCCCAAGTGGAGGATTGGGAACCCAAAACAGCCCTGACAAAATGCTTAAACACCGCCACTTTTCCGTGTTTTTCTCGCTCTTTACTTCTCTGTCACTCTTTATGCCTATCTCTCTCTCCACACCCAACTCCCTCACCCCCAACCGCCCCCCCCCCCCCTGCCTGTAGCGGAAAATCCCAAGCAGCTGAAGAAAGTGGTGGACTTTCCACTGAACCTTCAAAAACCGACCTCCATGGTTCCAGGAAAATCTCCCCACCCCTCACAAGCACACACAAGCCCAGTCCAGCCCTGACACACCCTCAGATGGAGCCCAGCAGTGACCTACATCCAAGAATACATCATCATCTCACACAGTGCCACCTACACTCCCAAAGACCTGCTCACACAGCTCCAAGGCAGTATGAACCCATCCCTGGCCCCTTTCAGTCTCACGCGCACACACATGCAGAACTCAGTGCTCGTTCAATGGCCTAGCCAGTGCGTCATGGGCCCCAGTGCAAGGATGGAAACAGGCACCCACGACTGCTCTTCGAATTCTAAAATACAGCAATAATCAGGGCTGCATTTGCTGCACCAGTGGAAACTGCGCCTCCTGTGGTTTGACAGCAAAATGACCTGTTGTACAGTACCTCATACAGACCTTTCCGAACTTTGCCGTTATGGACATTTATTTTTTCAGTGCTTGTTGTGTGGCAGCCATTTTGTGTTTCTTTATTTTAGCGACGGCATCATAATTGCCGCCTCCATGCCTGCAGGTGGCTGATTAAAGGCGCAGAGGGAGGGGAAGAGTATTTACAGAGATAATTCCAGTTGCCTCTGTTTTTTATCTTGGTGCTGATTATTGGTGTCTGTTGAGCTCCACTGATACCCTGCGGCGGCAGGCTTACTGCTGCATTTTGTGGCATCTTCATGGAAGTGATGGTGACACTTTTAGATTGCACATGTTAAATTACCACGTTCCAAACGCCCTCATGAATTTAAAAAAAGTCCACAGTGGATCGAGATCGACTAGACCCCCTGATGATGTGTATAGAGCTGCCTTGGTGTCGGGCAGCAGACTAAAATCCATAAATTGATCTTTTCAATATGGTGCATTACTGTCACATGGATCTTTAATTGAAAAATCATCAAAGCTGGTTTTCCGGGTCATTGAGCAACTGCTGCGCTCTGGGTTTATTCTCTAGTGTTTCATGAATGGAGTCTGTTTTGCAACACAATCAGGAGGGTCATTTACAGGCCGCTGGAATTAAGTGGCAGGGTTGTCTAAAGTATGGCAAGACAAGACAAATTATGTGGTGAAATGCAGCACTTTTAGTAGTAGTGTGCTTCATTAATTTGTGGAGCTTTTTTAAACATGGTAACACTGGACAAAATTGCCTCAGTACCAGTTTAGCATCCAAATACCGTAATAATAAACTGGAAGATGACCAATAAACCTTTGCAAAGGGGCTTGAACTGCGCGGGAAGACCACCACATTTTTAGAAGCTTTTCAGTCCATTTTTATAATTTTGTTTGCTTGAAACATTTTTGGGGGGTAAAATCTGCTGATCATGCAGCAGATGATAGATAGATTGGCAAGTGCAGCAAATCCATAATTATGCAGAAAATGCCATATCCGCAGAATGGTATAATTCCCGTGGGCCTAGTCATTTGCGGCAACACAGCCACTGTGTATCTAACCGAACTTATTTCAGACTTCATTATCACTTTTATCTGCTCCTCAGAGACCGCACTCCGTAAGTAAAGCTTATCTTGCCTGATTTTATCTGTGTTTCTCTTTTTATTCTAGGTGAAAAATGCTATGGCAGAATAACACTTCTACTGTTATTTCTTCCTCCCCCTGGCTCAATACTCTCAACCGAATTTGTCTCATGACCCACCTTGCTGACACCCACTCCAGGTACTACGTCCAGATGAAACCCTCCATCCCAACTCTTTCTCTGTCCTCCGCAGCACCATTGCTGGAAGCCATGGTAGTACCCTGCAAACATTTACCCTCACAGCAATCTTCCACACTCATCCCTAGATGCTCCTTCGCACCTGCTGCCCAAAGGCATCTTCCACCCCACTGCCCCATCTCCACCAGAGCCCTTACCACACTCGCCTTTCCTTCATCCCGACCTCTTCCACCAAAAGACAAGCTTATACTGATGTCCAGCCCGACTGGAACACCCAAAGCAGCCCCAGAACTACCACACCCATCCTTCACCTCAGTACAGTCAACTCAACACCAGGCCTCAAACACAACCCTTCCATGTGAGCGCCTTTCAGTCATACACCCAAACTATCTCACTAACCCCAAGCTCACACACCACCTACCGCCAACAGACAGTGGTTAATATTGAAAAGAATGAGCAACGGTACCCAAAGCTTTGTTCAGAAGCTTGCAGCCAGTGCAAATAAATGTTGTCGCCCTCAAAACCAAGGCTGGTAGTCTTAAATACAGCACGAGGCACTACCCTGCCCCTTTATCTCACTCTTGTAAGTTACTGCTTTCTGCCTTTATGACGCTTTCCCCGCTCCCTCCATCGTTTTGCTTTGTTTTTTTTTATCTCTCTTGCTCTCCTAAATGTCTGATGCAGAAAAATAAGTGCCGGCCCCCACCGGCTCAAATTAAGCATTGCATACCAATTGCTGTTAGGACTCGTACCCCCCAGGATGGCCCCCGGCCCTGCCCCCAACCAAACCCACAAAGCAATGCTTGACGACCAGAGCTGTGGGTTAAAAAGGCCATGTTTATTACAAATCATCACACAAACATGACAATATATAATTCATACAATTTAATACGATATGGATTTATCAAATTCAATCGTTAATTAATACTTATATTTAAGTTGCCCCTATCTTCTTGCTTCATCCGCAAGTCGGGCAGAACTCAATTTATTTACACTAAGAACATTGTCTATTGCTCCAGCACTAAGGGGCCTTCTGGCTCGCGTCCCCCAACCAACTGAGAACCACGCAAGGCGCAACCCACCTGCGTCCTTGAGGGGTGAGCCCCTGTCATCTGGTCCTTGTCCGCCACACCTGAGGGGCCCACCCCTCCACCACCAGGCTGCCCATCGGGGCTCGTAGGGAATAACCAGGGGCGGAAGCCCCATGCCCTATTTTAAACTGGCGCCCTTGCCCCCAGCCGGTGTCCTGTTCTCTCTGGGGTGAGCTTACCGTCTCTCCACCTCAGTGCTGGCCTAAGGAGTATGCAGGAGGACTCCCCTTAACAATGTAAAGGCAATTTATGTGGCCTCTTTACCGCCGCTTAGAATATTCCACATGCAACACCTCCCCAAGCTCTAACTTTAGGGACGGGTGGGTGGGAGATTACAGGAGACCCCTGCATACCGGGGCCGGCGCAGTCAGAAAGAGGGCGAGGACAAGGGCAAGTTGCCCTAAATAGGCCCACGCCCTCTCACCCCTCGAGGCGCCGGCTCCGGACGGAAGTGACGTCACGTCGCCGCTGACCCGGAAGTACTTCTCGCTGCAATCCCGCTTTCTCCAAGGACGAGAACCACCAAAGGGGAGGGACGCGACTGGGTGCCCGGGGGGCCGAGTCCTAAGTGCGCGCTTCATTATATTCGCGCTTGGCATAGGACTCGTACCCCCCAGGATGGCCCCCGGCCCTGCCCCCAACCAAACCCACAAAGCAATGCTTGACGACCAGAGCTGTGGGTTAAAAAGGCCATGTTTATTACAAATCATCACACAAACATGACAATATATAATTCATACAATTTAATACGATATGGATTTATCAAATTCAATCGTTAATTAATACTTATATTTAAGTTGCCCCTATCTTCTTGCTTCATCCGCAAGTCGGGCAGAACTCAATTTATTTACACTAAGAACGTTGTCTATTGCTCCAGCACTAAGGGGCCTTCTGGATCGCGTCCCCCAACCAACTGAGAACCACGCAAGGCGCAACCCACCTGCGTCCTTGAGGGGTGAGCCCCTGTCATCTGGTCCTTGTCCGCCACACCTGAGGGGCCCACCCCTCCACCACCAGGCTGCCCATCGGGGCTCGTAGGGAATAACCAGGGGCGGAAGCCCCATGCCCTATTTTAAACTGGCGCCCTTGCCCCCAGCCGGTGTCCTGTTCTCTCTGGGGTGAGCTTACCGTCTCTCCACCTCAGTGCTGGCCTAAGGAGTATGCAGGAGGACTCCCCTTAACAATGTAAAGGCAATTTATGTGGCCTCTTTACCGCCACAAGGGGGACCAGGGCAGACCGCCCTTCGCCCTCCCCACCACGAGGCAACCCCTGGATCCTTCATTTCCTACCCATCCTCCGGCTCGGAGCCATGTCGGATTCAAATGCCTGGATTCCCTCTCCTGGATCCCAGGTATACCTGTGCCCACCTTTGCAGTGAACCCCACGCTCCCCTTTTTTCGGCTGCATCAACAAGCAGGCCCCCCTACCCAGGGCAACGCTAGGCCACACCAGCCTTCCCAGCGCTTGGCCGAAATTTAACAGGGCATCTAACCATAATTGTGGCTCTGAATTTCTCCCTGGCGTCCTGAAACCACGCTATCTTGGCAAAAGACCTACCTAAGTATAGGTAAATTCATGCCGATCTCCCTCGAGGCCCATTGGCCTAAGTAACGCAAGATAAACCAACTCAGGGGACAGTAGTCCCACACGGCGTCATTTGCTAGCTGCCAATGTGTGGGTTCGGGGTCACCCCCCGACTGCAACTCGCGCAGCTGCTTGCACAAGAGCCATGCTGACCCAACGCGTGGGCAAGTGGCCCCATATCAACCTTGCTTTTGGCAAACATACCCACTCCCTCTTGTCTGCTAATGAGACACAGTAAGAGATCTAGACTTGCTTGATCTGAAGGGGAAGGGAAAGCTTTTCACCAATCCTGAGTGTACACAGACACCGCATCAAAAGACCGTGTTAAGCAACTGTTTCACTCACTGTGAGGAAGCGCGCATAAAGAGGGCACAAGGCATGCAGTACTATCTGGCTTATTGCGCATAACGTGGCACCACTCCTGATTAGAATAACCAACTACCCCGATCGCCCAGCTGCAGGAAATAATCCAGCACGCCATATGCACTCGCTACGCACAAGTCCGCACCTGTTAATCGAGGGCCTGCGCGCCCCCCAGGGCATCCACCAGCCACTATAGTTCCGTACCTAGTAAGCTCAGGTCATAACCTCTCCCAGGGAGTAAGCTTGTACCTCACAAACCCAGTGAGCAGGAACAGCAGGCCCCCCCATTGACCAGTTTTGTTACTGCTGATTTGAAATAGAACAGGAGGGTGAAACTAATAATGCCGATTTGGATTGGCCCAGTCCTATCTTCCTAAACAGCCTTAGTCATCCTCCCAGATGTGTCACCCAGCAGGTACCTGAGTGAAACCGAAAATAGTGATGCCTTATAAAGGAAGGTGTGCTGAAAAGCCCCCTTTTCCCCAAACGTCTTTTGTGCGAGTTTTATATAGCGCGAAGACCCGAAGGTATACGCGCGCTGCACGTGGGCCCCAGTCGCGATACAGACATACACAATAAATTTGCTATACATGGTCACATGGACACTGTGCCGTTTTTGGCGTCATTTTCCAAGGGCAATCAATCTCATATGACGAATGAGTCACCTGCGGGTCCTTCCAGTGCAACGCTACCTAAAGGGAAGATTCCCAGCACTTAAGTCAAGCCATCAATCCAGTCAAGACTGAGCCCGACATAAGCTGAGTAAAGTGCAAAAAATTACCAGACCCAGAGGAGGTGTGGCTACTTACAAAAGGGGGGGGGGGGCTACAAGATGCCTACAAGGGTGGTGTTGAAAGGACACTTTAACCCCCTACCCCAAGTATCCTAAGGAAGGTACGCGGCCTACTGGACTTACTAAGGTGAACTCAGATGAATCCTGGTACCCGAACAAGCTATCCATAAGCTCTAGTTTTGCAAGCATGTTACCTGGCTGTACACAGCAGACAATGGGACACATGCTAGACCCCAAGAACGGGCAACTGACTTATGACGGAAAAAAGGAGAGATTCCTCCAGTCTTGCGAACATACCTGTGTAAGGTATACAGCCCCACCCCTACCCCATGTACGCTCTCCCCTGGAGGGAGCAATGCAGCAGCGGGAGGGGGGGAGCAAGGGACCCAGAGATGGAAAAAAGGTGGCAGAGCCTCAGCGCACTACACCAGAGCTCTAATTGCGTTACCGGAGAACTCACGCCATGCTGTCATTAAGCGAGTCTGGCAGTAGCCTCCTTGTACCCCATGTTTATCCGAGCTTTTTTCCCCAACCCAAATGTAGAAGGTGAAGTGCACAGTGAACAGATGGTATTGTGCCCAGATGGTATTGTGCACTGCCAAGAAGTGCCCCCCGCACATAGTGAGATGATGTTTATTGTAGGCAAACCACGGATTTTATCTTAAACCTAATTAGCGGACGTCAGGGCATCTGACCCCTTGGTGTCCCAGATGTGCACTCCTATGCTCCTGTAAAAAAGAACCCTCCGCCGAGCGCCCTGTCGAATTCTACCCACAACAGGTAAACCCCCTCTTGTGCCAACCCTGGCGTTTACCCTAGCAACGTCCCTCAGCAAGACTTGCGACAAAAAATCCCCAGTATGCAAGATGTTGCACTACCCCTCAAATGTCCTCCACTGCCCTCTTGGCAGTATATTATCCCACCGATTAGCACAGCTGATTCCGAGCCCCCCTCACGGGCTCCATCACGTTACCGAACGGCCCGCCAAAACGCGGGAATAAGCGAATTGCCCTGAGTCGCGCAATGTCAGGTGCTCCCGCCGGAATTCAAGCCCGGCTCCTCGGAAACGCTGACTACTCCCCCAGCCGAGGGCCCCACCGACTGCCCTTCGCCCTGAGCACACCGCTACCTCCCACTCGCATCGCCTAGATCTTGATGCCCACATTTGTAACCACAACTTAGCCTAAACACCAGCTTTCTGCCTATCCGTCTACTCACTACATCAGGGTTCTTGCTAACTCAGAGGTCCCACCCCATCCGCGACTCATGCTTGAGTAACCCCACCGCTTTCTGAAAAAACCACTGAAAGCCTCCCGCCTACCTTGCGACACTTATTAGATGCCATCGGTTACCAATTGCAACAGACACAAGATTGGAGCAAGGCACTCCCAGACGTCCTATCTCGAGCACCCCGTGCCTGCTGAGCCGCCCCCGGCAGTCATAACCTGCCTAGTACTACCGGTCTGACATGTAACACAGCACAATTACTCAGGGTCCGCTCCATCACTCAGGATCTGCCCAACGACCTTGAAGACCTTAATCGTTACCTACGGCTTGACCGGACCCTTATTAAGCCTAGCCCTCCTCGTCCATAGCCCCTTCGGACCTCTGGAAAAGCGTGAACTACCCGAACGATCTAGCGATGTTCAGCCGACATCAGGGCATTAGCAATACATCATGAGCTAATGTCCCCTAGAAGAGGGTGCTGTGGAAGTCGCCCACTGAGTAAGCAAATCTGGTGCCAAGCAAAAAGCTGAAATAGTTCAATATGGCGTTTGACCCCACACAGAGCCGAAACAGCAACTCGAAGCGTTGTCCAGGTAAACACTGCGCCCGGAGGCTACTTGCCGATGTAGAAAGCACCCACACAATATGATAACATGTTGATCAAACAACCGCTGTATGGAGGAGGCGCACTCCCCTCAAAACCTGGGCCCTACGAGACACTGTAATGAACACTTCAATAAACCTGGCGCAGTCAACAGGTACTGTGGTATTTATGTAGACTACTTACGAGTAGAGTAAGCAGTAGTGAGAAGGAATCTATTAAAACCCTTCAGAACATAGAAAGGGGCCTGAAACCTTGCATCTATACGATAACACAAGGCCCGGTGACGAACTAGCAACATACAAGCAGCGTAACTAAGTGCAATGAAGGCCTTCAGACTTGACTAACCAGGGATCTCCTGGGCTTCATCTTTTATCACCCACGTGAAACCGCGCTGCCCAAGCCATGGACATGTATGACCTACAAACCAATGCAAATGTAAAACACTGGACGCCTATGGCAACCGACGGACAAACGGCCGTTTCAAACCTTAGAAATCGACGGGGATTTCCACACTAACGGCCGTATAAAAGCTTCGGTGCTCTGCAAAGGCAGCGAACGAAGGCCACTGGAAAGCTGATATGTCTATAGTCATTACAGAGAGCAGGCTATGTAAAACCGAGGACATTTACAGCCACGAGTGACAGTGCGGATTAATCCCCAGTGACCCTCAGTTGTAACCTTAGGAAAAAACCCACCAAACTACATGAACAAACATTGGCACAGGAAAGAGCACAGCACATTATTTGGTAGCTAAAAAAGGCTAATCTCGATAACCCACGCGCTGATGCTTATATATGCCTGTTAGCAAACAGCCATGCACATCAATGGGGTGCAAGTACCAAGGCAGCATTTCCCACGAGGGGCAGCCCAACCTCTTGAATGGCGGCAGGTCGAGCAGCTGACGCGCACGCCCATCCCGCAACCCCAGTGAATTTTCGATCGCATGCTCTCAAATTACGATGGCCTACCCAGAGGCCACATTCATGACCTGATCACCCCAACAATACTTAACTTTCGACCGAGGGGAACCAAGAACACCCCTCATCGTCAGAAATACAGGTAACCACAGGCAAGAGAGCGAAGACACGGGCCTATTTAAGAAACTGATGCCCAATCCCTTCCGCCGCTGGGATACCGTAACGGTGACCAAGCAGCCACTCCATTCCCGCGCGTTTTTTAATTCTATTGCGCCCATCTACGGCCGTGCTCCCGGCCACTTCTACAACCAACAAAGAGGCTCCCTTCCCTTTACCTCATAGCTCCACCACACCTATGGTACAATCCTCTCTTCCAAGCCGCGCCGCACTCCCGGCCACTTCTACGGCAAACCAGGCCGCCATGGAACTCATCCGCTCACCCACTTCTGGACCCGCAGCCATGCTCTCCCACAGCTGCCGTCCCTCAAGCGCCACAAGCACCGATCCTCCAACGACGCATACTCGACGGCCCCGACAGGAGATTACAGGAGACCCCTGCATACCGGGGCCGGCGCAGTCAGAAAGAGGGCGAGGACAAGGGCAAGTTGCCCTAAATAGGCCCACGCCCTCTCACCCCTCGAGGCGCCGGCTCCGGACGGAAGTGACGTCACGTCGCCGCTGACCCGGAAGTACTTCTCGCTGCAATCCCGCTTTCTCCAAGGACGAGAACCACCAAAGGGGAGGGACGCGACCGGGTGCCCGGGGGGCCGAGTCCTAAGTGCGCGCTTCATTATATTCGCGCTTGGCAGTCTCCCAGGTTCACCCACCGCCGTTCACTCATAGGCAACTTACCTCCATCCTCGGCCCTAACATGAACCTACAAAATGACACTGCACAAACTACCTCATCCACCTCTCGTCTCCACCACATGCATCACACACCCACCACCCACTCACCAATTTATGTGCGCTCCACTCTGACACCCAAACCCCACCTCACCCCTCAAGACCACCCTACCTCTCGCCTTCACCCAGTTTCACATCTATTCACCTTTCACTTCCACCACAACACACCAATATATGCGTGCTACACCTCCCTCACCATAATACATTCACTCTCCCATCCCTACCAAGGGATGCTCTCCCCTCACGCCCAAACCCCACCTCTTCTCTCAAGCTCAACCTCTCGCCTTCCCTCACCAAGCCTCAAATCCACCCACCTGTCACTTCCACAATGTATACACCCTCGCACTGTCTCAAACACCCCTACACGTGCTCCACCCTCACACCTCCCTCACCCTCCCTCTCTTTCCCTCGCCTCCTCCCTCTATCACATCCACCCCTCCCACTGCCATTCACCTGCACACCCAAACCCCACTTAATAATCCCTCAAACTCTCCCTCCCTCACCCACACCGCCTTGACTACGATCGAAGGCACGCATGCGCAGAAGGGTTTACAGCTATCACGGGGCGCCCTGTGGCAAAGTAAACAAACATTGTTATTTTATAATATTCGCTTTTGTCTTCCATTATCGTGGCGCATCAGCAGCAAAGGCAGCAGCCGTGTCCCAGGGCGGCTGCGGAGCCGCAGACACCCTCCGATCCCCTTTCAAGCCCGGAGATCGTGTAACAGCACTCGGAGAACACACAGCGACTTCCCCTCCCAGACAATAGCGGAGCCCGGCGGCCTTTGTGTCCCGGCATTAAAAGGCGATTAAAAAAACAGAAAGTGCTGCAAGAAAAAGCTGACAAGTGCCTTCTCACGTCGCCTGCTCGGGGCACGCGGAAGGCGAGCAATCACCGGAGCATTGGTCCTTTATAGCGAGCGTACCGCCGACTGAACACTCTCCCGGGGCTGAGAAGACACGGGCTGCCAGGGAGGCTCAGGAGGACAATGCACGTGCTGCTGATACGTGCAGCCTGCAGGCCACCGCGCCACGTAAAAGGTCGGAAAAAGCTGGGCTTTACGTTGGATGTAAAAAGTGTGGGACAGATTTACAAGGAACTGACGCATCTGCATCAATGTGTCAGTTTCCTTGCGCCAGCGGCAAATGTCCTTGCGCCACCATGGATGCGCTGTATTTACAATACAGTGCTCCATGGCGCAAGGATTAAAAGATGGGTCAGAAATTCTGACCCATCTGTTGGCGCAATAGTGACGCATCGCTGGTGTTGCTCATGAAAGTGACGCAGCTCCAGCAATGTGCCACAACAGATAGGTGAGTCCCATACAAAGAGCCCTGAGGCATTCGTTACGCCTGCTCATTTTGACGCAGTGAAGGCGTACAGTGACGTAAATATCACTGTGTCAGTTCTACATGGCTTTTTTTCCGTGCGAACGCCTAGCCTGCATACATTATACCTGCCACAGGTATAATGTGACGCAGGGCGTTACAATGTGACGCATCTTCCTAGATGCATCATGTTGTAAATTGGACGTATTTTTTGCACCGCCGTTGCGTCAAAAAAAGTGACACATTGGTGGCGCATGGGACCTGTTAATCTGCCCCTTAATGTGTGTGTAGGTGGTGGTTGGGGGGGGTTCTCCAAAGGGGGCGTGGTGTATGTCAATAAGGGCACAGTACCTCACTTTTCGCATATTAAAAGTGACGCAAGGGCTTGTAAATAAGCCCCTTAGTTTCTGTGAGCTCTATAGTGTGCTACCGGACGGTGTAACATAAACAGGAACTAAATCGCTGGAGTGGATTGCGATTACCTTGAAGTTTTTCAGATAAATTGTTCAGAAATCAAGCAGTGTTATTTGCCAGCAAAGTTAAGACGCTGAATATAGGGACGCGTTTAATGCCTGTTTATAATTACTAACGGGTCCGCAGGCGGAGGGACCCGGTTCACTTAAAGCCTTCGATAGAAGGATGTCATTGAGTAGCATACCAGACCTGAGCTGCGAGAGGCGCACTCCTGCGTGGGGGAGCGCTAGATCAGAAACAGCCACCCGTGGGGCCAACTGCGGAGATTTGAGTCCCGGAAATTGAGTGCAAGTTCGAATAATTGAGGGGAAACTCAGCCACCTTCTCTTTCATCCACCTGCCTGCAGTGCTTTAAACGGTACTGAGTACCTGCAGTTGTCCAAATCGAAAGGGAGAGTACCTGCACTTCCCAGTGGGGACTGAGTACTATTAATGGGAGAGTACCAGCACTTCCCAGTGGGGATTGAGTACTACTAATGGGAGAATACCGGCACTACCCAGGGGGATTGAATACTATTAATGGGAGAGTACCTGCACTTCCCAGTGGGGATTGAGTACTATTAATGGGAGAGTACCTGCACTTCCCAGTGGGGATTGAGTACTATTAATGGGAGAGTACCTGCACTTCCCAGTGGGGACTGAGTACTATTAATGGGAGAGTACCAGCACTTCCCAGTGGGTATTGAGTACTACTAATGGGAGAATACCGGCACTACCCAGGGGGATTGAATACTATTAATGGGAGAGTACCTGCACTTCCCAGTGGGGATTGAGTACTATTAATGGGAGAGTACCTGCACTTCCCAGTAGGGATTGAGTACCACTAATGGGAGAATACCGGCACTTCCCAGGGGGATTGAGTACTATTAAGGGAGAGTACCAGCACTTCCCAGTGGGGATTGAATACTATTAATGGGAGAGTACCGGCACTTCCCAGTGGGGATTGAGTACTATTAATGGGAGAGTACCTGCACTTCCCAGTGGGGATTGAGTACTATTAATGGGAGAATACCGGCACTTCCCAGGGGGATTGAGTACTATTAATGGGAGAGTACCAGCACTTCCCAGTGGGGATTGAGTACTATTAATGGAAGAATACCGGCACTTCCCAGGAGGATTGAGTACTATTAATGGGAGAGTACCTGCCCTTCCCAGTAGGGATTGAGTACTACTAATGGGAGAATACCAGCACTTCCCAGGGGGATTGAGTACAATTAATGGGAGAGTACCAGCACTTCCCAGTGGGGATTGAATACTATTAATGGGAGAGTACAAGCACTTCCCAGTGGCTATTGAGTACTATTAATGGGAGAGTACCTGCACTTCCCAGTGGGGATTGAGTACCATTAATGGGAGAATACCGGCACTTTCCAGGGGGGTTGAGTACTATTAATGGGAGAATACCGGCACTTCCCAGTGGGGATTGAGTACTATTAATGGGAGAGTACCTGCACTTCCCAGTGGGGATTGAGTACTATTAATGGGAGAATACCGGCACTTCCCAGGGGGATTGAGTACTATTAATGGGAACTTCTCAGTAGCACAAGCTACTCTGGTGCAATGTGTACCAGCACTTCCTTAATTCCTTCCCAACGACTGCCTGAATCAACCATCCCTGCTTACTTCCTCTTCCACTCGCCTACGATTCTTCCTTCTTCTTAGGACACCATCTCTATGCCCTGCTCTCTTCAGTTCTTTCCTTGATTTTTCTCCTTCGCCTATTGTAAACTCTCCCCACTTCTATTTTCCCCGCCCTTCCACCCGCGGGGCTGTCCCTTTCCATTCATCTTTCTCTTCCTTCTCTCACCACTCTCCCCCCCCCCCCACCCCCACCCCTAGATCTCTACCCATGGAATTGTACTGCGGGGGAGGCCCAGTTCTAGGGGCTGTGTTGTCTAAATTAAGCGACAAGAGGCAAATTGTGCAGCATAAAGCGACATAACTTGTGCCTGTATTATTTCTCTGCTTTGATATTTTTTCTTTTACAGTTTAACACTCTTTTCCCTCTGCGACACGCCGTCTCGCCTTCCTGCTCTCTGCACTCCCTCTTCCCTCGCTCACTCGGAGCCCCCTTCGCCCCCCTCCCTTCCCGGATATGACTCACCAGGTGCCTGGGACGAGTCACGCCTGGTGCAGATCCAGGAGCTCACCGCCCAAGCCTCGGCAGTGGCACCTCTGGCAGGGGCGGGGCTTGGTCAGTAAAACTGGGTGTGAGGGTGGGGGGTGTGATTCAGACTTCCCAACAATCACGCCGGCATGGCTGGTTAACATACGTTATATGAGAAGATGGGCATGATGGGGCTTAAACAGCTCTGAAAAGGGAGAGGAGTGCAGTTTATATGGCTCCTTAAAACACAATATTTTTCAAACTGACCAACATCTTTTAAGGCCTTCTAAACAGAGAGGTGAGAGACCCTGTGTGTATGTATGAGTGCCTTTGTCAATGTGGGAATGTAAAAATCCCAGGTGACATCTCATTATAGCGACAGAAAGTACCTGTACCAAACTATTTACTACTGAGTACATTTTAAGGGGGGGGGGGGTGTAACACTCCAAACACACCCCCTGAAGCTAAGCCCCTGCTCTCTGGCCGGGTTGAAAGGCTGTAAGTTCAGCGCCCCTTAGGGTGTTGGACTGTGGCACATATCTACCATGTTAAACACCCCATCGGTCATTAAAACGGACTTGTTGCAACAATGAACACGTCAAATACACAGCTCTGGTCTTACATGGTGCAGAGTGACAGATGGCGTCAGTACACTCCCCAAGTTTACCACGACCAGACTTCTTAAAACATCACAAGCATTTCCAACAGGTCAGTGATTCTCTAAGGCTGTTGGGGCTGGGAAAGAGTCAGTACTATGCATTTCAGAGTCACGTGCCACTGGGTGTATGCCCTGTTTCCCATCTAGACCTGTCCACCCTAGGCAGGCCTATCTGCCTGGGACTGGCCTATCGAGGTGCTTGCAACCAGCATGTGAATGAATGAACGAATGAATACACTTGCACTGGACAACCCCTGGAGCCTGAATGTCAGAGACTCACTCTTCTCTAGGGCTGGGAGGACAGACCGTGCAGAGACTTCAATGCTGTGGGAGGGTTCCCTTTATGTGTAGGTGTGGTGCTGTGTCTCAGTGCAGATGTTCATTGCGGAGTGAGCTACTTTTTTTTGGGGGGGGGGGGGGGGGGGGGGAGGGGTAGTCCCCACTGAGAACACTCCACTTGTTTTTGTGCCGCTTCATGTTTCCTGGTTCCCTGTTGGTGAAAGAGTAAAGGCAGTCACATGAAAAGGTACCATGGTCCCTGATGCTAGCTAAGAAAATATCCCTTATCGCTGCTCTGGTATTAAAACATAAGCACATGTGTGGTGTAGCAGGCCCTTGCAGCTCCTTGTCTCTGTGCCACTGCACCTTCTGCACCTACGTCCCCAAGCCAAGGTAGCACTTTTTTTTTTTGGGCAGAGTTTTATATAGCGCGAACTTGACCCGAATCCAATGAGGTATCAGAGCGCTTTACATATCACCAGTTAAGTTACATGAGGACACACATTCATTTTTGTTTTCTTTTGCCCAGAATCACAGGATGTTTTAGCGTCCTTACTGAGACTCGAACCCAGTTCCCCCAAGTCTGAGGTTGAGCGCCCTAACCGTTAGGCCAACTCCTCTCTCTTAATAATGTAGTGTTTTATTTTGAATGCGTTTGGACGCCTTGTTTTGAGATGAATGCAAAAACAACAGTTGATGGACAAAATGCAGAACAATGTCATACATTCACCCCAGTACAGAGATCTGGGCCTAAATCCATCGTTTTTTTGCTCACCATGCCATTCCAGTTTAAACCCAGCCATATGCAAATCAGTCTTGACCTTGTGCCTCATGGGAACAGTCCAGCCCGAACTGCTAAGCCAGGTCCTCCCTGGCCCGGAACCAAGCATCCTAGGACCGGTTTCGGGGTTTCACCCCTCTTCAGCCAGGCTAGCTTGATTCTTGATTGATTGCCTCCCTTCCTCACCTCCAAAATGGAAATATCAGGCAAAATCATTGGTCCATAAGGAGGCAAGCGGTCATGGCCCCCTACATTCAATTTATAAGCACCTGTGTCTTGGCAGTCATTACTCACCTGTGAACAAGGCGTTCTTGCAGAAACGGGTTGGATTTTGGTTGCTGCAGCCAGTGTCATTAGTGAATAAAATGCTGCTGGTTTTCGGACCTGGACTGTCACACTCTTCTTTTTCTCTGGATTTCTATCACAGGAATCTCCATCTCGATAGCCACTGCCGCCCTGCAGGGTTGGAGGCCCCGACTACGGAGTCTGTTTTTTGGAATATATATATATATATATATATATATATATATATATATATATATATATATATATATCCCTATGGAAAATTGCATGGGGAAAATGCGTTTTGGGACCCCCCTTTTTTCTCAGCCCCCGCTTGACGAATCCCCCCGAGACTTTCAGGGTAGGAGCGGAGCGGAGCGCCCCACCTATTTTGAAAATTTCGCGAGGATTCGTCAACCTGCGCCAAAGTTATTCCAAATAGAAGGTTGCGGATTTCCTATGGAAACACGGTCCTAACTATAACTATCTACTGGCGACCGCCAGTAGATAATATATATATATATATATTAATTTTTTCTTTCAAGAAGAATGCCAAAGCCGTGTGCGGTTCCACAGATTTTATTGTTGGTCGCTACCAGACGCGTTTCGACTGCATCGCAGTCTTGGTCACTGACCAAGACTGCGATGCAGTCGAAACGTGTCTGGTAGCGGCCAACAATAAAATCAGTGGAACCGCACACAGCTTCGTCTTTCTTCTTGAAAGAAAAAATGAATATTTAGGACCCGAGCCTTGTGGGTTCCGTGTAGGCGAAGCAACTCTCGTTCCGGTGGAGGCGATTCATATACGAGGCAAACTGAGAAGAATATATATATATATATATATATATATATATATATATATATATATATATATATATATGAAGCAGTCTCGTCTCACAAAGTTTTTCAGACAAACAAACGAGAGTGGACCCAAGATAAGTGCTCGTTTTCTATTTTATTCCTTTAGAATATCGCCATGACGCGTTTCAACAGCTCCCTGCCTTGATATATATATATATACACACACACTCACTCACTCTCTCTCTTCATTTAGCCCTTAGCCCCCCCCCCCCCCTCCCCGTTAACCTGTTATGTTGTTCACTTTAACGTCTACCCCCTAAAGCACTGGGCAATAGGTCAGCATACTTCGGCAGCTTCCTAACTTCACTGTGATTGACAGCTTTCTGCTCTTCCACAACAAGACGCGCATCCACACTGTGGTCGTCCCCTTCTGTGCCAGGGACTACTATGGCAGTGTGAGAATATCAGTTCCTCCAACCAGGGCTGGCGCTAGGCATGGGCAGTGTGGGAAGCTGCCCAGGGCCCCGCTCTCAGCTCACAAACACAGGGCCTCACACCAGTGTGTCACAGTCAGGCCAGGGCACACTGGACCCCTCCTGACCCCTGCTCATCTACTTTCAGTGAAAGGTAGCTTCTTGCAACTGTGCCGAGGGGAGGGGCCCCTTGACTGGGCCTCACAGCCATGGTATAGTGAGGCTAGACCAAGTGGAGGGCGGCCCTATTATTGGCCCAGTTGCGAGGTGACACCTTTTGCAGGTTTGTCCTTCAATCAGGCCTTCTGCCCATTCAGAGGCACCATAGGACGCCCATTGTCCTGCAGCAGTTTTAAACCTTTCTGATGAAAAGCAACTCCCACACATTCAGCACATCAGGAGCTGCTTAGAGGTGCTTGTAGTTGTCTGAAAGGAAGGGGCTGCAATCCAGGAGGGGTCTGTACAAAAAAGCTTCAGGGCCTGGGTAATCTACTGAGATGCGAACAGCCCTGAATGTGTACGGTTGTAGTCAAATTAGAGGGGCCTCGCACATTGCGTTTCTGCCCAGGGCCCCTAAAATCCTAGAACCGGCCCTGCCTCCAACTATGAAGTTTTACAAAGACTAAGACAACGCCAGCATTGGCAAAGCCAAAATGCAGGATCCGTTGTCTCTGCTTGGCTTGCACTTGGCTGCATTTGGATGCAGTGTCCTGAGAATATAACAGCCTGGAGAGAATCGTTGTGCTCAGGCGGCCTGGTTGTGCTTAATGCAACTTTATGTTTTACTTTACTTTGCGCGGTGGGTCCGACACGACCAAATCGGCCCCCAGCAACAGAACCGGCCTCTTGTCATAAAACCGGCCCCCACCCCATCCAGCCTACCGGGGGATTGCCCGGTGCCCGGCATTGCCAGTCCGGCCCTGTATGGCAGCCAGGTGTGGAGAAAGTCGCACTGAGTGGCGCAGTGTTTTATTTTGCGGAATACGGGCCCTCCTTTCTGGAGTAGGTTTGCGTCGCAAGAGCACCTGGAACGTCACCCAGGGGTGCAGTTATGCATTCTTGCAGGGGATGTTGGGGCTGCCCATTAAAAGTTCATTCCCGAGTACGGCCGAGAGCGTGAGCGGTGTCCCCTGTGTGAACTTGCAGCCAGTCATGCAGTGAATGAAGACCTTATACATGTCTTGTTGGTCGGATCAGGCACTAAATCGCCTCAAGATGTCTTCCCAGA
This sequence comes from Triturus cristatus, assembly GCF_964204655.1. Lineage (NCBI taxonomy): Eukaryota > Metazoa > Chordata > Amphibia > Caudata > Salamandridae > Triturus > Triturus cristatus. Next base: position 1,072,111,439 of record NC_140583.1, read on the forward strand.
TGGGCTATGGAATTTCAGCCTCCTGCAGGAGGGAGCTTTTTTGGCATGGGGGCGTGAGAATTTGTGAACATTTACAACACGTTCCTGTAATTCTCACATACACAACAATTACCACAGAAAGTTTGCAATCTCTTTTTACATGTGTGAATTCTTTTATTTTAAATTAGTACGTTTGCATTCTTTTTGCGTTGTTTTAAGAAAAAAAATGAGCAGTGAGAACCATCCAGTTTCAGAAGTGTGAGGAAAATTGTCGAGTAGGTAAACTGGTGAGAAAACAGAAGATTCTTTTCAGTGCTGAATAGCTGAAGTGAGCAAATATTTTCCTATGTTAGGGAAAATAGCTATGTAGGAAAAGAAGGAAATTCTGTAATAAGCAAGGTCTACACACGACTTTGCTTACATAATAAAATCTTTCCACACCTCTTGGTCTGGTAGACTGAGGATGAGAACACTTGAAATAAACTGCTCTCCGGTCAATCACCTCACAGCCCACATAGGCCTCTTTCCTGGACATAGCCGAAATCTATGGAAGTTACTCACACAATGATTACTTATAACCTGCTACCTGTGCTTTATTTGAGCAGGTGGTTACAGGTAGGGACTACTGGCATTCATATTTAGAGACACTTATTTTTCCTCAGCAAACTTTGATCCGGAGCATGAGAGAGAAAAACACAAAAGGGGAAAGGAGGAAGAGAAAGGAGGAAATAAAGTGACAAAGGAGAAAGCAGGGATGGAAAAGAACCCGCAAGAGTGAGATGAAGAGGCAGCGAGTGTCTGGTGGTGGATTAAAGAGATGTGAGGTTGAATCAAGACCTCGCAGCCTTAGTGTTCAGACTCCCGACCAGCAATAGCTCCGGCTGTGAGCTGTGCAAATCCCGGCACTTATTCATCACAAATTAAGCACTGCCTGTTACGCAGTCCAGAGGGCAGGACTTTTCTCCCTTTGAGACGACAGTCCAGCGACATACAAAATGCAATCCTGTTTCCCTCTTCTATCCCTCCACTACCCTTCTCAATCCAAATAACTGACTAATATATCCACCATTCAAATCAATTTCAGATTTCATCATTCTAATTCACCACTAATCCTTTATGGGCTCCGGAGCAGCGTGCTACTCGCAAAGAAAGAGCTTCAATGCCTTGTCAGGGGTAGTAAGTGCTATATAAATGCAATTATAATACAATACCTGGTGAGCCTTTTCACTTCGCCGCACTTGGAAGGGTTGTGATTGAGGACTTCGAGCAAGGGGTACAGTGTGATAAAATTGGAACTCAGAAGATGAGGAGGACAGAGTATAGGACAGAGTTCTTAACATGCGGAGAGAAGATCTCAAAAGGGGCAGATTTTAAGAACAACAACAACTTGGGACAGTAAGAGGGGAAGGAACAAGTATAATCCACATTTGTAAAGTGTGAACAATCACCTGTAAGGGTCTCTAGGCGCTGGGGGCCGTCGGGAAGATTAAGCAAGCTATTGCCCAGAGTCACATGGTGCTGGGCTAATCTGTCTCCGGCGCCGGGGATCGAACCATGATCCCCAAATTCCGGAGTCAGTCGCCCTGGCCGCGGCGCCACACCTCTTCCCCCGCGGCGCCACACCTGAGGAGGATAAATACGAGGAACCGAGAGACAGGCATTCAGAGAGAGGTGGACAGCAAGGAAGGTCAGTGAGTTTGAGACAGAAATTGAGTGCACAGGAGGCACATAGTTTGAGTCTGGGAGAAAAAGAGGAGCAGGCAGTTTGACTGAGAGAAAACGAGGGGCAGAGAGTTTGAAGGTGATTGACTGGAAATGAGTGGCAGAGAACTTGAGAGGGAAAAAATGTTAAGAAATGAGGAGCAGAGTGCTCGAGAGAGAGTGGCTGAGAAGAATTGAAGGGCTTAGAGAATGAGAGGAAATGAGGGTAGAGAGCACACGAGAGACAAAGAAGAAATTAGGGGGAAGAGAGCATGAGAGCATGAGAGAGAATGAGAAGAAATGAGAGGCAGAGAGCATGAGAGTGCGAGAGAGACAGAGAAAATTAAAGGCACAGAGAATGAGAGAGCTTGAGAGGAAATGAGGAGCAGAAAGCACAAGAGACTAAGAAGAAATGAGGGGCAGAGATTTTGAGAGACTGAGAGGAAATGAGGGACAGAGAGCATGAAAGAGACAGAGGAAAGAAAAGGCAGAGAGAATGAGAAAGAGTGAGAGGAAATGAGAGAGGGAGCACAAGAGACTAAAAAAGAAATGAGTGGCAGAAAGCATGAGAGAGAGACTGAGAAGAAATGACGGACAGAGCATGAGAGAGAGACAAAGAAGAAATGAGGGGCAGAAAGCTTGAGAGAGACACTAAGAAGAAATGAGGGGCAGATAGCTTGAGAGAGAGACTAAGACAAAATAAGGGGCAGAGAGCTTGAGAGAGAGTGGGCGGGAGACAGAGGAAAGAAAGGCAGAGAGTATGAGAGAGATTTTGAGGAAATGTGGGGCTGAGAGCATGAGGGAGACTAAGAAGAAAAGAGGGGCAGAGAGCATAAGAGAGAGACTGAGGAGAAATTAATAAAAAGAACAAATGATGGATGGAATGCTGAACAAATCAAACATTCATTCCCAGATCTGAGTTTAATCCTTTGGTATTTTGCTTCCCACGTCACCCCAGTTTGGACCCAGCCAAATGCAAATCAGTCTTGACCCGTCTCCTCATGAGAACAGTCCAGCCCGAACAGCCAGACAAGGTCCTTCCCAGACCCGAAACAACATCCTGGGACCAGTTTCGGGGTATCACCCCTCCATCAGCCAGGATAGCTTGAATTCATTGACTCAGTGAGCACACGACCCACGTCTGGGCATACCCGTCCCACTGGGGACGACAAATGCAAAAAGAACAAATGATGGATGGAATGCTGAACAAATCAAACATTCACCCCATAAGTGGCTAAGGGTATGCCCAGACGTGGGTCCTTTGCTCGCTGTGATATTGGTTTCAGGTTAGCCTGGCTGATAAGGGGTGATACCTCAAAACCAGTCACAGGATGCTTGTTTCTGGTCCAGGGAGGACCTGACTTGGCAGTTCGGGCTGGACTGTTCTCATGGGGAGCGGGGTCAAGACGGATTTGCATTTGACTGGGTCCAAACTGGGGTGACCTTGTGATCAAAATAATGATGGATTAAACCCAGATCTGTGACTGGGGTAAGTGTTTGAAAAGCTTCAACACTTCGTCCATTATTTTATTTTATTTTTGTTATGTTCATATGTGCGTCCTAAGTGGCTAGGTGTATGCTCAGATGTGGGTCCCTTGCTCGCTGCAACACTAGGTTCAAGCTAGTCTGGCTGATGAGGTGTAACACCTGGAAATCAACAAAAAAAACGGTCCCAGGATGCTTGCTTCCAGTCCAGGGAGGACCTGGCTTGGAAGTTCAGGCTGGACTGCTCCCACTGGGAGCAGAGTCAAGACTGACTTGCGTATGGCTGGGTCCAAACTGGGGTGATGTGGCGAGCAAAATAACAATGGATTAAACTCTGATCTGTGACTGGGGTTAAGTGTTTGAAAAATTTCAAAACTAAGTCGATTATTTTATTTTTTGATGTTGAGAGGAAATGAATGGCAAAGAGTTTGAGAGAGAGGCTGCGAGTTAGTGATTGAGAGGCACAGAGGATGTGAGCAGCAGTGCTTCAGATGGGATGAAACAAAGTGAGGGAGCTTTCTACCACATCTCAGGTACTAGCTCATCAGCTAATTCAAATTAGATGAGTCAGGCTTCATACTCAACAGAGAGGTATAAAATTGCTATAACAACTTGAATTATTTATTAGAGAGACACAAATTTATATTTTTTGCCGTCTGCGCCAAGATGAAAAGAAAACTAAACTAATTTGTAAAGTGTTTATCTTTACCGCTATTTTGCATTAAAATAGTGAGAAACTTTACATTGCACATGTAGTTCATAACCCTAACAATATTGTCTTTCACAAAATGCGCTTCAAAGAAAACTGTTCTTCTACATGGATCCCTTATGCATAAAAACTTTACATTTTGGAAAAAAACATCTGCATATATTTTTTAGCAAACACAAGGAGATGATGGACGGAGTGCTGAAACTTTTCAGACAATCACCCCAGTCACAGATCTGGATTGAGTCCATCATCATTCTTTAGCTCACCTCGCCACCCCAGTTCAGACCCAGCTATATGCAAATCAGTCTTGGCCCTGTGCCTCATGGGAACAGTCCAGCCCGAACAGCCAAGCCAGGTCTTCCCTGGACCGGAAACAAGCTTCCGGGCTCTGGTTTTGGGGTAATACCCCTCATCAGCCAGACTAGCTTGAATCCAGTGGCAAAGTGAGCAAGGGACCAACGTCTGGGCATACCCTGCCAACTTAGGGTGAACAAAGCAAACACAAGGAGCTGATGGACAGAGCACTGAAACTTTTCAGTCACCCCCCCAGTGACAGATATTTTATAGCTTGGCTGTGTTCTATTAGCTTGGAAATTATTTTACAATAAGGAAAAAACTGCTCTGGTGGAGATAAACAGGAACGCTTCACAAACTTTGTGAAGGGCAAGACTCTGAAGCTCTGCAAACCTCTTCTGACACAAAAAAAAAATGTGCACACCCTAATTCGTATAGCTTAAGCAATATTTATAAAACTATGAATCCTGCGATAAACATTATAATATGGTGTGGTGGGGTACGATTTGGATGGAGAGCTGAAGGTTAGAGGGTGATTTGAGGGGCGAGTCACAGAGACAGAAGGGAGAGAGAATCGTTTTCGTTTAGGGACAAGAGAAGACGAGAAAACAAGTGGATCAGAGGCAGGCATGGGGAAGGGAATAAAGAAATGGCAAAACATAAAAGAAGTCGGGAGAGGAAACCTAAGCAAGAGACAGGCACGGGTGTGAAGACATTATTTCCAGTGCTCGAGTCGGGGTACCACACGGGTGGATGGCGTCCCCCCACTTATTTTACCAGGAGCTCGATAACTGGAGTAAATGGAGCCACACATTCACTCTTTGGCCTCTCTGGGGCGAGATCGGAGCTCATTCAGAACGCTGCTCACGCACTGGCTTCTCTGATGTAATCGCCTCTAAGGGGTGAGCGAGGGGAGGCAATGAGTCTGATGATGCAAGCCACCTTTCGTGAAGTCACTTCCTGTCGTGACGTCAGCGTCCCCCCACTTCTTTTTAGGTCTTGCCTGGTGTAGGCTGTGCACATGCGCAGTCTCGCTGGCGAGATTTAATGACTTTGGTTATTTTCTGTAAAGAGTATTAAGCCCCGCCCCTCTTTTCCATTGGCCGGCGTCACAGTTCATGCTAAACGGTGGCCAGCCATTGGAAAAGAGGTGTTTGTGATGTTTTTGTTCGGCTTTTTGAGCCGTCCCATTTGGACGGGCTCATCTGCCTTCCATGCGTCGCGAAAGCTTTCTTATCTTTATGGGGCCATGTGTTTCAAACACATGGTCCCATAAAGACAAGAAAGCTTTCACGATGGACGAAAGTGAAAGCGGGGGACAGTCACTTGTTAACTGAGGCAAACAGGGGCACTTTAACAAACGAAAACGTGTCACTTGTTAACTGAGGCAAACAGGGGCACTTTAACAAACGAAAACGTGTTGTTGCTAACAAGAAGGTGTAAGCACTCACTCATTTACAATGCATCCTAAATAACCTTCGGCAGTTAGCACCTGTGCGCTGGTGTCTTGCCCCTCGAAGCGGGCTTTAAACTAAGTCAATTGAAGCTTCGATGTAGAGTAGGTGTGAGGGTGGCAGCCCAGCTCTGTCCACCACATAGGTTTGAGAGTGAAGCCTAAAGGACTCCAAACTGCAGAGGGAAGGGAGACGAAGGAGTCTGACTGCCCTAAACTTGACACTCACCACCCTCTCAGCGGGTAAAGGCAGCGGCACTGCACCCCACTTGGGTTGTTGAAGCCGGAGGTGACAAGTCGGCCTGATCCCTGCGCACACAAGGTGCTCGGGAGGGAGGGACTGAGGACCCGCAGCAGGCAACACGCCGTGGTGAGGAAACAGCCCGGATGGCTCTCGGGGGTAAAAAGCACCTCTGGAGCTGCTGCGCAGAGTTTGAGACCTGCAAGACCTAGGGCGTCTTAATGAAGAGAATACTTACCAGCGCAATTACAGATCATAAGGGTCACCAATGATTCCCTAATGCCTCAGGCTCGGGATCAGGAAAATCACACAGAAAACAATCAGGGATCCCTTTATTAGGACATACATCAGCCATAATTCTGTGCCAGGGAACGTGCAATGTCCAGGACACTATAGCCAATGATAGCACTGGCAAGTATTTTGAGAGCCAATACCAAGCTCTGGTACAGTCTCCGAGGCTTAACCACCAATGAACAAGGAGAACTCCATAGTCAATAGAAAGAAAAGCATTGTACTGACTAATCCACTATCTTCAATCTTTTCCACTAACAGAAGAAAATGTGTCCTCCTACGGGGTTGGTCTAAGCAGCTTGGTACTGCATGCTCTGTAGTTGCCGTAATCATGGGACTGAAGATTACAGTAAACGAAGAAATGACAGCGAGGATTTTCAGTCTCACGTGTGTGGCACGGGGGCCAGTTAGTCAATCTAGTACATCGGTACGAGCAAACATTTTCCCAGGGGCCAAAACGTTTGGTCTGCGGTGTGACCGTTCGCCGCATTGATGCCAGCAGGATGGCGGTCGGGGAGGAGGGGTAAAGCAAAGCTTGCACATCTAGTGGCTCAATTGTAAAATGTGAAACCAGAAAACCCGGAATCAATCCCGGCTTTACCACTTGACCAAATTGTGTGATCCTGGGCAATTGTTCTATTTCACTTTCCCTCTTTTTATTTCATTATCACATATAATAGAACCTTAAATGCATGACGTTGAGATGTGCACTGTACGAAACCTTCTCTTGGGTTGATTTAATTTCAAGGTGGGCTCCAATACTGGATCTTGCAAATGAGATGCATGTGTATCAAGTAAATGGTGACATGCTACACATTGAAGCATTCAATTTCAACTGACACTTCAGCATATTGCATCTTTTTTTTTAAATAGATGTCACTGTAACTATCCTACTACGTTTGGGGAGGATTGGAACAGAAGAATCCCAAAGGGGCAGCAGGTCACTGTTCAGGGGTCTCTGCTGTCTTTCCTTGCCAACAGCAGAAAAACAAGCATTGAAAATGCAACGATTAAGTTAAAGCCATTTGCTTTGCTAATGGTATTGTATAGCAAAGCAAATGGCTTTAACTTAATGAAAGGCGAGGCCTATTGCATATATTGCTATTGGCATTGTAAATGACAGTGCCTTTCATTTATGTGTTTTGAAAACCTGTAAGCGGTGCGTAAACACACACTTTGCACTTATAGTCTTTGCTTACGAGAAGCAAGGCTGGCAGTAAAAGAGGCGCAGTTACTGCCAGCCTTGCTTCTCGTAAGCAACAACTATAAGTACAAAGTGCGTGTTTACGCACCGCTTGCAGGTTTTCAAAACACATAAATAAAAGGCATTGTCATTTGCAATGCCAATAGCTCAAACTTATGCAAAAGCGAGACCTATTGCATTGTAAATGCTTGTTTTATTTTAGGACTTGTGTCCTGATTATTTCCGAAGAACGCAGCTCCTTTCGATGAAGAGGATGTGGTTTGTTTTCTAATTAGAGCGGGTCTCCCGGCATCCCATGGGCCATTTCCCGCCAAACCTGAGTCTCAAGGCATCCCATCACCACGGCAACGGGGCTGAAGGGAACAGATGGGCTTAACGAGCCTGACTCCAATTAAAACGGGATGGGCTGCTGAGCTGAAACCTGAGATGGGTAGGGAGACTCCCAACACTGGCAGGAGTTTTCCCAGGTCCCACAGAACTCACTCAGCGTGAACGGAAGCCCAACACTCCTACTTCCTGTGAGCAACAGTAGGAACATGGCGCCCACCTCGGGCGGAGGGTGAAGAGCCTCTGTATCTGAACAAAGAAAGCCTTGATTTCAGAAATACGCGAATCCACATAAAACCGGAACATCACTCCCGACCAAGACCATCTCACTTCAAAGTAAACATAAAATAACCCTTTTTGTAGTTTTATATAGCGCGAACTCGACCCGAAGCTATCATAGCGCTTTAGATGAGCACCAGTTGCCTTACAGACGAAATATTTGAGGTAATAATGTTAACTGTCAACCATTAACACTAGTAAAGTCACTTATTCCAACGCACGAAAAGTTAACTACTTCTATTCCTACACCGAACCTGAAATCATCAAATCCTTTACATTTTAGGACAAATGCATGTGTTTTATCCCAAACAGACCATAAACAGTAATGAGAACAAGCCCAACAGCCGGTAGAGCAGGAGCAGTAACACACCTTTGCTCCCTCGCAAGGTTTACGCAATGTATGTACCTTTGCGTACACATTTTATTTCTGGCACTCACACCCAGAAGAACGATTCTTCAGATTCGAAAATGAATCAATTCCACAAGCAATACTGGAAGGTGAAAATGTGTCATTTTATATCCTTCAACACTGAAATGCATGTATGGCCCTTCATAGACGTGGAATATTTGCGTTTTCACTTCCAACCCTGAAACAAAGAACTATCATGCTTGATAGATTTGAAAAATAACCCATTTCATCTTTTGCGTTCAATTTAAAAAAAATATTGGGATAGCCAGTAGGTCTGTGTTTAATGTGCTGAAGCATGTAGCATAACACAGTGAAGCCAGACTAGAAACAAATGACAGACTTCCTTAAATTCTTATTAGCAGTAAAGTAGTCCTTCATGAAGTTCAATGGAAGCACTTGAGAGGAGGGTGGGGGGTGGGGGGGGGTTGGATTACACAGAAACAGCCAAAAGCATTAGGTGAGAGATTAATATTAGCTGGATGATCCAAAGGGTAACTGACAACGTTTCGAGCCAATGGTTAAAAACAGTCTGGTCCAAGAGAGACCATATTTAGAAGGGGTGGATCCAGAGCCCATGATGCGCATCCTGTAAGCAATATGTCTGCTTGAGAGTTGCGGTGTCAAAACCCAGACCTAAAAAGTACCCTAAGCGCATTCAAACATTATCAGAGGTGAGACCGCGTTCCCTTCTGTCCTAGTTACTTCACACTGCGTCTTGGATGAAAGGTTGGACCTGGATAGCATGAATGGGCAGGCAGGGGCTAGATTATGGATGAGGTATGAAGGCTTAGAACAAGTGCAGTAAAATATGTCAATACCACTCACGCAGCAAATTATAAAGTCCAGTCAGAGTTATTACTTTAAACAAAAATGAATACTTAACACTATATAACCTAAGTATGTTATGTTTGTTATTTGAATAACATGCTGCTCCACCCTAAAAGTTATGGTAGAGTACAAGAGACACAGAAAAGGAGGGGGATCAGGAGACAGAAAAGGAGGGGACAGAATAGGTTAAGGAGCCGTATGAGGGAGTGGTCACCACCAAAATGCGTATATCACAAGTGAAAGAACAGCAGTGCAGCGCGGGTAGCTGGCCTTAGAAATTTCACCACAACGGTAATGACAGAGGAAGCAATCCAAAGGTCAAGGCAGATGAGGGTGGAGGGAATAGTAGAGGACAGGAGGTGAAAGTCAGAGGACTTAGGAGTGTCACTGAAGAACCAGGCATGATATGCTTAGAAATCAAAGTACACTGTTAAAAGATTCTAGGGTATTGTATTGTACTTGCATTTATATAGTGCTTACTACCCCATACGAGGTGTTGAAGCGCTTTGTCGGCAAATTGCATGCTACTCTGGAATCCATAAAGGGTCTGTGGTGAATTAGTATTGTAAAATATGAAAACAATTTGAGTGGTGGATATGTTAGTCAGTTATTTTGATTGAGAAGGATAGTGGAGGGATAGAAGAGGGAAAAAGTAGGGCAGAGAGTGTTTTAAGCCGTCTCAAGACTGCCCCTCTCCATACTGTCTGCAGTAAGAACACCTGATGTAGAAGGTCCCTTTTGAATGCACTTACTTGAGCGCCTACTGATGACTGCGAGTTGGGGGTAGAGGAGCTTGGGTTCTACTAATTCGCAGGTGCTTCAAGAACTGACATTAGATGGCTCTGATTGTATAGGAGGAACCCTCCACAGGGTATGAAAGGGATGGCCTAAAACTCCCTTTGCCTAGAGTGGCTTAGACAGATCTTCAAAATCAAGGTACAGTCGAATTAGAGAATACGGCAAGAAATGAAGTCTCTCAACCTTTCCAGTTAAGCGCTAGGCAAAGTCTTGCTCTTGGGTTAGAGTCCTTTTCTGAGGAGCAAGGGCTGGTGCAGTCTATCATTTTAAGACAGAAAGTCAGACAGATAGATAGATAGATAGATAGATAGATAGATAGATAGATAGATAGATAGATAGATAGATAGATAGATAGATAGATAGATAGATAGATAGATAGATAGATAGATAGATAGATAGATAGATAGATAGATAGATAGATAGATAGATAGATAGATAGATAGATAGATAGATAGATAGATAGATTTTTATTTATTTTATTTTGAAAGTTTTATATAGCGCGAACCAGACCCTTACGGGTATCAGAGCGCTTTACAAGGTAAATGTCATAGTTACATAGATACAGGGTAAATAACATAAAGTTCAATGCTAGTCAGTGATATTATAAACATCCTATCGTAGATACATGGGTATATGATACATAACAAGACGTTCCATGTATATCATGCATAATATAGATACAATATCCAGGATACCCGGCTGGACAGTAGACATTATAAAGATGCAAGTAGAAGATGCATTGGGAAGCAAAATAACAGTAGTTTATGCTCAAGTGAATTTAGCCATGAGAAGCGATTTCACTTCTTTTTTGAAAGATGCGGTAGAGGGATTAAGTCTACTTTCTGGAGGCAGAGCATTCCAGATTCTGGACGCCATCCCTGAAAAGATTCGGTTGTATGTTTTCTTCTTATTGAATCTTTGCGGTTTCAGTAGAAGGTTTTTAGCGCTTCTTGAAGATCTGACCCCACATGAGGGCGCCAGTTTCTGTGCCAGATAGCTGGGTGCGTTTTGATGAATGGCTTTATGTGTCATATAGATAGATAGATTAGATAGATTAGATAGATTAGATAGATTAGATAGATTAGATAGATTAGATAGATTAGATAGATTAGATAGATAGATAGATAGATAGATAGATAGATAGATAGATAGATAGATAGATAGATAGATAGATAGATAGATAGATAGATTAGATAGATAGATAGATGCAGCATCAGACTGCCTTATATGAACGCTAGGATAAGTTGCACATTTTTTTAAATAGAGATTAGGTGACTTGACCAGAATCTCTGGATGGTGAGCTGAGGCTGCGGTTTCAGACTTGGCTTCTCAGTTCCAAAGGTGGCATCCCCAGCCTCCAGCCACACTTCCCATACACACTTTTCTACTGCATGGGTTTGCCATTCTGAGTACTGCTGAGGGGAAGGGGGGGGAGATTCCCCCTGTAAATGTTGGTGAATTGGGTCAGTAATAGCCAATCTGCGGCAGCACCATGGACAGCTCCTGAGCTATTCCTGGTGCTAAAAAACTGAGAAATGTGAACCCAGAAGTCTATAGGAGCAGAATAGGGGGGAGGACGTGAGGCTCTGATATAAGATAAAGTCCACACTTTGATATATAAATTGAACAAAGCTCGAATGATCTCACTGCAAACCGAAAGTGGGCAAAAGATTCAAAATGAACCGGCCAGGCATACAAGGGCAACAACAGAGTGAAAGCAAAGACGGGGGCTGGTGAGTAAGGAGGGCCCCTGAGGGGCGGCCAGGAAAGGGAGGAGCCGCCCTGTGCGGCGGCCCCTTCTTTCTTTTTCAGCTTCAATGCATCCATTCATGAGGCGGGGCAAGTATACCTTGGGGGGGGGGGGAGGGGGATACCCCTCTTCTTCATTTTTACCAGCACCCCCTATTTTTCCACTGCCTTCCGGTGTTTTTCTACCCTCGCTCCACACCTTCCAACTCTGCCTGCACCCTTCTGCCTGCAGCTTGTCTCGAGTGTCACGCTGCACTTTCCACTTACACCCAACACACCCCTCTCTTACACGTTTCTGCTGGCACCCGACATCCCCCTCTCCAGCACATATCTGCTCGCACCCCGTGCCACGTCAGCCCATCCGTCCCCTCCTCCTCTTGTGCACTGCTACCCTCATCCCATGCTCTCCTCTCTTTCCCAATCCAGTCCTCTCGTGGGGCAATTGTCTACTCACGCCCCATGTCTTTGCTCTCTATTCTAGGCGCTTTTCAACATAAACCCCACCCACTTCTTTCTTCGGGTACTTTTGTACCCGCAGCTGAAGTTTCCCTCTCCGTCCCATCTCCCGCCTGCCTTCGCCCTTCCCCATCACTGCATCCACGGTGGCTAAGGGGGAGGGGTGGCGAGTTCAGACCGCCCCTCGTGAGCTAGAGCCAGAAAACAGGGAGGGGTCCTGGCCCGGGGCTCGCAGCTGAGCGGCTTTGGCCAGGAAAGCCCTGGGAAGCCCCCGCTGCTGCTAAATCCTTGACAGAGTCGAGCCCCGCCCGTCACTCCCCCCAGCACGACCTCGCCAGGGGCATCATCTGCAGAGGCGCGCCCGGGCCACCGATGGATTCCATCACTGCTGGAGTCAGGACCCCACCCTCTCCTCCCTCCCCAGTGACTCTCCGCCCCCCTCCACCCCATTTTCCTAAACTTAAGATGTCTCTCAGTCCATACCCCCCCCCCCCCCCCATTCTCCACTTTAACGGCTGGTCCCCACAGGCACCTTCATTTTGTTTCCACCCCTTCCCAACAGGACCTAAAAGGAGCCCCCAAAGCTAATTATTACAGCGTGAGCTTGGCCAGCCTCGGCCTTACATGAGAAGCGGACACGTTTGCAAGAGAACTATATGTGCCCGTTTCAAAGTCGACGCAGCGCGCTGTGTAGGAATGTATCGTAGACGGAGGTGCTGTTTCCCAAACCTCTGTCCCCTCCTACCCTTCCGCCTCAAGACCCTGGGCCCTGCCGTCGTCCTCCCTCAGAGCCCTCCCTCTGGAGTCGCTCTTCCTACTGTTGTGATCTCAGTGCCTTACCCCCTTTCAGGGCCGTCTGTAGGGCAGTGCGACTGGTGCGGCCGCACTGGGCGCTCACCTGTGGAGGGGGCGCCAGCCTCAGGGTTGGGCGCCGTGTTTAGCAAAAATGTATGATTGGAGAGATGAGGGGCACGTATGCGCGGTCGTAGTAAGAGATTCCGAGGAGGCGTTCATGTGGTGTGGGGGAGCCAAAAATGATTCTCGCACTGGGCGCCACTAGCACTAAAGCCGGCCTTGCCCCCTTTACCAAACATATCAAAGGGGCATGCACCTTGTACTTTCATAATGTGTGGGTCTCTTGAAAAGTGACCCGCAAGGTGAGGGCTTTCTGTGTATTTGTTGGCGCCCTGAGGAACACGTCGAGGATGTTCTAGGGGAAACGCGGGCCCTATAAAGAACATTTCCGGATGTGTGGGCAGCCCGGCACTATGCCGCTGTTTTAGGAGATCTTCGAGCCTATTGTAGGAATATTTTGAGTAAGACTCACTGTTAAGGGCCAACTGTGTTTTTTTAACATCGGTTTGCTTGCTACGTTTACAGAAAGGTAAAACGGTCATATCCTTGGATAACCTGCCGGCGCCTAGGGCAGGCTTCGGTCACATTTCCTAGCTCTGATCTTAATCTTAAGGCTCCTCGCCCTCCAGCCGCCCACTCCCTACAAATCATAGGCGGCACGCCGCAGATGGGGGGCCTGGGGCGAAGGGTGGGCGCGAAGTAGCAGCATGCCATTAATTGCTGTTATTATGTTGCCGCTGTGGCGTCACGTGCCACCCGAGGCCACGTGACGCGCAGCAATAGGGACACGATCAAAGGTGCGTGATCCTAGCGCCACCAGGCAAAGGCCCAAATAACCAGTTTACTGTGCCAACCGCCCCCACCCCTTTGACAGGCACCGAACGCTTCTCCCTTACCGCACATCTATCCAGCTCTGACGAAGGTGCCCAACAGGTGGGCAGGCTTTCGCGACTAACGCCAAACATGGGTTAGTAACTAACATCACTTGACCTATGATGAAAGGGCACTGTGCTCTGCAGCAGAGGATCCGGGCGCAGCTGGGCACAGAGGTAGATGGGCGAGGATCAAGGGGGCAACAAGGTTCAGAGGATGCATGGGGCAGGACTGGGTGGGGCATAGAGGCCGAGAACGCCTAGGCAGCAGGGCACAAAGGCAAGGGCTGACAGGGGCCCAAGGAGGGCAAAGTACCCTGCATGGGTCATTCACCTTATTCGGTGGTGCCATGTACACTACAAAGCCATGATGGTCCCTCTTTTCTTGAACCAACCCAGCACCAGGCCGAGGCTCCCAACCAGCGAGATACGGTGGTACTCTCGGGTATTCGAAAGGGAGATTGTCTGCACTTCTTGGCGCTGGAACAATACCTTTAATGGGCGAGTAGCCGCAGGGCTGAGTAGCAAACAGTTACTCTGGGGTAGGGAATATACGGACTCCTACATTTCCATGTAAAACTCTAGTCACGCGGTGAGTACTTGTGGAGCAGTGGCTGTCACAAACCGTGTGCTCCTGAGCCAGCTTCCTAACTCCTTGCTCTGCGGTGATCCCCAGGGTGACTGGAATATGTAAGCAAGCTGTTTCCATATATTGAACTGGGAGGTAGGCGACCTGTGCACAGTCTATATGTTAGTGAATTGCAATTAGTGCACAATTGTGTATGGGTTGGGCCAGAACCCCCACGGGGTGCACCAGGAGAGAAACAGGGCTTTGAAAGAGCGTGCCTGGCTCTCCCCACATCCGCGCCTGTGACAGCAGCCCACACGCTGCACCTCGCACTGCACTCTTTCACACCGTAATCCTCACTGCGATGGCCTCCGAGTAAGAGGTTTCTGGCCCCCTGCGGGCATGTGCGCTCACAAAGAGTTAATCCCTGAAAAGCCCTCTCCCCGGGCTCTGCTGCCCCGGCTCTAGTTCATTCTGTAGCTGTACAAAGGCTCCCAGCCACAGGTCCTTTGTTTCTACCTCAGCTGACTGGGCGCCATTAACCCTCTGCGCGCCGGGAGAGGAGGCCGAGCGGCACACAGCTCCAGCGTTCCATCAGCCAGCGAGGTGCACGGCCATGCAATCTGGCTTAGAGGCACAGGCTTCCGACCAGAGGCTCAGAACCGAGGCTTACAGGCTTCCGACCAGAGGCTCAGAGCCTAGGTTTAGAGGAACAGGCTTCCCAGCACAGGCTTACAGGCCTAGGCTTAGAGGCACAGGCTTCCGACCAGAGGCTCAGAACCGAGGCTTACAGGCACAGGCTTCCGACCAGAGGCTCAGAGCCTAGGTTTAGAGGAACAGGCTTCCCAGCACAGGCTTACAGGCATAGGCTTCCGACCAGAGGCTCGGGGGCCTAGGCTTAGAGCAACAGGCTTCCGACCAGAGGCTCAGAACCGAGGCTTACAGGCACAGGCTTCCGACCAGAGGCTCAGAGCCTAGGTTTAGAGGAACAGGCTTCCCAGCACAGGCTTACAGGCATAGGATTCCGACCAGAGGCTCGGGGCCTAGGCTTAGAGGAACAGGCTTCCGACCAGAGGCTCGGGGCCTAGGCTTAGAGGAACAGGTTTCCGACCAGAGGTTTACAGGCACAGGCTTCCGACCAGAGGCAAAGAACTGAGGTTTACAGACTTCCGACCAGAGGCTCAGAGCCTAGTCTTAGAGGAACAGGCTTCTTTCCACCGGCTTACAGGCACAGGCTTCCGACCTGAGGCTCGGGGCCTAGGCTTAGAAGAACAGGCTTCCGACCAGAGGCTCAGAGCCTAGGCTAGGAGGCTTACAGGCACAGGCTTCTGACCAGAATCTTAGAGCCCAGGCTTACGACCAGAGGATTACAGGCACAGGCTTACGACTAGAGGCTTGGGGCCTAGGCTTAGAGGAACAGGCTTCCGATCAAAGGCTCAGAGCCTAGGCTCACAGGCACAGGCTTCCGACCAGAGGTTCACAGTCTGGGCAAACAGGTGCAGGTTTAAAGTCAGTCGGCCTGGATAACACACCGGCCTACAGCCACAGGATCAGTGCACACACTTAGGATTGCTAACACAGATCACAGTTAAAGACTCATATTTTCACAGCCTGAGCTTACACCTGAATCAATAAACTCACAAGCACACAGTGTCAGAGGCTTGGGCATACAGAACCTGACTCCAAGTCTTGGGTCACTTCCGAACCACTCAACCTGGGCCTACAGACAGAGCCTTCTCCAAGAGGCTCCCAGGCACAGGTTTCACAAGCACCAGCCTCGGGCCCACAGTTCCATGTGCTCAGGCTCACAACTAGAGTACGAGGCCCGCACTCTTAAAGCTTCGGCCTTACTTTCACCAAATCACACACCTACGCCCTGCTCCCATTTACCCAACAGACAATGGCAGCTCAGATTCAGGAGCCCACAACCTCAGACCTGATAGCCTGTCAAGCTTTCACATTATCATCACCATAAAATGTATTAAGAACACATCACCAACAAGGGTATCTTTGCGATATCTGCTTATGTCGGAGGAGGGGTATCGACATAAGACTGATTTGCATATGGCTGGGTCCAAACTGGAATGGCATGGTGAGCAAAAAAACAATGGACTTAGGCCCAGATCTCTGTACTGGGGTGAATGTATGACATTGTTCTGCATTCTGTCCATTAAAAGTTCTTTTTGCATTTGTCACCCCGAGTGGGACGGGTATGCTCAGACGTGAGTCCCGTGCTCTCCATGCCACTGGAATCAAGCTATCCTGGCTGAAGAGGTGTGAAACCCCGAAACCGGTCCTAGGATGCTTGTTTCCAGTCCAGGGAGGACCTGGCCTGGCATTTCGGGCTGGACTGTTCCCATGGGGCACAGGGTCAAGACTGATTTGCATATGGCTGGGTCCAAACTGGAATGGCATGGTGAGCAAAAAAACGATGGACTTAGGCCCAGATCTCTGTACTGGGGTGAAGGTTTGACATTGTTCTGCATTCTGTCCATTAATAGTTCTTTTTGCATTTGTCACCCCGAGTGGGACGGGTATGCTCAGACGTGAGTCCCGTGCTCTCCATGCCACTGGAATCAAGCTATCCTGGCTGAAGAGGTGTGAAACCCCGAAACCGGTCCTAGGATGCTTGTTTCCAGTCCAGGGAGGACCTGGCTTGGCAGTTCGGGCTGGACTGTTCCCATGGGGCACAGGGTCAAGACTGATTTGCAAATGGCTGGGTCCAAAGTGGAATGGCATGGTGAGCAAAAAAACGATGGATTTAGGCCCGGATCTCTGTACTGGGGTGAATGTATGACATTGTTCTGCATTCTGTCCATTAATAGTTCTTTTTGGATGAGGGGTATTCCTCATAAAAACAAACAGCCACTGTGAGAAATGACTATCAACCCAACATACTTCAGTACGCCCCTGAACTGCCTACTGGAGTCTCACCGACACAATGTCATTGGCCTCTCTCCATGAGGGACTCTTCACCCTCAGGATGCTCTTGCTCCTTCTATCCTCCACTGCTGTACTATCTCGCCCAGGAATGAGCTTCTGAGTGGATGAGTCTCAAGGCGTTTTGTTTTGGGTGAAACCAATTGCTTCCAGGTCATCATGCCGCCTTCGGTTGCTGTCAGTGGCCAAGCCCCCTCGGAGTCAGTAGAAGGTTTGGTCAAAGCTATTGTCAAATCAAACATAGTGTATAGGCGCTGAAACTCTTTGATATCCTGACAACATATGCAACGAGGAATAAAGCACAGTTGGCCATGCATCTCTGTAAGGGGCATAAAAAGATGCATGTTGAACCTTTCCCTTAAAGTAAATAGAGTTTAGGAGATCCAAGGGAGATTGTTCCACCATTTCCATGCAACTTGTCGAAGCTTGCCACCACAGCCTGGACTTTCGAGGGATCTCCATCCAACCCTTTCACTGGGATGTCACGGCTCAGTTAAGGGCACAAGGCCTAAGCCTGGTCCTCAAATGAACAGGACATCACTTGGAATCGGACTTGTAATTCAGTGCTATGGCTCAGGAGTTAATATGATTGGCTGTTGGAAGCCTGGGCAACCTCTCCAGAGTAGAGCTTACATGGGTCGTGATAATTGCCCTTGATAGCGCGTTTAGAGACCTGCAGGCATTAAGCGCTCTACAAGTCAAAATTAACATTAACATTGATATTGTTTCAGCCAATTTAGTTTTGCATCCTTTGCAGGCAGCCATTATTTTTGGGAGATGCCTAGAAAGAAGTCACTGAGGAAATCCAGTATGAGGCTTACAACAACCCCGGCTATTGTGTCTCTGCTCTCTATACATCTCAACTGAAGCTTAGATAAACGGTGAGCATGTTGGTGACAGAACTCGGTTATTCAGTGGCCCTGTTCCTCGGTACTTACTGTAAAATCAACCTCAGGGTTTTGATTTCCTGGAAAAGCTTGAAGATTGAGAAGACCAGGTTGACTGACTTGATTTTCGAACCCATCAAAGTGGGTCAACTAGAATCAACTCCACCTGATTAATCTTGAGAGAAAGACTGCTGCCAACCCTACAACCCTGAAAAACCCTCCGCTAAGCAGGTCAAAACCACAGAGTTCATCTCACTGGGAGAAATAGCCTCAAAAGATGCAAAACCCAAGCCCTGCACTTCAGTCAAATCATGTCACGATTTCATACATGTACCGAAAAGCACAGCGGTTAATGGAACCAGATGTCAGCACCATCACTTCAGATGCGCCATCCTTAATGACCTGTATGGTTCTGGGAGAAAGGACTACATTATTTCAGACAAGATGGAGAAAGGACTGAAAGCACTTCAAATGAGATTCCCAAAGGACTAAAAGCACTTCAAATGAGATGGAGAAACAATGCCCTGTAAGGAACTAACCAGGATAGGTGATGCAGGTCATCAAAACCATCCAAGAGGCTGGGGAGTATTCGAAGTGCGGCCAACCCCTCCTCCGTCATCTTGAACAAACCGTGTGACCCTGTGACCATGAGATCTAAACAATGGCTGCTTGTAAATGTGAGGAATCGTTTCAGACCCCAGCTCGTCTGCAAGGATGCTACTACAGATCCCAAAACCCGATGTGGCACTTATCTCTTCCTTCTACGCAATCGTTGCACTTTGCCACTTGTTCATTGCTTTCTGCTTCTTGCCCATGGCAAGATATCTCTGCTTCTTCGCCTCTCTCTTCCTCTGTCCAGTCTAAGCCAATAAAATAGAACAGAATAAATGCATCCCCGCCTCAAGCTAATGTGAAATACGCCGCACCTAGGGCCATGCAGATAACAACGTGCAGTTCTTCAGTAGTGCAAAATGCAGCCACTAATTTCCGACCACCAAACCTAAAAGATGCTCCGCACCATGATAATAACCAAATTTAGCAGCCAGTGCTTAACAATACGAAGACTTAGACTCTTTAAAGTCACAACCCACCATTCATGTCCAATGCAAAATAAGAAACCTGACACACAACCACCACACAATCACACATTATAACCCACACCACAGGCCATTAAGAGCTCAACATGTCGATCTCTGCACTAATAAACACAACCAATACACATCACCTCCAACACAACAAAGGCATGCAATACCCCATGATAACTGTAATATAGCAGGCGGAGGTAAAGCACACCAAGACCTGAACCCTCCAGTTACACATACAACCATGTAATCCCACCAATGCAACAGAACACACTGTACAAGCAAAGATCACACTCTCAATCAACGTGCACAGCAGCAAATGTCATACAGATGGCAGTATCACCAACAGACAGAAATTAACAAATCCAAAATGCCTCGACAACTGCAACACCACCTTAGTGCTAAGAAGGTTAATGTTGAGTTTGTAATATTCCAACTGGCTAAAAGTATTAAATAGACGTGAATCCACCAAATGCAAATCCCACAGTCTACACCTGTAATAAAATAAAGCCCACAACCAGCACTGATACGGTACCTTGTACAACCAACGTACGACCAAAGAACACAAAGATGCCAACATGTCAATCAACCCCAGTACCAAAGAATTCAAGTGCACGGCCCCCAGAAACACATTTTTGAGACACAAAAGGCTCTTTTACAACCATATTTCAGCATCCTGGACACGATACAAAACACATGATACTGCAAACCCACACTTCTATGAAACCAACACCGTGCCATGGCCACCCAGAAAAATGCATGTCCCTTTTTATCAGTACAAATGAATTCCTGCAGAATCTGCACAAATGTCGAAGACGCAAAATTCCCCACTGTAGCACACCTCAGAATACTATGCAGCATGCACAAAAGAACACTTGAAACCCAGCAGCGCCACATTCATATAAAACCAACATAGTCCCAAGGCAGGCCTTGTGGATAGTAGCATGTCTCTCCACATCAGAGTCAAACACTTTCAGACACATAAACATGTAGTAATTGACTCAAAGACAGCATCCTACACAGCCTGCGAAACAAAGCACACCAGATGCACCAACACCACCACACAAACAACCAGCACAGCACCAACGATCATACAGATGTCAACTTGTCGGTTTTCTCCAGTATTATTAAAGCCACAAATATATTCTTTCCTGCAAATCCCCCGAACGTTCCATTCTAACAATACATATGAACCCTACAAAGCCTTAAAAGCAGAGCACAGTCAAATCATCAAAGCCACACTCTCCTACAATCAACACAGCATTCAGGTGTCTGTCTCCATCAGTGTCAAATAACAGAGCACATCGCCATCTGCAGCACAGCTCGGGGACACAAAATGCCCCACTGTAAGCATGCCTCAGCAAACTACGCAGCGTGCACGCCACAGAACGTGATAGACGTACCAACGCCGCACTCACTTGCAACCAACGGCGCTAAAGGCGATACAGATGGCAGCGTGTCGCTCTTCATCAGTGTTAAACAGAGGCTGAGCACTGACTGACTGCTGCGCACAGGACTGGCGCATCATACTGTAAAAGGTGTATGGACGCCCTACTACATACACTACGTCTGCTAAAATGCACGACCCCGCCGCGCCTACAGTCTTCTACCACAGCGCCACACAGCCCAACCCACTGGCAACGTGTTCCCTCAACAGAACGATTGGTACCCTCTTCTGGAACCTTCGGCCCTGACTGGCCCCAATGTCAGCTGCTGAGGACAAACCTCATATTCATGCAACTGCTAGTACGGCGTCACGGGCTAACACACCCGCACCTCAGCTCTCGACACCGCCCTCGTGCACTACGCGCGCACACCCACGCAGATGAGAGATGGCAGTGCGCGGCCACCTGCACAGGGAGTGTGTATGGCCACCCACCCGTCCATAGGTTCTGTCTGTATGGAAAGCGCTGAAGTGGTTTAACGATGCTGCTGACCAGTGGCGTGGTGTAAAATCATGCCCCACGCAAAATGCGGGTCTTCCAAATCTCACAGATATTCATTGGCCTTGGGCTGAATGGGGCCCCCTGAAGGGTTGGGGCAGCAGTAGAGTTGGGACCCCCCTGCAGAGCGTCCTGCCCCTGCTGCTGACAGGTGTTTATTGTACTCATGCTCAGCGAATTTACTTTGGCAGGATGAAAGGCCGAGTGGACCCGTCTGCCGTCTCGATTCACTGTTCACTGCAGGCCCCTGCATCGAATTGACGACCCACTCACCTGAGTGTACAATTACCAGCCATGCGCTATAACCGACTGACGGTGAAGTACCCCTACCCCCCCCTCCCCCCAACCGCACACACACTCGAGCAGCCTAGACGCGTACTATGATGCAACACCCCCCCCCCCCCCCTTCGCAGTCCAGTCCAGTGTGGGCCATCACGGACTCTTAGCGCACACTACTATCAATAATATCGACGCCATAACACTAGGGCGGCTGGACCTCTGCGAGGGCACTTGGTACAGTCCGCTCAGCAGCTCCTCTATCCTCCGCCTTGCACGTGAAGTGTCGAGTGTGAAATTGCCTGAAAACTTGAACCGTACATTAATATTTCATGAAATCCGAGGCTTACCCTGCATGCGAAGCCCAAAACCTGCTGGCGCCGACACCCTGTTGGGCACAGCCTTGGGGTAGCTGACAGACCAGACATTACCCCGCCTCTGGAATGAAACGGCCCTGTCGCAGACCCGTAGAGTTGCAAGGCTCTGTTGTGCATCGCCACATAACAAACGCAGCATAATTGTACACGTGAAGCAGAAAACGGCGTTTGTTAAAGAGGGGTACAGCTCAAAGAAAGCAAGGGAGGCATGGTCCTTGTCTCCCCTGCTTTCTTTTACAAGGACACGCCTGGTTGCGGGGAGGCCCAGGTTGAATAGAGAAATCGGGTTGTCAGGACAGTCTATTGCAGACCTAGGTCTCGGCTTCGACACTAGTCCAATCCGCGTGATCCTCGGCAAATCGTGAAATCTCTGCTGCTCCTCCATTCCACTCTTTGCATCAAATGTGGCGGGCCTACAGGTGGTTGGGGTAGCAGATGAACGTTCCCGAAATCTTACATAAACACACTGGTCCCCTCCAGACAGCCATGCTGTTAGCGAACTCCTCTCTATAGGGAGTTGTAAGGGTATAACCTCAGAGAGGAAAACTACAAGGCCCAGAATTCAAAGTGCAGTTTGCTGAAAACCCCGGAGAGTTCCATGGTGTCAGAATTGAAGTGGGGCTACCTGCATGTAAGTGCACATGGATGTTCCATGTGCAAGGATTGCCGTCATCAGTGAGAGGTGCAGAGGAACACACAAGCACGCCAGTAGCATGGAAGGTCTTACGGTAGAGCGAGGAGTGGTACTCTCAGTCTGGAGAGACTCATAAAGCGGCAGTCAAACGAGGAGAGTTGGTGGACAAGACAAAGAACGAGTCACATGACACTCTAAAAACGGATGTCACTTATTTGAATGGATGAATGAAGTAATGCTCGAGAGAGCGAGAACGGCGAGACCTCTCCGGCCAGATCAGCTGTTATTATAAGAAGCAAATATATTCCAGAAATGTTTTCAGTTGACAAGTTAGATGGATACATTAATGTGTGGGTATATAGCGCAGACGGTGGGTACCAGACCGCCTTTAGGCGCACTCTGAGTTCGGTCCATGCTCGCACGGGTCTGTTACCGGTCCACTCTGTAGTACAGATGTTTGCTGTAAATGGCAGAGGTTGACCCCTCTTTTGACTGACAGGAACAGCTGCTTTTAAAGCGAGGGGCTGGTTCCAGGGAGTGAAACAGCTGTGCAGTTTTTACGGGGTGGATTCTCTGACCTGCCATCCACTCAGGGAAGTGATGGGGACGAGGGCCCGTGTGATCGAGGGGCATCAGAGGGTCTAAAATGAGGGAGAGGTGTGGAGAGCAGCAGAGAGAAGCCAGAAAGGAGACCACAGCGGTGCAGAGTCTTAAGAAGGGGGCATACATCGACTCAAGAGATGGAGGAGAGAGATAAGAGAGGCGCAGTCATATGGAAATGGAAACATGAACAAGAAGGGACTTCAGGCCACGGAAAACGACGCAGAGCGATTTTTGGAAAGGGAGGGAAATGCAATTAGAGGTGAGAGAAAGGCAGAGATGAGCTAGAGCGGGCTGCAACGGGAGGGCGAGGGAGCCGGGAACACATGAAGCAGGGGGGGGGGGGGGCTTATGAGGCAGGGGTGAGGGGAACATGAAGTGGAAGTGATTCTTCCTGAGGGAGGCGGACACCTGGGCATATACGATACGTGATTTAGGTAGAAGGAAGTGAATCTACATACAAGAGAAGCGAGGCAGCAGCATACACTTTGGTGAATGTGGAGGGCGGTGCGGTGGTGAGAGAGGAAGGGATGAGGCACAGGTGCGATGGGGTGAGGAAAAGATAAAGTGGCAAAGGTGAGAGGGACAGAGGCTCGGGTGAGGCAGAAATGAGTGGGGACAATGTAAAGACAACGCCTTCTCCCCCTGGTCGTATCTGTCAATAGTGCGGCAGGTGCAGTGGCGCCAGGCACAAGGGTGTGATGGGTCCACTCGACCCCAACTGATAGCTATTACTACCGAACCAGAAAATGGGGGTGGGGGCGGCAGTTTTCTGAACTTCAATCAGTTCCCCTAGGGGCTCTGCTGCGCCACTTGACTCGGGTAATGGCGTAACACAAAATGATGTCCAACCCCCTGCACAATGTGATGAGGGGCCCAGAAGTATTCGCGTAACAATAGCCCCTGCGGTGGGAGGGTAAGGGGCAAGCTCCAGGGGGCTCCCTCCAGCACTGTGCACGAGCACACCTTAGAGCTCCTGACAGGGTCTGGAGCGTGGGGGCGCGCTCCATGCACTTTGCAAGTGGGAGGGGGGCAACATCGAGTTTCATTACGCCACTGCCTGAAGGGGAGGGGGGCTGCGTTACGCCCCTGGACTCGGGTGGATTACGCTCGCCAGTCTCGTCGCCCTCAGGCCTCTGTGCGCACACAGGCCCACACCCGCCCAACCCCCACCCCACTTGTTGCCCGCAGCCCTGTCACTCCACGGACGTGTCCGGGGCTCGCGGTGTCTGCAGAGCAGGTTCCTGCGCGCTGCGCGAGCGTCACCTGCACACCTGAGCCCGAGCACTGCCAAGTGCGGGGGGAGGGGAGGCCATGCACCTTTAGTGGAGGGGGAGGAGAGTTCCAACGTTCACCCTGGCGTGGTGTCTGCCCTCTTCACACTGTTGAGCTGCAGGGCTGGTGTGTTCGCTTTATACACTGATAGCTGCACGCTGCACAGGTAGCACGTTATGAATAACTGTTGCAAAGAGGAATGGCGGTTTAGAAAACACGATAGCGCAATGAAGCTGCAGTCCACGCAGCGCTTTACAAAACCGTATACAAATACATGTTTAAAAAGCTGTGGCGATTAGCGCTTCCAAGCACACAGAGACCGGATACCAGATATGTGTCACTGTACCTGTGCATGATTCCGTCCCCCTAACCCCCACTGGAGTAACGAAATTCGAGGGGGTGGGTTGCAAAGAACAGAGATACCCTCCACCTCCCATGGTCCAGGAGATCTCAGGTCGGGGGCCTGCCTCCCGTCCCGTGCATAGTGGGGGGGGGGGGGGGGTGAGGGGGTGACCCCCGGAGGTAGTCCCATCCCCCGCACCGCGAGGGCTGCAGGGGATAGTGTTACGCCACTGAACCCCCACCTCCTTCAAGTACCTCATTCATTGCATCGCCATCCTTTTTTTTTGTCCTGGTGCTCTGCCGCTTGCAGACCAGGGATGGCCCCATCTATGCAAAAGACCCACAGACGGAATTCGCAGCCGCAAGGGGCTCACCTGGGAAGAATGAAGCCAGCAGCCAGAGAACAAGTGTCCTGGTGAGGTGGGACGCCCGACTGCCCGCCCCCGAACAGGTGGCCCTCAACCCAGCCGCCATCTCAGCCTGGATCCCGCGTCGACAAATCCTGGAGGAACAATCCGAACCGCTTGGACCCGCTGCAGCCCTCCCTATGTCGTTGTGCAGCCCTGATGGGTTCGACGAACCCTTCCCGGTTCGGACAGTTTTGGAGCCTCCCCGGGCTCGAACGAGCCTCCGGTCCTCCCTTTGGAGGGTTCTGCAGCACCTCCCGGGTTCGGACAGTTCCGCAGGGTTCGGACAGTTCCACAGCCTGTAGCTCCCTTCCTAGGAGGTCACCGTTCGAGGGCAGTATCCCGGCCTTAAGCAGGTTCCAGTGACGGGCTCTTTGGTCCCAAGAGCCGCCTCTCCGTCCGAGGTTCGCTCGGGGTCCGGAACGTGCTCTCCTGTGTTCAGTATTTCCCAGCCAGGTCCGGTTCCGATGCTTTCCGCCCAGACTGTCAGTGCGCCTAGAACCGTCATATGTTCATTTCTGCTTTAATGAAAACAATCCGAGGAGCTGGACACTGATGTGCGACCGACCCTCCGCCACCCGTCCGGAGAGCGGAAGAATGTTTCCCCCTTTTCCCTGAGGTCTCTCACTCCTCTCGGGGCATCTTCAGCTGCTCTCTGCCCAATCCAGACTTTCCCTCTCCCAGGCCCTCCCTGGGGTCTGCAGCGCCTCTCTCAGGGATCTCTTCGTGCCCACTCTGTGCAGGGTTTCCTCCTCGCTTGAGGGTTCTTCCTCCTCGCAGACTTCTCTCCTCATGCACGGGGTCTGCAGGGGTCTCTTGCGCCCAGCACAGGAGGAGACATCCGCTGCTGGGTAGCGAGTGCCAACAGAGTTGCGGCAGCCTGCTCTTCTCGGCGCTCTATCCGGCCTGAGCTCCTGTGTTGAGGCTCCCTGTCACGATCCGTGCCTCCTCCCTCTCGGCCAGAGCTCCTCCCCCTCCCTCAAAGAGCTGCAGGTCTCGCCCTCTCCCCAGAGCTCCGTGGATGTCTCTCCCTGGAGCTCTTCGTCTGTGCCTCTCCGCCCTAGCGCTCTAGCTCCAAGCCCTCCC
Organism: Triturus cristatus; assembly: GCF_964204655.1. Taxonomy (NCBI): domain Eukaryota; kingdom Metazoa; phylum Chordata; class Amphibia; order Caudata; family Salamandridae; genus Triturus; species Triturus cristatus. The sequence goes on from NC_140583.1 coordinate 1,072,137,786, forward strand.
GCTGTCCCAGCGCCCCCCACCCTCTCTGATGTCAGTGCGTGTGGAAAGCAGCAGCAGTGGAGGGAGGGCTCGGAGGGTTAACCCTCTACAGGCCGAGGACAACTCTTCACTGAGGCAGTTTCCGCCAAATCCCGCATCTGCACCCACCCCTCCCCTTCTCAGGCCCAAGAGGCCGCGCTCACGTGCTCTCTGAGTGCGGAAAGGTACGCGCATCGCAGTCTCCATCTCTTGAGAGAATTAGAGGAAACGGCAAGAAACTGTGCAAAAACTGTCACGAGAGAACCTCCTGGGCCACTGCGTGGTAGTGTGTGTAGGGTGAAGGGGGCTTGGCGCAGTCCACACGCGCACACAAGCAACAAACACCATCGCACCCTCTGATGCTGTGACAATGGACCTCCCTGGTACCGGGGCCCAGGCCTCTGGTCAGGGACCCCTCATCTCACGAGAGGCCGGGCCCTGCCAGGGGTGCTATGGGAGATGTGGCGGAGTAGACACTCTGCGGAGCGACCTTCAGCTCACCTGACCTTGAAGCCTCAGAGATCTGTTTTGACTCTCTCTTCAGGACAGAGATGTTGATGTTTTCGGATAGATAGAAGGGAAGACGTCGTCATTGCAAGTCAGCGTGTTTTCTTCCATGGCGATGAGGGTGAAGGGCACATGGGGAGAGTGTGTGGTAGATTAGCGTTGGTTTGAGGCTGCAGAGTGAGGAACACTTTGAGTGGAGTGATTATGGCCTACAGCGAGTTTTAGTCTTCAGGCCAACTCCAGTGGCTCCAGTTCGGTCTGAGGTAGTCAGACCAGCCACTCTCAAAGGAGGTAGCGCCTGGGTAGTCAGTCACATGCCAAGCTGACATGTGGTTAACTCTTACCTACCCAAAGTTTCCGTTCCGCAACAGAGGTCCATCCAGTGCACTCTCCACTTCCCCTCAGACCGATTTGCGGCTGGCCTTGAGCACCGTGAGGCTTCAGATGATGGCCTTCAAGAGACTGAGCCAAATAGATCAGTCATAAATAGGTGCATGTCGAGAATGGCCAAAATAATTGATGCCATGATGAAACTTTGGGTTAGAATTTGGAAGAAATCTCAAAAAGGAGCAAGTCATGCTGGACTGACTGAGTGTGTAGAGTTTGGCTTTGAAATCTTGTGACTATGTTGTGATGAAACAATTACGTTAAGATCCGCAATAGATCATGTCTGCATCTGTAAAGCCATGAGTTGCGATTTCATAAATTTCGGGCGGCGATGAATTTTAAGATAAATTGGCGTAGATTTTGATTTCAACATTGAGTAACTGACAGAGCCAAGCTCTCGGACTGGATGAACATGAGACCTGAGACTGATGGAGTCTTATCTTGGATAGAGATGGAATAAAGCCCTGTGCAAAGCTGCATTGAAAGTCGAATCGGTCAAGGAGTTAGGTTCTGCACACACAGGGGTTAGGAGTTGGGTGGTGTCAATACCTGGGGTTCATGAAGCCGGATACTAGGAAGTTACAACATAATTTCTGGTCTTTCCCGTAAAGTTGAAACCCAATGGTGATACCCTGTCACTAGAAGGTTGGTAGTGTAGGAAGTCTGTAGACGCCAATCTTCTTTTGGAGGTTGGGTCGACAGGTGATCTTGTATCATCAACAAAGGGATGGTGCGGCACACTGATATTCTTTGGGATAAGAGAACTTTAGCAGGGGACACAGATAAAACACATGGAAAGAAGAGGGACAGCAGTGGAGGGCAAGAAGACTGTGCTTTTGCATCCTATTGAATTCATATGTATCACGGTAGGGCCCATTTTCATGGATTTTTTGTCTCTAATGATGTGTGAACAAAATTGTAAGGACACACATAAGTGGTTATGCCTACATTCCGGACTCATCATGTGCTCTTAAAATGGACCAAGGATTACCCCCAGAAATGCCCTCCCTGCTGACTGATCCCATTTACTGTCAAATCAGACAACTTAATAGGGCCTCTGCACTTTTGTCGTAAAATATAGGGTCTTTAAATATTGAGGTTCCCAAGTAAGAGAGTTAAGGTCACACTGATTACTGCCCTGACTGTCCACCACCACTGAAATCGGGAATTAAAGCACCCTCACCAGGCGAGTACCTAAAACACACCCCTAGCTGCCACTGGGTTGAGAATGGGATGGGGGCATTTCTGAGTGAGAGGGGTTATAAACAGCAACCCGGTACTGCCATTTTCTTGTACAAGTTTTTTTGTTTTTTTTTAGGAATAGTGGAAATGGTTTGTATTTATTGCTGGAGTTCCATTACTTATCAATATGTACTCAGAAATACCTGCTTTTAGAGCAGGAAAATTATAAAGCCCAGGCTTTTTACATTTTACCCTCCAAGCCTTTGCTGCTGTGACTTTGCTTCTGCCTGACCCTTGTTGCAGCCTGCCCGATCCTGCATCTGGCCTGTCCGTTTATGCAGATTTCCTGTCCCCTACACAAGCCTACTTATCCCTGCAGCCGGATTGGGCCATTCCTGAAACCGGCCCGGTCCTTTGCGCATTCAGCCTGATCCCTTACTATATGTAGCCTTCTAAATACTGCAGCCAGCCTGACCTCCTCTACTGCCAGCTTGACCCACTCTGCCGCCAGCCTGACCCACTCCACAGCCAGCCTGACCCACTCTGCTTCCAACCTGACCCACTCTGCAGCCAGTCTGAGCCACTCTACTGCCAGTCTGACCAACTCTACTGCCAGCTTGACCCACTCCGCAGCCAGCCTGAGCCACTCTACTGCCAACCTGAGACACTCTACTGCCAGACTGACCCACTCTACTGCCAGACTGACCCACTCTACTGCCAGCCTGACCCACTCTCCAGCCAGCTCAAGCCACTCAGCTGCCAGCCTGGCCCCCTCTGTTGCTAGCCTGACACACTCTACTGCCAGCTTGACCCACTCTGCCGCCCGCCTGACCCACTCCGCAGCCAGCCTGTTCCACTCTGCTTCCAACCTGACCCACTCTGCAGCCAGTCTGAGCCACTCTGCTTCCAACCTGACCCACTCCGCAGCCAGCCTGATCCACTCTGCTTCCAACCTGCCCACTCTGCAGCCAGTCTGAGCCACTCTAATGCAAGCTTGACCCACTCCGAAGCCTGCCTGAGCCACTCTACTGCCAACCTGAGACACTCTACTGCCAGACTGACCCACTCTACTGCCAGACTGACCCACTCTCCAGCCAGCTTGAGCCACTCAGCTGCCAGACTGGCCCCCTCTGTTGCTAGCCTGACACACTCTACTGCCAGCCTGGCACACTCTACTGCCAGCCTGACCCCCTCTGCTGCTAGCCTGACACACTCTACTGCCAGCCTGGCACACTCTACTGCCAGCCTGACCCCCTCTGCTGCCAGCCTGACAGTGACACACTCTGCTTCCAGCCTGACCCACTCTGCAGCTAGCCTGACCCCCTCTGCAGCCAGCCTGAGCCACTCTGCTTCCAGCCTGACCCCCTCTGCAGCCAGCCTGAGCCACTCTACTGCCAGCCCGACCCACTCTACTGCCAGCTTGACCCACTCTACTGCCAGCCTGACCCACTCCCCAGCCAGCTGAGCCACTCTGCTGCCAGCCTGAGCCACTCTGCTGCCAGCCTGAGCCACTCTGCTGCCAGCCTGAGCCACTCAGCAGCCAGCTGAGCCACTCAGCAGCCAGCCTGACCCCCTCTCCTGCTAGCCTGATACACTCTACTGCCAGCCTGACCCCCTCTGCTGCCAGCCTGACCCCCTCTACTGCCAGCCTGAGCCACTGTGCTGCCAGCCTGACCCCCTCTGCTGCCAGCCTGACACACTCTACTGCCAGCCTGACACACTCTGCTGCCAGCCTGACACACTCTGCTACCAGCCTGACCCCCTCTGCTGCCAGCCTGACACACCTTACTGCCAGCCTGACCCCCTCTGCCGCCAGCCTGACACACTCTACTGACAGCCTGGCCCCCTCTTCTGCCAGCCTGACCCCCTCTGCTGCCAGTCTGACCCCTCTTCTGCCAGCCTGACCCCATCTGCTGCCAGACTGACCCCCTCTGCTGCCAGTCTGGCCTTTGGTGCAGCCGGCCTTGCCTTCCTCGCAGCCTGTGTCTCTCTGCAGTCAGCATGGCCAGGCCCTCACGGCAGGAAGGAACACGCAGCCTGTAGAGAGGGCAAGCCTCGCTTTGCCTCGAGCCCGGTAGCTCACAGAATTAACAACAGACCCGAACAGTGCATGATTGTGCTACTTTCTGAGTGCGGGTCTGTCCTGAGAGATGAGGCTGCTGGAACTGCAGCAGGGAGCGGGAGGACGAGAACAAGAACAAAAACACAACTGTTGAGCGCCACCTAGTGTCTCATGCTGGCTTCAGTGCGGATCCGTCGCAGCCTACCCTGCTTACTGAATATGTACATACGGTGTGTGTGGCAACATTGCAGCCTCCAAGCGCTGCACGTGACAGGCGTTGTCATTTCTCCCCTCTCCGTTTGTCATATTTTGTAAATCTGGGAAGAAGGAAATGCTGAATGAACTCAGCTCGAGTGAGCACGTAGCACTCCGATCACCGCAGCAAGCATTGTGCTATCGTGTACTAATGAGGCCTGGGCGACTTTTTGTTATGCTTGTGCCGTTTGTGTAATCTGCGCCATTTCACAATACAGAATTTACATAAAATGTCAATCATGCCAGCACGAAATTTCACTGAATTTTAGGCTCTAGAAAACTGGTTCGAACATCACATGTTTCTCACTGGGACAGTTTCAATAAATAAAACACAACTAAATACATTTCCTTGCCGGCATCTCGACTGGCGTTTGAGCAAGAGGGAGATGTACCCAAGCGTTCAATATTTACTCCACATACCCCAAAATGTCATTTCGCGTAATTGACAGATGACACTACCATGACATTTTACGATTAAAAAAATAATACAATTTCGCACAGTCAGTTTAACTGCATGTTCTGAACGCTCCCGATATCGGTTAGGATTTCGTTAAGATGTAAAACAGAAACACTATTTGCATACGATGTGGTGAAGGCACTTCATTGGTACTTGATTTCACTGATCTTTTTTTATCATCACAGAATCTGGGCAGGTGCTTAAAATGGCTGTCTTAACATTTAGGTGATGAAGGCCTGGTGCCGCCCCTCAAATGGGGCCTAACTCTAGAATTTCATCTCCTGCAGACAATGGAATCTTTTACACCACTTTTATGACCTCTGCAGACTGTAGTTAAGGTTACACTTACTATGACTCCTGATTCTTTTCTCTAGACTCAATTATTGTCTAATTTTATCGACAAAGTCTGTTGTCTCTTTCCATTGTGATAGAAAGGAAGCCTCGATTTATGTGTCCACATTGCCCAATGACTGAGATCTGAAGTGTATGTTCCAGCTCATTATTTTTTTTTAACACAAAAAACAAACACCTGGGTCTAAACTAGAACGGAGGAGAGTGGTTCAGTATGACCTAGCTGGAGTGGAATATACTTTATAAAAGACGATTTCCTTCACACACCATTGGTGGCATGCGTCATCATCAGAAACCTCCTTGCATCGTGAAACCTAGTCATGATGTGGGCTACAACCCCCTCAATAGAGGAAGGAGCTCAGGGGATGTTTTTTGATGTATGATCAATGCCCTTATAACGAGCTAGGAGTGGTGAGGTAAGCAGAGCGTAAGTGAAAAAATGTGATGCTTAAAACTGGCTACAGGTACGCGAATAGCTTTATTCATGCGTCCAGGATTAAAACAAGCAAAAACAGCAGGGTATATTAAACCTACTGACGTCTGTCATCAAGTTAAGTCACCCAGTTTCTGCCTATGACCCTCCACAGAAATGTTGCTTCATTCACCAGAATTATGTTAGCGGTGCTTCTGCTTGGAAAGTGCTCAGAAGCAAACTTGGAGTAATAAAAAAAATCCAGTGGGTCAATGCTTAATTTGAGCCGGTGGTTTCTGATGCTCAGTACTGGCACTTAATCATCAAACACCAGCACTTTTCATGAGCACCAGTTAAGGACACATTAATGTATGGGGAGAGTAAGTGATCTGCCCAGAATCACACGATGTTGAGCCAATGTCGCGACTCATACCTGGTTCCCCAGCGCCAAAGTCAGCAGCTCTGGCCATTACGCCACATCCTCTCCCCACTTTCATGTTGGCAGTTGGTTCTATTTTATGCAGCGCCAACAGGAGAAATTGTTTGGTGCAAGCTGCCTCCTGACAAGAGCCCCGGCACTTATCTTATTTTACAAATTAACAACTGCAGTGGTTCAATATGAATCCAAGAACGGGGATCCCCTGGCGGTAATGTAAAAGAAAGATATACATAATTAAACATATCAGCACAACAGCTGGGATATAAATCAACTTGAGGTATATCACCAAGCCTATCAAACACAATGTAATGTGGCAGGTCTGTTTTAAGCACCCGTAGAGTGAACCCATGACCACAGTGCAGATCAATGGGATCAGGTATGACAGGTGCAACTCAAAGTGCAGGCTTACCCGCAAATGCCAGTAATGGTGCCTCAATTTAAAGCCTGGCATGGATCACGATGTATAATGCAGATATGGGTTGGCTGGCATGGGTAAGTACAGAGCATCATGTGTCAATGCCAGGTGCCAGTTTGGAACAAAACACTGATGTCATGCCAAACATTAGATCATTAAAGTATAGCCAGGGCCGGACTGGGATCAGAAACCGGCCTCGGCAAAGAGATCGGCCTAACCTGGTCGGGGATGTCGAGGTCAGGGGGTGCTAGTGGAAAGCTTTGTGCCATTTTTGTTGCTGGGGGGCAATATTGCAGCTATGCTGTAAAACCGGCCCACAGTAACAAAAATGGACCCCCCATGGGTCTAAAACCGGCCCCCACCCTGGCGGCCCTCCGGGAAAATGCCCAGTGTCCGCTACAGTCAGTCCGGCCCTGGGTATAGCCGCATTAGTAAAGCGAAGGTGTTTAGATATATTGCCTCAAGGTCATGTGCGTTAATGCACCCAAACCTGCGCATATCGTGAAGCATTTACATACAGGTATAGGTTTTTGATATCCCCAATAGAGTATAACAGAGCGTGCCTGGACCAGGTACCGTGTCCCAAAAATCACAAGGAGTTTGTGAACTCATTAATCTATCTTGAGTGTGCAGCCGCTTTCACCGCCAGGCCTATGTTTTGGTTATGTTCCAGCTCAACCTTCAGATTGGTTTCTTGAGTCTGAAGTACATGTTCCTATGAAGGCCGGTCTGGCTTTAATCCTCAGGCCGGTTCCATCAATCTGTAGTGCATGGCCCTATGAAGGCCATGTACCTTTATCCCATAGACAGATGCCCTTACACTGCATCCCTCAGAATGCTTCCCTCAGTCTGGAGTACATGCTCATGTGCAGGCCGGTGTGGCTTTAATCACTAGACAGATGCTCTCAGACTGCATCCCTCAGGATGCTTCCCTCAGTCTGGAGTACATGCTCATGTGAAGGCCGGTGTTAGTTTACCCCTTAGAGGATGCCCACAGACTGCATCCCTCAGGATGCTTCCCTCAGTCTGGAGCATGTGTTCATGTGAAGGCTGGTGTTGGTTTACCCCTTAGAGGATACCCTCAGACTGCATCATTCTGGATGTTTTCCTCAGTCTGAAGTACATGCTCACGTGAAGGCCGGTGTTAGTTTAACCTCTAGATAAATGCCCTATGACTGCATCCCTCAGGATGCTTCCCTCAGTCTGAAGTAGATGTTCATGTGAAGGCCAGTGTGGCTTTAACCCTTAGAGGAAGTCCTCAGACTGCATCCCACAGGATGCAGCCCTCAGTCTGGAGTACATGTTCATGTGAAGGCCGGTGTGGCTTTAATCGCTAGACAGGTGCCCTCAGACTGTATCCCTCGGGATGCTTCCCTCAGTTTGGAGTACAAGCTAATATGAAGGCCAGTGTTGGTTTAACCCCTAGAGGATGCCCGCAGACTGCATCCCTCAGGATGCTTTCCTCAGTCTGGAGTACATGTTCATGTGAGGGCCAGCGTGGCATTAACCCTTAGACAGATGCCCTTACACTGCATCCCTCAGAATGCTTCCCTCAGTCTGGAGTACATGTTCATGTGAAGGCCGGTGTGGCTTTAATCGCTAGACAGATGCCCTCAGACTGTATCCCTCAGGATGCTTCCTCAATCTGGATTACATGCTCATGTTAAATACCGGTGTGGCTTTAACCGTTAGAGGATGCCCTCAGACTGCATTCCTGAGGATCCTTCCCTCAGTCTGGGGTACATGTTCATGTGAAGGCTGATGTGGCTTTAATCGCTAGACAGCTTTTCCAGACTGCATCCCTCAGGATGCTTCTCTCAGTCTGGAGTACATGCACATGTGAAGGCCGGTGTTGGTTTAACCCTTAGATAGATGCTTTCAGACTGCATCCCTCAGGATGCTTCTCTCAGTGTGGAGTACCGGTTCATGTGAAGGCAGTGTGGCTTTAACCCTTAGAGGATGCCCTCAGACTGCATCCCTCAGGATGCTTTCCTCAATCTAGAGTACATGTTCATGTGAATGACGGTGTGGTTTTAGTACATAGAGAGATGCCCTCAAACTTCATCCCTCAGGATGATTCCCTCAGTCTGGAGTAAATGTTCATGTGAAGGTGGTGTTGGTGTAACGCTTAGAGGATACCCTCAGACGGCATTCCTCTAAATGCTTCCCTCAGTCTGGAGTACATGCACATGTGAAGGCCGGTGTTGGTTTAACCCTTAGATAGATGCTTCCCTCAGTCTGGAGTACATGTTCATGTGAGGGCCGGTGTGACTTTAATCTCTAGACAGATGCCCTCAGACTGTATCCCTCAGGATACTTCCCTCAGTCTGGAGTACATGTTCATGTGAAGGCCGGTGTGGTCTTAATCGCTAGGCAGATGCCCCCAGACTTCATCCCTCAGAATGCTTCCCTCAGTCTGGAGCACATGTTCATGTGAATGCCGGTGTGGCTTTAACACATAGATAGATGCCCTCAGACTGAATTCCTCAGGATGCTTCCCTCAGTCTGGAGCACATGTTCATGTGAAGGCCGGTGTGGCTTTAATACATAGACAGATACCCTCAAACTGCCTTCCTCAGGATGATTCCCTCAGTCTGGAGTACATGTTCATGTGAAGGTGGTGTTGGTTTAACGCTTAGAGGATGCCCTCAGACTGCATCCCTCTGGATGCTTCCCTCAGTCTGTAGGAAATGTTCATGTGAAGGCCGGTGTGGCTTTAGTCGCTAGACAGCTGCCCCCAGATTGCATCCCTCAGGATGCTTCTCTCAGTCTGAAATACCGGTTCATGTGAAGGCCATTGTGGCTTTAACCCTTAGAGGATGCCCTCAGACTGCATCCCTCAGGATGCTTCCCTCAGTTGCGAGTACATGCATATGTGAAGGCCGGTGTTGGTTTAACCCTTAGATAGATGCTTTCAGACTGCATCCCTCAGGATGCTTCCTTCAGTCTGGAGTACATGTTCATGTGAAGGCCGGTGTGGCTAATCTCTAGACAGATGCCTTCGGACTGTATTCCTCAGGATGCTTCACTCAGTCTGGAGTCCATGTTCATGTGAAGGGCGGTATTAGTTTAACCCTTAGAGGATGCCCTCAGACTTTATACCTCAGGATACTTTCCTCAGTCTGGAGTACATGTTTATGTGAAGGCCGGTGTGGCTTTAACACATAGACAGAAGCCCTTAGACTGCATCCCTCAGGATGCTTCCCTCAGTCTGGAGTACGTGTTTATGTGAAGACCGGTGTTGTTTTAACCCTTAGATAGATGCCCTCAGACTGCATCCTTCAGGATGATTCCTTCAAGCCTGGTGTTCATATTGAAATGAAGCTCAATCTTCCTTCAACTCTCAGGCTGCTTTCGTTAGTCTGCAGTGTATGTTGATGTTGAGACTGATCAGGGCTTGACCGTTAGACTGGCTCTAGAAGGCGGTGTTCCTTGGACCAGTTTCCTCGTCTAGAGTGCCTGCTCATGTGATCATCTGTCTGACTGGTGCCCTCAGCCTGCTTTCCTCAGTCGGAGGTGTATGTTAATTTTAAGACTGGTCCCTAAGGCTTGTTCCCTCAGACTGGAGTGCCCGCTCATGTGAACACATGTGGGTACAACCTTCAGGCTAGTTCCCTCAGAACGCATCCCTCAGGTTGGCACCCTCTGGAAGGGTCTCTCATTCTGGAGTGCATGCTCGTTTGAAGAAGGATCGAGTTAGAATAGGCTCCACCCTCAGGTGGGATTCCTTAGTCCTAAGGAGATGCTCAGGTATTCGTTATTTCCTCCATGTAAACCAGGTTTCCCACTATTGTTCCCCCTTTAAATTATGCATACTCTTCTCTTCCCTAGAGCCATTGGGTGGCTCGCACCATTAGGTAGCCTGCACCATTGGGTGGCTCATAACATTGTGTAGCCTGCATCATTAGATGGCTCGCACCATTGGGTAGCTTCCACCAATGGGTGGCTCGCACCATTGGATAGCCTGCACCATTAGATGGCTTGCACCATTGGGTAGCCTCCACCAATGGGTGGCTCACACCATTGGGTAGCCTGCACCATTGGGTGGCTTGCACCATTTGATAGCCTGCATCATTGGGTGGCTCGCACCATTGGGTAGCCTGCATCATTGGATGGCTCGCACCATTGGGTAGCCTACACCATTGGGTGGCTTATACCATTGGGTAGCCTGCATCATTGGATGACTCACATCATTGGGTGGCTCACACCAATCGGTAGCCTACACCATTGGGTGGCTCGCACCATTTGACAGCCTGCATCTTCGGATGATTTGCACCATTGGGTAGGCTGTGCCACTGGGTTGCTTGTACCATTGGGTAGCCTGCATCATTGGATGACTCGCATCATTGGGTGGCTTACACAATTGGGTAGCCTGCATCTTGGGTCGTGGCACCATTGGGTGGATGGCACCATTTTTTCTTCACTCGATAAGTTTCATAATGCTGATTTTTTTGTTATCTCTTCGTTTTAATGAGAAAAATAAAAACTGAATTTATTGCGAAGAAATGTGTCTTCTCTATGGTGTGCTAAAGGCTTGGCACTCACAATAAATACTCTAGGAATCTTCAATTTTATTCATCACAAAAACGTGGTCAACAGAGAAAGTGATAAAGATATAGCTATAGCTATAGTAGATTGCCCTGATAACAACCGTGGAGCTCTGTAAAATTCAACTTTACAAGGTCAAATGTAGCCTGTGAAGGCTCCCGCTTTTATGGCATCTATGTTTTTTAACTGCGCTGTCTATTTCGCCGTGTTGACTGCGGCTTCAGTCTCTGTAAGGGCTAGATTCCAATTCTCAGTCATAAAATCTCCAACATTTCATGTGTTGTTTGTTCAGGTTCATCGGGCTTCTAGACAGCTTTACTAAGAAAACACTGGCGCTTCACAACAGGCTCGGACTTGAAATCCCCATAATTCCAAGGAGCGGGGGAAGTTACGTCACACTCCCCTTGACCCACTCACATCACAGGGTTGACCCTTTCTTCAGTCTGAGCCCCCATTTGCAGTCTTTAAATTAAGCTTTATATTACTTTCTGATCTTTGTTTTTGCGTTCAAAATATTTTATTCAGTTTTAAGATATAGTAAGAGACTAAACAAAAAAAGAGCACCAAAAAGGTTCAGAATAAAAACTGGGAAACATGCATAATATAATAGAAGTACCTGTAAATTGAGCATTGTTATATGTCACTGTAAATAAAAATTAGAAAGAAAAACACATATAGATAGATAGATAGATAGACAGACAGACAGATAGATAGATATATAGATAGATAGATAGATAGACAGACAGACAGACAGACAGACAGACAGACAGACAGACAGACAGAGAGATAGATAGATAGATAGATAGATAGATAGATAGATAGATAGATAGATAGATAGATAGATAGATAGAATGCTTAAAAGCTACTAAGTTATCTTTTCATGTCTGTAAAAACCGAGTTAGTTATGCAACATATAAAGAAAACGTATTTATAAATATAATGCTATATAATCATCAATCAGTTTCCAAATTAATCGTTAGGTGAATTAAGAATAACACCCAAAATAGTTCCATTTGCTCCACGTCTGGTATCTTACTTTCTGCTCTGAATCCTGGCACCGCCTTCATGACTCTTGCAACCACTGGCACTAAGTGCAGTGCCAATGACACCGAGGGCTGCTCCACATTGAAATCCATGGGTTGGATTATATTTAAATACTAAAATTAAAAATGAATCATTAAAGGAAGTTCTAATATGTACGCAGATGGGCTTGTCAAGTGCTGCTTGTCAAGGCTCTGCACCAACGCAGCTTCGCACAGACGCAGGCGACATGCCGGCTTGTTCTCATTTGCCCAACGGCTGTATTGTCTCTCCGACCCCCTCCTGTTAGGATGTTTTGGATGTAAAAACTGATCTTTGCCACAAGGCGCATTGAGGCAGAGCGCGACACCCTGCCGCGTTCTCTGGGTCGCTGAACAGCGTGTTCATTCTGGACTTGCTTCTCTGAGTCTTTCCTATGGAGAAGCCCTGAGGGCATCTGGTTTTCCATTCATTAGCAAAATCGAATGCATCTGATTCGCAAGTTTACCTGTAGCCAGATACGGGCCAGAGGAAAGCCTTTCATGGGTGCCTCTCAGCCGGATCTACCTTGTGGCCGCAGGTCAAGCTTCACTTCCTTGCGATTGGCCAATTATGACATATATCTGTGCCACGCTTGGCTCCTGGAAAGCATTTGGACTAGTGCCTCTGATATTGTTCATACAACAGTGCCACCGCAATAGACAACTTGAAATATATGTATTCCCTGTTGGGCTTGGGCGATGCAGGTATGTGTGGGGTTCAACCATCCTTTTTAAGATCCAGCTCTAAAAGTAAAATTTTTCAGTATATATTAGAAATCCAAACCGCGTCTTCTTGAAGAACGGTGCATGTGTGTCGTCATCAACATGAAAAAGGAGCGATGTAGCACTACGCTAACTCTAGTGACTGCCCAATCGAGGTCACCTGATGGATGAATCCGCTGTAGTTAAATTAAAGCTACATTCTCATCTACCAGTTCAAAAACATGACGCCGGGCTCAGCACAGACTGCCTGGGCCTTCTATAATAAACTGAGAGTACCGTGTCCGGGTTTCAGAGGTCAGCCACAATATAATATATGGACATCACAGAGACCAAATTCCTTTATATCAGCGGGCGGTATACATCAGCAGTAGTCAGAAAAAGCTTGAGTGAAGAAATACTACCAAAATACTACCAAATAATGGATGCCTCCTAGGGAGTTGGATGGGAAAGGCCTAGCATTACATTCACACGACCACACGTCATTCTCGTGAGTGCTTGGAAGAAATTGCACCATTCATAGTTGGGGGTTGAACTGGTGCCCCTGGATGAGAGGAGACTGCACGTCTTCTACTGAAAGATGGAAGTGGACACTTGGAACACCCACCCACAGCAGAATTCGCCAGACCAGTTGGTGCCCCCTCACAAACCACCAAGCAGTAGCCTGGCTGAAAGGGTTCTTATTATTGTTGTTATGTGACTCTCATAACTGTGGCTTTACACAAGGGGATCTGTGTTGGAGGCCAGCAGAGGATATAATATGCATAGTTCATCTTCCATGTATGGGAAGCGATCCCCACTTGGCAGTGCATGGACTGATGATGGGTTTGATCCCCAATTTCTGAATAACTCTGTGAACAATGGATAATTGATAATGGGACTTTCTATTGTGCAGACTGATCTCACCTACCTACCACAAGTGGGTTGTAGTACTTGCCAGGAGCTCACCCCATTTTCCCCAAAATTTACATTACGAGCCCCCCATATGTTAAGAATTACCTTCACTGTGTCAATGCCAGCATTTTGTTATGGGCACCCCACAATAACAAGAATTACATACAATATTCCTGTAGCAAAATTGTGCTGTTGCTACTATCCCAATTCCATGGGTGGCCTGTAAGTTAAAAAATACCTCCAGTATTTCAGAGCCTGTATTTTATCATGGGTCGCTTCGACAAACCCACCCCTCAGCCTCAATATGCCGTGGCTGGCCCCTGCCTATCTAAGGCAAAGGATTACCTCTAATATGCCCGCACCAGCCATGGCCCATGCAGGTAAGAGAGGTGGCGCTGTGGGGCCAGGTGGGGGGATTTTGACAGATGACGACGAGGGAAAATTAATTAATTATTTATTTTTCACTCCTGGTCATCTGTCGATTTCCTCCCAACCCGGCCCCACTGCCTCACTGCTCTTACTTGCATGGGCCGCGGCTGGCCAGCACCCGCATTTTACCAGAGGAGTCTCCCGTGTGAAGTATTACATTCAGTATTTCAGGGTCCGCATTTTGCCTTTGGTGCTCTCCCTTGTGCCAAGAATACATGCTATACCCCAGTGCCAGCATTTCACGACAGGTGCCCGCATATCATGAATTTTATCCAGTATGCAAGTGCCATCATTTTCCCACAGGGGCCCCAATGGTAAGAATTAATTTTAGTATGACAGGGCCCACATCTTGCCAGTTGTGCCCATCATTATATCAAGAATGACTTCCAATATGCCAGCTGCAGCAGGTTACCTTGTGTGCCATCATAAGCCCAGAATGATATTGAGTGTGCTATGGCCAGCAGCAGACTCACAATCATAAACCAAACAAACAAAAGCTGTCTTACTCACTCACACTGTCTCACTCTCAATCATGCTCACTCCCAGTCACATTCACTTTCTTCCCCGCTCACTCCAACTCACACTCTCTCACTCATTCTCACACATACTCACTCTCACTCACAAATGTACTCATACTTACTAATCCTCACTTTCACTTACAAACACACGTAGACCCTTTCACACCCTCTGACTCTGGGAATTGGTGCAACTGCACATGCTGCACCATTGCTAGCTCCACACCCCAGATGCACGCCCACTCCCTCTTACAATCTCCAGTCACTCACTCCTAACACACTCACACTCCTTTAATCACTCCCTCATACTCACTTTCACTTATTCATACACATCTCAAACTCAAATTCTCAAACACTTTCACTCATTGACACTCAAACACACTCACATGCACAGTATAACTGAATCGTATTCACTCCCACTCACTCACAAACAAAAAGGACACACAGAGAAACTACATTTTGTTTCACTTACCATGGCAGCATCAGAACAGGAATCTGATGCTCAATATGGGAACCAGCAAGTCAATTTTCCCACTGAGGAGCCAGACAGAGCAGCAAGGCCAAGTTGGAAATGACCCATCCCAATCACCCTCTCCCAGCTTCTTTTTCATTTTTTTAATTAACCTTTTTTATTTTGTTTACATTAGTGCTAAAAATGACACGCTTGGAAAGTGCATGTATCAACATGAAGGGCACAATGTACGTCCGGGACTCAGGATAATAACACCTCCAGGACAGTTCCAATGAACACGATAATACATTTTCACAATTAATACACCCATTGTCCCCCCTCTTCCACCTCCTTCTACCTATTCTTTTCCATGTCAGTGATGCTATAGCACCAAGGGGGAAAACTTGATTTAAGATGTCTTATTTACATAAGAAAATCGCCTCGTAAGTATAGAACATCAATTAAATGTGTAGAACTAATTAGCTTTGAAAAAGCAGCGCATTATAGTGTATTAGAACTATGGAATGTTGAATGCTCCATTGAAAACAATGGAGTGCTCCGGGCTTCTAATGGCCGGTAGAAGCCCGGAGCATCAACATTCCAATGTTGTTCACAGCTGTTGCTGTGAACAAAGGCAATCCCCTCGGCCCCGTGAGGCCTTTGTTTTGCAAATTAGAACATCCTGCCCTCTAGGGGCAGAATGTCCTAATAGCCTTATAGCCCTCCATAGCGGGCTCAACTGGCCATTAAAGACTCTGTCCCTTGTTAAAGGGTCTTCGCCTTCGGCTCATGTCTTTAACGCTGGAGCAAGCCTTTAATGCCAGTAGAGACCGCTACGGCGGGCTCTAAGGCTATAACAGAGAGCACAACAATATGCATGTTGATAGGCCACCAACTCAGAATACATTTCATTCAGTAACAGCCAAAAACAAATATCGATAGGTGTCATTGGCCTCTCATAATCATAGGCATTAGGAATAATATAGTCTATATCCTCAAACAACCATGTGTATGAGTAGGCTTCTCCTGGAAAGATGGGACTACGGAAATGCACATTAGAGCATGCGCCTATCACGTCTGCCCTAATTCTGATAAGAGATTTCCCCAAATCTCGTAGAACAGATCTGACTGGTCATGGATCCTGTAAATTAGCTGCTCCTATGAGACCAGGCAGTCCATTACCATTACAGGATGTGGACTGTATTGCAATCGCGGTGGGGCACCTCCTACATTTTGAGTCACAGATAGACATACTTTGATAGGCACCCAGTGCCATCTATGTCGAATTTTAAAGTAGCTGTGTAAGAAATGGGGGTCTCGAGTTGGCAGAGGGTAGGTACCCTTGTCCAAATGGGACCCTTGCTTCTAGTCAGGGAAAGGGGGATCCTCACTCTAGATACCCTCTGCTCACTCCCTTGGTAGCTTGGCACGAGCAGACTGGCTTATCCCAAAGGCAAAGTGTAATGATTTGTACCAATACGCAAAGTAACAAAGTGATAACACCCCAAATGGACACCACACTGGTTTATCTAAACTTAACAAGACCAAAACAACAAAAATCCAACATACAAGTATGAAGAAAAATTACTTTCAAAAGGTTTTAGCAACTGAGTCCATAGAAAACTATGGATGCGTGATTTCTTGCAAAGTACCTATCGTTGCGACAAAATTCACCAAGCCAAACAGCCGCAGTAATGGGAAGCGCCGAAAAAACGAAGGGATGCGTCATTTCCTGAGACCTTCGTGGATGCGATTCAACAGTTCCGCTGGACACAGGGGAGCGGTGTGTCGGGTCTGGTCTGTAGGGTGAAGTGATGCGTCGATTCCGAGACGACTCCAATCCGCGGGTGATGTGTCACGGAAACCTTGCCACACAGGGGCGATGCGCGGAAATCCGGGATGCATCGGTGAATGATGCAGCGGCATCGAGCGGCGCTGCATCGATTTCTTCAGCCGTGATCCCTTGATGCGTCTATTCTTGCAGCGGCGATAGGCGCTGCGTCGGTTACAGCAGTGCGCGTCGGTGCAGGGAGATTCTTCTCGAACCATGGCATTGCATCGGAAAAACTGTTGCAAGGAGAGAAATGCATCGATTTTCTTGTTTTTGCGTTGCTTTCCAGCTCCCAGCAGCAAAAAATACCTCCAGAGGCCCCAAACAGTCACAGGCACTCCTGGCAAGTCAGAACTCCCAGTAATGAAGGTCAGGGGAGCTGTGGGTGAAGTCTTCGTTTTCCTGAGACTTCAAAACAGCAGGCCAGCTCTACTCAAGCCCGTGGAGACTTTCCTCAAGCAGGGGACACAACACACAGCAAAGTCCTTCTCCTTTCCTTGGCAGAAACAGCAACTGCATGCCAGCCCCAGACACAGAGCAAGGGCAGTACTTCTCCTCAGTTTCTCCAGCTCTTCTCCTTGGCAAAGGTTCCTCTTGATTACAGAAGTAGTCTAAAGTTCAGGGGTTTTAGGTCTAATACTTATACCTCCAAATTTCTTTGTTCTGTTTGTGCAAGGGTCTTTGAGCCCAGTCCAAACCAATTCTGTCCTCTCTGGTGCAGCTGTCAGGCAGGAGGTGGAGACAGCATTGTGTAAGGCAGACAGGCCCAATTCAGGTGCAAGGGAAATCTCCTCCCACCACTCCAAATTCAGACCGGGACTATTCAGGTGATAGTGAGAACTCCTCCCACTACTCTAAATGCAGCCCAGGCCCAGGTCTATTCAGCCCAGCCCAGCCCTGACTCATTCAGGAAAGGCAGGACTCACATCAATACCCACCCCGGTGGCTGTCTGAGAGAATGCACCTTCCCAGCCCCTGTCACTCCAAAACCAGACAGTCAAAACACAAACAGGCAGAGGCACAAAGAATGGTTAAACACGAAAATGCCTACTTTCTAAAAGTGAGTGTTCAGGCAGGTTCCACGTACGTACAAGACACCACACACTTTTTGAAAGTACTCAATAATCTCAACCTCCAGAGTCACGATGACATATGGTTACTGACAGTAGATGTTGTTGCCTTATACATTTCAATCCCACACTCTGAAGGTATCGAAGCGATCGAGTGGGCATTACTCCAAATGGACACCATCCCAGCCAACAAAATTTTCCTTTTAGAACTTTAGCATTTTTGTTTATTCCACAGTTATTTCAAATGGAAAGACAGTTTTTTCTTACAAACTCACGGAACATCTATGGGTTTTGCGGGAGCTCCCAGCTACGCAAATATCTATATGATGAAATTTGAACAGGAGAACATCCTTAATGACAGGGAATGGACAGACAACCTCATCATATAGCGTCGATACATCGACGATATTTTCATTATGTGGCAAGGCAACAAGCAGATTTTGGAATCGAAACTCTCAGCGCTCAATGATTTCAATCCCAGAATTCAGTTTACACACACATTGGACAAACACTCCATCTCGTACCTTGATGTACATATTGAATTATCATCCAATAACATCGTCACTTCTTTGTTCAAAAAATCCACAGACCGCAATAACATGCTTCTCTATGATAGCTTCCATCCACAATCTCTGAAAAGACATCTTCCTTATTCTCAATTTTTGAGAATCAAGCGCATCACTTCTGATACTACACAACTTCATACCACCCTTGAAGATTTCAAAACTCAGTTCTTGGCACGTTGCTACCCCAAAAAACTCATTGAATCTTCAGTTGAACGTCTCAATCAGGTATCCAGGTCAACACTACTTGACAAACACATAAAACCAGCTCAAACAAGGGAAGTTTATGTATCCAAGTTCTCGACCCTCTCTCCTGCCATCAAAAAAACCATCCTCAACAGATGGGACATACTACAGACTGAATCAGATTTTGGGAACCTGTTTAAAAATCCACCGATTTTTGCATACAAACGCTCCAATAACTTGAAGGAACTCCTCAAGAGACGAGAACTCACCACTGATCTGGCACCCAAGGGTATGACTAAATGCTACAACTGTTCCCACTGTAATAATGTTATTACAGGCGTGTCGATAGCTCACCCCTGGTCGGGTAAGCCGGTTAAATTTCATTTCACTGCCAACTGTAACACCTCAAATGTCATATACATCATCCGATGCCCTTGTGGCCTATATTATGTAGGCAAAACTGAGAGATCTTTACGTACCCGTATCACGGAACATAAAAGTCGCATTCGCACTAGAACTTTATCTTCACCACTTGCCAGCCATTGGTGTGATTCACACCACACGATTGCTCAACTTAAATTTAGTGTGATTGAAGTCATCACATCTCATAATGACCGTGACATGAGCAAATTTATTGTTCAAAGGGAATCCTTCTGGATTCGGTATCTCAATACCCTATGTCCCAAGGGTCTCAACGACAAAATTGAGTTTGCATGTTTCCTGTGATTCCTACTCTCTTCCTTCACATAGAATAGAAGGGGGACAGGGTCGTCCTACAACGCACCAGAGCTTTAATCTTGATTTATGCCCGATTTCATTTTATCACTTTATCACTTTACTGTTCTTGTCAACAGCCCAGTGTCCCATGTCACTTTCATCACACCACATGACAGATTGGTCTCATTATGCATTACCCCTCACCTCAATTCACTAGTATTCACACTCACTCCATGGTAACTGTCAGGACAACACTTTTCCATCTCATAGAGATCAAGTTCCAGTAGTAGTTTCGTACACATTACTGTAGTGAATTTTTAGTAGTCATATTTTTCTTTTTCATTCAATGTACTTATACCAGTAGCGCGTTTTATTTGTTTGACGCTCTTACCTTTCTGTTAAAGACACAATGTCAGAACGTTAACTCAATATAGACTGTAAATAGGCAGGATGTTACTTGTGGACTATTAGCACTCATTAGAATGTATATAGGTAGAACACTGTTCATTTGACATTGACGATTTAAAGTTTTTTGTATTCAGTTTTTCGTATGCTGTTATTCCGTAATACAGGTGTCATTCACCTCTGGAGCACTTCCGTTGTTTAGGCCGTATAAGCTTGTCCTTTCACTCTGTCATTCACTCGCAACCGCTTTTCGTGCACTTTTTGTCCTGCTCATTCCGACTGTCAGAGCTCTTTTCCCAACTCAAGATGGCCACCCCTGGTTATACCTTAAATTCATCGCGAGTCCTTCTTTCATGTTTTACACTGAGACTTCCCCACGTGAACGCAACCCGGACACCGCCGATATTTACGGGCGGGATTCAGCAGCTCACACAACTTTCGGACCCAGAGCGCGGAGACAGAGAGTATTTTCCCAGGTACCCTGCTTTACATGTTCTAATTGTCAGGTCTTTCCGCACGCACCACACACCCTTTAACCCCCTGCATTTACCTATTTCCCGCAGGTTTTCCACCTCCTTATCTCACCGTTCCGCTTGTGTACTATATAGTGCACTGTTGTTTTCCAGTAAAGTGATCCTTAGCGTTCTTCGGACGCTCGGTGAGTTTTTTTTAGCATGTTTCCCTTGCATGTCCGATCATTGGCGGAGCACCCACACTGCTTCGCAGAGTCCTTTTCAACACCTTACGAGATACGTACCCTTCTTTGCATTTTTGCAGGTAACCTCATTCCATCGCTTTCATCCTTAAACAGATACCAGCCTTGCTAGCTTTTTCAGGTATTATAGTCTCTATCACCTGGATACGTCTTGGGTCTAATCTTTCGCGCACGACGATCTTTGATTTTTAGCACACGGTGATTTTTCCTTCCTTTCTTTTTCCGCTCTCATGCTCTGGACCACCCTTCTCCCTCTCAGATGTCTAACAGATTTTTCTCAGACTCTTTGGTGACGTGCTTTCACGTTTCAATTCATTTGCTCAATTCCAGTGGCTTTAATCTTTGATCTTGCCTGAAATGTCTGTGTGACGCCGTAAAGCCTTCCAATTTTCTACGTAGTTATCAGCTTAAAACCTTTGAATGTAATTGTTTGATGTTTTACTCATAGATATCCCCTGAAGAAGGGCAAACACCACGCCCGAAATGCATTGGGAAAATCAAGCTATGCCTCATTTTGTTATAGTACTCTGTAACATGAACTTTTTCAGCACGATTGGAGTGTGATTAAAGAACACTTCAACAAGAAGAAGCTTTGATTCGTTTCTCATATTCACGAATGTCTTTCGATGGTTTAGACATCAATATTGGTTTTGATGATGATTACAATTTTCTGATATGTTAAACAGATGACAAATTTCATCTAACTTGTTACATACTCATCAATGAGTGTTTAGTGGTAGTGCAGTCCCTGTCTAGAGCGTCCCGCTCCAGTCTCTCACGTACTTTCTAAAAGTGGCATTTTCAAACACACAGTTTTAAAACCATCTTTAGTAAAAGATGTGTTATTAAATTCTGAGTTCAGAAAGCCTAAACTTTATTATTTCATCGTATCCCTATGAGAAGATATGCTTGTAAAATGTTACAAAGCATTCCCCATACTGTCCTATAAGATAGTCTTTCAACTGTAAAAACGAAATTGCCAGTATTTCACTATCAGGACATGTTACACACATCAGTACATGTCCTACCTTTCACATACACTGCACCCTGCCCGGGGGGGGGGTACCTTGGGCCTACAATAGGGGTGTCCTATATGTAAGAAAAGGGAAGGTTAGGGCCTGGCAAGTGGGTGCACTTGCCAAGTCGACATGGCAGCAAACTGTGCACAGCCACTGCAGTGGCAGGCCTCAGTTACCGTTTCAGAACTAGTCATGTGGGTGGAACAATCAGTGCTGCAGGCCCACTGGTAGTATTTGATTTACCATCCTGGCACACTCAGTGCACTTTACTAGAGACTGGGCAGTAAATCAAGTATGCCAATCAGGGAGAACCAATCATAATAACAATTTACAAAGGGAGCATATGCACTTTAGCACTGATTAGCAGTGGTAAAGTGCCCAGAGTCCTAAAACCAACAAACACAGGTCAGGAGAAAATAAGAAGAAAATGCAAAAAGTTTGGGAATAACCCTGCAAAAAAGGCCAAATCCAACAAGCTGACTTTCAGCCGCGCCTCTCTCAGGGATTTGCCATGTTTTAGTACTACAGTTCCCAGTCTTCATGGGTCAGCCCCAATCTGTGTGTCCACTATCGATGAGGTCTGTGGCGGTCAGACGTGAGAACAAGTCCTCTGTGTTAACTTTATAGAGACCTGAGACTGAACCTCTGTAGGTGCCCGAGGTGATTTCATATTGCAGAGTAGGTGATTCTGGTACAGCATTGTGCCGGGGGCACTGGCAATGTAGTGCCTCAATCTTCGATAATTCCAGAAGTGCCAGGAAGTACGCGGAATTCGGCCTCCATTCCTATGAAAGTTTAAAGCCTACCCTCTGTGAGCAGATGATCATTTAAAGGGACACATCTACTGTCAACATCGAGCAAGTGTTCTGGTGGACGCCCCACATGGTGATTGTTCCATTACCCCACAAACTCACTTTTGTGGATATTACAGTTCATTTTGAGGACCTTGTCCACTCTGCAACAGGCATAGGCCTGAAAGCTGAAAGATGGGGTGCATTCTTTCTGTCTGGCCGATATCGTTAGTATAAACGAAGCTGATCCCTTGGCATTTCCCTAAAATTCTGTTCCCTAGTCCTCACTCTGTGGGGTTTCTAGGTTGGGCTGGATATGATACTGCAGCTGTGCTAGCTGAAAGGATAGAAAGGAGGACCCAACATGTAGAAGCCAGAGTCCTCTGGGTTCCATGGATACATATCATTTGGATAGTTTAAGTCTTCGCTTCCTTCCCTGGCAGAGGAAGAATCTCCATTGACTGGATAATGCGTGCATTGAGAGGGGGGGGGGGATTAGTAACAATAGCAAAGCCATAATTCGCCGCGGTGTTGAATTTTGCGGATTTGCACTCTCTCCCAAAAGGATTGTTTAAGATGTGTCTAGCGTGGGATATCTCTCTGCAGATCTTCACACAATGGACTCAGATTGTCTTGCATCACGCCTTGCAATGCCCTATTAAAGTGGATCCCTAGGTATTTTTAATTACATTTTATCCAGCCGAAAGGAAAGCTCCCAAGAGAGGCTTTAGTTATTACTGAGGTCAGGGGATGGGTTTGCCCGTGTCTCAATTAGTTCGGTACCTGGAGAAAACCAAGAAGACTGATATTAGCTTATTTAGGACTTATATGGATTACTGTGGCTCTGATACCATCATCAGAATGTCATTAGCATAAAAAAGGGCTTTTGCTCAATTCTGGCTTTCTGAATGCCTTTAATTGAGAGACAATGGTGATTTGCAGTGGCGAGGGTTCCAATGCAACGATTAAGAGCAGAGGGCAAAGGTGTCTCTCTGTCCCCTTCCTCTGTGAATTGTGAAAGGCAGAGAGTTAAAGCCGTTGCAGGATACCATTGCTGTTGGGCTAAAGTACAACCACTTAAGTTTGGTGAGGAATATGTCTCTCAGTCCTACTTGGGCTAGTACTTGGAACAAGTATCCTGACTCCGCTCTATCGAATGGCTTTCTGCATAGAGAAATACACCTATCTTTTTGTCTCCGTCCTGCCACAGCTGCCATGGTATGTGCATGACTGACCATAACTATGATCTGAGAAGCGATGTGGAACAAAGCCAACCTGGACCTGATGTATTATAAGTCAATAGAGCTTTCCCCAAAGTGTTAGCTAGGACTTTGGCCAAAAGTTTGAGGTCTGCATTAAGTAGAGAAATCCGTCTATAACTCCCACAGAGTAACAGGTCCTTGCCCAGTCTCCAGATGAGAGAAAAGAGCACAGTATGCAAGTCTGGGAGAGGTTTTGTGTCAGGAGATATTCCAGCAAAAAGTGTCTGCAGAAGTGACACTATTTTACTTTCTCGCAGCTTTTTGACATGACAAAGTACAGCAATATAAGATGTTGTGAATTTGCTAGGGATCCTGCCCCCACGGCTCTGTGCGGCTT
Source organism: Triturus cristatus (assembly GCF_964204655.1). Taxonomy (NCBI): domain Eukaryota; kingdom Metazoa; phylum Chordata; class Amphibia; order Caudata; family Salamandridae; genus Triturus; species Triturus cristatus. The sequence continues at coordinate 1,072,161,785 of NC_140583.1, forward strand.
CTCATTGGCCTCAAAGACAGGGCTTTAAGTGGGCTGGGTCCTGCTGGTGCTCATCACCGGCAGTTCTTAAAATCAGGTGCTAAAACGGGTCCCTATCGGCTCTCCATTTTTACCCTCACCCTTAGGATGAAAACAAATCTCAACTCTCCAGTAGTACCACTGCTTAAAACAGTTGATGTAACTTCAAAGAGACTCGTTTTACTTCTTTCAGTCTCATTTCAGAACTGAAGCATTTTCAATATTGTATACAACAAAGCCATAGCCGTTGCTTATTTATTTTATGCAACTAACAACCATTGACAAAGCCAATAGTCCTGGCTTGTTGTAGTTATAATGTTACTTGATGTATCATTTTTCTGGATGCAATGACAGAAACGGCAAAATACCAGTCGTGCGGCACACTATGCGAAGCACAGATTTTTAGCTTAGGTGTTTTTAAGCCACGCCCTTAGTTACATCGGCCACGCCCCTTCAAGAGACCCCTCAGTTTTTTCATCCCACTAAAAGCCCTACTCAAAGATGCTCTTGCGTGGTCCTTGACAGCCACAGTTTAGAAGCTATACTGTGCCGCCTGAGGCACGCGCAGTATATCTGCTAAATAAAACGGATTTTGTGCCTGTGTGAGGGGATCAGAGTTGGACTGCGTCCCCCTCACCTCACATGTGCAGTCCAGACACCCAACTAGGGAGTGCTGTAGTTTTCAGCAGGATTGTTGCTCAGCCATTTGCCCCTCCTGTCATCAGGCGCCTGGAGACGAGACAGAGAGGGCTGCCCTTCAAACTGGCAGTGCCCATGAAAAGAGGAAAGCTGTCTTTTCATGAACACTTCTAAATTAAACTATGTGCAGTGCCAGGACAGACAAGGGGCAGAATGTGGGGCCTCACAGGAGGCGGGGCTGCCCATTGAAGCCCCTGATCACGAGTTGCCACTCCCTACCCCCAAGGCTGGCATAGCCCACCCTCTTATAAATGTAGGCCAGATTGTTTAGCAAGCTTCCCTTTCTTCCGTATTCTCCATTCTAAAGACGTCTGTGTTTGTTTGAAAGCATGTCTGATTGCTTTTTGAGTGTTTGCTTGAAGGAACAATCTTCCCACCGCCTATGCAGTGAGCTCAGAGGGGGGCTCCTAAACCCTCCCTTGGCGGTGTGCGGGCAGAACTTCTGAAGGTGTAAACATTGATGGAATTTCATTTCTGAAGGTAAAGGGATTGGAAATGCTGGACCCATAGACTCTCTCCAGGCTGTGCCGGCGGAATCAATTAGGGGCAGATGGAAGAGGTCGTATGTGTTTAGTTTTAAATTATAGAATTAAAAACAAGCATTTGCGGAGCCTGCTTGTCTCATCCTTTAAAAGCAACGCAGCCTTCCTCGTTAGCTAATGAGTTTTTTTTGCCGATGCCGTTCCGCATTGGCAAAAACAAAAAGGCTTGCTTTCTGATGTTGAAATGCATCTGGCAGAGAAAGAAAGAAAAACGGATGTGTATGCATTCACATGCGTCACCGAGCATGCATGCAGTTATGGCACGAGGCATCCACCATTTTGTTTTTGTATAAACTGCTGCTCAAATATAACATGGACTGATTAATAAACAAAATGAGTAAAAAGTGCTCAAAAGTGCATGTAAGAAAGGAGAGGGCAGGCAGCAAATTGCATCTGATGGAAATTCCCCCAAAAATGTAAAAAAACAAACTCAATAGGAGAGTGCAGGGAGCAGCTGAGTTGCGACATCAGGGGAGGGCAGAGAAGCAACAGAAAACGGGGGTTGGGGTGTTAAAAGTTAAACACAAATATTGGCAAAGTCAATACGTCTTGCCTTGTTCACTTATTGGCTTTGCCCAAGCTTTCTTCAGATGTTGTGCAGCATCTGCAAAGAAAACAAAAAAATGATAAAAAGGCGTGATGATGCAGGCTGGAATGCTTGATGTTGTACATAAGCACGTGCACCATCACGCATGAAACTACCTTCAGAAAGAACCTGGAACCATTTTTCTTTTTTTTCTATTTACTCATCCAAGATGGTGGTTGCCACAGATCGTTAAATAAAAAAAAAATAACATTTATCAACACAAAAGTGCGTTTTGGAATGCGCAGAGGCCCAAGACCAAAGGAAAACTGTGGGGCCCTTAACATTATGGTAACATTTAAAGTAAAGAACAGCAAGGAGTGCAATGGAGGAGCGGTTGAGGGGCAGGTGGTGGGGAGGCAATAGGAAATGAGTATTTAGGAGGGAAGCAACACACAAGAGAGAGCGAGTAAACACATGCACAACACTGTCATTGACTTTTATGGAGTGCTCAATAAAAAAAGAAAAACATCGGGCATATTAGCAAGGGCTGGCGATATAATTATCGCCGCTTTAGCATCCGTGTCTGGGCGAAAAGCGGCGATAATCATATCGCAATATCATCAAGGACACGCTAGCGCGTGTTTCCTTGATGTAGAGCCCGTTTTTTCACAGCCTCGCATCGCTAATGAGATGCAAAAGAGGCGTGGCTGTGAAAACAACACATGTTAATATCGTGAAGGCAGCTTCGCGATATTAACAAGGAGGTGCAGCGATAAAAAAAATTGTGCTACCTCAGCCTTAACTCAGGAATTTAACACCTGTTAAATTCCTGACTAAGGCATACTTTTAATGGGATATGGATTATGCTGATAGGACCACAGGGTCCTATCAACAATGTTATTGCTGTTTTCAATGGAACATCGCTGGAAAACCAGCGATGTTCCATTGAAAACACCGCTATCGCTGAAATATTATCGCCATAGCGCTATGCGTTGTAAATATAGCTTTATCATGGCGATAATAGTCAGCGATAGCTGGCGATAATTTTTCTATCGCTATGAACGGCCAGCAATAATTATCGCTGTCCGTTGATAATATGCCCCTTAGTTCCATGAATGTGAACAGTGGAAAGATAGGAGTAAGTCTGTCAAAAGGATTGTAGAGAGGTTATACTGCTGGCGAGAGACAAACTCAAGACAGGCCATTGAATACAAAGTAAGTACATGAGAGTGACAGTAAAGCCAACCAATGATAAGAAGTAGAGGGTTGTAGGCCCGCTGATTGTCTTGGGCCTGGTCTAACAGCAGTACTTAAACTGGGCTCCGCAGGGTCCATAATGCCGACTCAGGGGGTCCACAACTGCTTAGTAAAGTAAATAATTTTATCAGATTTATAAAGCATATACAAATAAAAAGCAAAATTGAAAATTGAAAATTCTAAAATGCTCTGTAGTGTGAAGAACTATAAAATTGGAGACTATGCGTTAGTTAATATCCTGTGCTTGGTTCGTGGGAGCACTGCAAGTTCATTAAACAGGATGGACGATTGGTAACCTCAAATAAAGCACTGGTAGGCGCTGAGAAAAAGAAAGCATGCATTAAGAGCAAAATGAAAGAACAATATCATAGAGTCTAGTATTTCGCTAAGTCTTTATAAATAAAACCACATATAGAAAAGTTTCAACCTTTATATCACAAGTAAAATTCTGAGTTTTTGAACTTTTTGTTTGTGAATTAAATAAAATGTCAGAATTTGTATATCTGCTCAATGTATATTTGTTTCTGAAAATCTGTGTTAAAATTGAAGAAATTGCTTAAGCAGTGGGGTCACCGATTTCGACTGTTGATTCGCTAGGATGCAGAAAAGACCAAAGGTTAAGAACTACTGGCCTACAAGAATTCTGTTTGTCGATGAGACCTAAAAAAAAACAGCAGTGAAGCAATAGAATCTTTGTGGGGAAGCAATAGGAAGAGCATAGGTATTGATTGTGAAGGAGAAAGTAGCACAAAGGGTAAAGTGGAAGAAAAGACATGTGCCTTCATTGGGTGCTAAAACCAACAAGCAATGGCAAAGCCAATAGGCCTTGCCTATGTGAAATTTTTGGACCTTGCTAATGTTTTTTAGCTATGTTGCAGATGGCTGAAAGTAATGTAAAAAACCCAGAATGACTCAGCCAGTGTTGTCTGCGTTATAGCAGTGTTTTTTTGTTTGTACTTTCAGTTATGTTGCACTGACGCTAGAGCTGCTGTATAAGATGGCTAAAAAACATTGGTAAGTTATTAGTATTTATATAGTGTGTACAGCGGCTGAAGTGCTAATGTTATAGAACAGAGAATGCACTAGTTGTGTTAGTTTGTCCAGATTCAGAAATATTTTCCAACCAAGAACTGTGTAAATGTGCCATATAACTGTTTTGAATGTAACATAAGTTATAGGTAGACAGAAAAGTCCAACAGCTTACAGCTTTTATTGCAGTGGTACTTTAGGCTATGTGTTACTTTGGGTGCAATGATTACAAAATAACAAAAAAAGCACGGCTAACTGGTTGTTTGGCAGTAATATATTGCAATAATCAGTGTTAAGTGGGTGTCCTAAACCTTTTGGCCCCTGTGCCACTGCACCTGCTGCACCATTCAAATTATGACCCTACTGCCTGCAAGGACAAATGAGAAAATCGTTTATATCCAGAAATATATCTGTTAAAAAAAGGCACAGTTGCAGGCAGAATACAACATTATCGTGTAGCTAAACGTATTGTATTGTATTGTAATTGCATTTATATAGCGCTTACTAACTCTGACGAGGCGTCAAAGCGCTTTTTCAGCGAGTAGCACGCTACTCCGGGACCCATAGAGGAATAGTGTTGAATTAGTATTATGAAACATGCAAGTACATTTTAAGTGGTGGATAGGTTAGTCAGTTATTTGGATTTGGAAGAATAGCAGAAGGATAGAAGAGGAAAAAAAGGTTTGTATTTATATAGGGCTTGTTACCCTTGATGGGGTGTTGAAGCACGTTACTCTAGAAACCCATAAAGTATTAGTGCGGAATTAGTATGGTGAAATATGAAAGCAATTTGAGTGGTGGCTATTAGTCAGTTATTTGGAGTGAGAAGGGTAGCGGAGGGATAAAAGGGAAGAAAGGTTTGCATTCAAGTACCACCTTTTACCCCTGATGGGTGTTGAAGCGCTTTTCTGGCGAGTAGGACGCTACTCCGGAACCCATAAAGGATTACTGTTGAATTAGTATGGCAAACATGAAAGTAATTTGAGCGGTGGATATGTTAGCCAGTTATTTGGATTGAGAAGGGTAGTGGAGGGGTAGAAAAGGGAAAAAGGTTTGCGTTTATATAGTGCTGGTAACCCTGATGGGGTGTTCAAACGCTTCATTGGCGAGTAGCACACTACTCTGGAAACCATAAAGGATTAGTGGTGAATTAGTATAGTGGAATATGGAAATTAAGAAGTGAACATGTTAGTCTGTTATTTTGATTGAAAAGTATAGTGGAGGAACAGAAGAGTGAGATATATATATATATATTTTTTTTGAGGTCATAGCAGTAGTAGGAGGCTTTTGGATGAGTTCAAAGGGGGTTTTGAGGGGAAGAGTCATAGGGGAAAGTTTATAAAGGTTTATTTTGGGGGATCGGTATAGTTAAAAGAGGTGTGAGATGATGCAAGGAGAGGTAGAGTAAGAGAGAGTCTAGAAAGTGTTATTTTGGGATCATAGTAGTGGTATGGGGTTTGGGATAAATGAGAGAGTGGATGTAGAGGATATATTGATAGATGTATAGGGTGAGAGATAGGGTAGTGCATTGGGAAGAGTAGTAGAAAGAAGTTTGAGATGAGTCAGAGATTGGGCCAAAGGATATATTAAGAGAAGTATAGGATAGTGCATTTGAAATAGATGGAAGGTGGCTGATGAGGAATTACTGCGGGCACACTGACTGGGGGGGGTGGGGGTAGAGGGGGCGGTGGGTGGGGGATGTAGGGTAGGAATGCAGTGGAACGGATTTCTCCTGATGTGTAGTTTGAGGGGGGATTCTTCGTCTGCTGGTCATATGTGTAATGTTGGTCTTCAGGACCCTGGGTGTGAAAAATTAATAAAATCTTTTACCCCCAAAAAAAAGGATAGTGCATTTGAAATGCTAAATTAGACGAAAGTCATAAATATATAGATCCATAAGTACATTTAAAGTATTTAGATGCATAAAGGAGGTAAGTATATATAGATTAAAGATATTAAAAGAGGTACAGGATGAGAAATAGGGTAGTGCATTGGATATGCTTTTTCAAGAGAAAAGTAACAAACACACAGATCCAAGTACATGGAAAGTACATAGATGCACAAAGGAAGTAAGTACATGTAGACCAAAGACGATTATTTATTTATTTATTTATTTTCAACAACATAATTATTCCTCATGTTTATACAAAGCAATACATAAAGATAGGTACATATCTATAGTGAAAATAAATGCTTATATACAGAGGAATATGCGGTAAATTTCTGTTTCTGTATGGTGCTTATGTGGGGAAGAGCCAACTCTTGAGTAGTTTTCTGAAGATACGGTGGTTGTCGGTGGATCTTATGTTGGGGGTAAAGAGTAAAGGTAAAGAGAAAAGCTTTCTTAAAAGTGCCTTTAAATTTATGCAACTCTCCAAAAGTGTTTGCCACAGATATCATAAATTAAGCATATGCTTTAAACTTTAAAGTGAAAACCAGGCATTTACAATGTGGCTGGCCCTTTCCTGTGAAAAGATCTTATCCTGTGCTTGACAGTGAATGGGCCATAAACAGTGTTAATTGCCCAATATCACCATATGTTAGGCTGTCGCTGAGACTGAAACGCGGTTTTGTACTTTATTTGTAAAATGGCAGTTTCACAAATTAAATGGAGTCACCAAAGGAGGGAAATTTAGCAAAAAAACCTGCCATTTTTTTGCAGCTGAAGAAAAAGATACATTTTGAGATGGCTATGTCTAAAATTCTAAAATAATTTTGTTTAAAGGGCACAAGCAGGCTCCATGGAGAAAGTATGCTGCATTCCTCTTTCCCATAAACACTCTCACTTTGAAGTCAGCTGAAAGCAAAATAAACACCAGGATCCTACGAAAACACAGCTTGTCATTTGACATTAGTCTTAGAATGCTCAGCAAATGTGACAAGATAAGATTTAAAGGTCTATTTGTTGCAGAAAATTAGTTTGTGGAAGAATACTGTAAACATGGCTTTAGCATGGGGAGGTATGAACTCAAGCTGCACAGCATAAAGCAAAGAAATCCAGCTAATGGATAGGTAGAAAAGGTGAGTTACAAACCACAAAGCCAATAGCAAGCAATGGGTGAAATGCATTCCCACGTCAACTTTCTGAAAGTCCCCAAGATGCCTTTCGCATAACCAGACAGCTGCACCAGGGCCAGGACTGGGATCGCAAATCGACCCTGGCAATTAGATCCGACCAGTCGGGGGGAGGGGCATGGGGGGGGGGCTGGCAGGAACACTGCTGCTGCGCTGTTACAAGGTGCCAGATTTGCAGCACTGCTGCAAAACTGGCCCCCAGTAAAAAACAAAACGGCCCCCACCGGTCTAAAACTGGCCCCCACCCTTCCGGCCCACCGGGGAAACGACCAGTGCCTGCTGCAGCCAGTATGGCCCTGAGCTGTGCTGTCTGGTAGGCATCGACCTAAAAAATAAGTTCCCTAAATGTGAGCAGAGGAAGGGATGCTAGTTAAATAAAAAAAATGGTAAAAAAGCTAAGCTCTAAGGAGGGACAACCACAAAAAGAGAAAAGAAAGCCATTAAATAAGGAGCAAGTAAATGAGATTAACAAGAAAGCTAACCAGTGATAAGCAATGAGCTGATCAAAGCCCAATGTCAGCCTTGGTATTGTCCATGGTAGGTTTTTCTTCAACAGACACCTGAAGATCTCCATAGGTGAGACTTAAAATAGGTGAGTGACCGCAGAGGTGTGTCATGAACACTATGTTATGAGTGTGTGGATGTCAAGGCCGATCTCTCCATCTTCCCTTATAAGTTGACTTAAGCCCCTGCACTGGATGAAGGGTGTTAAAGCAGACTCAGCTGAGCAGGGGGTGAGGACGGAGCTAGACACGTACACTCCTGCACACTATTATTTCGCAAACCTAGAGGCACAGTGTCTCTGAACAAGTTTAACCCCCTCCACTCAGTGCACCCTTGCACCCCCTCCACTCAGTGCACCCTTGCACCCCCTCCTCTCAGTGCAAGTGGAGGGGATGCTGTAACCAGGCCCTGGTGTACTGCAGACTACGCACAGGAGCTGAAGATAGAAACTCATACAGCCCGAAAGACTGGACAATAAGCCAAACTGGCAAAGAGGCTATGAAGCAGGATTCACCAACTAAGGGAAAGAGAACCAGAGCACCGAGGGGAGCTGAAAAAGGGAGAAACCAACAAAGGTGAAAGGTTGAACAAGCTGGCTGCAAACTATAGCGAAAATTGAAGAGTCATTACAACCAATGTTGTTAGACAAGGGACTTCTCTACAGGTGGGGCTGAAATACTTGAGGGCATATTATCAAGAACGGCGTTAAAATTATTGCCGCTTTAGCGGCAGGAAACTGCCGCTAAAGCGGCGATAATGGGCTTGATAATATTCCCTTGAGAATTCCAATAGAAGCCCATGTTCTGGTGTGAACCTGGGCTTCTATTGGAATTCTCAAGGGCATAATATCAAGCCCATTATAATTTTAATGCCCCTTGGTTTCCTACTATTGACCCAGAAGTGTGCCTGACAATGCTGGTTCTCTAGCTGCTGGAGCTATGCATGTGAGTCTAGGAAATGTAGTTTTTCGAGCTTGAGTGCGTACTTTCCACTGCCCTGTGTGCCATCCCTCCCATGTTCCCAGTCTTTTGTGCCCAACAGTGTCTTGTGACCTTATAAGACGTGCTCTCTACCCTGAGCAGCATTTGGAAGGTTCCCGTTGCCATGCAGTACACATTTTCTAGACCCTGATTTTTTGGGAAACTCACCAGCTTTTGAGCCATGGCATCCTCTCCGGTAATACTGAACTCTACAGTTCTGCATAACAAGCTTATGTTTAGTGAAGCCAGCACAATTCAAAAAAAAAAAAAAGTTGTTACATTTTGAAATTTAGGACTTTGCAACTTTGTCTACCACTATAACGTTTACCTTTTACTATACGGCCTCATTAGATGTCATACTGGGAGATTTACTAGGATTCCAAGTAGCCTTATTTGGCGGCTTGTCCCTCTTTGATTTCCATGCCTGGAACTGGCATGGCCCTTACCTGGTCAACCACAGAACAGGTTACTTCTCTGTCAGTGGCAGCTGGTACGGTATGAGGGTGGCAGCGCAGGGAAGAGTGGGGAGTGGCTCGGGAAAAAATCTTTTATTTACCTGATCGCCGCGTCTCTCACCCATCTCTCCCACGTTGTGTCTCCTCCGTGTATCTTCCAGGAAGCACCCAGGCTCCCCTGAGCCAATTACAACACTGCAATGCAGCGTTGTGATTGGTAAGCATCCGGGCTCCCATGAGCCAATCACAATGCTGCAATGCAGCGTTGTGATTGGTCTGAGCACCGTGGTTCAGTGCCCAGACGGGGACTGGGAGCCTCAGCATGTTCTCCACCCAGGCTGTAATGCAGCCTGGTGGAGAACATGCAAAGTGCGCATGACGGTTTGGCCAAGCCAAGACGGCCGGCCAAAGCGTCATGCGCACTTTAGAGTGCAGCAACCACTCCTCCTCCTGACGGCAGGGCAGCCAAGCCCGGCCCGACCTAACCTAACAAAACTAAATGATAATAAATTCAGTTATTATCATTTTCTTTTTTCTTTTACACTGCTCTGTGAGCAGTGAGGAGACGCTCCTCCGCCTTAGCGGAGGAGCCGTCACTCTCTCTGTAGAATTATTTTCCTACAGCAACATTATACTCACTTTTGGATATCTTCATAGGCCACCACCCCACACTTTTGCATTCGTGGCCCAAATGTATTAACTGATTTTTGATTTACATCCTTTCAAGTTTCTTTAACATTTTTTTTTTTTTTTTATAAGAGCACCTGTCTCTCACAGGCTGTTTTCTTTCATTTCTCTTAAGTTTAGAATTAGTGCTAGTAGGGTAGAATTATTTTATGAAGTTCATGAAGAGGTTGTTATGTTTAAACCAGCTCCTGGCAGAAACTGAAATTCAGTTCCCTGTCAGAGGCAGCAACCGGAGCAGCGGATCCCTAGGAGGCGAATCATTGTCTTAAGACGGGGTGCGCCCTTCAGGCCTGGAAAGATCATTTATATTTCGGACCCCTCAGCAGAAACACCGCTCTCCTCGGCTGGAGATAATGCATCTTTGTTCTTTTGATGAGAGCCCTATTTCAGAATGGATCGATTTTATTTTGATTTGATTCCTGCACGCGTTGAGCGCCAACATGCCCAAAGGAGGGCTGCAAGGCGCTGGCGTCGTGTGTGGGGAGATAAAAGGGGAACAGTCAACCATCAAAGATAGTGCAATTAGCCTGCGAGGGATATAGAAAGCAAAAACGCAGCCGCAGAATGAGCCGCTTAAAACAGTTTCACTAGAACCAATGATGCTGCAGTGTGTCTATTCAGAAACTTTCTCAAATATTGCTTTCCAAAGGCTGATGTAGTCCCAAAGAGGTTAATGCATTTTTGTAATTGTTTTTGTCTAGCACAGCCCTTCATAGAGGCTGCTTTAAAACAACTAGGGAGATAAAGAGAGGGATTTAGACAGTCTTTGATCATTATTTTTAGCCAGAAAAAAATCTAGAGTTTTTCCCTGCCTGTAATATGATAAATTCTGGAGTGAACCAAAGGCCGTTTCTGAATTTAAAGATTTGAATTTCTTGGAGGTGCGCATCTCGGTCTCTTGCTGCTTGGCGATATCTTGTCACTGCATACCGTCTGCGTCTGTCTGCACTGGCCTTCGTCGGCGCGGCGAAGCACGGTACCACCCTTAAGTTCACTGTCTCATGTCTGACATTATTTGCTGGACCTGGAATGTCCGTGGACTTCATGACAATCGAAAGGCTAGGCTCATACACTCACACTTGCAGCGTCACAGAGTGGACATGTGTCTCCTGCAGGAGACGCACCTAATGGACTGGTCCCTGTCTAGACTCCAAACGCGTTACTGGGGTGAATCTCACTCCTCGGTGTATTCCTCATACGCCAGGAGGGTTTCCATCTTAGTCCGTAGGGGCCTTCCCTGGTACACTGATCAGGCTCTTGCTGACCCAGACGGGAGATACGTAATTCTGCATGGCTCCTTATTCTCTACACCCGTGACTATTGCTGCGGTGTATGGCCCGAATGTGGATGATCCGGACTTTTTTAATCAAGTATGGCAACTTATTTCTTCTATGGGCCCAGCGGCGGTTGTCTGTGGGGGAGACTTTAATGTTACTCTTTCGGAGGCACTTGACAGCTCCGGCCAGCACACTTCCCACCCGCGCGCGACTGCATCCCTTAAGTCGATTCTCACTGACAATTCCCTCCATGATGCCTGGTGTCATGTCCGGCCTGTTGCCCGCGAGGGCACCTGTGTCACTGGCGCCAGGGGTTGATGGACGCGGATCGACTTTTGAATCGCCTCCCCGGATGTCCTCACTTGGCTTACTGATGTGACCCACATGGCACGCACTTTTTCTGACCATGCTCCGGTTCAGATCGGTCTTCGCCTCCCTCACTCCCCGCAGCGGGCATTCACATGGCGACTCCCCCCGAACGCGCTTCAGGACACTGTCTTCTGTGCCGAGATCCAAACTGCCATAACTAACTATTTCGAACTAAATGTGGGCTCCGTAGATTCAGCTTCCGTTCTCTGGGAAGGCTTTAAAACTGTTATAAGGGGCGAGTGCATCTCAAAACAAGCTGGGGTTCTTCGTTCCATCCGCGCTATTCTGGCGAAGTTGTAATCTGAGATTAAAAACCTGGATGCCACCCAGGCTGCATGTCCCGGGCCCGAGACTCTTGCGCTGCTACGTCAAAAGCACACAGAATTTTCTGCAGAAGCTGACAGAGAGCTCGCCTTCCTGGGCAGAGAGGGCCACGCTCGTCGCTTCGGAGAGGGGGACCGGCCTGGTAAGACTCTGGCTAATATCCTATGTCCGCCTCGCGCAGCATCTTATATTATGTGAAAAAAAAAAAGATTTTAATTTCTGAGTGATCCGATAAGGTGGAGTGAGTTCCACAGACTATGTTTGTTATGCATCAAACATTACTCTGTGGCCCTCCACCTGGCTCAGATATCCTCCATGGGGCCTGGGACGACTGAACCCCCATTATGGGTTAGCTTGGACCCTGATGGTGCACACTGTGGTACTGGCCTGGCCCTCCTCTATCAATGCGAGACTCCCTCAGTGTTGACCTCTTAACCCACCAGCCAAACGATGGTGAGAAATTGGAACCTGGCCCACAAACTCCTACAGTGCCACGCTCGGCTACTCTCCCATGCCCCTCTCTGGAACAATGTGGCTCTGAATATTAATGGCAAACCTGTTGCTGTGGGGCACGTGGCGCTCTGCTGGTATTGTCACAATAGATGGTCTTTTGTTGTGTTGAGATGAAAACTAATGAAACCCTGCAAGATGAATTTCAGCTGCTCCAGTCTCAACCGTGACGATATCTGCAGGTGCGCCACTGCTTGCGTAGCGTATTCGCAACCGGACCGTGGAACCTCCCTGACTCTCCCATTAAGCAATACCTAGACATCTGGGGCTCTTTCAAGGGCATTATGTCTTGCCTCTACCACCTTATCGCCCAGCGCTTACATTTACCTCCTGAACCTTCTACGTACTAAATGGCAATGACAGTGGCGGCTGTCATTTACCGAGGGCACTAGGGCGGGGGGCTGGAGAAAAAAAGAAGTGTACCTCGAGGCGCGACGCAACATCCTCCTGCACTTGCCGTCTCTTTTCAGCGAGAACCAGCCAAGTCCCCATACCAATCCTGGCACTGCCCTCACCAGCTTGAGAGCAGCGCTAGGATTGGTTGGAGCGGCCTCACTTGCCGCTCTTAAGAGCACTGGAGACCTAATCTTCCTCTAACCCAGCTGTCTAAGACAGCTAGGTTAGAGAACTTTAAAATGTGTATGTCTGGCTGGCCGTCGCAATACGTCCGGCCAAAGAGACATGCGCATTTTAAAGGGCACTGTCACAGCTCTCTGCTGCTGCCCATCGGCAGCACTGGCCCGCCCTGTCCTGTCCTGTCACTCAGTTCAGGGCGGGTCGGTTCCTGAAAAATAAAATGGTGATAAATAAACTTTATTATCATTTTATTTTTCAGCTCTGGCCTGTGGGGCGATGCTCCTCCACTCAAACGGAGGAGCCACCCCTGGGCAATGGTGACCCAAGTGGAGTACGAGGATTAGGAATTGTCAGAGCTGATCGGGGACTTCATAAGGGAGACACACGAATTCAGGAGGAAGTTCTGCCTTTTTAAAACAATCCAGGAGTTGGACTGGGTGGGCCTTCTGCATTACTCCCAATGCCTGCTTTGTGCTGCCCCTAATTGTGACAGTACTCACATCCTCTGTGATTGCCCGGGCATCCACCGACTGTGGTCACAAATCAGCTCCAAGCATAGTTGCTCCTTAGCTTTACCTCATGCTCTCCTCAGATGTTGGTCATGCTACACGGCGCAGGTGACTTGCCCAGCCTCATGGGTCATACTCGTAGATTGCCGACCAGTGCCCTAACCACGGGCAAGCTCTTCATCCTGCGCACTGGTGGTAACTGCGCATGCCCACTTGCAGAAAGTGGATGGCCAAACCTTTTAAAGTGGCTTCATATGAACGAGTCATACATTTGCCTCCAACACTATATGGAACTCTTCATGGCCATATGAGCTCCATTTCTGAGAACAGAGGCTGCCACACCCTATTGCTTAATGTGCACTGCATATTGTTTATTTTTCAATATCTCATTTCCCATGTGCTCTGGACATTACTGCCTGCTCCTGCAACCTATCATTTACCCCTTCAATGTCACTGACCTTCCTCCTAGAATCCCTGGTCCCTTCTTAGCCCCACTCAAAAAGGTCCTTCTACATCCCTGGACACCTTAATCATCTACGGTATGGGTTGATTTTCACCATCTCCTCCAGTTTCCATAGGTGCACCCTCCAATACTACAAAATTGCTATACTGAGATATCGATGAGGGATCTTTGATGGCTGCACCCGGGCCTTCAGTCCCACATCCGATGCATCGGGTATGCTGTGCTCTACTTTATAGTTGCCCATCATCATGGGCGAGTTTGACCTGTTCTGTTCTACTGCCTGGTCATCTCACTGTCATTGTGTGTAAGCCCACTTGGTCCGAAAGTATCGCCCACTGATGTTCATAAACATGTAACAGTTAATCTTGAATAACTGATTTGATGTTTTAAAATCAATAACACCAAAAAAGGGTAGAGTGAGTTCCAACGTAAGGAAACCTGTCCGTTGGGTTTTCTTAAAACGTTTGTTTTTTATCAGGTGGATGGAGAGTCGGGGTTGAAAGGCTGATGTTAGATGTCAAGTGGGTATGCAGAGGGTCAATAAATTGGTTATGTAAGATGTCTTCCAACCATGGAGGTGGTATCCAATGGATTCACTTTGATCTCTCTTACATCTCTCTTGGTATGATCTACGCACTTGAGACCTAAGAGGTGGCGGCTGGCTTCATTTGGCATTCTTTAAGTTTGCTCATTGTATTCTCTGTAAACCCTTCATGGGTAGCATTGCAGTAGGCAAGTCAAGCAGTGATGGCTGCTAAGGCAAGAAGAATCAGTTGAGGAGGAGTCGCAAAGGAAATGCACCAGAGAATACACCAAGGTAGTTCAAGGACTTTAGTCCTCTATGTGATCAATGAGAGATTAGAGGCCAAGTTGATTCTAACGGTATGAACTTTGAGAGGAGGGATCAGTGGTGGCCCTCGGAGGGACGACGATCAAATAGAAATGTGACTGGGCTTCCAGAAGCAGAAGCAGGACTTCTAACTTGCAATTGTTCTGACTCAGTCAAGACCGATGCATTTAGCAATGATTTTGGTGGGTCAGTGCATTCATCGCATGCTTTCGGGTGGACTTGAGCAGTGTTGCTGCACAGATGGGTACGCAAACTAAAATGATCAGCGATAATTACCAATAGAATCATATAGGTATTTAAAAAAGTCAGGGAAACTGCTCATGCTAGTAGAGCCCACAGGTCCTGCTGGTTTTTTACCTGCTGAGACTGGACGTACATATGGCCATGTCTGAACTGGGGTGGCGTGGTGAGCAAAATAACGATGGATTAAACCCTGATCTGTGACTGGGGGTGAATGTTTTGCCAATGTGCAACATTCCGTCCATCATCTTGTGTGTTGAGACTGGACGTACAGCAGAGGTGACAAAGGGTGTAGTGATTCAGTCAGTGAGGTGGAACGGCCCCATACTCTCCATGCTACTTACGAATGTTGAAGGCAGTCACCAGGAAAAACAGGGCTCGAGTCGGGGTACCACGCGGGTGGACGGCGTCCCCCCACTTATTTTACCGGGAGCTCGATAACTGGAGCAAATGGAGCCACACATTCACTCTTTGGCCTCTCTGGGGCGAGATCGGAGCTCATTCAAAATGCTGCTCACGCGCTGGCTTCTCTGATGCAATCGCATCTAAGGGGTGAGCGAGGGGAGGCAATGAGTCTGATGGTGCACGCCACCTTTCATGACGTCATTTCCTGTCGTGACATCAGCGTCCACCCACTTCTTTTTTTAGGACTTGTTCCCTGAGGAAAAATATTTTCTAATGGAGGAAAAAAGTTGGGCGTGCAAAGTTCTCTAGATACACAGTTTGCAACCCTGCGATTTTTGAAATCTAGGGTAGCTCTTCATGATTTAAATAAATATTTTATGGAAATGAAAGTAACTAGTGCTATTCGGAAAGAAGGACGAGCGGGCAGCGGAAATACAGTTTACCTTGTGTTTTTCTGTGACCACTTTTTTGTGTTCGCGAATTCTATTTCTATAAATGGGTTTTGCAAACATTTAAACTGAAAATCTAATTTAGCTGATATTTATCCTCAGAATTTAAACTTGGCAACTTTCCCCAAAGTCTGAAAAGCTTTAAAAAAATCTGTTTCAAAGCTTGTGAAATATTCTCTCTACAAGTTTCCACATTTGCACTTTGCTGCCTGATGTTTCCTGTTTCTCCACTTCAGTTCTCGCCCTCTGTTACTCCTGCGGTCCATTCATCTTCCCAGCCCGTGGAACACATTTATGATTATGAATCGTTTGTGCAAATCATTAACGACTGCAAACCAGCTGCTACCATAAAAAAACGACCAAAATGATAAGCCAGCATTTGGCTGGGTACAAAGTGCAAACGCTGCAGCTATTTTGAATTATAGCAAAGATAAGGCGCGTTGTAGTAAAAACCAAAGTAAACTTGAGTGTAGGATGTGTCTACAAGGGACCTAAGCTTGTAGTCTTATTGCCAGGTGTCATAGCTTTTACAACACATATTAGACAAAAGACCAATGGTTCTGTCGGGATGTATGCAATTTCTTAGAACATTGTTTGTAAATTCAAAAGTAAATTACTTTTTTAGAAGAGCATAGGACAAGGGGTCCCACAAGAAATTACTTCACACACAGAGAAAAACACACGCAATAGAATATGACAATCAATAGTGTATTCTGTGTACTTTTTATATCACTTATTCATTACATGTCAGTTCAGTTCAATTTACGTTTATTTAGACCATTGGTCCTCAAACCTTACATATATAATTAAAATACATCTAAAATTGCATAACCTTAAATACACTAAACACATCTTAAAACGCATACAATTAATACACCCTCCATTAATTAATTACATGTCACTTTGTTCAACATAGTCACTCAATGTTTTTCTGACACAATTGAATGTGCAACTGTGACAGCCTTGAGTATTTAATACTTATTCAGCATATACTGTTGATTGTCATATTCTATTGTGTGTGTTTTTCTCTGGGTGTGAAGTCATTTCTTGTGGGACCCATTGTCCTAAGCTCTTCTAAAAAGTAATTTACCTTTGAATTTGCAAACAATGTTCTAAGCAATTGCATACGTCCCGGCAGAACCATTTGTCTTTTGTCTAACATTAATACCCAGGTTCTGAGGGACACCGGGT
This sequence comes from Triturus cristatus, assembly GCF_964204655.1. Classification (NCBI taxonomy): domain Eukaryota; kingdom Metazoa; phylum Chordata; class Amphibia; order Caudata; family Salamandridae; genus Triturus; species Triturus cristatus. The sequence goes on from NC_140583.1 coordinate 1,072,178,720, forward strand.
CGCCCCATTATTATTAATATTTTACAACACATAGGCAGGGATTGTCTCGACCTATAGTCTTGCGAGACTGGAGCAGCAGTACTGCTTGGACAGTATTGTTGATTCTGCTATCACTGACTCCACTGGAGGAAATCCCAGCTTCCCAATAGCAAGTGATTTCTGCTGCTTCCACTTGCAGAATATAGGGCCCCATCTACAAGAAACTGAAGCAACTCTGCGTTAAAACAGCAATGCGTCAGTTCTCTTGAGCCTGCGGGAGAAACCTTTGCACCATCATGGATGCACTGTATTTACAATATGGCGCACCATAGCGCAGGTTTTTTTGCGCATTGTTGGAGTTGGCGTGAAAAGCGACGCGGCCCCAGCAATGCAGAGGCGATGCAACAGTTTTCAGTGACGCATGGTCTACTGTATGGGGACCAATATAATAGAGCATGAAAAGGTGGAAAACGCACCTTGCCCTCTATTGCATGTGTCCTGTATGTCACGCATACAAGTGGGCAGAGTGTACTTATGTGTACCACTATGCCCACTTTTATGCTTGACATAAGACAGTGATGCCGCAAAATGTGACATTTACTGTCTTACCTACCTTATCCGCTTACCTGTTGGGGGACGTCATTTCCATTGTAGGAACTCACTTCAGCTGGTCAACTTCCACTGCAACAGCCAATGCGTCATTACCCCCAGGTCCCTTATGTCCTCGTCCCATTCATAACAAAGTGGAGATAACCATCTCCCGACAGAAAAAAACAAGAGGAATGCTGGGACACTAATACTGCCCCTCCCACCGGGAGTACATAAGCAGTACTTACCCAGCATACCGCCTGTACAACCAAGCCCAGACAGGAAGGCCGGCTCCGGGAGGGAGGGAGGGGCGTATGAATGGGACGAGGACAACGGGACCCGGAGTAATGAAGATTACCGGTAAGTAATAAAGCATTACCCCCAGGTCCCTTATGTCCTCGTCCCATTCATAACAAAGTGTAGAATACCAAAGCAGAAACCCGGCCTTCCGCACCCACAAGCACACCCAGGAAACCACAACAAAAGCAGCAACCCAAGGGAGCACCGAGAAGGAGGGCAAGGGGGAACGCAGGAAGCAACCGGCCCACAACCCAGAACAGGACAGCAGGGACCAAACAAGGACCAGAGACAACCAAGAAAACAGCAGAAGGCCATGGCCACAACAAGGAGGCCCCAACCAGAGAAACCGGAGACAGGGCAACCAGGACCAAGACCCAAAGGGCACGGCCAAGGAACCCACCGGACAAAACAGCCCAGCCCAGAACCACAAGGAGGGCCCACAGGACCCGGCAGTTTTTTTTTTTTTTAGCAGCCCCGACAGGACGCTCCCCGAGAGGAGCCGCGCGTGCAGAGCGCCCACACACCGGAACCACAGCCCCCAAACTAACGCGCACGTGACCAGGGCAGCAGACGCCGGGAGCAGCGCGGGGCACGGAGACCGCAGCAGGCCACCCGCGAGGCAGAACGCGCAGAATCGCGCACCTGGCGCGCTGGCGAAAAACATCCGGAGCGGGGGCCAACAGCTCAACCAGGCCCCCACCGCCACCGGGAACAGAGGAACAGGCAGCCACCCTGCGGGAGAAAGGAAGGAAACGAACGCGCCACTTCAGCGCTCGGAACCCCACACCAAACAATACAAAAATCCGGCAACCGGGACTCACCCGGAGGGGGGGGGGGGCAGCCCCAGGAACAAGGCCACTACCCCAACAGCCAGGACACCAGGAGACCGGCAGGAACACAGCAAGCGCAGCACATCCCCCCGGCCAGGCTCGGGAAGATGAGCATGCGACCCGGAAGTAACCCGGGAGACCAAGCCCCAGCCGCAAAGGACCGGGAGGTCAAGCAGGATACCGGCTCCAACAGGTACAGACTCCCAGCAAGCCCAGCAGGCCAGGAGAAAGCCCACGGAAAACCCCACGCCCGCACAGCCAGGCAGCCGGGCGAGGGGAGAAGAGAAGCACCGCCACTCCAGCCCAGCAGGAGCAGCACCAGCACACCATCATCCTGTCGACAGACAGAAAAAAAGAACAGGCGGGATGCTGGGTAAGTACTGCTTATGTACTCCCGGTGGGAGGGGCAGTATTAGTGTCCCAGCATTCCTCTTGTTGTTTTCTGTCGGGAGATGGTTATCTCCACTTTGTTATGAATGGGACGAGGACAACGGGACCCGGAGTAATGAAGATTACCGGTAAGTAATAAAGCATTCCTACGCATGAGTTTGGTAAGCATAGGGATTTTTACGCATTGGCAGCGCAGCAGCAGGCTGCATGAAAAAAAAGTGATAAATACCATCTCGGCAGTTTTACGGTCGGCGTTTCCGACGGAAAGCCTACCTAGCAGAAATGAAAATCCTAAGTGGCGCAGGTGAAAACCGATGCAGCATGTAAATATTGAGCAGATGCAGCGCTGCCGTTGCGTCAAAAAAAGGGACACAATGGTGGTGCAAGGCGACGTAAGGGGCTTGTAAATAAGCCCCATAGGGTTTTCTACAACCGACTACACATATTCATCTGGAAAAATATAAGACGAGTTTTGCTGGTTCAGTATCACGTGAGATCCTAATGTACACTGTTTATAGGCGCTAGAAACACAATTTGCAGACTTAGGCATGGCCCAGCAATTATTAGGCCTGGGCAAAATTTAAATTTCACTTATGTAATGAGTGTACATTTTGGAATGTTGCGTTGTTCGTATTATGCAGTATTCCTGAAATTGTGCCTTTTAACTTAATTATGTCGCCAGTTGAGGCAAATTTATAGCATGGCAGAGGGGAAATAAGGAGGGCAACCACAGTGTGAGCAGCTGTTGTTTGCTGGAACTTGTGTTTTTTGCGCTTTTTTTTTAAAGCGTAAACCTCATCCTCAAAATTACAAGGATCCATTTCAAGCTAAAATAGAGGGCTAAATGATGGATTTGCATTTTGCATAATTACTCAAATGTGTATGTTGTTTTCGTCAAATTTCATATAATTACTTGAGAACAAATTGTGCAAATTCCACACACTCCTAGTTAGTCGGTTGCATAACCCACAACTTTGAAAGAGGGTTTTGGAAGGATTTTTAGAGCGAAAATTACATTTATTTAATTGTAAGAGATCCAGGGAACTTATGTTGCTGTCATAGATGATGAGTTCATGGGGAATATAGCCTGTCACGGCTGAGGGTCTTTGTGGTCAGCACATATGAACTTCAGTGCCTTTTCGACTGTTTATAGGGTGGTTGTTGTTTTCAAGCGGAGTGGGTGAGCATTGCTGTAATGTAGGAGATACTCAGAATGTAAGTTAGTAGTGTGAATGGCAATAGTGTTGCGGAGGTGAGTGTAGAATGCAGTGCTTAATTTGTAAAATAAGAAATGCCGGGGCGCTGGCCAGGTGGCTACTGAAACTTGCCCCACCCATTGCCCCATCATCGCTGCCAATGAGGGTACCAAAACAACTAATAACCATCTCACAGGAATGGTTGGGAGGCAGGCATTCGTATTTTTTTTTAGGTCTATTGTATTCATAAACTACCGTTGTTCTGCTCTTCTCTAATTTAAATGAGCAGCTCCACCATGTGGCAGACTGTCATAAGTGTGGTGATGACAAGTAAGTGCCGGTGCCGAGCACTGGAAACCATCGGCTCAAATTAAGTTCTGGCAGGGAGAAGGTGCAGACGAAAATGTCAGTCAGGTTTGGGGTATTAGATTGCGACCGGCTTTAAAGGCAATTATGAGGAGTTAAAAGATGGCTTTTTACATGGGGAGCCGTCTCCTCCTAGTGGAGGTATGGTGGTCTGGGGCAGGGTGTTGAAGGCACACACTTCAATGCTACAGCGAATTGTTGGGTAACATATGGGACTTGGCAAGAAGATGGATGTTCTAATACATGAATTTATACAAGAACCTGTGCTTGTGTTTCTGTTCTTGCTGAGTGGTGGGGAGGAGGTCACGTGTATCTTTTTTAAATCTGCAAGAGGTGGACGTAGATGACTGTGGTAAGGAGAAGATGCTGGAATGTTCTACAAAGCATTTTATTAAATGATGAAACATCCATATTTTAATCTTTGTGGGAACTGGTTTGGAGTTGTTGAAGCGTAATCAGGGAATAACGCCACCAGCCCAGCCATATGTTTACATTTGAAAGAAAATGCCTTCGTTCGAAACATAGTTAAATACCATTAAAAAAAAACTAATAAACATGGGCCAACCCCCCCGCGCAGTTTAATACTGGCTTTGCGCAATATCCAGGCCCTGCATATTGACTGAATAGTCCTGTGCCTATTGACTTTGTTGGAAGGTTTTCATAGACAACAAGGCTTTACCTTCTGGCTTTGTGAAGGTCTGTGTGGCACCTAGTTAAATGAAAGCATTTTTTTTCTGGGGACAGGCTACTCCTGGATTGTGAGGAGGCAATAGCTGCCCAGTGTGGTAATGTTGGGTTCCCTGGCTTCACTCCTATTTTTAGGTCTCGCCTGACCCAGCGCATGCGCTGGTCTGGCGAGACTTTTTGTGAGGGCTCAAAAAAGTGCTACCATGGCCAGCCTAGAACTACAGTACATGTGCGCGGGCGCGCACGCCGCGATTGATCGCGATCACTTTTGCGGCCGCACGGCCGCGTTGAGGTTCTCCATGAGCCAATGCTTGTTTTTTTCTGTTTATTACTTCTATGTAGTAATGGTTGCACCCATGCTTTTGCTTAAACATCTTAGGCTAAAGCCGGGTGCTGAGATTGCTTCAAAACTAAATAAATAGACAATTCTTTACTTTTGAAGCAATCTCGACACCCGACTTTAGCTTAAGATGTTTAAGCTAAAGCTCTGGTGCCGCCATTACTACAGAGCAGTAATAAACAGAAACAAGCATTGGCATAGTCAATAGGTTTCGCTTTCGGGACCTTATAAGTATGTAGTTATGCAACTGTTGCATGGCTAAACACTTATAAGGTCCCAAAAGCGAGACCTATTGAATATGCCAATGCTTGTTTACTTTATATCAGCTGCCCTCTTAGAGAAGGGTGTGTTGTTGCTTGCAGCCGACTGCTGTCTTTTTCTATCTTGTGGCCCTCGCTTCTTTCATAACATGGAAGCAGTGCCTAATTTAGCCGGTGGTTTCAGGTGCTAAACACCGGCACTTAATCATCAACACCAGCGCTTTTTCACTAGCACCAGTTAAGGACACATTAATTCATGGGGCGATTAAGTGATTTGTCCAGAATCACAGGATGTTGAGCCCACCCTAGGACTCAAACGTGGTTCCCCAGCTCTGAAGTTGACAGCTTTGGCCATAACACCATATTCTCTCCCCACTTTCATGGTTAGTAGTTGGTTCTGTTTTAGGCGGCGCTAACAGGAGAAATGGGCTGGTGCAAGCTCCCTCCTTACGAGAGCCCTGGCACTTATATAGGGGCATATTATCAAGCACGGCGTTAAAATTATCGCTGCTTTAGCGGCAGAAAACTGCCGCTAAAGCGGCGATAATGGGCTTGATAACATGCCGCAGAGAATTCCAATAGAAGCCCGTGTTGACACCAGAAACTGGGCTTCCATGGGAATTCTCAAGGGCATATTATCAAGCCCATTATTGCTGCTTTAGCTGCAGTTTTCTGCCGCTAAAGCGGCGATAATTTTAATGCCGTTTCTTGATAATATGCCCCATATTTGTGTACAAACTAACCACTGCATGCAAGAGTTCAGAGCATGCTTCGGGGTCGACAGGGGAGTCCTGGCCAGGGCAGGGAGGCTTCTCCTGACTGTGTGGAACCGTAGGGCAGGATCCTATGCAAATCTCAGCTTCCCCTACCTGCTCGGCACTTTGTCACTGCAGCCTCCAACTCGTCCTCAGTCCAACACAAATCTCCCACCCAAATACATTGAAGAAGCCACCCTTGGCCTAGTAGGAGAATCTTTGTAACAAGAAAGGGTGGAGTGAGAGTCTAGGCTGGGGAATAGTGATATTTCCATTACCGTCACAATGGAACCCCAGGTCCGACAAAAAGTGGGGAACCATTCTGTTTTTATAACAAGCACATTACACGAGCCACTCAGTGGGGTTAAGCTTTTATTCATTTAATTATATTTATTTATAAAGTTTTATATAGCGCAAACATGACCCACGGGGGTATCAGAGCGCTTTACAGTACACTGTATCACACATTATACATACAATCGGAAATCGCATACAATACAAAAGAGGTAGACATTGGTGTTTGGATATAATCGGTGGCAAATAGTCATCAGAGAGTTTAATTTTTAGGATGTTAATTTGTTCAGTAATCACTATTTTCACAATGAAGATTTTCTTAATTTGGTGCACAGATGGGTCTTTACATGAAAAAAAACACACAAAAAGTGGTTGACCTTTTCTTCTCTGGGGCCACTCATGGTGTTGCTGGTGAATTTGGGTTGCTACAAACAAACTTTAACAAGAGTGAGATCTAAAATTAAATATTTATGTAACCGCAAGATGGCTTCCGATGTGGTTTGTGATATTTCAGAACTTTAAACCTCACTGACATCCCCAAAAACACTCACAGGACAGGGAAAGGACCTAGAAAGCCCAAGGGTAGGGTGACCAGATCTTGAGAACCAAAAACTGGGACATTCTGCAAAAATAGAAGAAGGACTCCAATTTTCTGTCACAGGAGTGGGGCAGAATGACAGCCCTTAGGAGCACAGAAGAGGCACTCAGAAAATAAATAAAATTTAATTTCTAAAAACCTGCTTCATACCTTTTAAGTAAATTGCTTACTTATAACAGCTGAACACGAGCACCCCTTTAGAACACACAAAAAGTCCCTCTCTCTGGTTTCAGTCGACACCCTTTGCCGAAATCTGCCAGGACAGCCGGTGGAAACCTGGGAAATCCAGGACACCTGGTCACCCTACTCAAGGGTCAATTGTGGGCGACCAGGGGTGCACACTGGGAGTTTCAGGGATGTAAGGGCCCAACAAAGTTAGCTGTAGAGTTGATACTGTCCCAGGCCTCACATTGATGATACTTGATGAGTTCCTCTCTGTTTTTGGTTACGTCTGGTTTTGGGGTGCTAGTGTATTCACCCAGGCTGTCCAGGCTTCAGTATCTGACCCGCAAAATCAGCAAGAAGAGTGGCTGGAGTTGGGAGAGTCCTGATTGGATTTGAAGCAGAGGCTTAAAGAAGAGAGAGACATACCCAGCCAACCAGAACACAAATCTGTCTTCAGTAGCACATTGGGGGGGGGGGGGGAAACAGGAAGATCCTGGGTTTAATTTGCACTTCAGAAAGATGTCAATCACTCCCATCTTCCAGCCACTGTAGCCTGTAGAATGTTCCAGGACCTTCTCTCTTCAACAAAGAAACCAATTATTTATTAGCCATCAACCCATTGGAATTCCAAAATTGAGTCATGTCCCATACAGAAAATCAGAACTCAAACTCTCCATTCTCACCCTACCTCATACATGCAGCTTGAACTTACACTCTACACCCGTGATCCACATGGATGGAATGATGTATTCAGTTGAGAGGGAATATGTACAGCTTTTAGCAGGAAATGCCAGTAAGCATTGGGCCTGGGTGAAACTCATAAAGCTCACATGAAATTCGCAATATGAATATTCCCAACTTTTTTGGAAATTTCGTATTACACAATTTTGAATAATTTGTGTTTGACTGTGGGGCACTGGTTTGCCCAGATAAAGACTTGCAAAATGCATTTTATGCTTAAACCAGCCTGCTGTCGGTATGTAGCAGACTTTTTTTGTTTACTTGAGGTATGCCCACTATACATTAAAATCATTAATTTGGAATAATTTCATAGAATTTTCACAAAATCCTATGACAGTTTATGGAAAAAGTTACAATTTTTGCCTCTTATTAGAAATCTCTTCATTGAAGGTAACACACAAAGAGTATGACAAGTACACACACTGCATATCATTTTCAGTTTAATAAAATTACCTGAAAAGTAAGTCAATATTACACCTAATATCATGAAATTGGAAGGATAGAAAATCGCTAAGAAAAGCTCATGTGACATAAGCAGGGCAGTCAATTTGAGTAGGGAATTACGCTAAAGTGTATCCTCCTAGCGGTGGCTACTGACTTCTGCCTTTGTCGGTTAGTGTCCCTGTTTTTTGGGCTGCCTGTCCCTGTTATCTTCTATTTCATCAGCTCTTTTTAATTCCCTACGTCTTGTTAGTTAAGTTTCTTGATTTTACCTTTTTTTTGGTGACCTGGCAAGAAGAGACCAGCACGTGGCCCATCGCCAGGGTTGGATTTGGATTCAAAATAGGCCTAGGCACCCAAAAAAAAGTGTCCCAAATTTGCGAATTGCGCCGTTTTGCAAAACACTGCTTCAGTGTGTTAAGTATTATGAAAAGAAGGAGGGGGGTCTCTAAAAGAGGCATGTTTTTTTAACTTCATTGAGATTTTTTAAAATGCAAACACTGCCAGGACTCTGTGCACAGATCACTTCATAATGGTGAACCACACCTAAATATAAGTGAGGCCACTTCTGATCAGACCCCTGGCCCCTGGTCAATGTGCATACATTAATGGGCCGGCCCGGCGAGATACTGGGAATGACACCTCTGCCCCATTGGTAAAAGGGAGGTAATAGAGGCGCAACGGCCTTCGTTAAGGCTGCTCAGGCCCGCACTGGCCGCTGGCAGCATCTGAACAGCACAGACGCAGCCCAAATCGGCCTCCCTGCTGCTCAGAAAAGCGACCCACAGCTGCAACTGAGATACTGACCCATTGCCCGAGTGCCCATTTTACCAATCCAACCCTGCCCTTAGCAGTCGTGCTGTCAAGCTGAGTAACATTCTTTTCTGAAGAGGAGGTGGCTGCACTAATTTAACTTTTTATGAGCAGAAACACTTCTGCCTCATGTTGGTGGCGGGCGACTCTCTTTGAGAGTGAAGAGTCAGCGGGTGGCCGCGTTCAGTTCCGCAAGGTGACAGAGCTACTACCTGCCTCAGACTCCAGCGCTATTTCGCTATTTTAAATTCCCCGTTTTAATATTTGTTTTGCTTATAATTTCTTCTTCCCTGATTTTATCTGAATCGCGGCCCTCTTACCCGCATTATAAATTGTTTCAGCACCGCTGTTTGGCGGGTCCTGTCCTTGGGGGAAGCGTGGGTGATCTGTGGACGCCATCTTGGCTTGGGGAACTGCTGGGTCATTGTTGGGCGCCATATTGGGGGAGTAGGCGGGCAGTCTAGGCGCGGACGGTGCATTTAAGCCGGGCAGTTGCACGCGTCAGCTGGACAAGGTGACAGAGCTACTACCTGCCTCAGACTCCAGCGCTATTTCGCTATTTTAAATTCCCCGTTTTAATATTTGTTTTGCTTATAATTTCTTCTTCCCTGATTTTATCTGAATCGCGGCCCTCTTACCCGCATTATAAATTGTTTCAGCACCGCTGTTTGGCGGGTCCTGTCCTTGGGGGAAGCGTGGGTGATCTGTGGACGCCATCTTGGCTTGGGGAACTGCTGGGTCATTGTTGGGCGCCATATTGGGGGAGTAGGCGGTCAGTCTAGTCGCGGACGGTGCATTTAAGCCGGGCAGTTGCACGCGTCAGCTGGACAAGGTGACAGAGCTACCACCTGCCTCAGACTCCAGCGCTATTTCGCTATTTTAAATTCCCCGTTTTAATATTTGTTTTGCTTATAATTTCTTCTTCCCTGATTTTATCTGAATCGCGGCCCTCTTACCCGCATTATAAATTGTTTCAGCACCGCTGTTTGGCGGGTCCTGTCCTTGGGGGAAGCGTGGGTGATCTGTGGACGCCATCTTGGCTTGGGGAACTGCTGGGTCATTGTTGGGTGCCATATTGGGGGAGTAGGCGGGCAGTCTAGGCACGGACGGTGCATTTAACCCAGCCATTTGCACGCGCAGCGGTGACGCGCAGTGGTGGGCGCCCTCCCTGCGCCGGAGTCGCGCCAGAGTCCTGCCCGTCTGCGCTCGTCCGCGCTTCGGCAGGGCTAGGGCAGGCCACGTAGGAGGTTGATCATGCTTGCGGCGAGTTATCTATGCAGTTTCAGGAACAGGGTGAGTGGATGTGTGCATGGAGCTCTTGACCCTCTTTCCGGCCCTGTGCAGTGTGCTGGGTGCAGGTTTGAGCTCCCATTGTCCATGCCTATTAGGGCTTTACAGCCCCCATCAAGTGTTATCAACACTGTAAACTGTCCTCCTGTCTCTCACAGGCAAACCACTTTTAAAATATTTCACCTAAATGTGAGGTCGTTAGTCTGTCACTATCTAGATGCTTTTACTTTACTTACTGATGAAAGACCGGATATATTTTTTTTAACGGAAACTTGGTTACATGACAATGCTACGGCGGCGATAAATCTTGCCTTGCCTACGGACTATACTATGTATACTTTACACCGTAATTCGAGAGGTGGAGGGATTGCGGTCGTGGTAAGGACATGTTATCCCTGCGTATGGAATGCTGTAAGTATAGCGGGTTGTGAAAGTGCTCACTTCGCTATCTCGATGACCTCTCAATTCACCTTTTCTGGTCTGGTTATTTACAGACCCCCTGGTCCTGACGATGCCTTTCGGACAGCTCTTCCAGAGGTGGTCTCCTCTTTAGCCCTTAGATCAGCAAATTTTAGCATAATAGGTGATCTTAATCTCCATATGGATGCTCCTCAATCCTCTGCGGTGTGCAGTTTTCTCACAGATCTTGAGGCATTACGACTACATCAGCTAATTTGCGGTCAAACTCATGTAGGGGGTCATACCCTTCTTGACGAATCTGGATAATGCAAAAGCACTGCCACCTAAGCCGATAATCTGGACAGATCACTATCTGATTGATATCCGGTTTACTTCGACCGTTCCTCCTTTCAGAAGTACCACACCTGTCGTTTTTAAACGACCTTGGAGGAATTTGAATCTGGAGGATTTTCATCAGCTTTTACTACAACACCCACCAGAACATCCTACTGATGTTACCTCCGGGTATGATTACTTTTGCAAATGGTTGACCCAGGCCTTAGACATCTTAATACCAGCAGGCTGGAGTAAGACCAGGCCTGGCCACTCTAGCCCATGGTACGATGAATCCCTTAGGCTCCTCAAGGTCGCCTGTAAAAGGGCAGAAAGAGCCTGGCGCAAGGCATATGACCCTATCCTTAAACAGGGTTATCAGGCCAGCATTAAGCTATATCATCGAGCTATTTGCAAAGCACGGGCCTCTTTCTACTCCTCAGAATTCAAGAACTGTGCTAACCCAACCAAATTAATCTTTATGGTTCTCAAAGATATAACCAATAGGAAAACTGTTGTGTTGGGGAATGGCTCTCAGGCTCATTGTGAAGAACTAGCGTCTTTTTTTGTGGAAAAAGTGGATGCGATTTACAGATCCTTTCCCTCCTCTACCACATCCATTAACAATGTAGAATCTATGTATATTGTCTCTAGTCCATTGTTAGTGCTTCCTGTGCCATCTCAGGAAGAATTTGATTCCCTAGTGGTGAAGGTCAAATCGGGTTCTCCGATGGACCCTCTGAGACCTGCACAATTTAGGGAATCCGCTGAGATCTGTCTTCCGTTTCTTCACAATCTCATCAGGTTATCTCTTAGTTCTGGGACGGTACCTATAAAATGGAAGCAAGCCATTGTTATGCCGATATTGAAAAAGTCTACTTTAGACCCAACAAAACCAGAACATTACCGGCCCATCTCTTTGCTTCCATGGGTCTCTAAGATTGCTGAGGCTCATGTTAATAATATTCTATCTGGTCATCTTTTAAACACAGGTATCCTTCATCCCTTCCAGAATGGCTTCAGAGCAGGCCATAGCACTGAGACAGCTTTGATGGCTATGCTTGAGCATCTACGAAGACTGTTAGACTCTGGACAGACGGCGGCACTGATCCTTTTGGATCTTAGTGCCGCTTTCGACACTGTTTCCCACCCGATTCTGCTCCAGAGATTAAGAGAAGCCGGAGTGGAGGGTACTGCTTTAGATTGGTTTCGTTCATTTTTGGCTGAGCGTACCTTTAAAGTGTGTACATCCCCCTATGAATCTTCTCCTCGCCTTATTTCCCAAGGAGTTCCGCAGGGTTCGGCACTCAGTCCGACCCTGTTTAACTTGTATGTGAGACCGCTGATGGGGGTTGCCAATAAATGGGGCCTAACCATGGTGTCATATGCCGATGACACTCAATTAGCGGTCGCACTAAATGGGAATACTGCGTTGAATGCCTCCAATTTTCAGAGAGCCCTTAGGGAGGTGGCAAGCTGGATGACCGATAACCGTCTCCAACTTAATGCCACTAAAACTGAAGTTTTGGTGTTGGGCAAAGAAGCTCACCTTTGGGGAGACGATTGGTGGCCGTCAGAACTTGGCCAAACTCCTATTCCGGTAACCCAGGTGAAGAATCTTGGGGTTTTGCTTGACGCCAACTTATCATTTACCCCTCACACAAAAAAAGTGGCGGGTTCCTGTTTTGGTGTTCTTCAGAGCCTTAGGCCTATTTTTAAATTTTTCGACACCTCTACTAGGCAACTTATAGTTCAGGCCATGATTCTCTCTAGATTAGATTATGCCAGCGCACTTTTATTGGGCACCAACCAAGCAGAGCTCACACGCCTTCAGCGTGTGCAAAATGCGGCCGCTCGAATGTTGATTGGTTTGCCTAAGTTTTGCTCAGTCAGGCGTCCCATTTCTGATCTTCATTGGTTGCCCGTTAGGCAGAGGATAAAGTTTAAAGTATTGTGCCTGGTTTTTAAAATTCTGAAGTTTGCCTCTCCTCCTATTTTAGCTCAGACCATCTCCTACTACACCCCTGCTAGAACACTACGTTCAACGGGTCAATTCCTGGTTAAGGTTCCCCGTTTTAAAAAAGCCAGAATGGGCGGCCGTTCATTTGGGGTTTTGGCAGCGAGCCTCTGGAACACACTGCCTGTTAGCATCCGTTCTATTTCTGACTTGCTGCCTTTCAGAAAAGCTGTGAAAACATTTTTGTTTCCTTTGGTTTAGTGGTCGTGGCTGGTACTATATATCTGGTGTTATGTTGCTCGTCCTTTTATAGCGCCGGGACGCCGCTTGGCTGTGGCATCTGTGCGCTTTATAAATATAAAATAACATAACATAACATAACAAGCATACAGAGTGCCTGGCTGAGGATAACTTGGGACTCTGTCAGGTACGTGATGTTTCACTCTCAGGTGCACAACCTAGCCCCCCACAGCCCCATCGTGGTTGGGGGCACCCAGCTGCAGGGGGAGCCCTCAGCACAGTACCCTGGCCTGAGAGTGCCTGATCGAGTCTGGAGGGGGCCCCTCCATGTACCTTGCAGGGGGGCCCATCTTAAGTTTCATTACGCCACTGTTCACTCAGTTTTTTTAGTTGCTATTTTAAATTAATGTAGTTGTTACAATGTGAATAACACTCAAATGTAACTCCAGGTATTCAAGGCTATTCTGCCAAAATAAAGAAAAACAAAAGTTGTTCTTCACGGTTGGGAGTCGCAAAGACTTAGGGCTCGCTTCCATGCTCTTCCGACTTCGCCCAGGTATCCACAGACCCCAAACAATGGTCTGTAATCCTTTACAGCTAATAACTGGTGAGTCTCTCGGGTCTCCTCGGCACAGACCCAAGAGAGGTAATAGAAGGAAAGTGGCGAGTTTGCACTGCCATTTCTGCTGTCAGCGGCAGGTGTGTAGTGACATTCACTGACAAGAGAGAACATTAATCTGCAAATGCACGCTCGCTGAAAGCTCCTACCACCATGGTGAGTGGCTCCACGTCCTCTGTTTGAGTGCCGAAAGCCTGACTGTTGGGTACAGAGGAGAGTAGGAAGAGATGATATAGAAGATCTGTGACACAAGTGCACGATCAAGAGGCATCAATATGCTTGGACGAACTGCCGCGGTCCCACCAAGCATATTACGACTTTCCTGACCGCCACTGATTTCATGGAGATTTTTCTCCCATGAAAACAGTGGCAGTGAGGAAAGAAAGGGGGGCATACAGGGCTTAGGGCCCCCTTGTACCTCACTCCATGTGGATGTACTCAGGAGGCCACAACATGTCCCTCCTGTGTGCATGTACCCCCGTTCCAGCACGGCATGTACTTCACAGTCCATGCCGTGCTGGAACTTCCTTTGACATTCCCATGTCGGTGCCTATTTTATGTAGGCACTGCAATGGGAACGCCAAAGGAACCACCCGCCAATAACTAAAAAAGAATTCGGACATGCTAGGCGCCTTGCTGTATCTGCACATGTTGACTGATTTTAGAACTCGTTATCATGTGGTATGTTTTTAAATTGTGCAATCAAAGTAAGAAACACAATGATTTGTGACTGATGTAATGGTCCTAATGACGGTTTGCTCCTCTGCATTGTTATTCATTAAATTTGGTGAATGATCCATATGTATTGATTATTAGATTGTCTCATTCATTTGAATGTGTTCTTAACAATTTTAGCATGTTTTAGGTTTAAATCTTTTTTATTAACATAAAAAAAAAAAAAAAAATTATCATCTACGGCATCATCATCTTCAGCCTCCAACCCCTCGGGCCGGCAAGTTATCGTACCTATAAAGCAGTGCATCCTAAGCCCTTCCTGGGCTCCGCTGTTATGTCAAGTTGATACACAGCAAGTCGCCTACAACCCCTCGGGGCCGGCCGCGTCGGATCTGGAAGGAACCAGGGAGTCCCTTCTGTGCAGTGGGTTTATGTTGTGGAAACTCCCCGCAGTTCCCTACTTCTTCAGGAGTATGTCATATACACATCGCCCACAGATACATGCCTGACAGAGTGTCCTCCCTTAGCTGGAACGGCCCCGATCAGGGTGGCAGGTCCCATAGCTAAGACCCGTCCTTTAGGGCACATCCTTTCCAATATATATTAAACAACCCAACAGTAACCCCCCCCAACAACCCCCCCCTCCCTGCCTCCCCAACTCCCAAATCCCCTGCCTCCCCCCCCTCCCTCCTCCCTCGTCCAGTGTGGATGTCGGTCGACCTCACCTCGTCCCGCGGTCCCCGCCCTAGCACCCTAGCCCAGGTGTGCTCAAGAATCCGAGCCTTCCTGCCCAGTGAGCCGCAAGAGTCTGAGGTATCTTGGACAGGTCAGTTCTCTAAATTCCGTGGCTAGCAGAGACTGGAACGGCTGCCAGATATCTTTAAACGGCTCTACCTCACCCGCCGCTGCTAACGACATTTTCTCCATTCCAAGCACATGCCATAGTCTGTGCAGCCATCCGATGACTGTGGGGATTGTGGGTGTTCGCCAATGTGTGATGATGTTCTGAATGGCTGACCCTAGCGCTATTGCTATCTGCATACCTCTGCGTGATTTTAGGGGGTACATCAGCGCGTTTGGAAGACCCAACAGAATGTAGGCTGGGAAGCGAGGCAGCTCAATGTTGAAGTGGGAGTCTACAGTGTCTAACACCTCCTTCCAGTAAGCGTCAATGAGGGGGCATTCCCACAGTATATGGGTCAACGTTCCTATCTGCCCGCAACCCCTCCAGCACGTGGCTTCTTTGCTACTGTCCATTGCATGTATGCGGTCAGGGGTGTAGTACCAATAAGTGGCGATTTTTGTGAGGGTTTCCGTTAGGCCTGTGTGGTATGCCGAGTGTCTCGCTCTGTACGCTACCTGTTCCCATTCTGCGTGGGTCAGAGACCTACCCAGTTCTATCTCCCAACGTTCCCTTCCCGGGTGATAGAAGTGCGAAGCGGGCCTTTGGATGAATTTATAAAGGTCACTTATGATCTTAGCGTCAGACGTACGCGACAAGAGCCAGCGCTCGTAAGGGAATAGCCTTCTATCAGCTGTTTCTCGCACCTGCGGGCTCGTCGCCCAGTGGCGGACTTGCATGTAGCGCATTCTCTCAGTTTCGGGAAATGCATAGTCCTGTCGGAAGCTCATGAAGGGAATGATCCCGTCTGCAGTGTACATATGACACAAAGCCCTGCACCCCGCCGTGCGCCAATGAGTGAACGCGCCCCCCTGCATCCCTGGGGTGAAGTCCGGATTATCCACCAGGGGCGTCAATGGGGAGGGAAACGTGGTCAACCCGTGTGTGAGATTTGTGGCGTCCCAAACCCGTAACGGCACTCCAGTGACAAAGGAGGCATAGAGATTAGCGGGGCGGTGTGCCCTGCGCAGAAACTGCACCTCCTGCAACGGTCTGCCCGCCACCGCTTGATCCTGAAAAAGCCAGTGCTTGTCCGATTCCCACCTGCTCCATTCCACGAGGTAGTGCAACTGCGCCGCCTGAAAATATTTGCGGAGGTCTGGGACGCCAAGGCCTCCCGCCTCCGGTGCCAGCATTGAAAGTGCCCGCCTCATTCTGGGTTTCTTACCCTGCCAAATGAACCGCCCCAGGTCTGATTGCGTCCGCCGGATCCACCCCACCGGAGGCTGCAGAGGGAGCTCCCGAAACAGATAGAGCACCTGCGGTAAGATTGTCATTTTAACGGCCGCCGCTCTGCCCAACAATGAGAGAGTAGTGCGGTCCCACCTAGTCAGTTCCTCCCGTATCGTTCTGCCTAAAGCGGTGTAATTGGCTGCCGTCATAGCGGGCAGGGTGGGGGACAGCTGAATTCCCAGGTAGTGCACTGGGTCCCTTGACCAAACTATCAGGACTTGACGCTGCAGGAGTGCTCTGGTCGCTGGCGCGAGCGAGAGGTCCAGGGCAACGGACTTCCCCATATTCATCCTGAATCCCGAGACCGCCGCGAAGGCAGTCAGTTCCTCAATACAGGCCGGCAGGGCTAGGAGTGGATCTTCCAGAGAGAAGATCACATCGTCAGCGTAGAGGCTAACGGCATGATAAAACCCGCCCATTTTCACTCCCTTTACTTCCGGGTTGTTTCTTATTCGCTGTGCGAATGGCTCCATGTATAAGGCGAACAGTAAAGGCGACAGCAGGCATCCCTGCCTCGTGCCTCTTTCGATGTTGAAACTCCCGGAGCTGCATCCGTTTACTCTTACCACCGCGGTCGGGGATCTGTAACTATTGAATATCATGTTGCGTAATTTGTCCCTCATCCCTACCTTCTCCAGCACCCTCTCTAAGTACGGCCAGTGCACTCGGTCGAATGCTTTTTCGGCGTCCACCGCCATCAACGTTCTCTCACCCCGGATCCGTGACGCTTTCTCTATAATATGTGTAGTCCGTTTGGTGTTGTCCACCGTTTGCCTCCCCGGAACGAAGCCTGCCTGATCCGGGTCAATAAGCCCCAGCAGGAGGGGAGCCAAGCGGGCTGCCAGAATCCCCGTGTACAGTTTAAGATCAACATTCAAGAGAGATATCGGCCTGTAAGAGCCACAGTGTGATCTGTCCTTCCCCGGTTTAGGGATGACTGTCAGCGACGCCCGCAACAGATCCGGTGGCACGGCCCCCGGCTCCGCAAAGGTGTTAAAAAGGCGCGTGAGTATCGGTGCGAGTGTGGTGCAAAATGTTTTATAGAAGAGGGGTGTGTAGCCGTCTGGCCCCGGGGATTTACCGTACTTGAGATTGGCAATGGCGGAGATCACCTCTTCTACCCGAATGTCCCTGTCCAGACTCTCTGCCTGCAGGGGTGTCAGTGATGGCAGAGGGACCGAGTCTAGGTACCTTTGCGTTGCGGGCGCATCCGGGGGGTCCCTGGCGTACAGATCGGCGTAGTACTTGCGGAAGATTTCCGCAATAGAGGCGTCCTCCGTAGCTGCAGACCCCGTGGAGTCGGTGATCGTCTTCACCAGGTGCTTCTGTCTCGCCACTCTGAGTCTACTCGCCAACAGTCGGCCGCACCTGTCTCCCCCTGTGTAGTAGGCGTGCTTGAGACGGAGCGCTGCGTATTCTGCACGATCCATATCTAGAGCCACCAGTGTCTTTCTCGCCGCCTGAAGCTGCCGCCAAATCCGGGGGGCCCCCGTTCGGCGATGCATGTGCTCCAGTTCACGGACCTTCTGCGTGAGTTCCTCTCTTTTACTCCGTCGTTGTGCGTTATCTGCCGCTGAGATCGCGATGAGCTCCCCCCGTAGTACCGCTTTCAGAGCAGCCCACTGAGTTGCCCTGGTGGTAGCCGGGTTCTCATTGTGGGATTGATATTCCTGATTCGCGGCCGTCACCTGCTGGGTCACGTCTTTTCTATGTAGTAAGGTGTCCCTTAGACGCCATACCCGGGGGGTCCGGGAAACCGGCGGCATCGAAAAAGTAGCCGACACCGGGGCGTGATCCGACATGGAGATCACCCCCATCTCCGCCGTGGTAGCGAGGGCGCCGACCGGTCCAGTGACCAATAGGTGGTCTAGCCGTGCATACGTTTTATGCGCGTGTGAGTAATAAGAATAGTCCCGGTCCGCAGGGTGCAGGTGACGCCACAGGTCTAGGAAATCCATGTCTGCCAGCTGAGCCCTGCACCCCGCCGAGAACTCCCCCGTCTGCAGCGAACGTTGGGCGGATCTATCAAGTGTCGAGTCAAAGACTAGATTAAAGTCACCCCCTAAGATAATGTGGCGGTCTTGGGTAGCCGTAACTTCCCCCAGCGCCGCGCTGAGAAAGCGCTCTTGCCGATCGTTCGGGCTGTATAAGTACCCAATCGTGCTGGGGAGACCTGCAACCCTGAATCTATAGACCAAGAGTCTACCCTTCTGTTCCGCTTGTTTGTGGAGAACTTCTCCTCGAAAGTGTCGAGCTACCAAGATCGCCACCCCCGCTGTTTTAGTGTTACAAGAGGAAAAAAGCTGCGTGGGAAACATGGGAGAGCGCAGCCTAGCACAGTCTCGGGGCAGGAGGTGCGTTTCTTGGAGGAGACAAATATCTGTCTGAGTGCTTTCTAATAGGGACAGCACCGCACGCCGTTTAGTCGGATTGGTGAGGCCCCGCACATTAAGCGTATCTATTTTAAGGGTCGTAGGTGTCATGTGGGAAGACAGGCGCCCCTGCGCTGAACCCTCCGGGGCCCACCTGCAATATCAGTGGCCATCATGTCAGTCCCGCACTGGACGATTCACCCCCCCTCCCTGGACCCCCTTCCTCCCATACCCCTCACTCTTAGAACTCCCTCCCCCCCTTTCCCCTCCCAACATCAAGAAGAACACCTCCCCCTCCACACCACCCACCAGCCCCCCCCTTGGTAACGAACCAGCAACACCGAGTCCCTTCTCCCCTGTACATCCCTCCCCAGCCCCAGACCCTGAGTCCTCAATGTCCAAGTCCGGTCCCCAAGGGGACAAGTCTTTGGTAAAGCCCTCCAGTGGACATCCAGCCACCTTCCTCTCCCCGCCCGCCCCCTCCCCCTCCCAGCCCCCAAACCTGCAAGCTGAAGTCGGCTGTTGTGTTCTCCCCCCGGAGTGTTCCTACGCTGTCAGCGCAATGTCGCTGGAGCCAGTGTTCTCGGCCACCTCCGATACCGCGTCGGCCATACCGGCCCTCCTGGCGGGCGAGTCCGGCCGCGCCTGTCGATCCCGGGAGCGCCGCCCGGTCACCCGCCGCCATCCGTCCCCTCCAGAGCGCCCCCGGCGCTGCGAAGCAGTGTCGTCCTCCATAGCTGTGAGGCCCAGGACCCCGCACGTTTCCTGCAGGGAGCGTAGTTGGTGCAGGGTTCCATTCCACCTGAAGATAAGTCTGAAGGGGTGGCCCCAGGCGTAAGGCGTTCGGTGTTCTCTCAGGAAGTCGGTGGCTATTTTGAATGTCTTCCGTTTCTGGAGCGTGATAGCCGACAGGTCCTGGTATAAGGCCACAGGGTGTCCCCGGAAAGTCAAGGGCTGCCGCTTCCGCGCTTCCGCCATGATTCGCTCTTTAAGTGGGTAGTCCGGGAGGTAAGCCAGAATGTCCGGGGGAGGCATGGATGCCCTCCGTTGTGCCCCTACTCTGTGCGCCCTGTCTATTCGGATGGAAAACTCCTCCGGCTCCCCCAAGACCTCTCGGAACAGGTCTCTCAGGTAACCTGCTACGTCCGTTCCCTCCTCCGCAGATGGGACTCCGCGAACCCGTACATTGTTTCGCCGAGACCTATTTTCTAGGTCCTCGGCATGTGCCTGAAGGTCAATCTGCTGGTCCCTGAGTCTCAGCACCTCCTGTTGGAGCTGTTCAAACTCCTCATCCCTCCGTTGGCCTGCCTCTTCCGCTGTGGCTACCCGTTCACCCAGGCCGTCCACCTATCGACGGATCTCCCGCACTTCGCCGGCCACTTCTTTCTTTAGGGCTTGGAAATCCTCCCTGAGGGATCCGAAGAGGGACTCCATAAAGGACCTGGTGAGTGGGGGTTCTCCCCCGTTGGGGTCCGGGGCACTACTGGAGGCATGGGGCGACTGCTGCCCCCTGTCCACTCTTTGCGGGTGGCGGCCCAATAGTTCGGGGAGGGTGCGCTCTCCTTTCCTCCCTCCTTTACTGCCTGCCATGTCCGTGTCGCTGGGCCTCTGTCGGGTCCGTCGCCCGGGCTCCGTGCCTCTGTGCGCTCTCCTCGCACCACTGCTCCCCCTTCCTCGTGGCCTTCTCCTCTGCCCAGAGAGAGTGCCGCGCCTCAGGCCCTGCCACCCGGCCGCCGGAAGTTCTATATGCTGTGGGCCCGATGGTGACCAGCTCCCACCCGGTTACCTCCTCCCAAGCCGGCGCTGGGGGGATCCTGGCTGTGGCTGGGTCTGTTCCCTCTGCGCTGTCCGCCCTCCTCGTGCCGCCAGTCTGCCCCGGCTCTCGTTTGGGCCACTCCGGATGCTATGCCGCTTCCACCACTCCAGAGCCCCTTATCTGTAGGCCGCGGGTCCCCCGTCAGTGCCCCTCAGCTCCCGCCGCGCCCCTGCTCTGCCCGTTTGAGACTGGGGGGGGGGGAATGGGAGACGGTCTGATCTCTACCTCCTCTGGGCGCCAACAGTCCACTCCAGCTCGTCCCGGACGGGTCCGCAGCGGGTCTCGCCCCCCTTGAGGCACCGTGTTGCGGCCCTTCTTCCGCCGTCTCCTGTGCGGATGAGCTCCTCCCCGGCGTCTCCGCTCTCCCGTGGCCGTAGTCCACAATGGGTATGGCCGCCGTCGGCGATTCCATGCGCCTGCCTCCTCTCGGGCGTCGGCCGCTGCTGTGCCACGCAGCCCCGGGTCCCCTCACTGTCTCCAGGGCTCCGTGGCGGCCTTGGGGCCCCGCACTCTGGCCGCCACACCACGTGCAATATTTTCTCGTGGCCAGCCCGAAGCAGGGCGTGTGTCCACCGGGGCAGGTCTCCCCTCTGTCCGCCGCTGATGATGCGATCTCTCCACCCTCTGGCGCACCAAGCAGCCTCCCGCCTTGATCCGCCGGCTCCCCTGCCTCGTCTCCCGCAGAATTGGGGGGAGAATCTGCGTTAGAGCCAGGTCTGGAGGCTCAGAGGATCGGGAGCCGGTCGAGGAGACGTCCGCTCACCTCGCCATCTTGGCCACGCCCCCCTTTAGCATGTTTTAACTGTCTTTTATGGTTTACCTGTTTTAAGCTGAATAAAGATTTTTGATTGATCGATTGAGTCCAAAAATAGTGTCGCACAACAGGTGTGTGTTGTATTGCTCTCTGGAGCCTCTTTTCTCCTGCGCACTTTGTGAAAGTGTAACATTTTGGGAGTTTGTCAATATCTTTAATGAAGTAGCAAAAATGTAAATACTATTACTGGTAGGATAATGATTTTGGGATGTCAGGGAATGGTTAATCAATAAGTAGATGTTGCCTTTTTTCTGCTGAAGTGATTCCCACAAATCATTGTTCTGTATTTTCACTGCAGGACTGCAGTCAGGTGCTGATGCCTCGAAGCCATCTTAGGTACTGCTAGGGGACACAATAGTGGTAACTCATGTTTATTCGTTATTGATTTTAGAGTGAACTCATAATGACTTGTTTCTTTGATAACATAGCTTTGCCATTCATCCTAATGCTACATATTTATTTTCATACTGTCATCACATGTGCACAGCTGTTGAGCTGGTGGTTTTTAAAATGAAAGTGAAAAAGAGGCAGCGACAGAAGTGACACTGCCCCATCTGATTAATTTGTAAAAAAAAGATACGTTCACGAAGCTCTTGTCAGGAGGAAGCTTGCATCAGCCCATTTCTCCTGTTAGCGTCGCCTACAACAGAACCAACTACTAACCATGAAAGTGGGGAGAGGATGTGGCGTAATGGACCGAGCTGCCGACTTCAGCTCTTGGGAACCAGGTTTGAGTCTAGGCATCAGTTCAACGTCCTGTGATTCTCAGCAAATCCCTTAATCTCTCCGTGCCTACCATAAATAAATGTGTCCTTGATTGGTGCTCTTTAAAATCGTTGGTGTTGGTGAAAAGGTGCTGGTGCTGAGTATGAAAGCACTGGCTCAAATTAAGCACGTGACTGCTACAGAGCTACAGGAGTATGGTCTAGTACTGCCTAAACCCCCCTCCTCTTTTTAAGAAAAAACCCTCGGGGTGGGGACCCTCCTGGCTCCCATGTAGCTCGCCGCCCCCCCTTCCCCCAAGGCAAACCATTCAAACACCACAGTTGTTTGGATTAGGGGTAGTAAACCCCGGCCGTTTTTTATTCCATAAAATAATCAACAAAAAC
Organism: Triturus cristatus; assembly: GCF_964204655.1. Taxonomy (NCBI): domain Eukaryota; kingdom Metazoa; phylum Chordata; class Amphibia; order Caudata; family Salamandridae; genus Triturus; species Triturus cristatus. The sequence goes on from NC_140583.1 coordinate 1,072,201,221, forward strand.
ATTAAAATTAATATTATTTACATTATGTACACAATACGCAGAAAGTCCATTACATTGATAAGTACAGGATGTAAATTGGCTAACATTAACATGCTTCTAATACATAGCTATTCCTGTCGTAAGCTAAACGATGAAGATATTATCTTTCTGTGTATCCCTGTTAGAGCCTACGGCAGGGTCAATGACTGGCGGCCCCAGATCCAGATCAAGCTAGGTCCCACCCTCCTACCTGAGTGACCGTGCGCCGGGGACCCAGCTTACCGGATGGATAACTCCCCCGGACACCCCTACACCCTCAACATTAACTCCATAAAAGGGGCCCTGCAGTTATGCGTCCTTGCACCCTTGAGGGCATGCGCGTGCGGGGGTTGGCCAACAAGCCTACTGGAAGCAAGACTTCCCTTCCCCCAGCTCCCTTCCAGCCTACCGGCTGCCACTGTAACTGCCCCTGGAGTTCCATGAGAGACCATCTGTCCCCCCCTCGGGCGTCCCCATTTGACAATGGTGATCCAGCTCAGGACCGGAAACTATGCTCACCAATCATGACCTTACCACCTTACCAAGGGAAACACATAAAATACGACAAAATTGATTTCCTGAAAGTAAAAAAAGATTGGTTAAGACAAAAACTCTTTTATTCCAACACTAGGATACATCATCAATCAACAGTACAATTTATTACATTACTCTTCCTGAAATGGTAAAAACACACATTGTCAAATATTTCTGCCTTAGGGGATGGTGGGCGGGGAAAAGGAATCGTTGGGGCCTCCGATTGAGGCCCTGTCTCGCTGTTTTGCATCTATCTGGGGAGCGGTGGAAAGGAAGACCGTTCTCGCCGCTCCCCAGCCTTTTAAATCCCCTTGTCGGGCAAGCCGGTTCCGACCGGCTTACCCGACGTTGGCTGGACACATGAACCGTAAGCGCTACTAAGTGCTTCCGGTTCACACCTACCCCGACCAATCACCAGAGGGCGAGGGGAGGACGGGGCACCGCGTCACTGCTGTGCGCGGTGCACACAACCTCCCACTGGATGCGGGGGACAGGCACGACCGCCATACTGGCAGCGTGCCCGAGTCCGTGCCCACCTTCCAATATGGTCTAGTACTGCCTGATCCCCCTCCTCTTTTTAAGAAAAAACTCTTGAGGTGGGGACCCTTCCGGCTTCCATGTAGCTCACCATCCCCCCTTCCCCCAAGGCACACCATTCAAACACCCCAGTTGTTTGGATTAGGGGTAGTAAACACTGCCGTTTTTTATTACATAAAATAATCAACAAAAACATTCAAATTAATATTATTTACATTATGTACACAATACGCAGAAAGTCCATTACATTGATAGGTACAGGATGTCAATGGGCTAACCTTAACATACTTCTAATACATAGCCATTCCTATCGTAAGCTAAGCGATGAAGATATTATCTTTCTGCGTATCCCTGTTAGAGACTACGGCAAGGTCAATGACTGGCGGCCCCAGATCCAGATCAAGAAGCTAGGTCCCAACCTCCAACCGGAGTGACCTTGAGCCGGGGGCCCAGCTTACCAGATGGATACCTCCCCCGGGTACCCCCTACGCCCTTAACATTGACTCCATAAAAGGGGCCCTGCAGTTATGCGTCCTTGTGCCTGCGTGCGGGAGTTGGCCAACAAGCCGACTGGAAGCGATACTTCCCTTTCCCCCGCACCCTTCCAGCCTACTGGCTGTAACTGCCCCTGGAGTTCCATGAGAGACCATCTGTCTCTCGCCCCATCTGTCCCCTCCTCGGGCGTGCCCATTTGACAATGTTGATGCCCGCTAAGGACCGAAAACTGTGCTCACCTATCAGGACCTTACCACCACAGGCCAATGTTCAAGAAAAGTGGAAGGTGCACTTGTTGCGGAGTCAATCAATCCAACCAAATTTGTTCCCAAAAGTACTTCTTTATTTAGTTAATCTTAAAACTGGCACACAGCCAACGCGTTTCGTCCCCAATTGCCAGAGGGAACTTCATCAGGGCTCTTGAATGTCCAACTTATTAGTGGAAATAGTATGTAGTGTAGGTCAGTGTGAACCTCAGAAAGCACAGTCAGCGTCAAGTAAGAGATGGACATGTGTAGCGGGACCTTGCACCCAAGAAATAGGGAGTTCCAAATACCCAGAGTTAATATGCAATGCGTAAAGGTCCAAGGAATCGCTTTGACTTCAAAGGACTTATTAATTAAAGGTTCCTGATGTGCAGCCTGTACACCTCAGTCGTCTTGCGTAGCGGCATGATAAACGCCTTGTTCTTTGCCCTTTCTAACAATGCGGCACCTGCAGTGGGACAAGAACTGAAGAAAAAACTGCTCCCGTACTCTTCCCTGCCTTTTGTGACGCCTGGATCAGCTGATTCCTGATGCAGCACCTACAGGGAGACAAAAGGACGAAAAGCGCTGTTCCCACACTATTTCCGACGCTTGTATCCGCTGGTGAAAAACCCCGATGGTGAAAATCCCCGATGCCGCACCTGCAGGGAGACAAAACAAAGAAAAATAATTGTTGGGGCCTCCGATTGAGGCTCTGTCTCGCTGTTGTGCAGCTATCTGGGGAGCAACAGAAAGAGAGACTGTTCTTGCTGCTCCCCGGCCTTTTAAATCCGCATGTCGGGCAAGCCGGTTCCGACCGGCTTGCCTGACGTTGGCTGGACGTGCGAACCGGAAGTGCTACTAAGTGCTTCCGGTTTACGCCTACACCGGCCAATCACCAGAGGGCGAGGGGAGGTTGGGGTGCCGCGTCACTGCTGTGTGCGGCGCACTCAGCCTCCCATCCGGTTGCTGGGGACCAGCGCGACTGCCATACTGGCGGCGTGCCCGAGTCTGTGCCCGCCTTCCAAGACTGATGGGCAGCTCCAGCTCAACCTTTTTGCCTGCGTGAAACCCACGCACCTGAATGGGAGCATGGTTGCCCATTCACATTCTGCCATCTGTATTCCAGGTTATATGAAACGAGGTCACCCGTAATATCACAATCTCACAGCGAGGGATAATTCGAACCAATCTGTTCTGAATTCCAGGAGCAGGGTCTACAGTGGGCACCAGGTATGCTGCTCCTCCCACGAACATGTTCCCAAATCAGTTTCCCCCTGCCGGTCACTCAGTGGACGCGTGACTATGTAAGCTCCAAGTGGCAGCCATGAAAAGAATTGCCTTTCGCCAAAAATCCCGCTGTGGGACTTCCTGATGCAAGGATTTGTGTTGGGTGTGGATTATGAGCTGTTAATCATTGGCTCAGGTGTATGAGTCAGGAAACTTTCACTTCCTGGGGAAGGGCCAGCTTTCGTGACTTTACAGACAACCTTTTGGGGATAACTAACATTAATTACAGCAGTCCAGAAGAAATTGGGGGCATATTATCAAGAAACGGCGTTAAAATTATCGCCACTTTAGCGGCAGAAAACTGCCGCTAAAGCGGCGATAATGGGCTTGATAATATGCCGCAGAGAATTCCCATAGAAGCCGATGTTCTGGTGTGAACATGGGCTTCTATTGGAATTCTCTGCGGCATATTATCAAGCCCATTATCGCCGCTTTAGCGGCAGTTTTCTGCTGCTAAAGCGGCGATAATTTTAATGCTGTGCTTGATAATATGCCCCAGAATTTGTAAGATAAGGATGGGAAATACAACAAGATGTGGCGTAATACGAGAGGCGTGAGTGTGACTAATCCGGCAGCTTTATTTTACTGTTAGTGTTTTCTCATATTTTACTTTAAGTTTTTTACTTAACATTTACGTACATCGTACTTCTTCTATACTTTACTTGATTTTTTCGCTCTCTGTATTATGCTACTTGGCTGTCTTTTTTGCGTTCATTTATATTCCTCTTTATAATGCTTTTGCATGCCTCTTTCCCTTTTCCCATCCCTTAGTTCTGTTTCTTTTCTCCGTTTTCCGTCCACTGGTCTCCATTGGGGTTTCTTTTTATTCTCCATTGTTTCACACATAAATTACCTTTTTTTCCTCTTTCTTGCACTCTTATTTGTTTTCTTGCTATGTTCTGTTTTTCTTTCCTACCCTTTTTCTCCCAGTTTTTATATTGGCATAGTGTCGACGATCACATACATTATTTATTAGAATTAAAACTTCTAAAGTGATCATTTTGGAAGTATTATTATTTTTAATTTTGAGGTATTGCCGTTTCCTTACCTCTGTTTTCATATTTTATTTATTTTATTTTATGTATTTGTTTATTTAATAGCAGCAGCGCAGAAGCCACAGCCAGCAAACCTTGAGGGACAGATTGGGGATGCTGGGTTGAGGCATCAATCTAATTTGTTTCGTGGTTGCAATTATTAATTAATGTACAATTTCGCTGGTTTCACTTCACCTGATTTTTTTTATAGCATGGCTGTGTCTTTTAAGTTGACCTTGCCTAACAATGTGCTCCACTACTTCACATGTTGTTTTCACAAGAACGTCAGTAAGAATGAAATAAAATATAATGGATTTTGAATCAGATTGAAACTTTGTAAGAATCTTAATTGAAAGTATTGAACTGGAAGTAGACCTGATAGGTCTAAGTATATTTGTGCGCGCCTCCAACCTGGAAGTGGAAACCCCATTTTCTCCTAATGTACGTTTTCACCCTGACACCAGATTCAGACAGTTGCAGAGGAGGTGGAGTTTAGCAGCAAAAAAGATCCCGCGACCACTCAAAGATACTGTTAGTCACTGCAATCGCTGCACCGTTGAACTTCAGACTGTAGTTGTATGTTAATACTTATGCATATTTTCTATGTATAGTGTGCACTATAAGAGTTAATTGTTTCTAGGTTCTCTCATACACAGAAGATTAGAATAGTCATTGAGTTTGTTTCGGTGGATGAGGCAGAAGGAGACAAACACTACAGCTAGAACAACCCTCCCATGAAAATCATCCGTCAGTGTGACTATATGTAAAATTTACAATACAGAAAATTTCCAAAATGTAGATGCACAGAAGGTGTGACTACTACATGCATATCTGTGTAAAATATAAAAATGGAGAGGTAAAAAACTGCATTTCTTTTATCACTGTACACGCCCGAAAAAAATACTCCATTGATGACAACTATTGACATTGTTATTACTAACCCAAGTTATTCTCTTTTTGACCCTAAACCCATTTCATCCCTTACCAAGTCTAAGTCTCTGTTTCTCTGACATTTTATTGGTGGAGGTGTTTCAGCCCACTAGTACCATCTTCTGTGCAACACGCCACTTCTTCCCAAGGTTCTTACATCTGCTCTCATACACCATGATTTCTACTTTCTTATAATAACTTGCCCCTAACTAATGCTAAACCTTGCCCACATGATTCCTTATACTTATATCTTAACCATTATAAAACCATCTCTTACACCATCGTTTAATGTGACTTCAATCCAACCAATAAAGGTGCTTATACCTAGCACCACTTCTCCCACTCAGGAAAAATATTGTAAGACTGCTGGCAGCATAATACATATTGCACATGGAGGTTTGGCGATGGGTACAGTAACTGCAGTGCCACTGGAATTACGTAGCAATCAGGGCCGGACTGGCTATTGCGGGCACCAGGCATTTCCCCGGTGGGCCGCCAGGGCAGGGGCTGGATTTGGGGCCCTGGGGGGGCCGTTTTTGTTACCGGGGGTCGGCAGTATGAGCCCCCTGTAACAAAATCGGCTGAAACCAGCCCTCGCAAACAGCTCGGCTGCACCCCCCTCTCACCAGGGGGGTCAGCTGAGCAGTTTGCCAGGGCCGGTTTTAGTTCCCAGTCTGGCCCTGGTAGCAGTGGTCTTCAGATTATAAGGCAGGATTGACTAAATTATGCAACAAGAAAAGGCAAATTATGTGGCATAATATGGCACAGTCTGTGGCTATATCATTTATTTGTTTTGCCACTTTAACCCATTTTAATAATGGCTTGGCAAGCGTTTCACCCCATCAGTACCAGTTTAACACTTGAGCGCTACAACAGCAGCTGAAGGCTGACCACCAAACATGACAAGAGTCTACCACTGCACTGAACCAAGTGTGGTCCTCTTTTGTACCCTTTGATTGTTTTTTTACCAGATAGTGGGTTGTGCCGGTGAATGCATAATTATTATGTGGGAAATATTGCATCTCAGAATCTCATTAAATCCATTGCCTAGGGTATATGTAAAAGTGTAGATGCAACTTTGCATGACTTTACAAACACATGCGCTCAGTGTCTCTCAACCATGCTGCAATCCTATTCAGAGAATGCAGTGTCTGCAGAACGTGATAGATATATTATTGCCAGTCCATATGTTCGCGGTAGAAGTCAACAACCCACGCTGCAGGCTGTTGTTTTTTGCCAGCCGAAGGGCTAAGCTGCCTACCAAATCAGCGGCTTCATAATTTACATATTCAAATGTTTGTTTGATTTGTTTGACCTTATGCAAATGGGTTTTCAGCAAGTACAAAAATGAAATGGCTGGTGTTGGAAAGTGGGTTACTGGTTGAGATGGGTGAAACCCTAATTAACCAGTGACCACAATCTATGCAAGGTGAAACACAAGCAAACCCTATATTAATCTGTGCTTATCTCAGTGGTAGCTTGGCCCAAAGCACTCAGTCTTAATTTAGAGACATAGTGTAAAGTGTTTATGCAGCACTTCAAACAGGAATAAAGTGAAAACACAGCACAAGAAAAATCCCACCATGTAATACATTATTTGAGATCTAAACAACAAAAATCCAATCACAGAACTGGAGATAAGCAATTTCAAAGTTTTAAGTAAAAATAATGCCTAGTAACACAAAGCAACAACAGTGATTATCTTGCCGCACCAGACCAATGGCTTTCCCCCACTCCTTTCGCTTCGTTTTGTCTCTTCTATTTTTTTTTTACACCACCTCTCATGCTGCTCCCACTGCTGGTCAGTGCATACACCACCAACTACCCAACCCACCACAGCTCACCCTTCCCTGTCTCATTCTTTTTTTTTCTTTTTAGGGCCAGGCAACTGCAGTTTGCTGCCAGGCAGCTGCTTTCCAAATCAAATGCATACTAGCTCACTTTGTACAGTTTTAATTTCAAAATGAACATACACCATGTTGGATTGGTAAATTAAAACAGAAATGTTAATGTCTTATGTCATCATGCATGCACATGCACGTGTGCATGCGTGGTGATACTAGGTCATCGTCGCTTCAGGTTGCATATGTCCACATGTGTGATGATGCATGCACATTTATGCATTTTTGCATTCTTATTCTTTTTGCTATTGTTGCATGGTAATGACAAAAGACGTTTTTCTTTTATTTTGGCTAATGCAAAAAAGGATTGGAGAAGCCAATTGGTTTGTATTGTGAGACCTATTGGCTTTTGCCAATGCTTGTAATCGTGCTAAATCGTATGATTGTTACAAATACGATGCTGATTACATATTACACTGTTTAAACAGGTAATATTTTATGTTAGATATGAAAACCACTGAACCAAACCTCCCCATTTCTGAACGAGCCTCTTAAACCATAGGTGATCTTCATTTTAAATCTAGGGAAAAAGTGTTCATCAGTTTTTATGCTAGTGAGTGCCAAAATATTTGATGGAAGTGTGACTAGAAAGGCACTTTTAGGATCTTATTTTAACACTTTCCTCCCTCCTTTGATCAGTTGTCACCATTCTACCTCAAACAAATTAGCTGGAAACTATTCGGCACACTTTAAAAAAAGAAACTTAACTGGAGGCCACTAAAAATACTAGAATAGAGATTGTAGCCACAATTTTTTGCTTCTGGTAAAAAAATAGCAACATTTAATTTTATTTTCTGTATAAAACATGCACATGTATGCACGCAAGTACAGACACACACTCACACGCGCCCTTCAGCATACCCACAGGCACACAAAAGAAAAACACCCTTCTAACCACTCACCCAACACAATGTACTTGCCTTTCATGTGAGTAAGTGCTCCAGAGCCACATTGAGGGGTAATAAGCTCTTTAAAATGCTAAATTAAAAAATAATATTAAAAAAAGGAATAAAAGGCCCCTATCATAATTGGCGAACTTGAGCCGTAATGTCCAGAAGACGGCCTCACCTGACACCCTTGTCACAAAGACAGTTGTGATCAAAGTTAGAGGTGTGCAAAGTTACTAGTGGGCAGGGCTCACTGTAGTTCATCTTCAAATACCAACAGTGGCAGGTTATGGGCAATGTCTCTGCAATGCTGTGGGTCAGCAGAGTGGGTTCAAGTGCCCAGGAATCAGCATGGCTAGCCAGAGACATTGTGATCAGCCTGAAAGTAGTAGTGGGTGGTTTAGTTTTGACTGGCTGGCTACTTTCATCTTTAAATGGCAACATAGACAGCTTGCTGGCCACATTGTCAAAGCAGGAAGGTTTAGAAGGATGGGACCAAGTGCAAGGTATCAGAAAGGCTACCTGGAGACATGGCAAGCAATGAGTTAGTTTGATTAGTTCGTATACTGTGCTTGCAAGGTCCAAGGCCTGAATTCTTGGATGAACAAGGCAGGAAAGGCTCTGATCCCAGGTCAATGTTGAGCCTTCTTACCCAGCAGACACTGCCAGTAGACTCTGCTGGTGAGAGCCGGCATTCAGCTGCCTAGGACAGGAAATGACATCTATTGTCTACTTTTGTTTCAGATCAAAGGCCTCTTGCTAGAGGTGAGAGCAGAGTTAGTGGTGGGGAGAGAGAGAGTGGGAAAGGTCTGGACAGAGGAGATGGAAGGGAAGCTGATTTGTGGTGATATATATAAAAGGTGTTTTTCACAAGGTACACTGATAAGAAAATAACTTGTAAAAGAAAGAACAAATGGGAAGTACCATATCTGTGCCATGCTACTTTCCTGGCTCAAACTATGGGCACATATATGGCTACATTCTCCCCACTTCCCCTTTTAACCTCAAATGCCATTCACTACTACTAATGAAAGTGGAAGTTGTGTTGAAGGAAATGCTAGGTCAGGCAGACAACTCCTTGTCTAGACTAGAAAGAGGAAGGTTCTTTGGGATCTGAGAAAGGCTACACATAGAGAGGTAATGGCGGATCTGTGACAGCAGGCAGGCCAGTTTTCTCTTGTGCTTTCTGGACAGTACCCTACCCATAGCGTCATCACTTTCCCTTGCATGTGCAGGGTGCCAGCCTGGCTGGGGTCTGAGCTACAACTTGCGTAGGCCTTTCCTGACTGGTGCTTGTCCGCCTTTGGCAGCATTCTGGAGCCTGAAAGGGGCTTGAGGCGGGAACCCCTGCTCAAAATGATGCCTTCTTTAGGCTTAGCTGGAGCAGGTGGAATCGCAGACTTTTAAAGATTGGGTATTTTCTTCTCTGGTTGCCCGCCTTGATCTCCCACATCCATGGGGTGGAAGAGTTCAGTAGTCGATAGCATTCTTGCCTTAAAAAAATGTTGCACGGCTACTACTTCTGTCACCAATTCCCAATTCCTTTTAGCATCCTTTTACTCATTCAACACCTTCTCTGCCTCGTGTATTTTGCCTTATTGATTAGGAGGCCTTCTCTGACTGCACTATTTTTGGCGAACACGCACTCAGCATCCCAGCGGCATAGCATGGGTTGTCACCGCCTGGGGCAGGTAAGTATCCTCCCACTTTTCTTTTAAAATGTGGCACTCCTGAGAATACCCCTACAAATTTTGCGCCCAGGCAACCGCCCTTCTGCCCCCCCCCCCCCTAAGCTACGCCACTGCAGCATCCCACTGCCTTGAATGCTGTGTAGCTGTCTAAATCTCCGGGTACTTCCGACAATTATAATTTGTGCATCTATCTCTCACAAACCCTCATCCAACACACCGCCTGGCACTGCATCCCATAACACAATAACTGTACCTCAGTCTTCATCAAGCACAACACAAAAACACTTGTCATGTACGCTCAAAACAAATACAACACCCTTCCGACCACTCACCCAACATGGTGTAGCTTGTTCTACGTTGGGTAAACACTTTTGCGCCCAAACGAATTTGGGTAGTAAGCGCTATGCAAATGCTACAAAATAATACACAATGCACGGTTTTTGCGGACAATTGAAGTACACACAATATCCACAGTGTTGTGCAGGAGCCTAAGTGAAACTTTGGAATTATTAGAACGATTTTGCAGAAAAAGTTCCTGCCTCAGTGCAACAGAGAGGAACCAGTGTGGCTGAGTCATTGCCGCTCATTTCTATTGTTTGTTGGCGCTTTGCAGGCACGTCATTTGTGGATAGCCCCTTTTCGGGTAATTGTTCGCTTTATTAAAAATGTTTATCTCTCCTCATTTGATAATGGCACACTGGCACGTCATTCGGCTTTTGTGATCAATATCTTCCCCAGTAACAGATCTGCCCTACGCTATGTCTGCTGTTGTGATTTTTAATTGCAAACATTCTAAATAAATTAAATTCATTTTGAACCTATTTTTCCACTGTCTAAATCTACAAGGTGATAAGAAACCCAGAGCTCCGACATAATTGATTTGCAAACAGTAGGTATTGTCTAAGGTGAAATGCAGCAAAAATGTAATATTGGCAAGACACTAACAAAAACAAACAGAAATCCTGTATGGTTTAGCAAGATGAAAGATGCCCCTTAGCTCCTTGTTGTGAATTTTCAAAGCCCTTAGTTGTGATGTCATTTTGCGCATGTTTTTATTAGGATGACAATCTTCACACGCTCAGAATATGTAAGAGAAGAAAATCCCTGAGTGAGTCTCAATTACATGCCATTAACAAGTTGGAATAGCAGCCTCACTTGTTCAAGTTTACCATGGCACATGGATGGGTGCATTGGCGCCTGGCAGCTAAAAGTGCACCAGCACTGGGGGAGAGACAAAATGCACCATATTTTATGAACTGTGGCGCGTTTTGTGTCTTTTCCTTTGATGCAAGGCAGCACAGAAACTTTGGCTGTGGTGCTGCATTGCATTAAATATGATTACATCTGGGCTATTTTGACTAGAGTGCATAAACACGGCCTGCTCTTTACTGGTTATTCTTCAGTTTTGACGAATTTTCACCTATGGTCTCTGTGGTAAAGCCTTCTTTCCTTAAATGGTGGGCATAACATAGTTTCTAACTGCAGAACATGCACGATGCAGCATTTGCAGAAGGGGTGCTTTGCAGAGTAAGAGACCCAAGAAGCATACACCTCCCTCCAGTTCTTGGGACCACCGCCTCTTTCCGGATTTTCAAAACAGATCTTAAAACTCTTCTCTTCCAAAGACACCCCTATGAATAATTCAACCCAGGTGATGGCACTCATGTGAGCTCAATTTTGTAAATATGTATTCTGCACTTGTATTGCCCTAACTGTACCACCTTTCAATTTCAGAATAGTGATTGTATCTGTAACTTGTTAATATGTAAATTCCATCTTGAGTACCTATAAGACTCTCACACCTTATGTAACTTACTTCGTTCTATTGTAAAGTGCTCTGACACCTCTGGGTAAAGTTTGCGCTACATAAAAATGCATTAAATAAAATTAACTCTGGTGGGATAACTGAGTGGACGTAGTGCTGGCAGCTGAGGTCTGTCCGCAGCACTCAAGGCAGGATTCGACTTTGAATTCTCACGGGTTGAACTCAGCCCTTGATTTTTCAAGGGTGATCAAAGGCTTGGCATAAGGCTGGGTAATATATACCTGTTATTTATAGCGCTTTCAACACCCATGGAAGTGGCAGTAAGCGCTATTAAACATCATATTCTTCTTCTTCTTTCTTGGGCAGCAGATCCATACCTTAAAACAATCTTCGTATGATCATCAGTTACTATAGAGACATTACTGTAAGTGGCAGAAAACGCAGGGGCTTCCTAAATATAGCACCAGTTCTATTTCTGGTTGTGCCTTTGTTTCAGACCCCAGAGTCCCTTCTCAGGTCCAATCAGCCATCTTGAAAGCAGTCCTCCTTCATGCTTTCATGATTGCTTGCTAATGCAATCAGCGATTGCTTCATGGCTTCCAAGCGCAGAGCCTCCTGGTCAGCCTTGGGTCTGCGCTCCGGCACTGCAGGACGTCTGCGACTGCCATCACCCCATGGCACCTCTGATGTAGACATGCCTCAATGAATCGGCATGCCCTACGTCAGATGCAGAGACCATAATTGTGCAGTGTTAGCCCTATTATCAATGTAGAGCCCATTATTCAGTGCAAAGTCCAGCCCAACCGTAGCTGAAACCAGTCCTTCATCCATAGTACAATGTAATTGGTTAACATTTTGACATTGCTTATGCTTGCTTCTTGCTCTTTCAGAACACATACACGAAAAGTTTTAATGCAATTTAGCCTGTAACCAGTGCTTAATTTGAGCCTGTGGTTTCCGGTGCTCAGCATCGGCACTTAATCATCAACACCGGCGCTTGGGCACCAGTGAAGGACACATTCGATTTTGGGATCCAAGGGGAGACTAAGTGATTCCCCCAGAATCACAGGATGTTGAGCCGCTGCCGAGACTCAAACCTGGTTCCCCAGATCTGAAGTTGGCAGCTCTGGCCGTTATGCCACATCTTCTCCCCACTTGTAGGGCTTCATGGTTAGTAGTTGGTCCTGTTTTAGGCGGTGCTAACAGGAGAAATGGGCTTGTCGAAGCTTCCTCCTGACGGGAGCCCAGGCACTTTTTTTTTTTTTCACAAATTAACCACTTCCCGTAACCAGCTACCACCATCTTTTCTTACTCATGCTAACTTCGTCGACCAGAGCTGCCCTCTCAGAGGCTTAGAGGTGTTGTACCCCGACACTAATCTGTGGGATTTGCAAAACAGCTTTATTGGCTGAAACTGATTAAATTTGTTTTTACTTGTAAAGGCTGTCTACTAGTTCTCTGATAGGCACCTCCTCGTACTCTTGGTGAGAATTTAGTTATGTGATCAATAGGAGACACTGTGTGGAGCTGGGTCTATATTTCGGTCCCGCCTTCCCTCAGAGCGCTTAGCACCATTGCTGACGCGTTGAGGATCCCCGTGATGGTCATTTCTGCAATTCACAGGCTGTTCATTTTTACAACTGAACAGACTCACCGGAAGCACAGGCAGATTTTTCTTAGACACTTTACCCTTTGCAGCACTTTACAACCATGGTATTAAGAGTCCTCTAGGTGTCATCAAAGCCAATAGGCCCCCTTCTACAATTAAACCAAATTATGTACTTCGTCTGTTTATTCAGTCACTTTTCCAAAGATCTCTGCTGAATCTAAACATTTATCACTTATTACGACTTTTTATACATTTTTAGGTAATGAAGGAAGCCCAACCAGGTGGCTGTCTGTTTGTGATAGGGGTTAGACCCCAGCATTCAAGAATAAGTACTTTGATAAATGTACTAAGTCTGTCTGTCTGTCTGTCTGTCTGTCTGTTTGTGATAGGGGTTAGACCTCAGCATTCAAGTGTAAGTACTTTGATAAATGTACTTAGTCTGTCTGTCTGTCTGTCTGTTTGTGATAGGGGTTAGACCTCAGCATTCAAGTGTAAGTACTTTGATAAATGTACTTAGTCTGTCTGTCTGTCTGTCTGTTTGTGATAGGGGTTAGACCTCAGCATTCAAGTGTAAGTACTTTGATAAATGTACTTAGTCTGTCTGAGTCTGTCTGTCTGTCTGTTTGTGATAGGGGTTAGACCTTAGTAGTCAGGAATATGTACTTTGATCTAGCTCACTGGTGCCCTTACAAGTCGGCGCTTGCAGCACGCCTGCACCTGTTCAAGACATGGGGTATCTCTGAGGTGCTGCAAGCGCTCCACCTACATCACCCGAACCTCTAAGAGAAGGATGGGCTCAGGGGAGAGGGGCAAGCAGTGGTTTTCCCTCAGTGGTTCCGCAGTCAGTTCAGCTGCTGCTGGTCTCATTGGTCTGGTAATTGCTGTCCTTTTAGCAGGACAGTTTGTTTTTCCAGGCACTGTTCATGTTAGCCCATTATCAGTGAGATGATTCCATCTGCATTTGAAAGGCCATCAGTGTCTGCCACACACTGGCTTGCTCAGCCTTTGATAGCTTTAAAAAACAGAAGCAGAAAGTCAGAAATTAGATTTTATTTTGCATTTCACATGTCTGCCAAGTGTCACCTCCAAAGCCAAGTGTCACCTCCAGCCATTTGTGGCTTTTTAGCTAACAGAATATTGCATTTTGGGGGGTTTATAGTTTTGCTTTCAACACCATCATTATTGTATCAAACCCCCTGCTTGAAAAGGGCTGTTGGTTAAAATGCCAGACTTGACTGAAAGTGTAATATGTGGCCTAGAGCCACTTGTCAACGATGTGTTAACATTTTACAAAGTTGTGTAGTCCATTTTTTTAAAACAAACCTTGTTTTTCATGTAAAACCAAAAGCAAACCGTGCTCACATATTTTTTGAGGATTCACAAATTCATTCACCTCAAGCATTAAATAAACATAGGCAATGTGAATTGTTTTGTCTCTTTTGTAGTGGAGAATGTCATGCTAAATGTTATAACACAACAAAGGTACAAAAGGGCAACTGCAGCGGAACCCACTAACTGCTGATGAGGTATGAAGAGAAAATCCTATACAGATTGTAGATTTACATTAATACAGTGATGGCTATTTAGTTGTCAAATTGGAGAAAATTTTAAATTTGTGGTCAATTACAAATTGCAGATGCTTGTGTTGATTCTTCGATTCCCCATATATTTAGAAGTATCTGTAACTTAGCAGGTCGTTGCTATTTGGAGCAGGCAGGTCATAGCAAGTAATTCTGCTTTAAACGAGCATGCAACTGCCATACTCTTCAAAAAGTATTAAGTTTGTCAAAAAAGTTGAGGGCTCCACTGGACTTTGTCTTGTTTTTTTGCCAGCCTGAAGTTTATTGTGAGGTTTGCAGATGTTACAAAATGGCTGCAAATTGAGCAATGCTGAACATGCTCCCGGTCACTTGCTTTGGGGTGGGAAGATGTGATTGTCATCTAAATGGAAGTGTCATAATCCAGGGAAGCTGTGTTTTTCACATCAGCCAGGTTGGTGCAGACACTACTCGAGCTGCTGCTGTTACAAGACTGGCTGGTCAGAGAGTCCGACAGGTCTTGCATGAATATATAATCTATTGACAGAAATAAGTTCAGAAACATGGCGCGATAACTCATGCTGCTAGACTGAAAATGTCACCAAAGTTATTAAGAGAAATAAGGGACCAGGGTAAAATAGATTTTACACATGCACCTTCTCTCTGAGGAACATATTTAATCCTCAATTATTCATGGATCAAAA
Organism: Triturus cristatus; assembly: GCF_964204655.1. NCBI lineage: Eukaryota > Metazoa > Chordata > Amphibia > Caudata > Salamandridae > Triturus > Triturus cristatus. The sequence continues at coordinate 1,072,216,399 of NC_140583.1, forward strand.
TACGGGGCTGCTTTTCAGGATTTTCAGATTGTACATCTAGAGGATTTAAGGCAAATCTTTGACCCACCAGCCAACTAGACATTGACAGTAATACTTCCCTGCATAAACCACTCCAAACAAGTCATAGGACACCTCGCCTTTCACTTGGTTTCAGCCTTATCCGAGTAGGCAATCACCCTACATACTAGATTGGTGATCCGCTCTTCCAAAACGAGACTGTCTAGATTGGTGACATGGAGCACCCGCCCGGAAACCTGAATAAATCAACATAGACATGCAACATAGAAACGTCATCTGCCTTCTTCTGTTGGGTGAGCGCCCCAGCCCTATGTTAAACTTCTAGTAAAGTAGCAGTATGTTGCTACAGGTTTTTGATTTTGCACCAGTGAGCACCACAACCATATGTATTTACCGATGGCAAATTTTGAAACAGATTGAGACCCTAGTTCAAGACACTCAATGCATCCCTCCTTTGGAGAGCGACTACTGTCCTCTCACCTGGCTGTGATGATCTGGCATTCGAAACAGCGAATGGGTAGAGTAGGGAGAGACAGGCCTATTTTGGCGGTCACCTTCAGTAGAGAGATGCCAACAAACCTCTGCCGTTAAAAGGGCTGCCTAGTTTCCCTCAATTAGATTCTCTGTTCCTCATATGTGGGACATGAATGTGGAGTTGTATGCAGAGAGCAGGATTTGAATTGAGTCTGCATTTTCAGGCTGGACTGACTGGGTGCAGGAATCCATGTTGGAATTCCTGAGTGGGAATGAATGACAAAATGGAGAACTGGGATGAACCGGTTCGGGTCCCTAGTTGTTTGGGAAGGGGACTTGGACATCTTCTAAGCTTCTCCTTTGAAGTGAATTGGGCCAAGACTGCCTCTCGGCAGAGGCCCTCACATATAGATGCCACATGTCACACAACAACAAATTATTTGTTTACCACAGCCCATCAATGAGGGTGGTGATGGCTTAGGAGGCAGTGAAGGGCCAGTCAGAGAGGAAGGAGGAGGAAACGTAGACAGGCATTCCATTCTGTTGCTCTCTCACTGTGTTAGATGAGTAAAGGCATTGCACATGCACATACAGGGCATGCAAGGCAGGGGGGGGGTAGGTTGATGCCTTTAGTAGTGCCCAACTCCAGCATGTGCAGTATTTATGCATGAGGCTGCAGTGAGGGAACGTAGATGCAGACTGCGACAAAAGATGACATTTTGCCAGACTCATGCTGGCAATAGGCTTGTCCTGAGGTCTGACGAGTGCTGATCCAAGTATTTCAGATACCCTCCTGCTCTCATGGACTGATCCTTCAGACGGTCAGTCGATGGGAGGAGGGAGTTTTGGAATCCTTTGAGACACAGAGTGCAAGGCAGACATTTCAGCTTTTTCTAATCCCATCATTCTCAGACATCTTTCTCTGTAATCTTCAGATGTCCTATTTTTTCAGGGTGCCCCCTGGCAGTCTGAGGCCCCTGTTTTACAGGTCTACCTATCCTTTGCATCGCCACTGCGCCTAGCCAGCCTGTTGCCTGTCACCCCCGAGCAGTAGCAGGGCTCAGGAAACAGGGCTGCAGCTGGCTGTCTTCTGAGCTCTGCTGAAGCTAAGCACCACAAGGCTGATCTTGCCAAGGCCACAGCTCCCTACGCCTACCACATGTTTAGACCTGCCAGCTCACATGGTGCCGCTGTGTGTCACACAATTTCGTCTCCCTTCACAATGTCACCCGGTGCGGAGCCGAAATGACACAGTGGCCGGCAAAAGGAGCTGAAAACTACTGTAAACAGTGGATTTGCAGCTCGTTTTCAGAGGCAGCAGGCAGCCGATGCCCATTAAGAGGAGTGAAAACCCCCAGGACATCGGCAAAAGCCTCAATGACCCTTTGTTTTTATTTTTTTGTGGGGAGCTTGGTGAGGGGCAGAGTGCCACTTAGGTAGCTCTTGGCACAAGGCCCCACCCCCCAAGACCCAGCCCCTCCTCACACGGTGGCATTAGTTTTCTAAGTTGGCAGGTATGCAGCTGCCTATGATGCATGCATCAGAGGACGATAGGGAGCTCAAATGGTACAGAATGGGAGAGATGTGGAGACACCTCGAGCATGAATTCACCATTCTGGTCCAGGAGGTAAGTTGAGAGGTGCTGGGAGCCAGGGTTGGGATTCCAATGTCTTTGACCATCTGTGCGTGTCATGAGCGAGGGTCAGTGTGTGTGAACATGTTCTTGTGTGTGTGTGATTGCCTGTGAAAGTGTGTCTGCCTGCGATTGGGCCTGTTGGCAGCATTACTAGAGCAATGCTAGCTCTGTGCTATGAGAGTCACTGTCGCAGGAGTCCCAGCCCTGTAGTTTCAAAGACATCCCTCAACAGCATCGGACACAAATACCTCAACGAGAGTGTATACTTCCACATACTCAAGAGGAACCTGCGTTCTGCCGACCTCGCCCTGGCAGAGGTCCCCCGCATCCGCAGGAACAGAAATGGCGGGAAAACCTTCTCCTACATCACAGCCAAGACCTGGAACAGGCTCCCGGTGAACATCAGACGCTCCCGACCCTGCACGCATTCAGGAAGGACCTCAAGACCTGGCTCTTCGAGTGATTCGGAGCTACCCCTCCCAGCACCTTGAGAGCCTTGCGGGTGAGTAGCGCGCTTTGCAAACCCCTGATTGATAGATTGATTGATCATAGGCTTAAATACATTTTTGCTTTTGCCTCCAACCTCTTTAGTACATGGACCAAACGGAGCAACAGCAACAAAGATGGATGGGCGAACGGACAAAGAATGAACAGAGAAAGGGAAGGGAAGAGGGAGGGTCTCATGGAAGGAATGGTGAATGCACCACTGAACAGAGGATGATAGTACCAAGTTAAGGTGGGAAAGAGAAACTGTGGGATGGGAAGAGACCAGAACGGCAAGGACCATGGGATAGGGTGATGGGACCTAAACAAGTAGCCTCACCAATAACGCTTTTCTAAATCCCTGCACATGCTTGTGGAGGCCCTGGGCCGGCCACCAGTAGCTTGAAGTTTGGGGCCTACATCCATCTTCCTGTTTCCCCAGAAATGTTACTGATGAGTTGCAGGGATGGAATTCCTACCCCTCTTTTGTGTCTTTGTCTGGCATCTTCTGTCTACACCTCTTTCTTCATAACCTGTGGATCAAAGTCTATTGCTGGGACAGCCTGTGTGTGATATAACAAACACCCATAACTATACATAACACACACAACAGAGAGGGTCTCTTGGAATACACTTCTGAGACTGTAAGCCAAGGATAAAGTCTGGCAGCCTCCTTTAAATTAGGGGTGGGTGTAAATCGCATAATTTGCTGTTGCACAGTTATGTGAAATTACAGCAAAATTAGGCAACATTTTAGGGAAACGTGAGGAGCGTAACCCAGACGTTATCGCTATTGTCTTAGCACAAAATGGAACAGAACATAAATAGCAGCAGCCAGCACCTGCTCACACTTGCTAAGTTCATTGTTCCTGTGCTCACACAGTTGTGCCAAATTACTCATAAGTACAGGTATGGACATAACCACATGCTTTTCGGTGATTTTGCATCAAAAGAGTAAAACAAAAGTACTCAGATTATTAGAGCGTGATTAAAATGTCACCAAGGCCTACTTTAAGTCTGCAGCAGCTGTAGATTTCATGCAGAAGATATGAGGAAAAATGTGGTGGGCTTTCACAGTTTTTACCTTATCTTTCAACCTTGACAAAAATGGCAGAAAAATGGGTGGGTGGTCCAGTTAGCCCTAGAAAAACAGCTGCAGTAAGAGATTGAGCAGAAATGTATGGAAAATGTCAAGGTTCTTCTAACCACTTTCGAGACACATTTTGCTCTTCTTGACAAACTATATGATCAGGAACAGACTCACCTCATAGCCTCCTGCACAAACATTGCACACATAGAAACAACTCTTACACCGCAGACACAATTGAGGGGCACCACTGTAAAAATTCATCGGGCAGACTCCTATAGAATAGACTAATCTAGCATTCCCCTCAACAACAGGCACAACTGTTAAACACCTGAATAAGTATTTGAAAATACATGCATCAGACGTTTGTTTGCAACAAAGCCATGGGTCAGGGCCCCTCTTAAAAGCTCATGGGACAGGCTTCTGCCGGGAACAAATGGCAGAATCTTACAGAGTGAACACTTCTGACAGGCACTTGTGACAGGTTCCTACAAAGCAGAGCCATCGGACAGGCTCCGGCAGCTCACAAATGACTAATTCATTATGCCTGTGAAGAGAGGTGTTCACTGGCCTCTAGGTGAAGATTGTGGTAAAGAACCCGTAAAGAATCACATATACCCTCAGTTGACAGGTGACAGACGAGTTAGTGGAAGAGGTCATGGGATCAGAGGAGGTAGTGCTAAGGAATGGAAAGGGGCACATGGTTCAGGTAGGTAAATTAGTGGGAGAAGGGAGAAGGCAGGCTCTGTACCTCAGTGTGCTAGTAATATTGGTTTTAACTGGGACTGGATGCTGTGGCGTTGTACTTGCATGATAGCTGAGATTAGTGCTTAATTTGAGCCAGCGGTTTCCGGTGCTCGGCATCAGCACTTAATTGTCAACACCGGCGCTTACGATGGTCTGCCACATGGTGGCACTGTCTGTCTAATTTAGAGATAAGCACAAAAACGATTGTTTATGAATTCAGTAAATATTAAAAATGATGACTACCTAGCACGCAAGCCATTCTCATAGCTTTAGGGGTGTGGAATAGTTGATTGTTACACTTGGAGGAGTGTCATCACTGACAGTACTGGCAGGGCCTATGGAAGGAGCAAGCTGCAGCGGCCTCCTAACGAGGGCCCTGGCACTTATTTGTTTTGTACAAATTAAGCACTGGCTGAGATACTCTTTGTTCTGGTGAGAGCAGGGGTGCTCTATGTCCCCTTGTGCTGATGGGATCAGGTGTGCTTGGCTCCCTGCTATGCTAGTGGGAGAAGGGCACTTGGGATGCCGCTATGTTGCATGCTGATGAGAGCAGGGGTAAGCTGTGCCCTTTTATGAATGGGAACCGTGGATAAGCCTGAGGGAACACAGCAGGCTGACAAACCTCAAGACACAGAATGGATAAACCTGAGGAAGGTGTAAAACATCAGCCAGCTGCTTTGGTCTGTTGCAGATGCTGCACAGGATTCTGCAGCTGCTCCCCTAGACCTCGAGGCAGGTGGTAGTCTAGGCTTTAACTCTCTCTCGCATGTGCTACGGTAACTCTTTATACCTGGGTTCACCCAAAGCTGCCATCCAGAAACTTCAAGTGGTACAAAATGCTGCTGCATCTATGCTTCTGGCTATTCCCTGGTCCCAATTAGCCTGGTAGGGGTTGAAGGATCTGCATTGGCATCCCATTGCTCAAAGAACTAAATTTAAGTCCCTGTGCTTTGTCCAGGGAGTCCTCCATGGGAAACGCCCTTCCATCCTTCAACAGCTTATTACTCATTATGCCCCTTCGCTCTTCCAATCTGCATTTCGTCACCGTTCCTGTAGTTGAAAAAGCCAGAAAAGGAGGATGCTTCTTCCAGTTCAATGTTGCTAAGCTCTGTAAATCTATCCCCTTTGTCATTAGGTGTCTGGATAATGAGCTGTGCTTTCCCAAAGCCATTAAAACATGTCTCTTTCAGCTGTGACCTCTCAAATGATTGGTCTTTCCAGATCTCTGTCTTGCTGTGCCCCCTCTCTCTCTTAGCGCTGGGATGCCTCCGAGTCGCCATGTGCTCTACAAATTGTATAGTATAGTATAATATTGTATTGTATAGTATAGTATAGTATGGTATAGTATATTATGGTATAGTGTAATATAGAATAGTATAGGATAGTATAATATAGTATGGTATAGTATAGTATGGTATAGTGTAGTATAGTATAGTATAGTATAGTATGGTATAGTATAGTATGGTATAGTGTAGTATAGTATAGTATAGTATAGTATGGTATAGTATAGTATGGTATGGTATAGTATAGTATGGTATAGTATAGTATAGTATAATATAGTATGGTATAGTATGGTATAATATAGTATAGTATGGTATAGTATAGTATAGTATGGTATAGTATAGTATGGTATAGTATAGTATGGTATGGTGTAGTATAGTATAATATTTTATGGTATAGTATGGTATAATATAGTGTACTATAGTATAGTATAGTATAGTATAGTATGGTATAGTATAGTACAGTATGTATAGTATAATATGGCATAGTATAATATGGTATAGTATAGTATAGTATAATATAGTATAGTAAAATATAGTATAGTATAGTAAATTATTGTATAGTATAATATAGTATAATATAGTAGAGTATAGTATATTATGTTATAGTATAGTATGGTATAGTATAGCATAGTACAGTATGGTATAGTATAATATGGTATTGTATAATATAGTATAGTATAGTATAGTATAGTATAGTATAGTATAGTATAGTATAGTATGGTATAGTATAGTATAGTATGGTATAGTAGATTATAGTATGAAGAATGAAGAGTAGATAAAGAATAGATAAATCCAAAGCGGTACAACTCACTGGAGATGCACGGGGGTCAAGAAATATCAAGGTGAAGAGGAGAAAAGAGAGCATCATTTTTCATAAATCTTGCTGTTTGTACTATCGATTGTGAATTTGTTTTTCTATCCGCTTAAAGCCCACTAACGCCTTAGCATTACTGCACATTTATGTGTGTTTTAGATTCACCACAATTTTGTTTTCCCATGTTGTACATTACAATTTAGACTTCCTGTTCTTGTAAGCGGTGCCTCGTTTTGAAGTTGGCACAACGAAACGAGAAACGAGAGCTGCAGATTTAGTGAAGTCAGCTTATACTCAAGTTTGTTGGATCCCTTCCAGGTCTTCCCACGACAAGAGCCAAGCACCTGCTTGTCAGTGCCTATCTGAAGTTTCGGTTCTATCACGTGTCCCTTCATCCACTTATTGCATTGAGAAAAGGTTTATAAATGCAGCGCTGAAATGTATAGAAACTGAATGCTCCAATTGATTTTAAGGTGAAGTTCTGTCTCACTAAAATACCATTGCATTTGAATATTTTTTAAGCTTGCTGACTATTTTTGAATTAAACATGCACTATAGTTCTACGATTTCCTGAGTGTCTGATTTCTATAACCGCCTGATTTACAGAAGTACATATACAGTCCAGCTAGTAGAATGAATGACTGACTACGAAGGGCACACCTTGTAGCATAAAAAGGAAATTGTTCACTTGGAGACAGACACCATTGTGTACAGCAGAGACAGACACAGGCTCTGAACTGCACACAACATGTCTGTGTCAACTCTCCCAATAATAGACTCACCTGGGCACCTTTTCGCTACTTGCAGCATAGATGAGAATATGAGTTATTTACATTTCTGCCCACATTTAGATTTTTGCCACTTTCAACTTTAAGCTCCTCCCACTGAAATTGACTATGAAACAAACAGTTTGCAGATGTTCTCATTTACGCATAATTTCTTGTAAAGGTGGTAATGCAGTAATGTAAATTGATACTTGTATAGCGCACTACTCACCCGCAAGGGTCTCAAGGCGCTTGTACGAATACCGCTGTGGAACCCATCCTGGCTCACCCCCAAGGTGGAGGCCAGGCATCCTTAGCGTTGTGGGGGCCGTTGTGGAGATTAAGCAAGCTATTGCCCAGAGTTGCAGAGTGGGACTCCATGATTGGAATGGCACCGAGGCGAGAATTATCAGGTCTGTGGAATTTTTGAGCCCAAGACCCGCCGAGGCGGGGAATTGAACCCTGGTCCCGGCCTAGACCTCTGCATCAGGGTCTGCCGCTCTAATCATTGAGCCACACTTCTCCACAGTGGTTAGCCCCACTTGAATTCAGAAAACAAATGTGAAAGAATTGCATCCTGGTATTGGCTGCTTCTAAGGTAAGGAAAGTACATTAGGCCTTGCACATTCTACAGCTGTTACACCATTGTCACATAGTGTGGACTACAGCCTAGCAACTCGGGTTATGATGTCTTTTGTGCCAAGCAATTATTGCCAGTCAGAGATGAATCAGAACTCGTACTCAAAAAGTTAGGACTTAGAAGGAAAACAGCTTTTATTTGATTTCAGCGATGATGCAAGTAGGTGACAAATGTGGTTAAGGCAATTGGACAAACCACTTAGATGCGGGAAGGTACAGTCTGTTCAATGACAGTGGTACTTCACCAAATTACAAACATGAACCTTTCTCCGACTCTTCTTTTTTTTAGACACAAACATTATCAAACATATTGAAAGATGGATGCAATTTCAGTTTGAGTAAGTCTCATGAAGAAAAGAAAGCTTCTGGGCAAAGCTCACATTCCTCCCTGAAGCCAAGTTCTCACGTTTATTCACGCGCCAGTCACTGTTACCATCGTGCACCCTACACTGTTTCTTGGTTGTTGTCTATGGATATAAACCCCCCACTCATATATCCTCTCACACATTCATTTGCACAAACAGTGACGCTCATTGTTAATTCATGTGAGAAAATGGGGTGTGTTATATAGTGTGGTTGTGCGTCTTCACCATGTAATGTACTTACCAACCCCTCTAAGGTCCAGTAAGTTTCGTTTGTAAAACCCTCAGCTCAGCCAATGGGAGCTATGGCACTGAGCAGCAAGGCTTACACAGCGGAAGAAGTGTAAAGCTTTCAGCAGCACCAAAACAATTAAAGAAGGAATTGACACGATACTCAAGTCATCTGACAACAATTTATACAAATAGCCTGTATATTTGTAGGAATTTAGACAACAGAATGAAAAAGATCTCCTGGAGGGTTTCGGAGATATTGATTTTACATGCAATAATAAATCAAAGCTATTTCACTCAACCGTGAATAAATTGGCAAATGTATTGATTTGGACACTTAACAACTTTTCCAAAGAAAACGTGGGCAAGTGTTGATGTGGTCAGTTAGAATTACTAGGGGTGACCAACTCCGATAGGGAGCTAGTCAGGTGGACCAGCAAGGTCCTCAAGAATAGTTACCTCCACCGAGGAAGCAGTCCTCCAGCAGTTCCAGGCACTTTATCCGTGTTGCAATAGATTCCTCTGGAGTGGTCTTGATGCAAGGAATGAAGGATACTGAAGATGTTCCAAGGATGCTGTGGCTGTGATGCAGTCGACATGGGTCTTCATGCAGTTATCACTCGATACACGAAAATAGTAAAGGGGTCCTAGTTGCAGGGTTGACATCCCACGAAGTCCTCTCCGGTTTGGCTGATGTGCAGTCACCACTGGACTACCAGTCGCCCTTTGTACGGTCACAGGGCAATCCTTCCTGGGTCTATAACTACCATTCTGAGGGTCCCAGCAAATGTCTGACAACACTTCTGGGCTCAGCAAAATGGAACGCAACTCTGTGTGTTGGTTCTTGGTCCTCGGTGCTGCACTGCGGCAGTGGTAGCAGATTGAAGGCTTTGGGTTACCAAATTGCCACAGCAGTCTTCTTCAACTGGTGTGTCCCTGTGCTGAGAACAGGAGGCCATTCAGCCAGCCCTTGGAGTTACCTTGGCTTAACTGGGCTATGGAGGCGGCTTCTTCTTGAGCTGGAAACGGCAGGCACAGTCCCTCTCTTCGCTAGCCACCAGGTGCAGTAGGTGCAGTCTTTGTCGGTGCAGCCTCTCTTTGCTGGTCCCTCAGTGCAACATGTCCTTCTTCCAAGTTGGTTGAGATCTGATTTCTGGTTGGCAGGGGTTGCCTTATTTATCTCCTAAAATGCCCTCACGGTAGTTTGCAGTTGGCAGCCAATGGGTTACCAGGTTCCCTCCCTCCTGGTGATCGCTTCCTGGGAAGTGTGACATCTGGCTATCCCAGGATGCACCATTCTGCCCTCAGAGGTGTGGCTTCCAAGGAGCTACTCGCCCCTGGAAAAAATGTTTAGACAACTGGCTGCTCCGTCCTGTCCCCAGTGCCTTAACAACAATAGTCCCTCTCCCAAGTGTTCGCGATTTTCCCTTCAAAAGATGGCTTCTTCTTTTAAGCTCGACTTTTGGACTAACATTTGCGTGGCTTCCTGCAGGAGTGAGGTAACAGCTCACTTCCATGCAGGCCCGTATTGTGTCCTTTCCTGGTAGTCGTTAGAACTCTTCCCTAGGTGGACAGAAAGCTGTCTGCTGGACAAGCCCCATGGTCATCAGTAAACGGCCACTGGAAACCTTAGGCAACTAAAGTGGCAACTTCTAAAGTTGCCCTTTTCCCACAAGGGACATTAAATTCGATGTAACCATTAACTTCAGTAGTATAATTCAGAAGTTATTAAGGATGGGATGCAAGCATGTGACTCTGTACGTGCCAATGGGGCCACTAGCCTTTCCACTGTAAAAATGAAAATATAAGGTTTTTACTGGTGTGGTGGAACATGTAAGACTACATGTTCCACTTTTTAACATACAGCACCCTGCCTTAGGACTCGTAAGGCCTGCCATAGGGGTGACTTCTATACATTAAAGATGGAGGTTTGGGTTTTGCCATTACTTTAAATGGCAAAGTCGAGTTAGCAAATCTAAACTTCCCTTCCAAGCCTCAGTCGCAGACTGGTAGCCACATTTTACTTTGTCTCACACTGGGTGGCACTAAAAATGCTGCAGTCCCGGCTGTGGGGGGAACGATGACTCTCTATCTTACAGGCCCTGGGTACCCCTGGTACCTTATGCGAGTAAGCCAATTGGGGTCAAGCCAATTAAACATATACCATTTTAAGGGTCAGAGCACATGCACTGAGCCCTGTGTAGCAGGGCTCAGAGCTTCTCAGAGCCATTACACTAGTACCTATTACTCAACATCGGGGCAAAAAGTGGGAGGTAAACCTCCCAAAAAGTCTGTTTCATCACAATTCGCACACACATACACCAACATCAACTCTCTGCCCATACTCCACTCTTGCCCACTACATTACTTACCTAACGGGAGCTATGCTGTGTCCATTAGAGCCAGCTTAGAGTCATCAATCGACCTCTACTCTTAGTCGACAGCAGTTGCTGAAAGAATACGGAGGATCTATAGGCTCTATGACGGCCTAACCACGTGGTGCTAGACCTCTGTAGTGTTCTCCCCGGGCCAGGAGCATACAAATGAATATGCCACACGTGGAGCACTGAATTTTATGTATTTATTCCTCCTCATACAATCACACACTGTTCTCTGATTACATCATAACCATTAATAACCACACCTTAACACATCTCAGCCAGTCACAATCTTCCTCTGTTGAGTCTGCCTAGAACCACAAGGATCCTAGCACACAGTCTCACAACACTACATCTTCCCCTTGTTAAATAAAAAGTAAAAACAACAGTTATACTATATTTCTTCAATAAGTCATGAGATGCTTGCACTAGTTGGCCAGATGGATTGGCATGCAGTGGTTGAGATGCACTCTGTTCATGCACCAATGGTACAGGTTCCGATGCTTGATCTGGATGGTCCGGGGGGAGGGCCACATTGGCAAGTGCAGATGCTGACGATCGTAAAGGTACGTGACTAAAATGTGACGAGTCCCGTGTGATGGACTGTCCAGGACGATGGCCTACACCATGTGTCCTTTGTCCTTTGCAAGTCACAAACCTCAGACGATCGACAGCAAATGGAGTGTCTGTTTTCCGTTTTCTCTTCTGCTTGACCAGGATTTAGGGGCTGGTTACGAATGCGGCGGCCTTATGCCGCAGCAGTGGTGTCCACCGTCTGTGGTATTATGACTTTCAAAGTTCTACCATCGGTGGTGTGTCGGAAGCTCAATGTAACATGCTGGGCGGGACTGGCATGGTCCCTTTGAGCATATTATGAGTTTCTCCACTGCCAGCTATTTCATGGTGGGCTCCCTGGAGCCCACCATGAAAAGGCTGGTGTTGGAGAAATGCAGGGGGCCCTTTAGGGCCACCAATCCCCCCACCACGGGGATGCATTCAAGGGGCACAACATGTGCCCCTCTGCCTCCTTGCACTCGCAGTTTCAGCATGGCATGAACGTCACTGTCCATGCCGTACTGGAACATTTTTGTTGTTACTATTGAGGTGCCTGTTTTTCTGGCATCATTATGTGAATGGCAAAAGGACCATCTGCCTGCACGAGAAATAGACGAACTGTCTTTTCACGGCTTTGTTTCAGCCATGCTGATGGAGAGCCGGCACAACTACACCAAAGTTGTAATCAGGCCCTAAGTTACCTTCATGGAAGACTGTTTCTTGGGCACTCCAATGCAAATCTGTGTACATCTTCATTCTGCACTTTCAAAAAGTGTAGGTGACACAAACCTAGAGCGGTCTACTGTCCATTGTGGCAGTTTGGTTCCGATAGCTCTCTCAAACAGCAAGGTGGCAGGATTTTCAAACATTGTGGTGTGAGGAGTTGAACAATAAGCATGGAGGGCTTGACACAGGGCTTGTTTTAATTTAATCCCCTCCATTGATGTTCAATGAATTACCCTTTTGAGGGTACCCATTAATTGTTCCCCAACACAATCTGCCTGGAGCCACAGAGGTGTACTCTTTTGGATATTCATTCTGACTAAAAACTCTCTGAATTCTTTGCTGTTGAACAGCGGGCCATTGTCAGATTTAAGAATGACTGGTCTACCCCACACATCAAAGCTGTTGCACAGCTGCTCAATGACCTTGTGATGGGTTATCAAGGATGACTCCTCTACCAATGGGAAACGGGAATTCTCAACAATGACTACCATGAGATGATGTCCGTTTCCTAGGAACCCAGAGAAATCAACTGCAACTTTTGCCCAGGCCTGTATCAGAAGGTCCAACGTTGTCAATGAATATTGTGTCACTTTTGGGGAAAGGCAGTAGCAAAAATGGCATTCCTTAAGTTCCTTCTTAAATCGCTCATCTAAGTGTAGGAGCCATACTCTTTTAGGGCTTTTATGGTAGCTACAATGCCGCTATGTCCTTCATGGGCTAGTTCCATGGCATGTTATCTTAGGCGCTCAGGTATGATAATCCTGGAGCTTTTCAGTACAGCACCTTCCATTGTCGCAGACAGTTCATCTTGTACATTATTGAATTTTTTAAATTCAACATCTTTGGCAAAAGGTCGCATACTCCTTTTTCAGTATTGAGTGCAAATGACATGAGGATAAGCATGCTCTTGTCAGCATTGGTAGCAGATATAATCTGTTTAATCGATAGGACTGCTGCCATGCAGGACTTCTCAATGAATCAGCTATTTTGGATGTTAAACTGTGATGATTTAGAGGTACTTGTGAAAAATATTCAGCCAGGTTCTGATCTTTAGCCGACTTGTCTGCAATTGCGTGGTCATATGCTTGCAGTCTCAAACTCCACATCTCTGTGCGAGGGGGCATCTTGGCTTTCGGATTTCCAAAAATGGTGAGCAGCGCTGGATGGTCTGTTATGATAGAGAACAGTTTGCCGTATAGAAAAACATGAAAATGCTTGCAGGCCCACTTTACTGCCGAGCTCTCCTCCGGCTGAGAATAGACATGTTCTGTGTCAGACAAGCTTCAACTTACATAGACCACAATGTGTCTTTTGGCATTCGGATGACCATTATGTTGAGAAACGATTGCCCCACTTAGTTCACATCGAAAGTGATCTCAGTCTATAGTTTGGGGTCAAAGTGGGCCATCCCATTTGCATTCTCCGTTGCATGTTTTATTCTTTTGAAGCTTTGATCACATTCATTAGACCATTTGAACGGGATACTGTGGTATGCCGGTTCTCTTAATGGAGCACTCACAGTGGAAAATCACAAGTATATCTTGACAATAACTGGCCATACCTAAGAAGGATCGCTGCATAGTGGCATCTTGTGAGGAGGGGCAAGTAGCTGATAGTGCTTTCACTTTATCAGGGCCAGAAGTCATTCCCCCTTCAGAAAAAGTGTCCAAAGAATTAAAGTTTGGTTCTTGTGGAACTCACACTTTTCTGCATTTAGGGTGAGACCTGCCTCAGCAAGTAATCGGCACCGTTGTGTAAAAGCCTTGTCATGCTCCTTTTCCATTGCTCCAAATACCAGTATGTCATCACTGTAGTTAAAAGTGTTTGACTCCAGGTGTATTATTCAATGTATAATTAATAAAATATTTCTGCTGCTGATGACACTCCAAACTAAACCTTTTGTATCGTGACAAACCAACATGAGTCGTAAAAGTAAGTGATGTACCTGCAATTCTCCTCCAACTCGAGTTGATGGTATCCCTTGTTCAGGTCAAGATGGGAGAAGACTTTGGCATCATTCAGTTGCATGATCATGTCCACTATGTATGGATCAGGATGCCTTTCTCTCTCAATCACTTTGTTGGCCAGGTGCATTTCAATGCAGATGAGAACTGCACCCTCACTGTCCTTCTTCAGGCTACACCCATGGCATTGAACCAGTGAAGTGCTCAATGATATCATGTTTCAAAAGCATTTCTAGTTCTCTCACAACAGCTCCTTGCAAGTGGAAAGCGACTCTCTTAATACTTCGAGCAACAGGGCAAATGTCTTTATTGATGCGAAGTAACACTTTCATAGTCTAGACCCTGCCTAGGCTGTAAAATAACAACTGGAACTGACGCACAACTTTGGATTGAGTGTGAAAGTTGTAATTGAGAGATATCAGTCCCATGTTGGCAGCTGTGGCAAAACTGCGTAGGCAAGCACTGAACGAAGCTCCTTGAAGAACATGAATTGTCATTAACACAGATGCTGCTTTATGTTTCAATTATTATCAGAAACAATGGCTCCTGTGGACTGATAGCAACGTAATCCTGATAGAGTGATGCACAATGGCAATGTAATGGGTTAGTGTGATGTCAAAAGGAGAGAAGACCGAACACATCTTAATTTTGTATTTTACAAACAAATATTTATACAATTTTTTTCAAACAAAATATATACATGGTATTCAAACAATGATCTAACAGTAGTGAGTGGTGTCCCAGTGAAAAATGGAACCTAAAATAGTGGTGACATATTTGTGACATATGAACAAGGTTTCCTATGTATCATAAAGACGACCATTATAAGGTATATAGTGTATGAACCGCGCTTCTTATACAATGATAAGTGCTGGTTTTAATGGTTCGCTTTTGTAATCAGTCAACGTTTCGACCCTGTGTGCAGTGTAGGGTCTCTTCAGGATCTAGAAGTGTAGGGACACCTGAAGGATAGTATGTGCAGCCTTGTATAGTGTAGTAAAGGAAAAAAATACTCACATGGGACCCAGGCGTGCGCCCATGTGAGGGTAGAGGTGGGCTGGCAAACAATTGAATGGCACAACGGGACGAATCCACGCACAAGGTACAGTAATGAAGGCAAGATGTGGTGTGCAGTCCTGGCGTGTTCTCCAAAGGGTGTATCTGCACGCTGGAAGTTCAGGCTCTTCATTCATTGCCTGGAACGTGGTGGTTCAATAAAGCAGCTATGTTGCCGTGACCTGTATTAGGATAACAGGTGATGGTACGAGGGGCGGCTGCTCCGTTCGGTGGCTTGCTTTTATCATTTGTTCTTCCGTTCAAGCAGCTACATGTGCATGTCATTCCGTGGTCGACGCCGTCAGTGCACATTCATCTTCTTTACTGGCGTTTGACAATGACTTCGACGAGCCTTTCTAGGATGAACTTGATGACGATCTATTTTGTCTGTTTTCTACTTTTCTTGCCTTTTGGCTTTGTGGGAATGGCTGGAATGCTTCTGGAACCTTGTGGCTTGCATTTTCTCTTCTCGCTGTGACGTACTTAGTTTCCCTTTTGCTTTGCAAAAACAATTATGAAGTGCCATTCTTTATCACAACCTTTGCACATTTGTCCTATGGCTGGAGATTCGCCTTCATGTGGAAATAAAAACTCACATCGAAAACTCAACTTTTTCTTCTTTGGATGCATTGACTTGCGTGCATCCATCTTTTACTTGTGCTTGCTTTTCATGCTCAATGCTGATTAATTTTTCGCTGTTCCAGCCTCCGTGTCAGTGAATTGTCGATCTGCTCTTTCCTCAGCCCTTTCAGCCAATGGCACTTTCTCTAACCTGAGATTCTCTCTCAGCATGTGTCTTCTGAAAGAATCTGAGAGACAGCCATCAATGACTCGGAGATGTATGTCCTCTTCATCATTGAATTCACTAAACTTGCAGTTTTTTGGTGAGCACATCAAGTCTTTCAACAAAGTCATCTACCATTACACCAGCTTTCTATCGTGCTTGATTGAAAATGTACCTTTTATAATCAACTTTTTGGCATCGGATAGCTTGTGATATTTTCTTCAGCACTTCTTTTACTCCATCAATGGCAAGGTTCTTCAAATACTTAATGATTTTCTGATCATCTACTTTTTCTAGAGCATCTATGAAATCACTGAAAGTCTTAATCCATTCAGTCCGCTGGGCGCCAATATTCTGCTTCTTCCCCTTTTTGAATGGTGGTGGTCATTTCAGAAACACAGCGGCATCGTACTTTGACCTCTTTTCTGCTGCTTTTGAGAGTATATGCTGTTCAGGTGACAGCAGCTGTTCTTGTGGGATGGTACCTTTTGTAAGCAATGGACTTGGGCTTGTTCTTGGGAACGCGCTCGATTGGAGGTCGTAAGGCGCCATCTTTGCCAAGGTTCGTCAAGGCTACAGGTCTTTTTCAGTACTGACCGCCAAGCTATGGAAAACCCTGTCCCCCCACCTTCCCATGGCCGAGTCCGAACACTCTTTCAGGAAAGATTTTATAACCTGGCTCTTCAATTAAGTGTAGATATAAATGGCTGATCCTGTTCTTGAGCCTTGATTTGGAGTGCTGGGTCGCCTCTGTTGAGGTGTACAAATGACTTTGATTGATTTATTGATATTCTTTCTTGATTGTAAGTAATGGTTTAGTCTCTCATACTTGTTTGTCACTGTTTTTGGCCTTTTGCATCGTACCTGGTTGTGGCTACCTTTAGCATCTTGCTTTGTATCTGTGATAGCTCTTTGTTATGCTGTGGTACAGTACCTCTTCTTTTGGCCTTAACAGTAGGTTCCTGGCAGGCTTTTTGAAAGCCCTCCTCTGCAGGGTCTTCAACTTCTTTCAAGGTCATATAAGGGCTGAAGAGGGTCTTCTATTCCACACACACACATCACCTTCGAAGTTCTTCCCATCGAATTGGGTGCCCCTGGCTCACAGTAGGAGTTTGTTGTAACCTTCCCGGGAGAGCAGTCTCATTTCTTCGGGGCACAGAGCCCACTCTAATCCCCAGTTGTATCGTCCTCCAAGCCCGGTAGCATGCAAATTAATATGCCACACACGAAGCTCTAAAGTGTTCATCTTTATTCCTCTGCATACAATCAAAATTCTGTGATTACGTCATAACTGTAAATTACCACACCTGACCTTAACACCTCCCAGCCAGTAATGAATGAGTTCACCCACAATCACAAGGGTCCTGGCACACATATTCTCACAACACTACAGCCTGTGCTACAAACGCATTGGCTGGGCAGGCACAGAGCTCCAGAGTACGTTAGGTACTAGGCGGAGCCCCAGAGGAGTCCAATACCTTAAAGCCTTTGAGGTCCTTGACAAATAAGGGTATGGTCAGAGCCAACACTACACAGCAAGGGTCAGGGGCAACGGGCACTGCCAACATGTAGCATTGGTACAAAAATGCACTGGGCATTAATTTCTGTGCGGTGGGCTCTACCCCAGGTGGGCGCAGTCACAGGCCATTCAAGTATGTGTGTGAAAATGTACTGTGAGTGAAATTGATGCATGCACAAATGCCTGGGCAGGCCTCAGGTTTGGACATGCAGCTGCCATGGACGTTTTCATTTCCTAAATCATTATCAATCTGCGGATCAAAGTTGGTGACCACGGAAACACCAGAATGTCAGATGCATTATCTTTCTGGTTGCAAAAAGCTGTTGCAATTTGCTCCAGAAACTTATTTTGCAAATGGGCCAATGTACTAATAGGTTGTTTCTCAAAATAAGGATTTAGAGTGAGTCAGAATATTACCA
This sequence comes from Triturus cristatus, assembly GCF_964204655.1. Classification (NCBI taxonomy): domain Eukaryota; kingdom Metazoa; phylum Chordata; class Amphibia; order Caudata; family Salamandridae; genus Triturus; species Triturus cristatus. Next base: position 1,072,234,338 of record NC_140583.1, read on the forward strand.
TCCTAATAAATATTCATTAGGTAGGTTGCAAATTGAGACTCACTCCAATTTGTCGTTAGCAGAGGGTTGGTGGCCTGCAAAGCATAGCAGATAGCAATGCCTGTGATTGATTTAAATAAAATAAACGTTTGTTTTTAGTTGCCGGATTTCATTAAAGGAAACGGGGCTATTTACAAAAAAAGAACTGCTGCCTAATGTGTCTGAAGGTTTTACCCCTTGCCTTTAGTGAATGGATGACCATCCTAATTTTGGAGTTACTCACTCTCCAGTGGCTGGTGACCAGAATTATGGTTACATAACATTTTTACATATGTTACTGAATAGCAATTTAAAGGGATGCCCACAACACGCCCCATCCAAATTGCGATTAGGTATTCATTTGGAAATCCATTTTTTGAGCCAGTAAAAATTTGCTTAGTCCTAAAACGCATTGCTTACATTGAACATATGTGGTCGCAGACAGCGAATTGTCAAGCTTGCTTTTGCAAAACAGTTGCAGCCATCTAGCCCCAGATGCCCTGTAGTAAGTGCTGGTAGAACCCACTTGCTCAAATAAAGTACTGGTTTGCTGTAATGTGTGGGTGCCCAAAGACCATATGAGACGGTCTACTATTCTTACAATGAAGCATCTGCGTTAAAGACAATAAGCAAAGATTAGCTTAAATTGAAACACTCTTTGTTAAAGCAGTTGACAAGGTCTACAGATTAATAAAACGTGCTAGCAAAGACTATAGGCAGTGGTTTGTTGATTGTGAAAATCTTTTTGTAGAAATCTATAGGCAGCGGCATCATATTTATAGAAACCACCTGGTAAAGTCAGCAAGCAGAAATTGTTCATCGTGAAATGCCTTATACATTTTGCTTGATCTTTTCCATTGTCATTTATTTTTCCATATCTAGGACCCCATTTATAAGAAGTGACGCATCGCTGCGTGAAAGCAGTGATGCGTCACTTCCAGGTGCGCCCTCCTTGCGACATGATGGATGCGTCATATTTACAGTATGACGCATCATGTCGCAAGGAGTTACAGATACGTCAGTATTTCTGACGTATCTGTAGGCGCAAAAGTGACGCATTGCTGGAGTGTGTCACAAAAGTGACGCAACTCCAGCAATGTGTCTTTTCACATGGAGCAAGCCCCATGTGAAAGGGCCTGAGTCAGTCTTACGCCTGCTGTGAGGCAAGCGTAAGATATTGACGCATTTGCACCCTAGAAGTGGCGCAGTGAAATCCCGTAGATTACACTGCATCACTTTTACGATGCTTACTTACATGGGAACGCCCACCCTGCATACATTATACCTGACGCAGATGCGTCACTTTGTAAATATGGTGCAATAAGGTCCAATTTTTACGCCGCTGGTGCATCACAAAAAGTGACGCATTGGTGGCGCAAAAGTGACACAAGGACTCATAAATGAGCCCCCTAGTCTTTAAGTGTGTGTAGAAAAAAAAATCACAATTTCTTTTTAGCGTAAAAGTACTGTTTGTATTGGTAAGGCTATTTGATACTATTATTCTCTCTTGGCATAGTTCTAGCCCAGACGACCTTCATGAATATGCCTTGGATTGCGCTGCCTCATCACCTTGAGAGTCAAGTGATAAAGGAATGTACTTGGTGCTCAGTTGTGGGTCCAGCCGAATGGTGTACTCTTGCCACCATAGGTTTATGGCTCCAATTTACATGACTGAAGACCAGTAACTGCTAAGTGCCCTGGCACCTCCGGAACCAGTTCCCACGCACGCTTTACTCTTTCTTCCTAGGATCTGACTATTCCATTTACTTCCTCATTGGGTGAAACTGGACAGCGCTGGTTCATTCTCCTTTTCTTAGACATTGATTTGTCTCACTTCCTTTTTGATAAGGATTTAATCATTTTCCCTCAGTTTACAATTGTTGGGAATTTGGCATTACCCGGTTGTGCTCCACTTTCTTTCTGATAAAAATTTGAAAATTATTGAATGAATTCCCCATTGCAAGATAATTCACAATTCTCACTCAGTTTCCCTCTGCTAGGGATCTGGAAACTCTCATTTCCATTTGGTACAAATTGAAAAGTTCTCTGTCTCACATCTCCATTGCAGGGAGTGGGTAACCCCCACTTGCGTCCCCTTAGCTGGTGCTTTGAACAATTCTACTTCGCTTCCCCAATATAAAGGATTTGGTCATTCTAGGGTCTCTTCACCTGTGCTAGGACAGCCGCGGCCCGTGGAGGGAGTTCCGTGGGCGGAAAGGCGGGGCGGGGGAGGGGCAGGGTGGGGGATTCTAAAAACCGGAATATGGATAATTGCTTTCCATAGCCAATAGATCTCGCTTTTGGGACCTTATAAGTATTTAGTTATGCAACTGTTGCATGGCTAAACACTTATAAGGTCCCAAAGGCGAGACCTATTGGCTATGCCAATGCTTGTTTCTTCTTTCGAATAACAACAATACAACTTATCAATAAAAATACATAACTGACGGAAAGAAAGAAAAATAAATTCAAAAACAGAACTGGACAGCATTTAACCTTGCAGCATTCCAATGTATCCCCTGTCAGATTGCACATGTTGATTGAGAATGTAGAATAGGATAGCACTATATACTTATCACTTGATTTTTTGTGTACATTTGGATGCTGCTCTGCTTATAGTTAGTGCTCCCTGTTTTATGGTATTTATGTTTTTGAGGATTTCCGTCTGTATTTATCTTTGGTTATTTTTAGTCATCTTTTTTTAATGTTTTAATCTGTTGATTGAAATTTTACATTTTACAGTACTACAACAATGCCATCAATAGTTAGTGCAAATCACCACTGGGGTAAGGAAAATTGAGGGGGCCTCCCTGCACGGTACGAAGAAGGGCCACCACCAGGCTCAATCAGGAGCGCTCTCTGGCCAGAGTGCAGTGCCGACGGGGCCCCCTGGAGCTTGGGCCCCCCCTGCACTGCGGGGGGGGGGTTGCGGGGGCCTGTGTTATGCCCCTGCAAATCACAAAATACAATAACAGAGTCTAAACAAGGCCTCATGATAAACGTGGTGCGGCAGTAAGAGAGAGGCAGATCGCTGAGCGAATTACTTATGACATTGCAGACAGATTTATTCATTTTGATAGCAATGAAACATTAATCGTTTTAACAAAACAACTTAATAGACCACCTGCGTGGCTACCCACCACCACTCTTCACATTGGCCATCACAAAGGCTAGCATGTGATGTACCCAAGGTTGATGACTTCGGAAAGTGTAAGCCTGAGGGGCATTGGTAGGGAGAATTCACTTAATAGCACCCAACAATCTCAAGCTATGGGCCCAGTTACTTTTGGCCATCTGTAGCGATATTTATTTTGTGTTTTGTGAACAAATGAAGTCATAACTCCAACATTTCCATATTAATTTAACCAATAAATGAACACTCATACTTTGTCGCCTGTTTAGCACAACCCTCAGCCCAAAGTAATAAAACAATACGTCCATATGTAGCCTCTAGAATAATAGCACAAATACATGTTGGGATAAGACGTAATTCATGCAAATCTCTTACAATTTTTTAAGTCCTCATGCTGCCATTAAGTACAGCTGCTGACCTAAAATCTATAATTCGCCGCATGGAGATTCAATCAAAAGAAGTCCAATTTTCTATATTTTTCTGCTTTTAAAATTAAATGCAGTCAGGAAACACACGGTTTTCTGTCAGTATTTATCTGTAAAAATCAGTAAAAATGGTGGACAATAGGGAGCCTTACTTATAATATTTTGCTGTTTTGTGTTATAGTCAGTGCTTTAAATGGGCCGGTACTCACCGGTACGGAGTACCGCCACTTTTTATTTTTCTCCCTTTGAGTACCGGAACTTTTCCTTCGCCAAGGACAGTAACTGTACTCAGGGGAAAGTCAGTCAGTGCAGGCTTGATGGCATTGGAGACTGTGCTGCGTAGAAAGTGCTCTGCTTGGCTGCCGAAAAAGAGAAGGCAGTATACCTCTGAATGGATCCGCTGCTGAGCAATCCAGCAGCGGCTCATTTGCATCACTTTACGAACTGTTTAGGGTTGTGAATGCCCTGCGGCCCTCTGTGAATAAAAGTTATAGGTCCAATCAGACCCTGCCCAGTTAATCACACTGTAGGTGTGGGACTGTGAGCCTATCCCCTACCCCACAAATCTAATTACAGCATGACACCCGAGATGAATGCAGCTCTCAGTACGAGTCTGCGGGAGGGGGGTTATTACACGCTACCCACCAATGAAGAACCAGAACCTTTTGGGCCTGGCGGCGCAGGGTATGCCTTAATCTCCTGGATTCACCTGCTCAGCTACACAGAGACACGGGACACTCTGTTAGGCGTTCGAAGATCAGATTTATTAGCTGCAGCTAGTACAATTATCCAAGAAGTACACAAGGTAGGTTCTCAGGAGACTGCCACTTCACTCTGTGGCGCACAAACTTATATACCATATAGATAACATATACATTAACCAAGTATACACCCAGAACACATAAGAAAGAGCCAATAAGGAAAGTTGGAAAACAGGACAGGACCAATAGGAGAGATTGGAAAACAAAAGTGTCAGATGACTCGAAAAAACCTCTCCTCCAACTACGTTTGTCACCCCTCCCTCAATCTAATTTATTAACGAATTCGTAACTAACTTGCAGGTGGCGAGATACGTTTGTGTGTTGGAGGACAGTTGTGAAACAAGAGAATGCTAGCAGAAGACAGTGAAGGCCAGACGATAAGATAAAGTCAGAAAAGAATAGTGTGAACCAACAGATAGTTGAGACGGGGATTAGAAAACCAGACGGGGATTAGTGTACTCGGCCAGTCCTAACACCAGCTTTGCAAATAGAGGCAGAAGGCCTGTTTTAACACGAAGCTGCAGAAAAAGCAGAATAGACTTTGTTCGCCGTGCTGCCTGAGTGATGGCAACACAAAATGGCGGCGGAGCACAAAATGGCGGGTCAATTCGATCACGATCGAAATTCAAAGTTCCTCACCATCGGATATTTGGAAGGCGGACATTGGGCGATGGGATGGTGCCTAAGGGTCTCTCTGCTTTTCTTCCCTGCTCCCTGTCCAGGCTAGCGCCCTGAAGCTGTAGGTTTGAGTCCCAGCTTCAGCTCAACATCCTGTGATTCTGAGCAAATGACTTAATTGTCCTAAGGGTGGATGATGGATGAGTGAAAGGAGGGATTGAGTGAAAGGGTGGATGGAATGAAAAGGTGGATGGAATAAGAGTGAAAGGGTTGATGGATGGATGATCGAATGGATTGATGGATGAGGGAAAAGGTGGATAAAGAGATGGTTGAGTGAAAGGATGAATGGATAGGTTTGGAGATGGATGGATAGGTTTGGATATGAAGGGTGGATAGACGGAATGGTAAAAAACTGAATGATTGATAAAAGACTGAATAGACAATAGAATGTAAATGTTAAATATTGGACATCAGCAGGTAAATGGTAGGAAGAAAGGGTGAATGGATAGATCGATGGAAGAGACAAGAGATTTCTTCTGGGGAGGGTCATGATTGCTTGCTTCATTTGCTTGGTGCCATAAGATCTTTTGCTAGAAGTGGGGGTATTTTCAGTTTCTTCCTACTCGCATGCTCAAAAATATATAGTATTGTGCCTAACAGCAATTAACAGTATGACATTAAAAAGGTGCAACTATTGCAAAAAAAAAGGGAAATGTTAACATATTATCACATTTTTCTTTCATCATGTGTTTTGATATGTGCTGCAACTAATATAGAAGTTGTTAAGTATCATCATGTCTGGCCTGTAGCCCCGCCCCTAGCCCTGCCCCTTCACTACACCTGTAGCTCATTTTAATGAGTACCTGCACTTATTTTTTCCCATTTAAAGCACTGGTTATACTTAGTATCACTTCAATGATTCTGCCTAGTAAGTTTTGCTTGTTATATTTATATGGTGAAATTAATTAAAAATAAAATATAAAGTTTATTACATGGTAATAAAGGAATTCCTTTTAAGTATGGCGGGTACGACCTGATATGGCTGAAGGTTTCACGCCAGCCTTACGAGCACTTGCCAGCATTGATCCTCCTACTTTTGAAAGCCTTCGCCACGTCTCCTAGCCACTGAACACCAGGCCAGTGTGGACATGCTTCTTTACCGAGAGCAGTCCAATCAAGGGTCAGATAAGAAATGTGTGCCTCAAGGATTGTTGTCGATGCTGCTATGGGTTCTCAATTCATAGGGGGCCTTTCTGACCGCGTGGCCTTGGAAGCTGATGTCTTCGGCAATTGCAAACTGAGTACTCTGTCGGGATTCCTTCTATCAATAGGAGTGTAAAAGTAATTTCCATACATGCCAATCAAAGTCTGAAAAGGTTTATTGACAAAAGAAAATAATTGGTCTGTGGATCACAGAGCGGGCAGGCCAGAGATTCCCCCAGCACATAATATTGGATCAAGCTCCCTGTACAGCAGCTGGACACACATTTATTCACTGATGCACATAAGTTGTGAGTAGGACCACATGACTAATCATTAAAGAAAACACTAGGAGGTGTATTGCCAGAGATTATAATAATGGTTGAAACAATACCTTCATATCATTATAAAATATAAAAAGCATTTTACGGCTGAGCAAGGTAGTCTTTGTTTTACTCCTTGGGAACAAAGTGATGGGATCAGCTCAACATCAGAGATGGGAAGGTCTTGTTGGATATCTTTGCATGAACAGGAAAAACATGGCTGAAGCAAGGAACAGTTACACTCATACTACAAATAAATACGGTTGTGCACTTTTGTGAGTTCTCTCCCTTCCACCTCCGGTGATCTTGCATTTTTTGATGTTACATCACAGGTGGTGAAAAGGAGACCATTGGGTTGGGCTGCTTGCCGCATTTCACTGCACCAGTGCCTGCAGTGGTGACCTGAGAGCTGCCTGCTCTCCAGGTTTTATCAATGTCAGCAGGGTGATGCCATGGCTTGGATCCGAATTTCATAATTGCTTTATGTTCTTCTACTATTCAGTCCCTCTAATGGTGGAACAGCGGCATAACGAAACTTGAGGGGGGTCCCCTGCAAAGTACAAGGAGATGGTCCCCCACACTCAGGACCCAGTCAGGAGCACTCAGACAAGGGGCCTGCTGGAGGGTGCCCCCTGGAGCTCGAGGGCCCCTCGCTCCGCGGGGACTGTGCATTATAATGTTGCGCCACAGATGGGAAACTCCCAGCCCACCCAGTGGTTCTGGCCTCTCCCTTTCCATCTCTTCTTTGCTCTCTCGTGCAGTTCCATTTTCGGTTTGTGTTCTCCCTCACCTAATGCATGTGTCGAAGAAAACGTCAGTACTCTGCATTTTGTATGAGTTTACTAAATGTATGTATTAAAAAGCAGACATGATCATTTAAACATCTGGCCGAAGTCTCCCTGGCATTACCCAAGGGAATGAGCCCCAGAGGGGAAAACAGTACTCATATTTCTACATAACCTAGCTTCTTGTATAGTGTCACATGGCTCTCAGTTTCAGTTTTCTTGTAGGCAGGTGCAGGAATTACATAGTGTGAAACAGAGAAACTCGGAGCAAGAGGCTTTCAAATGTTACTACACAGAAACAAGGTTTAGGTAACCACAGATATTTTCAGAATTCACACTATAGATTCTGAGATACACACCCTGTGTATCTGCAAAGCTAGAGCTTCCAGATATTAATCTAACAAATAGGACTAGGGCAAGTAACATATTACCTTCTTATAAATTTACACACATTGACAACTCCTTCCAGGGGAGCTGCCAATCCAGGAAAAGGGTGTCGAGGTCAAGGAACTTTCTATGGCACCTTTCCTGCTGGGGCCTGGAAAGCATTTATGGCTAGAACCCTTGCACTTTTGCTCTAACTAATGTCCTACACCTCTTTGCCTCTACCTTTCCTTAAAAGACACAGGTGTGTTTTAGCCTAGCCACTGAGGTGATTCGCTTGCATTTAATTGAATTAATAGATGACTATAATCTAGTGGTTACCCAGTTGTGTTCACTGAAAAATGTACATGCGGCTTAACAGCAATCCCACAGATGGTCTTATATCGCTCTTGGGTGGAGGCCAAATAGTGCTTACAAGTCACAAAAGGGCCTCTAGTGGAGAGGCATATATCCCTTCTGGCTGGACTTTTTATAGTACCCACTGGTGGTTTAACAATGCCCCCAGTGGTTAGACTTCTGCTGCATATGTGTGGACTCAATATAGTATTTACTGGTGGTTTATTAGTGCCTCTGATGGTTCAACTTCCTTCACGTCTGAGCTGACTATTATATAGCTCTTACTGGTGAGTTATCAGTGCCTCCTCTTAATTTGTGGTGGACACCATACTGCTGGTGGCTTGACACTGCCATGATGGTTGAGATTCTTTGGCTCCTGGATGGATGCTGAATAAACCTTCATTGGAGGCAGCCCTTCCTCTTTCCAGACATGCAAGCCCAGGAACACCTCCCCAAAAATAACAAAGATCACCAACAGCCATGCAGAAGTCAGAAAAGCAGCACAGACCTGGCTGTTACATAACATAGAAACCAACTGACTCTCAGACTGCAAGTCATGCTGGATTCTATATTCAGCCTGCAAACCTACCAGTCATATTCTTTTTGCTTACCTCTTCAAATGTAAGAAGTTGCAGATACCTCCATGATGCACTTTTCCAGGGCTCGTGCACAACACCTGTATACAGGGCATATAGGCACAGCCTAAACCATCTCACTTCCCTGACCATGCCCTTCAAACTGAGTACCTATTTATCTGACCAACCACAAAGCTATTTGAGGCCTCATCAAAGCGTAGCATAGGGCTAGAGATATTCTACATATAGTTTAAAATAGCAGCCCTTTCCTGGTCTTTTTGTGATTGGTTTTACTAGGGTACATGAGGGAGGTAGAACAGTATAATTGTTTTCTTGAAAAGGGTACCATTCATGGGGTACGTGCCCTTCCTAGAGGAGAGGAACTGAGAGGACTCCTTCGAGGATTATACCTGTCTCCTCTACTTGATGTGTCACAATTTGCCTGATGTGACAGTGAATCTCCTGCTAGAATTTTTCCTGGCAGGCAGCACCATTGAACAATCACTGTTTTTTGCCTAATCAGGTTTGAATTTCTGCGTATAATCTTGCATTGTATAGTAATCTTGCATTGTATAGCAATTCCCTTCTTTCTGCACCCTTTTCCACCCTCCATTCCTTATGCGAACCATGATCTTTGGTCCATTTGCTGCTGTTTTGGCCTTGGAACTCAGAGATACGTCTATGCTGTTGTCTGTGGCAACCTTATCCACTTCTGTGTCTTTGAAAATCTGATCTGGTGCTGGGAAGCTTGGCCCATGTGCTGAAAGTGTTGTATAAGAACTCTGTTCATTCTCCTACGGACTTTTCTCCATTCTGTTGTGTCAAGGGCTTGCATCCTTGTTTCTTTCCAACTTCTCCATTATCCACTCCTATTGTGCCTGTTGAAGCTGATTTCCTAGAGAGACTTGACCCCGAAAGAAAATTGATTGTCTAGAATTTACAAGATTCTAGAACTGCTATGAAAGCTAAATCCGTCAAATTAAGAAGAATGGTTTCATAGTGTAAGGCAGTAGAAAGGGTTTGGCTGTCTTCCAGGATCCTGCTCACTCTTAAGTTGTCAGTCCGTTTTGTCCACAATTTTCCGTCCGTTTTTAATAAACACACAAATCAATCCCATTGCTTTTACGTTCTGTATTCCTAACTCTTGGAAGATTTGCCCTACTTTTCATACCTACTGGTTGAAGCCTTTTGTAGCTGAACCTTTTCATTGGAGTTCTCCTCTCTCCTTCTGTTATGGTAGATGGTGAACCAGATTACGAAGTTGACAACAAATGTTGTTCACAAATCTTCAAAGGTTGGTTGCAGTTTTTTGTTCATTGGAAATGCAATCTTGCTAGTGGACGTTCTTGGGTTTCTGTCTCTGCTTTCCATGCCCCCCGATTAGTCTGTCAATAATTTCTGGCCTTTCCTGACAAGCCTGAGGCCTCAGGAAGGTCATATATTGCTGTTGTTTTGGTGTCTCTGCCGCACGCCCAAGAACTGTGGTATTGTGGGTTGTCCTTGGGTTCCCAGTGCTCAGAATATGCCACATGGAACTTTAGGCTGTACATTTCACATACCTGACGCTGCCTTTTCTCACTGGCTCTATATCCAAAATGGCAATCACCTGTCTGAAAATTGTAGCTGTCTTCCATTTAAAGCTGCTCTGCAGCTAGTCCCCTTCAGGTTTTGTCCCCTTTTCTTTTACTTTTCCACCACAGTTTCCTTCTTGGTTCCTTCCTTATTTCCCCATACAATATGTATGCTATTATGTGATGTTTGACGTAATTTCCTTTTCCTTTCCTATGTAAAGGCTTCATTCTGGTTGGAGGGTGAGTCATTACAAAATCATGTTCTTTGCTTACTTCCGTGCTCCCTTTATTTGCTGATCCTGACGCTTTGCTCCTGAAGAATTCCACTATTGGATTCTGGATTCCTGCTTTTCTTCAGTCCTTTGAAGACATTGCCCAGCAAGGAGGTTTTGTTATTTTATTCCTTTGATTTTTTTCTTCTGAGATGATGTCAACTTCTCGAGGGCACTTGCTTGACACATTTTCCAGTGTGTGGTGACATGATAGCTTTCGGAAACCATCACCCATGCATAGGACAGCAGGGGTTTCTTTTGACTCAAGAAGTAATTGGTTATCGTGTTTGGCAAGCTGTTGTTTGCAATTTAACCCATCAGTCAGGGATTTATGTGGGTTGGCTGCTAGAGTGGGAATCAAGCCTCTATTGCCCCTTTTTGAGGTTTATTGACTCAAGTGCCTACCAGTGTTGACGTATGAGGCAGCTTCATGGGGTTTCTGGTACTGCTCGAAGCTCCAGCAGGAGGAGATCTGTTTTTGAAGAAGACTGCTAGCCCTAAGTAGCTGTAATTGTTTTCTCCATGAGGAACTGAGCTTAGCATATGTGGAAGACCATGTTAAACTCGCCTAGTTTCTGCTATGGATGTTTATATGGAGGAACCAGCACACTCCTCTCAACCGTAAAGTGGTACTCTCAGTTTCCTAGGTTGTGACAATGGCCGTAAGAATCCATGTCTGTTATACAGAAAAAGTACTGCTGAGGCGATGGGCAGGCTGGACCCGTTTTGCTCCCCTGTTGACTTGGGCAAGGTTGAGCGTATTAAGGTCCAGGTCTTATTTATGAGATCTGCCTCTGCTACAAGCGAGCGAAGGCAACTGGATAAACTGGCCATGAGAGAATATTTAGCCACTAAAGTTAGTGAAGGCCCGACCCGTATTTTTCCTTGGTGAGGAATGTTTGGTAACGGTCCCTTCTAACTCAATCTCGCCTAAGGTGAATCCGCAGTCACCTCTGCTTCCTAACATGTCAATATGACCCAAAAGACGTACTAGTCTGCCCCTGTTATAATTCCTCCATGCAAACGTTAGAGAACTTCATCTTTTTATTTATTATGAGTTTTTCCGGTGTAGATATGTATTACCTATTCCTAAAGCTTATGGGTTTCAGCAACACAGACCAGCATTTTATTTTCTTTGAAAGATTCCGAGCCGGCTGTTCGCCACTCTGTGAGAGGATTTTTAATAAGTGCTCTGTGTTAGCATAACTAATGTAATTTAAACCTTCTTTTTAACCTTTTATTCTAATCTGTCTCAAATGACCAAGATACTAGACTTGTATTCATTCTTTTACAATGACTTGTTACTTGATCTATCAGACATGTTATGACTGTGTACTGTTATACATATTTTTTAGTCAAATGTTTTTTTCTTTTTTTTACTGTTGTTCTTTTATGATTATTGTTTAATAATTGAATAAAGATACTTACTTACTTGCTATGTGTTAGAGACGGGGATCTCTGATTGGCGCAAGGATGTCCTTGTGTCAAGCAGTGACCCTCTCCTCCACATCAGGGCAAAGGATAACCCCTTGGGAATGACCCTTGCTCACCCTCTAGGTGCGTGGCGTGAGCAGCCAAGGCGATTCTCCAGGCGTTGTTGGTTAAGCAATTATAATCACACACACAGTAAATACATTAATCCCCCCAGAAACGGACACCAGGCTTAGGTATGTGAAAATACGGTTCTTTATATAAAAATAGTTATGCAGATTTATTACAAGACCAGTAACGTTGTTTCTATGCCACCAGATTATCAAGCAGGTAAACGGTTCTTTAAGCGGATGCTTCTTTAGTCTCTTTTCAATGTCACTTGGGAGATTCCGGTCTTTGACTTACGTTCCGGCCTACCACGGCTCACACATCGGTCGTGGGCGCGCGCGCGCCGTGCACGGCTCCTCCCGGTGGCTCCCGGGCAGCGGCGGTGAGACGGGCGTGCGGTGAGGCTTAACGGGGAAGTAAGGCGGTGCGGGCCCCGAGCCTGATACTGGAATTCCTGTAGCACTGTTGCGAGGAGAGAGTTACCCAGATCGGAGCGACTCTCGGCTTCGGGGTAGTGTCTTTGGATCCTCAATCAGCGGGTGTATGCAGCAGGCAGGCGCGGCCAGCGACCCTTAGCACGGCGGTGCAGGGGGGTCTCTACAGCGGGGGCGGCGCGGCCTGAGATGTCCGGGGATAGCGAAGCGGGGTCACAGGGCACGGTCAGTGCAGCTCGTTGACCCGGCGTAGATCACAGTCGTCGGACGGATTCCGGCGGGAGGGGTGACAGCGCGTTCAGCGCACTCCAGTGGCAGGCGATGACAGGGGTGCAGGCAACCTAGCCCGGGGACAGAGAGCGGCTCCGGACGGAGCGGGGCTCTCACGGGGTAAAGGCAGGCAAGCTCCTGAGTGTCACGGCCCTAGGAGGGGGGCGATGAGGGGCGCAGTCTCTTTCCAGCGGGATGCACACACGGCTCGACTTGGAGGACGAGCAAAAGCACAGAGAACCCACTAGTCCTGGGGTTCAGTTCAGGGGGCAAGCTCAGATCAAGCCCTTGGAGAATGTTCAAGCACAAAGTAGCAAAGTCTTTTCAGCAAGTCTTTTTCCTCTCCTTTCTCAGCAAGGCAAGCAGCAGGCCAGTCCTTCCAGCGTCTTCTTCTCCTTCTAGTCGGGCAGAGGTCCTTTGTGGTAAACAGGATTCTGATTTGCAAGGAGCAGGGCTCCTACTTTTATACCACATTTCTTTTGTTCTTTCAGGCCAGGGGGGCCTTCGCATAGTCGATCTCAGTCCTGAGCACTTTGTTGGGGGTACTCTGACTTCTGCTTTCAGTGTGAGGGGCAGGCACATCAGCCGCTCCACAGGAGGTGGAGCCGGCATTCAGGGGACAAGTACTTTCAGGATCACCTTGTGGACAGCGCTTCGCCCGTCCGGGGCCAGGTGCAGGCTGAGTCATCAGTCGCTCCCCAGGGGGCGGAGCCAGCTTTGTGGTGGTGGAGCACTGCCCTATTCAGAGTCCAAGGGGCACCCCCACCTCCCACCAAGGTGCTCTCCTGCCATTCGCTACCTGTCATCCCCCCAGCCCTGTCACTCACATAGCCCAGACAGTCAGATACACGCACAGCAGAGGCGGGCTGAGATGGTTAAGCGAGTAAATACGGACTTTCTAAAAAGTCGTATTTACAAACCCAGGATAGTTAAATAAACTTGACTACAAGAAGTATTTTATCATTCCGAGTTCAGGCATACTAAACATATCTCTCTACCATGTTCCCTGAGCCTGCTGGGATTATAGGATGTAATAATTCCAGCAGCTCATCTGGCCTAAGGGGAACAGGTAGCCTTGCAATAGTGAACCACAAGGATGGCGGTGATTCACTATTAGGACAGGCCTCACAACCAGGGCCTGTCCTACCTTACACCTACAACGCACCCTGCCCGCGGGCCTACCATAGGGGTGACTAACATGAGGCTAAGGGAAGGTTCTGGGGGCTGGCAAGTGTGTGCACTTGCCCAGCTAGCGTGACAGTACGGGACTGCACGCGGGGTCGGCAGTGGCAGACCCAGGACACATTTTACATGGCCGCTGGTGTGGGTGGCGCAACCAGCGCTGCAGCCCACTAGCGGCATTGGCATTCACAAGCCCTGGCACTCCGGGTGCACTTTACTGGGGACTGACAGTGAATCCAATAAACCAATCATGTATACCAATGATGAACACTTTATCTTAGGGAGCACTTGCGCTGCGGCACGGATTAGCCGTGGCGCAGCGCCCTGAGCGGACAACACCAGAAAAACAATCGAGGCACACCATCAAAAGTGGAAGGGAAACTCACGCCAAGGTGCCAGGTCTAACACGTGTCCCCTCCAGCTGAAAGGTGGGGAGAACTACCCTTGCCCAGGGGGTTCCTCGTCACTAAGGCGGAAATACCTGGACAGACCGTCAGCGTTGGCGTGATCTGTGCCAGGACGGTGTTCCACCGTAAAGTCCATACCCTGTAGGGAGATGGACCACCTCAACAGTTTTGGGTTCTCACCCCTCATTTTCATCAACCATCTGAGGGGCCTGTGGTCGGTCTGAACTCGGAAGTGAGACCCAAACAAGTAGGGTCTTAGCTTCTTCAGCGCCCAGACCACAGCAAATGCTTCTCGCTCAATTGCACTCCACCTACTTTCCCGTGGAAGTAACCTCCTACTGAGGAAGGCTACGGGTTGGTCCCAGCCCTCCTCAGTCATCTGTGAGAGAACAGCCCCTACACCATGCTCTGAAGCGTCTGTCTGCACTAGGAATTCCTTGGAGAAGTCAGGGGCCAAGAGCACAGGCGCCGTGCACATGGCAGTCTTCAGGGTGTCGAAAGCTTTCTGACAGGTGTCAGTCCAGATCACGTTCCTGGGCTGCTTCTTGGAAGTCAGCTCTGTCAAGGGGGCAACAATCGTTCCATAGCCCTTGACAAACCTCCTGTAGTACCCAGTGAGCCCCAGGAAGACCCTCACTGCGGTCTGCGTCTTGGGGGGCTCCCAAGCCAGGATGGTCTCAATTTTGGGTTGCAAGGGTGCCACCTTGCCACTCCCCACTTGGTGTCCCAAGTACACCACGGAACCCTGCCCGATCTGGCACTTGCTTGCCTTGATCGTGAGGCCTGCTCGGCGCAGAGCCATCAACACTTCCCAGAGGTGGCGTAGGTGTTCGGGCCAGGTGGCACTGAACACTGCGATGTCATCCAGGTAGGCGGCACTGAACGCATCCAGCCCAACCAGTACCTGGTTGACCAACCTCTGAAAGGTGGCAGGGGCATTCTTCATCCCAAATGGCATGACCCGGAACTGGAAGTGCCCATCTGGTGTAGAGAATGCTGACCTCTCTTTGGCCCCATCGGTCAAGGCGATCTGCCAGTACCCAGACGTTAAATCAAACGTGCTGAGGAACCGGGCAGCCCCTAGCCGATCAATGAGCTCATCAGCTCTGGGGATGGGGTGCGCGTCAGTCTTAGTTACTGAATTGAGTCCTCTGTAGTCCACACAGAACCGGAGTTCAGGTGTGGCTCCCGGCGCAGCAGCTTTGGGGACCAAGACCACGGGGCTGGACCAAGGACTGCTGGAGGACTCAACCACCCCTAGCGCAAGCATTTTGGAGACCTCCTCCTTGATGCAAGCTCTGACCCTGTCAGTTACCCTGTAAGCCTTGTGCTTCACAGGTAAGCTGTCACCTGTGTCCACATCATGGACGCACCAATCTGTGACACCAGGAACCAGGGAGAACCTATCGGGAAACTGCCCCAGCAAGTGGCGGCAATCTTCCTGTTGTTCGGGCGTCAGGGTGGGTGAGAGGTTAACTCCATCCACTGACCCATCTTTCTCAGAGGCTACTAAGAGGTCAGGAAGAGGCTCTGTCTCCTCTTCCATTCCATCATCAGTGGCCAGCAGCATGCCCACTTCGGTCCTCTCTAAGTGGGGCTTAAGGCGGTTAACATGTAGGACCCTCAAAGGGTTCCTGGGAGACTGCATGTCCACCAAGTAGGTGATAGGACTTTTGCGCTCCACAACCTCAAATGGACCTGTCCACTTATCCTGAAGTGCACAAGGCTCCACTGGGGCCAAGACCCACACCTTTTGTCCAGGTTGAAGCTCTACCAGAGTGGCATTCCGGTCGTACCACCGCTTCATCTCCTCCTGGCTGGCTTCCAGATTTGCCTCAGCAAGTTGCCTGAAACGCCTAGTCTGGTTTCGGAAGGCCAGCATGTAACTGTATACATTCTGGGGAGGTTTCCTGGGAGATTGCTCCCAGCCTTCCTTTACCAAACTCAGAGGTCCTCTTACCGGGTGACCATACAGAAGCTCAAAGGGGCTGAACCCTAGACTTCTGTGGCACCTCTCGGTAAGCGAAGAGCAGGCATGGCAAGAGGACGTCCCACTTACGCCTCATTGGACCGTCTAGGCCCATGATCATGCCTTTGAGGGTTCGGTTGAATCTCTCAACCAACCCATTTCCTTGGGGGTGGTAAGGAGTGGTGAATTTGTAAGTTACCCCACACTCCTTCCACAGGGATTTCATATATGTGGATATGAAATTGGTCCCCCTGTCGCTCACCACCTCTAGAGGGAATCCCACTCGGGAGAAAATTCCCATCAGTGCTCGTCCCACCACGGGGGCCGTCACTGTCCTCAGAGGGATGGCTTCAGGGTACCGGGTGGCATGGTCCACCAAGACCAGGATGAACCTGTTGCCCAGGGCTGTCTTGGGGTCCAGAGGCCCCACAATATCAATACCCACTCGCTGGAATGGCGTACCGACCACGGGGAAGGGCTGCAGAGGAGCCTTGTGCTTCCCTCCGCTCTTACCACTTGCCTGGCAAGTCTGACAGGTTCGGCAGTAGGAATCTGAATTCTTGTGCATTTGGGGCCAGTAAAAGTGGGTGACAAGCCTGTCATAGGTCTTGTTCATCCCCAAATGTCCTGCTAAAGGCACATCATGAGCCAGCCCCAGTAGGAAGGTTCTGAACTTCTGGGGTACCACCAGCACACGGGCTGACCCAGGTTCAGCAGCCTTAGGCTCTGAATACAGGAGGTCACTCTCCCAGTACACGTAGTGTGTCTTGGCCTGAACACCATTGGCCTGGTCTGCAGCCTGCTGCCGCATACCCACGAGAGAAGGGCATTCTTTCTGCTCCCTGCAGAATTCCTCCCTGGAGGGACCTCCTTCTTGCTGCCAATGGGTCAGCTCAGGCAGGTCTCCCAGTTCAGCAATCTGTTCCCCGGTAGGCTCCAGGGCATCCCCCTCAGGGTCTGCTTCCTCCTGGGCCGTGGGAACTTCGGGGGCCGGTTTCCCGCGCCTCCTGCGCCTTCTCCCTAAGGCCGGTTCCTGGACCTCTCCCTCAGGCTCCAGGACCCTCTCAACACCCCTACTGGCTGCCATGGACCGGGTGGTCACGCACGCCCAGTCGGGTAGACCCACCATCCTCAGATGCGTGGTCTTCTCCACCTTTACCCAAGGGGAGCTCTCCAGGTCGTTCCCTAGCAGACAATCTACAGGCATGTCAGTTCTCACAGCGACTTGTAGAGTACCAGAGACCTCCCCCCACTCAAAGGGAACTTGAGCCATTGGACAACGACTCTCCATGTTGTCAGCATTGACAACCCTACAGTAGGCATTGGGTACAATCTGCTCTTGAGACACCAGGTGTTGCCTCACCGAGGTCACGCTGGCTCCTGTATCTCTAAGAGCCTCAACCTTCTTACCATTGATGGTCACTACTTGCCCATATTTCTTAGTGTTAGAGGGTAAGTAGGTTTCAGGGACCATCTCACTGTCTCCTAGCGAGACTAGGGTCATATGCGCAGGACCCCCACCCCCCTGGACTGCTACCTCCTCCCCAAAATTAACATTAGCTACTTGCCGGGGGGAGCATCAGTGGGTGCTGTCTTACCAAACAGGCGACACTTAGGATCAGAGGCAATGTGACCCGGTTCACCACATTTATAACAATTGAAGGGCCCCTTTGGAACAGGCCTACCTGCCGGGGCCCCGTTCTGCTGCGGGGGTGGGGGAGGCTGAGAACCCTTCTTCTGGTTCCCTTGGGGATTACTTTGGGGGCCTTTTTGGAACCCCTTTTGTTTACCCTTGTCCCCCCCACTCTTCTGCTGGGGACCCTGCCCACCTTTGGCGGAGTCTCCCACTTGACCCTTGTGGACCCTGGTGCTGAGCCAGCGGTCCGCCTCCTCAGCGAGCTTCCTCGGGTTGGACAGCTTGCTATCAATCAGGTGCTGGCGTAGCTCAGGAAAACATTGACTGGACAAGTGCTCCCATGCAATTAAATCAAGCAGCCCTTGATAATCATTCACCTTGCTACCCTTCACCCAACCATCCAGTGCTCTGCAGAAAAAAGTTACATACTCCACATACGTACTCTCAGGGATCTTCTTAGTCTCCCTGAACCTCTGTCTATATAGCTCAGGAGTTAACCCATACCTGGTCATTAAAGCTTCCTTCATATGGGGGTATGAGGTCTGGATCTCTAGGGGCAAATCTAACAGTGTGTCACGCCCTTCAGCAAGGAACCTTCCCCACAACCCCGCTCCCCAGTCTTTCTCAGGGACCCGGTGTGAAGACATGGCTACCTCGTAGGCCCTAAACCACTGCCCTATGTCATCCTTCCTAAAATACTCCTTCACTACATCTTTGGGGATGTACACCTTGGACTCTACCTGCACCGGTGGAGTGCTGCCACCAGAAGGAGTGGTTTCCAAACTTTTCGCCTTCAGCTCCAACTCCTTCACTTTCAGATCATGATCCATTTGGCGTTGTTGTGCCTCCAAGGCCAACTTCTGCTTCTCCATTTCCATTTGTCCTGCCAACTTTGCCATCTCCATTGCATGCGCCCTGTCTGCTGCCCTGTCCGCCAGCTCTTCTGGGGACAGGCCTCTGGTGGGCTCCACAAAGTGGTCGGGCGGAACGATGTCCCCCGCATTCTGTGGGTCTCTTGACTCTTTCCAGGCTCTCAACGCCTTGAGGTACTGGTTCTTCTTCCTGAATCCAGTATGGGGAACTCTGAATTTCACACTGTAGCCTTTCAATTGCTCCACGGTCCAGTCCTCCAGTTTCTCCCAATCCACCTCATCCATTCCAGAAATCACAGAGAGTGCTCTTCCAGCAGGAAGTGAGCCAGGCATGGCTGCAGTAATGGCAGATGTCTCAACGGTTCACAAATGAAAAAAACCTGTGGCTGCGTTACTTGGTCTGCTCTCACTATCTGGTGATGATTAATAATTCACTGTATGCAAATTACAAATGCAAATCCGAAATCCCACCGCTGCCACCAATGTTAGAGACGGGGATCTCTGATTGGCACAAGGATGTCCTTGTGTCGAGCAGTGACCCTCTCCTCCACGTCAGGGCAAAGGATAACCCCTTGGGAATGACCCTTGCTCACCCTCTAGGTGCGTGGCGTGAGCAGCCAAGGCGATTCTCCAGGCGTTGTTGGTTAAGCAATTATAATCACACACACAGTAAATACATTAATCCCCCCAGAAACGGACACCAGGCTTAGGTATGTGAAAATACGGTTCTTTATATAAAAATAGTTATGCAGATTTATTACAAGACCAGTAACGTTGTTTCTATGCCACCAGATTATCAAGCAGGTAAACGGTTCTTTAAGCGGATGCTTCTTTAGTCTCTTTTCAATGTCACTTGGGAGATTCCGGTCTTTGACTTACGTTCCGGCCTACCGCGGCTCACACATCGGTCGTGGGCGCGCGCGCGCCGTGCACAGCTCCTCCCGGTGGCTCCCGGGCAGCGGCGGTGAGACGGGCGTGCGGTGAGGCTTAACGGGGAAGTAAGGCGGTGCGGGCCCCGAGCCCGATACTGGAATTCCTGTAGCACTGTTGCGAGGAGAGAGTTACCCAGATCGGAGCGACTCTCGGCTTCGGGGTAGTGTCTTTGGATCCTCAATCAGCGGGTGTATGCAGCAGGCAGGCGCGGCCAGCGACCCTTAGCACGGCGGTGCAGGGGGGTCTCTACAGCGGGGGCGGCGCGGCCTGAGATGTCCGGGGATAGCGAAGCGGGGTCACAGGGCACGGTCAGTGCAGCTGGTTGACCCGGCGTAGATCACAGTCGTCGGACGGATTCCGGCGGGAGGGGTGACAGCGCGTTCAGCGCACTCCAGTGGCAGGCGATGACAGGGGTGCAGGCAACCTAGCCCGGGGACAGAGAGCGGCTCCGGACGGAGCGGGGCTCTCACGGGGTAAAGGCAGGCAAGCTCCTGAGTGTCACGGCCCTAGGAGGGGGGCGATGAGGGGCGCAGTCTCTTTCCAGCGGGATGCACACACGGCTCGACTTGGAGGACGAGCAAAAGCACAGAGAACCCACTAGTCCTGGGGTTCAGTTCAGGGGGCAAGCTCAGATCAAGCCCTTGGAGAATGTTCAAGCACAAAGTAGCAAAGTCTTTTCAGCAAGTCTTTTTCCTCTCCTTTCTCAGCAAGGCAAGCAGCAGGCCAGTCCTTCCAGCGTCTTCTTCTCCTTCTAGTCGGGCAGAGGTCCTTTGTGGTAAACAGGATTCTGATTTGCAAGGAGCAGGGCTCCTACTTTTATACCACATTTCTTTTGTTCTTTCAGGCCAGGGGGGCCTTCGCATAGTCGATCTCAGTCCTGAGCACTTTGTTGGGGGTACTCTGACTTCTGCTTTCAGTGTGAGGGGCAGGCACATCAGCCGCTCCACAGGAGGTGGAGCCGGCATTCAGGGGACAAGTACTTTCAGGATCACCTTGTGGACAGCGCTTCGCCCGTCCGGGGCCAGGTGCAGGCTGAGTCATCAGTCGCTCCCCAGGGGGCGGAGCCAGCTTTGTGGTGGTGGAGCACTGCCCTATTCAGAGTCCAAGGGGCACCCCCACCTCCCACCAAGGTGCTCTCCTGCCATTCGCTACCTGTCATCCCCCCAGCCCTGTCACTCACATAGCCCAGACAGTCAGATACACGCACAGCAGAGGCGGGCTGAGATGGTTAAGCGAGTAAATACGGACTTTCTAAAAAGTCGTATTTACAAACCCAGGATAGTAAAATAAACTTGACTACAAGAAGTATTTTATCATTCCGAGTTCAGGCATACTAAACATATCTCTCTACCATGTTCCCTGAGCCTGCTGGGATTATAGGATGTAATAATTCCAGCAGCTCATCTGGCCTAAGGGGAACAGGTAGCCTTGCAATAGTGAACCACGAGGATGGCGGTGATTCACTATTAGAACAGGCCTCACAACCAGGGCCTGTCCTACCTTACACCTACAACGCACCCTGCCCGCGGGCCTACCATAGGGGTGACTAACATGAGGCTAAGGGAAGGTTCTGGGGGCTGGCAAGTGTGTGCACTTGCCCAGCTAGCGTGACAGTACGGGACTGCACGCGGGGTCGGCAGTGGCAGACCCAGGACACATTTTACATGGCCGCTGGTGTGGGTAGCGCAACCAGCGCTGCAGCCCACTAGCGGCATTGGCATTCACAAGCCCTGGCACTCCGGGTGCACTTTACTGGGGACTGACAGTGAATCCAATAAACCAATCATGTATACCAATGATGAACACTTTATCTTAGGGACCACTTGCGCTGCGGCACGGATTAGCCGTGGCGCAGCGCCCTGAGCGGACAACACCAGAAAAACAATCGAGGCACACCATCAAAAGTGGAAGGGAAACTCACGCCAAGGTGCCAGGTCTAACACTATGCCACACCTATTATATTTCTCATAACCCTAAATAATAAGCGGATCACTTCTACAGCCTTGATTATGTAACTGTTACCATAACCAAATCAGTCCAGCTGTCTTTATCGTTAGCTATCCCACAAGGCAATAGAAGCACTCTTTCAAAGCACACAATTTCTGCATAATCAAGTGCTTGTGGGTGGAGCCAAACCACGCCTCTTTTTAGTACTCCTGAATGCTCTTTTTCTGCTGATAACATAAAGGAATGTGTACTGCTGCCCAGACAGACCTACCTAAAAATGAAAAAATCATTTCGTCTGATGAGAGGCAGAAATCACACATTTGTCTTTGACTTCACTCTTGGCTTCCCCAGTGCGGCTAGAGGGGCTGCTGAGACAATTTACAGAGCAGGAGCGGCTTGTGTCAGGGAAAGGAGGTGAGGTGGGGGGGGGGAGTGGTTGGGTGATGTTAGAAAGGATAGACGGACCGGGAGGGTCGGCCGGGGTCAGGAGGAGAGGTCTCCGGGGAGAGCCGTCTCCAGCGATCGTACAGACAAGTAACTTCCCCCCCACAGACAGATACCACACACGGATAAGGTTCAGTGTTCTTTATAAGCACTTCTTAAGGTACGGTTGAATGGTACAAGGAGGTCTGGACTCAGGGGTCCCCTCGATTCAAGTCTCTCAAAGCAGGGTAAGGGGTAGCGGGACAGTCTGTCTACCAGTCAGGTAGTTTGGATGAGATGATGATTAGCTCACAATCCTCGAGCTTAGTTGGTACGGGCCGCGGCAGCGCCAGCAGGTCCCGGAAAGATGGTCGATGTACGGTCCGCGGCAGCGCCAGCAGGTCCCGGTGAGGATGGTCGTTACAACGGGCCGCGGCAGCGCCAGCAGGTCCCGGAAAGATGGTCGATGTACGGTCCGCGGCAGCGCCAGCAGGTCCCGGTGAGGATGGTCGTTACAACGGGCCGCGGCAGCGCCAGCAGGTCCCGACGAGGATGGATGTTGTAGAAGGCCGCGGCAGCGCCAGCAGGCAGGACGATGGTTCACAAGAGCGGGCTACGGCAACGCCAGTAGTCCGTCAAGGCTGAGTTCTCTCGGTGTCTCTCGACTCCAGGATACAACTGCCTTCCTGCTCCGGAGTTGCCCCAGTTATAGGGCAGGCGCCCTTTGATGTCCGGACCCTCGCACTTGGAGGTCGGAGGGCCCGGGATGAAGGTGTCCAGACACCCAGCAGGGGGTGGAGCCAGCGCCTGGGGGAGCTGGAGGCGATCGGCACCTGGCGGGGGAAGAGCTCTTGGCACTTCGTCCTCCCATTGACCTGCCAAGTGGTCCGCTCACCTCCCGGGTGGATGGTGGTGCCGGGATGTCGGGGCCGGCCAGGCCCGGGGTTAGGGTCGGGGCGAGGCCACGCGGCCTCGTGGTGCAGGGCCCAAGATGGCGGCTTGAACCGGCCGGGGGAGCCGGTGGGGCTGGGCCCCGTGATGAGTAGAGGTCCGAGGGCAGAAGATCTGTCGGGAGACGGGGTACAGGTGCTTTTCGTGGATTATGCCTGGTGGGCCGGAGCTCGGGCCCTGTCGTGCGGGGAGGGGGCAAGCCCTTCGTGTGGCCTGTCCAACATGCGTCCCCCCCAGCTGAAGGCGGGGAGAGTCACCCATCTCCTTGGGGACTCTCTTCGTCGAGGCGGAAAAAGCGGGACAGGCCATCCACGTTGGCGTGGTCTTGGCCTGGTCGGTGCTCCACAGTGAAGTCCATTCCCTGCAGGGAAATGGACCAGCGCAAGAGTTTTGGGTTCTCCCCCCGCATCTGCATCAGCCACTGCAGGGGTCGATGGTCGGTTTGTACCCGGAAGTGGGTACCGAAGAGATAGGGCCGGAGCTTTTTGAGGGCCCACACCACTGCGAAGGCCTCCCTCTCGATGGTGCTCCAGCGCTGTTCTCGGGCCAGGAGACGTCGACTGATGAAGGCCACCGGCTGGTCATGACCTTCGGGGTTTAACTGAGAAAGGACGGCTCCGATGCCGTGGTCGGAGGCGTCGGTCTGTACCACGAATTCCCGACCGTAATCGGGGGCCTGGAGCACAGGGGCGGTGCACAGGGCGGCCTTCAGCTTCTCGAAGGCCGCTTGACAATCGGGGGTCCAGTTAATCCGCTTCGGTTGGTTCTTGGACGTGAGACCCGTGAGGGGCCCCACGATGCTGCCGTAGTCCTTCACGAACCGCCGGTAGTAGCCGGTGAGCCCCAAGAAGGCTCGGACCTCGGTCTGGGTGACGGGGGGCTGCCAGGACTGGATGGCAGCAATCTTAAGTTGTAGCGGGGCCACCAGCCCGCTTCCCACTTGGTGCCCAAGGTAGGTCACAGACCCTTGGCCAATTTGGCACTTGCCGGCCTTAATTGTGAGGCCGGCCCGCTGGAGGGCCTGTAGGACCTCTTGGAGGTGACAGAGGTGGTCGGGCCAGTGGCGGCTGTATACAGCGATATCGTCCAGGTAGGCAGCGCTGAACTCTTCGAGCCCCGCCAAGACCTGGTTCACGAGGCGTTGAAACGTGGCGGGGGCATTCTTCATGCCGAAGGGCATGACCTTGAATTGGTAGTGGCCATCGGGGGTAGAGAAGGCTGACCGTTCCTGAGCCCTGGGTGTGAGGCCGATCTGCCAGTAGCCCGCTGTTAGGTCGAAGATACTGAGGTAGCGGGCGGCCCCCAGCCGGTCAATCAGCTCGTCTGCTCGGGGGATCGGAGGAGCGTCGGTCCGGGTGACAGCGTTCAAGCCCCGGTAGTCGACGCAGAATCTCAGTTCAGGTGCGGTGCCGGGGGCAGCGGCTTTGGGGACCAATACAACCGGACTGGCCCAGGGACTGTCCGAGGGCTCGATGACCCCGATTGTGAGCATCTTTGCCACCTCCTCCTGTATGCAGGCCCGTACCCGATCTGGTACGCGGTGGGCCCGGTGTCGGACAGGGGGACTGTCCCCGGTGTCCACGTCGTGCAAACACCATGGGGTGACCCCGGGGGTGAGGGAGAACAGGGTAGCGAACTGCAGCAGGAGGTTCCGGCAGCCCTGGCGTTGCTCCGAAGTGAGGGCGTCAGAGAGCCGGACCCCGTCCACGGAGCCGTCATTCTCCTGAGTCTTCAGAAGATCCGGGAGGGGTTCGGAGTCTTCCTCTGCCCCACTGTCCGTAGCCATCAGGAGGCTGAGTTCTGAGCGCACAAAGTGTGGTTTGAGTCGGTTGGTGTGGAGGACCCGAAGGGGGTTCCGGGAGGTCCCCAGGTCGATGAGGTAAGTGACGGGGCTTTTGCGCTCGACCACTTTGAAGGGCCCCGTCCACTTATCTTGCAAGGCACATGGTTCGGTGGGGGACATCACCCATACTTGTTGTCCAGGCTCGAACTCAACGGAGGAGGCATTGTGATCATACCACTTCTTCATGTCCTCCTGGCTGGCCTCGAGGTTCGCCTTGGCCATCTCTCTGAAGCGCCGGGTCTGATTGCGTAGGGCCAGGAGGTATTTGAAGACGTCTGGAGGGGTCTTTAGGGGGGCCATCTCCCAACCTTCTTTTACTAGGCTGAGGGGCCCTCGCACAGGGTGCCCGTACAGGAGTTCGAAAGGGCTAAAACCGAGGGACTTCTGGGGAACTTCGCGGTAGGCGAAGAGGAGGCACGGGAGTAGTACATCCCACTGGCGACGGAGGGGCTCTTCCAATCCCCCAATCATCCCCTTGAGGGTGCGGTTAAAACGCTCCACTAGTCCGTTCCCTTGGGGGTGATAGGGGGTCGTGAATCTGTAGGTGACCCCGCATTGTTGCCAGAGGGACTTCATGTATTTGGATATAAAGTTCGTGCCTCGGTCGCTGACGACTTCTCGGGGGAAGCCTACCCGGGAGAAGATCCCCATTAGGGCCCGGCCAACCACCGGAGCTGTCACGGTCCGTAGGGGCACCGCCTCGGGGTAGCGGGTGGCATGGTCCACCAGTACTAAGATGAACCTGTGTCCTTGTGCCGTGCGGGGGTCCAGAGGCCCCACGATGTCTATCCCCACCCTCTCGAACGGGGTGGTGACCACAGGGAAGGGTTGCAGAGGGGCTTTCAGCTTCCGACCACTCTTCCCGCTGGCTTGGCATGTGGGGCAAGATCGGCAGTGGTTCAGGACGTCGTTCCTCATCTTCGGCCAGAAAAAGTGGGTCACTAGGCGGCTGTACGTTTTATCTTGGCCCAGGTGTCCAGCCAGGGGGACATCGTGGGCCAGGTTGAGCAGAAAGTCTCTGAAGCGGAGAGGTACCACCAGTACTCGACCGGCCCCCAGCTCGGCGATTCTTTGCTCGCTGTATAGCAGGTCGTTATCCCAGTAGACCCAGTGAGTTCCGGGGGAGTCCCCTGCGTTCTGGGCGCTGTCTTGTTGGCGGAGTCCCTCGAGGGAGGGACAGGTCTTTTGTTCCTGGCGGAACTGTGCTTGGGTGGGCCCCCCCTCTTGACGCCACTGAGCCAGGTCAGGAAGGTCCTGGGGTTGCGCGTCCCCTTCGGCCGTCGGGTCTGGGAGGCTGGCCTCGTCGTTGTCTTCTACTGGGGCGACTGGGGGCGGAGGTGCTGGCCATTCTGGTTCTTCTGATCGAGGGACGGCACGGGCGGCCATGGACCGGGTGGTTATGCAGGCCCAGTCCGGGAGGCCCAGCATCCCCAGGTGCTCTCTTCTCTCAACGGTGGCCCACGGGGAACTCTCGAGGTCATTCCCCAGGAGGCAGTCCACGGGGGCATCGTCCCGGACCGTCACCTTCAACAGGCCGGAGACCCCTCCCCATTCGAATGGAACGCAGGCCATTTGACACATACTTTCAGAGTTGTCTGCCGAGCGGACGGGGCAGAGAATGTTCGGCAGGATCTGCTCGGGCTTCACCAGGTGACAGCGGACGGCCGTCACACTGGCGCCTGTGTCACGCAAGGCCTCGGCTCGCTGTCCATTAATGGTCACCCACTGACTGTATTTCCTGGTGTTAGCGGGTAGGGGAGCCCGCGGGACCATGTCTCTTCCCCCTAAGCACGCCAGGACCATGGCGGCCGGTTCCCACTCTTGCTGGGCCGGCTCATACTCCTCTGGTTCCTCCAATGATCGCTCTTCCCCCAGGGCGGCGGCAGCTACCTGGCGGGGCTTGGGTGTTTGGTTCTGCGGGCAGCTCGGGTCATTGGCGTAGTGGCCGACTCGCTGGCATCGGTGGCACGTGACGTTGGCTCGGACCCCAGGACGCCACGGGGGGTTGCCCCGACCGGCCGGAGCCGGGGTGCTGGCCACGGGTGTTGCGGGCAAGGCGTCTCTCCCTCGCCCCTGGCCCCCTCCTCCTCCCCGAGGACGGTGCTGGCCTTGGTTGTTTCTGTTCTGTTCGTGTGGCCCCCTCCGGCCCACTCGGGTGCTTTCCCATCGGTCAGCTTCGGCGGCGAGCTGCCGGGGGTCAGTCAGCTTACTGTCGAGGAGGTGCTGCCTGAGCTCGACGAAGCAGTTGTTCGACAGGTGCTCCCATACCATCAGGTTAAAGAGTTGTTCGTAGGTGGTGACCTGGCTCCCCTTTATCCAACCCTCGAAGGCACGGCTGAAATAGTTCACGTATTCTACCCAAGTTGTACCTGGGATCCGGGTGCAATCTCTGAACCTCTGGCGGTACATCTCGGGTGTGAGGCCGTAGCGGGTGAGGAGGGCAGCCTTCATGTGGTCGTAGGACGACATTTGGTGATCTGGGAGCTGCAGTAGGGCATCGCGCCCCTCGTTGATAAACCTCCCCCAGAGTCCGGCTCCCCAATCACTCCGGTCGATCCGGTGGGAGGTCATGGCGATCTCGTAGGCTTTAAACCACTGTTGTATGTCGTCTTCTCGGACATACTCGCGGACAACATCCTTGGGGATGTGGACTTTTTTCTCGATTGGCCCCGGGGTGTGTGGTCGCTCAGGCACCCCCAGTTCTTTATTCTGTTTCCGAAGTTCTATTTCCGCCAGTTTGCGCTCGTGCTCGAGCGTTATTTTTTTCTCCTCCAGCTCTCTCTGTCTCTGCTTCTCTTCTCGTTCATCTCGGAGCCGCATGTGCTCGAGGTTGAGTTTCTGTTCAGCTAACTTGAGTTCCCCATCCATCTTGAGTCGTGCCATTTCCAACTCGTGCAATCTGGTTCTTTCTCTTTCTCGGATCTCCTCCTGCGAGAGGCCCGTTCCCCGCTCCTCGGGAGCCGTGGCGTTCCCCTCTGGTGTGATGCTGCTTTGGTCGGAGGGTCCGGCGACCCCAGTTTCTGTCCACGACTCTAGGGCGTGCTTTAGATCATCTTTGGTACTCAGGCCGGTGGTAGCAATGCCAAGTTCTATGCAGAATTGTCTCAGTTCGCGGTGGTTGTATTCTTCTAATTTATCCATTTGGAATTTCTCGGTGGAGTTGCTATCTTTGGCTGACATCGTGTTGTTGTCGTGGGGTGAGCTACTCTCTGTACGATTACGCGTTGATTCGGATCGCGCCGCTGGCCACCAATGTTAGAAAGGATAGACGGACCGGGAGGGTCGGCCGGGGTCAGGAGGAGAGGTCTCCGGGGAGAGCCGTCTCCAGCGATCGTACAGACAAGTAACTTCCCCCCCCACAGACAGATACCACACACGGATAAGGTTCAGTGTTCTTTATAAGCACTTCTTAAGGTACGGTTGAATGGTACAAGGAGGTCTGGACTCAGGGGTCCCCTCGATTCAAGTCTCTCAAAGCAGGGTAAGGGGTAGCGGGACAGTCTGTCTACCAGTCAGGTAGTTTGGATGAGATGATGATTAGCTCACAATCCTCGAGCTTAGTTGGTACGGGCCGCGGCAGCGCCAGCAGGTCCCGGAAAGATGGTCGATGTACGGTCCGCGGCAGCGCCAGCAGGTCCCGGTGAGGATGGTCGTTACAACGGGCCGCGGCAGCGCCAGCAGGTCCCGGAAAGATGGTCGATGTACGGTCCACGGCAGCGCCAGCAGGTCCCGGTGAGGATGGTCGTTACAACGGGCCGCGGCAGCGCCAGCAGGTCCCGACGAGGATGGATGTTGTAGAAGGCCGCGGCAGCGCCAGCAGGCAGGACGATGGTTCACAAGAGCGGGCTACGGCAGCGCCAGTAGTCCGTCAAGGCTGAGTTCTCTCGGTGTCTCTCGACTCCAGGATACAACTGCCTTCCTGCTCCGGAGTTGCCCCAGTTATAGGGCAGGCGCCCTTTGATGTCCGGACCCTCGCACTTGGAGGTCGGAGGGCCCGGGATGAAGGTGTCCAGACACCCAGCAGGGGGTGGAGCCAGCGCCTGGGGGAGCTGGAGGCGATCGGCACCTGGCGGGGGAAGAGCTCTTGGCACTTCGTCCTCCCATTGACCTGCCAAGTGGTCCGCTCACCTCCCGGGTGGATGGTGGTGCCGGGATGTCGGGGCCGGCCAGGCCCGGGGTTAGGGTCGGGGCGAGGCCACGCGGCCTCGTGGTGCAGGGCCCAAGATGGCGGCTTGAACCGGCCGGGGGAGCCGGTGGGGCTGGGCCCCGTGATGAGTAGAGGTCCGAGGGCAGAAGATCCGTCGGGAGACGGGGTACAGGTGCTTTTCGTGGATTATGCCTGGTGGGCCGGAGCTCGGGCCCTGTCGTGCGGGGAGGGGGCAAGCCCTTCGTGTGGCCTGTCCAACAGGTGAGGACGGTGAAAAATAAAAAAAATTAAAAAGCACTTACCTGCCACCCTCCAGCATCGCACTCTTCTCCTTCTCTCCACTGCAGGCATAGGCTCCCAGACTGCCCTGTGGCCAATCCTGATGCTGTCTCATGCATGAAAGCAGCTTCAGGATTTGCCGGAGCGCTGTGAATTTGCACTCCCAGACAGACCTTGGAGCCTGTGCCTGCTCTCTTCAACCCAGTAATGCAGCTCGGGTTGGAGAAAGCTTCAGAGTGCATGCTGGTTTGGCGTCATACGACGACCGGACAAACCGTAATGCGCACTGATAACAGTGCCGACCACTTCCCCTCCAGCACAGTCACCCCCCTGGTGTGAGACCGGCCTCGTGGCGTGGGCCCTCCCGACCAGCAAGCCACCCTGCAACCGCAACGATCCCCGATGTCACAGACTTCCGGCCACCATGGCCCAACATCCCGATGGCCGGCTGTTGGAAGGCGTTCCCCGGGGAGGCTGCGGAATGTGCTCCTGACCACCCTGAGGCCCACCTTTCCCAGAGTTAGGCCGAGCAAGAGCAGGGAGGCCCTTCCTGGAAGGGTCTCGCACCTAGGATCGCACACGCTACGCTTCTCTCTTCTGCGGATAGAGGGACACCACACAGTAAATCGTTGCAAGATAATAAGCTTTTATCGGTGGTTATCAGGGACCTTTATGATCCGGCAGGCAGGTGCAGGATTAATGCCACAAGCGGCAGCGATCTTATGATGGAGGGAAAAGGGGTAGCGGGACAGTCTTTCAATCAGTGTCTCTGCGAGGTATCCGGCGCCCAGCTCTCAATCCTCGAGCTGAGGGGATGTTGCTTCTCTCGGCGATCTCTGCCGATTCTCTTGGAGGAGCGGGCCGCGAGTCACTCAGCAGGCACCGGAGGGTCTTAGTTTAGGGAGCCGCGACGGCGTCAGCAGGGCTCAGATGGTTCAGAGTTCGGGGAGCCGCGACAGCGTCAGCAGGGTTCAGATGGTTCAGAGTTCGGGGAGCCGCGACAGCGTCAGCAGGGCTCAGATGGTTCAGAGTTCGGGGAGCCGCGACAGCGTCAGCAGGGCTCAGATGGTTCAGAGTTCGGGGAGCCGCGACAGCGTCAGCAGGGCTCAGATGGTTCAGAGTTCGGGTAGCATTCTCCTGTTCGGGGAGCGATCGAGCCGCGACCAAGTCCGCAGGCTCTCGTCAGTCCAGGTCTTCTCTGCCTCTCGTCCCTTCAGCACACCTTGTTATACTCCCCCTCCTCTTTGAAGTCCGGAGTCCTCGCGGAGAGGGGTCTGGTGCCTGGGGGGCGGTGTCTCGGGGTTTCCTGTCGCTCGGCCCCTTGATCTGTTCAGGTGGGTCTGGGAGGGACTCCAGACACTCAGCAGGCGAGGCGCCCGCTCACCGGGGGCCTGGTGGTCGATCGAAACCTCCCTCGGGGGAGAGACCAGAGGTGTGACAGGGTCGGCGCTTCTCGGTCTGGTTTGGGGGGGGGGGTTTCGTTCTCCCTCGGCCGGGCATGCATGTTGGGGATCTGGTCGGCCCTCGGGATGTTGGTCCACGGAAGCCGGGAGGCCGTGCCCACGAGGTTCGGCGTGGTTGTAGTGTAACTTGCTGGTCGGGAGGGCCCACACCACGAGGCCGGTCTCACACGTGCCCCCCCAGCTGAAAGGCGGGGAGAACTACCCATCCACTTGGGAGTTCTCCTCGCTGAAGCGGAAGAATCGGGACAGGCCGTCCGCGTTGGCGTGGTCTGTCCCGGGGCGATGTTCCACAGTGAAATCCATCCTCTGGAGAGAGATGGACCAGCGTAGCAGCTTGGGGTTTTCCCCTCGCATCTGCATCAACCACCGCAGGGGTCGATGATCTGTTTGCACTCGGAAGTGTGTTCCGAACAGGTAGGGCCGTAGCTTTTTGAGGGCCCAGACTACTGCGAACGTCTCTCGTTCAATTGTGCTCCACCGCTGTTCCCGGGGCAGTAACCTTCGGCTGATGAAGGCTATGGGCTGATCTATGCCTTTGTCGTCGTACTGTGAGAGGACTGCCCCGATGCCGTGTTCCGAGGCGTCCGTCTGGACCACAAACTCCTGGGCATAGTCGGGTGCTTTGAGCACTGGAGCCGCGCACATTGCGGCCTTTAGGGTGTCGAACGCCTTCTGGCAGGAGGGAGTCCAGTGTATTTTCTTGGGGTGTTTTTTGGAGGTTAGTTCTGTGAGAGGGCCCGCGATGCTGCCATAGTTTTTAATAAACCTTCGGTAGTAGCCGGTGAGGCCCAGGAAGGCCCGGACTTCCGTTTGGGTTGCAGGGGGTTCCCAGGACAAGATGGCGTCGATCTTCGGCTGGAGGGGAGCGACCTGCCCACTCCCCACCTGGTGCCCCAGATAGGTTACGGAGCCGTGCCCAATTTGACATTTGCTAGCTTTGACGGTGAGGCCGGCTCGGCGCAGAGCCAGCAGGACTTGACGGAGGTGCTGGAGGTGCTCGGTCCATTGGGAGCTGAAGACCGCTATGTCGTCGAGGTATGCTGCGCTGAACCCCTCTAGTCCGGACAGGACCCTGTTCACCAGCCGCTGGAAGGTGGCCGGGGCATTTTTCATTCCGAACGGCATCACCCTAAAGCGGTAGTGCCCATCCGGGGTGGAGAAGGCGGAGCGCTCCTTGGCTCCCTCGGTGAGGGCAATCTGCCAGTACCCACTGGTCAGGTCGAAGGTGCTGAGGTAGCGGGCGGCCCCAAGGCGGTCAATGAGTTCGTCGGCACGGGGGATAGGGTGAGCGTCTGCTCGGGTGACCGCATTGAGGCCTCGGTAGTCCACGCAAAACCTCAGCTCGGGGGCAACACCCGGGGTAGTCGCTTTCGGAACCAGGACTACCGGGCTGGCCCAGGGGCTGTCGGAGGGTTCAATCACCCCGAGGTCTAACATCTTTGCCACCTCGGTCTGGATGCAGGTCCGGACCCGATCAGGGACCCGGTAGGCCCGATGTCTCACTGGCGGGCTGTCTCCGGTGTCCACGTCGTGGACACACCAGCTGGTGACCCCGGGGGTCAGGGAGAAGAGGTCCGCGAACTGCCCTAGTAGCTGGCGGCAGTCGTCGGTCTGTTGGGCTGTGAGGGCGGTCGACAGTCTCACTCCCTCCACGGATCCATCGGTTTCCTTCGCCCCCAGGGGGTCTGGAAGGGGCTCGGTGTCTTCTTCGGCCCCATCGTCGGTGGCCAGGAGTAGACTTAATTCGGTCCGTACAAAGTGGGGCTTGAGGCGGTTCACGTGGAGAACCCGGAGGGGGTTCCGCGGGGACTGCACATCGATGAGATATGTGACTTGGCTCTTCCGCTCGACCACCTTGAAGGGCCCAGTCCATTTATCTTGGAGAGCGCAGGGTCTCACCGGGGCCATGACCCAGACTTGTTGGCCCGGCTGAAACTCGACCAGCGTAGCATTCTGGTCATACCAGCGCTTCATTTCTTCTTGACTGGCCTCGAGGTTTGCTTCTGCGAGTTCCCTGAATTTTTGGGTCTGGTTGCGGAGCGCCAAGATGTATCGGAACACGTCCGGAGGGGTCCCCCGGGGGGTTGTTTCCCACCCCTCCTTGACCAGGCTCAGGGGTCCTCGGACGGGGTGTCCATATAATAGTTCGAATGGGCTGAACCTCAGGGATTTTTGGGGAACCTCCCGGTAGGCGAACAGGAGACATGGGAGGAGGACGTCCCACCTCCGGCGTAGGGGTTCCTCGAGGCCCATGATCATTCCTTTCAGCGTTTTGTTAAAGCGCTCGACTAGTCCGTTTCCTTGGGGGTGGTACGGGGTGGTGAATTTGTACGATACTCCGCACTGCTGCCAGAGGGATTTCATATAACGGGAGATAAAGTTCGTACCCGGTCACTCACGACTTCGCGGGGGAACCCCATGCGGGAGAAGATCCCCATCAAGGCCCGGCCCACCACGGGGGCCGTCACGGTGCAGAGAGGGATGGCCTCGGGGTAACGGGTGGCATGATCCACTAGGACGAGGATGAGCCGGTGGCCCTGGGCGGTCTTGGGGTCCAGCGGTCCCACAATGTCGATTCCTACCCGCTCAAAAGGGGTACTGACGACGGGGAAGGGCTGTAGCGGAGCCTTGCGCTTGCCCCCACTCTTTCCGCTGGCCTGGCATGTGGGGCAGGATTTGCAGTGGGCCTCCACATTTGCTCGCATCTTGGGCCAATAGACGGTGACGAGCCGTTGGTAGGTCTTATCTTGGCCTAAGTGTCCGGCCAGGGGTACATCATGGGCCAGGCCCAGGAGGAGACTTCGGAAGCGTAGGGGTACCACTAGTACCCGGGCCGATCCCAACTCGGCCGACTTCTGTTCGCTGTACAGGAGGCCGTCCTCCCAGTATACCCAGTGGGTGCCAGTCTGGTCGCCTGCTGCTTGGGCCTCGGCCTGTTGTCGGGGTCCGATGAGGGACGGGCAGGTGGATTGTTCTTGGCAGAATTCTTCACGGGAGGGGCCCCCTTCGCAGGGCCACTGGGCCAGTTCTGGCAGGTCCTCGAGGTGAGTCAGGGTTTCGGGGTCGGAAGGCACTGACCCTTCGTCGGGAACGGTCAGCTCGTCCAGAAGGGGGTCGTTGGCCTCTGGTGGTGTATTCTGGATCTCGGGGGTGGTGGCGGTGTCTAGCGGCATGGGCTCTTCCCCCTCGGAGGGAGGTGCCCGGAGAGTCATTGAGCGCGTGGTGGCGCATACCCACTCGGGGAGGCCCATCATCTCGAGGTGGGCTCTTCGTTCCACTTGTCCCCACGGGGAGTTCTCAAGGTCATTGCCCAGGAGGCAGTCCACGGTCTGGGAGGTTCGGACCGCCACCTTTAACTTGCCGGTGACTCCCCCCCATTCGAAGGGGACTAGGGCCATCCGACAGAGGCTCTCGGAGTTGTCTGAGGAGATGACGGGGCAAAAGGCGCCAGGCAGGATCTGATCCTCGGAGATCAGGTGACAATGAACCGCCGTGACACTCGCCCCCGTATCCCGGAGGCCCTCGATGCGGTGACCGTTGACCGTCACCTGCTGTCGGTACTTCTTCGTGTTGGCGGGCAGGGACGTTCCAGGGACCATCTCTCGATCCCCTAGGGAGACCAAGGCCATGGCGGCTGGTTCCCATTCTTCGGAGTCTTCTATCTCTTCCCCCAGGGCTACGGAGGCCATCTGTCGAGTCGGCGGGGTTGTTGTGGTGGACCGCTGGTACAGGGGACACTGGGGGTCACTGGCATAGTGTCCGGTCTGTTGGCAGCGGAAGCAAGTGATCCTCACTCGGGGCCCCGGCCTCCCTGGTGGCCCGGTGGTGGCCGGAGGTGGAGCTGGAAAGGGCGGAGACTGTCCTCTGGGAGGGCTGAGCGGGGATCCCCTTTGCCGGCCTTGATTCCATCTGCCCCTCTGGCAGGGGGGTCCCTGACTGTGGTGACCGTAGTCCCCCACGGGGCCCCGGGAGGCCCGGGTGTTCACCCATCGGTCAGCCTCGACGGCCAGTTTTCGAGGGTCTGTGAGTTTGCTGTCCAGGAGGTGCTGGCGCAGCTCTACGAAGCAATTCGCGGACAAGTGTTCCCATGCGATTAGGTCGAACAGCTCCTCGAAGGTGGAGACCTTGCTGCCCTTGATCCATCCGTCCAAGGCCCGGCTGTAGAAGTTCACGTACTCCACCCAGGTGGTACCGGGTATCTTTTTGCAGTCTCTAAACCATTGCCGGTACATTTCAGGGGTGAGCCCATATTTGGCTACTAGAGCCTCTTTCATGTGACTGTAGGAGTTCATCACGGTGGAGGGCAGGTCCAGCAGGGTATCTCTCCCCTCGCTCAGGAACCGGCCCCACAGCCCAGCCCCCCAGTCCTTCTGCGGGACTCGGTGGAAGGTCATGGCGACTTCGTAGGCCTTGAACCATTGCTGAATATCGTCGTTCTTATAGTATTCTTTCACCACATCTTTGGGGATGTGGACCTTTGGTTCCACGGTGGAGGAGATGGGTTGGGTTTCCGAGGGTCGGGCCTCCGCCTTCTTAGCCTTGAGCTCGATTTCTTTTAGGCTACGTTCGTGCTCTAGTTGGAGTTTTTTCTCGTCGTGTTCTCTCTGTCGTTTCTTTTCCTCTAGTTCTCCTTGTAGGCGTAACTATTCCACTGCCAGTTTTTTCTCAGCCAGCTTTAGCTCTCCTTCGATTTTTAATTTTGCTAGTTCTAGTTCGTGGTTGCGATCTCTTTCTCGGTCCGCTAGTTCCTCTGGGGATAGGCCCCTCTCGGGGGCGCCGTTCCTCCCCGGGTTGCTTCGTGGTTCGTTGGGAGGTTCTCCTTCTGTTTGTGTCCGGGGAGTTTCTGCCTCGACCCAGGTTTTTAATGCCCCCTGGAAGTCCTCTTTCGTGCTTAGTCCGGTGGTAGCGATTCCAAAGTCTTTGCAAAATTGTTTCAGTTCTCGGTGTGTATAAGATTCTAACTGGTCTTTTTGGAATGCCGTGCTCGGGTTGGTGCCTGCGGCACCTAGGGAAGTTTCTCCTTCCATCCTTCTTGGTAGTGCGTATGTCGTCTACTGCACGATCTCTAGGTGTTGGCTCGGATCCCGTCGCCTGCCACCAAATGTTGGAAGGCGTTCCCCGGGGAGGCTGCGGAATGTGCTCCTGACCACCCTGAGGCCCACCTTTCCCAGAGTTAGGCCGAGCAAGAGCAGGGAGGCCCTTCCTGGAAGGGTCTCGCACCTAGGATCGCACACGCTACGCTTCTCTCTTCTGCGGATAGAGGGACACCACACAGTAAATCGTTGCAAGATAATAAGCTTTTATCGGTGGTTATCAGGGACCTTTATGATCCGGCAGGCAGGTGCAGGATTAATGCCACAAGCGGCAGCGATCTTATGATGGAGGGAAAAGGGGTAGCGGGACAGTCTTTCAATCAGTGTCTCTGCGAGGTATCCGGCGCCCAGCTCTCAATCCTCGAGCTGAGGGGATGTTGCTTCTCTCCCCGAACAGGAGAATGCTACCCGAACTCTGAACCATCTGAGCCCTGCTGACACTGTCGCGGCTCCCCGAACTCTGAACCATCTGAGCCCTGCTAACGCTGTCGCGGCTCCCCGAACTCTGAACCATCTGAGCCCTGCGGACGCTGTCGCGGCTCCCCGAACTCTGAACCATCTGAGCCCTGCTGACGCTGTCGCGGCTCCCCGAACTCTGAACCATCTTAGCCCTGCTGACGCTGTCGCGGCTCCCCGAACTCCGAACCACCTCTGCCTGCTGAGTGACTCGCGGCACTCTCCTCCAAGGGAATCAGCAGAGATTGCAGAGAGAAGCAACATCCCCCCCCAGCTCGAGGATTGAGAGCTGTGCGCAGGATACTCCGCAGAGATACTGACTCAAAGACTGTCCCGCTACCCCCATACCCCCATCACGAGATCGCCGCTGATTGTGGCGCTGTACCTGCATTTCGGATCATAAAGGTCCCTTACGTCTACGATAAAGTATACTGTCTTACGAAGAACTACTGTGTGGTGTCCCTCTGTCAGAGAGTGCAAGCGCAGTGTGTGCGATCCTAGGTACGAGACCCTTCCAGGAAGGGCCTCCCCGCCCTTGCTCGGCCTAACTCTGGGAGAGGTGGGTCAACGGGTGGTCAGGAACGTATTCCAAAGCCCCCCCGGAGAACGCCTTCCAACACCTGGTCGCGCCCCCAAGAGTCGGGACACAGTCACTTAGAAGAACAAGCATTTGCAATGCAATAGGTCTCGCATTTATAAGAGTTTGAGCTATTGGCATTGTAAAATTACAATGCCTTTTATTTATGTTTTGGTTTTAAAACAAATAAAAGGCATTGGGGCCGATTCACAGAATTAACTTAAGACAAAATCCTAAACTTACTACTTTTGGTATTCACAGAAGTTAGGATTTTGTCTTAAGTTTGTCTTAAGACAAACTTAAGACAGACTTAAGACAGACTTAAGACAGACTTAAGACAAACTTAAGACAAACTTAAGACAGACTTAAGACCGACTTAAGACAGACTTAAGACAGACTTAAGACAAACTTAAGACAAAATCCTAACTTAAGTCTGTCTTAAGTCTGTCTGAAGTCTGTCTTAAGTTTGTCTTAAGTCTGTCTTAAGTTTGTCTTAAGTCTGTCTTAAGTCTGTCTTAAGTCTGTCTTAAGTTTGTCTTAAGACAAACTTAAGACAAAATCCTAACTTCTGTGAATACCAAAAGTAGTAAGTTTAGGATTTTGTCTTAAGTTAGTTCTGTGAATCGGGCCCATTGTCATTTACAATGTCAGTAGCGTAAACTCGCATAAAAGCAGTGTGTGGAGTGCAGCAGTGTGCGGCGTGCATCAGTGTGCGGCATGCAGCAGTGTGAGGCGTGCAGCAGTGTGAGGCATGCAGCAGTGTGCGGCGTGCAGCAGTGTACAGCGTGCAGCAGTGTGTGGCGTGCAGCAGTGTGTGGCATGCAGCAGTGTTTTGTGTAGCACTGTGAGGCATGCAGCACTGTGTGGCATGCAGCGGCGTGCAGCAGTGTGCGGCGTGCAGCAGTGTTCTGCGTGCAGCATGCAGCAGTGAGTAATGCAGCAGTGTGCAGCAGTGTGTGGCGTGCAGCAGTGTGCGGCGTGCAGCAGTGTGTGCCATGTAGCAGTGTGTGGCGTGCAGCAGTGTTTCGTGTAGCATTGTGCGGCGTGCAGCAGTATGCGGCATGCAGCAGTGTGAGGTGTGCAGCAGTGTGAGGCGTGCAGCAGTGTGAGGCGTGCAGCAGTGTGAGGCGTGCAGCAGTGTGTGGCATGCAGCAGTGTTTCATGTAGCAGTGTGCGGCGTGCAGCAGTGTGCGGTGTGCAGCAGTGTGATGCGTGCAGCAGTGTGTGGCATGCAGCAGTGTGTGGCGTGCAGCAGTGTGTGGCGTGCAGCGGCATGCAGCAGTGTGTTGCGTGCAGCAGTGTGAGGCGTGCAGCAGTGTGTGGCGTGTAGCAGTGTGGGGCATGCAGCAGTGTGCGGAGTGCAGCAGTGTGCGGCATGCAGCAGTGTGCGGCATGCAGCAGTGTGAGGCGTGCAGCAGTGTGAGGCGTGCAGCAGTGTGTGGCGTGCAGCAGTGTGTGGCGTGCAGCAGTGTGAGGCGTGCAGCAGTGTGAGGCGTGCAGCAGTGTTTCGTGCTGCAGTGTGAGGCGTGCAGCCGTGTGAGCCATGCAGCAGTGTGAGGCGTGCAGCAGTGTGCGGCATGAAGCAGTGTGCGGCGTGCAGCAGTGTGAGGCGTGCAGCAGTGTGCGGCGTGCAGCAGTGCGTGACATGCAGCAGTGTGAGGCGTGCAGCAGTGTGCGGCGTGCAGCAGTGTGAGGCGTGCAGCAGTGTGTGGCGTGCAGCAGTGTGTGGCGTGCAGCAGTGTGTGGCATGCAGCAGTGCGAGGCGTACAGCAGTGTTTCGTGTAGCAGTGTGAGGCGTGCAGCAGTGTGAGGCGTGCAGCAGTGTGAGGCGTGCAGCAGTGTGCGTCATGCAGCAGTGTGCGGCGTGTAGCAGTGTGCGGCGTGCAGCAGTGTGAGGCATGCAGCAGTGTGAGGCATGCAGCAGTGTGGGGCGTGCAGTAGTGTGAGGCGTACAGCAGTGTGTGGCGTGCAGCAGTGTGCGGCGTGTAGCAGTGTGCGGCGTGCAGCAGTGTGAGGCGTGCAGCAGTGTGAGGCGTGCAGCAGTGTGAGGCGTGCAGCAGTGTGCGGCGTGCAGCAGTGTGAGGTGTGCAGCAGTGTGTGGCGTGCAGCAGTGTGAGGCGTGCAGCAGTGTGAGGCGTGCAGCAGTGTGAAGCGTGCAGCAGTGTGTGGATTGCAGCAGTGTGTGGCGTGCAGCAGTGTGTGGCGTGCAGCAGTGTGAGGCGTGCAGCAGTGTGAGTCGTTGTGAGAAGTTGGCCTGGTATATGATGTTAACTAGTTAAAGTGACCACCTTGTACCATGCCAAGCAACCCTTATGGTGTGGTTGTAAGTCAACCTTTTCGGACTAGCTGCCCTAGTGGTAGCGTAGGCTAAGCAGTCTTTGAGGCTAAACTCGTTAAAGCGTGTTAAGCAGGCTGTTTTACCAAATGTAACCCCCCTTTATACCAATGAAAGGACACCACACAGATATATATTCAAAATATATAGGTATTTATTTCTCAAAGTATCCCCTAGACTCTTTATGAGCACAGGAGCACAAATCGTTAAACAAGACAACGTTATAATATACAGA
This sequence comes from Triturus cristatus, assembly GCF_964204655.1. Lineage (NCBI taxonomy): Eukaryota > Metazoa > Chordata > Amphibia > Caudata > Salamandridae > Triturus > Triturus cristatus. The sequence goes on from NC_140583.1 coordinate 1,072,273,730, forward strand.
AGTTGCACGTTATATGGATGGGCCCTGGTGGCCACTCAAACCATATACTAAAATAGTGGTATAAGTACCACGAACAGGAAAGGGAAAAGGCCTAGGGCCTCTAGAATCGCTGGGCCTACAAGGAGCTAACTTCAGTTAATGACCAGGAGGTCCACGGGTCGCGTGTGCAGTGAGGAAAGTTACACGCGGGCTCCCATAGGTTTTCAATGGGTGCGTAAAAGTTTAAAAGTTACTGCAGAAAGGATCTTCTGGATGGACTACGATCTTAAGATTCAAAACACAGACACTAGAGATGTTTCTCTACACTTGGGCACCGGAGTGCCAGCTTTACCTCACCCACAGGAAGCGGGTGCATAGGTCTCGAAGTGCGTCGGGTTTCTTCTATCGATTCAATGGAGCCTGATGATAAAGATGCTGCAGGCGGTCGGTCCAGAAGAGATGCGGTGGATCCAAGAGTGGATCGGAGTTGTAGAAGACCTGAAAGCAGAGGGGACAGTGTTCACAGTCACTAGCCAGTGACTGGCGTGGCACCAGGTAGGTACCAGGCGATGTCGGGTGCAAACAGGTGGTTAGGTGTAGCTTGTCTCCGCAGCCAAGTGGTCCCTGAAGGTCAACGACATCCAGGCGTCGAGTCACGAGCTGTCCCACGCAGGCTCTCGCTGTCGGCGGTGTCGGTGACTCGAAAGAAGCAAACAAGCCTTGGCACAGGCAGGAGTCGTGGAAGGAGAGGAAAGCTGATTGTTCTGACCAGCAAGGTCAGAGGGGCTGCTCTTTTGGAGAGCAGCTAGGGCCAGTCTGGATCAACCAGACCAGCATCGTTGATTTCAAAATAGGTCACCAAAATGGCCACTAGCCAACGGGCCAGGGACCGGGCAGGCGCGTCGAGATGCAAAGTGCAGAGGGGCCCCACGCAGATTGTGGAGATGCTGGAGGGCTCACCTTTGGTGCAGATGCTGCTCGGGTGTTGGGCTTCTGAGGACCCAAAGCACAACTTGGAGGGAGCCTCTGTCGTTACGCTTGCAGCTTGTCGTCGGTCTTCCAAGATGGCTGGCTCCACGTGTCTCGGTGCCTCCACGGGTTCCTTCTTTGCAGGGACTGTGGATCGGGCTGTGAGAGGTCTGGAGGTCCAGGTCTTGTCGGGCTCTGGGCTCGGGCTCCGGCGGGAGGCGGCGGCAAAGCAGACGTTGAACAGCCGGTTGGTGCTTGCGTTTAGCAAGATGGTCACTCCCTGACCATAGGGGAGATTTCCTTCAGTCCTCTGTGCAGCAGAGCGTCGAAGTTCCCGTCTTCTTCTTGTGGTTAAGTTGATTCCAGGATGTCTGAAGTCTTAGGACACAGCTCCTACCTTTAAGCGGATTCTAGGGGCCAGACTACCTGCTAGGTCTCTCCCTAAGGGTGGGACCAGGAAGGGGGGTGGTTACACCCCCAATCCTTTGTCCAGCTCGCCCCAGGTCCGGGGCTGGTGTGCCCCAGGACCGGTTTGAACTGGCATATGCACCGAGGCTCCTTGTGAGCCTCAGGCACGTCTGGTTCCTTTCAAGCCCTACCTGACCAATACACAAAATCCTGTCTGGGGTGGTGCTCGCACCTCCCCTGGCAGGAAACCCTTTGTCCACGTCTCCCAAGCTGTAAGGACTCCCAGCAGCAGGAGGGCAGACTTGTGTCTGTGGTGGCAGCATCCATTTTGTGGAGCTGAGGCTATGTCTGATTTTACCCGGGTTTCAGGTACTGTACATGTCGTGTCCCTCTAGAAGGGTGGAATGCTAACCCCGTCACCAGAATTGGCGAGGGGTTAGTATTCCAATTCGTATGACACCTTACTCGACATGTTTTGATAAAGCCAAACCAAAGATAGCATTTAACCGCGAGGTTCATAATGCACTTAAGAGTATATGGTATGGCTATATCTGGAAACGGTAGAAGGAAGTAGTTCCGACCACTGCAGACAGGCTCAGCTCATGCCAGAGCACCATCTCACATGGAACCAAGCACTCTGCCTTCAGGATTGTCAAGGCCTGCCATAGGAGTGACTTATAGGTTACCAGGTGTCCCATTTAAGGTTAGGTATAGGTATACTACACCTAAGTAAGAGGTGGTTACACCAACTTACCCCAACTGAGTGATCAGCCAGTTGTGTCAAATTTGTTAGGCCAGGCCAGGGGTGGCACAATACATGCTTCAGCCCCTGGTAGGCCTTAGATACACCAATGCCCTGGGTACCTAGTGTACACTGGTACAGGGGCTCACAGGGTGATCCAATTCCAATAGGTTATGCACCTAGGGTGCACAGTGTCAATTTAGTAGAGAGAACAGCAGGCTGGGGGTCTGATTAGCAGGCCCACAGCCTCAATATGTCAAAAACCAGTGAAGCAAAAAGCAAAAATTTGGGGTGACCATAGGATAGCAGACCCTACTCTCCTACAGTCGTGCAGCAGTGTGAGGCGTGACGCAGTGTGCGGCGTGCAGCAGTGTGCGGCGTGCAGCAGTGTGAGGCGTGCAGCAGTGTGCTGTGTGCAGCAGTGTGAGGCGTGCAGCAGTGTGTGGCGTGCAGCAGTGTGTGGCGTGCAGCAGTGTGTGGCGTGCAGCAGTGTGTGGCGTGCAGCAGTGTGAGGCGTACAGCAGTGTGAGGCGTGCAGCAGTGTTTCGTGTAGCAGTGTGAGGCGTGTAGCAGTGTGCGGCGTGCAGCAGTGTGCGGCATGCAGCAGTGGGTAATGCAGCAGTGTGTAATGCAGCAGTGTTCGCAGCAGTGTGTGGCGTGCGGTAGTGTGCGGCATGTAGCAGTGTGAGGCGTGCAGCACTGTGCGGCGTGCCGCAGTGTGTGGCATGCAGCAGTGTGCGGCGTGCAGCAGTGTGAGGCGTGCAGCAGTGTGTGGCGTGCAGCAGTGTGTGGCGTGCAGCAGTGTGAGGCGTGCAGCAGTGTTTCGTGTACCAGTGTGAGGCGTGCAGCAATGTGAGGCGTGTAGCAGTGTGAGGCGTGCAGCAGTGGTAGGCGTACAGCAGTGTGTGGCATGCAGCAGTGTGCGGCGTGTAGCAGTATGCGGCGTGCAGCAGTGTGAGGCATGCAGCAGTGTGAGGCGTGCAGCAGTGTGGGGCGTGCAGCAGTGTAATGCGTGCAGCAGTGTGTGGCGTGCAGCAGTGTGTGGCGTGCAGCAGTGTGTGGCGTCCAGCAGTGTGTGTTGTGCTGCAGTGTGAGGCGTGCTGCAGTGTGAGGCGTGAAGCAGTGTGAGGCGTGCCTCAGTGTTTCGTGTGGCAGTGTGAGGCATACAGCAGTGTGCGGCGTGCAGCAGTGTGCGGCGTGCAGCAGTGTGAGGCGTGTAGCAGTGTGTGGCGTGCAGCAGTGTGAGGCGTGCAGCAGTGTGAGGCGTCAGTGTGAGGCGTGCAGCAGTGTGTGGTGTGCAGCAGTGTGTGGCGTGCAGCAGTGTGTGGCGTGCAGCAGTGTGAGGCGTGCAGCAGTGTTTCGTGCAGCAGTGTGCGGCGAGACGCAGTGTGCGGCGTGCAGCAGTGTGAGGCGTGCAGCAGTGTGTGGCATGCAGCAGTGTGCGGCGTGTAGCAGTATGTGTTGTGCTGCAGTGTGAGGCGTGCTGCAGTGTGAGGCGTGCAGCAGTGTGAGGCGTGCCTCAGTGTTTCGTGTGGCAGTGTGAGGCGTACAGCAGTGTGCGGCGTGCAGCAGTGTGCAGCGTGCAGCAGTGTGAGGCGTGTAGCAGTGTGTGGCGTGCAGCAGTGTGGGGCGTGCAGCAGTGTAATGCATGCAGCAGTGTGTGGCGTGCAGCAGTGTGTGGCGTGCAGCAGTGTGTGGCGTCCAGCAGTGTGTGTTGTGCTGCAGTGTGAGGCGTGCTGCAGTGTGAGGCGTGCAGCAGTGTGAGGCGTGCCTCAGTGTTTCGTGTGGCAGTGTGAGGCGTACAGCAGTGTGCGGCGTGCAGCAGTGTGCGGCGTGCAGCAGTGTGAGGCGTGTAGCAGTGTGTGGCGTGCAGCAGTGTGAGGCGTGCAGCAGTGTGAGGCGTCAGTGTGAGGCGTGCAGCAGTGTGAGGCGTGCAGCAGTGGTAGGCGTACAGCAGTGTGTGGCATGCAGCAGTGTGCGGCGTGTAGCAGTATGCGGCGTGCAGCAGTGTGAGGCATGCAGCAGTGTGAGGCGTGCAGCAGTGTGGGGCATGCAGCAGTGTAATGCGTGCAGCAGTGTGTGGCGTGCAGCAGTGTGTGGCGTGCAGCAGTGTGTGGCGTCCAGCAGTGTGTGTTGTGCTGCAGTGTGAGGCGTGCTGCAGTGTGAGGCGTGCAGCAGTGTGAGGCGTGCAGCAGTGTTTCGTGTGGCAGTGTGAGGCGTACAGCAGTGTGCGGCATGCAGCAGTGTGCGGCGTGCAGCAGTGTGAGGCGTGTAGCAGTGTGTGGCGTGCAGCAGTGTGAGGCGTGCAGCAGTGTGAGGCATCAGTGTGAGGCGTGCAGCAGTGTGTGGTGTGCAGCAGTGTGTGGCATGCAGCAGTGTGTGGTGTGCAGCAGTGTGAGGCGTGCAGCAGTGTTTCGTGCAGCAGTGTGCGGCGAGACGCAGTGTGCGGCGTGCAGCAGTGTGAGGCGTGCAGCAGTGTGTGGCATGCAGCAGTGTGCGGCGTGTAGCATTATGCGGCGTGCAGCAGTGTGAGGCATGCAGCAGTGTGAGACGTGCACCAGTGTGGGGCGTGCAGCAGTGTGATGCGTGCAGCAGTGTGCGGCGAGACACAGTGTGCGGCGTGCAGCAGTGTGAGGCGTGCAGCAGTGTGAGGCGTCAGTGTGAGGCGTGCAGCAGTGTGTGGCGTGCAGCAGTGTGAGGTGTGCAGCAGTGTGCAGCGTGTGGCAGTGTTTCGTGTAGCAGTGTGAGATGTGCAGCAGTGTGTGGCGTGCAGCAGTGTGAGGGGTGCAGCAGTGTGAGGCGTAAAGCAGTGTGTGGCATGCAGCAGTGTGCAGCGTGCAGCAGTGTGCGGCGTGCAGTAGTGTGAGGTGTGCAGCAGTGTGAGGCGTGCAGCAGTGTGTGGCATGCACCAGTGTGTGGCGTGCAGCAGTGTGAGGCGTGCAGCAGTGTTTCGTGCAGCAGTGTGCAGCAAGACGCAGTGTGCGGCGTGCAGCAGTGTGAGGCGTGCAGCAGTGTGCTGCGTGCAGCAGTGTGAGGCGTGCAGCAGTGTGTGGTGTGCAGCAGTGTGAGGCGTGCAGCAGTGTGCGACGTGCAGCAGTGTGCGGCGTGCAGCAGTGGGTAATGCAGCAGTGTGTAATGCAGCAGTGTGCGCAGCAGTGTGTGGCGTGCGGTAGTGTGCGGCATGTAGCAGTGTGAGGCGTGCGGCAGTGTGTGGCGTGCAGCAGTGTGAGGCGTGCAGCAGTGTGAGGCGTGCAGCAGTGTGAGGCGTGCAGCAGTGTTTCGTGCAGCAGTGTGCGGCGTGCTGCAGTGTGAGGCGTGCAGCAGTATGAGGCGTGCAGCAGTGTGTGGCGTGCAGCAGTGTGAGGCGTGCAGCAGTGTGAGGCGTGCAGCAGTGTTTCGTGTAGCAGTGTGAGGTGTGCAGCAGTGTGTGTCATGCAGCAGTGGGTAATGCAGCAGTGTGTAATGCAGCATTGTGCGCAGCTTTGTGTGGCCTGCGGTAGTGTGCGGTGTGCAGCAGTGTGCGGCGTGCAGCAGTGTGTGGCGTGCAGCAGTGTGTGGCGTGCAGCAGTGTGTGGTGTGGTTTGTAAACAATAAGAAAAGCGGACATCAAAGGAAGGGTGGGAGGGAACGAGCATATGGGGTGTGAGTTATAACGAAAGTTAATTGTTGTAAGAGGGGATGCAGGAAGTGAGGCCCAGCATGCGCTGGCGAAAGCAGTCTGCTGCTTTCAAGTCCGATGCCAGATGCCAGCTTCATGCTTGAATGCCTCACATGCTGTGAGACCGGCCTCACGGCGTGCCCTCCCAATCATCCAGCCAACCTGCAACCACCCTCAAGACACGACATGTCCGACTCCGGCCGCCCCAGCCACCCAGATCCGAGGGCCGGCCAGAGCCCTGACAGACTCGACACCCTACCACGCATGTCCGACCGAGGGAGCGGGAACCCTCGAGCCAGACCCAAAGGCGCCAGCCCAGTCACACCTCGGGTCGCCTTCCCCGGGAAGACTCGATCGGCCACCAGGCCCCTGGGGAGCAGGCGCCTCCCCTGCCGAGCGTCTGGGGTCCCTCCCAGACCCACCTGAAAAGACCAAAGAAGTGAGCGGCAGGAAATCCCGCCGAACCCCCTCCGTCACCCCAGTCCCCCCTCTGCGAGGACCCCGGACTTCAAAGAGCAAGCGGAGTATAACAAGGGGTGCCGGAGAAACGAAGGTAGAGAAGACCTGGAACCATCTGAGCCTGCTGACGCTGTCGCGGCTCCTGAACGCTGAAGTCACCTGGGCCTGCTGAGTGACTCGCGGCCTCTTGCTATTGAACCATCTGAGCCCTGCTGACGAGGTCGCGGCTCCCGAGCACTGAACCACCTGGGCCTGCTGAGTGACTCGCGGCCCCCAGCTATTGAACCATCTGAGCCCTGCTGACGAGGTCGCGGCTCCCGAGCACTGAACCACCTGGGCCTGCTGAGTGACTCGCGGCCCCCAGCTATTGAACCATCTGAGCCTTGCTGACGGAATCGCGGCTCCCGAACTCCGACCACCTGTGCCTGCTGAGAGACTCGCGGCGCTCCCCTTGAGGACGACTCGGTAAGAGATCGCCCAGAGACTCGACACCCTCCAGCTCGAGGATTGTGAGCTATCCGCAGGGTATTTCGCAGAGACACTATCTTGAAAGACTGTCCCGCTACCCCCATTCCCCACGACCGATTTGTGGTACTTTGTGCCACTGCTGTACTACTTGCATCTTGGATCATAAAGATCCCTTGAAAATCATCGATAAAAGAACCTATCGTCCTACAAAGAATACGTGTGGTGTCACTCTGTTCGTAGTGTATATCAGGGTGTGCGCGCCTAGTTCGGCCTACGTGGGAGAGGTGGGTCAAAGGGGTGGGCAAGACGGGCATCGAACCCCCCTCCGGCGAACGCCTTTCCAACATTTGGTGGCAGACGACGGAATCCGAGCCGACACCGAAAGAGAGCGTGCAGTAAACGTCTGACACACTACCAAACAGAGATGGAAGGAGAAACCTTCCTGGGTGCCGCAGGTACCGAAATAAGCTCACCGTTCCGAGAGGATCAATTGGACTATTACACACATAGAGAATTAAAACAGTTTTGCAAAGACCTTGGCATCGCTACCACCGGATTAAGCACAAAGGAAGACTTCCAGAAAGTATTGAAAACCTGGGTCGAGACGGGGGCGCCCCCGACCCAAACGGAAGGAGACTCTGCCCATGAACCACAAAGCATCCCGGCGAGAAACAACGGGCCAGAGGGGAACCTGTCCCCCGAGGAGCTAGCGGACCGAGAGAGAAGCCGCAACCACGAACTTGAACTGGCAAAACTAAAAATCGAGGGAGAAATAAAACTAGCAGAGAAAAAGTTGGCCGTCGAGCAGTTACGGCTACAAGGGGAACTCGAAGAGAAGAGACGCCAAAGAGAGCACGACGAAAAGAAGCTCCAGCTAGAACATGAACGCAGCCTGAAGGAGATCGAGTGGCGGGCTAAAAACGAAAAGTCACAGCCACCCGGGAATCCACCGCCCGCTCCCACCGGGGAAACCAAAGTCCACATCCCCAAGGATGTGGTAAAAGAGTATTACAAGAACGACGATATCCAGCAGTGGTTTAAGGCCTACGAAGTCGCCATGACCTCTCACCGAGTCCCGCAGAAGGATTGGGGGGCTGGCCTATGGGGCCGGTTCTTAAGCGAAGGAAGAGACACCCTGCTAGATCTGCCCTCCACGGTCATGAACTCCTACAGCCACATGAAGGAAGCCCTCATGGGCCGGTATGGACTCACCCCTGAAATGTACCGACAACGGTTCCGTGATTGTAAGAAGATACCGGGCACCACGTGGGTAGAATACGTGAACTTTTACAGCCGAGCCTTGGACGGGTGGATCAAGGGCAGCAAGGTCTCCACCTTCGAAGAACTGTTTGATCTGATTGCCTGGGAACATTTAGCGGCCAATTGCTTTGTAGAACTGTGCCAGCATCTCCTGGACAGTAAACTCACCGACCCTCGGAAGCTGGCCGCTGAGGCTGATCGTTGGGTGAATACCCGAGCCACCCGATGCCCCGTGGGGGACTACGGCCGCCACAGTCAAGGCCCCCCCCGCCAGAGGGGCGGAGGGAACCACGGCCGACCAAGAGACTTCCCCGGGGGGTCCTCAACCAGCCCCCCCAGCAGCCCACCAGCGGCGGGTTCAGCCCCGTCTCCAGCAAGCACCAGAGTCGCAGGACGGCTAGGTCCACGAGCTAGGATCACCTGCTTCCGCTGCCAACGGCCCGGACACTACGCCAATGACCCCCAGTGTCCCCAGTATCAGCAAACCACAACGACCAACCCCCCGGCCCGGCAGATGGCCTCCGTGGCTCTGGGGGAAGAGATGGAGGACTCCGAAGAATGGGAACCGGCGGCCATGGCCCTGGTCTCCCTTGGTGATCGAGAAATGGTCCCCGGGACACCCTTGCCCGCCAACACAAAGAAATACCGACAGCAGGTGACCATCAACGGCCACCGAGTCGAGGGCCTCCGCGACACCGGGGCGAGTGTCACCGCGGTCCACCGCAGCCTAATTTCAGAAGACCAGATCCTAACCGGTGCCCTCTGTCCGGTCGTATCCTCCGACAATTCTGAGAGCCTCTGCCAGATGGCGCTGGTGCCCTTCGAGTGGGGAGGGGTCTCCGGAGAACTGAAGGTAGCGGTCCGGACATCACAGCCCGTAGACTGCCTTCTGGGCAACGACCTGGAGAGTTCCCTGTGGGGGCAAGTAGAACGAAGAGCCCATCTGGAGATGATGGGCCTACCAGAATGGGTCTGCGCCACCACACGCTCCATGACCGCGCGATTGCCTCTCTCCGAGGGCAGTGAGGCCCTCCTACCGAACACTATCCCGGAGAGCCGGGACACTCTACCAGAAGCGGACAACCCTCCTTCGGAGGGAGAAGAAGACACTAACCCGGGAGAAGGGCCAGAACCTTCCGCCCCGGAGGCCCTGACTGAGCTCGGAGAACTGCCCGAGATGGGCCAGTGGCGCTGTGAGGGGGGGCCCTCCCGGGAAGAGTTCTGCCAGGAACAGGCCACTTGCCCCTCCCTCGTGGGACTCAGACAACAAGCCGAAGCCCAGGCCGCCGGTGACCGAACCGGAACCCATTGGATCTATTGGGACAATGGCCTCCTATACAGCGAGCAAAAGTCCGCCGAGCTAGGCGCAGCCCGGGTGCTGGTGGTACCCCTGCGTTACCGGAGCCTCCTCCTGGGCCTGGCCCACGATGTACCCTTGGCAGGACACTTAGGCCAAGACAAGACATATCAGCGATTGGTTACCCACTTCTATTGGCCCAAGATGCGAGCGAATGTAGAAGTACACTGCAAATCCTGCCTCACGTGCCAGGGCAGTGGGAAGAGTGGCGGAAAACGCAAAGCTCCCTTACAATCGTTCCCCGTTGTGAGTACCCCGTTCGAGCGGGTCGGCATCGACATCGTGGGACCCCTAGATCCGAAGACCGCCCAGGGCCACAGATTCATCCTTGCCCTGGTGGACCATGCCACCCGCTACCCCGAGGCCATCCCCCTCCGCACCGTGACGGCTCCCGTGGTGGGCCGAGCTCTCATGGGGATCTTCTCCCGTGCCGGATTTCCCCGCGAGGTTGTGAGTGATCGCGGCACTAACTTTATATCCCGATACATGAAGTCCCTGTGGCAGCAGTGCGGAGTCACGTATAAGTTCACGACCCCCTACCACCCCCAGGGCAACGGCCTAGTGGAACGCTTCAACTGAACCCTAAAGGGAATGATCCTGGGCCTCGAAGAGCCCCTGCGCCGGAAATGGGACGTCCTCCTCCCTTGCCTCCTGTTCGCATACCGAGAAGTTCCCCAAAAGTCTCTGGGGTTCAGCCCCTTCGAACTGCTATACGGACGTCCCGTCCGAGGGCCCCTGAGCCTGGTCAAAGAGGGCTGGGAGACAAGCCCCCGGGGGACACCCCCTGATGTGTTCCGCTACATCCTGGCGCTCCGCAACCAGACGAGGAAGTTCAGAGAACTCGCAGAGGCTAACCTCGAGGCCAGCCAAGAAGAAATGAAGCGCTGGTATGACCAGAACGCAACCCTGGTCGAGTTCCAGCCGGGCCAGCAGGTTTGGGTCATGGCCCCGGTGAAGCCCTGCGCCCTACAAGACAAATGGACTGGTCCCTTCAAGGTGATCGAGCGGAAGAGCCAGGTCACGTACCTGGTCGATGTACAGTCCCCACGGAACCCCCTCCGGGTCCTCCACGTGAACCGTCTCAAGACCCACTTTGTGAGAACGGAATTAAGTTTGCTACTGGCCACCGATGATGGGGCGGAAGAAGACACCGAACCCCTGCCCGACCCCCTGTGCGCTAAAGACCTGGATGGCTCCGTGGAGGGAGTAAGACTTTCGACCACCCTCACTCCCCAACAGTCCGACGACTGCCGCCAGCTGCTCAGACAATTCGCAGACCTCTTCTCCCTCATTCCAAGGGTCACCGACTGGTGTGTCCACGACGTGGACACCGGCGACAGCCCGCCTGTGAGACACCGAGCCTACCGGGTGCCTGACCGGGTCCGCACCTGCATCAAGACCGAGGTACAGAAGATGCTCACCCTTGGAGTAATCGAACCCTCCGACAGCCCCTGGGCCAGCCCGGTGGTCCTGGTCCCGAAGGCGGCTTCCCCGGGGGTCGCCCCCGAACTAAGATTCTGTGTGGACTACCGGGGGCTCAATGCGGTCACCCGAGCAGACGCTCACCCTATCCCCCGCGCCGACGAGCTCATCGACCGCCTGGGGGCCGCCCGGTTCCTCAGCACTTTCAACCTGACCTGCGGATACTGGCAGATTGCTCTCACGGAGGGAGCGAAAGAACGCTCTGCCTTCTCCACACCAGATGGCCACTACCGCTTCAGGGTCATGCCGTTCGGGATGAAGAACGCCCCAGCCAAGTTCCAGCGGTTGGTGAACAAGGTCCTGGCCGGACTCGAGGAGTTCAGCGCAGCATACCATGACGACATCGCCGTATTCAGCTCTCAATGGCACGAGCATCTCCAGCACCTCCGACAAGTACTCATGGCCCTGCGCCAAGCCGGCCTAACAGTGAAAGCCAGCAAATGCCAGCTCGGGCAAGGCTCCGTGGTCTACCTGGGGCATCAGGTGGGCAGCGGCCAGGTCACCCCCCTCCAACCGAAGATCGACGCCATCAAGTCCTGGGAGCCCCCCACCACGCAGACGGAGTTCCGGGCCTTCCTGGGCCTTACAGGGTACTACCGGAGGTTCATTAAAAACTATGGTAGTATCGCGGGGCCCCTCACGGAGTTGACCTCCAAAAAGCTTCCGAAGAAGGTGCAGTGGACCACCCCGTGCCAGCAGGCGTTCGACGCCTTGAAAACCGCCATGTGCACCGCCCCCGTACTCAAGGCCCCCGACTACTCCCAAGAGTTTGTGGTCCAGATCGACGCATCCGAACACGGCATCGGGGCCGTCCTCTCGCAGTTCGACGACAAGGGCATCGATCAGCCCATGGCCTTCATCAGCCGAAGGCTGCTGCCGCGAGAGCAGCGTTGGAGTACTATAGAACGAGAGACCTTTGCCGTAGTCTGGGCCCTCAAGAAACTACGGCCCTACTTGTTCGGAACCCATTTCCGAGTACAGACGGGCCACCGGCCCTTGCGGTGGCTAATGCAGATGAGGGGGGAGAACCCCAAGCTACTACGATGGTCCATCTCTCTCCAAGGGATGGATTTCACTGTCGAACATCGCCCCGGGGCGGATCATGCCAACGCCGACGGCCTGTCCCGGTTCTTCCGCTTCGGCGAGGAGAATCCCCCAGCGGATGGGTAGTTCTCCACGCCTTTCAGCTGGGGGGGACGCGTGTGAGACCGGCCTCACGGCGTGCCCTCCCAATCATCCAGCCAACCTGCAACCACCCTCAAGACACGACATGTCCGACTCCGGCCGCCCCAGCCACCCAGATCCGAGGGCCGGCCAGAGCCCTGACAGACTCGACACCCTACCACGCATGTCCGACCGAGGGAGCGGGAACCCTCGAGCCAGACCCAAAGGCGCCAGCCCAGTCACACCTCGGGTCGCCTTCCCCGGGAAGACTCGATCGGCCACCAGGCCCCTGGGGAGCAGGCGCCTCCCCTGCCGAGCGTCTGGGGTCCCTCCCAGACCCACCTGAAAAGACCAAAGAAGTGAGCGGCAGGAAATCCCGCCGAACCCCCTCCGTCACCCCAGTCCCCCCTCTGCGAGGACCCCGGACTTCAAAGAGCAAGCGGAGTATAACAAGGGGTGCCGGAGAAACGAAGGTAGAGAAGACCTGGAACCATCCGAGCCTGCTGACGCTGTCGCGGCTCCTGAACGCTGAAGTCACCTGGGCCTGCTGAGTGACTCGCGGCCTCTTGCTATTGAACCATCTGAGCCCTGCTGACGAGGTCGCGGCTCCCGAGCACTGAACCACCTGGGCCTGCTGAGTGACTCGCGGCCCCCAGCTATTGAACCATCTGAGCCCTGCTGACGAGGTCGCGGCTCCCGAGCACTGAACCACCTGGGCCTGCTGAGTGACTCGCGGCCCCCAGCTATTGAACCATCTGAGCCTTGCTGACGGAATCGCGGCTCCCGAACTCCGACCACCTGTGCCTGCTGAGAGACTCGCGGCGCTCCCCTTGAGGACGACTCGGTAAGAGATCGCCCAGAGACTCGACACCCTCCAGCTCGAGGATTGTGAGCTATCCGCAGGGTATTTCGCAGAGACACTATCTTGAAAGACTGTCCCGCTACCCCCATTCCCCACGACCGATTTGTGGTACTTTGTGCCACTGCTGTACTACTTGCATCTTGGATCATAAAGATCCCTTGAAAATCATCGATAAAAGAACCTATCGTCCTACAAAGAATACGTGTGGTGTCACTCTGTTCGTAGTGTATATCAGGGTGTGCGTGCCTAGTTCGGCCTACGTGGGAGAGGTGGGTCAAAGGGGTGGGCAAGACGGGCATCGAACCCCCCTCCGGCGAACGCCTTTCAAACACATGCACTGGCCATAAACCGCATTCCTAAGGTCTTGTGCCCCTTACTAAATCTCTCTGAATGCGTGAGGCGGCGCACGCGCAGGAAGTAGCTGGTGGCAAATGGAATGCGCGTGGTTGTGCGTGTAACCACCACCCGATGATCCGCCTTTGGGAGCATTTACTGAAGCCCCTACATAAGTCTCGCTGTGCCATCGCCTACGCGATAGCCAGGCGAGACCTAAAAATAAAACGATGATGAAACAGGTTTTAACTCCATTTTATTATCTTGTTGTTCTGCAAGTTTTTGAGGGTGCAGGCGTGGGGGAGCGACACTACTTCTCCGTAGCGGAGGAGCCACCACTGCTACAGAGGCATCTTGGGCCTGCTTAGATACAGAGTAACACATAGAAGATTGCCATTTACAGATCCAAAATAACAATGTAACGTACTGTAAACTTACAGTCTATCAGACTGCAGAGCAGCAAGCGCATGTGTGCGTTGAATTGAGAAAAAAACAGCGTGTGCCGATACTCAAGGCGCAAGCGACGAACAGTCACACTTTCAGTGACTGCAAAATCTAGTTTTTCTGTAGGGAGCAGCCTGTCTCTAATGTCACCTCATTTCGGCAGAACAGGGAACCGAGATGACGTGGGCCCTCTGTTCTCGGGGACACTTTTTGCTGCAGGAACGCAGGGGATGTTTGTATCATACAGCTGACGTCGGTTCCATAGATAGCTTTGAAATGGAGCCACCACAATGTATTCTGAGGAGATAATTGAGTGACGTGATGTAGGAAGGTTCTAAATGAATGAATGAATGAACAAATAACATGTTTAATAAGTGCTAATACACCAAAAGGTGAATAATTATTATACGTGTGTGTGTGGGGGGGTGGAGCTCTGGGTAGCATGTGCCCTGCCTTCCTTTGAAACGCCATGGTGGGCCTGGTGAGAATGTCCCTGCAGGACAGGGGGTGCCACATTTAGAAAACGGGCAGTGGATGGCAGGACCACAGCTCACCACCAGTCTATATGCCCCATCATTGCAAGTGACCAACAATCCCTACAGCGGAGTTCCCATACCATAGGTTCTGCCACCTCTACCCCCCACAGGTAGAAAAGGATAAAGAATGGCATATGGTGTAATCTGGAGGTAGAAAATAGGCAGGCTGAGCTGTACCCCTTTATGGCCTGCAGGGCAGTGGCATGGTTATTTGCATGCCAGGAGTACCTTGTAGATAGGCATCCCTGCCCTCACAGACCTTTGAGAAGCATCGGCTTGTCTGCCAGCCTTCCTGTTTCTTTGTTAGTCAAAGGGCTTAGTGTGGGAGGATGATTATGCAGGGCTCCTCTTAGTACACCGGTCCTCCTTCCTGGTACTAAATGGAGCTGGTGGCATCTGTGGCGGAAATAAAGTCAATGGGTCCCCTAGAAAAGTGAACTTTCTCTCTTTATCACCTTTTTCACTATCTTAATATCTCTCTCTCTCTCCCTATTTCTAGCTCTGACTCGGCCTTTCCCTACCCAGTGTCATCTTAAGAGTTTTTGAGCCCTGATAAGAAACATTTAATTGTTTTTGTACAACCCTTTTACTGAATGTTTAGTATATGATTAAGAATTGTTTGGCATCATGCAGGCTTGATTTAGCTAAAAAAAAAGGTAATACAAATTGAAGTTGTGCCGCACAGGGGCCCCTGATAAATACCTTACCCAGGGCTCCCCAAATCCTGAAGATGTCACTGCACAGATGTGGACAGTGCCCCAGTGTTTGCCACATGGAGTGGACTTCAGATCACTACTTAGGTCCATGGCCCAGTATCGGAGGATAAAGAGCACCTCTATATCTAAATATCCCCGGAGATGAAGCAGGAGACAAAGTATATCACTAGTGCCAATACCTGGGTCAACCAGGTTACAAAAAACACTCTCATATTGAACCGCAGGGCTGCTGCTATCTTAACATTTGCAAAGAAGACCTCCCTCAATCCAATCTCCCCCCCTCTCGAACTTTGGAGGGCCCAAGCCGTAGGAGGCACAGCATACGGAGCAGAGCTTTGGGGACATGGTAACCTAAATGCTCTGGAAGTAACTCAGAACAAACTTTTGAGAGTGGCACTTAAACTCCCTCAAAGCTCTCCACTAGTCTCCAAACAAGACTTAGGTATTCGGTCCATAGTCCCCCTAATTTGTCTCAAACCTATTTCATATTGTCTGCTAGTTTGGGCCACTCCTGAGTTGGCACACTA
The DNA here is from genome assembly GCF_964204655.1 of Triturus cristatus. Taxonomy (NCBI): domain Eukaryota; kingdom Metazoa; phylum Chordata; class Amphibia; order Caudata; family Salamandridae; genus Triturus; species Triturus cristatus. Next base: position 1,072,289,094 of record NC_140583.1, read on the forward strand.
TAGCATGGGTCTAAGAGATGTTTTGGACAGGCTACAGGGAGGGTGAAGCTACTCTGATTGATTTACGTAAAACAGTTTCTTTACACTATGTTCTTCCAAGATTAATGGTTAGATCCAAATACCATCACACAATCGGTAATAAAAAAGTTGAAGATCAGGTATTGGGACCATGGAGAGGTAAAACTGTCCAATCAGTCAGGTTTGGGGCCCACGACCGAACGTTTCTTAGAGATCAAGCCACTTCCATCCTTCAAAAATTAAAATGGACGAGATTGATCCTCCTTTCACAAAAGCCCTTTACCTAAGGTTTAGGTTGGGTGCACTCCCCCTTGCCACATTTACAGCCAAATGGAAAGGTAGCAAAATTTGTTTTGCATACAGAGGGGGTGAAGATGATCATTTATTGTTCTTTTGTCCTAATTATCATTAGCAGTGGAAGTGTTGGGTTGTTCCTTTATGCCGTTTCCTCGGTATCCATCAGTACCGGATAGCTTTGAGAATATGTAGACACATACCCTGTCATCGTTCTTTTTGCATTGTCAAGTATCTAGCGAGTATTTGACCAATTTCAGCATAAACGTCTCTCTCTTAGCGCCCCCACACCCTTACCCCACTACCAGTTAGTCAACACCCTGGCCCGGGCCTTCTAGATATCATTTTTTTATATTGTACTCTATGGTATTATTGTTCTTATCAAGCCAGTGTTGCTATTACGGGAGTTTGTAAATTCTTTTTTTAATTCATTGTTTTTAATAATTGTAAACATGTGAGCTATTCTTTATTGCTAAATTTGTAATTTTTATGGTCTATGACCAAAATAAGGCACTTAAGGAATGAAGACTGTCAGGGCCCGATTCACAAAAGTAATCTGAGACAAAATCCTAACTTTACGACTTTCCGTATTCACAAAGGGCATTTAGAAGTAGTAAAGTTAGGAATCCTAACTTTACTACTACTAAATGCCTTTTGTGCATACCGAAAGTCGTAAAGTTAGGATTTTGTCTCAGTTTAGTAGTAGTAAAGTTTAGGATTTTGTCTCAGATTACTTTTGTGAATCGGGCCCTCAGTGTGTATAGGCTTATGACGAAGTCTTAACAAAACCAAAACTAATTTGTGGAGTCTGCAATAGCCATTTTTATTTGGCCTCATTACAACACTAACCTAAAGCACTGGTCTCGCAGCACGTGAGATGTGAATTAAAAAAATTGCTCTGCTGTCGAATAACACGGGGCAGAGCTTCAGTGGCGAAACATTAGCCCCACCACCCCCATGGTGCTCGAGGGGGCCCCCTCAGCGCAGTACACTGACTGGGTCTGGGCCCAGTTAGTGTTAGTTTAATACACTTTATTTTGTGGCGGTGGGGCAAAGTGGTAAATGATGGGGAGAGGTAGGCGGGACCTTCAATCTATTTTGCTGGGGGGTCCCTTCAAGTTTCATTACGCCACTGCTGAGCTTCATGTTTAGATAAAAGTGCAGAACACTTATTCTTAATTTTACTGCTTCTAATGAACTCAATCCTGTACTTGCTGCATAGAGTAATTACATTTTTATCTTGTGAACCCGTTCAAGAAGCTTCCATAATTGCTAGAAATGTGTGTGCTTCCCTGTGCCAAAGGGCAGCATTCCTTGGCGGCTAGCCTAAATTTCTTTATGATAACAGGTATGTAACAAATACAGTTTGCCTGCTGGCACCCTCAATATTTTGAACAGGTACTGCACCAATGCTGAGATTCCACAGTGCCTAGTGAGTGTGCATTCAAACCTGTTTCAGAGAGGTTGGCACTTGTGTGTCTGTCTAGAGCTTAGGTATGTAGACTCTGACTCAGTAGGTAACAGCTACATCTCATTACATGGAACCTCAAAGATGCAACACAAACGACAGGTCTCCATGTGACGGCGGCAGGACTTTCAGGAGGCTGACTTAGAATATCACCTAAATGAGAATGGTATTTGAAGTTGCATATTCACTCATTCATCCACCAAAATATTCCCCTTGTTGAGTGAAGCTCCGGCTCCAGAGGTCTGTCTGTAACCTATAGTCACTCATGCCTTAACTGTGTATGTTCTGTGAGCAATGCAAGCTTCTACGAGTGAGCCCTTGTGGATTTGTTTTTTGTTAAATGGATGATGGCACTGCTGCCTTCTGTGACAGAAAGAAGCTTGCTTTCCTACGCCACACTGTCGCTGTTATGTGAGAAGGTAAAGCTTTTACTGCAGCTGCCTAATGTGCACCTGTGCTGTGATGGGGAAAGCTTCATGTGGTGGTACATTAGCTATACCTGCCCTCTAAAGTAGGAAAACTTGCACAGTTTCCTCCCAAGGGGTATCTGTTCTATGAAGAGGGGTGTTTCCACTGCTGTTGCCCCGTCCTATAAAAAACAAAGGATGTTTTGAATGTATTTGCATTGCATGCCTAGTCCATTCAGAAGCTTTTGTTGGATCCAGGGTAAAAACTAGTTGCAGGGCCCTATCCCAGAGACTCTGGTTTCAATCACGGCTTTCCAGCTCGACCAAACCCGGTGACCATCTGCAATTATTTTTCATCCCTCCAAATCATTTTCCATGATCATTATATTTGAGAGGACCTTGAAATAATTCAGTTCAGGGTGCACACTGAACAACCTCTTTTGTGTGAGGTTTTATAGTTAACAATGTTGCCCCATCTATAAAAAGGAGAAACGAGACAAGTGACTCGAGTCAGTAATAAAACTGGCACAGCAGAAGGGTGTAGTTCACTTATTCTAATAATAGCCACTCAGTGCAGTGACATAATCTAAGGTCCTGAAGTGAAACAAACTAAAATACACTTTTTATGTAAAGGTTTATATCTCAGCTATAAATGAAGTGGCAGTCAGTGACACTTGCAGAAGGCAGAATGCCCAGGCTGAGCTAAGAGCTGTTCCCTTCAGCCTCCACTGCACTGCTTTTCCAGACAGGATGAAGCACAGACTGAGCCCCAGAGAGTTGTAGGACCGGCCCCCACCACCTTACTACCACTGCCCTATTGACTCTGGTAGTGAGGCAGGTGACAATTTGGTGTTGGGCATGTGGTTCAAGGTCTTAAGGCCTATGCACTCCCACTGCCCATACTAGTCGGCCAAGATTATGGCTTGGCAACATGAGCATGTCCTGTTTCAAAGCACCGGCTATGATTACGGTGACTTGCCTTGTGAAACATGCTGATAGCCTCACCAACAGCATATCGTGAGACCTCTTCAAGCAGTGGGACTGCGAAAATTGGTAACATCGCCCCCACCCCTTTTGAGGCTGGTGAACATGCTCTATGAAGCAAGGATTGTTTCACAGTATTTGATGTGGGATACCTATATTCCTGAGGTAGACGCCTGAAGCCAAAATTGGAATATTTGAGCACCGAAACGCGTTGATGGAAATCGCTTTTGATTGTGTGGTAGGGAGACACCGTTAAAAACATTTTGAGCTCATCTACATACAACTTTAACATAGGTCTGACCTTAACAAAGGGAAAACATAAATGTTGATATAAGTGACATGATCTCACCCAAACTAGGGAACCCTTACTAGGAGACTGTAAAACCAGTGAGGAGAAGTACTTCAGACACCTCCCACTGCTAGATGTGGAACCCACTGATGAAGCATCCCACACTAAGGAGCTGAGGGTTTATCATCCTATAGGAGTATATGAATGTGTGGTAATTACTTATGCGGTTTGAGTTTTTTACTTCTCATATGTGTTTGTCTGTTTACCTGGAGTGTCTCACAGTCCTTTGCCTGCTCTCACTCCCTCTTCAGTGTGTTAGCTACCCGAGTTGTACTTGTCCTGCATGTGCGAGAGAAATGTATGATGTTACGTCTGCAATTGTCACCTGTCCTTTACTTATTCTTTGTGGTTAGGAAGTTTGTGTTGCTGTACCTTTATTGTGTTGTGACACTTGGCATAAAACTTTCCACTGCACATACGAAAAATCGGTTCACATTGCCAAGGAAATATTTGCTGTTGTTCACAGCTTTATGTCCCCTCTGGCCCATGCTAGTCTGTTGTCATCTTCACCTACCTGGTGTAACACTCTCTCTTGCTGCTTCAGGGATAAGATCCAGGCTATCCAAGCAACATTTACTCCCTGTTATATCAGTATTGAGACATCCTTGGTGTGTCAATCTGTTGATCCAGCTCATTCTTTGTCGGTATTCAGGCCAGTCGACCCATTCGAATGTCTCAAAATTCTCAAGGGTCTGAAGTCTGGTACGCCCTCGAACCCCTGTCCTGCTAGGATACTGGCAGCAGTTGCAGGGGTCACAAATACAGAAGTGAATACCATCATTAACATGTCTCTCCAGAAAGTGGTGGTACAACAGGCTTGAAAGCAGGCTAAGATCCTGCCACTCCTAAAAAAGCCGTCACTGGACCCCCTCTGTCCAGGGAATTAACGGCCTATGTCCCTCCTTCCTGCTTTGGCGAAGGTGTGTGAGAAGGTGGTTAATAAACAGCTTACGGATTTTGTGGAAAGGGAGGTGCTCCTGCATCCAGCCCAATCAAGATTCCAGGTGTCCTACAGTACAGAAACAGTGCTGGTTGAGGTGGCGGGGGCCATCCGGGAGTGTTTGGATGCCGGCGGGAGAGCTGCATTAATTTTGCTTGAGCTCTCGGCGGCGTTCAATACGGTCCCGCATTCACTTCTTCTGTCACGTCTGGCCAAGATTGGTCTGTCGGGTGCCGTGTGGGGCTGGCTCCAGTCCTTTCTGGAGGGTCGGGTTGAGCAGATCTGGATCCCACCGTCCTCCTCCTCCCCTCAGTCGGTAACAACAGGAGCCCCCCAGGGATCCTCCCTTAGCCCCCTTCTTATCAATATCTATGTCACTCCTCTGATATGTTTGGCGGAGGAGCTGGGGGCCAAGGTGATGGCTTATGCTGACGACACCCAGCTGCTTTTTACTTGGGACAAAGATGCGGACTCTGTACTACTGGTTCAACATTGCCTATCTTCTCTCTTCAAATGACTGGCGGAGGCACAGCTCAAGTGCTATGAAGACAAGTCAGAGATCCTGCTATTTGGTAAATTCCCCCCTAATTTTAGAGAGCAGCTCTGGCCTCCTGAGTTTCCATTACCTACCTCGTCAGGGATGCCAGCTAAAAATCTGGGGGTATGGTTTGATGAACGTCTCTCTTTTTCGACACACATCAAGAAGTTGGCTGGCTGCTGTTTCGGCCTGCTTAAAACTCTCAGAAGATTCTTCCCCCGCCTACCCCAGGCAGCAAGGAACATGGTCACCTGTGCGCTGATTTTGTCACGGTTGGACTATGCCAATGCCCTTTATGCTGGTATCCCTGGTTACCTGCTGAAGAAGTTGCAGGTGGTTCAAAATTTGGCAGCCAGACTCCTATTGGGCATTTCGTCTAGGAACAGTGTTCGTCATCAGCTGCGTTCTCTCTCCACTGGCTCCCCATGTTGGAGAGAGTTAAATTTAAACTATTAGCTCTGGCCCACCGTGCTCTCTACGGATGCGGTCCTCTTTATTTGCAGAGGTGTCTCTCCTTCTATGTCCCTGTGCGCTCTTGCGATCCTCATCCTTATGTTTTGCTCAGGTACCGCGTTTCAAGTTTCAGAGGATAGGGGCAGCTCGTTTGCGGTGAATGCCCTTCCTCTTGTCCTGCGCACCATTCAGGACCCAGTCGCGTTTAAGAGGAAACTGAAAACACATCTATTCTCCTGAAGTTCACGGTCCACACCTGGCTAGGCACCGCGCCGGGACACTCATCAATCAATCAAGGCATTTGTATAGCACGCTACTCACCCGGAGGGTCTCAAGGCGCTTGGGGAGGGGGGGTCCGCTACTGCTCGAACAGCCAGGTCTTGAGTTGCTTCCTGAAGGCGAGGTGGTCTTGGGTCAGGCGGAGGTGGGTGGGGAGGGAGTTCCATGTCTTGGCGGCCAGGTAGGAGAAGGATCTTCCTCCCGTTGTGGCTCTTCGGATGCGGGGGACGGCGGCGAGGGCGTGACCAGTCGATCGGAGCTGGCGTGTGGGAGTGTAGAAGTTGAGGCGGTCGTTGAGGTATCTTGGGCCTTGGTTGTGGAAGGCTTTGTGTGCGTGGGTGAGGAGTCGGAACGTGATTCTCTTGTTGACGGGGAGCCAGTGCAGGTTTCTTAGGTGTGCGGAGATGTGGCTGTGTCGGGCGATGTCCAGGATGAGTCGAGCTGAGGTGTTCTGAATCCGCTGGAGTTTTGCAGTGGTTCCGGCGTAGAGGGAGTTGCCGTAGTCCAATCGGCTCGTGACGAGGGCCTGGGTGACCGTCTTCCTGGTTTCGGTGGGGATCCACCGGAAGATCTTCCGTAGCATGAGTAGCTGTGCGCGTTATTAATTCATATAACATAACATAACATAACAATGCTTCTTTTAATGCATAACAAATGTGCATGAAAGAGTGAACTCAAAATATGGAAGCAAAGTTTACTTTTCGGTTTAGGCATGAAACGAGCAGTTTTTGAAATGGAGTAGGCCACTTTGTAAGATTTTAAGACATAGCTGACAAGTGGCTCTGTGTCGTGTATAATACCTGAAGCCAGTTCTGCAATTTTAGCCCCCAGCAGGTTGGCATTTTGAGCCCATAATTAAACTATTAAAAACAAAACTACAAGCTCCTCAATACAACAATCTGCTGGCTGAAAAAAAAATAGTAGTTGGTGTCCTATGTTGTTACAGTGCCAAAGCTTAGAGTTGTGAAATGAAAAATAAAATTTAAATTGAATTCCTGGCTTTCTGCCTAATTTCTTGTGAGCAAACAGAGGTTAAAAAGCCCACTGGATGAGAGGGCCTTTCAGATGCTAATGGAAGCACCTCACTTCTAGGAGGTTAACATTATTCCTCCTTGGCAAACTGACAACACCATGTGAAGGTGTCTGGAGACTGAAAAAAGGAAAAATAATGTCATATCACCCCTGTTTCCTAGCACATCTTCTGCCTAGAAGTTGGTGTACTCTGTCTTCGACACGTGCAGTATGTGCTGCGGGGGCTGCCCCGCAAGGGTCACCACTGCAGTGTGCTGACTCAACCTAAACATACAATACTGATGTTTTCTTGAATATGTGAGAATAGGACAGAGGTGAATGTGCCACCCAGGGAGGAGAATTTGAACCTAATCAATTATATCAGTGGCACTGCATAAAAATGGAAAGGAATGGATACTGACAGGATGTTTAGCCATGGAGGAAAGAGAGTGCTACATATCTTCTAAAGAAGGGATGCCCAATATAGCCCCCAAAAAAGGCTGCAGTCACACCCATGACATATTTTCAGGATATTCACAAAATGTAACCCACTAATTTAAAAGAAAATCATTTACACAATCAGTGCAGATAGAAATGGAAAATTGTTTTACAAAGATCACAATGGATAGATATGTGAGCTAGTTTAGTGCAAGAGGGCAGCCTTCACTTTTATCCCATCTTTCTAACATTACCTGCAGGAGCAGATCTGTGGAATGTGTTCGAAGCCTAGACTTGAGGAGTCATCCCGGCTTCGACAACCCATACCTCAGTTTTGATGACATTCACCCTATGAGTAATCACCAGATGTGTTTAGCTCTTAGATAAACAAGGCATCTTGCAGAAGTTGAATCCAGCGCCTACGACCAATCAGCACCTGTGTAACAGATGCATACATAGAGCTATGAGTCAGACTAACAAATGGTGGATCTAGATAGTGAACCCACAGAATCAAAAGAAGGCAGGTGACAGTAAACTCTAGAATGAAGAGGAGGAAGATGGCACATCCACACCTTGATGTTGGTTGGCCAAAAATATACAAGGCAATCTGAGAACAATCGCTGCCATCATGAGTGGATATAAATGAATAATTAGGTCCTTAATTGATGACAGTATGTACATTGGGATAGATCCCGGTCAGTGAAGTTATTGTTTTTCCACCAAGACTGTTTTGGAAGGAGTTGTTATAACCATCTTGTATTGAGACAGAAACATCTCCTGTGTGGCTGTGAAAATTGTACCGCAGACCTGGGTTTAACCCCTGGCAAGTCACTCAGTTTCACCGCTGGCTTTTTGATTTTTCGAAGGGAAGGTGGACATTGACCTGAGAGCGTGACTCTGAGGCCATTAGAGGCATCCACAGACCACCCCTCATAGGTAGAGTGCCTGCTGACCTATCACCAGGCTTAGAGAAAGACCAACAGCAAAGGCAGAATATATATACATGAAGGGCTCAGGGGTGAGGCTGCTTAGGTATTTGTGTGACAAGAGAGCAGGCCTTGGAACATTCTTCCCCCTTCCACCAGAATATTCACTGCGACTTAGCTTTGGGATTCGGATGGTGGGGTTATATTTCCTCATTTGTCCCTCTTTCCCTCTTTTTTAAACTTGCTAGGGAACTCTTAGCTCTGCCCACTCTCCATGCTTCATTTCAGTAATATTTGACTTCGCTGACCTGTCTGTATACAATATAGAAAAACGCGTAAACGCATAAACGCACTGAAAGCCACCGTTCTGAGCACTTCATTGCAAGAGACCCCTGGCATGCTCTCATAGCCAGCGGTGGCTCCTCCACTAAGGCGGAGGAGCATCGCCCCTCTGCTTTGAAGTAGTGAAAGAAAGGAAAACTATAATGATAATAACGTAATGTTGTTATCATTTAATTTTGTCCTGCAGCGGCAGCTTTGAGTGATGAGACGGGGCTGCTCTTCTAACAGAGCAGGGGAGGAGTGGTAGCACCCTCCTCGGTGCGCAATGACTGTTTGCCTGGCCCCCTCGGGCTGGCCAAACAGTCATGTGCACTTCGCATGTTCTCCATGCAGGCTGCATTACAGCCTGCGAGGAGAACATGCCCATGCCTCCAGTCCCTGGATGAGTGCCGAACCACGGCACTCACACCAATCGCAACGCTGCATTGCAGCGTTGTGATTGGTCAGGGGAGCCTGGGTGCTTACCAATCACAACGCTGCATTGCAGCGTTGTGATTGGCCAGGGGAGTTTGGCTGCTTCCTGTTCCATTCCCGAGGCAAGGAGAGACGACAGAGAGACACAGTAATACGTTAAATTTTTTTCTTTTTTTAATATCCGCTACCCCCCTCACCACCCCGCACCCCGATCCGTGACGGCCGATACTGTTCAAAACACGCTAAAAATACTGGTGGCATGAGGGATCTGACATGTCAGCATTGCACAAGGCTGAATTGACAGCCAGTGATTCACTGCCCTGCTTAGTGTGCCATGGATTCTTATTAACCCCAGAGAGGGCCCACACACCAGTGTGACTGGGAAGAAGTCTGAGTTCAATGGTTAGTGTCTTTGATAGCTAGATTCTCTGCCAGTTTGGGAACTGACCTTAAAGTCCTGGATCCTGGCAAACGTGGAGCCTGGAACAGCTGTGAAGGAAAGAGCTGCACTTGCTGTGGATTAGAGTACTGAACAGTGCTCCCGCAGAAGGAAAATATCTATGTTATACCTGTGCACATGCCAATTCAAAGTCTGCAAGTGATTATTAATTGTATGTTAGATTGATTTGTATAGCACACTAATCAGCCGCGGCCCGTGCAGGTAAGAGAGGTGGGGCCGGGTGGAGGGGGGATTTCGACAGACAACCACCAATGAATTTATTTCATTTTGTCCCGTAGTCGTCTGTCGAAACCCCTCCCACCAGGCCCCACTGCCCCACCACTCTTGCCCGCATGTGCCGCGGCTGACACTAATCACCTGAGAGGGTATCCATGTGCTTGGGTAAGGTGCATAGGTGAGTGTCCCCAAAGGTGCTTATACGGAGATACTAGGAAAAAAGCACACTGGCAATGGGGGCTCCAAACGGCGCACTGGTGTGTAATTAATACCAATTCTGTTTCCTCCAATGCTCTACTTTTGTGACCCCATTGCCAAGAGGGCACCACAACACAAAGTCAAGAAATAACAAATGAAAAGAAGCGTTCAATTCTATACAGGATTATCTGTAACAAAATCAACAGATGATTAAAATGTTCCCCAGCAATAGATCAGGTAGTCATGATGTGACAAATAAGTTATTCAGGAGTCTTGCGAGGGAAGCAGACATAGGTGTCTGGGGGGCTAGTAAAAGTGTCTGCGGCTGTTGAGGTATTCTGGCCCTGTGTTGTGTAGGGCTTTGTATGTGTGCATGAGAAGTTTGATTTGCCATCACTTGTGATTGGAGAGTGAAGCTTCTTGAGGTGCAGTGTGATGTGGGTGCGGTGTGGGAGCTGGAGCATGAATCTTGCAGCAGTGTTCTGGATGGTCTGGGGTCTGTGTGGGAGCTTGTTATCCAGGTCATTCAACTCATAACCAGAATGTGCCTGCGATTGCACCACATCCATGGATCTCTCGTGGCGATTTATAATACGAAAAAGAACTGACTATTCACACAATTTACTGAAAGTCCATGTTGTGTGTGTGAAGTATTCACACTGCTCACAAAAGATAGTAAGCCCATTATATGACTTTTTGTTATTAAAACCATTAATCCATTATCAGTGGGAGAAATCTCTAAATTTGATTGTGTAAACTCATTCATCATCATAGTGTGATACCACTCACCCGTTGTTGTTGGGCCTCTTATTATAAATTGCCACAAGAAATGTGGTGCAATCGCAGCCACATTCTGGTTATGAGTTGATTGGGTAACAGGAATCCCCATATCACAATATTATGAGCATGCACTGGGTGATGCATGCCCTCATATAGAGTCTTGCTCTGGGATTCTGAATGACGCATTGACCAGTCACAGAATTTTACCAGCTGGACCTACAAAAAACAACAAAACAAAGGCCAAGTGTATACTTGCCCTTTGTTTTGTTGTTTTTGCAGTCAGGTACTTGCATCTAATTTGTATAATTTTGAAAGTTTCTTGAGCTGACATACCAGGGAGGTGATATTGATCACCCTGATGAAAGCCCCGGACCCATTGGGGCCATAGAGTAGCGCTGAAACATGTTGATTTAAGGTCATAGGACCATTATATCCTCAATACTCGACTTATCAATTTTAACTTTTATTATCCCCAACAACTCCATCAATAAAGGGATACCTTGGAGTACGTTGTAGGATTTTTCGTCTTTATGCCCCCTGGTCTACTTCTTTTAAGTGCTCCCTGAAATACGGTCGAGCCCACCCTGACCTTTAGGAGTCAGGGTGTACCAGATGATGAAGCATGATACTATTAGAGAGGGTGGGGGTTATATGAAGAGACTAGTGCCACACGTGTTAGATTTATACAAGGTGGGATACCTTTTGTTTATATGTAATATTTGGGAGAATGTGTCCCTGCAATACCCCTTCCATAAGGTGGAAGAACCTCTCTACGCTCTTGACTTGATAAAGGGTTCACCTACCCTTTCCCAGGCACTATATCAGTGACAGAGGACTCAAAACTGCATTCATATGCATTCTGATAACCTTCCGGCGCAGGAAGGGGAGAGGGAGCTGACATTTGATTTTAAATAGACTGTGTTCTGTCCCCACACAAAGGGCTAATTACATCCCACACATAGCCTGGCAGACAGGGCTGGGATGAAAGGGGACCTGTGCACTTCAAGGAGCTTCTTTGAAGTCCCCCCACTTCAATGGCACATTTTGGTATAAGTACTGGCGCTCTGAACCTGTGAAGATCTTTGCCAGGAGTAAGGACTGCTGTGCTACAAGGATTGCCTTTCTGCTTGACTGACTGGTGTAAGGAACTGCTTCGCTGCTGTGCTGAGTGCCCCTGCTGCCTGCTTATCTCTGCCCTGCTGAGTACAAAGGCTGGACCCATCTCACTTGAACCAAGAGAGACTTAAAGGGCTTGCTGGCTTGCCTCCTGTTTTCTGAAGAATCATTACCTTAAACCCAACATGATGCTCAAGTTGAATTTATTGTAACTTTTGCACTAGTGTGCAACTTAATTCATTAACTACTTTTTTGCCCAACTTTTTCCTGTGACCGTTTACACTTGCTGGCCACAAGGCAGCCTGCTGCCCTCCTGGGGGAGGTGTGAACGACTCTGAGGAAGAAACAAAAAGGGCCTGCAATTGTCAGAAGTGTGACTTCTCCCTTGCGGATAGGCCAAATAGGGCGTGAGCCCGAAAAGTGAGCCTCAAAGGGGGAAGCTGCCTTTGAATAGCGAATGGTAGACACACACAAAGGGACTGCTCTTTTGATCTTGCAGACAGGCTGAACAGAAAGGGGCAAGCCATTGTCAAACTTCTTTTATGTGGGTGTGTAGCCTTTGGGTAGCCACACATCTGTGGTGGGCTAGGGAGCTTCACACACCAAGAGAAGGGCTCTGCCATCTTGGGACTGGGCCGAATACTGCAGTTTGGGATAGCTAGATTCCATACTTCACAGAAAGATGTCACTAGGTAGGTGGGACCTGATAGCCCATTGGCTAGCAGTTGCCACATACCCCAAGGAAACGAACTGGGCCTAAATGTGGCACCCCTGGCACTCAGACCTCACATCACATCTCTACTGAAGTGTGGGCTCAAGAAGGACTGCCCATCTGTTCACTGGGCCCAACAAAGAGAGGCAGCACTAAGACTGGACTGCAACTGTTGCTCCTTGGGCTGGAAAAGAAAAGACTGTGCCTGTGGTGCCCTGCTCTAGTAAAAGTAATTCCCTAGCCTTAGGTGACTCCAAAAGTCAGTAGGTTGACTTCCTGTTACAGCTGCCCAACCACAAAAACTGAAGAAGCCTGCTTTGGCAAGTTGGTATCCAAGAACGCTTGACTGCTGCTGACTGCCAAGGTGCAACCTGGGATTCAGTGACCCAATCCTCAAAAGCTGCTCCCAAGTCTGCCATACCCGGGAGACCTATGGGAGTTCTAGTTTGGTTGTACAAGACAGAAGTTATCATCAGTTAAAGGGAACCACTAGTTTTGCTGTAATTGAAGACTAGTAGACAGTGTCAAACGGTTTTTGGCTAGACTTCCACCGGACTTTGTAGCACATTGATCCCCGTGTCCAAATCCACCCCACCATGACCATGGACCAAATCCTAGCCCCAGGAAAAACCCCACCACCAGATCAGCATCCTCAGTTTCCTTCTGCATCTCCAGCATCATGCATCCCTTGCATCAGAACCACTCTATTATAGCCTGTGGCAGTTCGCCAATAGAGCCTGGAATTGGACCAGAGGTTGCATTCACTGTGAGTTAACTGTCCTTCCATGTGTGATTGGTCCCTATGATCTACTCCCTGGCAGAGTTGGTCACCCACAGTGGGCTGGTGTAGTAGTTTACATTTCTATAAAGGTTTTCCAAAGTTTCCAAAGTGAATGGCTAACTCTGGTAGTTGCCAATGCTTGGGTGTGTTTCGAATGAAAAGCAGTGATTTATATTTGGTTAATAATTTATATCTCCAGAACACTCAGATGGATTTTCGTCAATGAGGTGTTATTTTAAAGATAAAAGAACAACCTATTTTTATAAATTGGTGTTGGGTTTTAATTGAGCCTGGTTTCCTCTTTTATTCTTCTGTTTTGGTGCTTCTTGATGCTCTACACTTGTTCCTTTGATAAAGCAGGACTGCCGAGAGACACAACTATCCAGGGTTAAGTAAGTTAAGGTATGTTAAATGAATCTGACTGGACCCAGTGCGGGTAGTGAGTTTATTTCACGGTGAGGTCACACAACAACACTACATATTAAACCACTTTCCTCACAGCCCCTTTGTCTCTGACTCCCTATCTGTTTCAAGAGGTCCCCAAATTGATCTTGAAACTATTCGCCCCTCCTCCCCTGTTTGCCTGAAGGTGGGTTGGTAGGCTTGTGAGGTGAGGCTTCAGTGACCAGAACCCCATTATCCATGTAAAAATATGTGCAGGGGTAGCAGCGATATTTAACTTTGAAACGTGACTCAGTTGAGGCCTTTGTGATCTCTGACTGAGGCCATGGTTCTCTGGATCCCAGTGGAATAGGAAACAGTCAACCACATGTGGTAGCTTTACTGTTGTCCTTCTTTGAAGCTCATGGGTCTGCCCTAAATAAAAATGTGGCAATTGTAAAGTTATTTTCCAATTTCAGGTTCACCGCAACAACTTGGGGATACCATACAAGCTCCTCAGCACTGGCAATGAGGCAATCAACTGCAGCATCCTGTTAGAATTCTGTACGGATTCCTCTCCTTAGAACGCACTTACTGTTATCATCTCAAGGGGCCATTTCTTCTGTTTGTGGGAGTGGTTCCACCAGGTACGAGTCTCAAAGAAATCTCTCCATATGGACACAAGTGGTGCACGGCCCCTCAGAGCACATGGGCCCACAAAAGCACCAACATGTGCCCCCCTGTGTGCATCCACAACTGTTCCTGCATGGCATGGACTTTTCAGAACATGCCGTGCAGGAACTGTTTTTAGCGGTCCTATTGCAATGCCTGTTTTTAAAGAACCTGCAGTAGGAACGCCAAAAAAAAAGCCTGACAGACACAGATTACACTCGTAATCTGGCGGGCAATGTCACCACAGGTTTGGCGGTGTGGCGGCAGGGCAGACCCGGCACCGCACCGCCAAACTTGTAATCGGGTCCAAAGAGACAAGTGATAAACAGGTGTAGTTGGTACTCAGTTTGGGTTAAATATATGTCAGCTGTGGGACAAATGAAGTAAGAGCCTCCACTTACCACAATTGCAGCTCAGTAACCTCTGATTGCCCTAATCGTCTTAATGAGTTATGTAACTTTGTACCACTTGTTGAGTGAAATCAAACCTAATAGGAAGCTCACAGCTTATTTGTATTTATATAAGAAGAGAAACTCTTAGAACCATGCGAACCTGGGTGTTTCGAAATTCCTAGTGAACAGTGGTTACCATTGGTGTCATTCAAACAATCCTTCATTATTCAGTGAAATCACTATGCACAGTTATGCTTTGTGACCCACTATATGACCATCAGCCTTGCTATTCAGTAAGGACAACCGTTATGCACAATATTTGTGCAATATTCACTTGCCAGAACAATAAGGAAAGGAAGGATATTTACTGTGTCCCAAGTGAAGAAAAGAGAAATGACAAGAAGATGATAATGGACAAAACATGGATACAATAAACAAAAAAAGTGTTTTTATAGCCAACAACTTTTCAATTCTCAATAGTCCATTGGCAAAATTTCCATGTAGTTTATCTTATGCTGTTGATGACGTTTCGACCCCCTCTGAGTTACAAGGGCGTCTTCAGGACATTAGTGATGTAAGGACGTCTTGAACGATCAGCATCCTACGTCTAACAATATAAAGCTGGTCCCAATCTCTGTTATGGTGACACACACGATAGTGCTCAACAAAATGCAACAATAGAGATATTGGGGTATTAATTCACAACCCCTAGGATGATGGTGCATCCCTGGGAGGTGCCCTAACACTGAAACACCGGTTGGGTGTATTGTGGTCAGGAGAGAAGTAGGAACGGATACAATGACTTGTAATCCATAGCGTATTTAGATAATTAATTCTCCCTCTCCAGTGAGCGTGCAGGCAGTGTGGTAAGGATGCCCGTCAGTGTCTCATTGGGATCCCAGGCGCGTATATTCCTTTAGCAAATTATTAGATCACACAAGCTATCCCATGTGTACTATGACTGCAGACGTGTGGCAGGAGAGAAACTGACAGGTGTCTGTGGTCTAGGAGCTTTTAATTATCATAAAAATACAGAAATAATTTAAGGCATCAGCAATATCTTGGTATGCGCTGTAATCGCAGGCTAAGCGGATATCAATGCAGGTGAGAGGTGTAGACGAGAGATGTCAGGTCATAATGGCAAATATTCGTGGGTTTAACATTGTCCCAATTGTATCTTTTTCGGTTCCACTATGGATTTAATTCCATCCGTTTAAATTTGGGTTTGACTTACTGTTTCCATGTAGTGCTGTTACCAGCCCGTGCTCCACCTTCTGAAGGACTGCCAAATAGGACGTTAACAAATTACATACTGAAACAATACATATAAGATTTTATTTACCTAGATTGTCACTCTTGATCCTACCTAAATATGTGCCCTGAAGGCAGCCTCGCCAGTATGTCAAAGAGGTAGATCATATGTCATGGTGCACATGTCACTTCTGCAAGAGACGCGAGACCCCCAGTGTTGTGACAGCGGTTCCAATGTCCTCTTACCACAGGCTGACACTGATGAAGTGCCGGTGTAAGATAGAGTGTGAGAATATAATATGTGAGTGACACTGACAGACGAGGAGCCGTCACTGCCCAAGAGGCTGTCCTGATGGATTGTGGATGCTCAAGGTTGGTTCCTCAATGTTATTATATCTCAAGGAATAAGCCTTAGCGTCTGGTAAATAATGCTTCATTACTTACCCACCCCCAGTCCCCAGTATCGTGCTGATAGGTAATGAGCTCATTATGTCTGGAGCTGCCCAGTCAATTCCAAATCAATGCTGAGTGATAGAGCAGGCAGCCAGGGAGCAGCGCTAGGAAATTATTCTGCGAGCAAATATGTGTGCGTGCAAGCGCCCACATGTGTGAGTTAATGTGTATGTCTGGTGAGAATTGGAATGGATGTGGTGTATGTATGAACTGAAGGTGTAAGATGTATGTAAGATGTGCCAAGGTGTGAGTCGGAATGTGTGTCACATCGCTGCATGAAAACAGCAATGCAACAGTTTTCACTGTACCCTCCTTGCGACATGATAAATGCATCGTATTTAATTTACGATGCGCCATGTCGCAAAGAGTTACAGATATGTCAGTCTTTCTGTTGTATCTGTAGGCGCAGTAATGACGCATTGCTGGAGTGTGTTGCAAACGTGACACAAATACAGCAATGTGTCATTACACATGGGCAAGTTCCATGTTAAATGTGCCTGCATCAGTCTTGCGCCTGCTGTGAGGCAGGCGTAAGATTTTGACGCAGTGGTGTCCTAGAAGTGGCGCAGTGAAATCTGATAGATTTCACTGTGCCACTTCTGCGAGGCTTTTAACGGGGGAATGCCCACCCCGCATACAGTATATCTGACGTAGGTGTAATGTAACGCAGAGGTTTACAAAGTGACGTATCTGCTTAGGTGCGTCACAATGTAAATAGGACGCATCATGGCACATTTTTTACGCTGCTGGTGCGTCAGAAAAAGTGATGCAAGGGCAGCGCTAAAGTGTTGCAAGGCCTCATAAATAAGGCCCTGAGTTGACCACGCACCTGGCAGATACAGGTTTCATAACATACTTTGCCCATAGCATGCCCATTAAATGTACGTAATGTAAAGCATATGCTAGTTATTGTTTAAATAGAATTCCGCCCTTATGTTTTTTACTGTTTGTTTCACTGACGGTTGATGTATCACAGTGACTGGGGTGTCATCCTGTTTTATGAATGTGACTATGTGCCGCCAAGTGCGTAAATAATTGAGTAAACTTTTGACCAATGCTCTCAAGGTAGCACAATAGTTACACGTATAGTTGTTGTATGATAGCACCAGTTATAACACCATAATTCAGAGTAGTAACATTGGACAAAATCTTTCTCCTGTCACAGGGTGAACACTGCACGCACAATTGTATGTGCGTGTTTGTTTTGATGGTATTACATTAAGCATAGAGTCTGCGCTGGGCTAGCAAATGACTCCTCTCTCTCGTCTTTTATCTCTGACGAAGGTAAGGTGCTGAGAGGGAAGCTTGTGTATTGTGGCGTAGAGTGCTCCAAGCTCGTGCTAAATGGATGCAGTGCTCGAACTGCATTAAAAAACAGTATGGATGTGTGTGATACTGCGTGCAATGGGGACGGGGTGAGGGAGCGTGGGGGCGTTATCAAAGACGTGACTAAAAAACTAAGGGGCATATCTACAAGGTGGCGATATAAAATTATCTCCGCTTTTGCTGCTGTTTTCGGCCGAAAAGCATCGATAATTTTATCGCTATATCAGCAAGCTCACGCTATTGCATGAAACCTTGCCTTAGCGCCTGAATTCCTAACGCCCATCTTTGCATCTCTAATGAGATGCAAAGTGGGCGTTCCTCCCCAGGATAACGGGAGAAATGTCGCTAAGCGACATTTCTCCTATTAGCAAGCTTCACGCAAAGCAGCATAGCGACAAGAAAAGTAGCGATAACCTCTGTTATCGCTACTTTCTTTACGCCTGCTTTGAAACTGACTTAGCCATGATATCCTAAGTAAGGTGGATATCATGGCTAAGTATGTGAAGCCCTATCAGCAAGCTATCGCCAAACTTCGTGGGATTATCGCTGGGTTTCCAGCGATAATCTCACGTTGGGCAGTTAGCGCTAGGATTTTTATCGCTTTTGAGATAAGCGTTGCTAATAGCACGCTATCTCAGCGATAAAAATCCACGCTGGCCAGCGATAATTATCCTAGCTCTAAGTGCGCTTAGCAGTAATTATCGTCGGTTGTTGCTGATATGCCCCTTAATGTTCTGTAACTTTTTTCGCCCTTCCACCTTCAAGTAACTACATATAAAAGAACGCACACCTTAAATGAAAATTAAATGCAAGTTATGCTAATCAGTGGAAAATGCACTCGTACATTATGAAACCTTTATTAGTTAGTGCACTACAACAGAGGGACACAGAATTCAGTAGCGGCTGGTGTCGTTGAAGAGGTAGCGGGACAGGGGGAAAGGTGAAGGGGGACGACGGACAACAAATGAAATACAAAAAAATATATAACTTACTTGCAGCCAGCCGCATCGCTCTCTTCTTCTCCAGTCCACTGCAGGCACAGGTTCCCAGACTCCCCTGTGTCCTATCCTGATGCTGCTCTCATGCATGAGAGCAGCATCAGGATTGGCCTGAGTAACCTGAATTTCTACTCCCAGTGAGACGGGGAGCCTGTGCCTGCTGTCTCCAATCCGAGTACAAAGGAACATTGTAATGTAGGAAAAAACCTATGCAAAGCAAGTACAACGGTGATTACCTAAATTAATCACTGGCATGTAGTACATGATTATTGCAAATTTATTTTGTATGCAACCATCAAAATTATATTCGTCCCTGAGGTTCCCGGACTATTGCATTTCACCTGTAGATGGTTATGGCTCTCTCGTCCCCCCCACCTCCCCCTTGATCATCCTCATTGACCACCCGAGGGTGGAGTTGGTACTGTGTGGTCCCCCAGCCGTGGTTAGACGCCTCTTTTTCGATGGTTTCCGCCTTGCCTTTTGGTGTTATTTATTTTTCCTTTTTGTTTGTATTTCTAAAATTTATGTATCCGGATAACTTCTGAGGTGCACCCAATATTTTGTCAATTCGGCTGAGCCCCAGGGGGCCCATTGTTTCCTTGAAGTTTTTGACCATGTACATATTAGCGGCCGGCCCTGGTGGTTGTAGGCCCATGTTTGTATTGATTTTTATGTGCAATAAAGGTTTTTCAAAAAAAAAAAAAAAAAACCATTATATTCGTCCTAACTCAAATAAACAGATACCTAAATTCTGCATGGTGTCACTTGACAAAAAAAAGAGAAATATATATAAACGTCACAATCGACATATATTACTCCATTTATAAACAATATAACAAAACGACAATTAACATACATTTTTGACTTATACATAAAACAAGTGCCACGTAGTAATGACCCACACCGGGCGATTTAAAAAGTGTTTTTCTACTCTCGGTCCCCCTTTAAATTTAGTGATGATGGTTTTGCTATTCATTTTATGCACAATCCCATTTTGGATATAGTTTTTATGGTATACACAAGTGAAGAAAGACGTTGTCCTCTTTATTCTTTTGAGTGTGAATACCAGTTCTCATTAACAAGATGTTGTAGAGTTTGAAGAGACTCCTCCAAAGAGGCAATGCAGCTTGGGTTGGAGACAATATCAGTGCAACTGCTGGTTTGGCCGTCCTGAGACAGCCGGCCAAACCCACATGCACACTGATGCCAGTGCATACCACTCCCCCTCCGATGACTGTCATCCCCCTGGCCCTGCCCCCAATGACTTGGCTGGGAAAGGAAAAATAAAACAATAATAAAACATGTTTATTACTTTGTTGATGCAGCAGGGGGAGGGGGGGAGGCTCTCTGCCATAGCAGAGGAGCCTCTGCTGATAGAATTGAATCCTGTTTGGTGCAGTGGACAATAGTGATTTCATGATTTGTGTATGTTTTAGTGCTACAAGGCTCCAGTCTGTGAAAGAAAGCACTGTGAACATGTAAGTCAATATTTTAGATGTACTTTACATAAGTATAAGATGGGCTTCTACAAAATATGCAAAAAGGTTTAAAATTTAAAAAAAGTGCTTTCAAAATATAGATTTTAGTAATACCCAGACTATACGCAGTGCCATTTTTCTTTATAACTAACTATCTTTTGAAAGCACGCACTTCACAGTTTAGCTGGTAGCCCCCTTACAATGCCTCGCAAAAAGAATTCAAAAGTCATCCGGAAGCTTGAAATAATTGAATCAACTAAAGCCAATACTGGCTTCCAAGCACCTTTTACATTTGCAGATTGACCACTCAGGCACATTTACGTTTCTTTCTGGGATAAAAGCACCCTTGCAAGAAGGCTTGTTTAGCTGTCTGCCCTTCCCTCGGTGTGACAGCACAGGAGTTTCCCTGCCTTACCCTTCAACTGAAGCATTTCGTCTCTCTGAGCTACGATCCTGGGATGGTTGTCTGTTCACAAAAAGTAGGGGGAACATTGTGCCCCTTAGATTCTCCCCCACTTCGACCACTGAATGGATGTGATCAGCCGTCTTTCTGCCTGTTGAGACATGCCCTTTCCATTGAAGCCAAGTTTGGCTTTTTTGAGCCTTGAGTCTCCTACTAATAGATCTTAGAAGATTTCTCCTGCATGATCTAGGCGCTACACTGCATTAAAAGCCCCACAGCTTTTGCTTTCCATTACTAGCTCCTGTGGGTGAGTATGTTGCCTTGGAACGGGGCTCAATAGGAGTGAAATGTGAAGCTTTCACCAAGCATTGCTGTGGTGATAAAATGGGGACTAACTTCATAGAAAATACAAAAGTGAAGATAACACATTGAAAGAATCATTGGCAATTCCAGTAGGTATGAAACCTATGAAAGAAAGGGGTTTTTCAGTCACCTGTGAGTTTAGGTACTCAATAACTCATCATACATGTATTCTCATATGCATACTCTCATTCTTGCATTCATATTCATCCACTCACTGACTCATTTTTGCATTCACCCCCCAACCATGAATAATAAAGCACACTCGCTGTCATGTTCACCTCTAATTATTGGGCTACGCTCTCTAGATTTTCAAAAGGTAACTGCAGCATTTTCAGGCAAAATTATATCTGACAGGGATCTCTTACCAACCTGTTAAGTTATGTTAAGTTATTGTCATATGTGTACGAGTGTTAGGAGTCAGATGGAACCTGTCAAAGGATCTCTGCCTGCAGATGACGTTGTGAACCCCAAAATTAGAACACACCCAAGTGTTGATTTTATATTGTTAGAACCACGTTCAGAGGGCCATGGGGCAAACAGGAGTTACTATGCCCGACTGTGGGAGTTGAGGCCTTTTACTGGCGCTGGTCCTTAGTCAAGGCTTGGATCCGCTTGAATCACCATGGTGGTCTCATTCCTCCACCGATGGTCTCAACCAGACCATGCTCTTTCTTTGCCCTGGTGGCCCCACCTGGCATGCGGGGTCATCATTCCTCCTCTTCACATGGCCCGGTCTGCTCTGCAGTAAGCTCACAGCAGCCCCATCTGGCATACGGGATTGCCGACATGATACCACATACAGGATATGACCCAATGGGCACAGCAGCGATCTTCCCGGTGGCCTCACCTGGCATACGGGCTCACCATCTTGGGACTACACATGACCAATAACATATTTGGTGCAACAATAGTCAAAGTTCACTTAAAGGTGGCCCTTCTCTGGTATAAGAGGGTTGCCGACATTTCCCTGGACACAAGCAATGACCTGATCAGTGGAGCAGCCATTTCCTCAAAGCTTGCCAGGATCCCTCTATTGGACTTCACTCCCTCCAATACTCTGCTCTCCACGCAGAGCACACTGGTGATGGGAAGCAGGCAGACTCTGGTGCTCCAGGCTCCAGGGGCAGGTGGTCGTGGATTCCCTGGGCTATGCTCCCTCAACCAGCCAGGAGACTAGCAGGCATTGGCCCCAGTCCCGATTCTGGTGACAGGCAGAAATCTTGCAGAGCTCCTCCTCACGAGCCTGACGGCCTACTTGAGTGTTGACAATTTTTGGGGTCTCAAGCTCCCCTTGTTATGGGCAATTTCCAGACACGAAATGTGATTTTGGGCCTGAGTATTTTAAGTTTATGTTGGGGGGGTCTGTTCCTTTCAAAATGCCCTCTACTCTGTTCTCTCTTCCACCCAAAAGCATTCTGTCACAGCAGGACCGACTACAAATCTGATAGCCCGACAACACAGACCATGGGAGTGACTAGATATTTATACCCAGATGTCAGCCACAGTGATATGTGTATCAATAGGTTACCGCAGGGCCTCGGCCTCTTCTCTTTATGGTTGTAAAGATCATTTTTTCTAATACAGAGACCACTTTTTCATATAGGTTTGAAGATGTGTGGTATTAAACATGTAACAAGTGATGAATTACTATTTCATCAAATGCACATTTTTGGCATGTGCTTTTATTATGTAAATGTGTAATAAATATGTCGTGAAGTTTTGATAAGTGAGATCAATTAAAAACATATTCAGTGACTATTTAGTGATTGCTTAGTTCAGAAATTATTCCAGGAATGTCATAAATCTTATGACTGTTTCCCTCCACAATACTATTTTTCAATTCTATTTTAACATTTAATTTAATATTTAGTTATTTTAAATGCACATTTTCTATTAGGTTAATTCGTAATCTTGTGTTGTGAGTGGATGCATGTCTACATTTATATAGTCCAATACTATTTTATAGGGTCTGTCATGCTCATTAGATCCAGAAAAAGAGTAGTGTTCATTTTAGAACTGCAAGACACTAAAATACCTTGATATTGCAGCTAGTTTAAAATAGCATTTATGTCATTTTTAGCTTCTGTCTTCAAAAGATATTAAGCCTGAACTTGGGGGTCACTCCGTAAGGGAATTGCACTTGGAACTGAAATTTTATACCACACCTTTGGATCTCTGTACAGGGCTGGGGTCTATTTTAAACGTCCATTTGATTGAGTATTTTACCCTGAGCTCTTCAGGTACTAAGGAGGGAAAAATGCCATATATTATTACCTGCTTACTTCGAGATGCAGCTCTTTATAAAGACTGGAGGACAATTAAACTCTGTAAAAGAATGATGTAAAAACAATGTCACAAACATCACATAAATTCATCCAGAATGTTCCTTTATTTTTTTGTGGTAAGCCCATATCAGTCTGAATATTGTATAGTTAAGCTTACCACTAGATGATCTTTCACCATTCTGGTCAACTGTTGTGATTTCTTCTGCCCTATCCTCAAGCGCTATTTATTAATATATTACATGTGCTGTATGTATTGCTTGTGTGCACAGATTGTGCAGGTCCGGGAGGAACTCGTCCTATAAAAGTAATTTGCATGACCTATTGTCTAAGTTGCCTATAAGCGAATATTACTTAATTCAGTAAGTGTGTTAAGTGTGAATGTGTAAACATGTTTATGTTAGCAAATGAGAGGGTGTAGGATAACTGCCGGAGCTGATGACTTTGTAGCTCGGGATCCAGGTTTGAGTCTTGGCTCCAGCTCAGCATCCTGTGATTCTGGGCAAATCACCTAAGATCTCCCCATGCCTAGGAACAGCATTAGAGACCCTCATGGGTTATTATCTGCACTATATACATCAGAGTATAAACTAAGCCAACACAGGACAGGCAACTGTGTCATTCTTTAGCAAACCCTTACTGTAGGTTTGTTTGAATAAAAGTTCGTACTACCGGGATCTGCATCAACAAACTCAAACTCCATCCATAAGTGAAATATTTGCAAGAGAAATTCAGCAAATGCATTTACAAATATTCCAAAGAGGTATGCACCATGTGCATTCACCCTGTCTTTCAGTTAGGAACACATCGAGCAAAGAGATATGTCTGTGAGCACCCTGAACTAGGTCCTATCCCCATCAAAATGATATGCGCCTTGTTAGCAAACATATTCAAGAAACATAAGATACATGTTCAGAAGTCAAATGGGGAATAAACTTTTATCAGTTAAGTGATTATCAAACCAATGTTAAATGGTGTTTCCTAAGTAGTAGGTAACACCAATATTACACCTGATGGTCTTGACATCCATTTTAAACGTAAAACTGGCCTTTTGAATGTGCATTCAAAATCTAATAGAAGTCCAGAAAATCCGAACACCTACGTTGAAGCACCAATGTTGTGTAAACTGAGTCTTTGGCTCTTCTTTACAATGTTTGTTTTCACACACATGGGTTCAATGCACTCACGCTTGAATGTCATAGACAGGTCTTTGTAGTTTCACAGAAATAGACCTAATACATAATTGAAGTGGTGTCAATGCTTGTTGGTTACTAACATGGAGCAGAGGTAGTCCAAACAATCGTTCATTAATAATTTACACTCTCATGAGCACTACAAACGGAGAATACATTTCAACATATTTATTTTAAAATAATTGTTTAGAAATGCCAGAGTTTAGGGTGCACAATATTGGTACCATCACATAAGATAACAAGCAGCTAAGCTTTTTAATAACAGTGAAAACAGGAAAAAATCATAATATCACAATTTATAGCCCTTAACCCCTTCACTGCTAGGCCTTTTCTCCCCTGTGCTAAGTCTTTTTTGGCTATTTGGGGTAGTTTGCACTTAGGCCCCTGTAACTTTTTGACCACATAAGGGATCCACGTCAAATTTGTGTCCTTTTCTTCCAACATCATGGGGATTTTAAAGGTACCCAAGGTTTGTTGAATCCCCTGGAGGGGACCCAGAAACTAGCCAAAATACAGCTAAATTCTTTTTTTTTGTTGAAAAATTGGAAAAAGGGGCTACAGATGAAAGCATCTGGTTTCTTCCCTTCAAATGGCATCAACAAAGGGGTTGTGGTGCTGAAATCACCATCTTCCCAGCTTTAAAGGACAAGCAGACCTTTGTCAGAAAACCAACATTTTTTACACAGTTTTGGCATTTTTCTGGGACGTAGCCTATTTTTGCCATTTTTTGTTCTTTCAACCTTTTTCCAGTTAATGGTAAAAATGGATATGAAAGCAATGATGGATGCTGGAAAGTTATACATTTCTGAAAAGTAGACAAAAATTTAAATTCAGCAAGGGGACATTTTTGTAGATCCTTCAAGGTTTTTGTATAGAAACTAACAGTTGAAAATAGAAAAAATTGAAAATGAGTAAAAGAAAATGGGCATTTGTGGCAACGTTTTCACCTGTAACTTCTACTAAGTATGACAGATGTTTAAAAGCAGTATACCGTTACATTTTCTGTACCCTTTTGGTTGTGGGGATATATAGGACCTGTAAGTTCACCAAGAACCCGAAGAACCCAGAGCCAATAACTGAGCAGCATCTTGCAATGGTTTTTTATTGTGTACCGGGTCTATAGCAATTCATTTGGAAAAATATAAACAGGGAAAAATCGGTATGAAAGTCACCTATGTATTTCTGAAATGGGAACAAAATATAGAGTTTAGAAACTGTAGCTATTTGCACATCTCCGCAATTGTGGGTACCCATACCAGCATGTGTACTATAGGTCATTTTTCAAAGTGACTTCTTTTTTACACATTGTCTTACATTTGGCAGGCAGAAATGCATTGAAAGTCAATAGGTAATAACAGTTGCTCTACAATTGTGTGTCTCCCTAAGTCTCCTGATAAAAATTAATACCTCACTTGTGTGGGTAGGTTTAGTGGCAGCGACAGGAAATGGCCCAAAACGCAACGTGGACACACCACATTTCACAGTGAAAACTGACCCTTTTTGCAAAGTGCCTAGCTGTTGATTTTGAACCATAGCTCTGCCGGCTCCTAGGGAAATCTAGCAAACCTATACATTTTTGAAAACTAGACACCCAGGTGAATCCAAGATGGTGTGACTTATCTGGCTCTCACCAGGTTCTGTTACCCAGAATCCCTTGCAAACCTCAAACCTTGTAAAAAGAAAACACATTTTCCTCACTTTTCTGCGGTGGAAAGTTCTGGAATCTGCGTAGATCCACACAATTCAACCCTCCCCGCATTCCCCAAAGTCGTCTGAGAAATATGGTACCTCACTTGTGTGGGTAGGCTTACTGCCTGCGACAGGAAACAGACCAAAACGCAACGTGGACACATCATATTTCCACAGTGAAAACTGACCCTTTTTTTGCAAAGTGCCTAGCTGTAGATTTTCAACCCTAGCTCTGCCGGCACCTAGGAAACCTAGCAACCCTATACATATTTGAAAACTAGACAGACAGGGGAATCCAGGATGGGATGACTTGTCTGGCTTTTAACCAGGTTCTGTTACCCAGAATCCCTTGCAAACCTCACAATTTGTCAAAAAAACACATTTTCCTCACATTTCTGTGGTGGAAAGTTCTGGAATCTGCATGGACCCACAACATTTCACCCACCCTACATTCCCCAAAGTCTTCAGAGAAAAATGGTACCTCACTTGTGTGGGTAGGCCTAGTGCCAGCTATAGGAAATGGCCTAAAACGCAACGTGGACACACCACATTTTCACAGTGAAAACTGACCCTTTTTTTGCAAAGTGCCTAGCTGTAGATTTTGAACTCTAGCTCTGCCGGCACCTTGGGAAACCTAGCAAACCTATAATTTTTTTTAAACTAGACACCCAGGGAAATCCAGTATGGGGTGACCCCAAACTTTTACTCACTCTTCTGTGGTAGAAAATTCTTGAATCTGCTTAGATCCACAAAATTCTACTCACCCCTCATTCCCCAAAGTTTTCCAAGAAAAATGGTACCTCACTTGTGTGGCTAAGTCAAGTACCCGCAACAGGCAAGGGCCCAAAACGTATTGAGGAGACATCAAAATTACCTATCACAAAACAACCTGGTTTTGCAAGGGGGTCACCTAGGTGTTTGGCCCCGGACTCGACGGCCATCTTGGGAAACTACCAAACCCACACATTTCTGAAAACTAGACACCCGGGGGAGTCCATCGAGGTATGCTTGCGTGGACCCCCCAAAGTTTTCCTACCCAGAATCCCCTGCAAACCTAAAAAAAAATAATCCCTGGCATCTAGGGGGCTTTCTGTCCCCCTGGGGAAGCGGGTTGGGGGCTACTGCCCCATCTGCTCCCCAGGGGGGCAGAAAGACTAGAATTTTGTGGGATGGAGGGGTAGGGGCATCGGCATGCCCATCTTGGGAACCCCCACCCCTAAATTCATTGAGGAAAAAAACCCTGGTTTTTAGTGGGCTTTCTGCCCCCCCCCCGAGGGGCAGATTGAGGGCTACTGCCTCCATCTGTCCCCCAGGGGGGCAGATTGACTATCATTTTGTGGGGGTGGGGGTGGGGGCATTGGCATGCCCATACTGGGCAAACCCCACCCCTAATTTACATTTTCTTTAAATCCCTGGTTTCTAGTGGGCTTTCTGCCCCGCCCCCCCCCCCGGAGACAGATTGGGGGCTACTGACTGCCCACCCCAAGGGTGGCAGAAAAACTGTCATTTTGTGGCGGGTGTGGGGTCATAGGCATGCCTATATTGGGCAGCCACCACCCCTATTTCAAAGTAAACAAATATCCCTGGTATCTAGATGGCTTTCTGGCCCCCATGGGGCAGATTGGGGCTACTGCCCCCATCTGCCCCCCAGGAGGGCAGAAAGACTGAATTTGCCCCAAAATATTTGGGGGGAGCAAAGGCCCTTGCCCAAGGGGCCTCTCCCCCTCCCTGATCCATGGGGTCGCCATCCAGGAGTGATCCCCGAGCAGGGATACACTAGCGACGGGTACCATTGGAAAGGAGAGATTCTCCCATTTCCAACGATACCTCTCCTGACTTTCTACATGCTCAGGGAGCTTAGATAGCCCCCTGAGCACGTAGAAAGTGAAACTGAAATGAGCCTCTTGACTCATTTCAGTTTCGGTTTCACTGAAATGACGTCAGTGCGACGTGCACACTGATCGTCATTTCAGGGAAACCAACGCTGCAGCCTTGGGAGCTGGGGAAGCTCTTCCCCAGCTCCCGAGACAGTTGGGGGGTAAAGGGAATCTCTCTGGTGCCCGCACCAGAGGGATTCCCTGTGCCATGTGCAAGGACGGCCTGGGGCCGTCTGACGCACATGAGCACTGGTGCGTCGGACGGACCCGGCCGTCCGACACACCGAAGGGGTTAACACCCTCACTGTGCTATCTTTAAGCACCATTCAAATTCTAGCAGATGAATACATAATAAGTCTGAGTTTCAGAGCTGGTGTGCATACCTGGACAACATGATTTGTTGTCTGTTTGGACTAGCTTACCATCTATTTCGAGGACAAGGGCAAGGAGATTGCACCTAGGCAAAAATACAATCTTGGTGCCAGTTGGTGAAGGCAGAATCGAATATTTCGCAGAGCCTCTGAGAGTCTTTCTGGCGGTTCCTCCAGTCAAGGTGGAATCTGGTGCTATATTGATCTGGATCTGCGAACTGCAATCTGGATGAAGTTTTTCTCCCCTGACAAGTGGTCAAGTGGCAGCACTTTTTTATACTGGATCTTGTCTAAGATAGAATTTCCAACATCACTATAGGAAGGTCTTGACATAATCATATACATCAGAAGATGTACTAATAAAGTAAAAACACATCACTTCAGACTATATTGTTGGGGTTATGTTTGTTATTTGAACTTGATAAAGGCATCTGTCCCAAACTGATGTTGCACTGGGTGTCTTTGTCTATGTCATTGACGGACGGTATGACACATTTAGTGATCAAAAGGATGTGACATATTTACAGTTTCTCAGGAAGATAAAGGCCACCATGTTATAGACCTAGGAAGTTGAAGACTGCCTTTTTCTAGACAGGCCTATGACAAAATGAAAACTCGGCCTGCACAAACAGGAGTCAGCATTTTTTGTGTTCACAAATCTAAAATTACAATAAAGAAGACTAAAATAAGTGATTAAAATAGATAAAACAACAGAATTATTGAGGGAAATGGTCATAAGATTTGTGACATTCCTGGAATAATTTCTGAACTAAGCAATCACTAAATAGTCACTGGATGAGTTTTTGATTAAACTTGCTCATCAAAACATCATGACATATTCATGACATATTTACAGAATAAAAGCACATGCCAGGAACGTGAATTTCATGAAATAGTAATTATCACTTGTTACATGTTCAAACTGAAGTGAAAAAAGGGTTCGCTGCACTGGAAGACATGATCTTTACAACATTCTCTTATCAGCCTCATCTCCATCTTGAGGTGTGCCCAGGTCCCTTCCCAGAGACTTTGCTCTGGATCAAAGAGCACCCTTTCAAGTTTGCGAATAGCCTGGCCCTTACATCCTCCAGGGTGTCCCAACCAGCTTTAAGGAATCCAGTTATCGATAAATCTGCCTAAGGAGATTCCTCTATCTTCTCTCCTCATGCTCCTCCAGTAAGCCCTGGGTCTCCTGAAATGGAACCCCGAACCTTCCACATACTGTACCATTCACGATCACACATACATCCAGTAAATGCTAATAGCATGCACACAATGCACAGCACTACATCCTTTATGTATTATACCATTCACAGGCATACATGCACCCAGCACATGCATATATTATACAAACACTGCACAGCATTGCATTATCCCTGTAATGAACCATTCTC
This sequence comes from Triturus cristatus, assembly GCF_964204655.1. NCBI lineage: Eukaryota > Metazoa > Chordata > Amphibia > Caudata > Salamandridae > Triturus > Triturus cristatus. The sequence continues at coordinate 1,072,318,741 of NC_140583.1, forward strand.
AGGCCCACATACACACAGCACCTCAAAAGCACTGCACAACACTAGATGTAGGCCAAGAATGAGTTAAGCACACAGCAGCAGAACTTTAAACGCAGGAGCCTGTAGGCCTCATTCCAGTGATACATGTAAAAAGGATCTGTTCACACCTGCTGCTCACTAGATGGTATGCATCCTACGCAGGTAGTTCTTGGGGTACATCGCCTGGTCCAAAAGGAGCACGATCTGTGAGACAGGCCTATGTCATGGCACACACTTATGATCAGTTGTCTCCCATGACAAAAAAATAAGCATTAGGGATCCAGGCATCAGTTAAATTGTATTACTCAGGGCAGGGGTGCATGTCTTTCACCATGCGAAGGATGCCCTCCCAGATCAGAGCACCTCGAAGCAACTCCTAACCTGAAGCAGTTTGGTTGTCAAGATCGGTAAAACGGTTGGGAAAGTCCATCAGCATTCCTGTAGATCAATCCACTCTGTGCTCCCCTACAAAGTTTAACCCCTGCAAAGAAATATACCAACTCAACAACTTGGGATTCTCTTTCTTCGTAGCCATTAAAAATGTCAGTAGTTTATGATCTGTTTGCACTACAACCCTGATTCCAAACAAGTATGGTCAGAACCTATGCACAGCAAAGTACTCCTTCTCAACAGCCGCCCAGTTCTGTTTTCTGGGTAGTAAACTCCTACTAATAAAGGATGTTGGATGCTCTCTACCTGTGTCATCCAGTTGAGCTAACACAGCTCTAACTCATTTGTCACAGGGATAATTCTGTACAATGAAAGGCTTACTGTAGTCAGGTTTTTTCAGTACAGTTGTAGTGCATAGTGCCTGCTTCAGTTCCTCAAATGCTTTCTGACACTCCCTGTCCATATCTCTTTCCTGAGCTGCTTATTGGACGTCAAAGCAGTCAATAGGATAGCTATACTTCCATAGTTTCCCATAAAGTTCATGTAATACCGGTGAGTCCTAAAAGGGCCCTCACTTCATTCTGGATATTAGCCACTTCCAACTCAGTCACAAGTGAATCTTAAAATCCAACAAGATAATCTTCCCATTTGACATCTCGTGCCCAAGGTAGACAACAGAAGACTGAGCCACCTGACACTTGGTCATCTTGAAGGTTAGTTTTGTCTCCTGTATCCTATCCAACACCTGTCCTAGGTTTCTCATGTGGTCCTCCCATGAATTGCTGAACACCGCAATGTCATCCAAGCAGGCCACACAGCACTCTTCCAGCTCTACGAGAAGGTGGCTCTCCAGGCACTGATAAGTAGCAGGAGCATTCTTCAAACCAAAGGGTATCACCTTAAACTGATAAAGACCCTCAGGGATAGGAAATGCAGTCTTCTTCTTGGCATCTGGTGCCAAAGTAAACTGCCAGTACCCACTGCTCAGGACCAAGGTGCTCATATACTTTGCAGCAGCTAGCTCATCCACAAGATCATTCACTTTGGGAATCGTATGAGCATTGGTCTTGGTTCCCTCATTGAGGGCTCTGTAGTCCACACAGAACCGCAAGTCAGTACAACCTTGCTTTGGTACTAGTGCCACAGGTCTAGACTATGGACTATAAGAACTTCCACCTTAATGCAAGCCTCAATCTGGCCAGACATTCTGTACATCATGCCTTTCACTGACAGAACTGACCCCTGTGTATATGTCATGCACACAGACAGGTGTGAACCCTGGAAACAGCAGGAGGAGGGCGGCAAACCGTCCCAACATCTCTGTACATTCTCTGTGCTGCTCAGGCGTTAACTCATGGGCCAGCTGAACCCCTTCTACAGTACCATTATTCGTTTGACTGTGCCAGGGTGAGGCTCCTCCTTGTCTTCCTCAGCTTCGTCTGCCATAGCCATGACATTCACTGTGTAATCTTTCTGAAGGTAAGTCTTTAGCCTGTTCAAATGGAACACCCTCTTGGGTTCCCTTGTGGCACCTATGTCTACCAAGTAGTTAACTTCAGAAACCTTCTGAACTACCTTGTATGGTCACACCATTTGTCCTCGCAAGCCCTGGGACAAATAGGCTATAGCACGAACACCACCTGAGCATCCTGATCCCTGTCGTGTACCTTTTTGGTCGCACCACCACTTCATCAGCGCTTGGCTGGCTTGAAGTTTTTCCTTTGCCTGACTCATGTATTGTGCCAACAACTTCCTAAGCCAATCACATAGTCCACCACAATTTCCTGTGAAGACTTTGAGGTTCCTTCCCACCCTTATACGAATAAGGTGATTGGGCGCCCTTCATGGTGTTCATACAGAAACACAAGGGTACTGTATTTCTCAGTAGGCAGATAAGAGACATGGCAGGAGAAGATCGCGTTTTCCCCTAAGGTTCTCTGGCAGAGCTCCCTTCATGCTCCTCAATATTTTGATTAACCGCTGTACCAAACCACTGGTTTGCGGGTGGTAAGGCATAGAAAAGTGGTATATCACACCAGTTTGCTGCCACACCTTTCTCATCTAAACATAAATTAAATTGGTTCCCTGGACAAAAAAATTACTGTACTTGGAATTCCGAACCTAGAAAATATCCCCAGGAGAACTCTTGCTACTACCCATGCAGTCATGCTCCTCAGAGATGCAGCTTCTGGATAACTACTGGCATGATCCACCACATCCAAGATATACTTGTTGCCTGACTCGGAGGGGGGGTCAACTTGACCAATTACGTTGATCCTCACCACTTGAATGAAAAACTTACACCTGATAGAGGCATTATCTGTGCCTTAGTCCTCCCTTCTGTCTTACCACTCATAGGCAAGCGGGACAGGTTACACAGAAAAAGAACCTCTCCATGTCTCTCTGTATTCCTGGCCAGTAGAACAGAGCGTCCAACTTATCCTGCATCTTTCTGATCCCCAAGAATCCTGTCAAGAGCAATTCATGGGCCAGTGGCAACAGGAAGGTTCTGTGCACTAATGGAATCACTTGCCTCATGCTTGCTCCTGGCTCAGGATTTATCGGCTCACTATAAAGTAGCCCATCCTCCCGGCCAACATGGTGTTTTCCCACTGCTTCTTTGCTGACCTGCTCCTGGGCTTCCTTCCAAGGTCCCACAAGCATAGATAACTCATCCTGTGCCTTGCTTAAGGCACAGGATGAGTAGGCCCTCTAGCAGCTAGCAATCCCTAAAGCTCTTGAATTCCCCCAGACTCCAGCGCTGGTCTACTTCAGGACCCTCACTTCCATTGCTTCTGAAGCAGAAGCGATGACCTCCAAGGCCATTGCCTTCCTGGAGCCTGCCTTCTCCTTCACACTACCTGGTCCCTACAAATCAGGAATGATCCCAGTCCCACTCTGAGTCTGAGGCCTATGATATGACCAATACAGCTGATGAAGTCCACGCCATAAACTCATCTGGCACCAAGACCATGGGTAATCAAATCCGTGCCTAAGGGAAATCTAGCTCCTTGCTTTTCCCTTACTCCAACACCAATCTTGGGCACATGGACACTGAGCTCAATCTCTACCCTTGCAAGTGAGTACCCCATGTTCCTTCCACAGTCAACAAACCTGTATCCATGGTCCCAGGAAGAATCTCCTCAGGCTTAAGGTACTTCACCTGAACAATGGTGCGTACGGCTCCAGGATCCTGCAGGGCAGGCACTTTCCTCCCATTATACTAACTTCTTGCACATACCCCATCGTGTTAGGATGCATGTGCTTTAAAGCATCTGGTACCACTCCCAGATCACCTTAGCTACTAGATTGAGCACAAACAGGCTCTCTTGGATCCCTTTACCCATGTGTAACATGCTTGGATTAGGGTCCTCTGCCCGACAATCTCTCCTGAAACGTCCCACCTTGTAGCATTTGAAGCAAGTACCCACCTTTGACATGGAAGAACTTTCCTCTCCTCCCTTCTATGCCAAAAGGAGGAGAGGAACTCTCCACACACTGGTTCCATAAAGGAACCAGTCTGTGGAGAGTTCTATTCCCCCTTTGGTATAGCGCCATGCTGCTCTAGCCCTTTGTAAAATCTGTTAGCCAACCAATTGTCAGCCAACACTGCATGTTTTTCTGGATCCCTCTCTGTCAAATCAGAGGTATTGCCTAAGTGGGGTCGAGCACTTCTCCTTAAGTCGATCTGTCATCATCAGCTTGTTAAGGAGCTAATAGTCCTTGGTCTAGTCATTCATTCTTGGCCTGTTCATTCCAATCATTCAACACGCCATGAATCCAAATCCCAAACGGAACACCATCAGCTCTCTTGTAGTCTGGGAGTCTCTTAAGTTACTGAGCTGGTTTGAGCCCAAACTGTCCATTCAGAGCCTCCTTCTTTTGCTCATCGATCATCTGGTCCGCCACAGGCATCCTTCCAAGGACGGCTGTCTGTACCAATGGCATGCGCCCCATTAAGGCATCTGCCTTAGACACCACACTCTAGGCCCGGCCTTACAAGCAACCTCAAAGCTCACAAACATTTCAAAGATGTCCTGACCATCACATATACATGCACAAGATGTCTTGGGACCGTGGCCACAATTTGCCCAGAACTGGATGTAGAGTCAGTTATTCCAGATGGAGTTGTCATTATTACCATCCTAAGTTTGTCTCTCTCACAGGCTATCCTTTCCATCACCAGCTCTCTTTTCTTTTCCTTCTGTTTCTCTGCCAACCCTCTCTGTTTTTCTTCCCTCTCTCTCAATTTCTTTTTCCTTTCTCGCAATTACTCTTCCCTCTCTGGCAATTTCTCTTCCGACTCTCACAATTTCTCTTCCCAATTCCTCCTGTCTCTCTCACTTCCTATCCTCATGATCTCAAGCATCTAACCCTAGATTCCCCCTTCCAACCTCTCTGGCCCTCTCCTCTTCCTCAGTCTTAGCTTCCAGAAGCACCAGCATATTTTTATTAGCATTTTGTTCAACAGCAAGTAGACAATTACAGGCAGAACACCGCGTCAGTTACCAAGTAAAGTACAGTAATGTGCAGTGACAAAAGGCCCTCCCCTACTCTTTCTGATCAGTTAAGATAACATCCTCCCATGTTGAGGGTCTGTGACAGTCATAGCAAATATAGGAGAAACAACTCTTTGTGTCGGTGTCTGTGACATAGTTAAGCTTGGTAGCTGAACGTTACATCAATTCAGTACATACTCATAAAACCAAGATGGTCTAATCTATGAGAGAAAGGGGCTGCAGTGGGGATGCCGCCCACAATTTTTCTTAACAAACTCAACTAGAAGCCAATAAGTGCAGTATGGTGTACAGGGCATCAGGGGCTACAGAGATGAGTCCCAGGGTGGGGGGTGCTACTCGTCAGGTTGAAAGGGGCCACAGTGGGCCAATCTCACACTGCCCCCAGCGGGCGGACCATTGATACCTAACACAGCTGGCCACAGGAAGGGCCCAAGGGAGCTCCAGTGCCCACCCCATTCCTCAATATCGCAGAACCCCAGGGCCTCCCTTGCTTATCAAATAGTTTCTCTCTCCCATGAACCAGGATCACCCTTCGGTCCAAGCTCCTCAGCCATGTACACAAGTTCTCCATGTTTGGGCTCCCTCCCACTCCCCCTCTCCATCACAGCTCACCCTCTCCAGATGTTCCCAGGTATCCAGAACCTCCCTCCATTGCTCCGCGAATGGGCTCCTTCGTAGTCCTCTCAACTCCTTCCTAGTGAGGGCTCTGCCCTTCGCCCCGACCAATTGAGAGACCTCGCTCCTCCAGGCCCCAACTACTGGCCCACCAGAGGATCTCCAGGCCATCGCTATTCGCCATCTAGCCAGGACTAAGGTGAGATCTATAAATCTATTTCTGCCCCAGCAGAGACACCTGAACCCTGGAGTCAGGCATACACCACAGTGTCGACCCCACTACCGTTAATACCTCTTCCCAAAACTGGCACCGCTCAGGACACATCCAGGTCATATGTACAAAGTCTGTGTCATCAAGTTTACACCTCAGGCAGCCAAGGCCTTCAGCACAATATACGACTTGAAGCCTATGGGGCGTCAATTAAGTCTTTGCAGATAGTTAAACGGCATATATTTCAACCTTGTATTACGTGAGACAGATTTAGGGTGTGCTAAGGCCCTGTTCCACTCTGACTCTGCAAGGTCCCGCCCCAATATCGCCTCCCATCTACCACCTGGTGCTGTGCAGTACCCAATGTCAGCAGGGAGTGTGGTATCAGATGTGCCGCCAGTTCCTCACTACTCTCAACCCACAGAGCTTTGAAAGTCAGGATCAAGGCTTAATATCGGAGGAACTGTACGGGCAGGAGGCCCGGTTCTCTGACCAGTTCAGAGAAAGGGGCAAGAGTGTTCAGGTGATAACAGTCCCCCACTGTGTTGTTCAGCAGTAAATACCACTAAGGGGTCCTCATGGGGCAATCCAATCAGATGCAGGGCCAGGGCATACAGATGAGTCCCCGCAGTCTTCGCCTTGCACCTTTTCCAGCAGTGCAAAGCTGTAGATAACAAAAGGGACTGGTGTGGCAGCTCAACCGCCGGGTTGAGTAATTTAGCTAGCAGTAAAGCGGGCACATCCCAGAGTCCACCCATCCAGTCTACTCCAGCCTCAGCCTCTCTAGCAACTGTGCAACCCATTATAGCTGGGAAGCCAAATAATATAATCCAAGGTTTGGTGCTCCCAGACAGCCCTCAGACAATGGTGTCTTGAAGTGTCCAATGACGCCCTCCACCAGCCCCGATCCCAGATAAGGTCCCGCAATAAGGAGTCCAACTGGCGAAACCAGCAAGCATGTATGGGTGTCTGGAGATAATCGAAAAAGTATAACAAGCATGGAAGCATGATCATCTTAGACACACATATCCTGGCCATGATGGGGAGCTGCAGGGAACACCAGAAGGGAACTGACGATCTGAGGGCTCGACTTGTACTCCCGATGTTGACTTTCCCAGAGGTCCTCAGGGGAGTAATAGGTGTTAACCCATCGAAAGGTGGCCTAAGCCCAGTTAAGATCTGCTGAGAGGTCAGGGGGCTGGGCGATCGACCAGTGACTAAGGGAACACATATATAGGTCTGTTTACTCTCAGGCCTGGCATGCGCTCAAACTTTTTCTAGGAGGGCCAGGGCCGTAGCAGAGCCTCCCACTGCATCAGCCAAATAAATCAAAGGATCATCAGCATATGAGGAAACGATATGATGACGCTGACACACAACCAGACCCAGGCTATCCCCCCCGCCAAAACAATTCTGCCAGCGGCTAGATCTCCAGGTGGAACACCACTGTATACAATCTGCACAGTTATATGACATTCTCCAAGATGGAAGAAACCCATTCTGATCCACTTGGACTAGTGATGTCATGCACGGGAGGAGGAGGAGGAGAGGCAGAATCTTACTGAGCTGTTTAAAGTCTGTATTAAGCATGGGAAGTGGACAGAAGTCCACGGTGCCAGCTCAGGGGGTTTTAGTCTTGGAGAGGGGAATCACCCCTACATCGCGTGTAGACTCAGGGAGCAGTCCAAGTCGTAAAAACTCAGTGTAGAGTGTCACCAATCATGGCACCAGTGCGAGGCATATGCAGAGTAGAACTCCGCAGTGAGGCCATCAGGGCCTGGGGTCTTCCCAGCAGGCATACTATTAAATAGCCACACTGACCTCCTGCTCGGTCACCTGTCCCCCCTGTGCTTCCCGTGCCAGAGGGTCCAGCCCCCGAAGTTGTACTTTATCTAGGAAATCCCTGTGGTCTCTCGAGGAGATAGGAGGGATGCACCATATCATTTTCCATAATAATTACGGAACAGGGCATTAATCCCCTCCGGATCATAAACTGACTCCCTTGTCACAGACCACAGCTGCATAATCGGAGATCCACGAGATTCTGGTCTCACCAACCATGCCAACATCCAGCCAGGCCACTCCTCCTCTTCCTGAACCTTCGTGAGGTAACTTCTATAGTCATGGTACTGCCGTTTTTAAAGTGCCTCTCCGAACTGCCGACGGTTTTCTCGTAGACACACCGGATCTACAGCCATCATACCCTGCACAGTACCAAGTCTATGGAGGAGGTCTTTAAGGGCCTCAAACTCCGAGTGTAGCTTGGTGGCAAACCGATCAAGTTACCCAAACAGTGCCCCCGCACTACTATTTCAAATGCCTCCCACTCCAGCACTGCCGTAGAAGCTGTAAGCGTTATCTAAGAAGTAATTACTAATGGTGGTGCCCAAAGTTTCCTTGAAACATGTGTCTTTAAGGGCCCTTGGATTAATTGCCATAGCAGGATCATTGTACGGTTTCCTATCGGCCTATAGTCCAGCAGTAGATGGCTATGATCCGAAACTGTGCTTCCCAAATACTATGTGTAAACCACGTTAAGGCCCAAGCTAGAGGAACAGAGGAAGGCATCCAGCCGGTTATGTCTTTGATACATAGGCGAGTAGAACGAGTAATCCCTCTCATCCATATGCTGTGACCTTCCAAATATCCCCCAGCTTCCAGTGTTGCATCCATTCACAGAACCCAGCTGCACAGCATAGAGCCTGGGCCCCAGACAGTGGGGGTATCAATCAATCCAGTATAACATTAGGCACACAATTGAAATCCCCATCTAAAAGTATGCATGTCCCTGATGAATCAGCCAGTGGGGCAGAGAGATCCTGAGGAAAATCCACCTGGTCCTAGGTGGCATACACACTGCTGAGCGTGGTATCTTGACCAAACAACCTCCCGTCTACCAGGACATATCTGCCATCTGGGTCTAAAAGGGTATGCTGTGTCTCAAAGGGGACACCTGCACTCACCCAGATTAACAGCCCTTTGGGATATGCAAAAAAGGAGGTCACAAATACCTGCCCTCTCCACCTCCGGCACAATCTCTCCACCTCATGTGAGATGTGTCTCCTGTAAGAGAGCGATCTGCACTCCTCTCCTCCTCAGGTTGCTATGCATGGCATGCCACTTCGCAGCAGAGCCCATCCCCCTAAAGGTCCAATTCAAGAACCTGAAAATGCTAGGCACCAGCCTTGTACTCATATGAATTCCCCCCAGCTCCAATCCCCCATCCTCGCATCTTCAGTGAAATGCAAACAACCCACCCTTGCACTGAAAATAAACTAAAACAGAAGAAAAACACCCAAAACATAAACTCCCCATCACAGGAGCAGCCTGGCAATGGCCAGCCGCCCACACTTCAGGCAAACCATCAAATCCAACAGAAGACCAAAACCAGCCTTAGGCATGGCCCTCCAAGAGGGGGCAGACTGCAGACCAAGGGCCAGAGCTCCTCAACCAGACCGCGCCAGCTGGTTTTCACTAAGACAAGCACCAGGCATCCCCCCCAAGAGCCTTAAAGAGTTCCACAGCTCAAGGAACGCCCCTGAAGCCCACAGGCTGTCCATCAAATAATCTCATCAGCATTACCCAGTGTCACTATTGGCAGCAGAGCACTGTTGGCCCAGGAGGTGCCCAAGCCCGATCCCTCCTTCTCATTTATGGAATGGGAGCCAGCCTCAGAGCCGTCCTCAATCCCCTTCATGAGCACCCCCACTGCCTGCAAAGCTTCAGCCCTTTCCCTCTCAGTCTGACAGGTACTGCTTACTTTCTTGCTTTTCATTCAGCAGCAGAACTCTTCTTCGGAAGTGCAGAGCCAGATCTATAGGCCTCCAACCACTACGAAGCTGCCGCCACTTTATCACTAAAGTACATCACACCGTCCAATACGATCCAGAGCTGGACAGGGAGCCTCATGGAATATTGCAGGCCCTCTTCTCTTAGAGCTCTTTTAACCTCGAAAAAAGAGGCTCTCCTTCTCTGCACCTCAAATGTGTAATCCGGAAATATGGAGACCTTGTTATTATTCACAGCAAACGGGCCAACAATTCTTGCCCTTTGCAGTAGTACGTCCCGATCCTTATAGTGTAACAGCCACGCCACGACTGGACATTGAGGGTACCCCGGCTTCAGTGGGCGGACTGGCACTCGATGAGCTCTTTCCAAGATGTAGAAGGCTGAGAGGCCCGCCGGGGCAACCACTGTTCCAAGTCATTCTTCCAGGTAGGCAACCATGTCCTTACCCTCCACCTCTTCAGGCAGCCCAACCACCCTGATATTATTCCACCAATTACGGCCCTCCACATCCTCAGCGCTACGTTCAAGAGTGAGGACTGTGTCTGAGAGCTCTGCTCCTTGGGTGGACAGTGATTTGTGAGCAGGGTGGGGATCCACAAAGGAGGACTACACTACTTTAACCCTCTCTTTAAGTTTTTGATGCTCCCCCCAGAGCATTCCCAGTCCCACAGACACTGTACTAATGTCCTGGTGCAGGTTGGCTTTATTGTGTGCAATAGCCTCTAATATTTTAGCCTGTTGCTGCCGCATCGAGTCCTCCATTTTTCCCGATCCCTGGCTCTCCTCCACAGGTTCCGAGGTCGTCTCCCCTGCACCAGTTGGCGCACCCGCCATTCGGACCCTGGCTTTACCCATCCTCGATGTGAGGGATAGGCAAGTATACAATGAGGCAGTGGCTGGCGTGTCAGTCCTCTCGGCAACACCAAGTCTTGCGCCAAGTTGTCCTGAACTGCCACCTGTCCTCAGGCGTTCAAGTGTTGCAGGGCTCGCTCCCCCTGTCGTCACCAAGAGCAGCAGGCGTCTCTCAACAGGGAGCCCTAGGAGTCACCAAGAGGCACCAGGCCGGTCACCGGGCCCGACTCAAGCCTCAAACTGCCACCTTACTAGGGGGTACCACCACACTACACCCATGTGCTCTGCACCATTTCCACCTGGGGCCCTCCCAGACCACATTCCGGCTCACTGCCTACCGTCATCAGTCATGATGCAGACACTAACAGGTCCAGGGGGCTCTCTCCAGGACCACACTAGGTCATTAAGGCACACTCCTAGCTACCAGGAACTGGCGCACCATGTCTCTCCTCCTGGGGCACCCAGGAAGGTCCGTCTATCTGTCCTGCAGGCCTTCCGGCCACTCCCAGTTCCCAGGTGTGCAAGTCTCCCCCACCTCCGGGGCACCACACCAGGTCCGCACAGGGCTTTGGGCTTCCCCCAACTAGGCCGGGGTCTTCTGTCAGGGCGGGCGGAGGTGGGGAAGCAAGCCACCATGGATCTCACTTTCCAGGCCTCAGACAGGTAATGAGAGGCTTTGCATGTTCCTCACCAGGCTATGTAAAGCAAGCCTGGTGGGGAAGATGCAAAGTGCGCATGACTGTTCGGCCGGCCCAAGAGTGCCGGCCAAGCATTAATACACACTTAAGGAGTGCAAACCACTCCTTTCCCTGCTCTGGCCAGCCCCGCCCCACCCTGAGAGCCACTGACTTCAATAGGAAAAATAAAATGATAATAACGAAAAGCTATTATCATTTTATTTTACCCTTTGAGCAGTGGGGCGACACTCCTCCGCCTTAGCGGAGGAGCTGCCACTGCAGTCACCAGGCCCGAACCGGGCCCGAGCACCCTCAGCAGCTGAGGGGGGCTCCTCCACACATCTCTGACGCACCCCGTTCTCGATTCACCAGAGTTCTAGCGGGCGCTCTTCGGGCCACCGTTGTCTGGCAACAGCAGCCGGCAGTAGAGCCAGGGATCTCCCAGCTCGGCTGCTCAGGCGCGCCAAGAGAGCACCAGCTGCCTCCAGCAATGCGGCCAGCTCCGTGTCTGGGCTGAAGCGTCGACCACTGCAGCGCCTGCGACTGCGGCCGAGACCGGTCTCTACTCCTCTGCGTGAGCAGCTGCCCCAGCTACACCGCAGCCAATCCTCAGTCACCCAGGGCTCCCCGAGTCTGTGGGCTCAATAAATTAGGAGCCTGGAGCCACCACTACGACAGGCCAGACACTTCACACAGTATCAGCCTGCCCGGTTCTCGGGCCAAGCAGGTACCTTTGGCCATTCTCCCCTGTAGCGCTCCGGGCCCCTCAGCCAGGGCTGTGTTCTCCTCAGCCGGGTCGCCAGCCGAGTCCCGGATGTTTCAGGATACTAAACGGGCCAGTGCGGAGCAGCAGGCTCACACGTCAGCCATCTTCAGCAGCCAAGCCACGCCCACCCACCAGCTGCAAACTTAGTGACTTTACAAGGATAAACACATCCAAGGATTTATCCCTGGAATTGGTGATAGAGGTACTCTAGAAATTCAAGGTGGTGTATACATCTGGGGTGTTCTAGAAACAAAGGGGCTATTTCTGAGGCCATTTGTGTCGCTCCTGCACCATGCCACATGGTGCAAGAGCGTTGCAAACCTTAAGACAGATTTTTTAAGCCAGGCAGAGCCACTTTGCGTGGCTCTGAGTGTCTCCAAAAATCTGGAGTAACGCAACTCAGCGCAAATTGCTGCATTGTTCTTCTCTGCCCTGAGAAGGCATTCCATGGGCATTGTGTGGTTGTTCCCACACAACTCCAATGGACTTTGACACATCTCCAGATTTACTAAAACTTGGAAACCCAGGGATGCATTAAAATCTAACAAATATATCTCTATTTCTCTTCTATGTGTGCTGCATTCTACAGCACACATAGAAAGAGAAATATGCCTCCTAGGATTGCTTTTGTGCAGGAAGGTGTAGCCTTCTTCACAAAAACAATCCAGCATGCAACACAGGCACCCTTGCACCATGGTGCAGGGGTGCATGTGTTGGCATTAGGAAGCCCATTTTGTGCCAGCACATGGGAAAGGACAGGAATGCACTGTAATCCATTAAATATGGCGGGTTTCCTGTCCTTTCCCTGTCATGCAGTACAACGCAGCAAGGTGACTTGCTGCGCTGCACTGCATCACAAAGCTCATAAATAAGCCCCTAAGGGTGTTGAGTGTCTTGGTGAAACTCTGGAAAATGCATTAGAGGACACATTCTGCGTGGGTCTACGATAGATCTTTCATAAGGGGATCTTAGAGCTGACTCATCAGCACTGGGTTCCTACCATGGTTCCCTCTCCAGGTGTCTTGCCTTTCTCACCCTCAAAATACTGCTCCCACATGATGGCCCAAGCACGAGGAGGCAGAAGACATAAAATACAACACCACCTAGAAAAGGGGTTTCACTTTATAAAATAAAACACATCAAAGACTCTCTTTTTAGAATGAAGCTTGGGGTTTTATTTATGCAATGCTCTCTAACAGAAAGGCTTTCCCAGATGCCAAATTAACAACATTCAAATGTGTATGTATATATATATTCTGCCGAAAAAGCAAGGGAGTGTGGTGTTTGATATTTGGGTGCGGCTATCAGCACTTTTAGAAGTTCCCACCTTTAAAGAGGTCCGGCGGTTTTGGTGGCAATCCTTGGTGTACTAAAGACTTTTTGGTAACGCTGGAACCCTGCTTACCTGGAATCTGTGCCTAAACCATCAGTGATGGACTGCGACTTCGTGGGAGGCTGCCGCTTACTTAGGTGGTGCCAATAGGCTTCATCTCAGGATTGTAGCGGCGAGGTGAGGGATCAGGGGAGCTGTGCACCACCCACCATAACATCAAAGGGCGAGCATGGAGAAGGAGCAGACACCGCCCACTGGGGCCAGTACTTACGATTGGTGTCTGCTCCACACGGACTTACACGGATGAGTTCGAGTCACTCCATGTTTTACTATGACCGCGATGCCTAAGCCAATCGCAGAAGGGCTTCGTTGTTTTGAAAGGTGGGCGGGAGAATCAGCTGGGATTATCGGCATCTGAGGAAGTTTGTATTAACGAAACGCGTCATGCCGAAGGTCTGAATAAAGAGCAGCTCTTGCCTGATAACCTGTGTGTGCTCGACTTTCTGCCGAAAAATCAAGGGAGTGTGGTGTTTGATATATATATATATATATATTGGTCATGTGATCAAGGGCTTGAGAGCCCGAAACGCGTCATGGCGGCATTCTTTGCGAGAAAATAAACAGCAATAGCACTAATTGGTGTCCATTTCCTGCTTTAGAAGTTCTGACATACTGGAATACTTCTGTAGAGTTTGGATTTTGGTACATATATATATATATATATATATATATATATATATATATATATATATATATATATATATACAAGCTATAATTAACACACTTGGTAAATGCAACAGTTAAATGCATGAATAATAATAAACAAGCAAAAATAATACTGGACGTCCTGCAAGAATTCAGAAAGATATATACACTAAATATATCAAATGATTACATTGTATGTGCACTCTGTCTCACTCGCACATCACAAAGAAAACACCTCAAATGATCATAGCCACCGGCCCCACATCCCAATGGCAATAATCACTCAACACTTCACCTGGCGCAAACACTGCATCGTAGTCCACTCCAGACTGGGAAATTTACAGCCGGGGATAAGAGCCTCAGTAACCAGGGTTCCGCTGTACCGAGGTAGACTCTTCCATCCTCATTCGGATTCCAAAATCCCGGTTTCTAAGTCAACAACTCTCAGCTTTATAGTCTCAAAACACACTAGACGGTTCAAGAGTCTTTCCCCCTGTGCCAAGGAAACTTACTGGAACTGGCCAACTTCCATGCAAGCATTCCAGAGCAAAAGGAGTGACTTGCTGCGCTGCACTGCATCACAAAGCTCATAAATAAGCCCCTAAGGGTGTTGAGTGTCTTGGTGAAACTCTGGAAAATGCATTAGAGGACACATTCTGCGTGCGTCTACGATAGATCTTTCATAAGGGGATCTTAGAGCCTGACTCATCAGCACTGGGTTCCTACCATGGTTCCCTCTCCAGGTGTCTTGCCTTTCTCACCCTCAAAATACTGCTCACACATGATGGCCCAAGCATGAGGAGGCAGAAGACATAAAATACAACACCACCTAGAAAAGGGGTTTCACTTTATAAAATAAAACACATCAAAGACTCTCTTTTTAGAATGAAGCTTGGGGTTTTATTTATGCAATGCTCTCTAACAGAAAGGCTTTCCCAGATGCCAAATTAACAACATTCAAATGTGTGTGTATATATATATTCTGCCGAAAAAGCAAGGGAGCGTGGTGTTTGATATTTGGGTGCGGCTATCAGCACTTTTAGAAGTTCCCACCTTTAAAGAGGTCCGGCGGTTTTGGTGGCAATCCTTGGTGTACTAAAGACTTTTTGGTAACGCTGGAACCCTGCTTACCTGGAATCTGTGCCTAAACCATCAGTGATGGACTGCGACTTCGTGGGAGGCTGCCGCTTACTTAGGTGGTGCCAATAGGCTTCATCTCAGGATTGTAGCGGCGAGGTGAGGGATCAGGGGAGCTGCGCACCACCCACCATAACATCAAAGGGCGAGCATGGAGAAGGAGCAGACACCGCCCACTGGGGCCAGTACTTACGATTGGTGTCTGCTCCACACGGACTTACACGGATGAGTTCGAGTCACTCCATGTTTTACTATGACCGCGATGCCTAAGCCAATCGCAGAAGGGCTTCGTTGTTTTGAAAGGTGGGCGGGAGAATCAGCTGTGATTATCGGCATCTGAGGAAGTTTGTATTAACGAAACGCGTCATGCCGAAGGTCTGAATAAAGAGCAGCTCTTGCCTGATAACCTGTGTGTGCTCGACTTTCTGCCAAAAAATCAAGGGAGTGTGGTGTTTGATATATATATATATATATTGGTCATGTGATCAAGGGCTTGAGAGCCCGAAACGCGTCATGGCGGCATTCTTTGCGAGAAAATAAACAGCAATAGCACTAATTGGTGTCCGTTTCCTGCCTTAGAAGTTCTGACATACTGGAATACTTCTGTAGAGTTTGGATTTTGGTACATATATATATATATATATATATATATATATATATATATATATATATATATATATATATATATATACAAGCAATAATTAACACACTTGGTAAATGCAACAGTTAAATGCATGAATAATAATAAACAAGCAAAAATAATACTGGACGTCCTGCAAGAATTCAGAAAGATATATACACTAAATATATCAAATGATTACATTGTATGTGCACTCTGTCTCACTCGCACATCACAAAGAAAACACCTCAAATGATCATAGCCACCGGCCCTACATCCCAATGGCAATAATCACTCAACACTTCACCTGGCGCAAACACTGCATCGTGTCCACTCCAGACTGGGAAATTTACAGCCGGGGATAAGAGCCTCAGTAACCAGGGTTCCGCTGTACCGAGGTAGACTCTTCCATCCTCATTCGGATTCCAAAATCCCGGTTTCTAAGTCAACAACCCTCAGCTTTATAGTCTCAAAACACACTAGACGGTTCAAGAGTCTTTCCCCCTGTGCCAAGGAAACTTACTGGAACTGGCCAACTTCCATGCAAGCATTCCAGAGCAAAAGGAGTTCCCATGTTCCCTCTACATTCTCACATGTTCCTTTATCTTAATGAAGCTTACGAAAGCCTTCCAGGGTACATTAAACAATCTCGCAAACACTCCAGGGGCTTGTCTGTGCGTGCAGAAAAGCTCAAGCAAGGCGGAGTCAGAATTCAGGATGACATGAGGCCATAGCAAAGCCAATAGTAAGAACTTCATAATACTTCCCAATGTACAACATAATGCACATTTGTGCACCACTGCCTATAGCATCACATTCTTGATCTCTCAATGTACAACATAATGCACATTTGTGCACCACTGCTTATAGCATCACATACTTCATCTTTTAATGTACAACACAATGCACATTTGTGTGCCACTGCTCATAACACTGCACTTTGAGACCAAAAAGTACATTTCACACCTCTCACTCATGCTTTCAAATGCACATCCCACACGTTCTGTTCTTGGCAAGGCTGTTCTACTGTGACAGCTCCCACTTTAAAACTACGAGAAGAAATCTTCAAGAGAAACAAGGCATATGCAGGATGTCATACATTCATGCTAGGGTAAAGTAAAACACCAAAGTCAATTACAATGATGGTAGTCAAAGGTCATCATGTGGTGTCAGACCATAAGAGTGCCTCTAGCACTACACAAGGGTCAACAGTCTCATCCCTTTTGCCCAGTGTCACAAACAAGTCCACAATGAAATTAGCAAGGACGTCTTTGTCCCTGCTTGTGGGAATCCTCCACCCTCTGTCTCCACATAAATCCTTCATCTGATCTAATCACAAGGTGCTGAAGTCTATTCCCAACCCTGTGTTTTCCATTGTGTATGAGTGTGGACTTTGCATATTAAAATTAAACTTATTGTACTACTGGCATAAATTTGAACTGGCTAAAGCAACACCTGTATACAAGGCTCATAAACAGAAGGCACCCCACTGCATTCCATAATTGCCAGAACTCTGTTCAGAGGCCTACAGGGCAAGCAGGAGCTACTGGGCTCAACCCTGGGGATTGAGGACTTTTACTCCTGATGTACCGGGGTCTGACGTGCTATGGATCCTGAGCAACTGTGCCAAGTACCCCTTCAGCACTTGATTCTCAGTGGTAGCATGCGTCGAGCCATTTAAGGCCTCCGGAGCAGGACAGTATATATGGGGGAGGGGATTGAACACTGGCTTACAAATCAAAAATACGCACAGCAGCAGCAATTGTCCAGTGAAATATTTGCTTTAATGAAAAAAAGAGTTTTATAAACTACCACAAAGTTGAGTAAAGTAAAATATGACATTTACCAACAAACCACACATTCCCATGATGTCAGGGTCCTATTGTTTTATAGACGGGTTCCTGAATGCCCCTGCACTCTAGGTAGCGGTAGTGGTCATTCCCCATTCACTATTGGCGACATTCAGCTTAAGTCCCACTAGTAGTCCAAGCCTCAGGACTCCCACTTTGACCCTTATTGAAGTCAGAAGTGTTCCAGTACCACAGATCTATCTGACAGGCAAATTCCCTTGGGGATGTCTTGCCCACAAACCAGTCTTACCTGCACCTGCAGGATTCGAACACCCGCAGTGCTTGACCACGCCTCCTTCAAGGACGCGTAAGCTGCAGTGGCTACCTCCTGCAATTCTTTCACATTCAGCCCAGGAGGACTGCATTCAGGTGTCCTTGAGTTTCTCCCAGTTCTACACCGGCAACAGTCAGGGGGTTATTGATGCTCCTCCGATGCTTGGTCTGTTCCTCTGGTTCCTTCTCACAGATAGAGGAATGGTGCGAAGATCCTGGTGCTGGTCCTCGGTCATAGCTTGGACCTACTTGGGTCATCATTGTTGCCTCCTTCCTCTGTCAACAGTCTTGACCAGACCACTCTTCTTGATTTGACTTGGTCACCTTGGGCATATAGGGTCAGTGTTCCTTCTCTATGCATGGGCTACGCCCAATTGGCACAACAGCAAACTTATGGTGTTGTCGTCTTGATACTGAACATGGGCTATGGAACAGCAATATGTGGGTGATAAGGGGTCACCGAATGTGGACTTCACACGGGCGATGACCCCTTCAATGCAGTAATGGTCATGACTCACTATATGACGCCTCTGCTCTCGCATATGAGGTTCTCCAACTTTTCCCTGCACACATGCAAAGACCAGATCGGTGCAGCAGCCCTCTCCTCACACCTGTTTATGGTGATCCACTTGCCAGGATTCCTACACTTGACCTTGGTTCCTCCAATGCTCTCCTCACTAGGGCAAGTAGGAACTGGTGCTCCAGCCTCAAAGGGCATGTGTTCTTGGATTTCCTGAGTGATAACTCCTCACCCAGCTGGGAGACTAGCAGGCAGTGGCCCTCAGTCCTAGTCACAAGCACAAGTCTTGCAGAACTTCTCCTCCCACAGCCCAACAAATTTACAACGTTATGGGTCCCAAGCTCCCCTTCTTTTGGTCCATTTCCAGACACCAAATGTCTATGAAGTTTATGTTGGTGGTCTGCTTCCTCTTGAAATACGCTCTACTCTCTTGCTCCAGAAAGCAGTCTGTCACAACAGAAGTCTGACCCCCAACCGGATAGGATCACAACGCAGTTTATGGAAATGACTAGATGTCAGCCACAGTGATATGTGCATCAAAAGGTTACCTCACGGCCTCAGGCCTACTCTTTATGATTCTCTTATCAGCTCTATCTCCTTCCTGATATGTAACCATGCCATTCCCATTAACCTCTCTGAATCAAAGAGGACCCTTTGAAATGTATGAAGACCCTGTGTTGCCGATCCTCCAGTGTGTCCCACCCAGCTTACAGGAATGCAGCAAAACACAAATCTGTGTGAGGGGATTTTGTACCTCCTCTACTCATGATTTTTCAGTACACAGAGTCTTCATGTACTGTACCATTCACAGACACTCATACATCCAACAAATTCATATACTGTACATGTGCTGCACAGCACTGCATCTTTTATGTACTGTACCATTCACAGTCACACATACACCCAGCACATGTATACCACACATGCACTATATAGCACTGCACACCAAACCGATGTAGGAAATGGTGTGTTAAGCACACAGCAGAGGAATTTTGAATGAGTGAGCCTGTAGGCCTCACTTCAGTGATACAGGTAAAAAGGACCTGTTCACTCCTAATGATGACTACACGGTATCCTGTGACCACCGTGCTCATACTGCTTAACTTCTGGCAAAGGCAGTAGCCTTTTACCGCTATGTGGATAGCGCTTTGAACACCCCACCAGTCCAAGAAGACTGCAATCCATGACACAGGCCTGTCTCATGGCACAAGCACATGTTCCATGTTCGCCCATGACAACAAAAATCAGCTATTGGGATCCAGAAATCGGGATAGTTGGGACACTCAGGATAGGGATGGACGCCCATCACCATGTGAAGGACTTTTAAGTACTATCATACATGAAATATTGTTATATATTTTACACTACAATAATTGCTCTAATCCCTACCTGATTCATAACTAGCCAATAAACAGCTTAGTTGTTTTAGGTTATTTTATTGCCAATACATGCAGATCCCACCTGCACATGTTTGATGTCTTCAGGTCAGAAGTCAGACATCTGTTTTTCAAAATCCCTAAAGTAACTGGTCCATTTATCTAACCCCCGACTCAGTCCCAATTTATTTTTGGCAAACAGTGGTTTATTGACTGAGGAGCGGTTAGTTTGCTCTCCACTACTGTGGAGCTACATACATTCAGACCATATGATATAAAAAGAAGCTACTGCTATTAGTCCTGACCCCTTGATATACCTCTGTAAAGAAATTGTTGTCCAGAGATTTTCATTTTTGATTCGTTTTTTTGTAGCATTAGAGAAATAATTTATCTTGGGTCGACACTGCTAATCCGGGCCAAATTTTTCTGGACGACATTTTTAAAAATGGAAGACATGCTGCAGTATGATGTAATATTTCAGGAACCAAGAGACCTATATACTTCATTTTGGTTTCAAAACATAGGTTTTGGGGGTCAAGTAGTTTTATAGAGACAGAAAATAATTCCTCAGAGCAACCCGTCTGCCATTTTTCAAAATGGTGGCTCTATAATGATGTGTTTTAGCCATCATACTGTTAATTAATTTTAATATTGTTTTTGTTTTAGGTTTTCTGTTGATTCAAATTCGTAAACATGAGTGAAGCAGGTGGTAGCAGAGGATCTCCTGACAGAGTGTTCCCAATTACAAAATCTGAGGACTCGTTCAACAAAGAAAAATGTGTCATATGTCACACTAATCTAAAAGGTAAGCTAACATAAACTGCAACTGGACAGAAGAGAGTTTGAGATGCTGTAGAAATCCAGCAAGACAATGTTCACAAAAGATTGAAGCTGATGGGTGAAGAGGATCAAATATTTTATCATTGTAACAAGAAGTGCTACAAGTTGTATACTATGGAAAAAAGCCTTGAAAAAATTGGTAAAAAAATAGCAGAAACCAGTAAATCACAACAAGAATCAGAGATTTGTGAGAAAGCGACGAACACCAAACCCAAAAAACATCCACTTAGAAGATCGATGGCTACCCCTCGTCCACCTCCAACAACTGATCAGAAAGCAGAGGATCTTAAATGTGTTATCTTTGGTTTAGCCAGAAGAAGGGCCAAAGGGATTGACAAAAGTACAGAGTATGTGAGTCTCAAAGGGCAAACATGTTTTTATCTGCAGCTAGTTTCTTCCAAGATGAAATTTGTAGCAGAGTAGGTGATATAATTTATGAGGTAAATGTATTTGCAGCAGATGTGCATGCCCACCTGAACTGCATGTGTGCATACATTAAAAAATATGAATGTACAATGAGCTCCCAGCAGCAACGTAACTGCCAGCCTTCTGTTAAGTTTGCACTCTTTGAAAAAGCAAATAAAGTTTTAAAGACACTCTTGAGTGCTGGCTACGGGCTCACACTCAGTGAGATCAGAGAAATAATGGTCAACATTGATGAAACTGTATTGATCCATAATAACGAAATTAAGATTTTTGAGGTGAACAATGACAGAATTAGTTTTTGTCAGTCTAACAAAAAGAATGAGCCACTTATGGTGCTCTCAGTTGATTTGACTCCTGAAGTTCTTGCTGCCAAAATAAGATCACAAAATGCACTGAAATCAGCAGGAACCATTTTAAGAAACGTCAGAAAGATTTTGATTTTGGACTTAATAACGCATTTTGCAATGCCCAAGAGCTCTGCAAATCATGGGAGTCAACAAGAATGCCTGATGTTGCCTTAACATTTTTTTACATCATTGTTTAATATTAGCTAAAGAAAACTGTTACAAACCAATGTTCTTGAACTCAGAACAGAAGCTGACAACATTGATAATGACTTTGAAGATATAAGCGAAGAAGTGGAAGACTATCCCACGAATCGACATGCTTATTCTGTGCAAATGTACTGTATTTTCCAAATCATGTTTTATGAATTACATCACGGCAAAAAGAAAAATCCTCTACACATGATGACTGCCGACGCAATCTATGACAAGTGCAAAAGTAGAGAGCTAATCATTTCAATGAATAGGACTGATTTATCAACAAGTTATAATGACATAGCACAGTGCTGAAACGTATTAGCAGCTCATACTGTAAAATCTTGTGACTCCGACAGCACTCCACTTCCAAGGCACTTTACCAGGAAATGATTTACAATTACTGCTCGTGATAATTTTGATTTTGAAGACAGCTCACTTGATATTGCCATGGTGCTTTTTCAAGACTCAACCAATGAAGTAGCTGCTGGAAAAAAGGCTTTGTCAGCTGTAGGCATAAACAAACGAAGCTGCAAACCTATAACCCAACTGCCTTGCCAACATGTGCAAAATTACTACAAGCCATCAGCACATCCCAGCCTACCAGAAAGTTTCAAAGTGGCTGAGGACATGGCTCCTCTACCTGAAGCTGTGATTCACAAAGCTGATTTAACAGAATTTATCATATTGTTTATTCGGTGCGGACTGAGGGATGAAGAAAAGCCAGTTCTTCCGTGGGCTGGAATTCATTCTCTGATCTCCCAGAACACCGTACCACTAAAGAAGGTTGGGTTTTTACCAGTAATAGCATCTCCAATCACAAACTATGCAACAGTATACACAGCTCTAAAAAATATCCAACCTGTGCATGTTCAGCTTGAAGACCAGCCTACCCTGCCAATTATCTGTGATTAAGGTGTTTTCCATATTGTAGCTATCATTTATATGAGCAGTCCAGAAGAATTTGATGATCCTTATCCAATGATGGGCATTTCCCACATAACAAAAGTTGTGTTGCGTGTGCAGGAAGTTATCTCAGTGGATGTGACATAGATGATGCACTTATTGAGCATGAAATCTTTGGAAGCAAAACTGTCTAGTCAGTATTGGCCGGAACTCATTATGTTTGTTCTTTACAAGGTAAGCTCATCATATCTGATGCTGTAGAAACTAAGCCCGGGTGGTGAACTCTGCTCTGTTTGCGGAGTTTGGTGAGATTGCCGTACTCCGTGCCCCACCGAGCACCCGGAGATCCGAAAAACTCCGCTCGCACTCCCCAGCATAAAGATGGCGAGCGCGAGCAAGGAATCGCGAGCAAGGAAATTCCAACTCCTGTGAGATTTTTCCTTGCTCGTGCTCCCCCACGTCAAGTTGGAGAGTGCAAAAAATCCACCTCCTGGCAAGATTTCTCAACCCGGGGGTCGGATTTCTGAATACGGGCAGTTGTGGTTGGTTGCGACCGCTCGCATTGAGAAGCCTTCTGTTCGCATTCAGAAAGGTGCCGCTCAAGTAGAAAATCTACTCGAGCAGCAGAAAAGAAGCATCCTCTTGCACTGCACATGGTGCCACTTGCATTGATTTTTCAGCGCAGGACAAACACCTGGTGCTGAAAATAGACACAAACAGGCGTGACCAAGCGCACTCCACCACTTGTGGAACTCCACGTAGCATGGAGGAGTTTTTTGGTCACTTCGCGGATTTCCGCTTAGTGAAACTCCGTAAACTCCACCCAAGCATAATAGAAACTTTGCGTTGGAATGCTTTCAGGAACAAGAATGACAAATTAGGTTTTGCATATCTTATCTCAGAAGTGAACAAGGCACCGGATGCGCTACATTCAAAAGACATAATGCAAAGCCAGTCATTTTTCAATCCACTCAGTTCTTAATCGGAAAACCTGAAACACAAATTTGTAGAATTTGTCAAAGAATGTGAAGAAAAATCAAAGCTTTGCAAGTACTGGAGAAATGATTTACACATGATAGCTCTAGTAGAAATCTTGGTAAATGCTGATTGGGAAGGTGATTGGGAGCTGTACATGAAGAGTGTGGAGCCACTGGTTACTGTGTTTCGCGAATGTGATTGCATAAACTAACTGAAATATGGGCCCTTGTATTTGGAAATAGTGAAGAAGCTAGAGGTGGAAAAACCATACCTCTACAGAAAATTAATCCAAAGACATTTTGTGGTGAAAGGCAAAGAGGAAAGGTTCAATGTTGTGGCTCCAGATATGAAACTGGAACAGACGATCCAGAGATCACAGAAAAACTCCAAGGGAATTGTTGGTCAGACACGCAAAAGTGAATATGTTGCTCAATACAGCTAGTTTACCATGTAGTCCTTTCTATTTGCAATGTTTTCCGAGCGATGATAAATTCAAAAATAATGGACCATCGTGAAATTGTTCCTCACCACGAACTTGTGTGTAAGAAAAGGGAATGCTTTAATAAACATGTTGACAGCCTTCTTCATTTCATGCAACAACAAGGAAACCCCTTTGAAATGACTGAGCTTGTGCAGCTACAGAACTTCATGACTAAACAATATGTGGATAACAATATAAAGACACGTCTACTAGATGTCCTGGAACATGGATCAAAACTATACGCAGAACTGAAGCAGGAGAGATTTGTATGGAAAGAGAAAAAGGTGTTAGACGTAATCACTAAAGCTAAAACTCCACACTTTAATTGCCATAGTAAGAGTCGTCTAATCAGACACTACAAAACAGGTTACAAAATAACAACTTTTGCAAGCACAGAGAGAGATGGATGTAGCAAAAGAAAGGGGTGAATTTATCAAGGACATTCTGTCGTGTGATCTTCTTCCATCCAATACATTATTTGATGGAGATGCTGCAACCAAACCAGTGAGGCACAAACTTGTACAAGAGCTTGAAAAAAACCTTTCAACTGAAGAATTTCGATTCAAAAAGGTGACCTCATTGAAAACGGCTGTTGTTGTAGTCTATATGTCACAATTGGGAATGGTCAAGATTTCATCCATGCAAAACTTTGGAGAGGTCGTTCAGACTGTTCTACAGATATCAAAGTCAGTGTGCACCTTGCAAGAACTGCACGTTGTCATCTATCTTGAATAATCTGTCAAAGAATGTGAGCGAATCAGACGAATGTCTACAAGTGGAAATATTGACCTTGCCTGCATCAAAAGTTTGACACTTATACCTGTGCAACTTGATAAATTCTGGTCATCAACATCGAACAAGAGGAACTTGGACATGTTACCTTGCCAAAACATTGCTTATGCTTCAGTGAATACGGGATTTCCAATTATTGCAAGTGGAATGGTTGTCACTGAGGAGTTGGTGCCTGTAGAGATATATTCAAAAGGTACAAGCCATATTGTTCAAGAACTTAACAGCAAATTAGAGGAAGCTGACCTTCGTGTTGTGCCACATGAGTGGGCTCATCGAAATGGTTCCAATCGAGTCATTGTACTCTCAAATGACACAGCTGTTATTATTGTGCTACTTAGATTTGTTGCAATGTTCATTAGTCAACAATTGTCAGAGTTATGGATACGCTATGGAACAGGTGAGAAAAAAAACGTAATCCCACTACATATTCTGTACAAGAAACTTGACTCAGAGATTCTCAGTGTTCTTATCACTGCACATATTCCTACGGGTGATGACAATATGAACAAAATTGAAAAAAAGCTTGGAGCTTTTACTACTGAAGCTGTGAAGTTTCTAAAAGGATTTGCTGAGACAGAAGAAGAATTTGACTTTAAAGACATAGAAAAAACCTTCTGCCTGTGTGGAAAATGAGTTCTGTCTGTCATACATTTGACAATCTTTGGTACAGTGAGTTCAAGAGATCGGTCCACCTAAGCGACCTTCCACCAACATCGTATTCTGTTCATGGACACATTAAAAAGCCTTCTACTTGATCAGTAGATGTGTAAATGTTTTGGATCACGCATATGCAGAGACAGATCCATGTGAACTTGGTTGGGAAAATATTGATGGGGTGCTAAAACCTACGAAATTTCTTAAGCCTCTGCCCAGAGAATTTACACATACATCTACTTGCAAAACCTATGTTACAGAAAGATGTCCCCGTTGATATGCTCTTTTCAAATGTTCAACATTCTGCAAATGTACCGCGAGGGATTGCCAAAACAATTTAATGAAGTGAACTATGAAAATGTGTCTATAAGAGGAGTGCTAAACATAATTTTTTTCATATTCAGATCATAAACATTGTTTGGTGTATACAGAAAAGGATTAAAGACCATTATTATTTGTTTAATTTCTATATATGTCTCTTCTTCCTCTATTATAGGCGCCATTTTGGAAAATGGTGGAAAGGTTGCTCTGAGGAGTTATTGTCGAAGCTAAGTAATGTCGAAGCTAAGTTTAGATAACAGTGGTGGCATCATTTTGTATAATTTGACATTGTGATAATTCAATGATGATGGGAATTATATACAAGTATAATAATTGCTTGATATCATGTGACAGTCTTAAATAAGAGTTAGAACTGTGCTTATAGTAAGCTGCCTGTAACGTGACACATTACAAGGCTTGCACAAAGAGTACATTTCCATGTTATTACATTTCTGCCTCCTTGCATTAGCAACAGTCCCTGTAGGCCTCAAAAGTGTATTCAGCCACATCAGCTAATGTAGACCATTGTGACTGCATTTGGGCGTAAATGTAATAGTTACCTGTCTGGCTTTAGATACAGGGGACTTTTCATGTGCACATAGGGTGATTTCTAATATATTCTTGTGTAACGATGTACTGTAAGTTTCCAAGCACAAAATGTTTCTTCACCACCTTCGGGGACATGAGGGCCTAGACATGACCTGTTACGCAGACAAATTATGATGAAATGTTGTGGTCTGTGTCTATAAAGGCTTGTGTTTTACTTCTGCTATTCGAGCACTCAGCACGCATCTGAGGCACGCGTGAATGTTAAATCAATTCTCTTTATTTTACTCAGGTTGTTGTGACTGAGTTATGATTTTGGTTTCTACAGATCTTTTCAGTTTCCACATTATTTTCTGTATCTATAAGACTACGTGACCCCCAAAACCTGTTTTGACACCAAAATAAAGAATATAGTTCTAATGGTTCCTATTACATCATCACTACAACACATCCACCATTTTAAAAAATGCCATCCAGAAATATTTGGCCCGGATCAGTAATGTCTACCCAAGCTAAATAACTTATCTAATGATCCAAAAACACAGATCAAAAAGGAAAATCTCAGGTGACCGGAATTCTATGGTGGAAAAATCACTTCTTCGATCAGTTAACGTAAGCCTAAGAATAACATGAAAGATAAGCACATAGTTTGTTATTCTGCTTAAATTAATTGCTTTTGTTAGAAATGAGCAGGTCTGTTTTCTTGGACTTATGCTTTCATCACACACTCCAATGAAACAGTGTCCATTTTAACATAAAGTAAAGCCTAATCTGTATCCTACATTATGCAAACACTACAAAAAAGTCCCATACAAGACCCAAACTTAAAAGGCATACAAAAAAGGAGAAGAAAGGTTTATAGAAGTCCAGCCCACTGCCTGGCTCAGAGCCAGCAAATCTGAACTAAAAGGATGTTCTTGCATCCTTTTATTTTACATTTGCCGGCTTTTAGCCAGTGGTGTTGGGAGGGGCTAAGGCATGGGAGGGGGAGGAGGAGTGCTACGTGCACTCCACTCCCTAAGTGCTCCTATGTGTTTGTCCGGCTGTATAAGCTGAACAAAACACACAGGGCCACTTCGGTTTTTTCAGCCCAGCTGCATTGAGCAGCCGGGCTGGAGAAATCCCACAGACTCCATGGTCTGAGAAGGGTGTCTGTTACAAAGAAGTGAATGAGGCACAGTAACTTGAAGAATCTTCTTTATTCGTTCCTTTCACCATCACAAGTTTCAGTCAGCTGGAGTCAGCTGTGGAATGTTCAGCACATCACAGATTGGCATATACCAATGGGGTGGAGGGAGAGGGGTGGCGGGGCATACCAAGTGCAGATTGTTACAGTGTCTTTCCTGCCTTCTCAGACCAATCGGTGCGGGGGTCAGACAGGGAGCCTGTTGGGACCCAGGAAGAAGAGGTGGGGGAGCGCGACAAGACGAGACGCAACGCTGGAGGTGGCCGACAGCAAAAGGTAAGTTCATTTTATTAAAAATATTGTATCTCCACCACCAACGCCTCCCACGTGACCCTGCCAGCCCCACCACCCTTTTTTCTGGCGGCCGCCGCTGTGTGTGAAAGGGTAGAACTGAAAAGCTCCCTCACACATGCACAGTCAATGGATGGGTCCCTGCTGCACCCTTGACATTCCACACTGCACTGTCAGCAGCACAAGCCTCAGAAACACAAACAGATTATCCAAGATTTCCATCAATATCCTCTGTTTAGGTTTCTGAGGGTCGTTTTTGCAAAGAGCTGCTTCTATTTCAGTAAATGCTGGGCAGAATCCTAGCACCCTCATCCAATGGGCGCCACTGCTGAGTGTATATGTCCCAGTCTATTGAACTTCTTCTTGTCCACCTTCCAGGATTTTGCAGACTTCAGGGATAAGGCACCCAAAAGTGGAAGAATGTCCGGACAAAGCCCTGATGTCTGAAACACCCCAAAGGGTTATGGTGAGACTGAAATCATTAAACAATTGTCCTGGGGATACTACTCCAAAACCTGGCTCATCTACAGCATGGTATTGTATTCAGTAGTTGGATGGTATGAACGGTGCCGCTAGAACCCACTGATTTGCATCTTATTGCCCCTCCATTGCTCATTAGGACTACCCTTGCTCCCCATCTTACCCCATGAATATTCATACGACTGCAGATTGACTTCATCCGAATGTGCTGCTGCTGAAGTTAGATTTATGTTCTGGTACAGGTGTCTACGTTTACTGGGTGGGTTGAAGACTACCCCTATGCTGATACTACCATTGTAGCCAAGGGACTTCTATGAACCTTCCTTCTCCTTTTCAGAATCTTACTCATGATCAGAAGTGGCTAAGAAATTCACTTTGTGTCCTTGTTTTTCAAGAGGTATGCAAAACTTTAGGGATGCAACAATATTTTCACTGTGCTTACCACCCATAGTCTTCAGGGAAAGTTGTGCCGTAGCATGGGACTCTAAAAAACAGTGCATAAGGTATGCAAAGTTTAATGTGACACCCCAAGGGCTCGAAGGGTATCCCCAAACATGGGTATCTTGCTCACTGTGCCATAGGATCTAAGCTGTACATCAACGAAGAAGCCAAACAAGTCCAGAACTAGTGAGAGTTAGCCTGTGCTCCCTTCTGGAGGGGGCATTGCCTGGCAGTGCAGGATGGACTGTGCCCTTGATGATCGAGGTGAGTAATGATTGGCATAAGACGGGCCTTTGTCTAGAGTCAATCAATCAATCATATGTAGAGCGCACTAAATACCCGTGAGGGTCTCAAGGCGCTGGGAAGTGGGGGCGGGGGACCGCTACTGGTCAAACAGCCAGATCTTGAGTAGCCTCCTGAAGGTCAGCAGGTCTTGGGTTTGTCGATGGGTCAGTGGGAGGGTGTTCCAGGTCTTGGCGGCGAGGTGGGAGAAGGATCTTCCGCCAGTGGTTGTTCTCCGGATGCGAGGGACGGTGGAGAGTGCGAGGTCGGCGGAGCGGAGCTGGCGGTTGGGGATGTAGAAGGAAAGTCGTCTGTTGAGGTAGGCTGGACCGGTCTTGTGGAGTGCCTTGTGTGTGTGGATGAGGAGCTTGAAGGATATCCTCTAGTTGACGGGGAGCCAGTGCAGGTTTCTCAGATGGGGAGTGATGTGGCTGTGGCGTGGTACGTCGAGGATCAGTCGTGCAGAGGTGTTTTGGATGCGTTGCAGAAGTTTGATGAGCTTGGTCGGGTCTCCTGCGTAGAGGGCGTTTCCGTAGTCGAGTCTGCTGCTGATGAGGGCCTGGGTGACTGTTCTTCTTATGTCTGTCGGGATCCACCTATAGATCTTGAGGAGCATGCGGAGGGTGTTGAAGCAGGAGGAGGAGACGGCTTTGATTTGCTTGGTCATGGAGAGCGCTGAGTCGAGGATGATTCCCAGGTTGCGTGCATGGTCGGTGGGTGTCGGGGCTGCCCCCAGTGCCGTCGGCCACCAGGAGTCATCCCAGGCTGAAGGGTTGGAGTCGAGGATGAGGACCTCCGTCTTGTCCGTGTTCAGCTTCAGTTGGCTGATCTTCATCCAGTCGGCGACGGCCTTCATTCCTTCGTGAAGGTTGGATTTGGCGGTGATGGGGTCCTTGGTGAGGGAGAGGATCAGTTGCGTGTCGTCGGCGTAGGAGATTATGTTGAGGTCGTGCTGTCGGGAGACGTGTGCGTGCGGGGCCATGTAGATGTTGAACAGTGTCGAGCTGAGGGAAGAGCCCTGAGGTACGCCGCAGATGATCTCGGAGGCTTTGGATCAGAAAGGGGGGAGGCGGACACTCTGGGTTCTGCCGGAGAGGAAGGAGGTGGTCCATTCCAGAGCCTTGTCTCGGATCCCTATGGCGTGGAGCCGTGTGCGTAGTGTGCGGTGGCAGACGGTTTTGAAGGCAGCGGAGAGGTCCAGGAGGAGGAGGCCCGTGGTCTCACCGTTGTCCAGCAGGGTCCTGATGTCGTCGGTGGCGGCGATGAGGGCAGTCTCAGTGCTGTGGTTGCTGCAGAACCCTGACTGGGAAGGGTCCAGGATTCTGTTTTCTTCAAGGTATCGGGTTAGCTGTCTGTTGACGATCTTCTCGAGGACCTTGGCCGGGAACGGAAGCAGGGAGATGGGCCAGACGTTCTTGAGGTCTCTTGGGTCACAGTGGGTGAAAAACGATGGGTTGGAATGCTACCCCAAGTGATTCTCAGAGATTATACAATTTGCAACCCTTTTCCCTTTGAGTGGAAGAAACAATAAATAACTTCCACTTGAATGGACACTCTAGTACTGACTGTGGCAATTACACCACCCTTGCTACCGTTTGCTGGTTTAACTATGACCCTACCCATTCTACAGGTCCTGCCCCATGCTGTTAATCCTGCTTCTGTCCCAAGTTGATGGATAGCTGGTTTCAAAAGTTGGGACCTCTGATCATGGGGTCTGTAGAGAATGGGGAGTTCAAATCCTTTCCTGATTTAAATATGCACCCAACTGTGTGTTGCCTCTATCACAAGCACCAGTAGAAGCAAAGATACTTCCCCTTCTTGCCTGTTGCCAGTCTGGGTTTATGATGATGATAAAAATGATGAGAAGTCTATATATGGTACTTTGGAAAGTTGTAGAGGAAATGCTTAAGGTGCAAAAACATAATAGGTGACTGGACCCAAAGGGTTTCTCACAAGCCTGCTGCTTGTGCATCTGAATGTTGGGTGGCCACACACCAATGCTGTCTCATCTTGATTCCATCTCATGCATCTTTCATCAACTAGCATACACTCCCTGTCTATCTCTTTATTTCTCTTCCTGTTTCTTTTTCATCCCTGCTTTGTCCCATTATCACTGTTTTTCCATCTTTCTCTTCCTCCTTTTTTCCCTCTTTTCTGCCGTTCTCTTTCTCTTCTTCTGGGTCTAAGTATGATGTTGAAAAATAAGTCGCTGTGCCCAAAAATAAGTGCTGGTGGACCTCACCTACAACCAGAGGCTCAAATTATGAACCGAATGTTGGTTATGTGGAATACAAAGTATACTGATTAATTAATATTGAAGTGTCTGACACTGTGCAATAGAATAGCACAAGAGGGAAGGATTGTGAACATTTTAAAAACATATGCCTGTTTTTGGTGGAATTGTAAATTGCTTCAGCCATATGTTTTTGCTCATGCTGGCACTGCCTGCAGGGTGTATCATTCTCTGACATTGAGGCATATTCACACATACACAATCCCATGCTGTCATGCATTGTATGTCTAAAGACAGGATCCCAGCAGAGCGCTGATTCGTCTTCAGCAATGTTGCCCATGCCCTATCAGAAGGCAGAATACATCTAGGGTGATGATCAATCAGCCCTAATATGGCTTTAGATAGGGCCGATTGCAGGCTTGACTGTCATTAGGAACAGACTGTTTGAGTCCACCGGTACAGAAGTAGAGCCATGACGAAGCACTTAGTCAATTTCGAGGGACATTAGTGGAGTTTAACTGCGTGTCATCTAGACACTCTCCAAGCTGCAGCCTGGCCCTGACACACGTTCCAGATGTGACCCTGCGCACCCAGGACTTTCAAAACACGTGTCTTACTTGTCACCATGGGAGACTGCAATGTGCAGTAATGGCACAGATAAAAAAAGGAACAGAAAAAACACGCTCCTTTGGTTTCCTCGTGCATGTCCTTCAGAGTCATAATGAGATTTTCTTTTCCCTAATGGGTGCATTTTAATGCCTGGGCATTCTCTTCTGATTTCCTATAAAAGTGAATCGCTTTCAAAATATATGTCAAAGATTAAAAAAAAATGCAGAATCAATTTACTACCTCAAACATGAGGGAGTGTGCTGCATATAGCAGACTTCTGTTTGCTGTGCTGCAGCGTTTTAGCACATTTCCTGTCTCTGGTATTTCCTTTCAAGGAGCTTGGCTTTCTGATATAGTTTCATTTTATTTCTGTAACCTCCCCACCCATCCTACCATCTCATAATATAGAGGGCAAACCCGATGCAAACAATGCGACTCTCTGAACATCTATTCTTGTGCCTGGGAGATTATTACCAGCACTGAGTAAGGCCAGAGCGACATGCTATTAAAAAGAAAGGGGAAGAGATGTAGGAAGGGGGCAGGCTGCAAGGAAGGATGACTGTCCCAAAGGAGATAGGAGACAGAGAAGCAGACTACACAAAGGAATGGTGGTACCAGGAAAGAGACACACCGCTGAGAGACAGAAAGGACTCGGACCGGAAGGTTAGCAGAGCGGTGTAGAGAAAGGGACTGCCTCGAGGGAGGCTAGCAAATGATAGACAGGCAGAAAAAGCAAAGGATGATAAATGAGGAGAGACAATGCAGAGAGGAAAGTTAGAGGGAGAATGTCAAAGCAATAGACTTTAGAGACAAATGTTGGCAGAGCAGCAGAGTGAGATCGATTGCAGGCAGAAAATAATGTAAGGAGAGTGGAGCAGAGAGAACTGATGAAACCAGGGGCCGAGAGGAAGGACAGCAAAGGAGAGAGAGTGAGAAGGAAGGCCTGAAAAGAAGGGAAAAAAAGAGAAGAAAAAGTTTAGCAGGGCAGGAACAACATTGTCTCACCTGAGACAATGAGAAAATGAACACTGAAGAAAGATAGCAGAGATAAAACTCGGAGACATACAAAACACATGATCTTTAGCAGAGGAGAAATAAAGAGATAGGCTGCTGTTGGTAAGGACAGCTGGCTGAGAAATAGCCCAGCTGAAGGGAATCAAACTAGAGAGAGAGAGAGGAAGGCATATAAAAAATATCTAGACTGACCGACTGCAGAAAGTACGGACTGAAAAGAGACATCAAAGCAACACACAACTTTTACAGTGTGGTGTGCAGATGAAAATTCATATTATTCGTGACATTGCTTCTTGCACTTCCGTATAAACCCATGCTCTCTCACGGCTGTTTCACTTAATAAAGGTGGCAATTTGAACATTACAAAATCAAGAAATAGAGTAAATAATGCATAAAATGTCTTTCCTCTACATAATTGAAATTCAAATTGGGAATCAAATGTATTTTTACATGAAGCAGTTTTGCAAAACGGTTCCTACAATCAATTCACAGTGGTATTAAATACCTAAATATTCACACTTTCTTAATAAAATTTTAAAAAAAGATTTTGATTTTAACCATCAACCACATTTTAGAATTTTATGTTTTATTTTGACAGTCTAGTAGACTTAAGCAGACAAATGTCTACACCACGGCCAGAGCACTTAGGGGCGTATTTACAAGCCTCCAGTACCGCCGGAGCATCAATTTTTCTGATACTTTGCTTGCGCTTTATGTTGGCCTATATTTACAAGGCATTTTGCATGGCTTTGCATGGCCCTATAAATATGGCCCTGTTTCACACAGTATTGTGCAATAATAAAAAGGGCCTGTCATGGGCGTTGCTGGGGGTGTTCCCACGACACATCCATTGCTTTTTAACACTGCTCCAAATGTACAAGGATTAGTAAATTTGAGACCGTGGCAGAAACTCCTGTTCCATTCTGACCTCATTGGCATAATGGTGCCCATCTATGACATTGTGTGGGTGTTTTTAACATAATTACAGTGGTCCACTGCATAATAGTGGCCCTGGCACACAGGTGGTAGTCCTCGTGCAATGTGGCTCATACTTGGCCTGTTGTGCCTATTCTTATCATAATTCTGCATATCTCTACATTAAGGTGGTGAAACTCCCTAACATATCTTGTGTCTCCCTGGTATTTAACCCGTTCCCCGCTCATGACGGAACCACTCCGTCATGAGCCACGGGCGCCGTGTGCTCATGACGGAGTGGTTCCGTCATGCTGCGGCCGTTGGCGGCCGCTCCTCCCACGCGGCGCTAATTCCCCGCCTGTGCGGGTGATTAGCACAGTGGGTGGAGTCATGACGGAACCACGCCGTCATGAGCACAGCTCGCCCGTAACTCATGACGGCGTGGTTCCGTCATGAGCACAGTGGCGCCGTCAACCCCCCAAACCCCCCCAGCGCTGCGGCGGAATTCGCGCCGCAGCGAAGGGGTTAATAATAAATGTGCACGAAAAACAGAATCTGCCCATTTGGGTTAGCGGTACTTTTGCGTGCTTGGTGAAAATGGCAGTCCTCAATTCGGGAGAATTGAGTTTATTTATGCAAAAAGGAATTTCTGTAGTTCAGTTTAAAATGTCTATTTTCTCAAATGATCATGTTAATGTTTCAGACAAAATGATTGCATTCATGAAATATATTTCAAAGCAATCTGAATGCCGGAGGCTTATTGTGGACTTTGATTGCTTGGTGGTAGACTGCACTTTTCGATAGCTATTATTTCGCGACTCGTGTGATGCGCATTGGGTTATTTATACTGCGGAACATTCTAAGATATCAATTCTGTTGTCTGAGCTTGTACAGTTACTTTAACCTGCAGTTAATTCTATGTAACCGAGAAGCTCCATGGTGTACAAGCCCATAGGATTGGTAAAGCCCTGTAGCCTTTGCTGTATGTCTGCGAGATTGTAAAACTCGTTTTTCCACTACTCATTTTTAGCAAACTTTTAGGTGAACGATATACAAAGATTTAATATTATTCAACCATTAAAAAAATATTCTTAGGGATTGTGAGCCCTCGCCCTATTTATAGGATCAGGCATGTCTGGCATACCACAAATGTATTTGATAACCAGGGGCGGCTCGCAACTTTAATAATCGGTGAGGCGGGGAGCACCGTAAAACTCAGCGATATTCACTCCTCTCTCATAATGAGCAGGAACAGAAGGTAATTTACTTCCTGCATTCGAGTCCAACCAATACTTGAGCTGCAGAGCACTCATTTTGAGTATGGGGTCCCGTGCCTGCAATCCCTCGGCTGTTTTACAGCACTGGGATTGTGCAGGCTGAAGTGCGCATGTAGAGAGTCGGACAATCTGACATGCCCACTAAGCACCTACGACAGTCGCGGCTCACATGACTTGTGGGTAGGGGGAGGGTCACGCGGGGGTTCGCACGGGGGGGTTAAAAACATTTTTTGAAACATACCTTGCAGACACCCACGCCGCCTCCGTTTCTGGCAGGGTGACGGTTCCCACGCCTGCGGTTTCCTGGAACAGGAAGGAAGCATGCATCCTCCCTCCCCTCCCCTAAGCCAATCACAACGCTGCACAGCACCGAGCCGGGCGTCTGTAGGGAGGCCATTTTCAGCCTACATAGAGAAAATGTAGAGTGTGCATGACTGGTTTGGTCGGCCCTAGAGGGCCGACCAAATAATCAGGGCCCACAACAGTGGGCAAGCCACTCCGCCCGGACCCGCCCACCCGCCCGCCTTCAACCAGGCATACCAGCCCTCAACCAGGGATACCCTGCCTTCTGCTATCTCGCAGCGCTAGAAGCAGAAAAATTAAATGGTACTTAAAATACCATTTTATGTTTCTGCTTCTCTCACTGCGAGAAAGCAGTGGGGTGACACTCCTCTGCCCTAATGGAGGAACCCCCCCGTGACATACGGCGTCATCCTGAAATCTGCAGGAATCTGCCCGACCCCCCCATCCACTCGATGCTGCCGGCAGCACATAGAATAATAAAATGGTAATGCCCATTTTATTATTCTGTGTGTACCTGCTGTGCTCGCAGCAGGCAGGGTGATGCTCCTCCGCCTTTACAGAGAAGCCGCCACTGTTGATAACTTCACGCAGAGTTCACAAGCCGCCACTGACACATACAAAGTCTGTTCAGAGTAAAGAGAAAAGGTCGCACTTTCAGCAGAGCTGTCACCAAAAGCATTACCTTTTGACATTTGATGTGGACAGAAAACGTAACAACAGCAACTCTCGGCGGCATTTGAAGAGCATTAAGGGAGTCTTTGAAATGGACCCATTTTTGTAGGGAGGTCTGTAGATGTAAGAACACCCTTGCTTAATCTGTAGAACCCAAAAGTAATGGCAACCTCAAACGCATAAGTGGGATCAGTGGACATGGTTACAGTTTTCTTGGTAACTAAGATACAAGCTCAAATCAGGAATTTTAGATCCATTACTTGAGCATAGTGCACTTAAGGTAAACATTGACTTTTATCCTTCCATGTCAAGTGGTGCCAGAATTACCAGCAACTAATCTCCCATCATCATTTTGAGGCCAAAACCATTAACACAATCGACAAGATCCCAGGTTAACAAAGGCATATCAGTGAGATCGACATGGGTTGTGGTAAAGTAGACAGTGGTGAGGAAACAGTCATGTGGTTCTCCATCAACTGGTGTGGGGAGAACAGCAGGGCCTG
The DNA here is from genome assembly GCF_964204655.1 of Triturus cristatus. Classification (NCBI taxonomy): domain Eukaryota; kingdom Metazoa; phylum Chordata; class Amphibia; order Caudata; family Salamandridae; genus Triturus; species Triturus cristatus. The sequence continues at coordinate 1,072,355,081 of NC_140583.1, forward strand.
ACTGGAAACCTGGCAATTTGGTAGGACCACCCCCCCAGAGGAGGGGACAGGGAAGCGGGTGGGAGGGTGCATGTGTGAAACACTGCTGCTATTGTTACTAGTGACCCGATATTGCAGCATGTGAGAAGGTGGCCTGATATATGCTGTCCACTAGTTCTAGTGGGCACCTTGTATCAGTCCAAACAACCCCTTATGGTGAATGGTTAAAGACAACCAGCTTGTTTTACCAGTCTATAATCTCTTGAATGATCAAATGAAAGGACAACCACACCAGGTATATATTACAAATATATGTATATAAGATAGAAGACACCCCTCTAGTCTCTTTATGAGACTGGAGTTCAAAGTACTTAGTTTACAAGTTAGCAATCAACAGTAATAGCACAAATACAAGTTTGGGCCCTAGGGGCGTACCAAACCATATACCAAAAAAGTGGTATAAGAACCACGACTGAACTAGACACAACAGCTAGAGCCTGTAGAATCGCTGGGACCCCAAGGAACCACCCAAGGTAGTGACACAGGGGACCCACGGGGACTGTATGCAGTGTGTGAACACAACCGAGGGATCCCGTTATCGTCTATGGGCAATGTCGCGGTTGGAAATTTAAAAATTAGGGACACTTAGAATCGCGTCAGGACCAAACCCTTTTGGACTTAAGAAGTTCTAGGGCTAGCACCCATGGGAGCACTGGAGTACTCGAGTTACCTCACCCAGGGAAGCCGGGTGCATAGGTGTCTTTTGGTGTCAGGTCGCGTCGTCGATTGCAATGGAAGCCTGCAAAGAACTGCTGCTGCCGTGAAGAGGAGAAGTGTCCGAAGAGATCCAAGCCTGGATCTAGGATGTAAGGAACCTGCAAGCAGAGGGGACAGAGTATGGGTCACTAGTCAGTGACCAAGGGCAGGATGGACCAATGCCCACAGATGTCGGGTGCTTCAGGTGAATTGATGGGTGTCTTGACTCTTCAGCCACAAGGTCCAGGAGGAGTCGACGAAGTCCACGAGCTGGATTCGAGCTGTCCCAGAAAGTCTGTTGAGTTCTGCGGCATTGGCGACCAGATTGGACCCAAGAAGCCTTGGCAACTGCAAGTCACAGGAATTCAGAGAAAGGACTGCGGTGCAGACCAGCAAGGTCTGAGGAACTCACCCAGCGAGGGTAAATCATGGCACGTCTGGAAAAACCAGAAAAGCCCAAGTAGAAGAGGAGTTGCCTTCATGGGGACCTACTAGCCAATGGTCTAGCGATGACGAAGGAGCCTCAAGTGGTCACACTTGAAACTGGCCCACGGGTCACCCGTGGAGTGGAGGCCAGCAATCTTCGGTGCAGGAGGTGCTCAAGGCTGGGGCTACTCAGAGCCCAAAGCACAACTTCGAGGACGTCCCAGAAGATAGTTCTGCTGCAAAAGTTCACGGTGTCCAGGGGTCACAGTTCCACTTCACCCATGATAACCATGGGTCTCAGCTGTGCAGTGGACTCACGGTAGCCTCGGGGAAGTCTGAAAATCTACCTCTGGGGATGCAGAGACTTTGGCTTCCAGCGGGAGCTTCAGAATTGCAGACTGGTCAGTTGCTTCTTTGGTGCCTGCCAAGCAGGGGAGTCACTCTTTGACCCCAAGGGAGATTTCTTCAGTCTTCTAGTCGAAATAGAAAGTCGAAATTCCAGGATATATGTTGCAGAGTTTCGTCCAGGGTAATCTAAAGTCGCAAGGACTGGGTTCCCATACTTATACTAAGTTTGGGGGTTGGACATACTCTAGGGACCCACCTATGTGAGGGTTTGGAAAGAGGGGTGGTTACACCCATTTCCTTTGTCCAGTTTCACGCCAAAGCAGGGACAGGTAGCCCCTGCAACCGGTTTGAACTGGACAATGCACAGGGACACCAAGTGTGCCCCCAGTGCAGGACTTCAAAGCACCAGAGAGTGCTCCCGCCCAGCCCCAATACACATCTGCCTGTCTGGGGAGGTGGTTACACCTCCCTTCGACAGGAAACCTAATGTCCAGGCCTCCCCTGTCGGAGTTTCAGTCAGCAGCAGGAGGCCAGACCCGTGTCTGTGGCAGAGGCATCCTTTTAGGGAATCCCAGGGCTCAGGAAAGTCCTACCGAGTTCGACCAGTGTGAACATGTTTCTCCCTCTAGAAGGGTGGAATGCTACCCCCGCCGCCAGAACTGGCGGGTGGGGGGTAGTATTCCAAAGTGTTTGACACCAAACACGACATGTTTTGATGCAGCCATTCCAAACTTAGGGCCCGATTCACAGAATTAACTTAAGACAAAATCCTAAACTTACTACTTTTGGTATTCACAGAAGTTAGGATTTTTTCTTAAGTTTGTCCTAAGACAAACTTAAGACAGACTTAAGACAGACTTAAGACAAACTTAAGACAAACTTAAGACAAACTTAAGACAGACTTAAGACAAACTTAAGACAGACTTAAGACAGACTTAAGACGGACTTAAGACAAACTTAAGACAAAATCCTAACTTAAGTCTGTCTTAAGTCTGTCTTAAGTTTGTCTTAAGTCTGTCTTAAGTTTGTCTTAAGTCTGTCTTAATTCTGTCTTAAGTTTGTCTTAAGACAAACTTAAGACAAAATCCTAACTTCTGTGAATACCAAAAGTAGTAAGTTTAGGATTTTGTCTTAAGTTAGTTCTGTGAATCGGGCCCTTAGGATTTACTGCGAGGTTATAATGCACTTAAGAGTATATGGTATGGCTGTATCTCAGAACAGCCATAAGGAAGTATTTCCGAAAGCTGCAGAGGGGCTCAGCTCATACTTGGGCACCCTCTCACACAAAACCAAGCACTCTGCCTTCAGGATTGTCAAGGCCTGGATATAGCTGGATATAGGTAGCCTATACCACTGTAAGGGGTGCAAGCACACCCTTACCCAGGCTGCAGTAGCAGACCTGTGGTGTCATTTTGGAGGGCTTCCCAGTGGTGGCATAATACATGCTTCAGCCCCTGGTAGGCCTCTGGGGTACCTATGCCCTAGGTACATAGTATACCATATACTAGGGGCTTATAAGGCACTCCAGAATCCAATTAGATATGTGCTTAATGTACATGCAAACCATTTTAGAGAGGAAGCAGCTAGGCTGTGGGACTGATTAGCAGGGCCACAGCCAGACTAAGGTCGAAAAACAGTGAAACACCAGCAAAAAGTGGGGGTACCCATGTGAAGCAGATCCTACTCTCTTACACAGCACTGCTGCAAAACTGACCCCTAGTAATAGAAAACAGCCCCCACTACTACAAAACTGGCCCACCCTTCTAGCCTCCCAGGAAAACGCCTGATGCCGGCTACGGCCAGCCCGGCCCTGGAGAAGAGAAGCAAGATTTTTCACTGGACTTCTGTACACCATACCTCGACGCCTGTATGGGATGTTAGCCCTTTTTACCTATGTGTATGTATCCCTATAACCAGTATGTACTTATCTCTCTCTAACACATTTGTTTTCACTTGTGTGCATATAACCCCTCATGTGTTTGGATACCAGGCCTTTAAATAGGTGTATATATCCCCTTCTCACCTGCAGGAACACTACCTCCTATTCACATTTATGTATCTAATTTTGACTAATTGATGGGGCAAAGTCTGCTCCAATCTGTGTCCAGTAATCCTTTCATCACCTCCTCTGTGCGCTGACTACTCTTTCGTTTATGACATGCTTCATTATAGGCCCTCCCCCACCAGCACAGGATTAGTGTGCAGTAGGCTCACCTTCAGCTCTTATCTCTGAAAGAAATGTCTCTAATATTTGTGGAAGGCGTCTTGGAAGTTAAAATTGGATTAGAACAAGGCGTTCTGGGGGTTTTATTCAAATTATGACTGGCCTATATATAGTTAAAAGCAAAATAAGACACAGGGCTATTGACACTTTATGATCGCTCCTTCACTCTCCTACATGAGAAACCATATAAATACTGGTGGAAGGGATGACTGAGCGTGGGGTATCCTCCTATACAATAACATCGAGAGGAACGTTTGGTTGATGCAGAAGGGATTTGATCCCCCTTGATGGAGTTCCTTGGTCCAATTTTTGTGTTTACAGATTTTTGATGGGGAGATAGTACTAGGGAGATTACTCAGTAAATTCCTCTAAATCCTCCTAGTTCATGTGGACAGGTTTCTGAACGTGCCTAAAATTTCTAGAGCTGGGACAAAGGAAGTCAGGCTTCACTTTTGACTAAAGTCAAGAGTCCGCTATACAAAATGACTGTCAAGGAATTTTGTCTGGATACCAATACACAACCTGATCAATCTACTGTATAATTTTCAATTCATCCCCTCCTACTGTTTGTTACATGCACCTGTAGCTGCTCAAAGGTGTCCTGCCATTTATGACTCCCTCAGTCAGTTTAGCTACGCCCTGAATTCGGGCATGCACTTTTGATTTCATGAATTTGTATCAGCCTACAAGTGCCAGTATGCAAGACAGATTTCAATCAAAAATCCAGGAGAAGCTGAATGTGGTGGACACTGCATTTGGCGATCAGGCACCCATGACTGCTGCAGACCACCACTAATTGTACAAGGCACTATATCTGTTAAATGCTGATATTGATGTAGACAATCCTCTGATAGACTCCATGTAGAATATAGTGCACTATATATCATGCAAAATGAGTAAGGAAAAGTAACCATGTCTCTTGAGGCATGCAGAAAATTTTGTGCCCAGTTTTGTCAGAAAAAAGATCCTTCACTCGCTCACCAGAGTGACCGTCTCCAATGTCGAGGCTTGGGTCTCCATCCTTATAGAGTTGATGAACTGTGTTTTGTTTCCGAACACAACACAATTCATCAAATTTAGAAGGATGAAAAGTTGACTCCATCAAGAAGGACTCTTGCCTTAGACAAGCAGTATAGATGCAGATCTTTGTATCAAAGAAAGGACTTATCTCAATTTTCCCACAAACTCTCTGTATTGTAACACCTTAATAGCACGTTCTACCATTCTCCCTCTGCTGTAGTACTTAATTTACGCATCCAAGAGAGTGAACCTATTAGTAACGGACCTGCAACCACATGCTATATAAATATTTCTGCAGCCACTTCCAAACTGCAGAGCCATAGTGCCAGCTTCCAACTTCTGTAAATAAAACAAGCTGGTATGCTGGCAATTATAGTAACTACATAATGCTTATTGTATTCAATTAGAAAGAACATCTCTGTTGTTTAATTTACTTCTTGCGATAGAATTTGAAAAGCAAATGCAAATATTTATGGTGTCAGAATCATTGGTTGAATTGTACATATAATTTGTCACCTCTCAGTACCTGCTTTCCTCCTGTCCCCTCCTATCTCCACATTGAAGTATAGCCCACTCTTGGTAATCGCTTTATGTCGAGTTGATAAAAGAGGTTCTTCATGTCATTGACCTTTCTTCTGGATCTCTGTTGCAATTGAAAAACACTCGACCCGATCAATTACTTTAGAAGATATCATACCTGAACCATTTAGTGCAGAGACATTTTTTTAAAAGCACACCAATTTAATAAGTCGTGGCTTTCCTCTGATGTAATATAAAGATATTGTTCAACAGCATTTGATCTTCCCGCAGCTACGCCATGTAAGGCCATCTTATAATGCTAGAACATAGTACGATTCATTTTTCTTCTACCGGAAACAATTTCTTGTCTCATAGCTCTACCTTGTTGCTGTTGGAACTCTAACTGAATAATGTAGATTTTGGTACTCTTGCGAAGTTCAATTGGCCTTTTAACTGCTGAGTTGCCATGAACCATTGCCCCTATCTCCAACCTACCTTAACTCGCAAAAATCGTTGAAAGGTATTTAGTGGAGTAACTCACCCAATACATCAAAGACAGCAACTTTCTGGGTTAACACCAATCCGGTTTCAATCAGGCCTACAGCACAGCAACAACTTTTCTACAGGTGGTCGATGATGCTCTTCGAGTCCTAGATGCAGGCAAATCCTGCCTCCTGATTCTTCTTGACCTATCATCAGGCTTTGACACAGTGAACCACCACAAGCTCATAAACATGCTCAAAAGTTGAATGGGCATTGATGGCATGATCCTTAAATAGTTTGAATCATTCCCAGTGTACAGATCACAGAGGATAAAAATGGATGACTGTTTTTCAAAGCCAATGGCGGTTGAGCAAGGGGTCACAAAATGATCTATCCATGCCTCAACCCCATTCAATCTGTACATCAAGCCACTTGGAGTCCTTCTTAAGAAAACAGATGCCCTATCATCAATATGCGGACGACATACAACTATATCTGAAAGTCTCCTCAACAAACGCCATCTTGCGTCTTCCTAAACTCTGTTCAAAACTGGATGGCTTCTGAGCACCTAAAACTGAACCCTTCAAAAAACAATTTCTCCTCATCTCCCCTTCAAATTGAACACTTCCATTACAATCCCGGATGGGCACACTCAACAACCTCAACAGTAAACCCACTATTTTTGGCAGCATCGGATACCTAGGAGCCATCCTAGATAAGTCTCAAATCAGCACTATTCCGTGCCAGAAATTCACGCTATCAACTTCATCTTGTCTGGGGAATCTGCTGAGACACTCCAGAGCAGGATCTGAACTCTCTCACTCATACATTGGTGCTCTCCTGAGATGACTAATATAACTCCTCCCTAACTAGTCTCCCCAAAACCCATCTCACCCTCTGAAATCGATTCTCCACACGGACGCACGCTTTATCTATGGGGCTAAAAGGAATGACCACATCACTCTTATACTGGTCTTTCTCCGTTGTTTGCCCATAGAAGCCGGGGTTGTATACAGCACTGCTTCCATTACTCATAAGGCCCTACACACATCCACTCCCTTTTACCTGTCAGAGAAACTCAAGCTTTCAGGCAGGTCTAGACCATCGCGAAACACAGAAGCATGCTGCTAGAATTCCTGACCTATAAAAAGGAATGACTCATGGCGCAACCTTTCTTGGGGAGCACTCAGGAATTTGGGACTCTTTAACTCCAAACTTCCACTCTATTACCTCGCTGGTGACCTTCAAAGCAAAACTGAAAGCCCTCCACCTTCAACAATACTTTACCTAAGTCATTACAACCAATTCCCCTTCACTGAGAACATGTTTACTCACTTCTTGGCATATCGGACCTATAAAGCGCACTGTATGTTATCTATATCTGCCCTGTAAAGCACACTGATACCCGCAAGGGTCTTGTTCACGCTATACAAATCCTTCAAAATAAAAATAAAATAAATAAATAAATATAACTGCACCACCTCCACTTAATCGGGTGCTTACAAATGTTTCACTTCTGTATATACTTACTGTCTTACTGCATACACCTACTGTACATAGCTACTGTATAACTTGTTTCCTTTTGTAATCTTAGAGTTTATGCACCTATCTTTGGTAGCAATTGTTAACTCTTGAACCCTTTGTAACTATTTATGTAATTACATATTTTCTACTGTAAACGTGCTCTGCATCTTAGCATAATGTTCGATCTATATAAAATTGCAAAATAAATAAATAAGTACTCAGCCCATTAAATGCACAGTCTGCGGTCATGGAATCTTCTCATTGGGCACCCAGAGCAAACTTTGCCTTACTTCAAGCAACGTTTTCAAATATGCCTGAGACCTTGACCTGGTCGTTAACATGTCACTTAATACAGTACTTTAATTATTTCAAACTTACACTGTATCTACATATATACATACACACATATATACATACACATACATACAGATGAAAAAACTTGGCCTGATGGTAAATTTCCTCATAATCCCGGTTCGGATAGAAAGAGGAGTTTCTGCTACATCTGTATTCAGAGATGACAAGTTAAACCTGCACCTGATGAAACCCAAACAGAATGGGAAAAGTAGTTGCAGAAACTTGAAATGTGCGGTAATAGCGCACTGGGTAATTATCGTACCTTACTGTACAATATTACCTCGACGGTTTTTCGACACACTTCGTAAAGAGGGCTTTCGACATTTAATTTTGGACCCATAAGTACTCGAGAAAGGCCATCTAGTGAATTACTCAACAACAAAAAGTCCCAATCAGCAAAAAAAAAAAAAAAACTATTTTCAGCGCCTGACTAATGTCACTGATGTCAGAATTTGAAAGCGCTGCTAGATAGGGGGTGAGAGTGCCCTTTAAAAACAGACGTCACGCAGGGGAAGGGGACACCAGCGGACAGATTTTTTTTCAGACAAAACGGGGGTCCTGGTACGGGAAGCAATGAGTGCCACAAAACATTGGTGTCTCCATGGTAACTACCTGCCAGGCGGAGGCAACACCAACAGGTGGCTCCATGATTGGCGCGCATCTCACCAGGTGCCAGGGACAAGCTGACATCCAGATATCTGAGGTCTGGCGCTAACTCGGCAACCAATCATAACCCGAGTCCTGCTTAGCAAATCCAAACAGCTCTGGTCTATTTCTGAGAAAATATATTTTCAGCTGCAAAAACATATGCTCTCCCCCGCCGAGCGCCTTCCTCACATCTCAAAATTCATTTCCAGGGGCTGAGATTGGACGGGGAGGCGGTGCTTTTATCGGTAATTATTTGACTGGACGTTGTTTCAATCCCGGCTTTTAAATCCAATTTCAAATATTGCGTGAAGCGCCGAAGTCAAACCCTTTCAGGATGCGTGTTTGTAGGGGGGAAGACGTCACAGCTAGAAGGACAGCGCGAGAAAGTGAAGCGTAGAAGACTGATTAAAGAAAAGAGGGGCATATCAACAAGGGCTTTATCTCTGCTTTTTTGGCTTTAAAAGCCAAAAAAGCAGAGATAAAACTAGCATCCTATCAGCAACAGGGTGCTAACACGCAAATTTGCATGTTAGCACCCTTTTACTCTACGCTTCCCCTTGCATCTCTAATGAGATGCAAAGGGGGCGTTCCAGAGTAAAATAATAGGAGAAATGTCGCTAATTTTCAGACTTAGCCATGATATCCTATGGAAGGAGGATATCATGGCTAAGTTTGCCTGTCCCTATCAACAAGGTAACGTGTGATTATCGCTGGGTTTCCAGCGATAATCTCACGTTAGCCTGTTAGCGTGTAGATTTTTATCGCTATTGAGATAAGCGTTGCTAATAGCACGCTATCTCAGCGATAAAAATTCACGCTAGCCGGCGATAATTATCCTCACGCTAAGAGCGCTGAGCGATAATTATCGCCGGTTGTTGTTGATATGCTCCAGAGAGAGGGAGAAAGGGAGAGATGGAGCGAGACCGAGAGCGAAGCAGATAGAGAACGAAAGAGAGATCGGAACAATGGGGCAAGAAGGGAGAGCAGGGAATGAGAGAAAGCAGAAGGGGGGGTTGGGAGCACACTGCCTCACATCCCAGCATCACATCCCTGTGCATTGTGGTAAATGCCGTACACGATTAGCGCCAGGGCTTTAAGTGGGGTGAAAAAACTGGGGGGTCTTTCAAAGGGGCACGGCCAATGTAATTAAGGGCATGGCTTAAAAACACATAAGCTAAAAATTTGCTGTTTCTGTCATTGCATCCAGATATATGATACAACAAGTAACATCATACCTACTACAAGTCAGGACTATTGGCTTGGTCAATGGTTGTTAGTTGCATAAGATAAATAAGCAGAAACTATGGCTTGTATATAATATTGAAAAAGCTTCCACTTAAAGCCCTGGTGACACCACCACAATTTTGCTGCTCCTGAGTTTCAAAAAGAGAAGGGAAATCCAGAGAGAAAATGACTCTCTGTAAAGGATTTCCCTTCCCCTAAAATGCTCACATGGCATGACGTCATGCCGTAACTTCGCCAGTAGTGAGAAGTGAGCAGTGCGAGCATGCACACATCGAAGTGGCTTCTGTCACTGCAGTCCGGAAAAGAATGGACCACCTGTGCCAGGGCACAAAACAGAGCCCGATAGAGACCCGTTTCGAGACCCCCTTTAAATAACTGCCGGTGCTCAGACCCAGTGAGACCCGGCCCACTTAAAGCCCTGATCAGCGCTCACTTCAACAATAACTGTAGTTTTTCACCAAAGTTGGTGCGGATGGTGCTATACATCTCTAGCCACATGTGTGTCCAGATTTCCTCCTTCTTCAGTTGAGAACAAAAAACAATTTCATCTGCGGTTTGCTGGAAATGCTGCCAAAGTCTTCACAGGTCTCATTCTCACTCACAGGCGCACAGGTGCATCTCCAAAGCTCATCAGCTTGCTGGCTCAAGGGAGCCTTTTAAACAGAAGCGGGGGTGGGCGCACACTGCCTCACATCCCAGCACTGTTCACCCCTTTGCATTACGGTAAATGCAGTACACAATTAGCGCTTACTTCTATAAAAACTACACCTTATCAGCAAAGTTTGTGCAGATAGTGCTGTACATGTTTAGACGTGCATTTCTAGATTTTATCTTTCATCAGTAGATATCAAAAAACGATTTAATCGGAGGTTGCTGGAATTTCTGTCAAAGGTTAAAAGGCTGCATTGAGCCGACGAGCTCACATGGGTTGCACCTGTGTGCCTGTGGAGCTGTACTGTGAGCTGTGAAGACTTGGGTGGCATTTCAGCAACCCCTGATGACTTTTATCTGCTTTCTACATCTTCTGCTCTCTACTGATGAAGGACTAAAACCAAAAAAAACTAGTCGAGAGATAACAGCACCACCCGCACCAACTTTGGCGACAAACTACAGCAACTTTGAAGTAAGCATACTGCATTTACCAGAATGCAATGGAGTGAATTGCGCTGGGATGAGAGGCAGTGTGCTCTCCCGCCACCCCTGCCAATGAGAGAAATCGGTGGGGTGGGAAGAAAGATTGAGAGAGAGATAGATAGAGACAGAGGAGAGGGGAATAAAGAGAGCAGGTGACAGCAAGGGACGAAGGCAGACAAATAGTATGTAAGAGAGCAGGAAATGTAGGTTTAAAGAGGAGAGTAAGAAAGGGGAGAAAGACAGCGATATACAGATAGACATACAGATAGATAGATAGATAGATAGATAGATAGATAGATAGATAGATAGATAGATAGATAGATAGATAGATAGATAGATAGATAGATAGATAGATAGATAGATAGATAGATAGATAGATAGATAGATAGATAGATAGATAGATAGATAGATAGATAGATAGATTATGGAGAGTACCGTCAAAGTGAAAGACAAAGATAAGACAGTGAGAAAGAAATTCAAAAAGAGTTAGAGAAAGTAAATGGACAATGATGGATGGAGGGGTGTGAGAAAGGAAAAAAGGAAGATAATGACCAAGGTAGATATAGAAAGAAAGAGGCAGAAAGAGATATAAAGTGGAGCGAGCGTAATAGAAAAAAGAGAGAGGGAGAGGCAGACGTAGAGAGTGTGCTAGAGAGAAAAGTAGATGTAGACATGTGGATGGATAGAGTGATTTTGTGTAAGAAAGAGTGAAAGGGGGATGGAGACAGGAGAGAGTGTGTGAAAGAGAGAAAAAGAGGGGGAGAGGGAAAGGAGACATCAATGTAGGCATACAGTGGGTTTCCTCTGGTCATCCTTACAGAGAAGTGGACTGTGATGCTCATTCTAGATAGACCCTCAAGGAGGCCACCTTCTCTACTTAGTTTATATATTCACTTAAGGATCTAACCAATCAACTCATGTTTTACCACAATACTGGCACAATAATTTTTGTTATTTCTTAATTACTTTTTCCAAAGAGAACATGTTTCACAGTTATGTGCCTGAGTGTAAACAATAAATACATTTCCACCATGTGCAAGCATTGTCATTATAGAAATTAGAGGAAGCAATATTTTTGTTTACAAAACTATGTACTGCAAAGCGTTCAAATGTCAAAACAGACAATCAGTGAAACAGGTCCTGGGTTGCTTGTGTTCCGGTTCAGGGAGCACCTGGCCCACAGTTGGGGCCGGACTGTTCCTATTTGAGCAGGATCAGGACTGATTTGCATGTGGCTGGCTCCAAACTGAGGTGAAATGATGGGTAAAAAGAACGATGGGCTGAAATTCTATCCAAAGCGATTGCCACTATTTAGACTTATTGTAAGCATTTCTCCCATCACCTTCTCTATGTTGGAGAATTACACCCATGAGGTGTAGAAGAATAGTTTCCAGGTTTGAAGGGCAGATTTTTAAACTTATAAAAGGTATGTTCATAATCAATTAGGGCCTGATTCACAGAGGGCCTCTGCACTCATGGCTGAGGACCTGCAGTCGTGGCGGCGGACCTGCACTCATGGTGGAGGCCTGCACTCCTGGTTGAACCTTTGCACTTCAGTCACTCCTTGCCGACACAACACAACTGCGGGGTCTCGTGGCAGTGGCCAACCCTGGTGGTAGGACCTCCATACTGCAGTTACTCATTGCGGAGGTCCTTGCACGAGTGCGGGCCCCCGCCACCACTGCAGGGCCTCCGCCACGAGTGTGGAGTCCATCTGTGTATCGGGCCCTTAGTGTCATGTTTGGAGTTGTTCTGGCGGGCAGATGCCAATACACTTGACACCTTTCTTCAGGGAACTGCAGTGTACGTGCACCTTCATTGCACTATTTTGTTTCCTTGTTCCTCAACATAGGAACATATGTACAAGAGAAGTGGTGGAGTGCAGTGTTAGTGTTCCTGGCCTAACGCTGCACTCTGGCACTTCAGAAATGCAGGGCTGCACCATATTTACAAGAATGTCATGCAGCACTGCGTTTCCCCCTGCAATGGCGCTACACTTAGCAGCTTAGCGCCAACGCAGGCCCCATACACCATAGTGCAAGGGTGTCTGCATGCAGGGGAAGATCGTTTCTGTGCGGGAAGGTCCTCCTTTCTGCACATAAACAATCTTTAAATTATGTTTTGCAACTTCTATGTGTTCTGCTTAAGGCAGCACACTCAGAAGTTGTAAAACACATTTAAAAAAAATAATTGTTAATGTGCAGGAAGGAGGACCTTCTTGTAAATAAACAAAAATTAGCCCTTTGCTGTTTTCATGTGTGGTGCACAATGCAGGACACATGAAAACAGCAAAAACGAGGAGAAATGAAACATTTCTCCTTGTTATACCAGGGTAAGACCAGGTTTTCTCTGGTCTTAACTCTGGCGCTGCCTCCTATTTACACCTCCCTTGTAAATAGGAGGCAGCGTTAGAATTAATGAGTGTTGCGGTGGAACGCCCACAGCAACACCTATTGCCCTCCCCTTTCACGCAAAGGAGCTTAACGCTGCCGTGTAAACACGGCGAGGCTACTATCGCCATCACAACGTCACTAGAAGTGACGTTGTGATGGCGATAGGGTCTTGCACATATACCCCATTATTTTTATTTTTGGGTGTGATGCAAGTAATGAAGAGAATAATGCTCCCTCATGCACTGGCTGTACTCCCTATCTCTTCAAGAAATGTGTCGGCAGCCAGTCCTCTGAGAGCAGTGCTTCATAGACTCCGACACACTTGTCCCTGCTCTAAGATTACCCTTACTGGTTCCAGGGTCTGGAACTGTGACCGTGGCATAGACCACACATACTGCACATACCAGTGTCAAGCAGCATAATCACCACAAGTTCAATGCTGTGGCATAACCATATTGCATGTATCAAAGTTTTGCCACTAATTTAACACTCTGTAAAACGGCCAGCAGTCTCGGAGGAAGACTAATTCTATAAATAGACTCCTGTAATGGACTGTCCTGTGAAAGACTGGTCGATCAGACTGCTTGGACACGCTGCTAAGCCTTGAATAAAACGTTTTGTTGCACCTGCTGGACTGCTTGCATTTCCTATGGTGATAAAAGGGACTTACCTGGATTTCGGTCGGCTACTTGGTGCCTGGCTATTGATTGAGTTCTGATCTGGACGCACAGGTATCTATCTATCTATCTATCTATCTATCTATCTATCTATCTATCTATCTATCTATCTATCTATCTATCTATCTATCTATCTATCTATCTATCTATCTATCTATCTATCTATCTATCTATCTATCTATCTATCTATCTATCTATCTATCTATCTATCTATCTATCTATCTATCCATCTATCTCTGTCTGTCTGACTGCCTGCCTGCCTGCCTGCCTGCCTGTCAATGTATCTCTGTAAAAACAAAGGTCAAAGTCACGTTAAAGGTAGGTGGTAAAATGAGGCAAAAACTAATATGTAAAATAAAAAAATCTCTGGAAAACACCAGTTACAGTTTACTGAGTTAATGTAGCATGCACTGCATATAGCCTCACATATTATATCACTCAAGACATATTATATGAAATATTAATGACCACTGATGACATCTCATATTTAATCACTGATGATATCAGTGATAACATTTTAGACATATACAGCATAGAGTTACTGAGTGTACACATGTGGGTCGACTACATAGAAATGGATGAGTAAGATATTTAAGAACGCCTAGCAAATGAGCATTAATTTACGCTCTCCAGAGCTTTATATTTATTTTATCCATTTTCAGGGCGTTGCATGGAAATCTCCCTGAGTTCTGTAGTGGATGGCACAACATACTGTATGTGAAAAAACATTTAGGAAACACGATACATAGTGGACTAACAATTTTGCGTCAGAAATATATAAACACCCAAAGACTGTTCTATATCAACAATATATATTCATTATTTTTTATTTATATACAGCCCCCCTAACGGTATTTACTTACCACATAAATGTAACCCTATGAGGCAGTTGGGTTTTTTATCATGCCAGTCCACCATTTCTGTACATTTAGTATTGGTTGGCACCTTAAGTGGTTCTAACACACTATCATGCCTAGTAATTGAAACTTCCCCAGCGTCAATCTTAACACTAGTCACCTGTCAGGTGTATATACATACATTTTATAATGTTTTTTTCATTTATAAATTCCTTACAAACAGATTATATTGAACAAACAGCATATCTTACCAGCCTGTATGGAGACATTGATATGACATTAACACACTGCCAGGATGGCCGTTATAGTTACCCAATAAACAATGAGAACGATAAGGAGCATTGGGATAGCAGAGCTCTTAACACTATCAGCTTGCTAGGTAGATAGATACATTTTATAATGTCTTTTCATCTATACATTTCATACAAATAGGCCATATTGAACAAATAGCATATCTTCTTAACCTGTATGGGGACTTCGATATCCCACTAAAACATGGTTAAGATGGTCGCCATAGTCACTAGACCAACAATGAGAACGATAAGGAGTTTTGGGATAGCCGGGTTCCTTTAGCTGCCCAATCAGGGGACCTTTGTGATTCCCCATAGAATTACATCAGGTTTGGCGCAGGAAATATGAAATAAAACGGCTCCCGCTCCACTCAGCATACCACCTTTTCGTCTATGAAAGGAATTCACGCAGGCGCAGTGAGACGCAGAGACGACTGCCGGGCTGACGGCCATGGATGTCTGGGGGGCGTGCATCTGAAGATTTTAGACCTTGAAGTCGGGGCTCATTTTGGACATAGAATATGCGACCCGTCCCATTAATATAACTACATTTACTGGTAAGAGCAACAAAATATGACCGTTGGCGGGCATAAGGCTACTGTAAGCTTTTTAAATAACCAAACATGAGCCATGCTATAGACTAAATAAAGCCAATAGTCAGATGTCGTTTTAAAGCACAAGGGGGTTAATATAACTTTACAGGGTTTGTCATATCACTAAGTTACATTATACCGCTATGTACGGAGATTTCATATACACCCATGACAGCTATTTACTACTTAAAATCTAAAGGATAACAAATAAAACAAACCATCTTTTTAAGTAAAAAATCAGTCTTAATATGACAACATTACTTTGATTTTTTTAATAAAATTAAAAAAAATATTCTTTACAGGGAATCTGAAATTAAGATGGACATGTCTGTTTGCTTCTAACTTTGGGTAAGTCCTTTAACCTTGGCCTTCTCAGACCAGTACTTTTACTCTAAATGCGGCATTGAATCCAAAAATCAAAATCTCTCCTTTTTAGCTTAAGGGAGCAAAACCTAATGACATCAACCCCTGAGCTCCAACTCCAACATTACGACCTTTGAGCTCTAGTTTCTCTCGACCAACAAACTTATTGATCCATCGATACCGATAAAGTAATTACAAGACAAGAGCCCAATAGAGCACGTTCCAATTAGGTTAATAACATGGTATAGCCAAGTACGAACCTTATAAACTGGTAGTTTTGCCAGCACAGCGCAGCCTCTATGTTAAGTTTCTTTGCATGTAATTGATGCACCTGAATTTTATAATTAGTTTTATTTTATTTTCTTATACTTTTTTTGAACTATCTTTATTCACACTTAGGGGTCTGCTAAGATGGTAGCCACATCTGTGGGTGAGCACAATCTTTAAACAATTCTTCTTAATTATAATCTCTTCTTTCATCTGTATTTCAAACTACATAGGATCTTTATACATAATTTTCCTGATCCTAAGCCCTTTTTTCCCTTCCTGTGACATTGGAAACATTAATAGTATATTTTTCTTATTAATATGATGTACGATTCTAATAGGACCCCAATATTTTTAATCACTCTTTCAGGTTTCATATCGTACATGGCTACCTGATGAAGGCATAAAGCATAAACGCGCGTAGGACACAATCTGGTTTCTAGCCATGGCATATATGAATGCCCTCCCTTATTTTATGCATATTCAGACGTCAACATATATGTACAATGTTTTGAATAATTTGCATTGCCTATATCTAGAAAAGTGCTTAACTAATTTTTATTTAATCCATATAAAAACTGAACATTAGATAATTAATGGATAAATCATGTTCTATTCCCAATATTGCAGATAATTAAGATTTACTCTCTCCTCTTCATCAAAAAAATTTGTGAGATAGAAAGACAAGTATGTATGTGATAGTATGTCTGAAATACATAGATTAGAAACCTACTGAATGATCATGTGATGGATACACATGACATTGTATTTAATTTTGTTTTTTATTGAAAAGAATATAAAATATAAATCAAAATATATCAATAAATGATAATTGAGTGAACATATTATAAACATAATAATAATAATAAATATATATATATTTTTGATATAGAACAGTCTTTGGGTGTTTACATATTTCTGATGCAAAGTTGTTAGTCCACTATGTATTGTGTTTCCTAAGTGTTTTTTTCGCATATGTTATGTAGACCCTGATTTAGGAAACTATATTAGGGGTACCCCTTTTTGTGCAAACTGACACAACATACTGTTCGGGTTGTGGCCAGCCAATAAGGCAGACTAGCCCACTTTAAATTGGCCAGTCAGTACATAAGTGGAGACCAATAGTTGAAATATATCAATATTTTAAACCCCTTTATCACAACAGCAATCACCTCTTTAAACACACATTTCTTAAATATAGCTGAATGGAAGTACACCAAATAATCTAAAGCACACTTTTTGTGTAAAGTTAAACATTTCTGTCAAATTTGGTGTAATTCTGTTCAGTCATGTTTTTCTGCATCACTTCCCAAGTGTCCTATGGGAATTAAAATTGGAAAGCAATGTTTTGGGACCCCTCCCATTGTATTGGCCATCGTTAGATCACAGAATACTTTCCATGAAGAAACAAAAGAGGATGAACCTATTTTTTGGAAACTTTCGTGGAGATTTGTCAAACAGAACGAAAGTTATGAAGAAAACAAAAAAATGGCTTTACTATGGAAAGTAAGGCCTAACTTAAAGTGAGACCTAACTATATCTACTTTGGTGCTGTTGCCGTATTTATATATATATTTATGTATATTTAGGGCATTGGGGGTGTTCTAGAATGCTCCGGGTAAAGAAGGTGCTCTCTATCTAAATAATGGGTACTAATCAGGGTTCCACACTCCTTTTTGTGTGTAATTTATTCAACAGTCTAAGCCTGAAAGGGCGTTGCTTTGACTCGTACAGGGTTCTCCCTTATGTTTGGACAATGCTATGCTTCTCTGAGGAGCCCTTCCTTACAAGATCAAAACACATTTGTCAGTTGCTGCTTCTACTTATTCCAGGTTAGAATGGCTTGCATTTTATTAATCTAAAGCTGTAATACTGTGCTTGGAATGGTAATGTGCCTTTGTCATTTAGCGTTGGCACTTTTCAAGCTTGATAGGGATGGCATTGGGCATATCCTTTCCTTAAATATCTGTCTAGAAAAACGAACATTTGATTTGAGTTGAGCATATCCACAAATTCAGTGGTTTTGTAGAGTGCTTCATAGTCAAGGAGCAGTTTCCACCTAAAGCTTGGGCACTGCCTAGGGATCCCTAATCCTGTCTCGCATAATGTATATAGCACTTTAAGCCTGAATGGGCATTTCTTAGACTTATACTGCGGAATCCGCTGCACCTTGAAAAAGCAATTCTTTGCTGACGAGCTCTAACAAGAGCAAAACATGTGGAAGGAGCTGTGTTTCCCTATACCAGGTTGGCGTGGGTAGCATATTATGAATCCAAGGCTGTAATACAGTGCTTGGAATTGTAAAATTAATTTGTTATTTTTTGGCTTGGCATGGATAGCACTTGCAGACCCTATGCTTAAACACATTGCTAAAAAATGGCAAAAGGGTAATCACTTTTCAAGTTCAGTGTGGATGGTATAGGGCTTATCCTATGCTTAAATAGCCTGCTTAGAAAATATAGGCATTTGAAGTGAGCATATCTAGAGTGTGGATAGAGTTCATATAAATGTCACCACTAGGTAGTTATAGTTAGGACAATGTTGCCTTCGGAAAAGCATTTTTCAGTTTGCTACTGCTTTGGCACTGCTTGATAAATCTTTACAATACGTTTAAAAAAGTTGATCCTCCTCATCTGCTTCCATCAAGTGGGAGGGTAGGGGTGGGCAGAACGTGCAGAAGTGCCGCAGAGGTAAAAACTCCACGAGATTCCACGTAGTTCTGCGAGCAGCGGAGTTTCGGTACGTTGCACTGCTTGTGCTGATTTTTAACGCTAGGAACTTGTCCGCGCGAACTGCACCAGGCGGTGCACCAGAGGGCACTTTGTGTTTTTGCCGCTCAAATAAATTTAATACTTGAGCAGCAGCTTTCTCAACACAAGCAGCAGTTTTCTCAGCGTGAGTGGTAGAGACCTGCCACAACAGCCTGCATTAAGAAATCTTGCCGGGAAATGTTCTAGCGCTTGATATTTTTACTCGTGCTCCCCAACTTACTGCTGGCAAGCCGCGAGTGAGAAAAAACTCCACCATGCGCCAGCTGGAAGAGTTTTCCCAAATCTTTGCGCTCCAAGCGAAGCCTGGAATGGGGAAACTCTGTGAACTCTGCCGGAGGAGGTGAGTTTACCATCCACCTCTATCGCGGGGATGAGAAAAAGGGGGCGGTCCCACAATGCATTTTTTTTCCATGCAATTTTCTATAGAAAAATTTAACATGGTACAGCAAAAGTGGCTGAACTGAATTTGACTAAATCTGGTGAAAAGCTAGATTTTGGTCCAGACAGCATGCTTTTTGTAATTTGGTGTAAATCCGTTCAGTCGTTTTTTAGAAGATAAAGTTAAAAAAAATAGTATGTTTAATGCTGTTGAGGAAACACCAAGCTGACACATCTCAAAATACGATGTGATTGATTGCCACCACATCAACAAAGATGTGGCAGCAGCCGTCTTGAGGAAAAAGGTTTAAAAAAATCATATAGTGGGCTAGGGTAAGGATAACATATCTCTAGGCCTAGTGGGAGGTGGTTCCAAAGGGATCCCTCAAGGGGCGAAAAACAGTAATTTTGTTTTTTGAATCAGTACCACAGATCTGCAGCAATAAAAAAAAAAGCATTAACTTTGTAAAAGTAAGCCTTCCACTCCCCCGTGTGAGCCAGTGGATAAGGGCAGGCACAATGTTTTTTGTGGAGGAAGGGAGTCAACAACCCACCTCACCAAACCTTTTTTAGGCCCCGGGGAGACCATCCTAAGGGCAGGTATGATTTTTTTATGGGGAGGGGGACATGCTGTCCCACTCCCTGATCCTTTAAAAGGCCCCAGAGACCCTATCCCGAGGGGCCACAACTCTTTAAAATTGCGGGGGTGCTCCACTGCCCACCAGGGACACCCACACCAATATGAACGCATGGGTCTGAGCTTCAAGTCCACTGCAGCCACTGTTAACTCTCCTGCCTGCACCGATCGTGGTGAGGTGGGAGCCGGCTGTCGTGATTTGTTCCCCCCAGGCGGGAGCAGATATTTTTTGCTCCCACCAACCAGAAGCATACATGTGTTCCCTGCCCGCAAGATTGCAGGCAGGGAGTTGAAGCTTCCCTGCACGCGCTCTTGCAAGCAGGGAACTGCAGTTTTTCCAGGGAATGGAGTTCCAGTACACTGCTGCCATCGAGCCCCGGGGATGGGGTTCCCGGGATCAAAGATGGATCTTGGTGGGTTCACTTTCCAAATATCTCTATAATTAAACCCTTTCCAGCTCATCATTTTTTAAACATCATAAGTGATATCATCAATGATGTAATTTAATATGCAAAGATTAATGTAATGTCAGAAGTCATAAGCAGTGCGTTACAGGGGTGCAAGTTATGTGCCAATGAAGAGCGCTTTATAAGTGCATTCAACCACATATTTCTCCCTGATATATCCTCATCCAGGCTGTGACTTGAACTCAGCTTCATTGTGGAATGGGCGACTCCTATGTATCTCCATGGTCTGGCTGTAGATCTAGTTAGAGTTACGTTTTTGTAAGTACTTGGAATTAATTAAACTTGGTATGGGTTTTACCCAATAATCGAAAAGCGCTTTCTATTCACAGTTACCAGACCAGATCACGTTTCTAGTTTCTAGCCATGTCAAAACTTTAGAATACAGAGCCTGTACTTCAGAAGATTGCAACTTTAAAATCATTGGCTGTCCTCTATAAGTTTCAACCAACTATTGCATTGACTATACTTTGCACTACAAAGTATACACATTTAAAGGTACAGCGACATGGTTTGTGTCTGGATGGTTTGCCACTCCTTTGTCCCCTGGCCTTGGGATTGTGCTAGATCTTGCAGAATTGAAGAGTGTATGAGACCGCCTCATGTGGACTTTACATGGGGTGGCGTCTGTGGGATAAAATGGCATCAACTTTTACCTATGGGAGAAAGCATTTTGATAAGTGAACAACCAGATGTAGTTATGCATTGTGGAGGAGATGTCTTAGGCACATTTACTGGCAGTGCTATATATTACAAAATGACAGAAACCTTTGGGAAGTTGGTATATCTCTGCCTCCCACGCAGCTGTGTATACTCTAACATCTGTCAAAGATGAAAGTGAAAATGTTCCAACCAGTTTTGTCCACAAATAGACAAATTCTGTAAACGTTTCCATAAAAAGATTTCTGTATACCTCTAGGACCATGCTATGGAATCCATCTACAACAATTACATCCGGTTTGCCATGTCTGCAATGTTCTGAAGAGATTGTGTCCAATTGGCAGCAGAAGACAATAGGATCTTAAACAAACTGAAGAAATGTATCCAGTTTCATCTATGCGCAGGCACAAACCATGTAATGAACACAAAGGCTCTTTTCATCTTACTTTATAAATGCATTTTTTTTAAAATAAATACGTTGTTACAATTTTATAGAAACACAGTTCCAAGTCAAAACCCCATTTTACCACTCCATTAATGGAATAGCAGAAGAACCGTTTATTTAAGAAATTGGAGAACACCGTTAGTCTAACATTAATCCCATAAGCAGCAAGGAATAGACAAATGGGGCTAGTCTCTGGCCTGGCCTTACAGCCCACCCTCTGATAGTGGCTGCCCCATGCTGTACAGGCAGGTAACTGCTTGGGTGGCCACAGGCCTGGGCTCTGACCGACTAACCCACACTGCATATGAGGATGTAATCTCGTACTAGCTTCAAAGACCTGTGATGGCAAGCATAGGCCCCTGAAGCTTTTTCGGGCTTTATGGCACAAGGCCTATGAAGTTTGCTGGCACTGCAGTTGCCAGAATGGGTCTACAGCTTTTAGGGGGCCATGCTAGGAGCTGTGGAGAATCCGCAAACCCTACAAAAAAATCACATTTCTTATAAACTGTATATGCAAGTGAGGTTCCAAAGGTCGCTCCTAACAGGAGCCGGGGCTCAGAGTGTGATCACTTTTCCTGCTTATATATTACCTTTTATGCCCTTTTTCATTTACTTTTAGGATTCAAGGGCCAAATCCCCGCATGTTCTAATGTGGCCTCATCATTTTTCCCTGATGTTGCGGCCAGCCAATCATATCATTAGGTTTCCACAGATACTTCTCTGGGTTTGTGGTACTGAAATAGCTGACAGAAGGAAAAACCCTTTCAGCCAATCACATCTGAGTATTTATTTTAGCTTTTAGAGTCACAGGTCTGCATTATAATTAAAATGTGACTGTTTCATGACCAACTCAAACCCTTTTTTAAATGCTAATTTCTTGAAAACAGCTGAACGGATATACGCCAAATTAAGCAAAGGTAGTTCAATGGATTTTTTGGGGGGAAAGTTTCCAGCAGATTTGTCAAATGGTACCAAAGTTATTAAGAAAACAAAAAATGCCTTCCCTGTGGAAACTCTGATCTAATCATAACTACACTCAGTGGTGTAGCAAGGGGGAGCGACGGGGAGGTCCGCCCCAGGCAGCATGTGTTTTGGGGCAGCGGGCACCCCCCCCCAGCTCTTATGCGCGGCCACAGAGGGATCACCAACATGGGTGGCAAAAGGTTTTTACGTCACTGACTACACTGGCGCTATATCCGTTAGTTTATTATAATATAGCACCAGAGCATTTAGGTCAGAGTTTCCATTGTTTTCTTATTAACTTTGGAACCATTTGACAAACCTGCTCATAACTTTCCAAAAATCCAATCTGGGGTCTTTATTGCATGGTTTGTAAAGATCCATCAAGCGGAGGACCGAGAATAAATAAGACTACGTCCCAAAAGTGCAATTTGCACTTTAACTTCCATTGCAGTCTTTGTTCTTCAATACAGGAAAAATGACTGAAAGGAATTACATTTGGCACAAATGAAGAACTTTACTCAAGTACTCTGCTTTTATTGATTATGGTGTAACTATTCAGGAGTGTTCAAGAAATTAGTGTTTAAAATTTGCTTGGGTTCTGCAAGTAAAGGCTACATTTTGGAGATAACTGGACCATCAGTGTCCGGATTCTTCACAGAATCACCAATCCTTGGAGGCTTTGGAACCCCATTTCAGACAATAAAGGCACCCCTGTGAAGAAGGTATCTTTTTCTCAATTTGTGCATTATGATCGGTAAATACAGCTCCAAATTCATGAATTGCCATGCTTTGCTTCGCCTCTCCATCATAGACACATTTCTGTTGCACTCCCCATTACTTTGCATGGTGCACTGAGCACCATATGGGGAAAAATGGGCTATAACAGAGCAGGATGAGCTAAACAAGACCCCCAGGCACATTTGATGAGTGAGCTGACCGTAGGGGGCCCCTGGTATAAAAATGTTTTTAAAAAATCACAGGCTGGATTTGCATTTTACAGAGTTTCGTGGAGCTTCCTGGACCTCAGGACTCACAAATCCTGCATGTGATCTGTAAAGCCTGCAAGAAGTTGACAAAATAACATTTAGAGTACTTATGCTGTGCTTGGTCATCAGCCAAACCTGGAGGTAGCCAGCATGTCGCAGGGTGGAAGCAGTGCCTGCAATCCATGCGCTGTGACCATCTCTCCACATCGCATGCTAGGAGGTTGGGTGCAGGTTGTAGTTGATCACCAATAGAGGGTAGGGTGCAGGCCCTCATCTGAGGTCATATCCTGTGACCATCTAGCTGCTCATGGCCAAAGACCATGTGTTGCAGCGGCTGGCTGCCCACTGAGATTTGGGTGTCTGTCGCCCACAAGCCAATCTCTGCAGCTAACCTCTGCCATGCATGGCCAAAGGCCATTGACGGAGGGAGCTGTCTGGCTGTAGAGTCCTTGGTGCAGGGGTTGGTTTCCAGCTAGCTTCTGCAGTCATCACACTGTAGATGGCTAACCGGTCTCAAGACATGTTTGGACATATGAGACTTGGAACTTGAAAGTGATTGCCCACAGGACAGTGAAAAATTTGCACTCATACCCGACAGTCAACATTTCCCCACCCCACACGCACAGCCTGGGCCACTACAAGACCAGCACAGTTAGGCACACTTCCATGTCAACAATGGCAAACCAGGTACTTCAACTGCCTCCTGTAGAGAGTTTCCTTGTCTGGCAACAGCTGTTGTGGTGAATCTTCGCTTTTTGCCACAGTCTAATTCCTATCCTGTTGTGTCGCCCTTATAGTAATTGTGTTTTCTCATCCCTAGATGAAGACCTTGATGTTCACAATCCAGCCCTGAAATGCTGTTCCCTCTGAACTACATCCCAGGTTTTGAGAACACCAATCTTCGTGATTCTCTCTCTCGCTCTTTCTCTCTCTCTCTACTATCTCTCTTGCTCTCTTTTTCTCGAACTCTTGCTCTCTCTCCTTTCCCTCTTTTTCTCTTAGCCTGGGTCTTTCATACATGCTTGTCCCGATGCAAGGGATTAAGTCAACCTCTAGGGGAAGACAGAGGGATTGGCCACAGCATCTATATTATCTAATTAGTGTGTTCATGACAGATTGCAGGACCCTTATCTAATGAAGTTTGAGGCCAATCCCATGCAAGCATTAGCACACACGACCCATGAAATCCAAGATGATCTTGATGATGCTTGGCAAATACACACATTTCTCTTAAAGAAATTAAATCAAGCGATCAACCCGCCCAGAACATTTAGGACTGGAGGATTCAAACTCCCTTCTTCTCCTAGTAACAATGCTACCCCGGACACAGGAAGGAGTAAGCTAGTAACAAGTCAGGTGAGAGAGGTGTGGTATGTGTCCTCAGTTTTAGCACTGCATGACAACTTCACAAACAATCCATGTAGCTTCAAAGCATTTATGGCTCAATGTAATTTGCACTTTAAGGTAAAGCTTCAGCAATTTGCAACTTGTCATTTATGTGATCTTACATATGGATGCTTCTGCCTGGGCGACTCCCTTAACTTTAAATCAAAACCCTCTATTGGTGAGCTTTAGAACATTAGTTTACAACTATTTTTGATAAGAGATAAATGAAGGCCTCTGCACTTGCTGTCTTACTCTCCCTTCGACCAGGCAAGGAGGAACTGTTATCCTTTAATAGCCGTTTCCACTAATTAATTACTGAGGTATCCTGGACAGATGAATCTACAGCAGTGGCCATCTACCAGGGCCTTCATGAGGGTTTAAAGGAGACTCTATCTTTAGTGGTAAATAGACCAGATACCACTGATGTGCTTGTTGATCTCCCATCACAAATCAATGCCCTACAAACTAAGAGAAGGAAGAAAGACATTGGTTTACAGCCAAGATATCCAATCCCAGTCTTGGTCAAAGGAGTCAAAGAAGAAATAACTTCCACGGAGGGAGCCGTGCAATTAGGAAATATTCACAGAATGTTATCTTCGGAATAGAAGAATCGAGGAAGGAAGGCATTTGCATTTATTGTAGTAAGCAAGGACATTTTGTAGAAGAATGACCCAGTCTGACGGGATACTCCACGACTAGATTGTGAATGGTAAATCTTAGTAATTTTCTTGTCTTATTCCAAAGTTGACGCCTGTTTGATATATGCACCCAGGGTCTGGAACACTATCCATGTATCCTTCAGGACCACACTACATCCCAATCTAAAAACATATGTGTCTGCTTCCACACTCCAGCTACCTCTCCTGTTACTCTTTGGCTGTATACCTGCCTTTGACCCAGGACAGTGCTTTCCTGTCTTTTGGCTATATTTGTGCTATACACATTTTTTTAATCAAGAGGAGGTAGAAAGAAGGGATTGTCATCCATTCAGCTTCCTTGCAATATATCAGGATATCAAGAGGGAATAGATCACTTGACCTGAGTAACCAGGGTTTGCAACGTGTTCGTTAATTCTCATTCAAAAACCCTCATTCACGTACACAAGCCGTGAGGCGGTATATCGTGATTCTCCGCCCTGTTATAAACGTGACAGCATCATCATTGGGTGTCTTTTTTTAGTATGCTTTACCCCATCCGGGGAAGAACCACTGGTTATTGCAGTAGTGATCAGTGAAAGTGATATGAACGTGCTTAGGTGAGGTGAGTTAAAACCATGAATCTAAAAACCTCGTATTACCTAAACTGTACCTTTAATAAGTCTGGGATTGAGGTAAGTAAAAACAGTGTTGTGCGTGAGAAGACGTATTATTAGTCTAACGCACTGAAATGTCCAAAAAAGGTCGACATGTTTCAGCCCTTAAGATTGCCCTGGCGAGTCGGGGTGGGCTTTCTTCAGGACCTAAGAGAAGGGAAGATGGTGGCTGTGAATTGTCACAGCCTTAGTAAACCATACTGTAGTTCACTTGATTCAAATGAGGTCAGTACGTACCTTAAAGTCCTAAATGTGGACTTCTTCGGGAAAACCGGCGGGCATATTTAACCTGCTGCTTCGGATTATCAGAGCGACTTGTGCTCGCTCTTCCTGCAGTGTCCTGGAAATTACTTTCACTGATCACTACTGCAATAACCAGTGGTTCTCCCCAGGATGGGGGAAAGCATACTAAAAAAAGAAACCCAATGATGATGCTGTCACGTTTTTAACAGGGTGGAGAATCAAGATATACCGCCTCACGGCTTGTGTACGTGAATGAGGGTTCTTTAATGAGAATTGACGAACACTTTGCAAATCCTGGTTACTCAGGTCAAGTGATCCATTCCCTCTTGATATCCTGTGCTATACACATACCAGATTCCTACATACCACATACATAGCATATAAACGCAGCAAATGAAGATGTGGACAACAGCATCGCTCAGCAATACATGAGAAGAAATATGTTTAAACCATGGTACATTCCTGACATTAGTAGTATTTAAGCATATTACTGGAGGATTTCATTGCAAGGTGTTGGGGCTGGAATGTGCCTTGCATAGTAAAAGGGCACGTACATACCCTGAATACCCGACTGCATGTGGAACTGGTTTCCTCACTTCTTTGTTTGACTCTGGCATCACACTAATCTAGCCTATGTACAAACATCTAGGTCTGAGCCTAGTAATGCAAGATCCAGAATGCATTGGAGGTAAGTACAAAGCATGTCATCACAGTGGGCATAAGACAAATTTCTATAACCTGGGTGAGGAACATAAAGCGATGGGGGGAGTGTACCATATTATTTGAATCCTTGGTGTATCCAGACCTTTTCTGCTATGTCACAGAAAGTGAAGCTCTTTAACTCTATTGTGCAAAGTTCCATTGTTATGTGAAGCCTTAAAACCCTGCAATTGCATCCTGTGTGCATAGTGAGTGTGATTGCAGTGAATGTGTAGCACACAAATGACAGAAGGTCTCTGTGTGTGGTATGAGTCTGAGTACTGAGGCCACTGAGATCCATGTCGAAGGCTCTGATGTAAACAAGGCCTAAGATGGAGGGTAGGGACAGCTTCCCAGACAATAGAAGTGATTTACCTGCATTCATCTGGCTGGCAGGTGGAGGCCTAGCAACGGAGGTGAATGAGGATGAAGATAGGGTTCCCCTTAGATAGTAAACGAGGACCTCGTTAGCAAAATGCCATTGATTAGTACTTCCTGAGCACTGTCATCTGGTAGATGGTAGTGGGGACAGGTAGGACTGCAGTTTCTGGTGCTCAAGATGAGGACGTTTTTAGGCAAGTCCTTCCCTTTCTGTCTGTCTCTGGTTACTGTTTCGAGGAGGCTGATGACAGCCAGGTGCAGAAATGTTGCCAAGTGTTTGTTACTCCTGACTGGAGTCAGTCCCATGGCTACCTGCTGTGAGATCCATCATTTCCCACAAAGATTGTGTCAGAGTAATAGCTTGTAAACAACATTTGAAAAAGAATCAATCCAAATCACTACTTAAGCTTTACACAGTGTATCCCCAAACCCAATCTGGAAAATAAACATAAAAGTAGGACTCAGCCTATGCCCAGATTATTCCAGTTCCATGTTTTTCTCGACAAATGAAGTATGCCACAGAATACTCAAAGAGCTGCTGTGTAACCATGGGTGGTGTTTGTCTTCTAGATGTGAGCCGACATCACCTGAGATCTGCCCTTTGTGGTGAAGGAGTTGAGGGTTCGCCTAAAGTAACTAGAAGACTGCCTGTCTTCTGAGAAGGGAGGGTGTGTGCTTGGCCCTGCAGAAGGAAGGACTGTCCAGGAGGAAAAGCCCAACGTATTCCTGGAGTGATGGAGTTTAGAGAGAAAGGTGACTACCACATAGAGCAAAGGTAGAAGCACCCATTGCTGTGGGGGTGCCCCCTGTCTTCCTGTGTGCTTCCTGTGTAGTAATAAGCATCACTGTGCTTACGGGTCTCACACCCTGAACCCAAAAACTGGTGCTGCCACTGCCGACATCAAGGATAGGTGCAGAGTCACCGCTGAACTGGAAAGGCCCTAATCAACCATGAGGCTGCAACTGCAGAAGGTATAACATTCCAGATGAATTGTCACAGAGGCAGCAACTACCATGACTGAGTACCTTTCTGCACTGTGCAGTGGAGACCGCCCCAGCCTACGACAAGTGCTGCTGTGCCAACTACATCCCTTGTCCCTGTTCCTACAAGAGGTTGCCTGAAGTGAAGCTGCTGATGTGACATCAAGAATGTAAACTGCAGCTACAGCTAGAATTGCAATTCCAACCAGCAGGCAAAAAAGGCGTTTAGACTGCAATCTGAATGAAAGACTACTATAAAAGACTGAATGAGAGGCAAGTCATTCCCTGGCTGAGCTATGCATCTGATATTTTAAAGGCCTTTGAGTGGTCTTCTCTCTTTATGTCACCCACAGCCATAAAGAACGAGGATAAATTACTGGTTAAGCGTTCATATCCCCAGTTTTGTGAAGAAAGAAGATTCACTTTGGGGAATACAAAAAGCAGAATGTTACAGGTTGCTCGCTTCTCCTGAGCCAGGTTGGCCTTGAACTAACTCATTGGGAGCGGTCTCTGCTTTTTTGGTTCATGTCTATAACTGTATGGCATCTTTTGTGTTTTGCTGGCCCTTGTTATAATTTGGGGAGCTCTGCAACATTTTGCCCCTGTGATAACCTCTCTGAACAATCCTTGTCACATTATTTGTTTTTTGGTGCCTCTTATAAACACGCACACATGCTCTTTCTCAAGCCTTTGTTAACAAATCTTGGTTATCGCAAGTGCAATGAAGCATTACAGCACTTATAATTGAAAAACACCTCGATCATCTGTTTTAGAATGTGAACTTTTTTTTAAATCTGCTCTCAGAACCAGGAGAACATGGAGGGCTAACTTATTATTCAAGGTTGTGATGAATTATTTTATCATGTTTGGTACTCCTGCTTTGTGTGATTCCTTTTTTATCTGCTTATTGTTTTTCGTGTTGTTTTAAGTGGTTTTAACATTGATAATTTGTACGCTTAATTATTTACATAAGTTCCCTATGTATTTATCTCTGTTTGCCGATATTTACTGACGGATTATCATGCTGCACCACCAATTTTTGATTATACAGATATCTGAACCGTGGACTTTTCTCTCTTAATTATGTTGTTTTAGTTTGTTGCTCAATGGACTTTCCCTGTGTCTTTTATGGCCTGTTTGGCCGAAAAAAGAATAATTGATTGATTGGTTGATTGATTGAGAGGCAAACCTTCTGAATGAACTAAATACTTTTTGGTAAGTGGTAAAAAGATATTGATCTGAGTTTTGGATTTGATCAATGTTTTTTTAAATAATGTGGGGCAGATTTACGAGGAAGTGCCAAAGCGTGGCAACGCAAGCCCTTTGGCTACGCCATGCTGTGGCACTTCCAAAGCACAGGAATGCGACATGTTTACAGTAATATGTCGCATTCCTGTGCTCTCCCCTGCGCTGGCGCACAAACAGCTGCCATGCGCCGGCGCAGGCACCCTTGCACTATGGTGCAAGGATGCCTGCATCATGGGGAGATTGTTTTTGTGCAGGAAGGGGCACATTCCTGCACAAAAACAATCACTACAGGCATTTTCCTCTGTCAATGTGTGCTGTAGAATGCAGCATGCATTGAAAGAGGAAAGAAACTAGGAGAAATTAAAACATCTCTCCTCATTGCGCCTCGCTACGCCACCCCTGGGGAGGCGTAGCATTGACACGCATTTCTAGATTTACAATTTCTCGTAAATCTGGAAATGTGTCTTGTTCCATGTGTGTTGTGTGGGAACACCCACAGCAACACCCATGGAATGCCCTTTTCACGCAAAGTGCTGCGTGTAAAGGGGCTATATTTACAAGGTCAGGAAAAGCCACGCAGGGTGGCTTTTCCTGTCCTTGAAAATATGGGACACAGAAATACGCCACTGGTATGTCACAAAAAGTGATATACTGGTGGCGCAGGGGGCTTGTAAATCTGCCCCTATGTATTTTTGCCTCATAAGTGCCTATGCCCACAGTTCACTGGGGGTTGTGATCAGAATATCTTCTATAACATGGACAGAGAACACTCGAAGCTGGTTGTATTGCCTTACTGAATATCATACGTGTGATAACAACCCTATACTTGCATTTCTATTGAACTGGGAAATATTTAGATTTGCTGGAAGGTTAAAGTACTTTCTTCTTAGTAAAAGATAACCACTGGGCTGGACAATATGCTATTGTGTCTTTTAGATGACTTCTGATTTCTGGACTCTTGTGCTTACACTACCTCCCTGAGGAGCCTTGGACGGCTCACCTATGCTTCACTGAGAGTAAAGTTTGGATCCAGTTGTACTTGGCTCAGTTTGTAGAGACCTGTTAAGATGGACACCATAGACACCAACCTCAACAGCCATGTGGGGGCTCACCAGCTTCTGTCTGCCTTCTGGTCCCTCAAAGGAGGTCTGACATGAGAACACCATCTAGAAAAGTGCAGATCACCATCTCAAATGCTATGAGGAGATAATGTATATACCTGAGCTCTGCCTGCATAAGACAAAGGTGGATTTAAATGATAAAAAGTTAGGTCAGTCCTTTGGAGTACACTACTGATCAGTAATTATCGGTAGAGACCAAAGTCACCATCCTGCACATCCCGCCTATTATAGTGGCCGTTCCACTTCATTGATCAAACATACAATTAGTTCTTCATGATTTTCCTAATAGTTGTCATCTGAGGGCCTGATTCACAAAGGTAAATGTGCACTTTTTTGTAAGTGCAAAATGTTTTGCTGGTAGTCAAATTTTACAAGTAAAGTTTGGTTAAATTATAAATAGGGCTCCCTGTTTTCCGTTTTTACGGATATTCACAGATAAATACATACAAAAAAACATTGTGTTTCCTGCCTGTATTTATTTTTAAAAGTGGAAAAATTCAGATAATTTGGCTTCTTATGAATGACTCTCCATGGCAATATTAATGGTTTCAGGCCAATAGCTGTACATATTGGCAGCATGGGGAATGAGAAATGCTTAATTTCCTGCATATCTCAACAGGTATGTGTACTATTATGCTAATTGTTTTTCACGTGGATTTATTATTTTATTATATTTTGGCTGCGCAATGTGCTAAAACCAGAATGGCATCAAAGTTTGATTGCACGTTTATCCGTTAAATAAATGTGGAAATATAAAAGATCTCACCTTGTCTGTTCTCCAATGCAAATAAATATGGATAAGTGCAGACGGAAATGTTAAAAAAATAAATACCATAAAAATGGGAGCCTTAATTATAAATGAAGGCCACATCATGCCCCACAGATCCTGCCCACTTCGACCTCTAGGTAAGTTAGATATGACTTGGATCCATAAATCCATTGAAGAATTAAGGGTGACATACAAACTAAAAATAGTGAGCCTGCAACTACATGGATGTGAAAAACTAGAGCAAAAGGGATATATGCAGAATAAAATCTACAGAAATGCGTATTCGGAAGCGATGGCTGAGCGTTAACTATGATATCTCGGGGTGTGCATTGAGGTTAGAACTTGTCAGGTTGGATATAAAGTACAAATTATATTCAAAAGCACTAATGTTACTAATTTTCTGGCATCAAATTTGCACACAGAGCTAGGGTACAGCTGCTCATGTTGTTGCACAATATTTAAAGAGGGAGAGAAATGGACCACATCTTGTTAATCTACAAAGTTTTTTATTAACTTCCTAGTTGCATATGAAAAGAGGAAGCGAGGAGGTAGAAATTCTGTCTGTCAGAGAAAAATAAAACAACAGTTACATTTGCAACTCAAGGAAAAGATTAAAAGAACGTAAATAGAGCCGGGAGACACAGGAATATAATGAATTCCACTTAGTTGGGGATTCGCCACCAATGTCCAGTAAAGTGGAATTCGGAAGTAGATGTTAAATGCAAGATTATGCCAACTGCCAACCGAGGGAGCAAGGGGATTTAATTTTAAAAAGGCTATTTTAGGTCACAAATGTCCATTAAGTAATTTCAAGCCTCAAATGTAATGTTATGTTATGTTACGTTATTATTTTATAAAGCGCATAGTTGCCCCAGCAAAGGGGAGTCCCAGTGCTGATCTCAATGCAAACAGAGAGCTAAAGGAGCTGCTGAAGAGGGGAGCAGGTTACTTTGGAAAATACGCCAGGTGTTAACCAGTACAGTATTAATTTAAAAAAGGAGCTATAGAGAGCAAAAAATGTGCCAGAACACCCTCCACTCAATACTTATTTTAATCACAAAGATCTGGCACAAATAGGCACTTATCTCAATCTAAATATATATACACAGGAGTGGGCAGAGGAAAGATAATTTTATCAAGAACCTCAATCACCTGTTTAATGGCCTAGTGTGGCTCAATCCTGTGTGCCTCAATCTCTTAAAATAAAGAAACAGAAAGAAAATCAGAAAGGGGTCACTCAGTGTTTAAAAAACTTTCTTAATTGACACATACCACAAATTTCAAATGTATATGTGCAAAAAAATTGTGTAAGAAAAGAGAAAGTATCTCCCATGCGCACCACCAGAGGAGCAACTGGCAGGTTCTCACCAGCTTGCCCACGTTTGTATCATCATTGATAACTTTCTCACAAGAAGAGTGATGTGTCCAGTGGAGAAGAAAGTGAAAAAGAAAGAAACTATTGTCCCCCGTGAAAAAAATGAGACACAAGAAGTCTCAAATTAAAATGGACTAAACTCACAGAAAATATTCTCCTTTATTCCTAACTGAGAGTCTGTACCAAGTTTAAAAACACAGCATGTTGTAGACCACTTTAGTGACGGCCAATATGTTTCATTGCCATATTATTTGTGGCAAATTCATCAGGGCAAACGGGGTCAGCAATCACCTCCCTGAACAGACAACATCAAAAAAAGGACTAGTAGGAGCTATGGGCCCACATACCAGCTCCCACCAAGTCAAGGGAATATGTATCGAGTACGTATCGTTCCCAGTTTTTTATTTTTGGTCATGTGAAAAGCACCAAAAAAAAGCCCGCAGGAGAGAGCAGCTTTTCCCTCCCCATGTATGATGGCATCTGTTTAGTGATTTTTTCTACAACTGAGATAACTCAGGGCACCCCTATATCATATGGTAAAAGCCAAGGTCTATGAGGGAATACTGAAGGCACAATTAGAACATGGCACCATGAGTCTAATAGTCTTCCGAGGAGAAAGGTATGTCTGACGCTGGTCTTCTTTATGCGCGCTGACCACACTACAGCTTTTAAATTCTTGCCAGTAATAGTGAGTCTTTTATAATGGTTCTTTTAAAAAAATAAATTGTATTTTTAAACTTTGCATCTTCACACACCAGATTTGTGCTTACTTGCCAGTCTTTCCTGCATTTCTTCTTGTCGAGCCGCTTTCCGGTCCACCGCAGCTGGTGCTGTTTGAGTGGAGAAAGCATTTAGCTCACTTCCGCTCTAGGCAGGTTAGCGTTTCAGTTTCCTGCCCACCTACGGTTTTAAAACCAATGCTGCGACGAACGCGCTGCTGGTGCACCAAAGGCACGCCTAAGGCAAGCACGTCTGTGCTCGTCCTTGCCCGACCGTGGCCAGGGGCCAGGACCCCTGGTCCAAAATTGGTTTATACCAGGGAAGAACTCAGCAAATTAAAAAGTGCACCCTACATACCGCCCCTCCCGGATTCAGTTGTAGAGAGGCTTTGGTCAGAAAGCTTGCTAGCAGGCAGTAGGAATCCTCCGATGACCCGCGTGCCGGCTCAGATGTCTAGAGACACGGGCTCAGAGGTACCCTCTAGTCTAAAGATTGCTCTGCTAAATATTCGGTCCCTTACAAAGCACAGTCTAGAAGTTTTTACACTGCTTCAGGAGAGGGAGCCTGACCTCCTTGCATTATCAGAGACATAGTTAGAGGATATTTCAGGGCCTGATATAGTGGCTTCACTTCCTCCTGAGTACAATGCCTCAACTTATAATCGGCAGGGAAATAAAAGAGGTGGTGGAGTTGCAATACTTAGCCGCAGGATATTCGCCACTGAGAAAATAGTAGAGGAGAGTCTGGATGGGGCAGAGGTCCTGGGGATGAAGTTGAGACTTACATTCTCATGTCTGATAGTGGTAGTGGTATACCGTCCTCCCCGGTTAACCCCGTTGTTCAATTACCTGTTTCATGAAGTTATGAGTGATCTTTGTTCAAGATATCAACAGATCTTTGTTTCTTGGGGATTTTAACTACCATTGGGATCAGAAACCAAGAGATTGTATGTCTAGCAGGTTTGATGAAGCTATGACCATGCTGGGGTTGCACCAAAACGTGTAGTTCCCCACACATGAGAAGGGCCATACCCTGGACCTTATTCGGACCACGTCATCAGCTAAACTACATACTGATTGCAGGCCATGTTATCCTGGTCCCAAGGATCCAAACAACTATCGATCAATCTCTAGACTTCCTTTGCCAGCCAAATTGTTAGAAAAAGCAATGAATAGTCAACTCAGTAACTTTATTTATCTTAATAATTCTTTGGATCCCTCACAATATGGGTTCAGAGCTTTTCATAGCACTGAGTTGGCGTTATTGAAATCGACTGAGGAAATCAGAGAGGCCCTGGATAGTGGAGGGAATGCGATGCTGATCCTATTAGACCTATCCACGGCCTTTGACACGGTTCACCATAAGGTACTATTCAACCGGTTATCTGAAATAGGGATAGGTGGTTTGGCCTGGAAACTGTTAAAATCATTTTGACAGATAGGTCACAAACAGTAGACCTAGATGGTAACATCTCTGAACCCTTTTCTTTGCCATGCGGGGTGCCTCAGGGCTCAGCTCTTAGCCCTACACTTTTCAATATCTATGTGGCACCCCTGGCTGGCATCATTAGGTCCTTTGGGTTCCAGCTCACCTCCTACGCTGACGACACACAAATTGTGCTGTCGGTGATGGAGGGAGCAGAAAAGGAAGCGGGTGCACGCTTCCACGATTGTATGGGACCCATCTCAACGTGGATGTCTGCCAACTGCCTAAAACTCAACTCAGCTAAGACTGAGGTTTTGAGATTGGGCAACAATCCACGGGTGTGGACTCCAGAAGGGTGGCCTGAGGATCTGGGCCTGTGTCCTACACCAGCTAGAAAAGCTAAGAATCTAGGCATGGTTGTAGATGATAAACTTACCATGGGGGACCATGTGAGCATGGTGACTTCCGCATGCTTCATGGTTCTCAGAATAATTAAGAAAATGAGGGTTCTTCCTGTCTGAAGGGAGTCTGAGGACGGTGGTGACGGCACGTATAATGTCGCATCTTGACTACTGCAACAGTTCCAAAACAACATCTGAACAGGTTGCAAGTGGCCCAGAATGCAGCAGCCAGATTGCTGACCGGGACACCTAGGTTCGCTTCAGTTAAGGGAGAACTTAAGAAATTGCATTGGCTCCCAATCCATCTGAGATCTCGCTTCAAGGCGCTGTGTATTGTTTTTAAAGCTGTGAATGGAACAGGTCCTGAGTTTCTTAAGACTAAGTTTTCATGGTATATCCCAAATAGAACTCTAAGGTCCACAGGTTCCAAACAAGTGAAAACTCCCTCTTTCAAGAAAACAAGCTGGGGAGGCAGAAGCTTTGTGTATTGTGCCTCTAAAGCTTGGAATGAACTGCCTTTCCCCTTAAGAAATGCCTCTGATCTCCTCTCTTTTAGGAAAGATCTTAAGACATGGTTCTTTTCCCAGTTTTAGACCTATGCTCCTCAGGTAATCAGTGCTCAGCGCCAGGACACCTTAGGGTAATCGTGCGCTCTATAAGCATTAATAACATAACATAAACTAAATGCTGATTGCAGACCATGTAGCTGGTCTGATCATTTTTTAGTCAGCCTCTCACTCCCTGTAGACAGCCGCCCCTAACATTTATCCGCAGGGTGGAGGTTGGTACGGAATTGGCATAAGATAGAAGATGCAAAGCTGAGGGAAGTATTGAATGAGGCAATACATCTTGGATCTCAGTCTGGGGACCCGGATTTTAAGTATGAAGAATTCTTACATCGGTTGAGGCTAGTCATTGGCGAGGTAGCCCCTGCCCTTAGGCAAAGAATAACAAATAGCATGAAGTGGGCCCCATGGTACACGCAAGAACTTAGAGGGGAAAAACAAGCTCTCCGTCAATGTGAGCGAATATGGCAGACATTTTCTGATCCAGAGTCGAAGGAGGCATATAAAGTAAAATTGGTCCTCTATAAAGCTTCAATTATCAGAACCAAATCTGCGCATTATGAAGCAAGGATCAGCGAGGTGACAGATACTCAGAAAGAGACTTTTAACTTACTCAGAGAGCTGAGTCGTCTGAAAGAGCCAAGGACGGCCGCCAGTCAAGCTGACTGTGACAAGATACATGATTTCTTTTTAACTAAGGTTGAAGACATTATCATAGATATGGGTAACACATGCATTACCCCTTGCCTCCTGTTAGTGGTGGACCCGCCTGACTTTCAGGGCACTGCTCTCTCTCTGTTCCCTCTGCTCGAACCACATGATTTAGCTCACATTGTGGCCAAAGTAAAATCGGGGTCACCTGAGGACCCTTGTCAGCCGATGTTGTTCAAAACGATCATTCCAGTGATAGAGGTTGAGGTGTTATCCTTACTAAATCTTTCTTTGGCAACAGGAAAGGTACCACAGAATTTTAAGGAAGCCTTGGTGATCCCATTGCTGAAAACGGCAGGGGCGGACACCAGGATTCTTAAAAACGTCCGACCCATTTACAGACTCGCCTTGCTGGCTAAAGTTCTCGAACAACATGTAATCAGAGTTCTCCTGTCCTTCTTTGAACAACATCAGCTGCTACACACTCGGCAAGCCGGGTTCAGGGCTCACAACAGCACTGAGTTGGTGATGCTTTCAGTGCTGGACAACCTGTGGCTTGCAGCTGATAAGAAGACCCCCTCAGCTATAATTCTATTAGATCTCCCAGCCGCATTTGACACGGTGAACCACGTACAGTTGTTAGCCCATGTCCGGCGGCTGGGAGTCCCTGGGAAGGTCCTCCGATGGATTACTTTTTTCCTGGAGGATCAGTCTCAAAGAGTCCAACTAGGAGATTGAACGTCTAGGCAGGGTAACCTAAGATGGGGGGTACCACAGGGCTCCGCGCTGTCCCCTCTGCTTTTAAATATTTACCTTCAGCCTCTGATAGATGCACTGGCAAAACAGATTGTCAGGTGTTTAATTACACTGATGACACCCAGTTAATTGTGCGAATTGACAACTCCCCCGACTCACAGCGTGATGTCCAGAATATTCTCCGGTTCACTATGAATTGGATGACCTCTAATTCATTGAAGGTAAATCCAGAAAAAAACAGAAGTGCTTGCTCTTACCCCAGGGTCTCGCCCTGGTCCAGTCTTTTTTGGCCTCAAGAGCTGGGCACCACCCAGATACCGGTCCCAGCAGTGAAGAGCCTGGGTATTAGGTTGGACACTGGATTGACCCTTAATATCCAGGTATCTGCTGTTGTGGGGGGCTGTATTGGCCTGATGCGGCAAATTCGGAAACATGTGACCCTGCTGTCTTTCTCCACCATGCAGACGGTCGTGACGGCATTAATCTTGTCGCGCTTAGACTATGGCAATGCAGTCTACACTGTGCTTCCCGAAAAACACCTGGGTAATCTCCAAGTGGTTTTGAACGATGCGGCAAGGTTGATTTATAAATTGCCAAGAAGAGCCCATGCCACCCGTCTGCTACAACAGTTACATTGGCTTCCCATTAAGCAAAGCGTTAGATTTAAGGGGTTGTGCATTGCACACAAGTCTCAGTATGGAGAGGCACCCAAATACATCAAAGACCGCCTGATGCCTTATGTGCCTGGACGCTGTCTCCGGTTGTCAGAGTCTAGCTTGTTAGTCTGCCCACGTTGCAATAGAACGACTCTAGGGTGCCGGGCATTTTCAGTTACTATCCCCCAGATCTGGAACAAGCTACCGGATGGTATGCATAAGGAAGCCAGGTTACTACCGTTCCGGAGGAGACTTAAGACCCTTCTGTTCACAGAGACGTTTGGATAAGTTTACTCCGCTGTGTGTTGAGTATAGCTGCACAAAAGGATTCTGGATCTTCTGATTTATTTTACAGTGCTTAGAGACCTTGTGGTGATTGGCACTCTATAAATACAAACTTAACATAACATAACATAACATTGAATTTGATATATTGATAATGGGAGTCATAATATATCTTGAATGCATATACCACAATGTTCTGCCAATCAGTATATTTCAGCTCCGGCCCTAGGTTCATCTCCCACATCAAACTCAGTCGACACTAGTACATTTTAGAATAATGTGATTAAACACCTGCTATCCCTAATTGGGTATAGTAGCTGTAGGACTTCATTTGTTTGTGGCTCACTATCTGTTGTACCCCACAATTCGTGAAAAAAAATTCATTAGTGGCCCATACTGAGAGAATTGTCCAGTTGGAAGACCACATTACCTCTAAAAAGTCCTAGACAGACTTTATGGTGCCCAAGGAGTAACGATTTCTGTAAATTTCAATATCAGTTGCAGCCCAGGTTTTAAGAGGGCTAGGTGTACAAACCCCCTGTGGTTCTGGCAACCCAACCAATGGCAGGGCTGAAGACTACGCCAGGGAAGATGTTGTTAACTGCCTATTCTTCTTCCAGTCTCCTGCAGAAGTCAGGGAAGACACTTGGTAGTTGTTGTCTTCCCAAGTACAAGTCTCTTGTAGATCTTTTTTCAGCAAGAAGCCCCATGTTGTCAAGTCCTATCAACTCAAGCATTGTGCCAGACATTTAATCTGTGCAGCCAGAAAATATAGTCTAAAGTTAGGTGAATCCAAGCAACCATCAATATTCGAGAGTTGCATCTTTGCCAAGACTGCTCATTGTCTTTCCCCGCTTGAAATCAGGTCGGTCAATAACATGTTTGTCTCCCCAAAGAGCGATCTTTGCTACAATGTAGATAAGTTGGTATAGTATTACAGCAATCGAGGGAGCATAATCATTGTGGCTAAGGCTATAAGACCCATGAATTACAAGAGCAGCATTCTCCAAAACGCCACACAGCTCCTCAGGGCTGCCATGGACCTGTGCAGATTCGCCTCTGGAAGGTCTGAGTCAGTGTGGTAAACCCTTACCCCGAGTATTTAAACTAGAGCGATATCCAAGCAATCCCATGGGCTCTATTGGTAACTGAATCTAATGTGTAACTGATCACCGATTTCCCCTATGCCAGTGTAGATATATGGGGAATCGATAGGTAGGGAAAGTTGTGAGCCGCACAACATGACATACATGTATATACTTAGAAATACACTTCCAACTTTCCCATAACCTACATAAGCATCACTCCAAACCCCAAGACAGGGAGGAAACAGCCCTCTGTCCAATTAACACAGTTAGGGAGAAAACACTCAATCGATATTCCAAGGAGTATACAACGGTGGGGATGTATAATAATAATAATAATAATCCACATTTTGTAAAGCGCGAACAATCACCCGTAAGGGTCTCTAGGCACTGGGGTCCGTCGGGAAGATTAAGGAAGCTATTGCCCAGAGTCACATGGAGCTTGGCTAATCTGCTGCCGGGGATCGAACCGTGATCCCTAGATTCCGGAGTCAGTCAACCTGGCCGCGGCTCCACACCTCGTCCCTGGTATCCTTTGGTTGCCCCGCCAACCGCATCACACTTTACCAAAATTACAAAAATTTGAGTATCTGCCACCGGCAAGCCCCACACACATTGCCTTGGAGACCGTTTTACAAAGATAGTGCTAATGAAAAGTTGTATATTCCTAAGTCAAATTGTAAGAATCACAGATCATCAGCAGATCTTGACAAGACCAGGGACAAACATACATCCACTGCCTGCTAGCCTTCAGTGCTCAAGTCTTGGTTAGAAGAGTCTGGTGATGTCTCATTGAGGCTGCAGGGTGACCTCCTCGACTGATGCACACTTACGGCTGCCACTGCTGCTTCTCTAGCAGTCCGAACATATAGTTACTGCATCTGTCTCATAGCTGGCTTCTTCAATTCAGTTGGCCTGGTGTCTGCCTTTGATGGCTTCCCAATGGCAGCAGGCACACAAGCCTATTACCATCACCTACCAATCACATGTGCATCTAACTTTTCCGAAACTTCCTCAGCCATATCGAAAAAGATACTATTTCCTTCAATGGTCTTCAGCGTAGCTGGGAACAGCAACATGTTTCTTCAGGCCTCCTCTCTTTTGTAGAAAGCATCATTATTATGTGCCTTTAATCTTTATTGCTCCTTTATTTACATCCTCTCCTTCTTTGAAAGTCATACTTGCAACCAAACATTACCAAATCTCCTCTATCTCATCAGGTAACCTCACCAATATCTGCATTAACTTACATACCCTCTCCTCACTAATGACCACACTTAAATCTTGCTAATTTAAACCACCATGAATGATTTTCTTGAGAGCGCTCAAATTAATCCCAATTCCCACTGTTTTAACTAACCTTTGATTCTGGAGCAGCGTGCTGCTTAGCGTTAAGTGCTTCAATGCCTTTTTAGGGATAGTTAGCACTATGCAAATAAATTTACACAATAAAGTTCTCCTGGCCCACAATATTACTGTAATACTAAGTGGTTTGGCAGCCGATTGTAGTTCATACAGGCTGCATAATATTTCCCTTATTATGCTTGACATCTTATACACACACATAAAACAAAATTGCTTTGAACCTTGTCCCTCACCCAGCAGTGTACCAATCCACAGCAATAAACTACTCAAATCACTAACTGAAGATTTATAGAATATCTGAAGAGATCTGCCAAATGCCGCTGCAAAATTGAGGACTTTAATTTAGTCCACACTGCAGGTCACAACAAACTACATATTATGAATGCTTCTTGACATCTCACAGAAATGGGATTATATTAAAAAAGCTTATCCCAGCAGATCTCACCACCATATTTCTCCAACCTCTGCCTGCTCAGACCCATAACCTTTAAAAGAAATCTCAGAATGAACAACAAGTAAAGTGACCTATAGGGGTGTGTGAAATTTGCATAATTTGCTTTCGTGTAATTATGCAAATGTTTACTCGAAATTGTGCCTAATTCTGTGAAACATGAATTCACCATTTAGAGCTATCTTTTAGCATGAAATGCGCCCTTGTGTCAATTTTTGACACAAGCATCCATTTTGAGCTAAAAACATAAAGGAAAAAACAAAAGCATGTGCATGCAACAGCCACTTTCATTCTGTTGTTCCAGTGCGTTTGCTGTAAATTTTTACAGCACTTGGCACATAATGATGTAGTTTCTGTAAATTTTCGTAACAAGCATAACATGAAATTCTGTAAATGACATGAATTACGCTGGTGTAATTTAAATATGGCCCAGGCCAGGTAATTCGATAAGTGGACTATGATAATAAAAATACCATAAATGGGGGCATGGCCAAGATGGTGGAGGAGCCATATGCTCTTTGAGTGTGCTCAGCGTCGGGTCCATAAATAATCCTTTCAAAATCCTAGTCTGTCCCACCATTGCTGCCTTGCAATGAGCCCCCAGTGACCTCCGGTTTACGGGGCTAATGTGAGTTGAGACTGCATCCCGCAGCTGATGCGCTGAGGGACTGCGACCGACCTCGTAGCTTGCAGCCTGGGTATGGCTCCACAGCAGAGAGCGGCACCAAGCAGATCTCTTAGATGAGCCGGAATTTCCCAGGAAGCAATGGTTCAGTCGACACCCCCCTAGAAGGGAGGAACACAAAGCTGGGGAGAACTCAGATGAGACACAGCAGTGGAGCACGATGAAGGGCCGGTGGCGGGCGTGAGCCTGGTCCTGGACACCGCTGCAGCCCTCGTGAGCCTAGGGGCCTGACCCTTCATTCTACCAACCCCCAGTGGACGTAGCCTACCCTCAGTGGGGAGTAAGTCCGACGATGCCCCGCAGTGGAGGTGCCTCCCCACGAGTGGAAGGGAGACGGCACCCGGACTGTGTGGCAGCCCCAAAGAATGGAAGCTCCTGGCCTCGTCTCATACTCCTTGGTAGGTCAGAATTCGACCCCACACCTCCCCAATGACTGGATCCTGAAAGGGAGAAGGATGGGGTACCTTGTGGTCCTCTCCTGAGCCCCAGCAGCCTACAAATGGCCTAACTCGCTGGCAAAGCCTCTTCGGAGACCTAGGACCATCTTAGGGAGATGCCTGGAATGAAGTGAGGGGGTCAGTAAAAAAGACTGGTAACTCCTGGGTCGAGACTGGGAGAGGGGCATTGTGCCCGCCAGGAAAAGGTCTGAGGGCACCGAGTGCTGCCACATCACTGGTGCAGCAAAGTGAGGGCTCGGGGGACTGAGTCCAGGCCCTCAAGCCAAGGGGGTGCCTTGGCTTGAGCGCAGAGAGGGAACGTTTCGGCCGTAACAGCACCTGGCCTTGGAGAGGGCGCTACCCCAGGTGCCCTGTTCCCTTCACTGAGAGGCAACATCTGCGGACCATAAGACAGTGCATCGCTCGCCTGGACTGGAGTTAGCCACAACGGGTTTGGGGCTCTTTCTCCCAACCCAACCCCCCCTTTCTTCAAGCCAGCTGGAGTTTGATGAATAGGGCTTAGCTGTATGGGCTGCAGGGATGTAGGAGATGAATGAGTGAGAGGGCGGCCTTCCCCCATCTATATCCCGACGTGCTGCAGCGATGACCTGTGCAGCACCCCTTTCTCTGTGAGACTCAACCTGGGATATTGCCCACCACGTTCAGGCCTCTTTGAACCGGGGTATATGGGGTGGTGCTTTGCTGTTCGGAGCATGGCCGCCGACAAAGAGCCAAAACCTGTCTGTGAGCTGAAGATGGACCGCAACACAAAGGTAGTGATGCCTCCAGAGGAAAATGCTCCATCTATAATGCCTGAAAATGCTCCCCTTCACCTGGCTATTTAGTCTTCCCATGAAGCTTTGGAGGGGAGAGTGGGACAGGTGCGCTTAGAGGTCTCCCTTCTGCACCAGGATCTCCGCTACGTGACTGAGAGGGTCACGTCGGGAGAAACCAGAATCTCTGAATTCAAAGACACAGTCCAGGGTATCCATAATGATGTGGAGGCTGAAGGATGTCGAAAACCGTGCCAGTTGAAACAACCTCAGATTTTTTGTGTTCCCTGAGGGGGTTGAGGGCTCAAGCCTAGCACAGTTCCTAGATGGAAGGCTGCAATGTATTGTGTCTTGGCACAAGCTATATTCTTGTTTCATCATTTGGTGGGCGCACCGAGCATTGGGAGGCAGACCACCGCTGGAGCCTCTCCAAGGTCGGTGATAGCATGATCTCTAAACTTCCAAGACATAGACATGATCCTCACCGAAGTAGTCAAGATGGGGAAGGTGCTCCATGAGAACTCCAAAACCATGATTTTACCAGCTTATACTCGAGAAGTCCAGTGGCAATGGTGCACATTCAACTCAGTGAAGGCCAAGCTGTGGAGCCTTCAATTGCAATACATGCTATTATTCCCTGCTAAGTTAGGGGTCCTATTTTAGGGGAAATCGCTTTTCTTCCATAAGCTGGAAGAATGCCCCAGGCTGCACTGGAGTGGGGCAAGTCCCTGGCCAGCGCCCTAATGTGAGGTGAAAGGGGCCCTACCCAAACACAGACAGCAGACCCAGAAAAGAGCTTGCCGCTCGCGAAGAGGAATGAGAGCACACCATGGTGGGACATGGGCACCAAGAGGCGACTGGAGGTCGCCTT
Organism: Triturus cristatus; assembly: GCF_964204655.1. NCBI lineage: Eukaryota > Metazoa > Chordata > Amphibia > Caudata > Salamandridae > Triturus > Triturus cristatus. The sequence continues at coordinate 1,072,399,127 of NC_140583.1, forward strand.
GGGTTCATATTGCAGCAGTCACTAAGAAGAGCAAGATGGCTGCTCTGGAGGGGGGATCCACACATGGATACTCACGCAGTCACCAGGGGACAGATTCAGAGACCCCTGGCGGTCACCATTGCAGAACACAAACCTGAAGTCCTCCTTTTGATACCACTACATCCGGACTAACAGCAACACCCTAACTGTGGGACGGATGTTACGATTCCGGGCCTTGGAGTATAATTCTCCATGCCCTACTGTGGACGGCTCAGTGAGTCAGGGTGGTCAACTTTGCAATCGCACATACAGAGCCACTGCAGCCAGGAACAGTCGGCTTGGATTGTGTTATATCATGCTAAGGGATTGATTTGGTGGGTGGGAGCGGTGGGCTACAGACCTTTCAGATTCCCCTGTTGAATAGTTTCTTTTGGTTACCTTCTGGGATCACGCTGACAGGGGCCCTTGGGGGATGGAGGGAGGGTTGGACACACGTTTTAGGGTTCACAGTTGTTACAATTCAAGGAGGGATGTCACAGACATGTTGACCGACACTCGCCCCCTACTTGAGGGTGGCGAAATGCCATTCATTTCATGCCATTCTCCTCACTTCAACAAGACAATGGTATGAATGCAAGGCAATTCCACAAATCAAACCTGCATGGCTGGTGGAAGGGCTACCTGAGTATGGTTTCCTAGAATATGCCCCGCTGGAAGGCTGTGGAAGGTTGCGATCTCACTTATAGAACCCTGACTAATAATATGCCAGATACCCTGCATAAGCTGCGGGAGAAATGGGTAGAGGAAGTGAGGGGGATGGAGGACATCGAAAAAGGGAAGCAGCCCTGATGCACCCATGGGAGGCAGCAATCAGATCCCAGATATGTCTAGTTGAATTAAAAATATTTCATAGAGTGTTCTATGATAGACGTTGGTTGCAGGCTATGAGTAGGGATAGACCCCACATTGTCTGATATGTCAGGGCGAAGATGGCTCCTTCTTTCATACAATCTGGAGTTGCCCCCTAATTCAGGACTACTGGCTTGCAAATACTGGGGAACTCAGTGGAGTGTTCTTCCACAGATCCTGCTGGACCCTAAAGTCCTCATTTTGGGGATCCCCAATGACACTGATTTACCACGTGCTGAGGTTTTGCTCTGTGGCCATGGCCTAGTTGTGGCCAAGATAGACATAGCTCGATACTGGGAGGAGGACCATGGCTGTTTAAGGCTGTTATCACTATGCGGTTACTGGTGTTCGTCTCCAGATTTGCTGCATGATACTTTCATTTGCTTTCACTGCACTGTTCTGAGAAAAAAAAAGAAATTTTTTATTTTAAACAAACATACCATAAATTGAGCTGCAGAGATGTTCAAACCTACCAGCTTACTGTAAATCATAAACTGCATGCCTTTCTCTCACAGTTCATCATCCATCAAATTGCTAAGTGATGCATGTCATAGCACGAAACCCTAACCTCGCTGGAAATCACGCACAACATGAGAACACTTCCCACACAGGATCTTAAACAAAGGCCACACACTTGGAACTACACGCCCATGTAGTCAAGCACTTCAGTGCCCCACAAAGGGGTAGAAAGTAGTATATATGTGTTGCAATGCAATACAATACACAGGGCAATACCTGCACAGTTGCCATCACATGGGCGAGTCACGGTGCTTCACTAGCATCGCTTCATTATGCTCCAAGCCGGTGCCTAACTTGAGCTAGTGGTTTCAGGTGCTCGGCACCAGCACCCGATTCTCAAAACCGGCACTAATGACAATCTACCACATGGTGGCGCTGTCCAATTTTAAATGAGCGCAGCAGCAGTATTTAATAATTCCACATACACAAACGAATACGTCCTGCAGTTCGGATTACCAAATTTCCCCTTGCTTCCACGGACAGAATGATTTCTCAGTCACACGCACATACACACATCACACGCTGGTGGGGCCCATAACACCAACATTCATTCTCTATCCGTGCCTACAAAGGGACATCAAATCCAAACCACAGCTGTTCGCTTTGATAGAGGAAACCACTTCTACTGAATTACCCTAACAATTCCTCCATCAGGAGGTCAATCAGATCATTTAGTTGTTATTTAGTTTAATGATGCTTTTAACTCTCAATTTAATCAATAAACATTTCAAGAAATAATCACCCAACACAGTAGTTCAAATAATGATTTTCTTTATCTAATTCAAATGCAGGTTAAATCCTAATAATGCAATATTATCTTTTGTCATATTTACCTATTCTGGCTAAATGTCGTTCTCTAAGTCAGAACTGGTCCTCAGTAAATTCATCAGAGTTCTAAAGTCTCCGTCCTCTTCCGTCAGCATAAGGATCTCTGATCATCGATTCTCCGTCAATAGCTCGGCACAAAGTGACGTCTAGCGAAGAGCCGCAGCAGCCCCTTCCCTCTCTAGTCTACTAATATTTATACTAAAATTTACATATAACAGTTACATTTTTTCATTTTCCAAGCTGAATTCAAATATATCTCAATACATTAGGAAAACATTTTCAAATGTTCTCATGTGGAAGAAGTCTCAAAGTGGATGTATGGGAAAGACTAATCCCAGCTCCAAATGTATCAGTTCGTTGGTAACCAGTTGAGTTCGATAGTTCATTTATCCATTAGCAACATTTGCTTCACGTTCAGGGACATTGGCACCTCGCCCAGGGTAGTCTTCATGGGCATGGTCTGACAGGTCACACAAGGGACACAAACGAAGTCAGTGCAGGTGTTAGAGCAGAGTTTTCAGTTTGAAAATAACTGGGTTTTGAAGCTCTGGTATGTCTATTTGTTATATTAATTTACTAATTATTAATTATTAATTATTTGTCTTGTGTAAGTGTTTATACTTATTAATCAACTCGTTTGTTTTAACAAGAGAGAGTTACACGTGGGAATGCATAAGTGTGCTATTTAACAATAATGTACATGTTTTCATGTTTAAACGCTGCTGAGTGCTGTTTATTTTAAGCACGAAACGCTTTTCGAATTAATGCTTTTCTATGTTGTAAGAGCTAGATAATTGCATACACATAAGGGTATTAGTGGGGTTAACATTGTTCAATCATTATGCTGTGGTAACGTTGTTTTTGTCTCTTTAATTAAGATGGTCTATTGTGGCCTATTGTGGCCTAAATAAAGATGGCCGATACGAAAAGCCTGGCCTCGAGTAGAATTCGTGACGAGAGAGAGCCTTGCTGAATATGGTCCTGAAGTCAGCTGACCACAGTCCTTGTTTTGCCTGATTGAAATTTTCCGTGAGGACAGCAGCAGTTTTGGGCGATCTCCAAGTGAAATGAAGCGTCCTTGGCAGCTTTGGGAAACAAAGGAGCTTTAAAGAAAGACTCTGAACTGTGATCTCATTGCCGAGGAGACGTGGAATTACACGATACAAATGTATTTTTTGGTTCCTGTTCCGTTATGTTTATTTTGTGATTTTCCCTGAGCGGAGATTTTTAAATGTAGCGATGCTACATCCTTTCCTTCTCGCTTTGCTCAGAGGTTTGACGGAAGAAGATTATTACAAATTATGTTTTTCTTTGTTCGACTTGCTATAAGAATTGTTAGCCTAGAGAGGGCTTTGCCACTTGCCATTTGCCTTTTGCCGCGTTCCGAATCTGCGTTGGTGAGGATCGTTGCTGAGAGGACTTTACCGAGAGACTTGACCTGACCCGTTCTGACATTTAGCTAGAATAGGTAACTATGAGAAAAATGATTTATTCTGATTGATTTTCTTTGACTAATTTTAGATAAAGCAATATAACTTTGAATATGGTGTTGGTTCTTATTTCTTGTCAATTATTGAGTATCCTATTTTGATTATTATTGTATAGATTGTTTAGATTATGTTTAAGGGCAGTCTCAATAACCAGATCTTATCGACCCTGATATAGATGCAGGGTGTTTAGGAGTTTTTTCTTTCCACAGGTTATTGCTGGTAGAGTATTTGAGCGTATGTTAGTGAAATGGGCCCTAGTGTATGAAGAATGTATGTGCGTGTAACTGTGAGATTACTCTATCTGTGGAAGTAGGGATAATATATGCACCCTGATCTCTATCAATTTCCTGGTAGCAGAGGATGGTTATTGATGATTGTCTTGATCTGATTAGATTACATATTGATTATTGATGTTGGTATATGTACTAATACTATATGTTGGAGTTGTCATGTTGAGTTATATGTAGTGCTTCTGGAATTTGGAAGCTGGTAGCAGTTCCGTAGTAGGGCAGAGGGAAGTATATGCTGCTCTCGGGAAAGACGGGATTGTTGGTCCTGTATGTATGCAGGAAAATTCACATTGTCTGGGTTCGGAATCAGTGACATTATTGTATGTTACTATTAGAATATATTTCTGGTATATAAGGAGTGTGTATGGTAGTGAAGGTTATCTGTGAAACTCTGGTCTTAAGTCCCAGGGATCCGTAAGGTTTACCGTTAAAGCTTATCGCGGGAGGAGTAATAGGTATTCTCTGAGCTTGTTTGAGGAACTGGGCAGGTTAAACTGCTTGGTTAATGTGTGTTATAATTCTGTAGTGGAGCAGATTGTTCGCTGTTCTCGGGAAGCAGGATTCTGTGTGTATGTACTATATTTTCTTGCATGAATGTGCGTGAATGTATATACATTTAGTTGATTGTAAGACTCTTTGGATAAGTCCTAGAGGAAACAGTTAATGAATGTATGTTAGAAGGGCAGAGTAGAGGGATGTGCTACTGTGTCAACGAGAGGTTTCTTGTGAAATAGATTTCTTTTACTATTCTTTGGTTAGCGAAGCAGACAATGGAGATGTTTATATGTCGTAACTAATAGATTTTGTAGAAATTTTGACACGAAGTCTACTGAAAAGATTTTGTAAAGGAGGGGTAGACGAGTGACAGGAGACAGGAGACAAGCGACTGCAGCGACTGCTGACGTCAGGAAGACCGCGCTCTGATTGGATAATAGATCAGAATAGTGTTCGCGCTGGGATTGGTGCGTTGGTGTGAGCCGCGCAAGGATTGGAAGAGCTATTCTAGTGACGTAGACGCTCCAGGATTGGTGCGTTAGTGAGAGTCGCGCTATTATTGGTTGAAAATCTGTATTGTATATTTATAATACGGAAAAGAGTAGAGAGCTTTGGTAAAAACTAAAATGTATTACCAAGAGGAGAAAAAGAAGAAAACATTCTTTGGAAAAATTAAAAAGTGGTTTAACAAGGATAAAGATGTTAAGACGAGAGAGGGTGAATTGTTACCTCCACCGAAAACACCTGCATCCTACATGGCTGCAAGATATGGGTATCATACCTGTATATGGTTGGAGAATTGGGTTAGGTATACTAAAGAGGATGGTGTTCTAGCATTTCCAGAACATGGTTCATTCAATTTGGCCGTGTAGAGAAATTTACGGGAAAAGATGTTATGTCTTGACCCGAGACCAAGACCTACACAGTTTGAGGCTTTAGTGGAATGGGAAGAGGAAGTACATGAGCGAGAAAAACAGAGATCTGGAGGACAGTACAGGTACATGTTTGGGAGGAGACATGATCGTGAGACTCATCATGATCGAATGAAAAGGTGGCGAGATGCTAGTATGTCAGAGGGATTATATCCAATGAGAACAGTTGAAGAAGGAGCAGAGAGGGTTCCTGAGTCAGAAATGAGAAGATATGGAGTTAATGAATATGAAGATGAAGTCTTGAATGACATGATTTACAAAAGACCACCTCCATATAGACCAGAACCAGAAGAGAGTACACCAGTTGTTTCTCCAATAAGAGATACAGTTTGTATCATTGAGACAGAAAATGTGACACCTGAATCAAGAAATGGTAATTCTTTCAGGGAGAAAGTAAATCGAAGTGGTGACGAAAATGCAAGAGAGTTAGCTAGAACTACAACAGAGCTGACTGAAAAGATTAGGGAGTTAACGAAAAATCTAGAAGCTGTTACGGTGCCTGTAACAATAGGTCCGGTTATGCCTGTGTTTGACAAGCAGAGAATAGGTGAAAATGGTTTGGTGATTCCATATGTTGGGAATAATTTGATAAGTTCAGTTGGTCCTTCAGGAGATTCAGGAAAAAGGACAGAAAGTAGTGACCTGAGACAATCCAGACATGACACATGTAGTGAAATATTAGATGCTAGTGAAGCTAGTTGTTCAGGGATGCCAATTTTAGAACCGCAAAAGAGAGTGGTTCCAGTGAGGAAAACTACTGCAATAACAGCTGAAGATTTGAATGATTGGATGAAAGTTCTTCAGAAAAAGGATAAAGATTCGCAAACAATTGATGTGGCTAGGTTACGGGTAGAATTAGAAGAGCTTGTTACAGGGACAGTTCCAACAGAAATTCTTAAAAGTCATCATGATGGTGAATTAATGTTTATGTGTAAAAATATTACCTGGAGAGCGAGAAATACACATGACAGGTTAAGAGCAATAGCGAATGAGCAGGGAGTTGACATTGATAAGGTTAAAGCTTTGCAGAAAACCTACAGGATGGATTTTTCAGAAAAGGACATTGAAAATTTGAATGCAACTGGTAGAACAGGACAGATTAAAGAAATGGTTGCATTATTGCGAAGATGGGGAGATGTAGAAAAATGGAAGGATAGGTGGTATAAGAAAAGAGAGGAATCTGAAGATAGAACAACTTATTCAGCTTTTCCAGTGAGAGAAAAAGAGAAATCAGTGGATAATTATCCTATGAGAGAAATACCTGGAGGAGGATATGTACATGTTCCATGGACCAGACAGGATATTTTATCATTTACGAATGATTTTCCTCGATTGAGAGAAAAGCCCATCGAGTGGTATAGGCAGGTAGATAGGTTTGTGAAATTGTCAAAAGTGTTGTGGATTGACCTGAATAGTCTGTTTGATATAATTGTTCCAGCAGACTTGTGGACTGAGTGTAAAATAGTTGTGAGTTGGCCTACTGAGGAATATCCAAGAGATCCAAGAACAGGAGCACCAGATCCAGAGGTAATGAGAAAGTATGATCAGGTGATGGTATACCTGAAGAGTAAAGTACCTGCAAAAGAGACAGATTGGGTAAAAATAGATAGAACACAACAGGAAGCAAAAGAATCAGTTCATGTTTTTTTACGAGAGGGTGATACTGGCGTTTAAACAATTCAGTGGAGATGAACACCTGGGTGACAAAGATTTGAGTCATTTTGTATACAGATTTGTATATGGTCTCAGACCTAAAATTGGTGAGAGAATTCGTGAACATACAGTGGATTGGCAGAGTAAGAAAATAGATGAAATTTTGAGACATGCTAAATACTTCAGTGATGAAATTGAAGCAAAACAAAGGAAGCTGAAAGAGAAAGCAATGTGGGCACAAGTGAAAGTTGCAGAAAGACAGGAAGCACAGTTGATGGAACAGGCGAATAATCCAGGAAATAATGCAGGGAATAGACCTAGATATGCAGGGAAAGGAAAGGGGAATCTTGAGGAAGCGAAAAAAAAGTTTCCTTGTCACAACTGTGGCCAATTGGGACATTGGAGGAATGATTGTACGAATCCACCATTAGTGAATAATGAGGGTAAAACCTTGAATCAACAGGTGCAGAACGAGGGGAATAATCAACAGCAGCAACAGCAGAAAGTTGTGAGACAGCAGAGTCAAGAGCCAAAACCGCCCTTGCCGCAGAATAGAGGAGCACAAAAGTATAATCAGGATTCGGGATTCTACAATGATGAGCAGGTAAACAAACCAAGGCGTTCTAATCAGGTACAACAGTACTTGTTAAAGAATGAAGGGAGTGAGTCTGAGGGTGATTATTGACGATGCCGAAGAGAGGAGGAAGAGTGCATACTTGGTGCAACTCTAGAAATAGACCAGGCAGGACCATTTGTGGATGGGAAAATAAATGAAGAAGGTGTTACTTTTTTAGTAGACACAGGTGTGACAAGATCAACTGTCAGGTCAACGGATATTAGAAATCTTCCTCTCTCGGATGAAGCAATCCAAGTAGTTGGTGTAGCCAATACACAAATCAGAACACGTCTTACGGAACCGGTAAGAGTACAGAAAGGGAAATTTTCAGACATGCATAGATTTATTGTCTGTGACACGAGTCCAGTGAACCTGTTAGGTAGGGATCTGTTATGCAAGATGAACTGCACAATTTTCTGTACACCGGATGGAATAGCTTTTGAAACACCAGATGAGGATGTTTTGTATCGAGTGACTCTAGAAAACAGGGAAAGTGAGTTAATTGGTGCATTTGCTGTGTTTGATCCAGAGGATTTGCCTCGAGAGCTGAGGGACACAGTGAAAAGGACAGTTTGGGATTTTACTGGAGAGGATGTGGGATTGATGAATAATGTAGATCCAGTGAAAATTGCAGTGAAAGAGGGAATTACATATCCTAACATTCCTCAGTACAAAATGACACCAGAAATAATTGAGGGAATAACTCCTATAATTGAGAAAATGATTCAGCAGGGAGTCCTGAGAGAACTACTGAGTAGTCCGTGTAATTCACCGATAATGGGACTAAAGAAGCCTAATGGGAAATTCAGGATCGTACAGGATCTAAGAAAAGTTAATCAAATTGTGGTGGCATGTTGTCCTATTGTGCCAAATCCATCAGTGATCCTGTATCAGATTCCACATGATGCTGAGTGGTATACAGTGATTGATTTGTGTCATGCGTTCTTTTCAATTCCATTGCATCATGATAGCCAGCCGATTTTTGCATTTAGGTTTGGCCAGCGTATTTTAGCATGGTGTCGAATCCCACAGGGGTATACAGAGAGTCCTTCGATATTTAATCAGTTGTTGAAAAAATCGTTGGAGAGTTTGATCATGCCTGAAAGTTCAGTACTAGTGCAATACATTGATGACCTACTTGTGGCATCAAAGACACGAGAAGCTTGTGAAGTAGATACCATAGCTTTACTGAATCATCTGGCAGATGGAGGGTTAAAGGTATCTCCAGCCAAATTGCAATTTTGCAAGAAAGAGGTGCATTATAATGGACATAATATTGAAAAAGGTCTGAGAAAAGTGACTGATGACAGAATCAGAATCATCAGGGAAATGAAAGCTCCAAAGACCCAGAGAGAAGTGAGGATGTTTCTGGGGATGGTGGGTTATTGTCGTCAGTGGATAATTAATTTTTCGCTGATAGCAAAGCCACTGATTAAACTGACAAAAAGTGAGATGACAGACCCATTGGAACTAGATGGGGAACAAATGGCAGCATTTGAAGAGCTTAAAAATAAAATGTGTGAAGCTCCAGCTTTGGGTATGCCTGATTACGAAAAGGAGTTTGAATTGTACTGCAGTGAGAGAAATGGATGTGCACTTTCAGTGTTAATTCAGAAGCATGGATTACTGAGAAGGCCTATTGCGTACTTCTCATCGACACTTGACCCTGTAGCTGTGGGTTTACCAGGTTGTCTAAAATCTGTGGCTGCAACATGCAGGAGTCTGGAACAGAGTGAGGGAATCATAATGGGATATCCTGTAAGGGTATTCGTACCTCACAATGTGGCAATTCTTTTGACAAGAAGCAGAACTCAGTACATGTCACATAGTCGGTTGACTAAATATGAGAAAGTGATTCTTGGAGCATCAAATGTGACTCTTGAGAGATGTGTAAATGTGAATCCAGCGACACTGTTGCCGGATATTGAAAATGTGGGTGTGAGAATAGAAGATGATCATGATTGTTTGGATGTGCTTGATTACTGTACAAAACCGAGACCAGACATAAGGGATCTTCCCTTATATGAGAGTGATCATGTGTTGTTTGTGGATGGTTCATGTCTGAGAAATGATGATGGTGTGCTATGTGCAGCATATGCGGTGTGCAAAGTTTCAGAGGTTATGAAGCATCACCATTGAAAGGAGTGAAATCTGCACAGGTTGCTGAATTGGTGGCATTGACAAGAGCTTGTGAAATTGGGAAAGATTTGAGGACGACTGTGATGACTGATAGTCAGTATGGATTTGGAGTGGTGCATGATTTTGGCCAGCTTTGGCTACAAAGAGGTTTCTTGACATCGAGTGGAACTCCAATAAAGAATGCTGAAGCATTTGGGAAATTACTTGAGGCGATACAGCTGCCTAAAGAGTTAGCAGTTGTAAAGTGTGCTGCCCATGGACAAGGGGAGGATTTTATCACGGTTGGAAACCGGTATGCAAATGACATTGCTCAATACTGTGCAAAATCAAATCAGTCAATTAATAGGGAACGAGAGGGGGAAATGTCTTTTTGCTCTGTGATGTTTACTAATGCCTTAGAGACATGGGATGAAGTGAAGCAGTTGCAGGATGAGGCAGGAGAGGAAGAGAAAAAAGATTGGATTAAGGCAGGATGTGCCCCAAGAGAAAAAGACCATGTTTGGGTCTACAGGGATGGCAGACCAGTAATGCCCAACTCCATTTTGTCGTCAATGGCAAGGATGTATCATGGCCAGGGACATTTGGGGAGGGATGCGATGATAAGGTCGTTCAAGCAGACCTGGTACAATGCAAAGTTCAGGACAATTGCAGAGAGCATCTGTCAAAGGTGTTTGATTTGCCAGCAATTTAATACTGGGAAGAAGACAGTGGTGAGTCTGGGAACAATAGGCAGAGAAGGAGGTCCTTTTACAAGAATGCAGATTGATTTCATTGAAATGCCCCAAGTGAACAGACTGAGATATGTATTGGTTGTAGTCTGTTTGTTTTCAAGATGGGTTGAGGCCTATCCGACTAGGAGAAATGATGGAGTGACAGTGGCAAAATTACTGTTAAGGGAGCTGATTCCTAGGTACGGGTTTCCAGTGACGATTGAGTCTGATAGAGGTGGACACTTCTATAATGAACTCATGAGTTTGATTTGTGAAGCATTGAGCATACAGCAGAAGCTACATTGTGCATACAGACCAGAGGCTTCTGGTGTGGTTGAGCAGATAAACGGCACAATCAAGAATAGGATTGGTAAAATGTGCTTAGCCACTGGCATGAAATGGCCGGACGTCTTGCCTCTAGTGCTAATGACTATTAGATCTACTCCAGATAGAACTACTGGTTTAAGTCCGCACGAGATAATCATGGGACGTGCAATGCGCCATGCATTTGTACCTGTCAATAAGTTGATGACAATAACTGATGACATGATTTTGGATTACTGTAAAGGCCTGGCTGACGCAGTTCATTCTGTGTTTCACCAGGTTGGAGAAGAAGCTACCACACTTGAGAAGAAGCAAGCTCATGATCTGAGTCCAGGAGACTGGGTGAGGATTAAGGTGCACAGAAGAAGAAATTGCTTAGTTCCAAGGTGGGGAAGACCGAGACAAGTTATTCTAACAACGACAACTGCAGTGAAGTGTGCTGGTGTAAAAAACTGGGTGCATGCGAGTCATACTTTGAGAGTTCCAAACCCAAAAGAGGGAACTGGTAAAGAGTACTTTGAAGAATCAGATTCCAGTGATAATGAAGACCCAGAACCAGTGACAAAAAAAGCAGAAAAAACTCCAAGAGAACCATTGGGAGTCTCAGAAAGGAGATCAGATTCTGTAAGAGAGCCTGAAATTTCAAAAAGCAGTGAAGAAAAAAGAAAAGAAAAGAGCAATTCCACAGAGATTACTCCTGAATCAGAAGAGGAGGAGACTGGAGAACCACTTGAGATTATACTTGAAGAAGCAGGGTCAGAAGAAGATAGAGAGGGACAGATTGCGGAAGACCCCCGAGGAGGTGTAGGGAACTCTTCTAATAAGCTAGGTGAAGGGACAAGTAGACAGCAAGAAGATTGCGTGTTGGAGACCCGAGGAGGGACAGGAGTAGGGAAGTTTCAAATAGTGGTAAAAGAAACTGTGGAGGAAAAGAAAACTGCTAGAAAACGAAAACAGAAGGCACTTGAAACAGAATTGGATGAGAATGAGAATGAACAAACAGAGGGTCGAGTTCTGAGAAAGAGAACTTGGATTGGAGAAAGAAACAATAAAGAAATTAGGCCGAAGAAGGTGATAAAAGGAGATCGTTGGCCTAAAAACAGAGTAAAGAGATTGAGATACAGAGTAATAAGAACGAATACATCAAATGCTGAACAAGTGAATGAAGTATCGAGTCAAAATGAAGTGAAAAGAAAGGAGCAAGAGGAATCAGGAGAACCTGAGGAAATAAAAAGAATAAGAAGACCCAACCAAAAGTACAGATCACCGGAATGGTCTTATGTGGCACTGTCTGAAGAAGGAGAAGAAGAAACAGTGACTCGAGATAATCCGGAGGGGATCTTGAGAAAAGTGGTTGAGGAAAAAGAAGGAATCTTAAAAGTTATTCTGACTGACATTGGAGAAGAGTCAGATGCACAAGATGTTGTTGATGATCTGATACAATTTGATGTTGCTGAAGAAGAAGGAGTGAAAACTGATGAATATCCAAATTGAGTGAACTGAAAAATCACTTGGAGGAAAAGTGAAAAGAGAAAGTCTGAAATGCAGTTGTCTGAAGTAATCCAAAGCATAACAGTAGTGGAGTAGTAGAGGTTAAGTCAAAAGACAAGGTCAAAGTAATAAAATGGCTAACATAGAGGATAATCAAAGTAGATGTGCCTTCTTTAAAAGATGGTGTAGAATGTGCTGCTGCTGTACTGGATTATTAATGCTACTATGGGGAGTTTTAGTTTTATTAGTTACTTTTAAGGTTATATTTGAGATGCATACAGAAAATATGACAGATTTAGAGAAGAATTCACAAAAAGTAGTTTTGAGTAGAATTAGTAATACTTACATACACAAAGATAGGTCAATTAGTAATTTTTCTAGTAATGTTTTTTCGAAGTTGTTGTACGAATATGTGAAAACAATGGAAGTAAGGGATTGCTACGTTTGTATGCAATTACCTGCATCCGTTTCAGAGGGTGTTACTTCTCATCATTTGCCAGCTACATATGGTATTTCATGTAGTATATTAAGTAGTGTTTTTTATTTGTTAGGGAAAGTAGATTATAAGATATCTAACAGAGATAGTATTTTTGGGCATTTGCCAATGAACAAAGAGCTGAATCCAGCTAATGAAGCTAACACTTTTGGTGAAATTTTTATTGAAGAGAAAGGATTAACATTAGATTACATTTTTAAGAATAATTTAACTTGCAGTTTGAAAGAAGAGGAGAAAGCTTTCCTGGATATGGTAGAGGAAAGAAGATTGAACATGCATGAGAAAGCAGGGAAATATGAAGTGAGTGAAACAATTTGGGACATTGAGATGGGAAAAGAATTGAGAAATGGGGCTAGTCCAACTTTAGCTCTAGATGTACCACAAAAGGGTAAACTATGCATTACAAGAAAGAAATCTCAATATGATACATATTTTGTTGGGACTAGTGAGTGCCATGATACATACTTCATTGCAACAGGTTGGGGTTTCAGAGGTGGAGAAGATACAGTTTTCCCAGGAGTGTATTATGTTTGTGGGAACAAGGCTTATTACAAGTTGCCTGACCATTGGTATGGCACGTGTTATGTGGGTTTGGTCTTTCCAAAGATTTTTCATATAGATAAAATAACAGACGTAGAACATATTAATTTACTAATGCGTTTCAAGAGAGAAACCTGGTCTGAAATTGTGGGTGATATTTTTGGGGTTTTAATTCCAGCAGTGGGAATTTCTTTAAATGCTTATGGAATTCGGAAACTGTCAACAGTGGTGGATCGCTTATCGGCAAATACCGCTGGGGGGTTTCTTTTAGTGAATACGGAATTAAGTGCCGTACGTGCCATGTCAATGCAAAATCGACTTGCCCTTGATATTTTATTGGCCAAGGAGGGTGGAGTTTGTGGAATGCTGAAAGTTCAACATTGTTGCACTTACATTCCAGATGAAAGCAAAGACCTGAAGGTCTATATCAAAAATATTACTGATTTGCATGAAGAATTAGTACCACTTGAAGCTGAGAGTTTATGGACTAAAATAGCTAATAAAGTGATAGCTGTTAAAGATTTTATTGCAAAAATAGGTAGTACTATTATAGGTAGAATATTGTTTCCTTTAACTTGCATAATTATTGCTTTATTGATACTGAGATTAGTGTGTGTGTGTTGTAAAAACAGGGGAGGGAAGAAGAAACTGAATAAAGAGAAGAAAAACAAAAGATTGAAAATAGAACCACAAGAAATTGAATTAGAAGAATTGAGGGAGAGTGTTTATTTGGAAACAAAGAGGGATGATGAAAGAGTGACTAACATTTCCGGTGTGTAGTGTTGTGTAATGAGAAAAAAGACATTTCCGATTTCTCCTAAAATGGGACTAAATTTTCACTAATTTTTTTTTTTTTTTTTTTTTGGGTTTATTTGGTGATAAAATCACCAAAGGGGGGATTGTTAGAGCAGAGTTTTCAGTTTGAAAATAACTGGGTTTTGAAGCTCTGGTATGTCTATTTGTTATATTAATTTACTAATTATTAATTATTATTTATTTGTCTTGTGTAAGTGTTTATACTTATTAATCAACTCGTTTGTTTTAACAAGAGAGAGTTACACGTGGGAATGCATAAGTGTGCTATTTAACAATAATGTACATGTTTTCATGTTTAAACGTTGCTGAGTGCTGTTTATTTTAAGCACGAAACGCTTTTCGAATTAATGCTTTTCTATGTTGTAAGAGCTAGATAATTGCATACACATAAGGGTATTAGTGGGGTTAACATTGTTCAATCATTATGCTGTGGTAACGTTGTTTTTGTCTCTTTAATTAAGATGGTCTATTGTGGCCTATTGTGGCCTAAATAAAGATGGCCGATACGAAAAGCCTGGCCTCGAGTAGAATTCGTGACGAGAGAGAGCCTTGCTGAATATGGTCCTGAAGTCAGCTGACCACAGTCCTTGTTTTGCCTGATTGAAATTTTCCGTGAGGACAGCAGCAGTTTTGGGCGATCTCCAAGTGAAATGAAGCGTCCTTGGCAGCTTTGGGAAACAAAGGAGCTTTAAAGAAAGACTCTGAACTGTGATCTCATTGCCGAGGAGACGTGGAATTACACGATACAAATGTATTTTTTGGTTCCTGTTCCGTTATGTTTATTTTGTGATTTTCCCTGAGCGGAGATTTTTAAATGTAGCGATGCTACATCCTTTCCTTCTCGCTTTGCTCAGAGGTTTGACGGAAGAAGATTATTACAAATTATGTTTTTCTTTGTTCGACTTGCTATAAGAATTGTTAGCCTAGAGAGGGCTTTGCCACTTGCCATTTGCCTTTTGCCGCGTTCCGAATCTGCGTTGGTGAGGATCGTTGCTGAGAGGACTTTACCGAGAGACTTGACCTGACCCGTTCTGACATTTAGCTAGAATAGGTAACTATGAGAAAAATGATTTATTCTGATTGATTTTCTTTGACTAATTTTAGATAAAGCAATATAACTTTGAATATGGTGTTGGTTCTTATTTCTTGTCAATTATTGAGTATCCTATTTTGATTATTATTGTATAGATTGTTTAGATTATGTTTAAGGGCAGTCTCAATAACCAGATCTTATCGACCCTGATATAGATGCAGGGTGTTTAGGAGTTTTTTCTTTCCACAGGTTATTGCTGGTAGAGTATTTGAGCGTATGTTAGTGAAATGGGCCCTAGTGTATGAAGAATGTATGTGCGTGTAACTGTGAGATTACTCTATCTGTGGAAGTAGGGATAATATATGCACCCTGATCTCTATCACAGGCGCCTTTCTCCATTGTTCAAATGATGAAGTAATGTACTCTAGTTAGGTTTCAGTCGGCGGCCATCTTTTGGTAGGCCAGAATAGTCAACTTTAAGCAAAGAAACACAAAATCGTAATTAATACATAGAAATGATTAAAACAGTGTTAAACCCTTGCTAATACCCTTATGTGTATGCATTTATCTAGCCATATGCAACATCCAAAGCCGTTAATGCTGGTTTATTTAAGCGCAAATCACAATAACACTACTCAAGCAACATTTACCGTTTTAATATGCATACAACTTAGTTCACTTATTAATTTTAGCCATGCATATGCATTCCCACGTGTATTATTTCTGTTAATAAGGTTGGTTTAGTACCTTCACATCAATCTATTAATTATTAGAATTAATTATTAATCATTTTAATATAAACTTATATAAATGGATTGGGTATATAAAAGAAATCATTTTACCCGCTCCATCAATCCCCCCTTTGGTGATTTTATCACCACAAACAAAACCCACAAAAATCAATTTATTTCCCCTTTTACGGAAATTCGAAATGTTTTCTTGCTCAATTAGAATTCTGTTTCTTTTTCATCTTCTCTTTTGGTTTTGTCATACATACTCTCCTTCCATTTTTCCAATTCTATTTCATTAAAATCTCTTTCTTGTTTCTTTTCCTTCTTTTTGTAAATTTCTCGTTTAACCTTCTTTTTATTTCTTCTATGTCTACAACACATACATCCTAATCTAAGTATTAATAATATGAAGATCACACACGTTAATGGAAATAATATTTTCCCTAATATAGTACTACCTAATTTACCTAAGAAAGCTTTAATAGCAGCCATCTTCTTATTACTAATTCTAGTCCATATACTTTCAACCTCCAGTGGTTTTATTTCATCATGCAATTCTGTAATATTCTTAATATATACTTTTAGATCTTTGCTTTCATCAGGAATGTAAGTGCAACAATGTTGAACTTTCAGCATTCCACAGACTCCACCCTCTTTTGCCAATAAGATATCAAGGGCAAGTCGATTTTGCATAATCATAGCACGCATGGCAACCATTTCAGTATTTACCAAAAGAAATCCTCCAGCGGTGCTTGTTGACAAGCGGTCCACTATGGTTGACAATTTCCGAATATTATTTGCATTCAAAGATATTCCCACTGCTGTTATCAAGGCTCCAAAAATATCACCTACAATTTCTAACCAGGTTTCTCTTCTGCTACGCATTAGTAGGTTATGTGGTCCACTATTTTCTACTCTATCCATGTGAAAAATCTTTGGAAAGACCAGGCCAACATAACATGTGCCATACCAATGGTCGGGCAACCTGTAATAAGCCTTGTTCCCACACATATAGTACAGTCCAGGGAAAACTGGATCTTCTCCGCCTCTAAATCCCCATCCAGATGCAATAAAATATGTATCATGACACTCACTTGTCCCTATATAATAATAGTCATATTGGGATCTTTGTCTCATAATGCATAATTTGCCTTTCTGTGGTGAATCTATAGCTATTGTTGGTCTAGCATTACCCTTTGTCTCCTTTTTCCCATCTATTTCCCAAATGTTTTCCCCTTCCTTATGTCCTTCTGCATTCTTGTGTATTTTCAATCTCCTCTCTTCGACCATATCCAAAAATGTTTTCTCTTCTGTCTTCAAACTGCAAGTTAAATTGTTCTTAAAAATATATTCTAAAGTTAGTTCTTTAGTTTCTATAAAAATCTCACCTAGTACGTTAGCAGCTTTAGCTGGATTCAATTCATTATTCATGGGTGTTGGAAGGCGTTCCCCGGGGAGGCTGCGGAATGCGTTCCCGACCACCCGGAGGCCCACCTTACCCAGAGATAGGCCGAGCAAGAGCAGGGAGGCCCTTCCTGGAAGGGTCTCGTACCTAGGATCGCACACGCTGCACTTACACTCTTCTTCGGATAGAGGGACACCACACAGTAATTCGTGGTAAGATAATATGCTTTTATCGGTGGTTGTCAGGGATCTTTATGATCCGGCAGGCAGGTGCAGAATTAATGCCACAAGCGGCAGCGATCTCGTGAAGAGGGGAAAAGGGGTAGCGGGACAGTCTTTGAATCAGTGTCTCTGCGAGGTATCCGGCGCACAGCTCTCAATCCTCGAGCTGAGGGGATGTTGCTTCTCTCGGCAATCTCTGCCGATTCTCTTGGAGGAGCGGGCCGCGAGTCACTCAGCAGGCACCGGAGGTTCGTAGTTCGGGGAGCCGCGACGGCGTCAGCAGGGCTCAGATGGTTCAGAGTTCGGGGAGCCGCGACGGCGTCAGCAGGGCTCAGATGGTTCAGAGTTCGGGGAGCCGCGACAGCGTCAGCAGGGCTCAGATGGTTCAGAGTTCGGGGAGCCGCGACAGCGTCAGCAGGGCTCAGATGGTTCAGAGTTCGGGGAGCCGCGACAGCGTCCGCAGGGCTCAGGTGGTTCAGAGTTCGGGTAGCGTTCTTCTGTTCGGGGAGCGATCGAGCCACGACCAAGTCAGCAGGCTCTCGTCAGTCCAGGTCTTCTCTGCCCCCGTCCCATCAGCACCCCTTGTTATACTCCCCCTCCTCTTTGAAGTCCGGAGTCCTCGCGGAGAGGGGTCTGGTGCCTGGGGGGCGGTGTGATGGGGTTTCCTGTTGCTCGGCCCCTTGATCTGTTCAGGTGGGTCTGGGAGGGACTCCAGATGCCCAGCAGGCGAGGCGCCCGCTCACCGGGGGCCTGGTGGTCGATCGAAACCTCCCTCGGGGAAGAGACCAGAGGTGTGACCAGGTCGGCGCCTCTCGGTCTGGTTTGGGGGGTTCCTCTCTCCCTCGGCCGGGCATGCGTGTTGGGGATCTGGTCGGCCCTCGGGATGTTGGCCCACGGGAGCCGGAAGGCCGTGTCCACGAGGTGCGGCGTGGTTGTAGGGTAACTTGCTGGTCGGGAGGGCCCACGCCACGAGGCCGGTCTCACACGTGCCCCCCCCAGCTGAAAGGCGGGGAGAACTACCCATCCACTTGGGGGTTCTCCTCGCTGAAGCGGAAGAATCGGGACAGGCCGTCCGCGTTGGCGTGGTCCGTCCCGGGGCGATGTTCCACAGTGAAATCCATCCCTTGGAGGGAGATGGACCAGCGTAGCAGCTTGGGGTTTTCCCCTCGCATCTGCATCAACCACCACAGGGGTCGATGATCTGTTTGCACTCGGAAGTGTGTTCCGAACAGGTAGGGCCGTAGGTTTTTGAGGGCCCAGAACACTGCGAAGGTCTCTCTTTCAATTGTGCTCCACCGCTGTTCCCGGGGCACCAACCTTCGGCTGATGAAGGCTATGGGCCGATCTATGCCTTTGTCGTCGAACTGGGAGAGGACTGCCCCGATGCCGTGTTACGAGGCGTCCGTCTGGACCACAAACTCCTGGCCGTAGTCGGGTGCTTTGAGCACTGGGGCCGCGCACATGGCGGCCTTTAGGGTGTCGAACGCCTTCTGACAGGAGGGAGTCCAGTGTACTTGCTTGGGGTGTTTTTTGGAGGTTAGTTCTGTGAGGGGGCCTGCGATGCTGCCATAGTTCTTAATAAACCTTCGGTAGTAGCCGGTGAGGCCCAGGAAGGCCCGGACTTCCGTTTGGGTTGCGGGGGGTTCCCAGGACAAGATGGCGTCGATCTTCGGCTGGAGAGGGGCGATCTGCCCACTTCCCACCTGGTGCCCCAGATATGTTACAGAGCCGTGCCCAATTTGACATTTACTGGCTTTGATGGTGAGGCCGGCCCGGCGCAGAGCCAGCAGGACTTGACGGAGGTGCTGGAGGTGCTCGGTCCATTGGGAGCTGAAGACCGCGATGTCGTCGAGGTATGCTGCGCTGAACCCCTCTAGTCCGGACAGGACCCTGTTCACCAGCCGCTGGAAGGTGGCCGGGGCATTCTTCATTCCAAACGGCATCACCCTAAAGCAGTAGTGTCCATCCGGGGTGGA
Source organism: Triturus cristatus (assembly GCF_964204655.1). Lineage (NCBI taxonomy): Eukaryota > Metazoa > Chordata > Amphibia > Caudata > Salamandridae > Triturus > Triturus cristatus. The sequence continues at coordinate 1,072,418,720 of NC_140583.1, forward strand.
GAAGGCGGAGCGCTCCTTGGCTCCCTCGGTGAGGGCAATCTGCCAGTATCCACTAGTCAGGTCGAAGGTGCTGAGGTAGCGAGCGGCCCCAAGGCGGTCAATGAGCTCGTCGGCACGGGGGATAGGGTGAGCGTCTGCTCGGGTGACCGCATTGAGTCCTCGGTAGTCCACGCAAAACCTCAGCTCGGGGGCAACACCCGGGGTAGTCGCTTTCGGAACCAGGACTACCGGGCTGGCCCAGGGGCTGTCGGAGGGTTCAATCACCCCGAGGTCTAGCATCTTCGCCACCTCGGTCTGGATGCAGGTTCGGACCCAATCAGGGACCCGGTAGGCCCGATGTCTCACTGGCGGGCTGTCGCCGGTGTTCACGTCGTGGACATACCAGTTGGTGACCCCAGGGGTCAGGGAGAAGAGGTCCGCGAACTGCCCTAGTAGCTGGCGGCAGTCGTCGGACTGTTGGGCTGTGAGGGCGGTTGACAGTCTCACTCCCTCCACAGACCCATCGGTCTCTTTCGCCCCCAGGGGGTCTGGAAGGGGCTCGGTGTCTTCTTCGGCCCCATCGTCGGTGGCCAGGAGTAAACTCAATTCGGTCCGTACAAAGTGAGGTTTGAGGCGGTTCACGTGGAGAACCCGGAGGGGGTTCCGCGGGGACTGCACATCGACGAGATAGGTGACCTGGCTCTTCCGCTCGACCACCTTGAAGGGCCCAGTCCATTTATCTTGGAGAGCGCAGGGTGTCACCGGGGCCATGACCCAGACTTGTTGGCCCGGCTGAAACTCGACCAGCGTGGCATTCTGGTCATACCAGCGCTTCATTTCTTCTTGACTAGCCTCGAGGTTTGCTTCTGCGAGTTCTCTGAATTTCCGGGTCTGGTTGAGGAGCGCCAAGATGTATCGGAACACATCCGGAAGGGTCCCCCGGGGGGTTGTTTCCCACCCCTCCTTGACCAGGCTCAGGGGTCCTCGGACGGGATGTCCATATAGTAGTTCGAATGGGCTGAATCCCAGGGATTTTTGGGGAACCTCCCGGTAGGCGAACAGGAGACATGGGAGGAGGACGTCCCACCTCCGGCGTAGGGGTTCCTCGAGGCCCATGATCATTCCTTTCAGTGTTTTGTTAAAGCGCTCGACGAGGCCGTTCCCTTGGGGGTGGTACGGGGTGGTGAATTTGTACGATACTCCGCACTGCTGCCAGAGGGACTTCATATATCGGGAGATAAAGTTCGTACCCCGGTCACTCACGACTTCGCGGGGGAACCCCATGCGGGAGAAGATCCCCATCAAGGCTCGGCCTACCACGGGGGCCGTCACGGTGCGGAGAGGGATGGCTTCGGGGTAACGGGTGGCATGATACACCAGGACGAGGATGAACCGGTGGCCCTGGGCGGTCTTGGGATCCAGCGGTCCCACAATGTCGATTCCTACCCGCTCAAAAGGGGTACTGACGACGGGGAAGGGCTGTAGCGGAGCCTTGCGCTTGCCCCCACTCTTTCCGCTGGCCTGGCACGTGGGGCAGGACTTGCAGTGGGCCTCCACATTTGCTCGCATCTTGGGCCAATAGAAGTGGGTGACGAGCCGTTGGTAGGTCTTATCTTGGCCTAAGTGTCCGGTCAGGGGTACATCATGGGCCAGGCCCAGGAGGAGACTTCGGAAGCGTAGGGGTACCACTAGTACCCGGGCCGATCCCAACTCGGCCGACTTCTGTTCGCTGTACAGGAGGACGTCCTCCCAGTATACCCAGTGGGTGCCAGTCCGGTCGCCTGCTGCTTGTGCCTCGGCCTGTTGTCGGGGTCCAATGAGGGACGGGCAGGTGGATTGTTCTCGGCAGAACTCTTCACGGGAGGGGCCCCCTTCGCAGGGCCACTGGGCCAGTTCTGGCAAGTCCTCGAGTTTGGTCAGGGTTTCGGGGTCGGACGGCACTGACCCTTCGTCGGGAGCGGTCGGTTCATCCAGAAGGGGGTCGTTGGCCTCTGGTGGGGTATTCTGCATCTCGGGGATGGTGGTGGTGTTTAGCGGCATGGCCTCTCCCCCCTCGGAGGAAGGCGCCCGGAGAGTTATTGAGCGCGTGGTGGCGCATACCCACTCGGGTAGGCCCATCATCTCGAGGTGGGCTCTTCGTTCCACTTGTCCCCACGGGGAATTCTCAAGGTCGTTGCCCAGGAGGCAGTCCACGGGCTGGGAGGTTGGGACTGCCACCTTTAACTTGCCGGTGACTCCCCCCCATTCGAAGGGGACTAGGGCCATCCGGCAGAGGCTCTCGGAATTGTCTGATGATATGACGGGGCAAAATGCGCCAGGCAGGATCTGATCTTCGGAGACCAGGTGAGAATGAACCGCCGTGACACTCACCCCCGTGTCCCGGAGGCCCTCGATGCGGTGACCGTTGACCGTTACCTGCTGTCGGTACTTCTTCGTGTTGGCGGGCAGGGACGTTCCGGGGACCATCTCCCGGTCCCCTAGGGAGACCAAGGCCATGGCGGCTGGTTCGCATTCTTCGGAGTCTTCCATCTCTTCCCCCAGGGCTACGGAGGCCATCTGTCGAGCCGGCGGGGTTGTTGTGGCGGTCCGCTGGTACAGGGGACATTGAGGGTCGCTGGCATAGTGTCCGGTCTGTTGGCAGCGGAAACAGGTGATCCTCACTCGGGGCCCCGGCCTCCCTGGTGGCCCGGTGCTGGCCGGAGGTGGAGCTGGAAAGGGCGGAGATTGTCCTCTGGGAGGGCTGAGCGGGGATCCCCCCGGGAGCTCCCTTTGCCGGCCTTGATTCCCTCCGCCCCTCTGGCGGGGGGGTCCCTGACTGTGGCGACCGTAGTCTCCCATGGGGCCCCGGGAGGTCCGGGTGTTCACCCACCGGTCAGCCTCGACGGCCAGTTTTCGAGGGTCTGTGAGTTTGCTGTCCAGGAGGTGCTGGCGCAGCTCTACGAAGCAATTAGCGGCCAAGTGTTCCCAAGCGATCAGGTCGAATAGCTCCTCAAAGGTGGAGACCTTGCTGCCCTTGATCCAACCGTCCAAGGCCCGGCTGTAAAAGTTCACGTACTCCACCCAGGTGGTACCGGGTATCTTTTTGCAGTCTCTAAATCGTTGCCGGTACATTTCAGGGGTGAGCCCATATCTGGCTACTAGGGCCTCTTTCATGTGACTGTAGGAGTTCATCACCGTGGAGGGCAGGTCCAGCAGGGTATCTCTCCCCTCGCTCAGGAACCGGCCCCACAGCCCAGCCCCCCAGTCTTTCTGCGGGACTCGGTGGGAGGTCATGGCGACTTCGTAGGCCTTGAACCATTGCTGAATATCGTCGTTCTTATAATATTCTTTCACCACATCCTTGGGGATGTGGACCTTTGGTTCCACGGTGGAGGAGATGGGTTGGGTTTCCGAGGGTCGGGCCTCCGCCTTCTTAGCCTTGAGCTCGATTTCTTTTAGGCTACGTTCGTGCTCTAGTTGGAGTTTTTTCTCTTCGTGTTCTCTCTGTCGTTTCTTTTCCTCTAGTTCTCCTTGTAGGCGTAATTGTTCCACCGCCAGTTTTTTTTCAGCTAGTTTTAGCTCTCCTTCGATTTTTAATTTTGCTAGTTCTAGTTCGTGGTTGCGACCTCTTTCTCGGTCCGCTAGTTCCTCTGGGGATAGGCCCCCCTCGAGGGCGCCGTTCCTCCACAGGGTGCTTCGTGGTTCGTTGGGAGGCTCTCCTTCTGTTTGTGTCCGGGGAGTTTCCGCCTCGACCCAGGTTTTTAATGCCCCCTGGAAGTCCTCTTTCGTGCTTAGTCCGGTGGTAGCGATTCCAAAGTCTTTGCAAAATTGTTTCAGTTCTCGGTGCGTATAAGATTCTAACTGGTCCTTTTGGAATGCCGTGCTCGGGTTGGTGCCTGCGGCACCTAGGGAAGTTTCTCCTTCCATTCTTCTTGGTAGTGCGTAAGCCGTCTACTGCACGATCTCTAGGTGTTGGCTCGGATCCCGTCGCCTGCCACCAAATGTTGGAAGGCGTTCCCCGGGGAGGCTGCGGAATGCGTTCCCGACCACCCGGAGGCCCACCTTACCCAGAGATAGGCCGAGCAAGAGCAGGGAGGCCCTTCCTGGAAGGGTCTCGTACCTAGGATCGCACACGCTGCACTTACACTCTTCTTCGGATAGAGGGACACCACACAGTAATTCGTGGTAAGATAATATGCTTTTATCGGTGGTTGTCAGGGATCTTTATGATCCGGCAGGCAGGTGCAGAATTAATGCCACAAGCGGCAGCGATCTCGAGAAGAGGGGAAAAGGGGTAGCGGGACAGTCTTTGAATCAGTGTCTCTGCGAGGTATCCGGCGCACAGCTCTCAATCCTCGAGCTGAGGGGATGTTGCTTCTCTCGGCAATCTCTGCCGATTCTCTTGGAGGAGCGGGCCGCGAGTCACTCAGCAGGCACCGGAGACTCGTAGTTCGGGGAGCCGCGACGGCGTCAGCAGGGCTCAGATGGTTCAGAGTTCGGGGAGCCGCGACGGCGTCAGCAGGGCTCAGATGGTTTAGAGTTCGGGGAGCCGCGACAGCGTCAGTCAGTCAAAAAACACTTTATTCGATTAGTTAAAATCATAAAAGTACAGAAATACATAAAAGCATAAGCCATGACATAATCAATAAAAAATATGGTTACAATAAAACCATATAATAAAACAACATACAACATATTTAAAAATCATTAGAAAATTACTCATATGATGCCCAAGCTAGAAGATTGTTTCGCCTTACAGCGCATAGCAGCCACCAAAAAATTTGCCACACTAAAGATAATGCGAGTACTACTCAGCTGTTGAAGAAACAGCAGGGCAGGTCTAACTTGTGAGAAGCCAGCTTCCTTTAGAATTGGAAGTAAGTATTTTTTACGGCTAGCAGAATAAAACTCGCAAAACATAATAAAATGCAACGTATCCTGACATGAAAAGTCATCACAGTGGCATGGTATGCTGCATTCGGGCTTGCCCCACAGAGGATAAGAGCCAAGTGAATAGTGAATCAGATTGAATCTAAAACGCAGTAATAAAAATCTATGGAAAGGATTTGTAACAATGCTTAGATAGGGTTCCAGCGAAGGAGACGAGAGAAGCAAAAAATGTGCTCTCACATTTGGTTTTCGAAGTTCCGTCTCCTCGCGGTCCATAGTAAGTCTATCTAAAAAAGACTGCCTGGTCCATGCAATATCTGCTTTAACTATGAGAGATGGAGACGAAAAAAGCTCAGGGCGCCCCATGCTAGAGAACGCCACTCTAATGTACTCTAGCCAGGGGATTCTATTAGCATGATCTAAGGCTAAAACATCACTCAGGATCTGATGATTAAGGGAGATTTCCTGGTTTAACCAGGTTTTCACCCAAAATAACAATGGAGCCAACTTCAATTTATCAGAAACATAACCCAAACCAACCTCCGCATGAATAGAAAAAACAGGTGTTGATTGGGGAACTGATAGCAAAGAACGCAGGAATCTATTTTCTGCAACTTGAATCATATCCTGTGTAACATAGCCCCACAGAGCCGCGCCATAAGTGGCGATAGCCAGGCTTTTTGCTGTATAGACCTTCAACAAGGCCTCCATTGGCCTTGCCCCCAGCTTCTTAGCAAAACTGATCACAGCTGAGGAAGACCTGGCTACAGAGTTGCGTTTAAGTTTAATTTGTGGGCCCCAGGAGCCATTCTCATCAAAGAGAACTCCCAAATAGCAGAAGACCTTAACCCTGGAAATCTCTTCCCCGTTGCAAAATAGGGATCTAGACTTTGGCTTTTTACGTTGTTTCCCCACAACCATAAAGTGAGATTTTTTAATATTCACTCTAAGATCCAGGGTAGCCATGAATGCACCAAAGGCATCCAACAATCTCTGAAGCCCCACCGCCGTGCGGGCCAACAAAACAGCGTCATCCGCGTATAGAAGAACTGGTACAACCAGTTCCCCCACGCGCGGCGCATCAGCTCTCGGGACCCCCAGAGACCCTTCCAGGCCGTTAATATAAATTGTAAAGAGGAGTGGGGCAAGGATACACCCCTGCCTCACCCCTCTCTCCGCCCTAAAGTGCTTCGTGCATTTCCCATCCTGTGTGACCCTCACAGATGCGGATAGATCCTGATGCAAGGTTGCAAGAAAACTTACTAAGGGCGGGTCAATACCCAGATCCAGCATGATTTGCCAGAGCTTGGACCGGTTGACCAAATCAAAGGCGGAGGACAGGTCCATGAAAGCCATGAAAAGGGACCCGTCCTTCGCCACCGTATATTTGCTGATTAAAAGCTGAAGATTTAGACACTGGTCCAAAGTCCCCCTTTTTGGTCTAAAACCGTATTGCAGATTAGATAAAATGCCTCGGCTATCTAAGGCATCCCTGAGTTTACCAAGTAAGACCCTGCCCAAGATCTTAACCGCAGAGTCTAGCAGGGAAATAGGTCTGTAGCACGAGGGGTCATCACGTTGGCCCTTTTTAAAAATGGGTATAATAAGAGCAGTTGCCCATGAAGCTGGAAGCCTATAGCTTGAGACGGCGTTAAAAACATTAACTAGGATCCTTGCCCAAACATTAGGAGAAGAGGCGAAAAGGTCGGCTGGTACACCATCAGGGCCAGGTGCCTTATTACTAGCTGACTCCTTAATCGCCATTTCCACATCCCCCTGCTCAAAAACTAGGGAAGACATGGAGCAGACTACAGAGGGAAGAAGACCACTATTAGCGCTAGCGCCACAGGCCCCATAGATTTTACTAAAATGGTCATACCAGAGCTCATCCTGGATGACACAGTCCTGGGTGGTACCCTCAACATCTGAGAAGAATGGGTTATTTATTGTGGCCCAGAACTTACCGCTGTCCCGAAGGACATCAATAGATAGAAGATTATTCCAGGCTTCTGATTTTATTGCCTTTTTCCTATTAGCAATGGCCGCTTTATAGGCCCTTCTCGCGTGTGAGATTTCTCCCCGATCCCTAGGGCTCTTTTTTAATGCATCATACAAAATCCTATGCGCCCTAGAGCAACTCCCATCAAACCATCTAGGGGGATTACTGTTGTTTCGACGGGAATTAGTGGAAGTCAGATCCCTAGAAATCTGTACGCAGATGGCCTCAAAGGCCCCGACCACCTCCTCTGCTGTCGAATGTTGGTTCAAACAGGTGGTCCATGGCCCATCCATCTTAGCACACAACTCCTGTAAAAAGGAGACAGGGGCCACCTTAGCCCATTTAACCCTGCGACCCTGATCTTTTACAATCAGGGAAAGGTCTCTTGGACAGGGAAGGTGCATTACGCCCAAGCTCTTCGGCAGGGCCACCTCTAAAAATACCGGATTGTGGTCACTATGTACAGATGGAATAACTGAATGAGCTAGAACCCTAGCTAAGACGCCAGAGGATAAAAAGAAGTAGTCGATTACTGAGCCCAGGATCGAGCCTTTAAAAGTCGAGGCCCTACCTCCAGCCTCTATGAGATTGGATTCAAAGATGTTAGTTGTGGCGAGGAGAACCTCAAGGGCCTCCCCCTGCTTAGTATGCTCGAAATGTGGAGCCACAGCGTCTACCGGCCCCTCATAGACATCAAGCCCCTTTAGGTAACACTCGTCAGCGCAAGGATGAATATTAAAATCGCCCATAAGGACGAACTCGAAACCAGTGTTTTGTTTCTGACTATAATCCAACATAAAAGTTTGCAAGGCAGCCACATGTTGTGTAAGATCAGCACCTTCTCTTGCATTATAAAAATTAATTAATAAAAGTTTCAAAGTGTGGGAAACCAGCCATTCAACACAAAGGAAATTGTTAGAGTCAGTAGCCAACCGGGTGAAAGTACTCGTCAAGTGTAGTGACAAAAGAAACAATAAACCCCCTTTGGGACGACCAGCCCCCCCTGTAACAGCCGGAACGACAAAGCTGGAGTAGCCATCCACACAAATATTGCTAGAGGGGTCCCACGTTTCCTGGATGGCAATAATATCATGTTTACCTAAAAAGTCCAACCAGGATGGGTCCGCTTTTTTAGAGCTTATCCCAGCCACATTCCAACTCAGCATTTTCCATCTGGCCCCACCAGGAGAGTAGTCCAAACAGGGATCAGATGTCTGAACCAGGTCTGGCAGTCAATCATTAGTTGTCAAGTCTGACAGTGGGGAATAGTAATTGTTCAGGGTCAAAATGGGAGGCTGTGGTGGCAAAACGTTCTGAGGAGGTAGGGAAACTACAGGCATATGCGGAGCTCCATAGTTATGAGTCCCTCCCAGGTAGGGCACTCTTGGGAAAGAGTGAGGCTTCAAGGGTGGGGGTGGGATATACTTGGTGTTGCGGGATAAAACCCGATGATTGTGTAACCCAGGGAAGGGTAGAGGGGCAGGTTGGTAGAAAAACCCCAGGGGGACTGCTCTCATATCCCCCTGCCTGATCTCAGACCCATCCCAAAACAGACTGTCAGCAATATTTGGTCTATTAAAGTTAACGATTACACAATCCCCCATCAATCGCTTTGGGCGTCGTCCCACCCACCCCACCCTTCTGGCCATAATGATGTTTGAAGAAAAATCCCGCCCACCACAGCTACGCATAGTACACCATGATCTAGTAAGCCTCAGTAGGTCATGCGTAGATTCCATTACGCCCGTTTGGAGCGGGGGGACCCCAACAAAAACGGCTACCAGGGGGGCTGATTCCGGAGGTAGATCAAGTGTAACCTGACTGCCCTTATCCTGTATCAAGGTCCTTACTACGGGCTGAGGAACATCAATGCCAGCCCCGCCCACCAAGTGGCTATTTGTATGGGTGGTTTGTAACGGATGTGGGGTAGGAGCGGAGGGAACCAATGCCGACTCTCTACACGTGGGAAATCCAACCTTTGGGGGGCATGATTGTAACGATGACCCAGAGGGGATACTTCTCTCTAACCTGGATTGGGGATCTAACCCCACCCTAACCCCCACCTGCTGTTGATGAAGCTCCTTAATGGACGCTACCAAGCTGGAACATTTTTTAAGCAGATCTGCTACACAAGCATTAAGTGTTTCCACAATGTCTTTCGCAATGCCAACCAGTAAGGGTTCCACCCGAGATGCAATTAGTTTTTCTAGGATGGCCGCCATGGGGGGCCCTAGATGCTCCTCAGAGGTCAATACTGGTGCAGGTTTAAGCCGTTTCGTACACTTCTTCTTAGAGTTTCTCACAGCTCCCGAAGTGGCACAAGCCTGAGGCTCTGATTGAACCACCAGACCCTGGGTACAAGACACAGGCTTATGTATAATTGGCGGATTAGAAATTACGACAAGGGGCTCCAAGGGGATACTTGGTGTGACCACTCCCACACTAGGGTCACAAGGCAAGATAGGAGGTACCAGTCCAAGTTCCAGTTCGGCATTGGCAATTTCCTTAGATAGCACCCCAACAGCGGACGACAAATATTTTATTTTTTATTTTATTTTATTTATGTGTTTTATAGAGCGCGAACTTGACCCGATAGGGTATCAGAGCGCTTTACAGGGGAGCAAAGCAATATACAGACAGATTTAGAGTCGACCAGTTACAGCTCAAGTAGCAGTATAGTGCAGGAATATATATACACAAAGCATGTATTTACATTTTACATAACCGATTACAAAGAGCGACAAACCATATTTACAGAGTACATTTTCAATAATTCTGACCCGGTCCCAAGATTCTGGTGTTTCGGGAGACCCGGTAGTTAGGGGGGAGGTAGTGGGCCGCCATAGGCTATGCCAAAGAAGTAGTTGAGGTAGTGTTAGACGAGAAATTTGCCCATAAGGAAGATTTTGGCATCCTTTTTGAAGTGAGACACTGAGGGGATTCTTCTGATGTGGGGTGGGAGAGAGTTCCATATTCGTGGAGCAGCCCCTGAGAAGGCCCGATTGTACGTTTTTTTTTTCCGAAAACGTGCAGGTTGGAGCAGGAAATCCCTGGCGGATCTGGAGTTTCTGGTTCCTCCGGAGATCATGAGTTTCTGTGTCAGATATGCGGGGGAGTTAGAGTGTAAAGCTTTGTGCGTGATGCATGCTAGTTTGAGCTGTATTCTTGCCTCCAAGGGAAGCCAGTTGAGAGCTTTCAGGTGTGGGGAAATATGATCGTATTTCCTAGTGCCAGTCAGTAGTCTGGCAGCAGCGTTGAGGCACGCTTTTAGAGGTGCCAGGGAGATCTTGGGTAAGCCCGAGAGGGTTGAGCAGCCATATTCCAGTCTAGAGATGACGAGTGCTTGAACTGCCATTTTTAGGTCGGGGGCATCAAGGAAGGGTTTCAATTTCCTAAGGTAGCTCAGATGGAATCTGGCTGTTTTAGCCATAGAATTTATGTGGTCCCTCATGTTAAGGTTTGTGTCAAGGGTAATGCCCAGGGATTTAGCCGAATTCACAATGGTCGGTGGGCAATTCAAGGCTGTAATAGCCTTGATCCATGATTGAATCTCTAAGTTGGCATTGGGAGGGGAGATCAGGAGAAATTCTGTTTTCTTTGCATTGAGTTTAAGTTGGTTGGATGCGAGCCATTGTACGGTGAGTATCAGGGCTTCGTTCAGGGAGATAATCTCTTCGAGAGAAGAGGTTTTGATGTAGATCTGGGTGTCATCGGCATACATATGATAGGAGATGTTAGCTGCGCGCAATACTTCGGTAAGCGGTTCTAGGTAGACGTTGAAGAGGGTGGGGGACAGGGTTGATCCTTGGGGGACTCCAACTGTGACCGGCGATGGTGATGAAAGGTTGCCATCAATCAGGAATCTCTGTGACCGGTTATGGAGGAAGGAACTAAACCAATCTAGAACAGTGCCATCTAAGCCCATTCTGAGTTTGAGGCGTTCGAGTAATTTTTCATGGTTGACTGTGTCGAAGGCCGAGGATAAGTCCAGGAGGATTAGGAGACAAGTTTTGCCTTGGTCGAGGGCTTGGAGGGCATCATCGACTATGTGAAGCATGGTGGTTTCTGTGCTGTGCCCAGGTCTAAATCCGGATTGAAAGTCATCAAGGAGGTGGAAGTTGTTGATGTGGTGACTAAGCTGCTGTTGCACACATTTCTCCAACACTTTGGCTAAGAGGGGGATGTTGGAGATGGGCCTGAAGTTGTCTGGGGAGGCTGGGTCCAGCGATGGCTTTTTCGGGATGGGGAGGACTTGGCCGGCTTTTAGAGAGTCTGGCATCATTCCCTGCTGAAGGTAGGCATTGATTATTGAAGTCCAGCTGGGAATAATGGATTGGGCGACGACCGTAAGGCAGTTGGCAGGGAGCGGGTCCTTGAAATGGTTGTTCGGTTTTAAGGTAGAGAGGATTTTGGAGATGGAGTCTTCATCATAGTCTTTGAAGATGGACCAGTGAGCGTGATTTTTGGGAGTGGCCTGTGGGAGTGTCGATGTGGGAGGAGACGGGTCAGGTGGGGGTTGGGGGTATGTGATGGTGTTGAGTTCGTTTCCAAGGGCCAAGATTTTGTCAGTGAAGAAAGAGGAGAATTCTTCAGAGGATATAAGAGATTTGGGGGTTTCTTTAGAAGATTTGGCCAGTTTGTTAGATTGGTGTTTGACCAATTCGAAGAGCTTGTGGGGTCTGTTCTTAGCTTTCTCAAGTTCGGTTCTGAAGAAGTCTTTTTTTGAGTTGAGAATGTTCCTGTTGTAGGTATTTCTGGCCTGGCGGAGGAGTTGTAGGTGTGCAGTAGAGGGGTGTTGCCTCCAGGCTCTTTCAGCTTGCCGGAGGGCTCTCCTCTCGTCGTTAAGGGAACCCGTGAACCAGGGGTTTCTGTCTTTGATTTGGGTTCTTTTCAGTTTTAGTGGGGCTAGATCGTCCAGGATGTTTGAGATGGTCGCAGAGTAGTGATCATTGAGGTCACTGACTGATGAGAGATGCGAAGGGGGTGGGAGGTTGGATTTACAGCGGGCCACCAGTTCATTTCGGTCCAAGTTCTTGGTGTCTCTGATCCAGCGTTTAGGAATCGTTGGTTGCGGTGCTTTTGTCTTGATGGTGCCAGGTAGATGGAAGGTGATGGCGTGGTGGTCAGACCAGTCGCATGGGTCAATAGAGATGAGCTGGACAGATGATTCTTTGGAGATGATCCAGTCAAGGGTTGCCCCTTTTGAATGAGTAGGTAGTGAGCAGGCCTGGGTCAGGGCTTGATCTGCCAGGAGGTCTTTGATGGCGTTGACATGTGGGTCCTTGGGATCGTTCCAGTGTAGGTTAAAATCGCCTAAGAAGATATCTTTGGAGTTGGTGGGAGTCTTAGCTGAGATGATTTCCATGAGGTGGTCGGTGAAAGAGTCGTTCGTACCTGGGGGGTGGTAAAAGATGTGAAGATTACATAGTAGGGTGGAGTTGTTGCAAATAGCGAGAGCGAGGTATTCGCAGGATTCGGTAGAGTCCGCCAGAAGTTCGGTGACGCGGAGGTTGGAGCTGTAGATGCAGGCGATGCCTCCTCCTTTCTTGTTAGATTGTCTATCCAGTCTTGCGATGTTGTAGTTAGGGGGGACTAGGAGGTCCAGGTATGGGGATGAGGAATCATTGAGCCATGATTCTGTTAGGATTGCTAAGTCGAGTTTTTTGCAAAGGATGAGATCAGCAATATCAGCAGCATGCTTAGCTGCCGATCGGCAGTTGATTAAGAGACCTGACAGGGAGGAATTTGGTGGGATTTCGGGAGTCTGGGCAGACTGGTGGACAGGTGCTAGATTGCTCATGATCACAGCTCTGTTGTGGACGGTGGCTGGCCTGTTGGGGTTGATAGTGACCAAGCGGATGGGATGTTCAGAATTCCGGTCAAAGGGAAGAGGGGTAGCTGTGGTGGGGTTATGATCTCGGAGGATGGCCAGTATTTCAGTTTCAGTGAGGTCTAGTGGACTTAGAGTTGGAGAAGCGGTGTAGGAGAGGGCCAGAGCGAGGCATTCTTCCTCTGAGAGGTGGCAAGGTTGTTTACGGAGACGAAGCTGTCTCAAGACTAGAGGAAGAGGCTGTTTCGGGTGCTCAGTTAAGTGCAGGGATGTGCAGACAGGCAGGGACGTGAGGTTAGCTAGGGCAAGTTCAGCGAGGTGGAGGAGGTTCGTTAATTCCGAGATAGAGATGTGAATGTTCTGGGTAAGTTTGGTAGCTCTGGAGAACAGAGAGGCCATGTCCCTATCTAGTGGGGGCGATAGAGGGCGGAAGGGCAATGGTGCCGGGGCCGTTAAGTCAGTGTGAGAAGGAGAAAAGGGGGGGAGGACTAGTGCGGCCTGTGTTATGGGTCGTAGGATCAGAACTAGGGCTCCTCTGTGGGATGAGTTGCGGGCTTGGAGGGGAAACCCGACTGGTGTCAGCGGGCGTTGGGGACATATCAGTGGCATAGTCTACGTGGGGGGATAGTTTGGGGGGGATCAGGGGTCTAGGGGAGATTCTAGGGGTAAGGCCGGGCACCATGTTGGGGAGGGTGAGGGGGTCTGTGTTGGAAGACCTTTGGGGAGTTTGTGAGTGGTTAGCTACGTTGGATAGGCTAGATGAGGGCTTGTCGGGACGTGACATGGTTCCCCTGCCTGCGTCATGTGCGTGGTTACGAAGGAGGGTGAACAGGTCGGCAAATTTGTCCAAGTTTTTGGCTGAGGCTTGGATCAGGATAATGCCATTTTTGTAAAGGGTGATGGTGAGGTCAGCACGCAGTGTGGGGGACGGTGCTACTGTTAGCTTAGTGCCATATGGGATGTTTTTTATTGTGCATACATTGAGGAGGAGGGTAAAGGTTTTGCGCCAAGCAGAAGTCCTTCTAGAGTAAAAAATGAGGTCATTAGTGATTATACCGTTGTCCGCGCTATAGCGAAGGTCAGAGACCAAAGACTCAGGGTGTCTTTTAAGGGTGGAGTGTTTGAAGTGTTTAGTGGCGGTTTTGGAGAGGTTGGGGGGGTAGAGCAGAGTGTAAGAATTAGCCCCTGTAGCGGAAAGGCCAGGATTTGCCATGTTGGCTCGGGTGGGCAACTCGAGGATCAGTAGAGACAGTCGTGTATAGAGGTGGGGTGCTCACCGTGCAGAAAACAGGAGTAGGGGGGTGTCAGTATCGGGGGAGGGCGCAGAGTGTCTGGTAGGGAAGAAGATGAGTGGCTAGCAGCTATCGGAAAATAACTAGTGAGGGAGAGGATAGTATGGTTGTCTATCAGATTTTCATCCTTATGAGGTCAGGCCGTAGAGGCGAATGTGTTGTGTTAAACTGTAGCCAATTTAGGGTTAGGTGATGAGCTGTCTACTAGGTATGAGCATGCTGTGATGATGCCGATGGAAACATAGTTGGTGAGGCAGGATAAACTTTTTAAATGTTAACTGCTCACCTTGGTGATGCTTGCATGAATGAATGGGTCGGGGAAGGGTCAAGATCCCTGTATTTAGAAGCGGCGCCGATGATTAGGTCCAGGCTGTCATGCGTGTCTGCAGTCTTTACTCAAAACTTTACTATAATATGTTAATACAAGAAGGTGCCAGAAAGAAAAAGAAATATATATATATATATATATATATATATATATATATATATATATATATATATATATATATATATATATATATATATATATATATATATATATATATATATATATATATATATATGCCCCAGCCAAGATGGCTGCCATGGAGCACCAGACAGGGGAGTAGTCCTATAACTCTTTTACTGACCCAGGCTTCTCTGTTGCATAGTCCTATTTCTCTTTGTATTCTAACTCACATAGGTGCTTAGAATTGTAGTCTTTTGTCTCTTTCCCCACTTCAGTGATGAGGGTGTAGTCCTATCTCAGTTTGAATTATTCTGCCATTTTGCAGAGAGGTCCGGAGTGAAGCTAAATGAGTTGTCCTAAAATGGTGAAATTGTACTGCCCACCGGCAGATCCGAGACGACCAAAGTGCAATACACTTTTCCAAAAATAAATAAATAAATAAATAAATCGGACTTCCAGCCTTGGAGCTTACGAGCAAAGGAAGCAATGAGGCAAGCAGGATGACACTGCCCTGCGTGGTAGATTGGTGTTGTGGGCTCAATAACGGTGGAGAGATGACACAAGAAAGGGAAATGCCGGATGCGATGGGTGCTGCACGCCAAATGATCGTCTCCTTAGACCTGCTCAGCCTGGATGAGAATGAGCCCCTGAAGCGGCGGAGAGCAGCCAGGGAACAGCGCTCCCCTCCATGCACTGGCGCATTCACGGGCATAACCATACGAAGCTCACCACATCTGCGAGCTAAGGAAGCGGCACTGAGGGAAGGTCGCCGCTCCGGTCCCGATGACGCTGCACTGGCGAAGGCAGCGGGGAGGGAGGTCACAGCTCGCCCCAGACGCGGCCACCACAAAGGTGAAGATCCCGGTGCCAGCCGACCTCCGGTGATGTGAGTCGGCCGGGACTGCGGGCCGTTCACTGCCCTGAAGATCAAGCCTGGCTCGCGACGATGTACTCACTCCGGGTGTGAACACTGGGGAGTCGTGGAGGCGGTCGCGGTCCAGGAGTGGGGGAGGCCCTGCAAATGGCGCCCAGCTTCTAGGATCGCCCATGGACGTCCACAGAACTTGGAGTTCAAGAGGTTGGCGACGTTCGCGACCTGGGAATGTCTCTCCCACAGCGATGCCTCGCAGTCATCCGCGGCTCGAGGACCTGGCTATGCAGCCCAACGAAGCTCCAATGCACAGGGAGTCATGGGCAGCGAGGGTGCCGAAATGGACTCCGGCAGCCGTCACTCGGTAGGTAGGGCGACGATCCACTTTGGATAGGGGACCACTTAGATCCGGGTCGGGGGTGTTGTGTAGTCAGCTTCCAGAGATCATCGGTGCCAGAGAAGACGGTTTTAAAGGGGATGACTACCAAAATTGGTAATCCCCGAACCAGGAGCTCCTCGTAGAGGCTCCTACTCGGCGGCCATCTTAAAATATGAGATAATACAGTCAGATTTGCGGGGCACTTTCGCTTTCTTCCCACTCCCTTCTAGGGATGCTGCTTGTTTGCGCTTACCCATTGTGTGGCGTTAAGGGGGTGGCCCGTCCCGGCCTCCTTCGGGCTCTGACGGGAGCGGACGGGCCCACCCTTGGCCCGGGCTTCGCCCGGGCACGCCCGCGCGTGTCCCGCGCTGCGGGGCACCAGCGGCACTGAAGTAGGGGCCAGGCGCTGCCTGATGACAGCAGCGGCGAGCGCCTGGCGCAAGGACTTCTGGGGGCTGTAGTTCTGCAGCGCTGGCCGTTCCCCTCGCGACGGTGCCGGTAAGTTATTTGGCTGGGTTAGCACTGCTCCCTCGCCCAAGCCGTTCCCCTCACGGCGTCCTCTGAAGTTCTTGGTACGGGTACTGGTACTGGATCACATCAGACAGGCTCCCACTACAGGCGCGTCCCCTCTTAGTAAGCTGTCGATCATCCAACGTAGGAGTAGACAGCGTCAGCAGGGCTCAGATGGTTCAGAGTTCGGGGAGCCGCGACAGCGTCAGCAGGGCTCAGATGGTTCAGAGTTCGGGGAGCCACGACAGTGTCCGCAGGGCTCAGGTGGTTCAGAGTTCGGGTAGCGTTCTTCTGTTCGGGGAGCGATCGAGCCGCGACCAAGTCAGCAGGCTCTCGTCAGTCCAGGTCTTCTCTGCCCCCGTCCCGTCAGCACCCCTTGTTATACTCCCCCTCCTCTTTGAAGTCCGGAGTCCTCGCGGAGAGGGGTCTGGTGCCTGGGGGGCGGTGTGATGGGGTTTCCTGTCGCTTGGCCCCTTGATCTGTTCAGGTGGGTCTGGGAGGGACTCCAGACGCCCAGCAGGCGAGGCGCCCGCTCACCGGGGGCCTGGTGGTCGATCGAAACCTCCCTCGGGGAAGAGACCAGAGGTGTGACCGGGTCGGCGCCTCTCGGTCTGGTTTGGGGGGTTCCTCTCTCCCTCGGCCGGGCATGCGTGTTGGGGATCTGGTCGGCCCTCGGGATGTTGGCCCACGGGAGCCGGAAGGCCGTGTCCACGAGGTGCGGCGTGGTTGTAGGGTAACTTGCTGGTCGGGAGGGCCCACGCCACGAGGCCGGTCTCACAATGGGCAATTGTCCAAGAATATTATCTATATTAGACAAATTATATTCTAATTTCCCTACTTGATAAAATATACTAGTTAAAACGCTACATGTTATTCCGTAAGTTGCTGGGAGGTGATGATAAGTCTCCCCTTCTGAAACAGAGGCAGGTAACTGCATGCATACATAGCAATCCCTTACGACCATTGTTTTTACATATTCATACAATCATTTTGAAAAAACATTGCTAGAAAAATCAGTTATTGACCTATCCTTGTGCATATGCTCAGTGCTTGTTCTAAATGGAACTACCTTTTGTGAACTCGTCACTATGTTAGTCATATTTTCTGTATGTTCCTCTAGCGTATCTAAAGTTACTTTGAAAGAGATCAAAAGAGCGAGTACGCTCCAAAGAAGCATTAATAGTCCTGTACAACAACAAGATGTCTTGCACCATCTTCTCATAAAGGTACATCTACTCTTGTTATCATCTATGTTAGCCATCTTGTTAAAATTAACCGTGTCTTTTGACTTAGCCTCTTCTACTCCGCCTCTTGTAGCTTTCCTACAAGAGCTAAGCCCTTATCAGGTGATCCAAATACTTCAATTTCTTATTCAATCCTTTATATTTCTACAAGGACCTGTTTGAAATTACTCAGCTTGGCCTCTCGTCGTTTTTCACTTCCTTCTCGTCATCCACATACAGAATTTCCTGATCTTCCGCTTCTTCTCCGATATCGGATAGGATAACTCTCAGGATTTCCGCTGTTTCTTCTTCCTTCACCACTCTCAGTAAAGTCTCCTCTGGATTTCCTTGACTATCTACCTCTTCTCCTTGTTCAGGCAGTGCCACGTACGTCCATTCAGATGACTTATACTTCTGGTTTGGTTTTCTCGATCGTTTGTTTGCTTCAGACACTTCTGTCTCTCCCACTTTTTCTCTGTGCTGACTGGTTACTTCATTCACTTGTTCAGCTTCTGAGGGTTTGACTCGTGTCAATCGATATCTCAGTCTCTTAATTTTGTTTGGCCAAAGATCTCCTTTAGTATTCCTTCTTGTTTTGCCGTCTTTACTGTTTCTTTCCTCAATCCAAGTTCTCTTCCTTAGAACTCGACCCTCTGGTATTTCAGTCTCACTGTCTTCAGATTCTGTCTCGTTTGTTTTTTCTTTTTCAACAGTCTCTTTTTCAACCTCTTGTGTTGGCCCTACTTCTGTCCCTCCTCGGGTCTCCGGCACGCAATTTTCCTGCTGACTACTTGTCCCTTCACGAAGCTGGGTGTTGCAGTTCCCTACACCTCCTCGGGGGTCTTCCGCAATCTGTCCCTCTCTCTCTGTGACTGTCCCTTCTTCTCCTTCCAGTATTTTCTCAGGTGGAACTTCTTCTACTCTCTCATCTGGTGTAAATGTTACTTCTGACTGGACATTCTTTTCTTTTCTTTTCTTCTTTCTGTGCTCACCACTGGCGTTTTGTTCGTCTCCAGAATCTGAACCATCTGAAATCTGCAATCTCTTCCTCAGAATTTCTTCTCTTGGAGTCTGAACTAGTCTTGGCTCCTTTTCCCCCCTTTCAGGATTTTCTTTTGACTTTGCATTCTCATCGCCTGAATCATCACTTGATCCCGAATCATCGAAATATTCTTTCCCAATGCTATCTGCTGGATTTGGAACTCTCAAAGTGTGACTTGCATGTATCAAATTTTTCAATCCAGCACACTTCACGGCAGTTGTTGTGGTCAAGATGACTTGCCTTGGCCTTCCCCACCTTGGAACCAAGCAATTCCTTCTTCTGTGGACTTTTATTCTCACCCAGTCCCCTGGGCTCAAATCATGGGCTGGTTTCTTTTCAAGTGTGGTGGCATCCGCTCCAACCTGGTGAAACACAGAATGGACTGCGTCAGCCAGGCCTTTACAGTAAACCAAAATCATGTCATCAGTTATAGTCATCAGCTTGTTGACTGGTACAAACACGTGTCTCATAGCTCGTCCCATAATGATTTCGTGGGGACTCAAACCTGTAGTTCTGTCTGGAGTAGATCTGATTGTCATCAAAACTAGAGGCAAGACATCAGGCCATTTCATTCCTGTGGCTAAACACATTTTCCCTATTCTGTTTTTGATGGTACCATTCATTTGTTCGACCACACCAGAAGCCTCTGGTCGGTAGGCACAATGCAGTTTTTGTTGCACATTCAATGCTTCACAGATCAGTTTCATAATTTCATTATAAAAGTGCCCCCCTCTGTCTGATTCAATGGTCACTGGGAACCCGAACCTTGGGATGAATTCCCTCAACAAGAGCTTGGCCACTGTGATTCCACCATTTCTTCTGGTTGGGTATGCTTCCACCCACCTAGAAAACAGACAAACTACCACCAAAACATACCTCAGCTTGTTATAAGGGGGCATTTCAATGAAATCTATTTGCATTCTGGTGAAAGGTCCTCCCTCCCGGCCTATGGTGCCTAGACTCACCACGGTTTTCCTTCCAGGATTGTACTGCTGACATATCAGGCATCTTTGACAGAGACTCTCTGCTATCAACCTGAATCTTGCATTGTACCAGGTCTGCTTCACAGCCCTTATCATGGCATCCCTTCCCAGATGTCCTTGGCCATGATACATCCGTGCCATGGTTAACATCATGCTATCAGGCATTACTGGTCTTCCATCCCGATAGACCCACACATGATCTTTCTCCCTTGGTGCACAACCTGCTTTTACCCACTGCTTCATTTCTTCATCTCCAGCTTCATCCTGCAACTGCCTCACCTCATCCCATGTTCCCACAACGTTAGTAAACATTAAGGAGCAAGAAGACATTTCCCTTTCCTTTGACCGATTAATAGAATACTGGTTTCGTGCACAATACTGAGCCATGTCATTTGCAAAGCGATTCCCTGTAGTGATGTAATCACTTCCTTGACCATGAGCAGCACATTTTACCACAGCCAGTTCTTTGGGCATTTGTATTGCCTCAAGAAATTTTCCAACCACTTCTGCATTCTTTATGGGAGTTCCACTTGAGGTCAGAAAACCTCTTTGTAGCCATAATTGGCCAAAGTCGTGGACAACTCCGAAGCCATACTGGCTATCAGTCATCACAGTCACTCTCACATTCCTCCCAATTTTGCATGCTTTTGTCAATGCCACTATTTCTGCTACTTGAGCGGATTTAACTCCTTTCAAAAGTGATGCTTCTATAACTGCTGAAACTGTGCATTATGCATATGCTGCACTCAACACTCCTTCATCTGTTCTCAGACAAGATCCATCCACAAAAAACACATAATCACTTTCTGGCAATGGCAGATCTCTTATGTCAGGTCGAGGTTTCGTGCAATAGTCAAGCACATCCAGACAATCATGATCAACATCATCTCTTACCTCCACTCTCTCTGCATCAGGCAAAAGTGTAGCTGGATTCACATTCACACATCTTTCCAGACTCACATTGGTTGCACCTAGAATGACCTTCTCATACTTAGTCAGCCGATTATGTGACATGAACTGTGTTCGACTCCTTGTTAAAAGGATCGCCACACTGTGAGGTACAAACACTGTTACGGGATACCCCATCACGATTCCTTCACTCTGCTCTAGGCTTCGGCATGTAGCAGCTACTGCTTTCAGACATCCTGGCAGACCTACCGCCACTGGATCTAACATTGACGAGAAATATGCCACTGGTCTCCTTTGCCTTCCATGTTTCTGTAATAACACTGAGAGTGCACATCCGTTTCTCTCACTGCAGTATAACTCAAATTCTTTCTCATAGTCTGGCATTCCCAGAGCTGGGGCTTCTCAAAGACTGTTCTTTAGCTGTCTGAATGCTGCCAATTTTGTCTTTATTCAGTTCAAGGGGGTCTTTAACCTCACTTTTTGTCAATTTTACCAATGGTTTGGCAATCAGGGAAAAGTTACTTATCCACTGACGACAGTAACCAACCATTCCTAGGAACATTCTCACCTCTCTTTGGGTCATTGGAGCTCTCATTCCTCTAATGATTCGGATCCTGTCTATGGTGACTTTTCTCAGCCCTTTTTCAATGGTATGACCCAAATATTGTACTTCTTTTTTACAGTATTGCAATTTTGTCGGAGATACCTTTAGTCCTCCGTCTGCCAAATGATTCAGCAAAGCTATGGTGTCTGTTTCACAGGCCTCACGTGTCTTTGATGCCACTAATAGGTCATCAATATATTGGACCAAAACTGAATTTTCAGGCATGGTAAGACTTTCCAGAGATTTCTTTAGCAACTGATTGAAAATGGAGGGGCTCTCTGTGTACCCCTGTGGGATTCGGCACCATGCCAAAATACGTTCTCCAAACCGAAATGCAAAAATCGGCTGGCTGTCATGATGCAACGGAATGGAAAAGAAAGCATGACACAAATCAATAACTGTGTACCATTCTGCATCATGGGGAATCTGATATAATATCACTGATGGATTTGGAACAATGGGACAGCATGACACAACAATCTTGTTAATCTTTCTCAAATCTTGCACAATCCTGAACTTCCCATTAGGCTTTTTCAGTCCCATTATAGGTGAGTTACATGGACTGCTCAATATTTCTCTTAACACTCCTTGCTGGATCATTTTCTCAATTAAAGGTGTTACTCCTGCAATTATTTCGGGTGTCAGTCTGTATTGTGGAATGTTTGGGAAAACTGCTCCTTCTTTTACAGAGATTTTCACTGGGTCTACATTTCTCATCAGGCCTATATCTTCTCCAGTGAAATCCCAGACTGCTGCCTTCACTGTCTGTTTCAATTCTGGGGGCAATTCATCTGGATTGAATATGGCATAGGTTCCAGCAACCTCATTCTCTCTGTTAGCTATGGTCATTTTATACAGAACATCCTCATCTGGTGTTTCAAAATCTATTCCGTCTGGTGTACAGAATATGGTGCAATTCATTTTGCACAACAAATCCCTACCTAGCAAATTCACAGGACTGGTGTCACACACCACAAATCGGTGCATGTCTGAAAATTTCCCTATTCTGACCTTTACCGGTTCAGTAAGGTACGTTCTAATCTGGGTGTTTGATACACCAACTACTTGGATTGTTTCATCCGAAAGAGGAAGATTTTTCACGTCTGCTGATCTGACAGTAGCTCCAGTGTCTACTAGAAAAGTAATGCTTTCATCATTAACTTTCCCATCCACAAATGGTCCTGTCTGATCTATTTCTAGAGTTGCGCCAAGTACGCACCCTTCTTCCTCTTTTCGGCACCGTCAAAACATCTCCTCTGACTCACTCATTTCGCAGCCAATATTGTGACACAGCGCTCGCGCGTTGCGGTTTGTTTACCTGTTCTTCATTGTAGAATCCCGCTTCCTTGCTATATCTTTGGGTGTTCCTGCTTTGCGGTAGTGGCGGTTTTGGCACCTGATTCTGTGGATTAACAGCCTTCTGCTGTTGCGGCGGTGGGCCACTCCCCTCACACTGCACCTGTGAATTCAATGATGGATTTTCATTATTAGTACTTGGTGGATATTTACATTCGGATTTCCAGTGCCCTAACCTTCCGCAATTGTGGCATGGAAATTTCTTTTTAGCTTCTTCTATATTACCTTTCCCCTTTCCTGGGCCAAATCTTGGTTTAATGCCTGGGTTATTGGCTTGTTCAACCAGCTGAGCTTCCTGTCTCTCTGCGACTTTCACTTGAGCCCACATTGCCTTTTCTTTTAGTTTTCGCTGCTTTGCCTCAATCTCATCACATCAAGCATTTAGCATGCCTTAAGATCTCATCTATCTTCTTGCTCTGCCAGTCCATGGTATGCTGCTTTATCATTTCCCCAATTTCGGGACGCAGACCATCCACAAATCTGTACACAAAATGACTCAGGTCTTTTTCTCCCAGATTGTCATCCCCACTGAACTGTTTGAAAGCGAATATTAGCCTTTCATAGTAAGCGTGAACTGACTCTTTCGCTTCTTGATGGGTTCGATCTATTTTAACCCAGTCTGTTTCTTTGGGAGGCACTTTGTTTTTCAAGAACACCATGACCTGTTCATATTTCTTCATTACCTCTGGGTCTGTTGCTCCTGTTTTGGGATCTCTCGGGTATTCTTTAGTTGGCCAATCTATGACTATCTTGCATTCTGCCCACAAGTCTGCTGGCACTATTATATCAAACAGACTATTCAGATCAATCCACAGCACTTTTGACAATTTAACAAATCTGTCTACCTGTCTGTACCACTCGACCGGCTTTTCTCGTAATCGAGGGAAGTCATTTGTAAATGACAAAATGACCTGTCTTGTCCATGGGACATGCACATATCCCCCTCCTGGAATCTCTCTCATGCTCATGCCACTGCCTTTTCCTTTTCTCTCACAGGAAATGCTGGAAAAGTTCTGTCTGAGGTATCATCCCGCTTCCTATACCACCTGCTTTTCCATTTGTCCACATCTCCCCATTTCCTCAACACTGTGATTATGTCCCTAATCTGCCCTATTCGTCCTGCAGTGTTCAGATTCTCAATATCCTTTTCCGTAAAATCCACTCGGTAGGGCTTCTGTAAAGCTTTTACCTTGTCCATGTCAATTCCCATTTCACTTGCTATTTCTGCTAGTCTGTCATGTAAATTCTTTGCTCTCCAAGTGACACTTTTGCACAAAAACAATAGTTCCTCATCTTGGTAATTTTTCAGCTTTTCTGTGGGGATGGTCCCTACTATCAATTCTTCTAACACCATCCGTAATTTTGCCACATCAATGGTATGGGATTCTTTCTCTTTACCTTGCAAGCCCTTCAGCCATTCGCTCAATTCGTCTGTAGTTATACCCACTGATTTTTCTACATTCCCTGGTTCCGTCAGTCTCTGTGGTTCTAATATTGGTCCTCCTACCATTCTGTTTCTCTCTACAGTATCAGGACAATAAAATGGGTTATTTGACACATGTAATTCACCTTCACTCATAGTGTGTCTCCAGGAATTCTCTTTTGCTCTCATCAGGGGCTGTTCTGTCTATTGTTCACATACGGGACTGTTAGACCGTGCTCACTTTCTTTCTGCTTCTCAAAAATAGGCATAACAGGACCTATGCTTCTAGATGTTTCGTCAATTCTCTTATTTTCTCTGTCAGATCTAATGTGGTTTTTGCTAGTTCCCTGGAGTTTTCACTCTCTACCTTATTTTCCATTCCCCGTTCCCTAAGAGAATTCCTTCTCTTTACCTCTGGGATCACAACTTCTGTCTTAATGATTCTCAGAGTCTCCCTCACCGGTGTACCGGCGGTTGGCGTTTCTGATTCCTGCCTGTATGGAGGTGGACTTTTGTAAAACATGTCATCTAAGACATCATCTTCTGTGTCATTTGCTCCGTACCTTCTGGTTTCTACATTGTTTTTCTTTTCTATGCATTTTCTTCCCTCACTTTCCCCTGCAGTTCTCACTGGAAACAATCCTTCAGTCATACTTGCGTCTCGCCACCTTCTCATTCGATCACAATGAGTTTCGCGATCGTTTGGCCGTCCGTATCTACTGCCATTTCTCTGTTTTTCTCGCTCATGCATCTCGTCTTCCCACTCTGTCAACGCCTCAAACTGCGTAGGCCTAGGTCGCGGATCTAAGCTCATCATCTTCTCCCTTGAATTCCTTAATATTGCCAAATTAAAGGAACCATTTTCTGGAAACGCTAATACTCCGTCTTCCTTTGTATACTTTGCCCAATTGTCTAACCAGATGCAAATATGGTACCCAAATTTCGCAACCTTGAAGGATGCGGAGGTTTTCGTCGGAGGAAGTAACTGTCCTTCCCTAGTCACAATCTCTTTGTCTTTCACGAACCAATTTCTTATTTTGCAAAACAAAGATTTTTTCTTTTTCTCGGGAGAAAGATAATACATCTTCCTTTCTTCCGTGAACCCTTTAGTCTTTTCTGCAACTGTACGATCTTTAGTCCAATAGCAATGCGACTCTTACTCATGCACCAATCCTGGCGCGTCTACGTCACCGTCACAACCTCCAATCCCTGCGCGACTCACACTAACGCACCAATCCTGGAGCGTCTACGTCACTGTCACAATCTCCAATCCCTGCGCGACTCACACTAACGCACCAATCCTGGAGCGTCTACCCCTCTAACTAGCCGTCCAATCCCAGCGCGGTCTTCCTGACGTCAGCAGTCGCTGCAGCAGCTCCTGCTCCTGACTCCTGTCTCCAGTCTACCCCTCCTTTACAAAACTACTCGGTAGACTTTGTTTCAATCTTACAATACTTGTTAGTTACAACATAAAAACATCTCCATTGTCTGCTCCGCTAACCACAGAATAGTAAAAGAACTTTCCCACGAGAATCCTGTTTTCCCGAGAGCAGCACTTACCTCTGCCCTGCTACAGAATCATTACGTTCGTTGACAAAGTAGCACATCCCTCTACTTCACCCTTCTCCCAAGTATCCATTAACTGGTTTCTCCAGAATTAAGACACATAGTTGGAAATGCAATGCTCCTGAGAAATAAATCCAGAGTTCCGCACTTAACCCGAATGCTATTTCATTCACGCACATTCACACGGAAAAATGTAATATACTCACACAGAATCCTGTCTTTTCCGAGAACAGTGAACAGTCTGTCCTACTACATTCGTTAACAAAGCAGTGCTTACCTCTACTTTGTCCTAACAAGCGCAGAGAACACCTGCTACCTTTTCAGTGATAAGCGTTATCGGTATGCCAATTGGTTTCCTGGTACCTAAGACCAAAATTTCACAGGTAACCCTTTGCTATCATTCACACTTCTCTCACACAGAGAATTTCACTACTGGCAACACACGGCGATGTCACCAAATCGAACCCAGACAATGCGCCGTGCAACTTCAATTGTCACACGTTCTTCCCGTGTACCTACGGGCAACCACAATCCCGTCTTTCCCGAGAGCAGCACCTACCTCCACTCTACTACGGAACTGTCATCAATTCCCGACTTCCTACCTCCCAGAAGCCGTACAGACCACATAAAACTCAATACGACTTCAACATACAGTGTTAGTACATATATCAATACCAATCAATAATCAATAAGCTATATACATGCTATAATCATGAAACCAAAACAATAAAAACCATCTATAGCTACCAGAAATACTGGTGCAGTTCGGATTACCAAATTTCCCCCTGCTTCCACGGACAGAATGATTTCGCAGTCACACGCACATACACACATCACACGCTGGTGGGGCCCATAACACCAACATTCATTCTCTCGAACTATCCGTGCCTACAAAGGGACATCAAATCCAAACCACAGCTGTTCGCTTTGATAGAGGAAACCACTTCTACTGAATTACCCTAACAATTCCTCCATCAGGAGGTCAATCAGATCATTTAGTTGTTATTTAGTTTAATGATGCTTTTAACTCTCAATTTAATCAATAAACATTTCAAGAAATAATCACCCAACACAGTAATTCAAATAATGATTTTCTTTATCTAATTCAAATGCAGGTTAAATTCTAATAATGCAATATTATCTTTTGTCATATTTACCTATTCTGGCTAAATGTCGTTCTCTAAGTCAGAACTGGTCCTCAGTAAATTCATCAGTGTTCTAAAGTCTCCGTCCTCTTCCGTCAGCATAAGGATCTCTGATCTTCGATTCTCCGTCAATAGCTCGGCACAAAGTGACGTCTAGCGAAGAGCCGCAGTAGCCCCTTCCCTCTCTAGTCTACTAATATTTATACTAAAATTTACATATAACAGTTACATTTTCTCATTTCCCAAGCCAACGATTGGCTGAATTCAAATATATCTCAATACATTAGGAAACATTTTCAAATGTTCTCATATGGAAGAAGTCTCAAAGTGGATGTATGGGAAAGACTAATCCCAGGTCCAAATGTATCAGTTCGTTGGTAACCAGTTGAGTTCGATAGTTCATTTATCCATTAGCAACATTTGCTTCACGTTCAGGGACATTGGCACCTTGCCCAGGGTAGTCTTCATGGGCATGGTCTGACAGGTCACACAAGGGACACGAACGAAGTCAGTGCAGGCGCCTTTCTCCATTGTTCAAATGATGAAGTAATGTACTCTAGTTAGGTTTCAGTCGGCGGCCATCTTTTGGTAGGCCAGAATAGTCAACTTTAAGCAAAGAAACACAAAATCGTAATTAATACATAGAAATCATTAAAACAGTGTTAAACCCTTGCTAATACCCTTATGTGTATGCATTTATCTAGCCATATGCAACATCCAAAGCCGTTAATGCTGGTTTATTTAAGCGCAAATCACAATAACACTACTCAAGCAACATTTACCGTTTTAATATGCATAGAACTTAGTTCACTTATTAATTTTAGCCATGCATATGCATTCCCACGTGTATTATTTCTGTTAATAAGGTTGATTTAGTACCTTCACATCAATCTATTAATTATTAGAATTAATTATTAATCATTTTAATATAAACTTATATAAATGGATTGGGTATATAAAAGAAAACATTTTACCCGCTCCATCATGTACACCATTCTTGCAGCTTTGGGTGAACTGGAATAGCCGGTTGTATTAGTACTTTCACTGGCAGCACAAGCAGAGGCAGTAGGCGGTGAAAGCTACAACGTTGTGCTAGGAATAAGGGACCTGCCACTCACATTTTTAAAAAATAAGCACTGCTCCAAGCAGTGTTGAGACGACACAATGAAGCTCAATGCTTTAGTCACCCTTGGCTGTGCTCGAGTTTCAGTGTGTCAGCCTGCCCAGCGGTGAGTCAGCTCTGCCTGACTGGCTTACCGTATTTACATAATAAATGCGCAATTTATGTGTGTTCTTCCTACAAAGTGCATGTCTGCATAAATATCGGCCTCGGAGCTCTCCTCTCACCTGCTGCCTCTGTTCCTGCTCAGTGAAGAGCTGCATTAAGCACGATAATTAACGACACGAAGCACTTCAACGTCCTGCGTCCTCCCATTTTTCAAAAGCAAAAGCCTTCATCACTCACATCTTTGGACTTTCTGTGGTGGTTCGGGCCTTCAGTCCCCGTCTCCTCTGCATTGTGCGTATTCCTCTCTCCCCTCCCTCCGGTCATTTTTCATTCTTTTTCCAGACAGGTGGGTGGCCTATTGGCATGGGTGTAGCTTCTTTCAGGGGTGAATTTTGAAGTGCACCCCTGCGTGGCCCCCAGCGATGATCCAGCATTAAAGATATTTGTAGGTTTATAGTACACAATTGTTACGTGCTTTTTTCACGATTGCTGTTATTTTATTTAAAGGAGTTACTTTAAATACAATCTACCTCATCTATCAGATGGGATTTTAAGTAGCAACGTAGTTGGCAATCAGCTTTTGTGTTTTTTCTAAACTTTAGCTTACTGAAATACAAAGCTTAGGAAGTTATTTTTTTAACTTTTATTTGACCCTTTGTTGGGAGCTCTCTTGCTCAGACCATTTACCTGAGATGGTGGATGTCAAGCTTCTACAATCAGCAATGTACAGCTGGAGGATGTATCCAGGACATTCAGTGTCAGGAAGTCATTACATTTAAAAAGTCCCGAATGGATAAATCTTATCTCAGGCAAAGTCTGGAAACCTAACCTGTTCTTGCGAAGGGTGAAGATTCTCCACAAATTTGTCAACAGAGTTTTACCATCACTGCTTTTAATTTATAAACACAATTGATGTAATGTAATGTAATGTAACAGGCATTAATATAACACTGAACCATAAGTAAGAGTGGTGTAGACAGCGATGGGACCGACGAGACATAAGGCACGCACAATAGTAGCAGAACCATCTAGGCACCTTATACTCAATTTGTGAGATGTGACCCCCACCCAAATCCCTACTCCCCCCCTCACCACCATGTTGTTTTCCCCCAAAGTTAACATGCTATTGCAGGCAGAGATGGTTACATATTGAACCAAAGTTTGCGGCAGCACCATTATGCAGTGGCGATAAGTGATGGTTGTTAAAAATGCCAACGTAATTACAGTTAACTGGTACTGCTGTAATGCATGGATATATGTAAAACTAATAAAGAAATTTTAAAAAAACAGCCACTAATATAGCGCTCTGTTATGACGGAGATTATCCTGGTGGTATGCATCCGTGGTGTGAAGCTAACTGAATGACCTATTAGTTTTGATTAAAAAGCCACGTTTTCAATTTCTTCGGGAACTGGGAGGTAGATGAAAATTTACAGGTAACTCAGAGAGTATCAATCAAGGACTTTGGAGAAATTAGGTGAACATGAAATAGAATGGAAAGGCAGTTTTACAGCAGGGGTGGTGTGAGAAGGTGGCCTGATATATGCTGTCCACTAGTTCTAGTGGGCACCTTGTATCAGTCCAAACAACCCCTTATGGTGATTTGGTTAAAGACAACCTTTATTGAAAGCTATCCTAGTGTTAGCTATGGAGAGCAGCCTCAGGCTAAGTCTTGAAGTAATGTAAAGCAGCTTGTTTTACCAGTCTATAATCTCTTGAATGATCAAATGAAAGGACAACCACACCAGGCATATATTCAAAATATATGTATTTTAGATAAAACACACCCCTCTAGTCTCTTCATGAGACTGGAGTTCGAAGTACTTAATTTACAAGTTAGCAATCACCAGTAATAGCACAAATACACGTTTGGGCCCTAGGGGCGTACCAAACCATATATTAATAAAGTGGTATAAGAACCACAACTGAACTAGACACAAGGCCTAGAGCCTGTAGAATCGCTGGGACCCCAAAGAACCACCCACATTAGTGACACAGGAGACCCACGGGGGCTGTATGCAGTGTGTAAACACAACCCCGGGTTCCCGTTAGCTTCTAAGGGCAATGTCGCGGTTGGAAATTTAAAGATTAGGGACACTTAGAATCGAGTCAGGACCAAACCCTCTTGGACTTAAGAAGTTCTAGGGCTAGCACCCACGGGAGCACCGGAGTACTCGAGTTACCTCACCCAGGGAAGCCTGGTGCATAGGTGTCTTTTGGTGTCGGGTTGGGTCGCGTCGTCGATTGCAATGGAAGCTGGCAAGTAACTGCTGCTGCCGTGAAGAGGATAAGTGTCCGAAGAGATCCAAGCCTGGATCTAGTATGGAAGGAACCTGAAAGCAGAGGGGACAGAGTCTGGGTCACTAGCCAGTGACCGAGGGTAGGATGGACCAATGCCCACAGATGTCGGGTGCTTCAGGTGAGTTGATGGGTGTCTTGACTCTTTAGTCACGAGGTCCAGGAGGCATCAACGAAGTCCACAAGCCGGATTCGAGCTGCCCACGAAGTTTGTTGAGTGCTGCGGTGTCGGCAACCAGATTGGACCCAACAAGCCTTGGCAACGGCAAGTCACAGGAATTCAGAGAAAGGACTGCGGTGCAGACCAGCAAGGTCTGAAGGACAAACCCAGCGAAGGTAAGTCAGGGCACATCTGGAGCAACCAGGAAAGCCCAAGTAGAAGAGGAGTTGCCTTTGTGGGGACCTACTAGCCAATGGGCTAGCTAGCGCAAAGGAGCCTTAAGTGGTCGCACTTGAAACTGGCTCACGAGTCACTCGTGGAGAGGAGGCCAGCAATCTTCGGTGCAGAAGGTGCTCAAGGCTGGGGCTACTGAGAGCCCAAAGCACAACTTCGAGGAAGTCCCAGAAGAAAGTGTTCCTGCAAAAGTTCACTGTTTCCAAGGGTCATGGTTTCACGGCACCCACCATAGCCACAGGCCTCAGCTTTGCTGTGGACTCAGGGTAACCTCGGGGAAGTCTGGAAATCTACCTCTGGGGATGCAGAGACTTCGGCGTCCGGCAGGAGCTTCAGAATTGCAGACCGGTCAGTTGCTTCTTTGGTGCCTGCCAAGCAGGGGAGTCACTCCTTGTTCCAAAGGCAGATTTCTTCCGTCTTCTAGTCGAGATAGAAAGTCAAAGCTCCAGGATATATGTTGCAGAGTTTCGTCCAGGGTAATCTAAAGGTACAAGGACTGGGTTCCCATACTTTTACAAAGTTTGGGGGTTGGACATACTGTAGGGACCCACCAATGGGAGAGTTAGGAAAGAGGGGTGGTTACACCCATTCGCTTTGTCCAGTTTTGCACCAGAGCAGGGGCAGGTAGCCCCTGCAACTGGTTTGAACTGGACTATGCACAGGGACACCAAATATGCCCCCAGTGCAGGACTTCAAAGCACCAGAGAGTGCTCCCGCCCAGCCCCAATACACATCTGCCTATCTGGGGAGGTGGTTACACCTCCCTTTGACAGGAAACCTATTGCCAGAGTTTTGGTCAGCAGCAGGAGGCCAGACCCGTGTCTGTGGCAGAGGCATCCATTTTGGGATGCCAGGGCTGTAGAAAGTCCCACCGGGTTAGACCAGTGTGAACATGTTTCTCCCTCTAGAAGGGTGGAATGCTACCCCTGCCGCCAGAACTGGCGGGGGGGGGGGGGGTAGTATTCCAAAGCGTTTGACACCAAACACAACATGTTTCCGTGCAGCCATCCCAAAGTTAGCATTTACCGCGAGGTTATAATGCACTTAAGAGTATATGGTCTGGTTGCACCACAAACAGCATCAGAGGAGATACTCCGAACACTGCAGAGGGGCTCTGCTCATGCAGGGGCACCCTCTCACATAAAAACCAAGCACCTTCAGGATTGTTAAGGCCTGCCATAGGAGTGACTTATAGGTTTTATATGTGTGTGCAATGATAGTGATATAGGTAGCCTATACCACAGTAAGGGGTGCAAGCACACCCTTACCCAGGCTGCAGTAGCAGACCTGTGGTGCCATTTTGGAGTGCTTCCCAGGGGTGGCATAATGCATGCTTCAGCCCCTGGTAGGCCTCTGAGGTACCTATGCCCTAGGTACATAGTATACCATATACTAGGGGCTTATAAGGCACTCCAGAATCCAATTAGATATGTACCTAACATATATGCAAACCATTTTAGAGAGGAAACAGCTAGGCTGGGGTTCTGATTAGCAGGGCCACAGCCAGACTAAGGTCGAAAAACAGTGAAACACCAGCAAAAAGTAGGGGTACCCATGTAAAGCAGATCCTACTCTCCTACAGGTGGGAGTTCCACAAATCAAGTTCACTGTGCAGGTGCGCCAACTGGTTGATAGTTCATTTACATTTGATCAAAAGCACCAATAAAAGCAGAAGGGTCTTTAAACAGGCACAGCGATAGGGCATCTGCCCCTCACATTTACATGCAGGCTGTGCTGAAGTTCCTGTACAATGGGAGACTTTCCTTAGACAACGAACCAACAGCAACACAGGGAAACATGAGAGAGGGTAGGCAACTTGGGAAGCCTGAAATGTGTCTGTTTTAGGCCTGTAGTTCCAGTTCCATTTCAAGTCACCGGAGGCATACCTCTACAGTCAGCAGCTCTGCGGCCAAAGGCTCTGCTAGTCACTAATGGTTTCACTGTTGTATATTGAGATTCTACTCTGTGATTTGTTGTGGGTTACTTAAGTTCCATTTGCAATGGAACCTTATGTTGGAATGTCACCATGATGATGCTGGTCGAGCATTTCAAGGCAGATGGTAAGGCTTCCTGGGACAAGCTGCTTGGATGGTCATGTGCTGTCTTTGGTGACTAAATCTACAGTTACACCAAATGAAACCTGTCTCGTGTTGTTTTTCACAACACATTTTGGTGACGAGTGGCTCCAGCCACGACCCCAGGACAGCTCCTGTACGACCGTAATGCTAATTTTTCAACAGTCATCTTTCAGGCAAGTGCGGCTCTTTATTTACGGACTCTCCGACAGCTCTGTTGGAGAATGGGTGCGGTGACAGTGACAGTTATTGCGGGGACGCAGTTTATAATTTGGGGGTGTCAGGCCAGAATGCCAGTCAGAGCGCGAGCTGCTGTGTAGAGCCTGCCCAAGTTACCACCAAACGCCTGTTAGCACGCAAGCTGCTGTGTAGAGTATTCAGGATGAGCCGGCCCGTTGTTTTTACCATACTCACCCTGAGCGTGGCCCGTGCTCTCTCAGCCAAACGTCCTGTAAGAGCGTCTGAGCCTGTGCGCTCATCTGTCTTCAGGCTGCCGCATGTAGGCTGACATTGACGCTTGGCGGCCATATTTTGGGCTTAATGTCAGTACGTGGATCTGGTCATGGTGACAGGCACGCCTACTGCCTAATCATTAGCAATTCTTCTGCGCGAGGCCTGGGTGCCTACTTGTGGCATCAGCCACGTCTCGCTATTCTGTGATTGGACTGTTTTCGGTGAAAGGCAAGCTACAGGCATACATATTGCGTAATTATTAGCCCGTTTGCATTAGGGTGACCAACTGGCATTGGTGCATATTCAGGACGGTTAGAGTAAAAATTCAGGACAAAGGGTCAAAATTCAGGACACAATTCAGGACAGGAGGTCAAAATTCAGGACAATAGGTAAGTTTTACAGACACATCAGAGGAGGTCGCGCAATAGTATATAAGTAAGCCCAGCCATATCCAAACACATTCAACCATTTGCAAATATATCCATCATGTATCCTTCCATCTATCATTTCACTCATCCATCCCTTCATCCATCCTTTCACTCATCCATCCATCCACCTTTTCACCCTATCCATCTGTACACTCATCCATCCACTCTTCTACCAATCCATCCATTCACTCATCCATCCAGCCAGCCATTTACCCTTTCACCCATCCTGCCATCCTTTCACTTACTCATCCACTCCACCCAGTCATTCATCCTTCCACCCATCCACCCTTTCAGTCATCCATCCATCCTCCCTTTCTCTCTCCATCGACCCTTTCACTTAGCCATCCTTCCTTCCATCCATCCACCCACCCATCCATCTACTCATCCACTCATGAATCCATCCATTGACCCAATCACTCATCCATCCTTTCTCTCATCCATTTATCCTTTCACTCCTTCGCTCATCTATTCATCCTTTTGTCCTCCACCTACCCTCCCTTTCACTCACTCATCCAACCTTTCACTCATCTGTCCATCCATTCACCCTCGCACTTATCAATTCATCAATCCATCCATCATTTCACTCATCCATCCACCCACTCACTCATCATCCACCTTTTCACTCATCCATCCTTTCACTCATCCATCCACCCTTTTACCCATCGAGCTACCCTTCCACCCATACATCCAGCTATTTACCTTTTCTCTCATCCATCCTTCCACTCACTCATCAATCCATCCATCCTCTCTCATTATCCATCTATTCAATCTTTCATTCATCCATTCACCCTTTCACTAATTCATCCAGCCATCCACCCATCCTTTCCCTTCTCACTCGCCCACCTTTTCATATTAATTTTCAGCTGAGCCTTTTTGAGAAGCCCATCAAGAACTTCACCCTCGCTGCAGGAGCCATTCCAGGACTGGGACAGAAGCCACCCAGGGCGGAGACAGGATCCACCACAGGGGGGGACAGGAGCCATCACAGGCGGAGGGAGGGACAGGAGCCACCACATGGGGGGACAGGAGCCATCACTGGGGGGGGCAGGAGCCAACACAGGAGGGGGAACAGGATCCACCAGGGTGGGCACAGGGGTGGGCATGCAGTATTCTAGTATCATCTTGGTCTCTTCCAGGGTGGGGTAGGGCTCCTCACCCCTCCTGGACAAGACAACGAGACGACAGGCTCTCTTTCTAAAATGTTTGTTTTGCCACCCCCCACTGTGATTTACTGTACTTAAAGGAGATGCTCCAAGAGAACTGATTTAACTGACTGTCCTCCATACTTTGGTAATCAGTGTGGGTGCGATTGTGCCATTTCTTTTTTTTATTACATTATACACTGCATGTTTGCAGAACCGAGGTTTGCTTACAATTTAGTAACAGTAATTAAGCTCTGTGAAGAGAACCAGGTACTGCCTCAGTGTAATCAGGGCCTGTTCTAGGATGTTTGGGGCCCTGGGCAGAAAGGGAATGTGTGAGGCCTCTCTAAGTTGCAGAGACATGACGCATTCAGGGCTGTTTGCATCTGAATAGATGCCCCTGCGCCTGAAGCGGCAGCCCCTCCCTCTCAGTCACTTTCAGACACCTCTTAACAGCTCATCAAGGGCTGAAGGTGTGAGAGTTGCCATCCCGCTGTGCCTCTCCAATGCTGCTGGTATCTGAGCTTTGGTACTGCATCGGATTCAAGAAGGGAGGTGGGTGGAAGCTGTGCCGGCTTTAGGGTGGTGCGACCGGTGCCCGGTTAAAATTACGGACAAATGGCATCCGTTAAAGAATCCTTCACGGACAACGGACAGACGGCCGAAATTACGGACTGTCCGTGAAATTTACGGACGGTTGGTCACCCTAGTTTGCATGCTAGCGACAACAAGCATGACTTGCTGTTTTGTGTTTTGCCTGTCTTCAGCGATAACCACGCCTTACGCCACCATTCTTTATTGCTACCATCATCCTTGGTGCGATGACAGGCACACCTTGCAGTCCCACCATTAGTCTGTCTCTGGCAACAGGCACGCTGTAGGCCGTTCTTCACTTTAGTTGTTAGACTACGTTTTTGCCGCAGCTCAGTGTCAGACATTTTATACATTTTTGCAGTTTTCCACTTTTTATGCCATGTACCTGCGTGCTGCTTCTGGATCATCGACGCTGGATATGCAGACTCCTGTGGGATGGGGGCCCCCCCACATATCACACTCTGAAAAATTACTCGGAGCTGGTTTGACCGAGATATAGCCCTTCCGGCCATCAAAAAGAACTTCTGGGCGGCACAACTAACGACAATAAATCATTGGGTTCATCTACCAAGGGAAGATCCAGCATATACAATGGACAAAGATAGCATGTGGCCAGGTGTTCATCTTAGACCCTTTAACAGAGGCCTAAAAGCTACACCCGTATTAAGCCCCACGGCCGATACAAAAACTGTTTGGCGCACTGCACTTCACAGCTTAGGGTGGAAAGGGAAAATTAAACAAGCCACCCCCCTGTGGGACATGTTTCAGTTCGGTATTGTGGCCACCTGGGTTGGGTTTGACAAATGGGATTTCATAGGTATATCAAAGGTTGGAGATATGTAGAAGGGTGGGAACGTACTTTCTTTTCCTGAACTGCAGAAAGAATATCAGTTGACCCCCACTGACACCTTCCGATATTAACAGTTCAGAAGTGCACTGCAGAGAGCGATCCCTGGAGGGATAGACCTTCCGGAGTCTTCCCAACTCGAGGATAGATTGCTGAATGAATATATGCCACGACAGGCTGTCTCACTTACCTATTGCAAAATGATGAATAATTCCCCTGAACCCCCGATTAAGCTTTGTGTGAAGTGGGTGAATTATTTGATAGAGTTGGAAGATGACGAATCGCAGGAGGCCTTGGCTTCCCCCAGAGAGGCGGCCATACGTTCCAGATTCCGACTGGTTCAGTTGAAAATACTGCATCGATGCTACTATACATGCACTACCCTGGTTAAAATGGATGAATCCAAGCATGCTGGGGGTGACCTAGCGATTGTAGCTGGGAGGGTTCCATTTTCAATAAGGTATGGAGTTGCCCTGTGCTTCAGGATATGGGAGGTGCTCTGAAATTGTCTGCCAAGCTGTGCTCACTTAATGTGTGGGAAGAATCGGACCTTACCCATATGGAACAGCTGTGGGTCACCTTGGGACTAATGGTGGCTAAGCGAAATATAGCCCGTATCTGGAGGGCGGTGGTAGGTCCAAGTTTGGAGGTTTGGAAGAAAGACATGGACTGGTGCATGCTTGCAGAGAGAGTGGTGTATGTGTATGTGGGCTGCCCGAATAAAATGAACATAATATGGGGCTGTTGGAATTAATACAGGGAAGGCCTGTATGTACCCCTGACTGACACTGTGGATGCCAGGGTAGACTGATGTAATTAACGTAAAACTACTGTCCCATGAAACTTCAGTGTCACGGTTTATTAGGAACGTTATTTATATAGTTGGTCGCTGTCCGGAGCGGTGGCTGTCTGTTTCGTTGTCTTTATATGTGATCTGCGACAAATATAGCGTCATTGGTGTTTATATTGTACGATTGCTCAATAAAAAGGTTTTATTTAAAAAAAAGAATGATTTTTGCTGTTAAAAATTAGCACAGAAAATTCAAGTGAGAGCCGCGAGGGTTCTGGCCATTCATGTTATCCCCATATGCTCACAGTAAAAGTTTACAGCAAATTGTGCATATTTACGTAATGTGTCATAATGGTGTTCAGTTTTCTGTGCACAAAGTCATTGCACAAGATAAGAACACAAACTGTTTTGTGCAAAGTATATTTTACTTAGAACCAGTGTGTTTGTGTAAAATAACTCCATATGCACAGAAAGCGTTACAAAACTCACAATTTTCATTTAAATTTGGTAAAGTGAAAAAAAAGAAAAGTTACAATATTTTCCATACAATTTTGCAAAGGATGGAAAAAATGTGCTGACACGTGTGGAGGGTCTGGTATATAAAATGTGCTAACATTTGCAAACCATCTGGGGGCACATGCATCAACTGAAGAACCGGGGTTTAACCCAGCGGCGTCAGGGACATGCCTAAGATCTTCGAGTTCACCTGTCTTGGTATACAGAGACACGGAATACTTCTGGATGGCATCAGAGACCAAGTTTATTAGCTGCAGCTAGTAACAGTGATCCTAGAAATACATCACGGTGTAAATTCTCAGGAGACTGCTCATTTTACTAAGGCGAGACGTCTCCTTTTATACCCAATATTCACATTATAAATGTACACCCACTGCACAAAACTCTAGCCAATAAGGTACATTTTCAAACAAAGTGTCACATAACAAAAACTCAATTTACAGTATCCCAACCCAAAAGTTAATTATTAGGAATGTCCCAAATTCAAACTCCACAAGCCGGACAAACCTATAATTGAAAGCATAACCCATGTAATGAAGAAACATAAAAATAGAAACGGTAACAGATGCTGAACAAGATAAGGCATGTGGAAGGAAACTAAAAGTTAACGATGTCCTGAACATTGATTGGCAATCTCAGAAAAAGATCGATCAGGGAAATTGGCTTTGCGGGGTCAGTTTCAGGTGCAGAGGTCAGTTTCTTACAGTTCATTTCAGAGTCAAAAAGAAACCTAGTTAATGTATACATGAACTAAGAAGGCTACGCCACTTTATTCGTCAGGCCACCTTTTTCACAGGCCTACGTGAGGGCAACACAAAATGGTGGCACAGAACAAAAAGGAGTCAGACTCGAGAATTACAGAACCTCAGACCCTCCTTTTGCCATTACGTAGGCAATAACCTAAGACTCATGTTAATCTGAATCTAGGTCTATGTCGATATTCATTAGGTCATCAAGGTGTTGCTGTAGCATCATCTTATAATTCTCTACTTCTCTCTGGACAGGTCTCCGAACACACATAGTAGCACAAAGACTACAAATGGCGGGACCACACTGGATGCAAAGACAACAAGAGAAAAGGATGGTTACAACCATACCAAGGAATGTCAAAATCTTCCATCCCCATTTGGACAGCAGTCCCCAAAACCATCCCGTCAATGACCAGTCTCCTTCGTCTACATGGATAGACTCAGAGATTTTATACAACCTAGAGATGGCTTGGTACACTGTAGGGGCATTATCTGGTATGTAAACACAGCAACTGGATCCAATCAATTTACATACTCCTCCTCGATCTGCAAGTATGATGTCTAATACCATACGGTTCTGCAAAGTCATAAGGCGGTCCGCTTGAAGCTCAGCTGTAACATTACTAAGAGCACCTGCTGTCTCATTAATAGTAGCTTCAACAACGCGGACAAGCTGTCGAATATGCCTACTATTGAATATAGGACCCCAAAAGGGCAAGAAGCCCTTGAAGAAATCTCCTACTTCGTGTGCAGCGGTATCTTCCTTATTGAAGACACCTCTACCATATCTCGTTCTATGATAGTCTGAAGCAGTAGTGTATGTAGGGGGGAGTAGAAACACCACATAACACGTTCCTGAAAAATCAGGTGGCAACCATGTGTAGGCTCTGTCATGACAAACAAAATATGTGCCTTTAGCTGGCACAAACGGTGGAGAAGTCCGAGATGAATAGACATAGGTTTGAGCACACACACTCTTACCTAGCTGAGCTTTCGGATTCCAACCATTACCTTGAAAACAAAAGTGGCCTCGGTGGGGTACAATCCAAATAGGGGGAGACCTTTTTCGTCTCTCCTTCTCTGTCAAACTGGTACTATATCCAGTCACGTTCCAACCAACGTAAGCCTGCACCTCATCCTTAGGGATAGCATTATATGCATCAATATCTCGGATCATAGCTACTATTCCCCTTATTAAGGCACTATTGCTCGAGTTATCTTTAAGGGAACGTAAGGGGCGTACCTCATTTGCATAGATAAATATGGTCTGAAAAACCCACACAGACCCATTAAAAGAAAAAGGCAAAACCAAATATGGCATACCTTTATCTGTCGTATGAGGCATAAGACCACAAACCCAACAATTAGTGGTATTTACTACTAACTGATGCTGATGCAACAACTGTATAAACGAGTTGTTGACAAATTCTGATCTCCTTGTCTGTTCATGTTCAGGCAACGTATAAAACTGGTGCAAAGAAACAGTAGTGAAAGAAAGCATAGGTTGGGAGGTGGGTGCAGATGTCTGTTGTGTAGCATAGACAGCCCAACCCACACAAGCTAATGTGATACTTAAAAACATCAAAAAGCACAATATTATAAAAGATTTGCTATGTATCAATGTACAAAATCTTGTCTTAAGATCTATTCTCTCAACATCTCTTTCAGTTACAACAGACTCCATCCTCTAACGTGCTGCTCGTGGCAATTTTCCTTCTTCACTCAAGTGTGCGTCCAGGCGTCCTAGACATCCCTAGAACCTCAGACCTTTCGTCAATACGCGGGCCACCCCTTAAGTTCTTATACCGCGACCCTGCAGCTGAACCCGGATGGTGGTTCGAAAAAGAAAAATAGTCTCTTGTCTGAAAGAGTGTAATTCCCAAAAAAAAATCACATTTTATTTGTCCTTTTTAGACCTTAAGTTGTAGCGTTCTTTACAAGGCACAGTTTGATCCTGAAAGAGTGTCTCTGGGTGCATAGTATCAAGTCTCAAACACGGCGGCACAGCTTCTTGCAAGACTTTATCATCCGCACGTTCTGACTGAGTCCATTTCAGATGTGCATCGCTAAAAGGTACAAATCTCGGAACCCTTTCACTCTCGGAATCGGCAACACCTTCCCAGACCCACTTATCGTACGGTAAGGGCAAAGGTATCTTCTTACAATGGGTACCATGTACCCAGTTTTTCTTGCCGAACACCTTACTAGCAGTCCGAGTTGATAACAGGACTTGGTTTGGACCGGTCCATCTTGGTTCCAAGTTCTTTGACCTCTGGAAATTCTTGGTTAGAACCCAGTCGCCAGGTTGAATCGTGTGGCCTGCGTCTACAGAAACTGAAGGCAAAGTGTCATGGACCTGTTGGTGAAGAACACGCAATTTAGCAGTCAAATCATGTAAGTAGTCAACCAACATAGGGTACTCAATATCACTGTACTTCTTAGGCCTCGGCACACCCCAGACATTCGCCGGGCATCCAAAAACAATCTCGTATGGGCTAAGTCCCACGCAAGAATGTACTGTCGTTCTCGTGGACAAAAGTACCAATGGTAAGGCATCGGGCCATGTAAGACCAGAGCTCGCTTGCACCTTGGCCAACTTCAGCTTCAGAGTGCCATTATAGCACTCGACCAGGCCTGCTGACTGGGGGTGATTCGCAGCGTGAAATTTCTGTTTAATACCCAGACCCGCACATACTTTCTTCATAATCTGACCCACAAATTCACTTCCATTATCACTCCATACCATCCTCGGCAAGCCATATCTGGGAAAGAATTCTTTGAGCAAAACCTTGGCTGTAGAGAAGGCAGTATTATCCTTTAGCGGGTAGGCCTCTATCCATCTGGAAAAGGCACAAACAACCACAAGGACATACTTCAAGTTATTGCATCTTTCCATATGAATATAGTCTATCTACAGCACCTCGAATGGATACGTTGGAGGAGCAAAATGACCCGCTGGAGTTGGGGTTCCCTTTCCAGGATTATGCATCAAGCAAATCATGCAATGTTTAACCAAATTCTCAGCACACTTAGGAATTCCACCATTCTGCCATACCGGAGCCAACAACTTACATATCCCTTTTGAACTAATGTGAGCCAACCCATGAGCCATAGTAACCACCGGAAGCACATATGCATCCGGCAACAACCATCGCTGGTGCTCTGAAAACTCAACCCAACAGCCTGTTGAATCCAACATTCCCGTACTCTCTCTCCACATACTCAATTCTTTCTCAGTAGCTTCTGCCTGAATCATCTTCACACTTTCTGTTGTATCTTCCACATTCCTCCTTCCACAACCCATCTGGCAGGACCTGCAACATACATCCGACTCGTCACATCTTTCGCCGTTTCTCTCGCTACTTCATCTGCAAACGCATTCCCTTGACCCACATCATCTGTAACCTTCTTATGCTCACTACACTTCACTATCGCAATTTGGGTCGGCAAAGTAAGTGATTTAAGAAGTTCACTCACTAATTGTCCATGCTGAATTTTCGTACCATGGGAAGTAAGAAATCCTCTCTCTTTCCACAAGCGACCAAAACTGTGAGCCACGCCAAATGCGTATTGGCTATCAATATAAACATTCACTCTCTTTCCTTTTGACAACACACACGCTCTAGTAAATGCTATCAACTCCGCTGCTTGTGCTGAATTCTGTGCAATACGTGCTGTTTCAACAATCTTGTGCAAAGTTGTGACAGCATATGCTGCAGTCATCTCTCCATTCGGAAGCTTAAAGCACGAACCATCTACCCACAGGGTACCATCAGGATTCGAAAGAGGAGTATCTTTCAGATCAACTCTACCCTTCGTTTCCTCCTCTGTTTCGGAGAAAACAGTCATGCTGTTCCTGAGCATCTGTCTCTACAAAATCGGCAACAATGTAGCTGGATCCAATGTGTTGCACCGCTTGATGTGCACATGGCTAGCCAAAAGCGTC
Organism: Triturus cristatus; assembly: GCF_964204655.1. Classification (NCBI taxonomy): domain Eukaryota; kingdom Metazoa; phylum Chordata; class Amphibia; order Caudata; family Salamandridae; genus Triturus; species Triturus cristatus. The sequence goes on from NC_140583.1 coordinate 1,072,460,608, forward strand.
AACTCATAACCTGACAAACGCGCACTGGTAAGATGTTGAGTCTTCGTTCTATTCAATAGGGTATCCACTGCATGTGGGACCATCACAATCAATGTATTATCCAATACCAAACCAGCAGACTGTCGGATAGAAACAGCCGCTGCCGCTGTAGCTCTTAGACAACTAGGCAACGCCCTAGCTACCGGATCTAAAGTAGCTGAAAAATACGCACATGGGCGCTGCTTGTCTCCGAATTGTTGCGTCAACACTGATAACGCACAACCTTCTCTCTCGTGTACATAAAGTGTAAAAGGTTTACTGTAGTCGGGGGTACCCAACACGGAGCAGAACACAATGCATCACGCAATTCGGAAAAACTCTTCTGACATTCGTCAGACCAAGGAAGAGGGTGTGGTGTGTACTTAAGAGTAAGTGCCAACAAAGGTTTCGCTAGCAAAGAAAAATTCGGAATCCACTGTCTACAATGCGAGGTGATACCTAAGAAGGCACGCACCTCTCTCTGTGTGCATGGCACAGTCATTTGGGCAATCGCTTGAATACGCTCTGGGGTCAATCTCCTTCCCTCCTTCGACAAGAGATGACCTAAGTAGGTCACTTCTTGGCGGCAATACTGCAACTTCGAAGGTGACACTTTATGATGAAGGTCAGACAGGTGTCGCAACAAAGAAAGAGTAACTTCTTTACAAATCTCTTCATCATCAGCAGCAACCAACAGATCATCAACATACTGGATAAGAGTAACACCAGAAGGCAATGCAAGAGTATCAAGCTGAGTTTTCAAAGCCTGACTGTAAATGGAGGGACTCTCACAATAACCTTGAGGAGCGCGTTTAAACTGGAAACTGTGGCCTCCTAAAGAGAAGCCAAAAATATCCCTACTTTCCTCAGCAATCGGAATACTGAAGAAAGCGTTCTTCAGATCAATAACAGAAAACCAAGCAGCTGAGGCAGGGATCATAGTCAATAAAGCAGTAATGTCCGGGACAACAGGAAACTGTGGCACAACAATCTTATTGACCTCTCGAAGGTCGATCAGAAACCGATACACAGGTGGCTGAGAAGAGTCAGTACGCTTAAGGACAGGCAGAACACGACTGTTACACACATTACCTCTCGTTTCTTCAACCACACTTTTCTCAACCAAATCATAGATAATCGCTAAAAGAGCTCTTTCGCCATCACTGGAAATTTTGTAATGGGGAATGCGAGGTAATGTAGCATTCAACTTAAGGGTAACAACGTAGGGTGGAATCTGCAAGAGACCAACATCATTGGGACCTGTAGCCCAAAGTGTATCAGGGTGAGAACGCAGTTCCAGTGGAAGGCGATCCTTAGACAGATACATCGGGGAAATCACTTTCTTACCCACCGTAAGATGTACTCCCGAAGGAGAACAATGTAATGTCGCATGCAATCTTTTCAACAAGTCCAAACCCAACAGATTCTCGCCACAGCCCGTCGTTAGAATAAGGGGAGCCTCCAATTTACAGGGACCAATAGAAAGGGGCAAAGGACAAGAAACCGGATAACGAACTGGGGCGCCAGAAAATCCTACTGAAACATTGGTCAAGCCAGAAAAAGGTGCGCCGGGGACTTTAGAGTGCATGATAGAACTCTTTGCTGCACCAGTATCCAAAAGAAAAGGTTCTGCCACACCTGATGTAATCACTTCAACATAAGGTCCACTCTGGTCTACTGGAACTGACACTACTCCCTCCCTTTGTCCATGGCTGTCCTAACTATCATTAAAACCAGCACTCTCACTTCCAACATAATAATCGTCAGTGTAGTACTGAGCGGACTGGACGGTCGGAACCTTCTGTTGGTCAAAATAATTCATAGAATTCTGAGGGGAAAAGGAACGTTCATTCTGGGGAAACGTACCACGTCTCCTACCCCTAGATACTTGTTGGAAACCACCACGACCTCTCAGACCAGACATACCATTCACACGCTGTAGCAAGATCGGGCAACTATTCTTGAAGTGACCTTCTTCTTTACAATAAGCACACTGATTAGGGCCTAGCGGGAGTCGCGAAGCAAAAGACTCAGGCTTCTGCAACAGTTTCTGAAACTGTGGGGGTTGCTGAAACTGGGAAGGTTGCTGAAACTGACGCTGATTAGGGCGAGGCGGATAAGCCTGCTGCAGAAGAACTTTCGTTTTTAATTCTCTAGTCTTCTTCTCTACTTTATCCTTCTCATTTTTATCTCTATTCTCATAGTATTGTGCAGTAGCCAATATCTGAGCCGAAGAAGAAACAGCCCATGAACCCTCAGAGTTCTTTAACTTATTAGAAAGTTCAGGAAGTAAATTAAAAACAAACTTATCTACAAACAACCTCTGACCACCTTCTGTACTCATATCCTGACCACTATGATCAATGAATGTTTCCTCAAACCTAGTGAAGAAATCAGACACACTCTCGTCTTTCTTTTGTTTGCATGCTGCTAACTTGTCCCGATTCACCCACAGAGGAGGCATCATAGTTTTCATTAAATTAATAATCCTACCAGGTAGTTCTGCAAATAAGGGTTCAGGTTTGGCACCTCCTACCTGCCGACCATCTGCAGCAGTAATATTAACCCACGTATCTCCTAACTCTGGCGCGTGATCCTCGTGACGGATCTTCGCCCACAAGGGTTGAGGAACTACATTACCCATCAACATATCTATGTCAGCTAAATTCATAACACACGCATCAACTGTCTGAGACAACTCCTTATAATAACCAGCAGGATTTTTACGGGGGTCAGGCAAAGTCTGCTTAAGAGCCAGGACCTCAGCTCTCTTCCAAGGGACATGCACCCACACTCGCTGAAAATGAGCCGGTGCAGCCGCAATACCATGAACGGCATCAGCCACAACTGCCTCTCTCCATACAGGGGGAACCTCTCTCTTAGGATACTGCTTCACTTTTCTCCTAATAGAAGGGTCAGGTTCGAACAATGACTGAGGTGGAAGTCTAGACCTAAAAGTGAGTAGTGTCTCTACCGCTTCCTCAACATCGGAACCCACTATCGTCCCTTTAGCAAATTCAGACTGAACATTAAGCAATTCCAGTGGAATTGAACCCAACTCATTACCTTCCCACTCCTGACGAAGGAAGGTACACATGACATCAAAAACACACCTTTGTTTTGGTGCCTCCCACTGTAGGAAGATATCCATACCCACTTGTGGACTGTACTTGGAGGTATTCGAAACCCATCTACAAGCAAGGAGATCTAACACTGCCCGCACTTCGGGACCAGGGAGCTGACTACGTCTCTGCTTACGTTCAGAAACAGGGGTCATATTCAGTGACCCAAAGAAAGGAGACAAAAGACTAGTGACAGTCTCAGTCATTCGTTGCCGAGCAGAAGGAGAAGAAGTTGACATGAGGACAGGAGACAAAGTGTTTTGAGGTGACAGAGACGTAGGGACAGAAATAAGAGAAATCGAAGATAAAGGAGTGTAAGGCAAAGGAGTTTGAGGCAAGGCTGGTGGCAAGCGTGGTGGCCCTGGAGGGGGCTGCGCAGGGGAAGGAAGAACCACCTGTGAAGGAACGGGTGGCTGAACAACAACAGGGGGTTGAACGACAACAAGGGGTGCAACAACTGGAGGTAACGGAGGTGCAGTAGCACCCTGCACATAAGGGGGTGGTAATCTCAGTAAATGTGACATCAAAGGATCCTTTTCAGGGTCTACAGTCACATTTGAAAGGGGAGGTGGCAAAGCCGGGTAACATTTGTCAATGGCCATGCAATGTTGTCTGACACTTCAATCGCACGATCTTCTTCATCTTCCTTAAACTGCCTAGCAGCTTGCATTACTGATATATTCCTTTCCTTCCTATCTCTCTTAGCTTGCTTAATTTCTCGCTGTTTGGCTTCCTTACGCCAAAGGCGGAAAGAGTCAAACATCGCCGGCCGGGCTTTCTTCTTAAAGAACAAGTTACTTACCTTCGGTAACGCTTTTTTTGGTGGATACAGTATCTGCCTGTGGATTCCTCACCCTCTGAATATCCCCTGCGCCAGCATTCCACGGAACATTTCTTTCCCAGCACTCCACGTCGGCGTGATGACGTCAGTTCCACCCATTTTTTCCGTGCCTTCGAGGCGAACAGGTGAACCAACGACAACTCCAAGTATACACAGTATACAGTATACCAACATATATACACAGCATACAAATAAAAGGAATGCTAAACAAACCAGCATTGCCTACAAATGCACAAGAAAATATCAAAACATTCCCACAAGACCTCTTTCATGGTATACAAAGGTGGACAACAGTGAGGCGGGTGGGTCAGTGAGGAATCCACAGGCAGATACTGTATCCACCAGAAAAAGCGTTACCGAAGGTAAGTAACTTGTTCTTCTGATGGATACATCTGCCAGTGGATTCCTCACCTTGTGAATAGATTCCCACAGCAGTCCCCACTCCCGGAGGAGGGTGTCCGCCTTCCTAAACCAGAAAGTCTTGCAAGACAGAGCGCGCGAAGTGGCCCTCCCTCCTCATCTCTGAGTCCAACCAATAATGCTTTGCGAAGGTATGGAGGGAGACCCAAGTCGCGGCTTTACAAATGTCTGCCACAGGAACACCCCGGGCCAAAGCAGATGTAGATGACTTATCTCTAGTTGAATGAGCTCTAATGACCTCAGGAGGGGTCTTACCGGCCAGGGCGTAGCAGATCTTGATGGCAAGGATAATCCATCTCGACAACGTGCGCTTGTGCACCGCTCTTCCTTTGGAATGTCCAACATAACCCACGAAGAGCTGATCGTCCAGACGAAAGTCCTTCGTTCTGTCCAAGTAAAAGCTTACAGCTCTCTTTGGGTCCAGGCGATGAAGCCTTTCCTCCTCTTTGGAAGGATGAGGAGGAGGATAGAAAACAGGGAGAGTAATGGACTGCCCCAAATGAAATGGAGTGACAACTTTTGGCAGGACAGCAGCCCTGGTCCTGAGAACCATCCTTTCAGCATGCAAGGTTAAAAACGGGGGTTTAGAACTATGAGCTTGAAGCTCACTCACCCTCCTTGCCGAGGTTATGGCTACAATAAAAACCACCTTAAAGGACAACAGCCTCAAAAGACAGCTATGTAGAGGCTCAAAGGGGGACCCCATCAGAAAGGTTAAAACAAGATTAAGGTCCCACTGTGGCATTACAAAAGGAGTGGGAGGAAACATGTTTGTAAGGCTCTTGATGAACCTCAGAACAACCGGAGATTTAAATAGAGACGGTTGATCTGGAAGGCATAGAAAAGCCGATAAGGCCGAAAGATAGCCCTTAACCATGGCCACAGCACAGCCCTGCTGAGCCAAGGAAAGAGCAAACTGGAGCACATTTGAAAGATGGGCTTTTAAAGGGTCAATGGATCTCTCTCCACACCATTTAACAAACTTAGACCACCTGTAGGAGTAAATGGACTTGGTGGAGTGTCGCCTGGCCGATAAAATAACATCCACCACATCAGGCGGCAGAGAGAATGAACTCAGGTTGCCCCGTTCAATCTCCAGGCATGAAGGTGTAAGCTCTGGAGGTGGGGGTGTAGAACCTGCCCCTCCGACTGCGAGAGGAGGTCTGCCCTTGGAGGGAGACGGAGCGGAGGGCACGAGGAGAGGTGGAGAAGATCTGTGTACCACACCCTTCTTGGCCAATCCGGGGCAATCAATATAACTTGGGCCCGGTCTTGGCGAATCTTCCTCAGAACCCGAGGAATCAAGGGTATGGGAGGAAACGCATAAAGGAGCTGCGAACCCCAACTCAACTGAAACGCGTCCCCCAACGCCCCCTGCATCGGATACTGGAGACTGCAAAATGACGGGCAGTGCGCGTTCTCGAAAGTGGCAAACAGGTCCACCCGAGGAGACCCCCACGTCCGAAAGACGTGAAGACCCACCTCCGGATGGAGCCTCCACTCGTGGTCGGCGGAGAACTGCCGACTGAGACTGTCCGCACGCACGTTCAACACTCCGGCCAGATGATTTGCCATCAGACAAATCCGATGGTCCTGAACCCAGGACCATAGATGTAAGGCCTCTCTGCATAGACAAAGAGACCCCACTCCTCCCTGCTTGTTGACATACCACATCGCGGTCGTGTTGTCTGTCAGGACTTGAATCGACTGACCGCGAAGGGAAGGGAGGAAGGCCTTAGGCGCCAAACGAATCGCCCGCAATTCCAGAAGGTTGATGTGAAGCAACCTTTCCTCTGGAGACCAAAGTCCTTTGATCTCCAGATCCCCCAGATGCGCACCCCACCCTAAAGTGGATGCATCCGTTATCACTGTGGCCACTGATGGAGGTAGATGGAAGGGCTTTCCTTGTGACAGATTGCCCTTTACGCTCCACCAAGACAGATCCGCTGCAGCTTCTCTGGAGATCTTGATTGACTCCCTGAGATCCCTGTTGTGCTGATACCATTGCTTGCGGAGACACCACTGGAGCGCCCTCATGTGCCAGCGCGCGTGGTTGACCAACAGAATGCAGGAGGCAAACAGACCGAGCAGGCGAAGGACCTTCAGAACTGGAACAACCGCTCCACTGTGGAATAAAGGGACCATCTCCTGAATGTCGAGAATCCTTTGAGGAGGAGGGAATTCTCGACACACAGTAGTGTCCAGTACTGCCCCTATAAACAGGTTGCGTTGAGAGGGCACCAGGTGAGATTTGGGCACATTGATCGAAAAACCCAAGTCGAATAACAGCTGAGATGTCACCTGCAGATGACGCTGCACTATCTCTGGGGACTCTGCCTTCAGAAGCCAGTCGTCCAGGTAAGGGAAAACCGGGATCCCCGACCTCCTGAGATGAGCAGCCACCACTGCCATCACCTTTGTGAAGACTCGAGGTGCGGTAGTAAGACCAAACGGGAGGACCGCAAATTGGTAGTGTTGGGACCCAACCGTAAAACGGAGATACTTCCTGTGCGACTTCAGGATTGGGACATGGAAGTACGCGTCCTGCAAGTCGAGCGACACCATCCAGTCTCCTTGCTGCAACGCTTGAAGAACCTGCGCAAGGGTCAGCATCTTGAATTTCTCCTGTCTCAGGTAAAAATTCAAGATTCTGAGGTCCAGAATCGGACGCAATCTGCCATCCTTTTTGGGAATCAGAAAATACCGGGAGTAGCATCCCTGGCCCCTTTCCTGCTCCGGAACCACCTCTATTGCACCCTTCTGAAGCAAGGCTAGAACTTCTTTCTGCAGGAGAAGCAGATGGTCTTCCGAACAATAACCTTGGCAAGGAGGGTAAGGGGGAGGAAACTCCCGAAAGGGAAGGGCGTACCCAGTCTCTACGAGGTTCAAAACCCAAAGGTCGGTTGTAACAGATTTCCAACCCCGTAGAAAGTAGGACACCCGACCCCCCACAGGTCTTACATGATCCAGGATGGGGGATCTAGGGCTGCTTCCCTGAAGCCTCATTTGGAGCAGAGGAGGAGGAGGAAGAAGAGGGGTTGCGTCCAGAACCTCTCCGACCCCTTTGCTTCCCTCTATAGGACCTATAGAGGGGATTCTGCTGCTGTTGTTGCTGCTGCTGTTGGGGCTGTCGGAATGAGCGAAAGGATGTTTTTCCGAATCCCCTAGACTTTCAAAAAGCTGTACCCCTAGCAGGAGCCTGCAGACCCAAGGACTTTGCCGTCAATCTGCTGTCCTTAAATCGTTGAAGGGCAGGGTATGCCTTTTCCCCAAACAGTTTCTGTCCGTCGAATGGCAGATCAACCAACGTGGCCTGAACATCTGCTGGGAATCCAGAGGAACGGAGCCAAGCCTGCCTCCTTGCAGCTATAGACGACCCCATAATTCTCGCCACTGAGTCCGCCGTATCCAGACCAGACTGGATCACCTGCCCGGCAGCTGCCTGAGTGTCCGCAACAACCTCCAAGAAGGACGACTTATCCCCCTCAGGCAACTTAGGGGCCAAAGATTTAATAGAGTCCATCAAGGCATGAACATAACGCCCCAGCAAGCATGTGGCATTAGATGATTTCAGTGCCATACTTCCTGAGGAGAAGGACTTCTTGGCCGCCTGATCAATTTTCTTTGATTCCCTACCAGCCGGAGACTGAGGGAAAGCACCCGAAGCATGTTTTGAACATGAAGAATGCACAACTAGGCTCTCCGGAGATGGATGTGTGGACAAAAAATCCGGATCTCCTGGTGCAACTCTGTACCTTCTTGCCACCTGTCTGCAAACCTCCGGAGATGAAAGAGGTTTCCTCCACACCTCCAACACCGGTTCCAAGATGGCCTCATTGAAAGGCAACAAAGGCTCCAAAGCTGACGTCGGAGAGTGCAACACCTCCGTAAGCAGGTTAGACTTGTACTCCACAGAGGGTAGCTGCAGATCTAACAATTTTGCGGCTTTCTTAATCACCACATGGTAAGGTGCCAATTCCTGTGGAGGAGAAGATCTTGCAGAAGTATGCACCCACTCTGGGGTGGTATCCATACCACTTGCTTCTTCTATCCCTTCAAACTCATCCGAAGAAGAGTCGACTTCACCTTCTTCCACCTCTGCTCGATATCTCCCTTCCTCCAATACCCTTTGGGCCTCCCGTCTCGACCGGATCCGGGGAGCCGGCGTCGTCGACGTCGTACGCGGCGTCGGTGGAGCCAGACGTACCGGAGTCGGAGGCGCCATAGGTGGAGTTGGCGGCGCCGGACGCGGCGCCGATAGAGTCGGCCTCGGCGTCGAGGAAGGTTCTGAAGACTGATGGTCCATCCGAGGTCGTGTCGGATCCCCAGACGGCGCCGGAAACTGCCAGGAAGGCGCCATCGGCATAAAGGGCAGAAAGGGGGCCTGAGCATAATGCTGCGGCACCCCTAGCGTATACGCCATCGGACCCACGGGACCAGTTGGTGCTCCGGATGGGAAGGCCGCCCTATTAAAAATACCATACATGGCATTCAGAAAGTTTGATGAATCTGTACCTGGAGCCGGGAATTGGGGATAAGGGACCGACCCTGTATCCCTTTGTGGAGTCACCGGCGTCGGCTCCGCAGTATCATCCACCAGAGCCGCAGAGTCATCCGGCACTGGAGCAGCCTCTTCCTGTTCTTGCTCATCCAAAGGAACATCAGACTCCACTCGACCCGGAGTCGAAGCCTTAGACGCAGCCGGACGGCTCCGGCTCGGGGAACGAGCCGGAGCCCGCTTCGGCGAGGGAGACTTCGGAGACTTAGAAGGAGAAGGAGAAGGTGACAAGTCCTTGCTCCGACGTCGACGGGGCGAAGCCGACCTCGACTTCCTGGACTTCGAGGACCGACGCCGAGAAGAATGCTTCCTCTTCTTGTGGTGTTTCTTCGACTTCGATGACCTCGAAGTCGATGACTCCCGCCTCGACTTCTCTTCTTTTCTCCCTCTCTTCTCCTCACCGATCTTCTTCATGAAGAGCTTAGTCTTCCTCCCCTTCAGCGCTTTAGGATTCATGCTCCTACAGCACCCGCATTCTTCCATATCGTGGTCTGAAGAAAGGCACCATAAACAGTCCTGATGCGGATCCGTCATGGACATCAGGCCTCCACATTCCCTACAGGGCTTAAAGCCCGACTTCCTCGTCGAAGACATACTGAATTTTACACAGTAACACAGCTAAACTACAAAGTAGCTAGAGAGCACTGGAAAAAACCGTTGCGCGTCGACGGCGCGGAAAAAAGGGAACTGACGTCATCACAGTGACGTGGGCTTCTTATGGCTCCGGTGACGTCGTACGGAGTCGCGTGCGGAGCCGATGCATTGTGACGTCGCCCACGTCGACGTGGAGTGCTGGGAAAGAAAAGTTCCGTGGAATGCTGGCGCAGGGGATATTCACAAGGTGAGGAATCCACTGGCAGATGTATCCATCAGAATAGCGCAACTTCTAGGTTATCTAAAACATCTGATTCAAAACTACCATGTTGGGGCCATCGTAAAACACCATCTTTCCTTGTATAACGGACCCATACTTTATTAAAGGTAATGGGACCTACACCATGCTTTGAATAGAGCTCATAAGTTGGAGTTCCAATCGGAGGTATGGGACACGAGTCCTCCAATCGGGAATCCCTATTACAACTAGAACAAAACCATTTCCTAAATTTGCTAAAACCAGGCATCTTTTAGCTCACTAGTCTTGCTTCAAACTTAAGGGGGTTATCAAAAATGATACATCCGCAAATATACGAACCCCCGGCTTCGACTATTGCAATGGCCGAATCAAAACCAAGAAACAAAACAAAGTCGTGGGAGCGACCCACTTATACTTAACCAAAATGTCTGTCACTCCACCAGAAGACCGTCTAATGTCTCGCCTTAAAAATCATCACAAGAGGGTCCAAGACAGGGCGACAGTCAGGGCAGCAGTCCTTCGCAGCCGTCGGAAAGGGGAAGCCCCGCAGAAAAAAACCTTCGGTCCACGTCGACATGCAGGGGTCGATGAAGTGGCGGCCGTCCTCCAGAATTTCCTCACGGGGCTCCTCAAAATCTTCGGGCTTGGACCAGTACGCTGAAGTCGCCCCATGTAGGGCGCCAGTTGAAGAACCGGGGTTTAACCCAGCGGCGTCAGGGACACGCCTAAGATCTTCGAGTTCACCTGTCTTGGTATACAGAGGCACGGAATACTTCTGGATGGCATCAGAGACCAAGTTTATTAGCTGCAGATAGTAACAGTGATCCTAGAAATACATCACGGTGTAAATTCTCAGGAGACTGCTCATTTTACTAAGGCGAGACGTTTCCTTTAATACCCAATATTCACATTATAAATGTACACCCACTGCACAAAATTCTAGCCAATAAGGTACATTTTCAAACAAAGTGTTACATAACAAAAACTCAATTACAGTATCCCAACCCATAAAAAAAGAAACAGTAACAGATACTGAACAAGATAAGGCATGTGCAAGGAAACTAAAAGTTTAACGATGTCCTGAACATTGATTGGCAATCTCAGACAAAGATCGATCAGGGAAATTGGCTTTGCGGGGTCAGTTTCAGGTGCAGAGGTCAGTTTCTTACAGTTCATTTCAGAGTCAAAAAGAAACCTAGCTAATGTATACATGAACAAAAGTCCAATTGGTCGCACACTGCTCTACCTACCAGCGTGTTGCCCCAAATAATTGTGGTCCCTGAAGTCAGCATCGGCGGGTACGCCTATGCCCGAGTCATGAGTGCAAGTAAGTGTAGCGTTAGCCATCCCTGGACACGTGTTTCGAGGTAGTTGCCTCTCGTCAGCAGGGAGTAGGTGAGTGTGTAGGGTTGCTGTGTAGGCTGCTAAAATAAGTGTTCTCAGGTAAAGTACCTCTCGTAGCGTGCAGGTGCGTAACCATGAGCTCGTCAGCTCCACCGGCTCAAGGAGCCTGAATATTACCAAAAGTCCAATTGGTCGCACACTGCTCTACCTACTAGCGTGTGGCCCCAAAGAATTGTGGTCCCTGAAGTCAGCGTCGGCGGGTACGCCTATGCCCGAGTCATGAGTGCAAGTAAGTGTAGCGTTAGCCATCCGTGGACACGTGTTTCGAGGTAGTTGCCTCTCGTCAGCAGGGAGTAGGTGAGTGTGTAGGGTTGCTGTGTAGGCTGATAAAATAAGTGTTCTCAGGTAAAGTACCTCTCGTAGCGCGCAGGTGCGTAACCATGAGCTCGTCAGCTCCACAGGCTCAAGGAGCCTGAATATTAACAAAAGTCCAATTGGTCGCACACTGCTCTACCTACCAGCGTGTTGCCCCAAAGAATTGTGGTCCCTGAAGTCAGCGTCGGCGGGTACGCCTATGCCCGAGTCATAAGTGCAAGTAAGTGTAGCGTTAGCCATCCCTGGACACGTGTTTCGAGGTAGTTGCCTCTCGTCAGCAGGGAGTAGGTGAGTGTGTAGGGTTGCTGTGTAGGCTGCTAAAATAAGTGTTCTCAGGTAAAGTACCTCTCGTAGCGCGCAGGTGCGTAACCATGAGCTCGTCAGCTCCACCGGCTCAAGGAGTCTGAATATTAACAAAAGTCCAATTGGTCGCACACTGCTCTACCTACCAGCGTGTTGCCCCAAAGAATTGTGGTCCCTGAAGTCAGCGTCGGCGGGTACGCCTATGCCCGAGTCATGAGTGCAAGTAAGTGTAGCGTTAACCATCCCTGGACACGTCTTTTGAGGTAGTTGCCTCTCGTCAGCAGGGAGTAGGTGAGTGTGTAGGGTTGCTGTGTAGGCTGCTAAAATAAGTGTTCTCAGGTAAAGTACCTCTCGTAGCGTGCAGGTGCGTAACCATGAGCTCGTCAGCTCCACCGGCTCAAGGAGCCTGAATATTAACAAAAGTCCAATTGGTCGCACACTGCTCTACCTACCAGCGTGTTGCCCCAAAGAATTGTGGTCCCTGAAGTCAGCGTTGGCGGGTACGCCTATGCCTGAGTCATGAGTGCAAGTAAGTGTAGCGTTAGCCATCCCTGGACACGTGTTTCGAGGTAGTTGCCTCCCGTCAGCAGGGAGTAGGTGAGTGTGTAGGGTTGCTGTGTAGGCTGCTAAAATAAGTGTTCTCAGGTAAAGTACCTCTCGTAGCGCACAGGTGCGTAACCATGAGCTCTTCAGCTCCACCGGCTCAAGGAGCCTGAATATTAACAAAAGTCCAATTGGTCGCACACTGCTCTACCTACCAGCGTGTTGCCCCAAAGAATTGTGGTCCCTGAAGTCAGCGTCGGCGGGTACGCCTATGCTCGAGTCATGAGTGCAAGTAAGTGTAGCGTTAGCCATCCCTGGACACGTATTTCGAGGTATTTGCCTCTCGTCAGCAGGGAGTAGGTGAGTGTGTAGGGTTGCTGTGTAGGCTGCTAAAATAAGTGTTCTCAGGTAAAGTACCTCTCGTAGCGCGCAGGTGCGTAACCATGAGCTCGTCAGCTCCACCGGCTCAAGGAGCCTGAATATTAACAAAAGTCCAATTGGTCGCACACTGCTCTACCTACCAGCATGTTGCCCCAAAGAATTGTGGTCCCTGAAGTCAGCGTCGGCGGGTACGCCTATGCCCGAGTCATGAGTGCAAGTAAGTGTAGCGTTAGCCATCCCTGGACACGTGTTTCGAGGTAGTTGCTTCTCGTCAGCAGGGAGTAGGTGAGTGTGTAGGGTTGCTGTGTAGGCTGCTAAAATAAGTGTTCTCAGGTAAAGTACCTCGCGTAGCGCGCAGGTGCGTAACCATGAGCTCGTCAGCTCCACCGGCTCAAGGAGCCTGAATATTAACAAAAGTCCAATTGGTCGCACACTGCTCTGCCTACCAGCGTGTTGCCCCAAAGGAATTGTGGTCCCTGAAGTCAGCGTCGGCGGGTACGCCTATGCCCGAGTCATGAGTGCAAGTAAGTGTAGCATTAGCCATCCCTGGACACGTGTTTCGAGGTAGTTGCCTCTCGTCAGCAGGGAGTAGGTGAGTGTGAAGGGTTGCTGTGTAGGCTGCTAAAATAAGTATTCTCAGGTAAAGTACCTCTCGTAGCGCGCAGGTGCGTAACCATGAGCTCGTCAGCTCCACCGGCTCAAGGAGCCTGAATATTAACAAAAGTCCAATTGGTCGCACACTGCTCTACCTACCAGCGTGTTGCCCCAAAGAATTGTGGTCCCTGAAGTCAGCGTCGGCGGGTACGCCTATGCCCGAGTCATGAGTGCAAGTAAGTGTAGTATACATGAACTAAGAAGGCTAGGCCACTTTATTCGTCAGGCCACCTTCACAGGCCTACGTGAGGGCAACACAAAATGGTGGCACAGAACAAAATGGAGTCAGACTCGAGAATTACAGAACCTCACAACATAGACAATAGCGAATCTTTAATTGCGATTATTGAGTAATCGCAATTAAAGAATTGCTATTGCCTATGCATGTAGGACTCGCATAACATTTTGCAATTCCTACAAATTCCAAAATTGCGACTCGCAAATTGCAAGTTGCAATTAAGGAATTGATTCCCATTCATTCCTATGGGTACAGAGTCCCATAGGAAGGAATGGGAATTGCATGCGCAATTTGCGAGTACCCAATAGGTACTCACAAATTGCGCATGCAATTTCAAGGGTGCAAGGGTTCCAAAAGGATACTCTGTTGTACCCCTGAAATTACAATTTAACCACATGTTGTGCATAACCCTGGGCATCGTTCTCTGCTCCGCCAGCAGAGTTTGCGGAGATATACCAACTCCGCACTCCGCTGGGAACACGAAGTTGGACAAATCTCCACCTTCGTGGTGGAGCGGAGTACGAGGCTAGCCCCCATATCCAAAATTTTTAAAAAACACCACTTACCTTGTCTTCTACCCTCTCCTCCTCCTCGTCGTGGTGTCTCCCTTCTTCCGGCGTCTTCCTGCTTGCATCCCTGTAGGTATTACATCTTCCGTGAACTGCGTGAACTGCGCATGCACAGTTCACGCAGTTCACGGAAGAAAGAAATCGAAAATTACCATCAACTTTAGATTGATGGTAATTTGCGACTCTTATTAGCGAAATCGCTAGATTATTTTGTTTAATGCATTGCATTTAAGGAATCGCAATTTGTGATTCCAATGCAATCGCAATTTAAGTAATTGCAAATGATGCATCCCAAATGCAAAAATACTGGTCGCAAAGGGGCAGATTCTACGAATCTGCCCGTTTGCGACCGGTTTTTAGGTTGATGCATGTGGCCCCTGATTTGCTAAACCAGAGAGTTTATAAATGTAAAACATTTTTTTTGCATTTAGCAATTCGAAAAAGGGGTTTTGAATAGGTAAATGGGTTTAGGAATGGCTTCAAAATTGCTATTTGGAAGGGGCGTGTTGTAGGCATCTCTTCCAAAATGTTGAACAGTAGCCTGATGTATCAATGGTTTGCGACCGTAATACCATTTGCATACCATTGATGAGTTACCGACTTCTCAGTTAGGTGGTAACTGATTCACTAAGGCGAAGGAGTACTCTATGGACCCGATCACCTTTCTGGATGTTGAAAAAGGTTCATGGAGATTAGACAGTCCTGTTTTCTTAAAGGAAAATGAAATGCATGTACAAAAATATGTTTTCTTTATTTAAACACAATCGTAGACATAGTTGTCTGCTGACAGTTGCAGGCACCATCCCTGTAACTATGGCCAAACACAGGGGGTCTCAGATTGCATATGGACTAACGAATATTTATTAGACAGGTCAGTCTGTAAGTCCCTGCAATTTGGTATTTTGCGAACCGACTGATTAGTAGATGGGTCAGTTCGTATTTGAAAAAAGTTTGTATGCAATCCGCGATCACTTTCTGCAAATGGAGTAGCAATATTGTAGGCCCTTAGGGCCAGATGTACGACCTGCCAAATAGTACCTCGCAATTTGCATTTCATCTGCGACTCTCAATTTGCAAGGCGCTCTTTGGCATGTACAACAGTGCGTTTAACACTGTTTGCGATTCCCAATGGGGTTGAAATTGCAAGGCTCATGAATATTAATGAGCCTCTCGCAATTTGCGAGCCCAATGGGAATGACAGGCCCTCCAAGGTGTGGTGGCCTGCTGGGCTCAGCAGACCAACATGTCTGGGATTGCTTTTAAATAAAGCAGCCTTTCTTTTTTTAAATGCAGCCCCTTCCTAATAGCGAGTCGCAAAACAGTATTTTGCGAGTCGTAATTTATTTGCGAGTTGCACAATACTGTTTGTACATGGGCCCATGCTTTTTAGCATGTACAAACGGGTCTAAGACCTGTTTGCGCACGCTAAAAAGCGTAGTACATCTGGCCCTTAGTTACTAGTCCGAGAGGTTGATGCTGGTATACGTACAGATCTGGGAGATTGCCATACACATGGGGCCAGATGTGCAAAAATCTGGTCACTAAATACAGGTTGCAAATATGACCTATGCACTAATATATCAGTTCTTGAAATTCCAAACTGTAGTGGGTCATAATTTGATCCACCTTCTGAAAATTGAGTAGGCATGCCACAAATTATTACTCACTATGGACCCGATTCACAGAACTAGCTTAAGACAAAATCCTAAACTTACTACCATTTTGGTATTCACAGAAGACACTTACTCATTTTGGTATTCACAGAAGGCACTTACTCATTTCGGTATTCACAGAAGTTAGGAGTCCTAACTTTAGGACTCCTAAATGCCTTCTGTGAATACCGAAAGTCTTAAAGTTAGGATTTTTCTCAGTTTAGGAGTAGCAAAGTTAGGAGTCTTAACTTTACTACTCCTAAACTGAGAAAAATCCTAACTTTAAGACTTTCGGTATTCACAGAAGGCATTTAGGAGTCCTAAAGTTAGGAGTCCTAACTTTACTTCTCCTAAACTGAGAAAAATCCTAATTTTAAGACTTTCGGTATTCACAGAAGGCATTTAGGAGTCCTAAAGTTAGGACTCCTAACTTCTGTGAATACCGAAATGAGTAAGTGCCTTCTGTGAATACCAAAATGGTAGTAAGTTTAGGATTTTGTCTTCAGTTAGTTCTGTGAATCGGGCCCTATGATTGGAAGCCATCACAGAGACAGTGGTCTGCTATGGTCAACAGACCGTGTTATTTGTGATCACTTTCAAATAATAATTTCATTAAATATGTTTTGAATGCACTCACTTTTCCTTAAAAAAGGGGCTCAGTTTAAAAACAAAAGCTTTCTCTTGTTTGTTTGTTTGAGAGTTGGCAGTGGTCCCTAGACCCCGCCACGTCAATAACAAACATTGTTTTTAAATTCACAAAGGGGAATGGATCCGAGACGACCTTTTCCCTTTTGCGAACAGGTTACCACTCCCTTAATGATCTTGATTACTTTTAAATGTTATATGATCGGATTTCGGCTGTAAAACATTGGGACATATCATTTCAATTAGATATTTGGAAGAGACTCCTTCAACTCACTCCTTGCAGACACCAAATCCGAATCCATTTGCAATGCCATTTGAGGAGTCTGCCAATCTTTGCCAACTCCTAAAATGGCATTAGAACATCTGAAAAAAACATTTTTAGGGACACAAACGCTGAATCTGAGTGTTTGGCAACCATACAAAAGTAGGGGTGCACATAACTTGTGTAATTTGCTGTGGAACAATTCTGCTGAACTACCACAAAATTATGCAAGATTCCACTTAATAATGCAAGAAGAGTAATTCGTCATTTAGCTCTATTTCTTAATTATTGGTAATTGCAGAATAAAGATTGACACATAATTACCGAAATTACTCTGATTACTCAGCACCATTAAAATTAATCCCAGTCCTATTAAAAAAAAAAAAAGCTTTCTAAATGTGGCCCTTAGGTACCACATGGAGAGATTGGTGCACACAGGTACCACTCCAAGGATACTGACAGAGCACAGTTTCAGCACTGAGTATCTGGCACCGACTCAGCTAAAGGAATCCGTAGCAGCCTGGCATGCACAGGTGATCATCTGAGAGATGAGCACACACAGTAACAGAAGGCACTTGTGCCCTTCGTGTGCCATCACACCATCTGCATGTTTGTAATTCATCTAAATTTAGACTGCTTGATCATTTGCCTAAATTGCTTCCTTCTAGACGAGAAAAACTGCACATAGAACAGCTTTCTGAATGCTCTGCACACCAAACATTAAAAAAGATCTCAGCAGTGATACTAAAGGCCCTATCAGACTTATTTGGTGACATCTTCAAGGTCAGTGGTATGTCAACATCAAGTGCAGGTGAGCAGTGAAAGTGACTGAGAAGTGAGGTCGAGATATTGCTTTTATGTATGGCTGTCACTGAGAGCCTCTGTCATTTCAGTTTCTAAATCTCATGATTCACTGCTATAACGTAGCAATGATAACAAAACTTGTTATCCACTATTGCCACTCATAAAGGGCTTCCAGGCCAGGCTGACAGTGCCCTCTGAGCGCCTATCAGGGCAGCTTTGCAGGAAGCACAGCTGTGGGAGGGGGAAGGAAGGCAGGGAAGATGGCGGGGGTTAGTCAAGGATGGCAGGTAAGTTTTTTTTTTAATCTTTGAGGCAAGGATAGATAACAGAGACCATGTTATGTATCCTGCCTCCATTACTCCTATGCCCCTGTGTAGCAGTTGGAAGCAGGGGTAGATGATTTTGTGGGGCTACAAATAACACAAAATTATAGATGTGTTAAAAGTAAATTACAGGTGGCTTAGGCAAGATGGCCGACCGGACCTGATTCGAGTCGGCTCCCGCGCCACCCTGGCCTTACCCCGGTTGTAGTGCTGTCCCAGGGACCCCAGGCGGGTCTTCCTACCACCGGCTGCCGCGCCCAACTGCAGAGCACACGTCGCCATGGCCCGGACTGGCTCCCGGGCCATCTGAAGCGCCCGCAGCATGACGGCCGTGGCCGCGACTGGGTCCCGCAAGATGGCGGCCTCCAGGGCCTGGACCGCATCCCATAACGGCCGCGGACGAGTCAGCGGAGATCGGCGCTCGGCGGGCGGCCCTGCTCCTCCCGGGGTGCCTCCATTGTAGTCCGAGGGCAGAGGAGAGAGCTGAGGGCTGATCATCTGCCCGCCGGGGTTCTCCGTGGCATACGGAGCAGTGACGCGGCAGAGATCCTCGCCGCGGCGGCCCTCAATGCAGCGGCTGAGGTGGCGGCCCGTCGGATTGCTGGCGGTGGACGGTGAGGCGGGGTCCCCGATCGACACTGAGGCGGCGACGCAGGAGAGGCTGAGAGAGCAGGGCTCCCTTCTGACCACGGCTTGAACTTCTGCCCAGCGGACTGGCTGGAGGAGGCGTCCCGGCCCATTGGGTGAGTGCTGCTCCTGCCCCTGCCGAGTTACGGAGGCAAAGTCTGAGGACACTCGGACCCCCTACGCTTTGTGCCTTCCCTCGGGAGGCTGGTGGAGTCCTCCGGCGGGGAATTCCTGGGGAGCCCTGGTTCGGCGGCGGGGACGGCGGTGGGGCCCTGTGAGCGCTGCGGGACGCCCGGGAGGGCCCCGGGGACCGTGCCGGTCTGCCTGGATTTCGGCGAGGGGGCTTGGTGACGCCTGAAGCGCAACCATGGAGTGAACTGGAGGCAGGAGTTGTGCTGGGAGCCCGCCGGTGATCGCCGGTGATCGCACCACTCCCGCCTGGAATGTTCGGTGCACCACCACGAGACAGTTGTGCGCCCGCCGGGGGCCGCCCGCTTTCGTTGGAGGGGCGCGGTGCCCGGCCAGGGGGGCCCTCTGCCAGCCAAGAAGGGATCAGCCAAACGAAACGCACCGGTGACCGCCTTTTTCGGCCCAGCGGAGAGGGGACCTTCCGGGGCGGCGGCCGCCCCATCTGGGGCGATGGCCTTGACCAAGGAGGACCTCCTGGCCTCTCTGAAAGTCTTCAAGGCCGAACTGCGGGAGGAGATTGGCCGGGATGTACAGCGCTCCATCGACCAACTGCGCTCGGACATTCAAGACAAACAGTCAAGCCTACGGCAGGATGTAGACGCAGTGGGCACGCGGGTGATGGACCTAGAGGCTCAACACCAGGACTTGGGTGGCAGGTCCTCGGACCACTCGAGACAGATCCAGGCCCTCCAGGAACAACTAACACAGACGCAGCTCAAGGCCGAGGACCTGGAGAACCGTGCCCGGCGCGATAATATCCACGTGCGTCACCTGGAGGAGCGAGCGGAGGGCCCGGATCTCGAGGCGTTCTTGGAGGGCCTTTTCGCAGAGGTGGTGAAGCCACAAACTCTCAAAATCAAGCCTGACCGTGCGCACAGGGTGGGCTTCCTGGCACCAGGTGATAGACGATGGCCGAGGGATATCTTGGCTAAATTCCACTCCTATAAAGTCAAGGAGGCAGTCCTGACAGCGGCCAGGTCTACCCCGGAGGTCTCATTTCAGGGCTTCACGTGTTCATTGTTTCAGGACCTATCACCGGCCACGCTGGCGAGACGACAATCCTTTAGGCCACTGACTACCAAGTTGAGAGCTGTGCGCATCAGATATCGATGGACTTTTCCCTTTGGCCTCTCTTTCGAATACAAAAACAAGCAGCGGACAGTGGTGGACCTCACAGCCGGCCGGGCCTTGTTAGGACTTTCCCCCTCAGAGGGCGAGCAGGAGGGTGCTGGAGACATGGCGGCCGGCGGCCTTGGGGCAACAGCCGGGGAGTGGGCCACGGCGGGTCGCTCTCCTCCCTGATGATTCCGCGAGGGAGGCCGCTTTGAGGAGAACTCACCTACAGAGGGGGGTTCAGTGTGCCAGCTGAGGACCCTGTTGGCTCCGTGTGATGGGTGTGCGGCGGGGGGTTGCTGCTGGTAATGAGAGGAGGGCCACTCTAGGCACCGGTTTACATGATCCGGCTTTCTCTGGGACCTGGGTTCAGCACTGATGTAGGTTTCCATCGTTCTTTTTCCTATTTCGATTTATGCAACCCCTGCTCTTAGATGGGATGTGATCATGGGGTTGTTCTGATGTTCTTTTTCCTCTTTTCTTTCTTTTCTATCTCTTTTTCTCTTTTTCTATCTAGGGGAGAGGGGGCTCTATACGAGGGATGGAGGGGGACGGGGGAACGTGGGCACGGGCCTTGAGACATGCATATGCAGGAGTGTTGTTACTAGATCCAAGATGGCTATGACCTTAGGTTCCTGGAATGTGCAAGGGCTTAATTCACCCCAGAAACGCCAGAGGGTGCTGAAATATATATCCGACCACCACCTGGATGTAGTTGCCCTCCAGGAAACACACTTTCGCAAGGGGGATGAACATAGGCTCAGACATAGGTCATACCCACTCACATACAGTTCCTCAGCCACCACTAAGCAGAGGGGTGTGGTGCTGATGTTCCATGGCGGGGTGAAGTTCCAGCCCTTAGATGTGCGCTCTGACAGGGAGGGACGATGGGTGATGGTGAAGTGGATTATCAGGGGTCAGAAATGCACTTTCATCGCGATATACGCGCCTAACGAGGGTCAGGCGGGGTTTTTGGTCACCGTGTGCACAAAATTGGAGCAGTTTGCGGAAGGCTCGGTCGTCTTGATGGGGGACTTTAATCTGGTGTGGCGAGCGGACCTTGACAGTTCTCACGCGCAGAGGGCGGAATCGGGTTCCTTCTCCCTAGCTACCAGACAACGTTTTTCGGACCTGGGCTTGTGTGATGCGTGGCACACATTACACTCCTCCACCAAAGATTATACACATTTTTCCCATGTCCATCAATCTTACTCCCGGCTGGACTACGTTTTCGTTAGTCGCTTTCTGTCGGGTTCTTTGAGAGACACGCAGATTCCCCCCCTTTCTATCTCTGACCATAGTTTGGTCGCGGTCACCCTCCAGTGGGATGGTCCACGGGATCGCCAGCCCAAGTGGTACTTTCCCGCCTCTCTCACTAGAGACATTGTGCTGCGCAAGTCGCTGCGTGAGGCCATTGACGAATTCTTCGCCCTTAATGACACGGAGGCGACTTCGGTGCTGACACGGTGGGATGCCTTTAAGGCGGTGCTTCGGGGCAAATGTATTGCACTTAACTCTGCGCTCAACCGCCAGCGAGCGGCGGAGCGGGAGCGCTTGGAAGCGGAGCTGTTGGCGGCGGAGCAGGCCCATAAGGCCAAGCCCTTCCGCCTTACCTTGCCGCCCCTTACAGCCTTAAGGGGCAAACTGAAGTCGATATACGCAAACAGGGCCGAACATACTCTCTTGCGCCTGCGCCAAACCTCATATGCTGAGGGGAACAAAATTGGGAGACATCTGGCCCGCCAGCTCCGCGTTAAAAGGGATAAAGAATACATAGAGGGGATAAGAGTTGCGGCAGATACGGTCATACACTCCGATAAGGGGAAGGCGGACTGTTTTCGATCCTTCTACAGCAAGCTGTATACTTCTGACGCTCTTGAGGCCTCGCTGCAGACTGAATACCTGCAGGGTTTGACGCTCCCCAGGGTTTCCGCCTCTGTCAACGCAGACCTCTGCGCCCCCATCTCCTTAGAGGAAGTCACCAAAGCCATTATGGTGCTCAAACTCAATAAAGCTCCGGGGCCTGATGGCTTCACGGCCCTCTTTTATCGCACCTTTGCGCCAGACCTGGCTCCGCGCCTGCAGTCTCTTTTTAATGCCATAATCGCCCAGGGAGCGGTTTCGCCCTTCATGGCAGAGGCCGTCATTACGGTCATCCCAAATCCGGGGAAACACAAAGATCAGTGCGCTTCCTACCGGCCTATCGCGCTCCTGAACCTAGACTCCAAACTGTACTCCGCTATCCTGGCCCGACGGCTCAATCCCCTTATGGCGGCACTGATACACCCCGACCAATCGGGTTTCATTCCAGGGAGGCAAACGCATGATAACACACGCCGTATAGTACACTTGATAGAAAAAACCTCTAAGAAGCGCATGCCGGCCCTCCTGGTCGGTCTCGATGCTGAAAAAGTGTTTGACCGGGTGGACTGGGGATTCTTATTCTCCACTATGCGACAGATGGGCTTTGCAGACACCTTCATTGCAATGATTCAGGCCAACTATCGGATTCCCACCTCACGCGTCCAGGTCAACGGGACCTGTTTGGCGCCTTTTACACTTTCTAGAGGCACGAGGCAGGGCTGCCCCCTTTCCACACTTTTGTTTGCCCTGAGCATCGAACCCCTGGCGTTGGCCGTACGTTACAATCCGCAGATATCGGGCATTCCGTTTGCAGGGGAGGAACACAAGATTTCCCTTTTCGCGGACGATGTCCTTCTCTCCCTCACTCACCCTTCCACGTCCCTCCCGACCCTACATGCAGAGCTGCAGTGCTTTGAACGGGTTGCGGGATTTAAGATCAACTTAGACAAATCCTATATTCTCAACCTTACTATACCCAAGGAGGAGCTCCCGAGGCTGCAGCAGTGCACGACCTTCCGCTGGGAGACTGAATCTCTTCAATACCTGGGTGTTCGACTTACACCATTGGTGGAGGACCTATATAGGGCTAATTTCCCCCCCCTACTTGCTCACATTAAGGCTGATCTGGCGCGCTGGAATCCATTGTTTGTCTCCTGGCTGGGGCGCATCCACTCGCTCAAAATGACGGTCTTGCCGAAGCTGCTCCACTTATTTCAGGCCCTCCCTGTGGAGGTTCCTCTCTCCTTCTTCTCGACCGTGCGCTCTCTCTGTTTCCGCTATATATGGCAGGGGGGGAGAGCCCGTCTGTCGTACTCTCTGTTACGGAGGCCCCGCTCTGTGGGCGGAGTGGGCCTTCCCGACTTCCATCTCTACTACAAGGCGGCGCAGCTGCGGGTGCTGACTGAGTGGTCTAAAAGAGAGTCAGATAAGCACTGGTTACACATGGATAGGTCGATTGCGGGACGGACGATTTGGGATCTGGTCTGGCGTCCTAAAAGCGATAGGCCAGATAATACATACATTAGTACGCCCACTAGAACGACGCTACGGGTCTGGGATACTCTATCCCACGACGATCAATGGACCACTTTCCCTTCCACTCACACCCCCATCCACGGACACGCGGCCTTCCCGCCGGCGCTCACCAGGGGGCCTTTCAATGCATGGGAGGAGGGAGGGTGCTTAATGGTTGGGCATTTATTCAGAGGTTCTCGGTTGATGACGTTCTCAGAATGTAGGTCTTACTTTAGCCTTCCGCAAACTGAACACTACAGATATCTCCAAGTACGTCACTGGGGAGTTGGGTTTTCTATAAAATCAGTTTGATGTTCCTTGGCACGGAGACTGCGGCTTGAATGGACTCTTATTCTCTACCTAGACTGTGGACACCGGACTATTGATCTATGGGGTTTGCCCTTGGGGGTTCTCCGGGGCATAGTTTTGGGGCCTGCTACGCCTCATATTTTTGCACAGCTGTACACCTACTTTGGCATATATTACTAGAGGGGAAGCTTGCCTCGTCTATGTCCAGGTTTGGGTCGGGTCTGGACCTTTCTTTTGCATACTCTTCGCTTGCCGGTCCATTCTGTGATATTATCAGTGTCATGATTTGTACTTTCTTTCCTGTTGCTAATAAATACAACTTTGACAAAAAAAAAAAGTGAATTACAGATTACAGGATATGGAAACGGTGGGCGGATTATTGAGGCCTGCTGTTAGATCCACCCCCAGTGGCAGAGGATCAACCAGTGGACTGATACGTATTCATAACTTCAGACTATGGGGACATGGTACGGGAGGACCCAGAGGGGTCTACCCTTTCTGCTGTATCTCTATGTGGTGCTCAGAACTAGGTGGCTGTGGTGTGATCGGGAGGGGTGGGGGTGCTGTTGGTAGATGTTTTGATATTCTGTATAAAAAGTCAAAGTCACCATGATTGAACTGTTGGATTGTGCAGTTGCCTCTGGGGTACAGAGCACTGCATTATATGTGCAACTTGACGCAATAAAGTTTTTTTCTTTTTAAAAAGTGAATTATAGAGATGTTTTTCACCTTGGGGTTCTGAGTGGCATCATGGACAACTTGAGCTTTGCTCTCGTTGTCTATTTCATGTGATAGGAACTCCTCGGAGAATAAAATCCCCGTATTTCACAATAACATATCTATAATTCTATACGTCTTGCGCATGCACAGATGATTGATGTCGCAAAGTGGTTCTTCAGTGAGGTGGGTGAGTGATAGAGAGGAGATTTACTACTGATAGTGTAGATGGTGGGGACTGGAGTAGAGGTGAAGTCGTACTCTGTGGCTGATTAGAAGCAGGGAGAGGGGGAGAAACCAGTAGTGATTCCAGAATGAGATGGGATTTTTGCTGGGGTGGTGTGGATTCATTAATAATGATAAGGAGAAGTGATAATTGGAAGCTGGGAATACACTGTAACTGGCTCAGTTTGAATAATGGGCTATTATGTGAAAAATAATACTGAAAGAACATAGACCCATATTGTCAAAATATCTCACCTACTTCTCACTACATACATTTACATGTACACCTAAATCCACTCCGAAGTACTGCCCCCAATGCTTACCTGCACTCACAGTAGTAAATTAACTCATCCCTTTTATATTCAGGAAGTGAATGTGACTGGATATAAGAATTTAGAACATGTAGATGTTGTAATGAGTAATTTGTGTGTGACACATATTATTGCAGATCGCGCACCTGCTCCTTCTATGGGAATGCTCCCAGAATTTGAAACTCGTTACCTCAGGACCTACGAAGCAATCACTGATTCCCTCGTTTCAAGAAGAATCTTAAACTTCTTCTACTCAATAAATACCTAAACCCTCCCCCCTTAATGATCCAATTGGCCTGATGCTTCCTCCCCACACACTCATCATAAACTGGAGTACTCTACCCTGTAAAAACTGTGCAAAAAGAACAATTGATGGACAGAATGCAGAACAATGTCATACATTCACACCAGTACAGCGATCTAAGCCTAAATCCATCGCTTTGTTGCTCACCATACCATTCCAGTTTGGACCCAGCCATATGCAAATCAGTCTTGACCCTGTGCCTCATGGGAACAGTCCAGCCCGAACTGCCAAGCCAGGTCCTCCCTGGACTGGAAACAAGCTTCCTAGGACCGGTTTTGCAGTTTCACCCCTCATCAGCCAGGATAGCTTGACTCCAGTGGCATGGAGAGCACAGGACCCACATCTGGGCATACCCGTCCCACTCGGGCTGACAAATGCAAAAAGAACAATTGATGGACAGAATGGAGAACAATGCCATACATTCACACAAGTACAGAGATCTGGGCCTAAATCCATCAATTTTTTGCTCACCATGCCATTCCAGTTTGGACCCAGCCAAATACAAATCAGTCTTGACCCTGTGCCCAATGGGAACAGTCCAGCACGAACTTCCAGGCCAGGTCCTCCCTGGACTGGAAACAAGCATTCTAGGACTGGTTTTGGGGTTTCACCCCTCATCAGCAAAGGATAGCTTGACTCCAGTGGCATGGAGAGCACGGGACCCACGTCTGGGAATACCAAACCCACTGGGGGTGACAAATGCAAAAAGAACAATTGATGGACAGAATGCAGAACAATGTCATACATTCACACGAGTACAGAGATCTGGGCCTCAATCCAAAAAGAATGCTGATGGTTTAAACCCAAATCTGTGACTGGGGTGAGTGTCTGAAAAGTTTCAGCGCTCTGTCCATCCTCTCCTTGTGTTTGCTTTGTTTGTTCTAAGTTGGCAGGGTATGCCCAGACGTGGGCCCCCTGCTCACTTAGCCACTGGATTCAAGCTAGCCTGGCTGATGAGGGCTGTTAGCCCGAAACCAGTCCCAGGATGCTTGTTTCTGGTCCAGGGAAGACATGTCATGGCAGTTTGGGCTGGACTGTTCCCTTGAGGCACAGGGTCAAGACTAATTTCCATATAGCTGTGTCTGAACTGGGGTGGCAAAGTGAGCTAAAGAATGATGATGGATTCAACCCAGATCTGTGACTGGGGGTGAGTGTCTGAAAAGTTTCAGCGCTCTGTCCATCCTCTCCTTGTGTTTGCTTTGTTTGTTCTAAGTTGGCAGGGTATGCCTAGACATGGGTCCCTTGCTCACTTTGCCACTGGATTCAAGCTAGCTTGGCTGATGAGGGCTGTCAGCCCGAAACCGGTCCTAGGAAGCTTGTTTCCGGTCCAGGGAAGACATGGCTTGGCAGCTCGGGCTGGACTGTTCCCATGAGGCACAGGGTCAAGACTAATTTCCATATAGCTGTGTCTGAACTGGGGTGGCAAAGTGAGCTAAAGAACGATGATGGATTCAACCCAGATCTGTGACTGGGGGTGAGTGTCTGAAATGTTTCAGCACTCCGTTCATCATCTCCTTGTGTTTGCCCTGGAAAAACTGTGACTCCTCTCTTCCCACTTTGCAACTCTCTCCATATCTACCTCAGAACTATATTGTTTGCATATCTTACTGTCTATAATACCTCTTTCGATATGGTTACTATGTATCCCTATGAATTCTCTATGTCACTTGTGTAATTACTATACCTTACACATACCCCACTGTCTATCGTATACCTCTTTTATATTGTTACTAAGTACTGTTATTTGCTTTTCATGTAATTTCATGTAATTGCTGCTATCACACTCATATCCTGATGTCTACTGTGTGCTCCTTGTTATGCTCTTCTAGATACTGCTGATTGCACTGATGTAGCTCTTGTAGCTGCTGCTGTGCTAACTCTGTGAAACACTTTGATGTCTTTGGGTCAAGTCTGCACAATACAAAACTCAATAATAAAGAAATGAATCAATCAGAGTTCTTGCAGTCTTCATTTTTTTCATCTGTATTTGCGCATCGAAACATCTTTCCGAGATTGTATGAGTCAGTGAAAGAATCAAGAGAAGAGGTGATTTTGTTAATAGGTATTTATTGATAACACATTAATTATGCATTGGGTGGGAATTCTATTGGTTATTGGGTCTGTGGTGCAGTTGTTCATGATGACGCGTAATAGAGATGACCCGGTGAAGATGAGGAGCAGCGATGGGCGGAGGTGTAGCAGTAAAGGGAGGTTTAGGTTGAAATATAAAAGGACACAGGGGTGAGTGCCTCGAGTAACAGGGTTTACCGAATGAAAGATGGTTATTGTTTTAGAGAGTGTTTATGCTTCGTCATTGAAGAGCTCTGCAGTTGTTTTTGTGGACTGAGTAGATCACTCAGACTTCGTGGAGGGGAGGGTGGGACCAAATAGTTGGATCGGTAGATGTTCCTCCGCCCTAGTAACAGCCCATGTACAATGTTTACAGAATGCCGCTGCCCGCGTCCCAAGCAGTGGGACATCAGCAGGGCAGCATGTTAGTGGCCGCCCGTCGGAGCCTTCCCCTTTGCTGCCTCGCGCGCGAGGCTACGCCCACTAGGTATTACTCCCTATGGTTGGAGCTGGAGGCGGGCCATTGGGGGCGGGGGGCGCGGCTTGCCCCCCCCTACTTAGGAGGCCCTCTCGCCCAGTTCCTCCTCTGTTTCCTGTGCGCCGCTCCAGCCCGGACACGCGATTTCTGGTCGACGATCGTGGTCGTCTCCGTCTTCGTCCTGGCAGCGTCGCGTTGATTGGGAGCTGCGAGATCGGCCTCTGCCTCCGTCCCCTCACCCCGACTCGGTCGTGTCCTGTTCTCGGAGCTGCTCGCTTAGGTGGTGAGTGATCTGGAGGGCCTGGCAGTGCCCCCCCCCCCCTCCTGTCTGTGTCAGCACAACTCGTGCTGGGTCAAGGGGCACTGAAGCGTATGGGCGGTGTGTCCCGCAGCTCCGGGGGTGAGGGGGGGCATTTTCGCATTTCCCACTTGTCCGGGAGTTGCTCTTTCGACCCTGTGTGGGGGGAGTCCAGCAGTCCGAGTCTCGGCCGGTGCCCCCCCCCTTTTTGGTAGTGTCCTTATGGGTCGAGGCAGCGGTGCCCGCACCTTGTGCGGTCTCACCGATCCATTGTTTGCGGCTCGATTCGCGTGTTGGCTGGGGCTGGCGTCGCGGGATGCATGCGGTGAGTCTGCCCCCCCCCCCCGCCATTAATTACCAGGTTCTAGCGGAAGACTTCCAAATCCGATGCAGCAATTAGTGACGTCTGAAACAGACGAGCATCGGTTACAGATCCCGATCGTGGAATGTTGAGAAGCACCGACGTACTTAGTTGGCGCGGTTATTAGACTATTAGATAGCTCAGTGGGTTAAGAGTCCACCCAGCAGAGATTTGCGCGCTACCTGCTAGCAGCAGTTTCCACTCCTCGAGGTAAATTATATGAACGTTAATACATTCAGTAGTAATGTGTATGTATTATTTTAGTACCAGAAGACAATTGAGTTGCAGTGCGCGCTCTAGACTAGAAGTGATGCTCGTTATTTTCGTCGCATTGTTGTTGATGCTTAGATCACAGGTCACAAAATATGACCTTGCTTGCGCTGGAGGTGGGAAGAGGAGGAGTTGTTTTTCACACCGGTTCCTCCTCGCTGCCCTGCACACCGGGTTTCTTCACGCCGTGCCTTTTAGGTGAGTGTAGTTCTGTGGGCAAGCAGACTGTATTGAGTTGATCGGTTTCGTTGATGGCGGCGGGAAATGTTTTCGCGGGCGGTGGAAACTACACAGTTTAGTGGAAGGTAGTGCGGCTTTTCGTCTCCAAATTCCACCTATAAACACCGTGAGGAAAGTTAACGTTAAATGTAATATTAGAACTGCGTCTCCAAACTATGTAATCAATGGACTTCCATGGTGGGTATTAGGGGCTCGGGCAACATGGCATTGTTCTACTAGAATCCCAGCCTATTGAGAAGCGAAATTAAATATATTCCGCTAATGTGTCCGTTGAATGTTTGATTCTTAAATACACCAGCAATCGCTACAGTGAATACAATAAATATGATGAATATCGTGCCTTTTTTATCTGCAGACGCTAAACTCTTTCAGACAGCAGTCGTAATCTCTATTGTTTGCAGACTGAGACCACTGGCCACGTTCATTTAGACCGTTCAGCCTTGCGGTTTTCGAAGATGTTCAGTTCCTTTTGTAGTATTTTAAGGGAAATATACTTCTAGCAGCTCTTGCAAATTCACTGAGGTCAGCAAAAATATTTTCGTTATTCCGAATGCTGCTCTACTCTCGACCAAATCGGGCCTGCATGGCTGATTGCATATCAATAATTGTACGCATTTGCGCGTATTCTATTTTCGGAATAATCTACTTCTATTGTATTCCATGCTTGCATAAGGTGGTTTGGCGAACCAGCCAGCGTTTACAGTGATGCACAGATATTTATTGACATTAAATATATAAAACTACGCTTAATGGTATATTGCAAAAAAAAAAAAAAAAAAAAAAAAAAAAAGAAAATTGTAATGGGTATTTTGGCAGTGGCTCGTTGTTTTGCGGGAGCGACCCTTCAGCTTCATCTCTATTTGCTTCGGCCGTGCTTGGCGGGGTATGGGGGGCTGCTGACCGCGAGTCGGGCCTCGGCGGCGCCCTTGCTCCCTCTCCGGGGGAGTGGGCGCGGGGCTCGGCGTGTGCCCCTATCGACGGCGCTGCCGCCTTTGGGGCAACAGACCAGGGTTACTTGGGGTCGCCTGGTCTCTCCGTGCCTGCTGGTGTAGCTTAAATACCGTGCTCGGGGGAAGCGCTCCGCTGCCTTCGCTGCCTCCGCAGGTGTCATTAATACTGTAGCGCGAGCAGGAATTCAATTTGGTTGTGGCCTGACTGCGGGGATGTTCGGGCGGAGGCCATACGCCGACTGCGGGTGAGTGTCGGGTCGATTGCAGTGCGTGGGCTGAATTTTGTTTGTTATTGTTACCTGATAAGAGGTGCCCCCCCCCCCCCCTTTGTCGTCATGGGCTACACCGGCACTGACCTAAATATCCCCTGAGGTACAGCGTTCTGGTCGCGTCCGGGTCGCTCCTACTTTGCTTACCCTGCCGGGCCCATATCAGGATACGTTGAGGAGGAAGGCGCTTTGCCGGTGGTAGAGGACCCACGTGTTCGCGGCTGCACCCCGCCTCATCCAGACCGGGCAGGTGTGCTTCAATATTGACGAGGTGACCCTCTTTTCTTTTCTTGTTTTCCCCGCGCCGGGATGTGCATGTAATGCGGTGCCATGTGGGGCGCTCCTTCAATTTCTAATGTGATTTACCCCCCCATCTTCAGGGAGAGTCAGGTGTGTTTGTTCGAGTGTGGATACACTCCAACAGAAACTACTGAAACTTATGCTTTCCATGCACAACTACCAGTGCATGGCCCACTTCGATATGCTGGAGAGAACCAGGCCCGTAGTCTCTGCGCCTTCTCAATATGCAGTGATTCTGGGCAAATCACTTAATCTCCCCGTGCCAAAAAGACATGAGGGTGTCCTGGTGTGGCGTTATTTTGTGCGCAGGTTGTATAGATCAATGCAATTATCCTGCATAAGTTGTAATTTGGACTTCAGCCCGCCTGAATGAGATTGTTTACTTTTGTTACAATGCAGGACAGGGTTTAACTTGGTAAAGACTGTCTAGATAGCACCATCTTATTATGGTAGAGGAGCACAGTTGAGTAGTCTGCCTCAAGTCTGTAGTTGACTAGGCACTATTTAAGAACTCTGCTTCATGTGTGTGATTTGAGTTTCATCTGGCAAGGAAACATAGGGACAGGGCTTTTAGGGGACAACATATTCAGTTTGGCACAAATTAGAAATAACTTTAAGGAGGAAGGTAGGGGTCATGTTTCTCCTTGCCTTGTTTTTGGTGAAATATGATATATGGCTTAATGAAACATAGGGGCTGCATCACACAATTTGGTACCGAAGTAGTCGCAACACAAACTGAACTGCAGCTATATGCAGGGCCTTGAGTCTTGAGCTGGAAGGCATTTCGTGTAAATAGCTCATTGTTAAGATCCCTGGGAGAATTCAACATATTTGGAGAGGAAACCTTGTACAAACTTCCATGAATTCCTCACTACGGGGAGAGTGAAGAAGGAGGTAGGGGTACAGCTTTGACTCTAGGTAGCAAGAATTGCCTGGGCTAACAAACTTTCGGAGTGCACGTGGTGAGTCGGCCACCTTGGGGGCTATGTCCGGTAGGGGTAATGTGTTAACAGTATCCAGCAGGGGGTAGGTGTCCTCCACCACAGTAGATTACCTCGTGGGCCCGAGTCGGTCAATGGCACAGGGTGGGGGCCCGTTTTGTGGTGTCCATCAACGTCCCTTGTCTGAGGTGTGATTTCCCGGTTATTGCCTGGGTTGGGCCAGGCAGGTTGACCTATTGTGTGAGTTCTTAGTGGCCAAGTGCAATATCTCTCAGTGTCCCTGCTTTACCAGCCTGTTTGTGTAAGTCGTCCATCGCCACTGGCCCAACATCGTATTCTGGTGGTTATGCATTGCAGATGCCCTTAACATTTTGGTATCTCAGTAAATGGGGTAAATAGACCTGGGGAAGCAATGATCTGCCTGACTTTGCCTGGGTCACCAGTAATGACTACGGCTCTGTTTCTTTCGAACCACAGGCATAGAGGCAGCCTAGTCTATACAGAAAAATCAGCAGCCTGCGCTGTTTTGGGACAAGCGGAAGGCCTAGGGTTTGTGGGTCATACAGAACATCTTGAAGGTATTTAGGATTGTGAGTTCCACGCTTAAGTCAAGAGATGCTGCTGCCTTTCATCCTTAGCCTTGCTATTCGGAAACAGCTGGTGTAATGTTTTTCGGCAACTCACAGCCATAGTGGCAGCTTAGTCTATACCGGAAAGTCAGCAGCCTGAGCTGTTTTGAGACAGGTGGAAGGCCTGGGTTGGTGTGTCACATTTAACATCTTTAAAGTTATTCTCCCTGTTCCACAGGGAGGCAAGGGAAAGCCCAGAGTGACATGGTCTACCGAGACTTAGCCTGGCTTGCCTCTTCCGCGACCTTTGAAGTTCGTTGGTTTATTGTAGGGAGGGCCAGAGGCTGGCAGTTGTTTGATAGGCACCAGGGCCAGATGACATGGAAGTGCATTGTGTGCTGGAAACTAAGGAGCGGGTCCATCTTAGTAAGCACAATGAGCGGTAGATGTGGTGTCGCTCATAGATGCCCTGTGTGGGGTAAATGATATCTGACGTGAAATGTTCACCTTGGCCACGTCACGGCCCCCCCCCCCCAAGATTCAAACTACATGTGGTATGCCCCCAGGGATACTTTAAATGGGTACACTGCAGTGGAACAAGGTTTATCACATTAGGTCCCAGATGTTGGAACTCCCTACCTCTAGAGACTAGGTCCTCATGAGTTCCCGCAAACTCCAAAAAACCTGGTTGTTGGACAGGTATGTGAGTAACATACCACTCTAGCGGGTTTCAGAGCAGCGCCAGGAAACAAACTTGGTACGTGTGCCCTACAAATTTAGTGTAACATAAATGTTGGTGTGGATTTCATGATCTTTTGGGAGCAGAACAGAATGTGATTATGCACAAAATGATAACTCCGAAAACGGAGCTGGAGGAACCACACAGGAGGTGACACAAGGTGACAGCAAGCCACACTTGTTGGAATAAACAATGAATACGAAGAATTTACACTATTGGGAAATTAATTAAATAAAGCCCACGAGTTTACCAATAGTTTGAACTAATAGTTATAGTTCAAGGCGAGATAAGGTTACCTCATCTTACAAATCATTTCTAAGTAATTTTAGTTCAATGCATCAGTTAATAACATTATCTAACAAACACCATACAACAAGCAATAAACAAACAGTGGATATTTACAGTGCCTGTAATATGTATTTGCACATAGGTTCATAATTGTTGTGGATAGCATCATATCGTATTAAGGAGGAGAGGAGTGCAAGCTTCCACCTAGGGGGTGGTTGGCTGAATCGGCTGAACTACTTCAAGCGGTTCACAGCACTGCACGTGGGAGAGTGGAAATGCCCTGTGCATACTTCACCCGGACACCACAGAATGAGTGTCAATTATCTGTGCATACTTCCACCAGACACCCGGGAATGACATGCCCTCATCTACATGGTAATAATTGAGAGTGCAGAGAGCGACCATACCCCTTGAATATTGCACTTTTATCACCTTCTGAAATAAGCATGACCAGAGATGTGCTGCTCTCCACTGACATTGGACAGGTTAATGGGCAGGGCTAGCGGAAAAGCCAGATGTATGGGCATGAATTAGGGCGGACGTGACCGAGGTATTGGCAAGATAGAGACACTGCCAATTATGGGTTAGGAACGAAATCATAACTGGGGCTCACAACAAATTATGTGATAGAAATGAGAAGTTTCCTGTTCAAGCCACGATGTCGGTGCCACGACTTACCTATAGCACAGCAACACCGGTATAACAAGGACTGTAGGCAAACATATTAACTCCTTTCAGCAGCAATAGAGTCCAAAGCTAGCTGCTATTCAACAAGCAAGGAATTGGATACGCTGTCCCAGTGGAGAGTAAGAAAAGAGTGGGATAACAGCGGGACTAGCACAAGACTCTATCGTCCAATTTAAGGTAACTTAATTTGCAAGTAGAGAGGCTAAAACGAGGAGATGTTGCTAAGATATGGGCAAGTTTGTAGTAAACAATAGACTAATACGATGTGAAAGGAAGCAAATTGAGGTAACCGTGATGTCAGCTTGTGTTTATATACGTAGGTGAAGTGGTTAACTCACACGTTACCTTCACCCTGCTTCTTGTGCGGTAGCTGTCGGGCACACAATTCCGGGCCGGGTGGCACCTAATTTGGCCAATTGAGAAAAATCTTAATGGGATTGCAGGTTCATAAGCGCCTACTTCACCAATGCCTTGTTACCAATGCCATATTGCCAGCCCGAGAATCAGATTTAGGTGTTGCCCTTCTCGCCCGGCCTTCCCTTGGAGCCAGGGAGGGGGGAAAACGTTCACAAATTTGGGTCCTCGAGCTGAGCGATGTATCTTCGGCAGCTCAGTCAGCCAAATTGGCTTTATCCGGAGTCATGAAAAAAGAATCCGTCCATTTAGCAGTTACGCAAAAATGTTCTGGCCTGCTAAAGAAATCATGCAACCCCCGCAGCAGCAGCTGCTATTCAGGAACCATGACGCTTTCTGGCTCCATATGCAGGTGCTGATCTTCCCATAATTACGTTAGGTAGATCTGCAGTGGGCATCGCCAAGAAGGCTAGTTACTCCGGTCACGTCTAAGCTGAGCGGCATTGGGGGCCAAGAGTCATTCGTTGTTAGTCTGCCCTGGGCTTCTGAGTAATGTTGCAACTTAATGCCATATATTTACGGTTACAGAACAGGACCCATTAGTCAGCCCACTGAAAGCTGGCTCGCAGGGGCGGGCACCTATAAACAGCGAAGGGAGGAAGGGGGGCTCTGGCAGCGACGGTAGCCTCCCCAGAGCTGTGGCGGAGTTACAGGGCGATCTGGATGCAGACGGGTACAGTAAGGGTACCTCTGCGACAGGCGGTACAGTAAGGGTACCCCTGTCCGGCACAGTAAGGGTGCCCGAGCCAAGGTCCAGGAGCCGAAGGGGGTTCTGGGAAGACCGCGACGGCGCCCCGTTAGTCCTTCGGGCGGTTGGGGGGCCTGACCAACCGGGGGTGTGCCACAACACGCTCCGCCCCTGTCGGAAGGGGCGGGAGTAGGAGACAGATCACGTGACCCAGTGGATGATCTGTAAATAATTATGTGCCACACTGCCGGGCATCGACCCACCGTGTGTGCTGGCTCACCAGGCGGGCGGAGCAGCAAGGGGCTGCCTGCCCTGGATCGCCCGTAAGATAACCCAATTTTATTATCATACTATGTTGTATGAAATAAACCTGCAGCAGTTCTTCACCCACAAATAAAGTGTCAGT
Source organism: Triturus cristatus (assembly GCF_964204655.1). Lineage (NCBI taxonomy): Eukaryota > Metazoa > Chordata > Amphibia > Caudata > Salamandridae > Triturus > Triturus cristatus. The sequence goes on from NC_140583.1 coordinate 1,072,495,654, forward strand.
GTAATCATTGGGTGACGTCTGTGTATGCGTGTTGACTGAAGCGGATGACGGTGTGGTCACTATGCCGCTGCCCGCGTCCCAAGCAGTGGGACATCAGCAGGGCAGCATGTTAGTGGCCGCCCGTCGGAGCCTTCCCCTTTGCTGCCTCGCGCGCGAGGCTACGCCCACTAGGTATTACTCCCTATGGTTGGAGCTGGAGGCGGGCCATTGGGGGCGGGGGGCGCGGCTTGCCCCCCCCTACTTAGGAGGCCCTCTCGCCCAGTTCCTCCTCTGTTTCCTGTGCGCCGCTCCAGCCCGGACACGCGATTTCCCACCCTTTCCACTTACCCCACGTGTCAGGCACAGCGCGTTATTTGGAATGTTTTAATGTTTTCTTTTGCGTTGCAGGCGGAGTTACAGGGCGATCTGGATGCAGACGGGTACAGTAAGGGTACCTCTGCGACAGGCGGTACAGTAAGGGTACCCCTGTCCGGCACAGTAAGGGTGCCCGAGCCAAGGTCCAGGAGCCGAAGGGGGTTCTGGGAAGACCGCGACGGCGCCCCGTTAGTCCTTCGGGCGGTTGGGGGGCCTGACCAACCGGGGGTGTGCCACAACACGCTCCGCCCCTGTCGGAAGGGGCGGGAGTAGGAGACAGATCACGTGACCCAGTGGATGATCTGTAAATAATTATGTGCCACACTGCCGGGCATCGACCCACCGTGTGTGCTGGCTCACCAGGCGGGCGGAGCAGCAAGGGGCTGCCTGCCCTGGATCGCCCGTAAGATAACCCAATTTTATTATCATACTATGTTGTATGAAATAAACCTGCAGCAGTTCTTCACCCACAAATAAAGTGTCAGTGTAATCATTGGGTGACGTCTGTGTATGCGTGTTGACTGAAGCGGATGACGGTGTGGTCACTAATACGCCAGGAGGGCTGAGGACTTTTGCTAAAAATTCTTGCATCGACAAGAGAGGATCACTTCCTGTGAAAAATAAATGCAGGCTAAGATTTTATGCCGTCCCTTGCAACACCGGGAAGTATTATATTCATTTTCCAATTACTAAAGCACTTTTTTTTTTTAAACAATGCACTAGTCACGGGTGGCGAACTCTGCTCTGCCGGCAGAATTTGCAATGTTTTCCCAACTCCGCGCTCCACTTGGAATGTGCAGTGTGGGCAAAAACTCTGATTCCGGGGAGTGGCGGAGTCTGCCCCTGCCGCCCACCCAGTGGAGAGAGTGAAGGGGTGAGGAGGACCAGGTTTTACCTGGGTCTGGCATTCTCTGCCGTGCCCGAGCTGCCCTCCTCTTGTCCTGGTCTCCTCGCTGTCCTCCTCCGTGCAAAAGCAAATCCCCTGCACTGTACATCTTGGGAGGACTGCGCATGCGTGGTGTATGAGTAACGCTAACCCGGTCCTAAATATGGCCCCCAGTGATCTTCTTCTATGCTCTAAAATCAGCACAAATGGCACCATGTGGTGCGCTTGAGGGTGCTGCTTCTTTCTGCTGCTCGAGTAGATTTTCTACTCGAGTGGCAGCTTTCTCAACGTGAACGGTCATGATCCACCGCAACGCATCGTGCTGTGAAATCTCACTGGGAGGCATTCTTGCGCTCGAAAACCCCGCTAGAGAACGCAAATTTTAATTAACATTGGTGAGACGTGCAGGAGACGAAACTCCACCACATGGTGGTTGACGGAGTTTTGCCGGAACTCGCATTCCAAGTGGAATGCGGGGCGGGCAAAACTCCAAGAACTCCGCCGGTCCCATCCCTAGCCCAGAGTCCTTCTACTAAGCAAATGAGACACTTTGTTGCTGCAGACGGAACCTTGTTACCAGACCTGAAAATCTTGGAGAATGTTTTTATTTTTTTGCTACCATATTCTAATGCTGCATTAACTCTTCTATGCAAATAGCTTAGTATTAATAACAGTATCTTTCCATGCCGTGTCTCTTGATAAGCAGTTCAAAAATCTATTATTTGGCATAGAATACTGCAATATATAATGTCATTAACAAGGGAACTTCGTTCTTCAATAACAAGGGTGAAACTAGTGTACTACAAAGCAATGGGATGTATATAAGTCCTCCAAGAAGACAGAAGCTCCAGAATGCAATTTCGTCTGATGCTTCTGGGTAAGTTTTGTAAAAAACAACATAGCAAAGCATCACTCTGCTGCCTTTTGGCTAGTTTTGTGCTGTAGAAATACCATAGACATACATATATACATACATCAGAGTTCTTTAATCTGTGAGGCGAGCCTCCCTGGGGGGGCGCAACATCATCTTGAGGGGGGCGCGCTCCACCTTAAAATCTCACCTTCCCACCGTCCCATGTCGCAAGTACATTTGCGACGTGCCAGTCTTTTGTAATATAAAGGAAAACGTTTTCCTACAGTCTTCAGCTCTCTCAGCGATTCTGACAATGTGATGGGGTCTGGTCCAAACCTGCCTCTCAGACACTGACGTGCAGGCAAGCGTGCAACGCCCATTAAGCTCAAATCACTTCAACCCCCCCCCCCCCCATGTGTGTGTCAGCAGGGATGAGACAGCTTCCCGGGCACACACACAGCCGCACCCGAGTACTCCACAGGTCTTTTAAAGACTAATTGCTTGCTAATTACGCTTTGTTCTTTTTTCACTACTTCTTAGAGCCCCTGCACCTCCACTCTGCCTATTGCTGGAATAATTAGCCCCCCCCCCAAACTTTGGCCTTAGTTGTGCCTCTGCATCCAGGGCACATTGGCTGTTCTTGTGTTGTTAAGACATGACAGCAATTCCGAAGGTAAGAAAAGGTGCCCTCTTCCACACAAAAACAGCACACGTGCATACACACAGTGAGCTGCCTGTTTTCTATTTAAGTAAAAAGTAAAATGAGTTATTCTGCGCCTCACCTCTCCCGATCAAATGGCTGAGATATAGAAATCTGTAAATACAGATCAGAGCCCAGTGGATGAAAACACTCATGTGCACACTAGGGGCCCGATTCACAGAACTAACTTAAGAAAAAATCCTAAACTTACTACCATTTTGGTATTCACAGAAGGCACTTACTCATTTTTGTATTCACAGAAGGCACTTACTCATTTCGGTATTCACAGAAGTTAGGAGTCCTAACGTTAGGACTCCTAAATGCCTTCTGTGAATACTGAAAGTCTTAAAATTAGGATTTTTCTCAGTTTAGGAGTCCTAAAGTTAGGACTCCTAACTTTACTACTACTAAACTGAGAAAAATCCTAATTTTAAGGCTTTCTGTATTCACAGAAGGGATTTAGGAGTCCTAAAGTTAGGAGTCCTAACATTACTACTACTAAATTGTGAAAAATCCTTATTTTAAGACTTTCGGTATTCACAGAAGGCATTTAGGAGTCCTAAAGTTAGGAGTCTTAAATATACTACTACTAAACTGAGAAAAATCCTAATTTTAAGGCTTTCGGTATTCACAGAAGGCATTTAGGAGTCCTAAAGTTAGGACTCCTAACTTCTGTGAATACCGAAATGAGTAAGTGCCTTCTGTGAATACAAAAATGAGTAAGTGCCTTCTGTGAATACCAAAATGGTAGTAAGTTTAGGATTTTGTCTTAAGTTAGTTCTGTGAATCGGGCCCTAGATTTTTAACCGCCGCCATTGAACAAGTTTGTGTATTCTTTTGCTAATTATCCACCATCCGTGTTTTTCAGAACTGTGACTGAAAAGGTGCAGCTGTCCTAGCGCAGTTACATGATGAAAATGTACTTCTGTGTATTTTTCTGACTGCTGGACCAGCCCCATTCTTTATCTCAGAAATGTCTTTGATCCCATGGTCACATGTTCGATTCCCTGTAGGTCCACTCAGCCATACATGTTTCTGAGGTCGATAAAATTATAGCTGTTTAGTTGAGTAGCAAAGACATGATGTCACTTTGTCAAAGGCCATGTGATGTCTCTTCCTGTGTTGCCACTGGGGTCAAAGTTCTGGTGGTCTGGCTTTTGCCCTCCAAGCAGATCTAAGAGGTATGCCCAACAGCTGTGCAACATGCACACCCAAGTCATTTTAGCAGAGGACAATGGTGACTGCCAACCCATCTTTTCAATGAGGTATTGAAAATTGTGTATAACATTTCCATCACCAAAGCACCTATGCCTGCTGGATGTGTGTACTCCAAATGCGGGTAGTACAGCAGGAGGCCTGACAGGGCAAAAACTGTTTGTAGCCCTGGTAGTCACTGCCCTTCATGGTCCCATTGGAAGCAGCAGAAGCCACTATATGAAGGTAGCAGAGGAGTAAGGACTGGAAATGGAGTAGCTAGAGGCGAGTAGCCAGACCATCTGGGGAAAGAGCGGGTCCACTACTAGTTGGTCACAGACGTTGAGCACTTGGATGTATGTAGATTCAGTCAGGAGTGGAGTGCAACCTTTACTTTAACGTGCATTATCCGTGGTAGTAATTAAGAAAGGCTGGTCAGTAAGGAACTCCACAAGTGATACATTTAAGAAATGTAAGTGCTGGCATCTTGCTTTCTGCCATGAGATAAGGCATCTCCTTTATTGTAATAGGCGATGTTAGATTTGGGGGTCTCTAGTTGGCAGAGGTAGGTACTTTTGACAAATAGGGACCCTTGCCTCTAGTCAGGGTAAGGGGGTACCCTCCTAAAATAACCCCTGCTCACCCCCTTGGTATCTTGGCAGCAGCAGACAGGCTTATCTCAGAGGCAGTGTGTAAAGCATTTGTGACCACATACAGTAATCCAGTGACAACACTACAAATGGACACCACACAGGTTTTATATAAAAAATACGTATTCCTTATATAGATTTACCACAAGACCATAAACGACAAAAATACACAATAATATTACTTTAAGATGGTAGTTTTTAGCTCAGTTCAGTTCAGATCTTAAGATGCGACCCTTTGAGTCAATGTACCTTACGATGCGTTGCGCTTCCACGACAAGCAATGTCGCAGCGATGGAAATGCGGCAAAGTTCTGGTGCAAAGAAATAAAGACGTGAAGATCTTCCAGATGCGGCACGCTTCTCCGGGGATGTGAGAAGTTCTCGGTTCGATGCGTGGACTGCAGCGGCGACACCCTTGTTCAGAAGTGCGACGGCAACAGCTCCAACTGCAACACTCTTCTCCCGCGATGCGTGAAGCTTCCGCACGATGCGACAACTACAGCGGCGACATCCTTGTTCAGAAATGCGACGGCAGCAGCTCCGACGGCGGCGCGCTTCTCGGGGATGCGAGGCGCTTTCTCCGATGCGGTGCAATGCGACAGTTCCAGCGGCGACACCCTTGTTCAGAAGTGCGACGGCAGCAACAGCGATGGCGACACGCTTCTTCCTCGTTTCGAGACTCTTCTCTCGATGCGTAGAAGTGCGACAACTCCAGCGGCGACACCCTTGTTCAGAAGTGCGACGGCAGGCAGCAGCGATGGCGACACGCTTCCTCTTTGTTGCAAGACGCTTCTCTCGATGCGGTGCAGTGCGACAACTCCAGCGGCGACACCCTTGTTCAGAAGTGCGACGGCAGCAGCAGCGACGGCGACACGCTTCGGCTTCGTTGAGTCGCGCTTCCAGCTCCTTGCGACACGCAGTCCCTCAGAAGGCCCAAAACAGCAGCAGGCACTTCCAAAGTACTCTGGGGAGCTGGGGGTTGAAGTCTGTTGTCCCTGAGACTTCAGCAGGAGGCAAGCTCTGTTCCAAGCCCTTGGAGATCCTTACAAGTTGAAATAAGCACACAAAGTCTCTTCTCCTTCCTTTGGCAGTTAGGCAAACCACTGCAGGACAATCCCCCAAGCAGCACTTCAGCTTAGGGATAGTCTCTCCTCAGTTTCTTCAGGTTCCGCTCCTCAGTAAAGGTTTCTTCTTGTTCCAAAACTGATCTAAATTCTTGGGATCAGGGTCCCACTACTTATACCTCAAAATCCTTTGTCCTCTGAGGGCAGAGGGGCCTTTGCCCAGTCCAAACCAGTTCTGGAGCACTCTGTTTACATGACTCCTTCTTTCCTTTCACAGTGCAGGGCAGAAACATCAGACGCCCCACAGGAGATGTAGCCAGCATTGTGGAGGGAAAGCACAGCCCTTAAGCACTTTGTTGACATGATTCCTTCTCTCCTTTCACAGTGCAGGGCAGAGACATCAGACGCACCACAGGGGGTGGAGCCAGTACTGTGGGGGGCAGGCACTGTCCTATTCAGGTCCCAGGTGCAACTCCTCCCTCCCATCTAGATGCAGATCTCTCTATTCACCACTGGGCGGACTCACCCTGTCTCCTGGAATCCCCCAGCCCTGTCACTCAAACTCCAGACAAGGAATACACAACCTAGCAGAGGCAGGTTTGAATGGTTAGACAAAAAAATACCTACTTTCTAAAAGTGGTATTTTCAAACACAGAATGTTAAAACCAACTTCACTAAAAGATGTATTTTATCATTCTGAGTTCAGGCATACAAAAATTCGAATTTCTACCATGTTCTCTGGGTCAGTTAAGATGATAAACATGTAATAATCTAACAGCCCATTCTGGCCTATGGAGAACAGGTAGCCTGGCATTAGTGAAAAACGAAAATGGCTGTAATTCACTTTTAGAACATGCCACACATACTAGGGCATGTCCTACCTTATCCTTACAATGCACCCTGCCCTTGGGTCTACCATAGGGGTGTGTGATATGAAGAAAAGGGAAGGTTTAGAGACTGACAAGTGGGTGCACTTGCCCAGTCAGCATGACAGTACCAGACTGCACACAGGCTCTGCAATGGCAGACCTTAGACAAATCTTACAAGGCTGCTTCTGTGGGTGGCACAACCAGTGCTGCAAGCCCACCAGCAGCATTTGGATTTACAAGCCCTGGGCACACTCAGTGCACTGTACTAGGGTCTGACAAGTAAACCAAATCGGTCAATTATGGAATCACCAATTCATACATCAATTTACAATAAGGAGAACATATGCACTTTAGCACTGATCAGCAGTGGTAAAGTGCCCAGAGTCATAAAACAGCCAACAACAGGTCAGAAAAAATAGAGGAGGAAGGCAAAAAGTTCAGGGATGACCCTGCAAAACGGGCCAAGTCCAACAGGCGAATTTGAGGTTCACTCACAGAGTTAGTCTTCTTGCAATGGGAAGGGTGCTAATCTCTGTTTGTTCAACAGCTCTTCTGTTTTTAGATAAAGGTGAAGAGAGCACGAAAATACCAGGTAGCACTGCTGTATTATTTGTTCTTCCAGAGGAATGTGCATTTGGAGGCATAGCTTTTCAATAATGTTAGGGGCGTGTGAGTCTGAGATTTCCAAACAAGCATCAAGGTGTACCCACCTAAAAGGATAGGGCAGGCTGGGCTCCTGGACAGTGGTAACAGGCAGGGTTAGGAGCATGCATTTCAGTTATTTCGAAAAGTATGCCCAGTCAGCATTGGAGCTCAGTAAGATAGTGTTGACTATGTTGTCCACTGTAGTCCAGTTCCTCTTCACGACAATGTAGGGCAGAAAGGCCACGGAGAACAAGCTAGCATAATCCAAAGTTAACATCAAAAGACCAGGCTCAGGGTGAGCTGCGGCAGCAGAGTTTTTGGTAGCCCAGCACCAGCAGCAGAACACGTGTGGAAAAATTGAGGAATCAGGGAAAGCAGACTAGATGAAAGCATCAATTTGTAGAAAAAGCTGCAGAATACCAAACAACATGCAATAATAAGGCACCTAAACCTCCAAGAAGGGAAAGTTTAGAACTTCCTGAACCATAAAACCGGTGTACTCCATGGTGATCTATATAACAAGGAACCAATGATCCCTCTTTCTTTCTCTTTTTTAATAAAATATATCGAAATGGTTTCACAAATCTAATGATATGAACATTATGTGCAAGGATTAATGTGCTGAATGACCTTGTAATTTGTTTTGTTCTACTGAGATGTACAATGCCCATTGTTAAGCTCCAAGCAGTAAAGTTTTGAGCTAATATTTCTAAGTGGCTGTGGATGTAGTAGGTTCAATCAGTTATTTGCCAGATATGGTATGGGGTATGCAGATGGTGGTCGATTATGTGTTAGTTGTTTACCTCCTGAGGCACAGCCGGGAGACGTTTGTTTTGCTTTTAAAATCGAAAATTTCATGTCTTTAACTTCACTCTCCCCCTGATCCCTGCACACGATTACTGTGTGCAGGCACTTGTTTATTGCCTAAAACGAGCGCTGGGAAGACCACAAGTACCTCGCTTAGGAAAAGACCATTTCCCCCTGCCCGGAGCAGGACACGCCCACTCCGAGGCCACACCCCCCTAGAACATTGCATAAATAGCGCGCCGTCGCGCTGGGCGCTTGTTAGTTGTTTACCTCCTGAGGCACAGCCGGGAGACGTTTGTTTTGCTTTTAAAATCGAAAATTTCATGTTTTTAACTTCACTCTCCCCCTGATCCCTGCACACGATTACTGTGTGCAGGCACTTGTTTATTGCCTAAAACGAGCGCTGGGAAGACCACAAGTACCTCGCTTAGGAAAAGACCATTTCCCCCCGCCCGGAGCAGGACACGCCCACTCCGAGGCCACACCCCCCTAGAACATTGCATAAATAGCGCGCCGTCACGCTGGGCGCTTGTTAGTTGTTTACCTCCTGAGGCACAGCCGGGAGACGTTTGTTTTGCTTTTAAAATCGAAAATTTCATGTTTTTAACTTCACTCTCCCCCTGATCCCTGCACACGATTACTGTGTGCAGGCACTTGTTTATTGCCTAAAACGAGCGCTGGGAAGACCACAAGTACCTCGCTTAGGAAAAGACCATTTCCCCCCGCCCGGAGCAGGACACGCCCACTCCGAGGCCACACCCCCCTAGAACATTGCATAAATAGCGCGCCGTCGCGCTGGGCGCTTGTTAGTTGTTTACCTCCTGAGGCACAGCCGGGAGACGTTTGTTTTGCTTTTAAAATCGAAAATTTCATGTTTTTAACTTCACTCTCCCCCTGATCCCTGCACACGATTACTGTGTGCAGGCACTTGTTTATTGCCTAAAACGAGCGCTGGGAAGACCACAAGTACCTCGCTTAGGAAAAGACCATTTCCCCCCGCCCGGAGCAGGACACGCCCACTCCGAGGCCACACCCCCCTAGAACATTGCATAAATAGCGGGCCGTCGCGCTGGGCGCTTGTTAGTTGTTTACCTCCTGAGGCACAGCCGGGAGACGTTTGTTTTGCTTTTAAAATCGAAATTTCATGTTTTTAACTTCACTCTCCCCCTGATCCCTGCACACGATTACTGTGTGCAGGCACTTGTTTATTGCCTAAAACGAGCGCTGGGAAGACCACAAGTACCTCGCTTAGGAAAAGACCATTTCCCCCCGCCCGGAGCAGGACACGCCCACTCCGAGGCCACACCCCCCTAGAACATTGCATAAATAGCGCGCCGTCGCGCTGGGCGCTTGTTAGTTGTTTACCTCCTGAGGCACAGCCGGGAGACGTTTGTTTTGCTTTTAAAATCGAAAATTTCATGTTTTTAACTTCACTCTCCCCCTGATCCCTGCACACGATTACTGTGTGCAGGCACTTGTTTATTGCCTAAAACGAGCGCTGGGAAGACCACAAGTACCTCGCTTAGGAAAAGACCATTTCCCCCCGCCCGGAGCAGGACACGCCCACTCCGAGGCCACACCCCCCTAGAACATTGCATAAATAGCGCGCCGTCGCGCTGGGCGCTTGTTAGTTGTTTACCTCCTGAGGCACAGCCGGGAGACGTTTGTTTTGCTTTTAAAATCGAAAATTTCATGTTTTTAACTTCACTCTCCCCCTGATCCCTGCACACGATTACTGTGTGCAGGCACTTGTTTATTGCCTAAAATGAGCGCTGGGAAGACCACAAGTACCTCGCTTAGGAAAAGACCATTTCCCCCCGCCCGGAGCAGGACACGCCCACTCCGAGGCCACACCCCCTGGCTTTTTAGTCCATAAGAATGTGTCTGCACAGGAAGCGCAGCGGACGAGCGCAGTGGGCGCGACGAATGCGCGCCGAAGGCGCGCATAAGGCAAGCTCGTCTGCGCTCGTCCGCGCCGAGACCGGGCTAAGGGCCACCCCCCCTGATCCTTCATCTCCTTATCCCGCAACCAGCACCTTACCAATAACTTACACTCCGGATCAACTCCTCAGCATCAAACAAACAACCAGGTACCCTCACTCATTACCAAACTTTAACTACAACGATCCTAGGTTCGGACCACTCAAGTGTCCCACTTGCACTGAGACGCCACCCATCTCTCCCCCTATACCTTCCCCTCTTGTAACAGCAGCCCTTATGTAAATGTATGTGTAAATGTATGTGTCTTGTAAAGCGCACTGCTGCCCTGAGGCGTCGTGGCGCTGTAGACCGCTGGGGAACCCGTCCTGGCTATCCCTGTGAGATGGTCCCTCCTGGGTATCTCCAAGGTGAAACCAGGCATCCCCGGCGAATGTGGGGGGCCGTTGTGGAGATGAGGCAAGCTAATGCCCAGAGTTGCCGAGTGTGTTCCTGGTTAGAGTAGGTACCGAGGTGAGAATTATCGAGTCCGTTTTGACCCTGGTCCACAACCCTGCCGCGTCGGGAATTGAACCCTGGTCCCTGGCCGATTCTCTGCTTGCGGATCTGCCGCCTCTAACCAGTGAGCCACACCTCTCCACTTATCAATGCAAGATCCCTACCAAAACATAAATTTGAAATCGCTGAGTTCATAGACTCGCAACAGATAGATATTCTATTTATCACTGAAACCTGGGGAGACGAGGCCTCTGGCCCTGATTTCAGAGACGCCACACCAGACAACTACTGTGTGTGTAAACTAGACAGACCTATAAGGAAGGGTGGAGGAGTCGCAATCATGTACAAAGATCACCTTAAAATATCTACTACAGATACAACCTATCCTGAATGCGAGGCCCTCCTCTTCTCAATAGGCCTATCCAGTAAAGCAACATTTAAAGGCATGTTGATTTACCGCCCTCCAGGATCCAGAGCCAAATTTCTAGCACGCCTGGATCACATAATCGAGACATCTATTGGAGCACCACAGTTCACCATTCTAGGTGATTTTAACTTTCACCTCGAAGTTTCAGAAGACCCTGACACTAAAATGTTACTTGGAGACTTAGAGACTGCCGGTCTCACACAAATTGTTAAAAAACCCACGCACAAAGCAGGCCATACGTTGGATGGAGTATTCACCAACTATCCCGAAATCTCCATCACAGAGGTCATTCCTCTAATCTGGACTGATCATTCTGCTATATGCTTCTCTATCCCTACTAAACCCACGCCCCCTCGGCTGTCTCTTTCCCACTCTACTACATTCAGAGACTGGAAGAACTTAAATCTTGAACGTCTCACTCAGATGATTCAGGATAGTCCATCACTTAATGAGCATGATCCCATAGCAGCGTCAGACACTTATACGGAGATTCTGATCGAAGCCTGCAACAAATTAGCACCTCCTAAAACCTCCCACCGTACTAGAAATCGTCCATCAGCCCCCTGGTTCTCTGAGCCGCTCAGACTTCAGCGTCAGTACTGCAGAAACCTTGAACGGCAGTGGCGCCGTAACTTTAACACATTTGACAAGATTAGTTACAAAAGCGCTCTCACTAACTATAAAAAACTCATAAAAACAGAAAAAACTACATACTATACAAGCCAAATTAATGAGGCGAAAAACTCCTCAGGGAAACTATTTCAAGTAGTAACCTACCTGTCCAATCCATCTGTTCCTCAGTCAGAAGGGTCTCAAGCCCTTTCTGATACATTAGCCAATTTTTTCGAGGACAAGGTTAGAGCTATCTTTAACTCATTTACACCTGAGGTAGCGACCATTCCCTCTCATTCCACAGCGGACACTGGCCCTTCATTCGCAGGTTTTGAACCTACCTCCTGTGAATCTATTCAACTACTGATCGCTCGAACCAAATCCGGCTCACCTTTGGACCCTTGCCCTCCAAACATCCTCAACCTTATTTCGGAGGTTATTGCCCCTCCCCTAACCACCATCTGCAATGCAATGTTTGAATCCGGTGTATACCCCCCGCAGTGGAAAAAAGCAATAATCAAACCGCTGCTTAAAAAACCTAGTCTAGACCCTCTCCTTCCTGCTAGTTTTAGGCCTATTGCCTGCCTCCCATTCCCTGCAAAGATCTTTGAAAAGATCATGAATATCCAGCTGTCAAATTACATCCATCACAATAATCTACTGGATGACACCCAATTTGGGTTTCGACAGGGCCACGGAACAGAGACGGCACTGTTGAAAGCAGCAGATGAGATTAGGTCCACAATGGATAATGGAGGAGCCGCAGTTCTAGTACTCCTGGACTTATCTGCGGCCTTCGACACGGTCGACCACGCCACCTTGATCGACCGTGTCGAAGCCATAGGAATCACATGCAAAGCAAAAAACCTCCTGGCCTCATTCCTGTCGAACCGTCCACAAACAGTGAAACTAGGCAATTTCACATCCCAGACCTTCTCCTTGCCATGTGGAGTACCACAGGGATCCTCGCTAAGTCCGACACTATTTAATATCTATGTGTCGGACCTGGCGAGGGTCATAAAATCCTGTGGAATCTCCCTCACTACCTATGCTGACGATACCCAATTGGTGTTATCGATACATAATGACGGAATCTCAGTAGCAGCCAATTTCCAAATGGGAATGAAGGCAATAAGCTCCTGGATGTCATCCAACTGTCTTAAACTCAACTCTGATAAGACAGAAGTGATGACATTCGGGAGGCTTCAACCCACCTGGTCCCCTCAATGGTGGCCTCACCAGATGGGACAACCGCCAGAACCTGTGACGAAGGTACGCAACTTGGGCGTTATCTTCGATAACAAATTGACATTCCAGCAACATGTCAATGCTGTGGTTTCTTCTTCCTTCCACGTACTAAAAAGGATAAAAAAACTAATCCCATACCTTCCGTCACATGCAGGTAAAACCTTGGTCAGTACACTAGTATTCTCCAAAACTGATTACTGCAATGCATTGTTACTCAATACACAACAAAAGGTTCTTAATAAACTGCAAACAGTTTCCAGAACGCTGCCGCTAGAACACTGCTACCTATCCCGAGATTTGCATCAGTTTCCCCCTACATCAGACAATTACATTGGCTACCGGTGAGGAGCCGCATCAAGTTTAAGGCTTTATGCATTGCATATAAGGCCATTCACGATCAAGGACCCTTATTCTTAAGAAAAGCCTTCCGACCGCTTGAACATACTAGAACTCTGCGGTCATCCTCAGCGCACCTACTCATGGTCCCCCGTACAAGAAGGGCCAACTGGGGCGACAAACGCTTTGCTGTTGCCACGGCCAAAATGTGGAACGCACTTCCTCTAAACATTAAGATCGCTCCGACCCTTCTTAACTTCAGAAAGCAACTAAAGACATGGTTGTTCCCTGCCTAATCCCCCCCCCCTCCTCCGGAGAGTTCTGCAACTACAGCGCCGAGACACCCCAGGGTATTTGCGCGCTCTAAAAATCGCCAGAAATAAATAAATGTAGTGTACCAGATTCCAGACATTTCTGACAGGTGGTGGGGGGGCCAAACATCTACATAAATTCAGCTGGGGAGGCTCAACCTAAAAAAGTTTGAAGACCTCTGATATACATACATACATACATACATACATACATACATACATACATACGTACATGTTCACTGAATAGATAGCCATACCAACAAAATATTAACCATTTGGAAACTAAAATGGTCGCTTCTTGCAAGATTCCTCTACTTCTGTGAATGGTGAAGGAGAAAGAAGCTCTCTGTCACTTGGATATTAAGTGCTAGGGTGGTGGCAGTAGCAAGATATCTGATGGTAACTATTTGAGGTAAACTTAAGACAACCATTCCTGTTACTTTCCTCCATTCCCACACCTGCTGCTAGGGCGTGACAATGGCTGTGTGGCATGTAGTGGTCATATGGATGGATCTTTTACAGTTGGCACACTGGGTCTCCGCCAATGTTTGTGAGATGCTCTATTACCTCTAACCTCTAATAAATGAGGCTCTACGTCTAGGCAGTTAGGTGATGAGAAAGAGTAATTATTAAGGAGGAAAGGAGCCATGATTGGTGTTTGGGTTACAATGAAGATAATTTGAGCTGTGCAAAGTTGCAAAGCTTGATGCATTTCATCTTGTATGCAATTCCCACAGTATTTTCGTCATCAAAATCTGAGTGGAGGCTGTGGTTAGCGGGGTGATTGGTGACTTTTGGCAGCAGTCCCCACAATGCCCTGCGCTATATTACCCACCTCGTAATATTTAATTTCGGGTCGGTTTGCCTCTTCTACACTATGCTGTCGCATCTTCTTCCCAAGACTCCTTCCAGGGTTCCTGGGAAGCCCAGCCATCTACAACGTCATTTCCGGTTCTAAGATGTCCATGCTGTTATGGTTAAGGAAACTGTAAAGAGATGGGGTTCATGCGTAGTTGGTGAAATTCGGGAAACTCCATATACTACTGTTTCACAAATGACAATAGTAAAGCTTGAAACTCATACTAATAACAGAGAAATATATATATATATTCTGCTAGCTCTGAGGGTCAGAAAATGTATCACTGCATAAAATAAATAATTCTCTCTTTTTTCACCAGTGTAATGACTGCAGCAGTGCTCCTCTGAAACTGAAGTCCTTGTGATTTCCATGGCACTTTCTGCCCAACACTGGCACTGGAATCCATTCCACGGTGCCCACGGCATTGCCACCCGTGCTTCCAACAGCGAACTCCCATGTCTTCACAGTTCGGTTACATTTATCCATAACAAATTGGAAGAAATGAAGTTATCTATTGACTTGAATAGAGATATCAGTTTACTACTGCCATCGAAGCCAAGGTGGTCCCACCCTAATTTCCTGGCAAAAAGAGGCCTCCTAGACCTCTGGACAAACACACTGAGGTCTTGCATGGTATTGATATCCATGAAGTCCGAACTTCTTCTAAATGAGGACTTAATATGCAGTAACTGGAAAACTTTGTGATTGGCTGCCTCTCACAGCAGGATCCTCCTGACCAATCAACTCCAGTACAAGTGACGTCAGCGTTCACTGGTAGAGTCCATGTGCAGCGAAGAGCAGTCAGCCATCTGTGCAAAGGATGCGTAATGTGTCCGCATCATTGAATCTGGGTATCGATTGCTCCACTGAGCATCAGGTTCGAGGTCCCTATCAATAAACTGATGATGAATAGATCCGCACTGACACCTAACCTGACCTGAATAGAGAAGCGCTGTAGGGTGAGGCTGACAGCGGTTGACAATAGGACATTTATGAGGGATGGAAACCTCACAGCATGGACACTATCACATAATCGAACATTTACACATGCTAGGCGGGCAGCAGGTGTTCTCCAAGGAGAATCTTTGCCTTGGAGGCCTCCTGGGTTCTGGGTCCATCAGTTTCCATTTAAGATTCTCAGACATCCATCAGAGTGACATTTTTCAGTCTATTTGACAATCCCTTCTGGGCCTGTCCTTTTTTTCTACTAGGTAAGTCATTGTGCTCAGTAGCAGGAGGGTGCCCAGACAATGCAAGGTCCCCTAACTGGGATGTCAGTGGAAATGAAACTGGCGAGCCAAGCGTGGTGGCTGGATCTGAGTCGAAACCTGACTTTCTGCACTACAACCTATGTTAGTTTCTTACTATATTTTAAAAATCACAAATCATATCATTTTATGGCAGTGTACATTATGGTACCATTATAAAGTGAATGTATACACGTGTATGTATATATTTATGTTCCAAGGGCCTTATTGATGAAGGCTTGCAACACTTTTATGCCGCCGTTGCCTCACTTTTTGTGACACAGCGGCGGTGCATCTAAGCAGATGCGTCACTTTGTAAATACCTGTCCTACGTTATACCTGCGTCAGGTATAATGTGCGTTCCCACGTGAATTAGCCTCGTAGAAGTGGCGAAGTGAAATTTATCAGATTACACTGCGCTACTTCTAGGACGCTACTGCATCACAACCTTACGCCTGCCTCACATCAGGCGTAAAGGTGATGCAGTGCAATGGAGACAGGCTTCCCCCATGCATTGCTGGAGGGGCGTCATGCTTACGACACATCTCCAGCAATGCCTGCTTTTTGTGCCAACAGGTACATCAGGTTTTCTGACGTATCTGTCATTCCTTGCAACATTGTGAACCATACAATAAATATGGTGCATTCATCGTGTCGGCAGGAGGGCCCACTGAAAAGTGTTGTATTACTGCTTTCACGCAGTGATGCCACACTCTTCATAAATGAGGCACTACATTTCTGGGAAGGCAAGGGACATGGCAGTATATACCGTAATATCACGTGATACCACAGTGTGAACCAGAAGTGAGCCTATGCTTTCCACTGTCTGTAGCAAAATGCTCTCATCCAACACTATATATAGACACCCTATTTTAAGTGTTAGGGAATTTTTGGGTGATTATTTTTTAGGCCTGAGCTGCCCTGTTTACTTTTGGGAAGATATCAATTTGCAACATAGGGCTATTTAACCCCTTCGCTGCGGCGCGAATTCCGCCGCAGCGCTGGGGGTGTTTGGGGGGTTTGTGGCGCCGCCATGCTCATGATGGAACCACGCCGTCATGAGTCACGGGTGAGCTGTGCTCATGACGGCGTGGTTCCGTCATGACTCCACCCACTTGCGCTGATCGCCCGCACAGGCGGGGAAACAGCGCCGCGTGGGCGGAGCGGCCGCCAACGGCCGCAGCATGACGGAACCACTCCGTCATGAGCACACGGCGCCCGTGGCTCATGACGGAGTGGTTCCGTCAGAAGCATGCAAGGAGTTAATCACTAGAGTTCATTTTCTGGCAATTTCTTTGAACATTCAACACTATTGCTTAGTTTAATTAATTCAATACTGGGGGATATCCATTTGCCAACTAGCACTGTGGCAACACTTCACATTCTGATTTCATTTATTTTTGTCTTGGTGGTAGTGGTGCTCCTAAATCCATTATGAAAGGATCTTACCTGCTTCTACTACAGTGAGTCAATATCCCAAAGGAAGGTCTGACAGAGTTTATTGGGTGTTTAATAGGGATTTCGTTAACGGCCATGTGGAATGTGTGCAGCGTGTGCTAGCTTCTTAGAGTGATGGCCTATCGGTGTCAATGGGTTCTGTGTCACACTTTTACTTCCCCTTTGAGAGATGACTGTCCAAGTGGTTAGAGTTACACTAATGAATGTCAATAACGGGTCGCCAGGGGTCACAACTTCGACGCCTAAGCCACCTGTTGCGACCCCTGGTACCTTATTTGCGACCCCTGGCTGGAAATCACACAGCCAGTGTGAACAGCACTTGATTGCACTATTGAAGGAACCTCTGAATGGTTGCATCCTGATTGCAGATTGCCTGAAAGCTGGCTGAGCCCACCCGCCTTGGCCTGTGCAGAACCCGTCCTATCTTCTGTTGCTATGGTGACCCTGGGCCAGCCGGCGCACTGTCCTAGGCCTCTAGATACATGTATCTGCTGCACAGTGTGTCTGGGCCTCGCCTCACTCACTTGCAGAGCCGTCAATCTAGTAGCGCGCGAAAGTACTGCTACCAATGACGAACCTGGCAAGACTTATTGCCCAGCCCCCCCTCCCCCCCACAGGTCTCTCTCTCTTGGAGTACCGCTCATGTGGCAATGCGTGTGTCAGACTCCAGTGAGTGACAAATGGTGACGAAGTTAAGGCCAGGTATGTATACTCTGCACCTCTCTAGTCACATAGGGCCTCTGTGTTTTCCCGTTACATGGTATGGTAAATGATCAGTTAGAAAGACATTTTCCACATGTTGAATTGAGGCGTGCTTCCATACATTGTAATTAGGGAAATTCCAGCTTTAATTTCCTAAATTTAAAGAGACATTTCACATTTGAAGCTTTCTGGGCCTCAAAACAAATGCAATGAAATGGTTCTAAAAAAAACACACTCACACCATTGTTTGTTGCACACAATAGAATGTAAAGATGCATTATTCAGGTAATGTTTGTTTTCTAACCAAGAATGAATGTTGCCAGAAGCATGTTGTGGCAGCCTTTCACATTTTTCCATAACAGTAGAGAGTAACATTTAAACTCTATGCTCATTTTTAAAGATCAGTCTCCAGAAAACAACTGAGTTGGAAAGCCTCTGGCTAAGATGTGTTTTAAACTTAGTTTAAAAGTCTGCCTGTTGGCACCAATGCAAGGTGTTGTGGCTCACTGTTGTTTAAATTTAGTTCATCAAGTTGGTAGTTATGTAAACTGTGCTTAGTGCCCCCAAATCTGGCTAATGAAGATTTTGCAAGTTACTAAATAGTTTTATATTCAGGTGGATGGACGAGGCCCCTGGCCAATTGACTCTACATGGTGGTAGTTACATGGCAAGGTTTACGATCGTTCATATACTATATGTTTGGGCTACGTTATTTATCATAGTAATATTTTTAGGGGGAGTTTTATATAGCGGAAGTGGAAGAGGTGTGGCGCAGCAGCCAGGGTGCCTGACTCCGGACCCAGGGGTTCACAGTTCGATCCCCAGCACAGGCGGCAGGTTAGCCCAGAACCATGTGACTCTGGGCAATAGCTTGCTTAATCCTCCCGAGGGCCCCCAGCACTGGGACACCTCTACGGATGTAGCTGTGCGCTTTACAAATGCTGGTATTTCATTTTTCATTTCATTTCATTTTCATATAGCGCAAACTCAATCCTAAGGTATCAGAGTGCTTTACATGAGCACCAGTTGCATTACAGATGAACATATTAATTTTTTAGGCATGGGGAGATTAAATGATTTGCCCAGAATCACATGATGTTGAGCCTCCAACCAAGATGCAAACCTCGTTTCCCAGCTTCAATGTCGGCCCCTTTTGCCTTACCCACATCCTCGACTGCGCGCGGCAAACATATGCATTTAATCAAAGCCAGCCTTTTTCAAAGATAGAGCCCTGGGCGGAGAAAAATTTGGCACCATTGCTGTTGCTATTGAATTAAATGAGGCAGCAGGTGCACCTTTTGTATTCACTGGTCAGTCCTTGGCTGAGCACTGTCTGGCCCCTGAACACAAACATCTCTGGACCTCCCCCAGCTCACCTAAATCACAGACAGGGCCCGACTGGGAACCAAAACCGGCCCTGGCAAAGTGCTTGGCCGCCCCCCCATGGGGGGGTTGGGGTGCGGACGAGTGGTTTGCCAGGGCTGGTTTAGGCCGATTTTGTTACAGGGCCGATATTGCAGCTATGCTCCCTGTAACAAAAACGGCCCCCTAGGGAACCAAAACCGTTCCCCACCCTGGTGGCCCACCGGGTAAACGCCCAGTGCCCGCTACGGCCAGTCCGGCCCTGATCAAAGATAGCTTTGCTGCCTCACGCTGATGAGGGTGTTGTTCGTGGGTCAGAGGACGAAGAGAGGACAAGGAAGGGGGCCAATGAGGGTGTTAAAAACATTACCCACAGTATAATGAAGGATTGAAACTGCTTTAAACCTGCAAACTGCTTTAAACTTGCAAATTAGAGAGAAAAGAGCACATAGGGGCACAGACAAGACTGAAGCAAGATGACAGGAGTGCTGCTGTTGGAATAACCTTAATGCACCCAGTTCCGTGCGCCCCTCAGAATATTGGCACCCTGGGCCTGGGCCCCGCTACTCACCCATGCTAAAGGCTGCCCTGCCACTAATCCAGCAAACAGCACTGTTCAGCTTTATTGTTCGCCTGCTGCTTGATAAACTGCTCAGTAAATTATTTTCAACTGCATTCAGTTCATAAATACAATCTGCAGGCACTTTGTGGTGGTATAGAATTGGAAAGGACTTGTTGCTCTAATATTGAATGTTTCCCATTGGCTCAGTATTTGGGCAATTCAGTCTGCCCTATGGGTCCATAAAGTACCTTCGAACCTGTTCATTACTTGTCTCGAACATATCTGCTACTACTAACCCACCTGTACGCCTTTGTGCTACTTCCTCATCCTCAAGCCTGTGTGCTACTTCCTCTCTCCCAAACCTGTGTGCTACTTGCCTCAAGCCTATGTGCTACTTGCCATTGTGGAACCAGTGCGCCGTTTGACCCCCCTGAACTTGTAAACCATCAAACCACCCTTAAACCTGTGTGCTCCTTGACCACACTCGAGCCTGTTGCCTACGCGCCTGTAGACTGTGTGCTACTTGCCTCCCCTCCAAGCCTGAGAACTACGTCCTACTCTTGAGCCTGTGAACTTGCCCACCCCTGAACTTCTGAACTATCCACCCATCCCCGAACGTGTGAATCCAATGCCAGTGTTGAAAAAATACAGCAATAATCAGGGTTCAGTGGGCCCCTCAGGCATCTTGGCCCTGGTGCCACTGCACCTGTTGCACCAATGGAGTTAGACTCACTGAACACTGATTATTGCTGTATTTTTCCATTCAAACAGCAGCCAGGAGGGCATTTCCTGTCCATCACTAGGGAGCATGACTGGTGCTTTAAACAGGCCGGTGCTGTCAGGTTATTGTGAGAGGGAGAGTACCTGCTCTTCTAAACAGAGGTGAAATATTTTTAATTGGAGAGTAATTGAGTTTCTGAGAAGCAAGCAGGCACTCGGCAAAGGGTACCTGCCAGTGCTTAATTTGAGCCAGTGGTTGCAGGTGGGGCCCACCGCCACTCCTTTTTGTAAACCAGCACTTATTTTTCTTCATCATACTTTGACCCAGATCAAGAGAGTGAAATTCACACAAGCAGGAAGAGAAACATAGAAGCATTGTGACAGTGATAGAAAGCAGGGGTGAAAAAGGGCCGGTAAGAGTGAGATAAAGGGGCAGGAGGTGTCTGGTGGTGAATTAAAGAGGCCTGAGAGGTGAAATCAAGACTAAGCAGACTTGGCATTCAGTACACCGACACACAGTAGCACTGGCCTCGTGCATCTCAGCGTAATTTTGGGCCAGCCACTTATTCTTTTACAAATTAGAAACTGGTACCTGCACTTCTATTTTTTCATTTCAAGCACTGACAAGGACAGTGTGTCCTTGTCAGTGTTTGAAATGGAATGGCTACACTACTAATTGACTGGGTGCCCGTAAATAGGATTTCAAGTATTTCTGTTTATAGGGTACCTGTAGAGATTTTCTAGCTTCTGTGTGTGATGAAAGTAACCAAAAGTTAGATGCATCACTTCCTACGAAAGCACCAAGTCAAAGGTCATGAAATGTCACTTCTTTTTATTTAATTGTGGTCCAAGAGGCAGATGATGTCACTTCCTATGATGCCACCAGGCCAAAGTTCATGTCATGCCACTTTATGTGACATCATCAGGGTGGTTCAAAGGGCAGGATATGTCACTTTCTGTGATGTAACCAGGTTCAAATTTGTGAGATGTCACTTTTTGACACCTTATCGGAGTGGGTCACATGACATGTAATGTCACTTCCCCTATCCCTGGCATTTTGATGAATCGCAGTGCAGGGCTACACTGAGTATGTGAACTTCAAATATTTTGGGTTATCTTTGTACCCTTGCAAATCTTTTTTTAAGCGTGGTACACCGATATACAGCCCGGCTTTTAAACAGGGCATAAATAAAGTTTTTCCATTCTGGAAATGTCTGCCAGCGTTTCTGCGGTCCCATTGATGGAAGAGTAGATGGTGGGAGGGTTTAGGGTCAGGAATGTGAATTTTGTTTTATTTTACAAGCACCGTGCCAGGTCGGGCAATTTTGCTATTCATGAAAAGTTGCATCACTACTTATGTATTAGTTTAATCCGGATGTCTAGCGAGACATCCAGCTGCAGGTCATTGTTTTTGCATCTATCACCAGGGCTGCTTCCAGTGTCCCTCTCCTCTCCTTTTATGCTGATTGGACACCAACAGGGATTAAGTGAGCCAAATTCTTCTGGTCATCAGACCAAATAGCAATTAAGAATGGACTGAAACGGATCCCCACCGTCCTATAGCATTGTCCTTAACTTTAGTGGTAACCAAACTGATCAATTTCCTGAACCATGAATCTAAAAAATCTTAAACTAATCCATGCCAGTGATTTAGTTCCTGTTATATTTGTGTTAGCGATTTCCAGGGTGTCATTTTTTGTGTGTTTTTGTTTTCTGTGCGCCATATTATTCTTGAATAGTGCTTTTTGTAAAAAAAATAACTATCATTGACAAAGCCAATAGTCCTGACTGTTTTTAACTGTATATCAGCTGTTTTGTTCTATATCTGGGTGGAGTAAGAGAATGCTCATAGAGGCACCAAAATACCGGTTGGGTGACACACTATGAGAATCATAGAAATTTATGTTAACTTGTTTAAGCCACACCCTTAATTAGATAGGCCACACCCCTTTTAGAGACCAACACTTTTTTCATCAAACTTTAAGCCCTCGACACCCAGTACTGGGAAATTGAAGATACAGCTCCTCTAAGTATGGTAAGCCTGCAACTCAAGAGTGACACACTGGTAGCTCTGAGTGGCCATGGCAATGCTGCGGCTGCAGCTTTGGGCTCCTGTTTTTTAATTTTTTTTCTAAGTTAAAAACTTGGGGGCATATCACCAACAACCGGCGATAATTATCGCTAAGCGCACTTAGCGCTAGGATAATTATCGCCGGCTATCGCTGGTTTTTATCGCTGAGATAGCGACGCTTATCTCAAAAGTGATAGAAACACCAGCGATAGCTACATATTGTGCAATTATCGCTGGAAATCCAGCGATAATCGTACAACGATCGGCGAAACGTTGGTGATAGGAGAGGGCAGACTTAACCATTATATCCACCTTCCATTGGATATAATGGCTAAGTCAGATTAAAAGCAGGCGTAAGAAAAGTAGCGATAAGCGTGGTTAGCGCTACTTTTCTTATCGTCATGCCAGTTAGCGGGAGGTTTGATAATAGGAGAAATGTCGGTTATCGACATTTCTCCCGTTATTTGGGGGAGGAACGCCCACTTTACATCTCATTAGAGATGCACAGCTGGGCGTTCAGGGAAAGGGTGAAAATGCATGGAAACACACGCTAACGTGTCCATGCTGAAAGGGCGTTAAGATTATCGCCGCTTTAGCGGCAAAAAGTTCCGCTAAAGCGTTGATAATGCCCTTGCACCTGTATAGGGCCTATCTGCCTTACACAATGCTATCTCCACCTCCTGGCGGGCAGCTGCATCAGAGAGGACAGAACTGGTTTGGACTGGACTCAGAGACCCTTGCACAAAGAGGACAAAGACATTTTGGGGTATAGGTATTAGACCCAAAACCCCTATACTTTAGATCATCTCTGGAATCCAAGAGGAACCTTTGCCAAGGAGAAGAGCTAGAGAAACTGAAGGAGAAGTACTGCCCCTTTGCAGTGTGCTGTCTAGGGTTGGCCTGCAGTAGCTGATTCTGCCAAGGAAAGGATAAGGACTTTGCTATGTGCTGTGTCCCCTGCTTGAGAAAGATGGGCCTGTGTGTGCTGGTCTCCTTTTCTGAAGTCTCAGGGACACAACAACTTCACCACCAGCTCCCCTGAATTTCCTTCCTGGGAGTTCTGACCTGCCAAGTGGTGCCGGTGACTGTGGTGGACCCCTGGAGCTTGTTCCTGATGATGGGAGCTGAAAAAGAAAAAAAACTACAAGAAAATCGACACATCGCTCCGTTTGTTGCAGTTTTCCCAATGCAGCACCGCGGTGCGGGAAGAATCTCCAAGCATCACCACGCCGCTGCCGTAATCGACACAGCGCCTGTCGACGCTGCAAGAACCGATGCCTTGAGGGATTGTGGCTGAAGAAACTGACTCAGCGCCGCTCGACGCCGCATGGATTACCACCGCATTCCGGATTTCCATGCATCGTACCTGTGCGGCAAGTTTTCCCAACGCATCACCCGCAGACCAGAATCATCTTGCAGTCTACGCATCACTTCCCCCTACAGACCGGACACGACGCATCACTCCTCCTGTGTGCAGCAAAACTGTTTCATCGCCTCTCCATGGTTTCAGGAACTGACACATCTCTTTGTTTTTCGACGCTTCCCAATTCTGCGGCTATTTGGCCTTGTGGATTTTGTCGCAACTACAGATACTTTGATAGAAATCACGCATCCATAGTTTCCTATGGGCCACGTTGTTTGAAACCTTTTTAAAGTCATATTCTTATTACATGTATGTTGGATTTTTGTTGTTTTGGTCTTGTTGAATTTAGATAAAGATACTTTATTTTCTTAAATGGTGTGGGGTTCCATTTGTGGTGTTATCACTGTATTACTGTGTTTTTTTTAGTACAAATACTTAATACATTGCCTTTGGGATAGGCCTGTCTGCTCGTGCCAAGCTACGCAGGGTGTGAACAGGGGTTATCTAAAGTGCATATCCCCCTTACCCTGACTCGAAGCAAGGGCCCCTATTTGGACAAAGGTACCTACCTCTGACAACTAGAGACCCCCATTTCTAATATTGGTGGTCAGCGGTGAGGATTTTAACCTGTATTTGTACTTGACCCACAGTCATTGGTGTACATCACTAGGTTAGTGCAGACCTCTACACAGCCACATTCTGTGTTTTGTTTTTGGTACTATTATTGCTTAGCCCTTAAAAGTATCTACGCACCATGTCTTAAAAGGGTAAAGCTGCAAGTGATGTTGCAGAACTGGAGTTTGATATTGAAATGTTAAGTGGTTACAAAGTAGGTCAACTCAATCAGTTCTGCAGGAGCTTTGGATGTCCCATTTATTTATTTATTTAAAACATTTATAGAGCGCAGCTGTCACCTGGCAGGTATCCTGGCGCTGGTAGCTTACTCCTGGGTTAGAAGCGATGGGAATTGATTAAGGGGGGGCGGGGGTGGAAGGCTGGGGGAAGAGCCATGTTTTTATTCGTTTCCTGAAAGGTAGGAGCTGTGGAATTTGGCGAATGTCGGCAGGCAGGCTGTTCCAGAGCTTGGCGGCAGCTACTCTGAAAGATCTTCCCCCGATCCTGGCCTTCTTAAATCTGGGTACTTTCACAAGGCAGGCGGTCGCGGATCGTAGCGTTCTGGTAGGGATGTACCAAGAGAACAGATGTTGAAGAGGTCTTGGTCCTGAACCGTGTAGTGCCTTGAAGACCAAGCAAAGGGCCTTGAAGGCTATTTGTTGCTTCAAGGGAAGCCAATGCAACTCGGCCAAGGCAGCGGTGGCCGAGGATCTCCTGGTCCATCCAAGGGCCAGTTTGGCTGCTGCCGACTGGACTCGTTGGAGTCTGTCTAACAGTATCGAAGGAGATTCAAGCAGGAGGGCGTTGCAATAGTCGAGGCGACTCAGAATAGTGCACCTGACTATCAATGCTCGGGCTGGAGGTGGTAATAATGGCAGGATTTTGCGCAGTGAGCGCATAAGGGCCGAGCAGGTGGCGACTGTTCTTGTTACCTGCGTTTCCATGCTAAGTTTGTTATTTAGCATGACGCCCAAATTGCAAACGCTGGCAACAGGTAGCGGATTGTTTGGGTTTTCCGGGGGCCAGAGCTCCGCAGGCAGAAGGCGAGGAATACGGCTCGCAGGACAGAACAGAACCTCGGTTTTCGAGGAGTTGAATTGGAGGGAGTTCCGATGTAACCAGCCAGCGGTGTCTCTTAGGCAGTTGTGGAAGGCTTCCAAGGGAATGGAATCTTCGCCCTCCCAAGAGAAAAGGAGCTGGGTATCGTCCGCATAGTTTACTGTAGTCATATTATGGGATTTGATTAAAGTGACCAGTGGTTTTAAGTAAACATTGAAAAGGATCGGACTGATAGAGGAACCCTGGGGTACACCGTGAGGGACTGGGGAGAAGGCAGATTGGAAAGGAGGGAGGGATACGGCCTGTTTCCTATCTCTGAGATAAGAGTGAAACCAGAGCAGGGCCGTGTCATCAACCCCAGCCTCTCTCAGCCTCTCAAGCAGGGTCACGTGGTTGACAGTATCGAATGCGGCAGACAGGTCTAATAAGATCAAGGCCACGGCTTGGCCCCTGTCTGCACGCACTCGGAGTTCTTCCATGGCAGTAAGCACTGCTGTTTCGGTGCCATGGGCTGGACGAAATCCGAATTGGAAATCATCCAGAACGTGATGCTGCTCGAGGTGGGTTGAGAGGCAGGTGCTGACCCAACGTTCTACCACTTTCGCCGGAAAGGGCAGAAGTGATATGGGGCGAAAGTTGGAAAAGCATTCTGGATTCAGAGTTGGTTTCTTCAGTAGCGGGATGATGAGCGCTAGCTTCCAGGGGTTGGGAACGAGTCCACAACCGAGAGATTGATTGCAGATCCTCCGGAGGGTGTGGAATAACTCGTTCCCGCATGCTTTCCAGGTTTTTGGGGGCAGAGGGTCAAGGGGGGATCCCGAGGTAATGCCCAGTGCCAGTTTCTCAAATTCTGCTTCAGGGATCTGGGGAAAGGCCAGGAGACTTTCCCTAGGAGGGCATGCTGAACTTGGAGGATCAAGGTTAGCGGAACCAGGTCCGGGGGGGGTTGGAGTGTTATGTGATGGGGGAGTTGCCAGGTTGTTAATGATGGTCTCGATTTTGTCCGTGAAAAACTGTGCGAGATTGTCACAGAGGGTCTGAGATGGGGGAATAGATTTCTTGGCGCAGTCAGGATGTATAAGGTTATCCAGAATCTGGAATATGCTTTTTGGACTGTTAGCTGCGTTAACTATAGTGGAGCAGTAGTAAGTCGATTTGCTCTCTGCAATGGCAGATTTGTAGTCACGGAGCATATTTTTCCAGAGGGTTTTATTATTGTCACAGTATCCGTGTCTCCACTTTCTCTCGGCCTGTTTACAGGCTGATTTAAGAGTTTTCAGGGAGTCATTGTACCAGGGAGCAGGTGCTCTACCTTTGGGTTTGCAGTGTTTTAATGGGGCAACAGAGTCCGTGATGGAAGTTATTCTCGTGCTGAAGGCTCTGTAGTTGTTTTCAACCGAGCTGGTAGGAGAGAAACTATCCACCACATCAAAGACTTTGGTGGTGGCGCTGAGTTTTTCTAGAGCTTTCCAGTTTCGGTACGTAAATTCAGGTAGAGAGCTATTGTTGGGCTTTCTAATTGTGGTGCTGGTAATGTAGAGTTTGATGAGTGAGTGGTCCGTCCAGCTCATAGGCAGAATGTCGCCTACTTGTGTTAGATCAGGGCTCGAGAAAATAAGCTCGAGTCGATTGCCTGCAGAGTGGGTGGGATCCTTAATCAGTTGGTGAAGCCCCACGCTGTCACAGGACAGCAAGAGGTTATCTAGACCTGTATCTAGGCTGCTGTTTGGCCAGAGATTGAAGTCTCCTAGAATAACTAGTTTGTTGTGGGAGGTTGCCATGTTTGTAAAGATAGTAAGAAGAGCTTGCTGTTGCGGGATGGAAAATGCCCCTGGAGGTCGGTAACAGATGATCCCCGTGAAGGTGACTCCTGGGTGGCAGTTTATGGCCAGACCAAGGAGCTCAATCCCAGGCACTGGGTCTATGTCTATGGTGTTTATTTGCCATGAGGCTCGGAAGATAATGCCAACTCCGCCGCCGCGGCCTTTGGGTCTGGGGAGATGCAGGATGTTGAAGTTTAAAGGGCAGGCCGATGCTAAATCGATATCACAGTCGGCATGTGTCCAAGTCTCAGTTAGGAAAAGGACATCTAGATGGAGGGATTCTATGAGGAGACTGATTTCAGTGGCATGCTTAGGTAGGGATCTGACATTCAGCAGACCTCCTACGATTAAGCCCTTGTGGGTGAAGTCAGGTAGGGGAAAAGCTGTCTCTTCAAAGGTGAGCTTACCTTCGTGTGCAGACCCTCGTAGATTAAGCAATGCATCCCGGGTGTAACGTGGGGACTGTGGGCCGAAATGGGCATGGTTGGTGGCGCTAGTCGCGTCCGAGCGCAGACGAGCTTGCCTTAAGCGCACCTTCGGCGCGCAATCGGCGTGCCCGCTGCGCTCGTCCGCTGCGCTTCCGGTGTTGACACATGATTTATAGTGGCAACGAATGACGTGGGAGGGGGCGTGGCCAGCAAGAGATGGGCGTGACTGTAGTCTCCCTCGGCGTGCAATGGCGCCAAAGATACGAGCGATTCCGTTCAGACAGCTAATATTCAGCTGCTCGGCGAGTCAAGGGTGAGTGCCAAAGTAATAATCAATGTGCAAATAAGCAGGTATTTTAAAAACAGGACACAACAGGTTAAAATGCAGCAATAACGAGCTCCCGGCTTTTCGCCTCAGGAGTAACGCATACAATGGAGTTCACATGAGCAGCAACTCTAGGGAATAGGAGTTGCAGAAGGCCTTAAGGGCCTGGTGGCAGGCCAGAGAAACTGGGGAGACAGATAATGCAGGTGTGGATAGGGGTGTGCCAGAGGGCAGCTTCAGATCCCAGTAGTGGCCTGTTAGTAGAGCAGCCTCTGGGTCTCGCAGCAATCATTCTTCCAGGAATCTTTCTCCAGAGGATTAAGGAGGAAAGGCAAAGGGCCAAAGATCATGAACTGGAGGTTATGAGGCTCCATATGAAGCAATTGGAAATGGAGAACCTAAAAGCTGCCATAGAGAAGGAAAAGATGGCAGAGGTGAGCAAGAACGCTTATGCCTTGGAAGAAATTAAATTGACCTTGGCGCATGAATTAAATATGAGAGAGCTTGATTAAGAGCTCGAGAGGCTTGAGACCATGAGTGTCTTAGCTGAAAAGGAAATGTTTTCAGCTCATGAAGTAAGCTTGGCTGGGTTGGAGGTAGAGTCCAACTCAGATGGTTGCAGTTAAAATGTAGTGTCTAGTGCTTAGGGAGAAGTACACACACCCAGAGATGTGGCGCCAAACTGGAAGAAGGGGGTTGACATACACCAAGGGGTTCACGGTTATGAGGTGGCTCCAGTAGTGTGCAGTGTCCCTGAGATGGATTGGGGAACTGGCACAGGGGTTCATGGGAGGGACACTCTACTGACACTAGATGAGAGGTGCAGGGAGAGTGATTGCCCCAGGGTAGAAGTCTTGGTATGTGAGTGTGGAGAGCACCCAGAGGAGTGTGGGCTGAGTGACAGAGTCAGTCAGACACTGTCTTGCCAGTCTCAGGAGGGTGATGTGAGGCACTGGATGGTGAGGCGTGTGGGACTGTATGATTCAATTGTTGGAGAGCATATTTTAAGTTCCTGTTTCCCAGAGCTATGCCATTAGCCTGTGGAGTGTGGTTCTCTGACCCCAGGGAGCTTGCACTGGAGGCAGACCTTTTGTTGGATTCCAGAGGATTTAAAGAAGCTTTTGGGAGTGACCCTGAAAGGAGTGGCTCAGGTTTTCGACAACCAAGTGAGGTAGGAGAGGTTTGTAGTAGCCCAGATAGGTTCCATCGTCGAGCTGAGGGGTGTTGGGTCCCACGTCCTGTCTCAGAGGAGAAAAAGTAGGAGTGGGCTGTGTCCCAAGGTGCCCGAAACCCGGTCCCAGTGCCTGGTTGGTTCCTTGAATGAACACCAGGAGTGGGGCCTAGTCTGTACCGGGAGGCCATTCCCTGAGGGGGATCCCAAAGAGTCAGGAAGACTGGGGGGGACTGCTGTAACAAGCATCCCATCAGTTCTGGTGTCTGGCAGAGCCGCTACCGTGGGGAGGGTGCATTAGTCCAGAGAAAAGGGTGAGGGGGGATGCAGTCCCCAGTGGAAGGACCAGTGGGTCAGGGGTTGCCAGCTCTGAGGTCAGAGCACCCCAGGACACACCCTGGTGAGGCCACTTCTGGCCTGTGGGATTTTCATGCTCTGTCAGGTGGACAGGAGGCTGGAGACCTGCACCAGGCAGACTCTTGCACAACTCATGAGGACTTGTTTCCCTGGGGGGTGGGTGGGTTGGTATACTCCCTTGGAAGTCTTGGGTTGCCAGGGACAGTTCCAGCCCAAGGGTACAGACCCTGGGTTGGAGGGCCAGGTTCAGGGTGCCCCCACTGACCTGGATGAAGGGGAAACTGCTAACAGTGCCCCTATCAGTTTGACTTCTGGGGGTGCTGCTCTAGATGGTAGGGTGCAGAGCCCCGGGGAGGAGGACCGGATGTGGTAGAGCCCATCCCAGTCCTGGGTCCAGCCTCAGGGTACAGACTCTGGGCTGGTTGACCGGTTGCAGGATAGCACTTCTGAACTGGTGGGAGAATTGTGCAGAACACCTGCCACAGGTGCCCTGACAATTAAGAGTTTGGGAATACTGCTCCAGGTGGGAGGGTGTAGAGCCTCAGGGAGGTGGACCGTGTGTGGGAGAGCACGCCCCAGTCTCCTGTCCAGTTGCAGGGTACAGACCCTGGGCTCGTGGGTCAGTGTCAGGATGCCATACCTGACTTGGCAAGAGGGAAAATGGAAAAAGGGTGCCAGGCACCTGCGGCTACCGCCCCCCACTCTCTGACGCCACAGAGGTTAGAGAGGCCTGAAAGGCATGAGGTCTGGCTCTCATCATGACCACTGTGGCTTGCTGTCCTGGTGGACAGATTTGCCCCTAGGAGGGGGCAAGGAGTCACACCCCTCGGGTGGACTGGGCCACACCACTGTGTTGGGTATGTGGGTACTGTGAGAAGTTGGCCTGGTATATGATGTTCACTAGTTAAAGTGACCACCTTGTACCATGCCAAGCAACCCTTATGGTGTGGTTGTAAGTCAACCTATTCGGACTAGCTGCCCTAGTGGTAGCGTAGGCTAAGCAGTCTTTGAGGCTAAACTCGTGAAACGTGTTAAGCAGGCTGTTTTACCAAATGTAACCCCCTTTTATACCAATGAAAGGACACCACACAGATATATATTGAAAATATATATGTATTTATTTCTCAAAGTAACCCCTAGACTCTTTATGAGCACAGGAGCACAAATCGTTAAACAAGAATACGTTAGAATACACAGAAGTTGCACTTTATATGGATAGGCCCTGGTGGCCGCTCAAACCATATACTAAAATAGTGGTATAAGTACCACGAACAGAAAAGGGAAAAGGCCTAGGGCCTCTAGAATCGCTGGGCCTACAAGGAGCTAACTTTAGTTAGTGACCAGGAGGTCCACGGGTTGCGTGTGCAGAGCAAATAGTCACACGCGAGCTCCCATAGGTTTTCAATGGGTGCGTAAAAGTTACAAAGTTACTGCAAAAAGGATCTTCCGGATGGACTATGAACTCAAGATTGGAAACACAGACACTAGAGATGTTACTCTACACTTGGGCACCGGAGTGCCAGCTTTACCTCACCCACAGGAAGCGGGTGCATAGGTCTCGAAGTGCGTCGGGTTTCTTCTATCTGTTCAATGGAGCCTGAAGACAAAGATGCTGCAGGCGGTCGGTCCGGAAGAGATGCGGTAGATCCAAGGGTGGATCGGAGTTGTAGAAGACCTGTAAGCAGAGGGGACAGTGTTCACAGTCACTAGCCAGTGACCAGCGTGGCACCAGGTGGGTACCAGGCGATGTCGGGTGCAAACAGGAAGGGAGGTGTAGCTTGTCTCTGCAGCCACGTGGTCCCTGAAGGTCGACGACGTCCAGGAGTCGGATCACGAGCTGTCCCACGCAGGCTCTCGCTGTCGGCGGTGTCGGCGACTTGATCGAAGCAAACAAGCCTTGGCAAAAGCAATTGTTGTGGAAATCGAAATAAGCTGATGGCTCTGACCAGCAAGGTCAGAGGGACTGCTCCTTTGGAGGGGAGCAAGGGCCAGTCTGGAGCAACCAGACCAGCGGTGTATTTCTTGAAGTTCGTCGCCAAGATGGCCACTAGCCAACGGGCCAGCAACCGGTTAGGCGCGTCGAGTGGCAAAATGCAGAAGGGCCCCACGCAGATCGTGGAGATGCTGGGGGGCTCACCTTTGGTGCAGATGCTGCTCGGGTGTTGGGATTCTCAGGTCCCAAAGCACAACTTGGAGGGAGCCTCGGTTGTTGCGCTTGCAGCTTGTCGTGGTCGTTTCAAGATGGCTGGCTCCACGTGTCTCGGTGCCTCCACGGGTCTCTCTTTTTCAGGGACTGTGGATCGGGCGGTGAGGGGTCTGGAGGTCCAGGTCTTGTCAGTCTCTGGGCTCAGGCTCCGGCGGGAGGCGGCGGCAAAGCAGACGTTGATTCGCTGGATGGTGCTTGCGTTAGCAAGGTGGTCACTCCCTGACCACAGGGGAGATTGGCTTCAGTCCTCTGTGCGGCAGAGCGTCGAAGTTCCCGTCTTCTTCTTGGTTTCAAGTTGATTCCAGGATGTCTAAAGTCTTAGGACACAGCTCCTACCTTTATTCGGATTCTAGGGGCCGGACTACCTGCTAGGTCCCTCCCTATGGGTGGGACCAGGAAGGGGGGTGGTTACACCCCCAATCCTTTGTCCAGCTCGCCCCAGGTCCAGGGCTGGTGTGCCCCAGGACCGGTTTGAACTGGCATATGCACCGAGGCTCCTTGTGAGCCTCAGGCATGTCTCATTCTATTCAAGCCCTACCTGACCAATACACAAAATCCTGTCTGGGGTGGTGCATGCACCTCCCCTGGCAGGAAACCCTTTGTCCACACCTCCCAAGCTGGAAGGACTCCCAGCAGCAGGAGGGCAGACTTGTGTCTGTGATGGCAGCATCCATTTTGTGGAGCTGAGGCTATGTCTGATTTTACCCGGGTTTCAGGTACTGTACATGTCGTGTCCCTCTAGAAGGGTGGAATGCTAACCCCGTCGCCAGAATTGGCGAGGGGTTAGTATTCCAATTCGTATGACACCTTACTCGACATGTTTTGATAAAGCCAAACCAAAGTTAGCATTTAACCGCGAGGTTCATAATGCACTTAAGAGTATATGGTATGACGATATCTGGAAACAGTAGAAGGAAGTGGTTCCGACCACTGCAGACAGGCTCAGCTCATGCCAGAGCACCATCTCACATGGAACCAAGCACTCTGCCTTCAGGATTGTCAAGGCCTGCCATAGGAGTGACTTATAGGTTAACATGTGTCCCATTTAAGGTTAGGTATAGGTATACTACACCTAAGTAAGAGGTGGTTACACCAACTTACCCCAGCTGAGTGATCAGCCAGTTGTGTCAAATTTGTTAGGCCAAGCCTGGGGTGGCATAATATATGCTTCAGCCCCTCGCAGGCCTTAGATACACCAATGCCCTGGGTACCTAGTGTACACTGGTACAGGGGCTCACAGGGTGATCCAACCAATAGGGTATGTACCTAGGGTACATGGAGTCCATTTTAAAGAGAGAACAGATGGACTGAGATCCTGAATGGCAGGATCTCAGGCCAACTAAGTCGAAAAACCAGCTAGACACTAGGCAAAAAATTGGGGGTAACCATAGTCAGATATCCACCTTCCTACAGGTACTGTCTGCATATTGGGACACATCTGTGGGCAAAGTAAGTTTAGGCACTGCACATATGGGGTCCACAGTGTGAGGAGAAGGGTTTTATCCCCAAACCTTTAGCTTTTTCCTCCTATTTTTTCTTGAACTGTGGTTGTTGGCTATAGGACTCTGGGCACTTTACCACTGTTAATCAGTACTAAAGTGCATATGCTTTCTGTGTAAATTGTTGTTACAATTGGTTCTCCCTGATTTGCATATTTGATTTACTGGTAAATCCCTAGTAAAGTGCACTGATGTATGCCAGGGCCTGTGAATCAAATGCTGCTAGTGAACCTGCAGCACTGATTGTGCCGCCCACGTGAGTAGCTCTGAAAAGATAACACAGACCTGCCACTGCAGTGTCTGTGAGCAGTTGCTAACTGCAATGTCGACTTGGCAAGTGCACCCGCTTGCCAGGCCCTAACCTTCTCTTTTTCTACATGTAAGGCACCCCTATGGTAGGCCCAGTGTACCCCCTTGGGTATGGTTTAGTGTATGTGAAAGGTAGGACATGTACTGTGTGTGATATGTCCTGAAAGTGAAATACTGCCAATTTTATTTTTCACTATTGAAAGGCTATCTTGCCCCTTAAGATAGAATGGGAGTTTTTTTTATAACATCTTATAAATATAACTTCCCACTGGGACAAGATAGAGAAAAAAGTTTAGGCTCTCTTAACTCAAAATTTAATAACACATCTTTTGGTAAAGATGATATTTTAATTGTATGTTTGAAAATGCCACTTTTAGAAAGTAAAAGACACACAATTGATGGACGGAATGCAGAACAAATAAAAACATACACCCCCCGTCAAGAGATCTAGGCTAAATCCACCATTATTTTGCTCACCATGCCACCCCAATTTAAACTGGCCATATGCAAATCAGTCATGACCCTGTGCCTCATGGGACCAGTCCAGCCCGTACTGCCAAACCAAGTCCTCCCTGGACCAGAAACAAGCATCCTAGGACCGGTTTCGGGGTTTAACCCCTCATCAGCCAGGATAGCTTGATTCCAGTGGCATAGTGAGCCCAGTAACCAAGTCTGGGCATATCCGGTGCACTTGGTGCGAGAAAGCAAAAGACACACAATTTCAGGCCGGACTGTTCCTATTGGGTGCAGGGTCAAGACTGATTTGCTTATGGCTAGGTTCAAACTGGAATGGCATGGGGAGCAAAAAAACGATGGATTTAGGCCCAGGTCTCTGTACTGGGGTGAATATATGACATTTTTCTGCATTCTGTCCATCAATTTTTTTTGCATTTGTCACCCCAAGGGGGACGGGTATGCCCAGACGAGGGTCCCCTGCTCTCCATGCCATTGGAGTCAAGCTATCCTAGCTGATGAGGGGTGAAACCCCGAAACCAGTCCTAAGATGCTTGTTTCCAGTCCAGGGAGGACTTGGCCTGGCAGTTCGGGCTGCACTGTTCCCATTGGGCACAGGGTCAAGACTGATTTGCAAATGGCTGGGTTCAAACTGGAATAGCATGGGGAGCAAAAAAACGATGGATTTATGCCCAGATCTCTGTACTGAGGTGAATGTATGAGATTGTTCTGCATTCTGTCCATCAATTGTTGTTTTTGCATTTGTCACCCCGAGTGGGACGGCTATGCCCAGATGTGGGTCCTGTGCTCTCCATTCCACTGGAGTCAAGCTATCCTGGCTGATGAGGACCGAAACCCCGAAACCAGTCCTAGGATGCTTGTTTCCAGCCCAGGTAGGACCTGACCTGGCAGTTCGGGATGGACTGTTCCCATTGGGAGCAGGGTCAAGACTGATTTGCATATGGCTGGGTTCAAACTAGAATGACATGGGGAGCAAAAAAAAACCGATGGATTTAGGCCCAGATCTCTGTACTGGGGTGAATGTATGACACTGTTCTGCATTCTGTCCATCAGCTGTTGTGTTTGCACTTTAGGAAAGTAGGCATTTCTTGTTTATCCATTGTGTGTGCCTCTGCCTTTTTGTGTACTGACTGGTTTTGGAGTGACAGGGGCTGGGAAGATGCATTCTCCCATACAGCCACCGGGGGGGGGGGGGTTGATGTGTGTCCTGCCTTCCTGAATAAGTCAGGGCTGGGCTGAATAGACCTGGGCTGCATTCAGAGTAGGGAGGAGTTCTCACTAGCACCTGAATAGGCTCGGTCTGCATTTAGAGTGGTGGGAGGAGATTTCCCTTGCACCTGAATAAGGCCTGTCTGCCTTACACAATGCTGTCTCCACCTCCTGCCGGGCAGCTGCACCAGAGAAGACAGAACTGGTTTGGACTGGGCTCAGAGACCCTTGCACAAGGAGGACAAAGATCTGAAACCCCTGAACATTGGATCATTTCTGGAATCCAAGAGGAATCTTTGCCAAGGAGAAGAGCAGGAGAAACTGAAGGATAAGTACTGCCCCTTTGCTTTGTGCTGTCTGGGGTTGGCCTGCAGTAGCTGATTCTGCCAAGGAAAGGGTAAGGACTTTGCTGTCTGCAGTGTTCCCTGCTTGAGGAAGATCCCCATGGGCCTGCCTCCTGTTCTGAAAATCCAGGGTTACAAAAACTTCAGCCCCAGCTTCCCTGAACTTCCTTGCTGGGAGTTCTGACCCGCCAAGAGGTGCCTGTGACTGTGTTGGCTCTCTGGACGTTGTTCCTGCTGTTGGGAGCTGGAAAAGCAACAAAACTACAAGAAAATCGATGCATCGCTCTTCTTGCAGCAGTTTTCCTGACGCAGCACTGCGGTGTGAGAAGATTCTCCAAACACCGCTACGCCGCTGCAGAAACCGACACAGTGCCTATTGATGCTGCAAGAACCGATGCATCGAGGGATCACAGCTGAAGAAACCAATGCAGCGTTGCTCGACGCCGCAGCATCGATCAACCCCGGCATCACGGATTTCCATGCATCATAACTGTGCGGCAGGTTTTCCCAACGCATCACCCACAGACCAGAATCATCTTGGAGTTGACTCATCACTTCCCCCTACAGATATTACACGACGCATCAGTTCTCCTGAGTGCAGCAGAACTGTCGCATCGCCTCCCCATGGTCTCAGAAACTGATGCATCTCTTTGCTTTTCAACGCTTCCCATCTCTGCTGCTGTTTGGCCTTGTGGATTTTGTTGCAACTACAGGTACTTTGTGAGAAATCATGCAGCCATAGTTTTCTATGGGCGAAGTTGTTTGAAACCTTTTTAAAGTCATATTCTTATTACATGTATGTTGGATTTTTGTTGTTTTGGTCTTGTTGAGGTTTGATAAAGATACTTTATTTTTCTAAACTGGTGTGGTGTCCAATTGTGGTGTTATCACTGTATTACTGTGTGTTTTGAGTACAAATACTTTACACATTGCCTTTGGGATAGGCCTGTCTGCTTGTGCCAAGCTACCCAGAAGGTGAGCAAAGGTTATCTAAAGTGTGTATCCCCCTTACCCTGACTAGACGCAAGGGTCCCTATTTGGACAAAGATACCTACCTCTGCCAACTCGAGACCCCCATTTCTAACAACTCCAGATTTGCCGAAGGAGTACAGAAAGAGCTTCTGCGTGGGAAAATATGTTTTCACCAAGGAGGAAAAAGACCCAAAACTGTGTATTACTCAATGGGCCCTCCTTCTCCCTGTTCCAACTTCTATGCAATGGCATAAGAGCCCCTGAAATGTACACATCACACATCCAGTATTGTGACTGGAAAGTTTCACCTGACACAGCTTTCTAGGTTTACTGCTGCTAATGTTGGTGAATAAGGAAAAGTATGTTCAAGGGCAGAGGTAAATCTCCACCCACACTTCTATGACTTTTTTCTGAGTATGGCCTCCTGGGTCTTATTTACAGTGTGATGGATTGGATACTATTGGACCTGCCCTTTCTGCAGGTTAATCTTTAAACTTTTTTAAGTTTGCGCCTCCATTTTGCTCAACCTGTTTTTGATGGCTTTTAGGACTCTGCGCACTTTACTAATGCTGATCAGTTCTATATGCCCTGGTATTGAAAAACTCTCAAAATCAATTTTCACTACAGCAAGGCCTATTTCTCCCATATGACGATATTGTGGTTACCTCATTACATTTTATAAGTGTTATTTCTAATTGAGAAGAGATAAACCCTTTAAGTCTGGTGTATCTGGAATCACAATTTAAAATCCCAACCTATGGTGAAGCTGTATTTTACATTTCAATTCTGAAAATGCCACTTTTAGAAAGTTAATAAGAATCAAAAGGAGAGCGAGGAAAGGTACTGGAGCAAGTTCACTTCCCCTGGTATATGTCTTTTATCAAAGAGAACTAGCTCTGGAGTGGGTGCTCCTAGCGTATGTTTGTTTTGGAAAGGAAACACATTATGTTTATAGTAAGGCCCTCACTAACCAACCTAGTTGGTGACATGCTTCATCATCGGGCGCCACCCAAGGCACCAAGTGCACCTTGGGTGTGATACGACGCCTGGATACAGCGGAGCTGGTATTGTGCCGTGAGAGTGCAGTGAAAGGAAGTGAGTGAATGTTAGAAAAGCTGTCCTAATGGTCCCTGGGATTAAAAATTACTATTTTAATGAGTGGGCCCCTGGCAGTTAATAAAAACGAGAGTCGGATATTTAAGGAGATCTTAAGGTAACTCCAATATCCTAGTCGGTCAACATGTTTCAGCCATGCTCTCTTAGTGGTATGGCTTTCTTCATGACCTATGTGTAGTGCAAAGTGAGTGGTCTAAAAACGTGTTATTAAAAGACCATATATGTGATACACGTGCTAAGGTTTGATATGTGGTAGAGGAGAATTTCCACTAGTGGCATTTCCTGTGGGGAAGGAAAAGACAAAAAAACATACAGAGAAACATTTAACATACTGGTATAGTTGTTTCAGGAGCGGAGTGTCCGTGCTCTCATGCGGTCAAAAGGCACAGTGAGGACGGGGTGTGGCCTAATTAGTTATAATAGACCACTGGTAATTTATGCGGTACCGACTGGTAATCAAGATACGCATAACGTGGTGCATCGTGTAACTTAAAAACAAAAAGCAAAAAAAGCAAAGTATCTTACTCAGACAATATCCAGAAAGTGCCCCATGAGTTCCATGGTGGGGCCCGAACTGTAGTCACACACCATGTGAAAAAAATTAAAAGAGGAGACAAAAGCGATTTGAAATGTACTCACATGCTTTGCTGCGAGAGAATGCCAGCAGCGGGGTGGATAGGCAGTGTTAAAGCATACCCCCCCTTAGGATGTTTCCACTTACTTCATCAAGGTCTAGGACCCTTCCTTGCTACAGCCACCATGGAGCTCCATGGTAGAATGAGTGGAGCTGGGCGGTGGTTTAAATACTCTGCTGATTTCAACAGGTGTTAGCGAGTTTGGTTATTTGGGAACCGCTGTGACTGGGTCAATGGGTCAATGGGTTTCAGGTGCTGGTTTAGGCTGTCTTCTGATAAGTCTGCAGGAGAGAATAGGCATAGAGAAAAGACACACCCCAGTGGGAGTGTAGACATAGAGAAAAGACACGCCACTGTGGGAGTGTCGAGTGCTTGTGTGTGCAGAAAAAATACAAAATAAAAAAACTAAACTCAGGTTGGATTTAGGCTATTCCAGGGTATTTTGTCATTTAAACCTGTGACGTTCGTGGAAAGGCAATAGATCCAACGTTGCTCCTTAAGTAGTAGGTTCCTGTCATTTGAAGGGGTCTGGCTGTTGATATGTTCTATTACAGTCCAGTTAGGTCGTTTGGGGTGTGGTTTGCTTGGATGAAGTTTACTTATGTTTTTTTCTACACTGTATGGTGCTGCGATGTTCCACAATTCGGGTTCT
This sequence comes from Triturus cristatus, assembly GCF_964204655.1. Taxonomy (NCBI): domain Eukaryota; kingdom Metazoa; phylum Chordata; class Amphibia; order Caudata; family Salamandridae; genus Triturus; species Triturus cristatus. The sequence goes on from NC_140583.1 coordinate 1,072,534,583, forward strand.
GACTTTGCGATTTGCCATGCCTACATAACGTAGGCCGCATGTGATCAAACAGATGACATTATTGGAGTTGCAGTTAGTGTGGTGGAGCTGATGCCACATTTTTCCTCTCTCCAGACTCAAGATTTTAGTTGCTTTTGTAAGGTGGCAGTCACTGCAGTCACCGCAGGGGTAGTGACCTTTAATGCTGGGGAACACCCACGCATTAAGTACACTGTTAGGTGCTGGAGTTCTGTGTATAGGTGGTCTGGTGGAGACCAGGCGGTCTCGAAGGCTACCCGCTTTTTTGTATGCCAATAGTGGGCGTTCCCATTTCATGGTGCCACTGTTTATTACGTGCCAATTCTTGTTAAGGATCTTAGCTACTTGATTAGAGGCCACATTGTAGGTGGTGACGCAGGTCAAACGTATCATGGTGTTGACCTGTGTGGTGTCCTCTAGGACGGCCTCCCTCTGTTGGTTGGAGGCCCTCTTCTTGGTGGTATTGATTATCTTCTCCGGGTACCCGCGTGCTCGTAGTTTATCCGCTAGTTCAGAGCATTGCTGTTTGTAGTCTCTGGTGAGACTGCAGTTACGGCATATCTGTAGAAATTGGCCGTATGGCAGGTTTTCTCTGAGGGGCCTCGGGTGGAAGCTACCGAACTGCAGTAAGGAATAATGTGATGTAGGTTTGTGATATGTGGTAGTCTGTAGTGTGCCCTCTATTGCCTCGATGTTCAGGTCCAGGAAGGCTATCTTGGAGTTGCAAGCACTACTGGTGAACCGTAGAAAGGGATCCCGTTGGTTAAGCCATGTCAGGAAATTGTCGAGGGTGTCGATCGGCCCTGTCCATATCATGAGGATATTGTCAATGTAGCGTCTCCAAAATTGGATGTTGGTGCTGTACGGGTTGGTAGCTGGCAGAATGTGTTGTTTCTCAAACTGATATACGCAGAGGCCAGCTATGCTTGTGGCGAAAACACTGTCCATAGACGTCCCGTTCGTCTGCAAGTAGAACTCTCCTTCAAATTCAAAATAATTTTGTTTAAGTGTCAGGGTGGCACACTGCAAAATAAATTCCCTCAGTGTCGTATGCTCCCAGGTGATTTCATAGAGCATATTCCTGAGCATATGTAAGGTATCGTCCTGTGGAAGGCTCGTATGTAAACTCTCGATATTCAAACCTACTAGTAGTTGGACAGTGGGGTCAAAATCAGTATCCTTGATGAGGTTCAGGAGATCTTTTGTGTCCTTTATGTAGGTGGAGGACACTTGGACCATTGGGTTTAAGAAAAAATCACAAAACCTTAGTAGCGATTCTAGGAGGGAGTTGATCCCCGATACTATCGGGCGTCCAGGTGGTGGTCTTGTCTCTTTATGAATTTTAGGGACCGTATAAAAATACAATACCTTCGCCTTCTTAGCACAAAGGTAATCAGCCTCTTGTTTGGAAATCTGGTTGTTGGCCCCTGCAGTTTCTACCAGAGAGATAATAGTGTCCTTCAGGGTGGTGGTGGGGTCTTCTGTCAGGCGTTTGTAGTACCGAGGGTCGTTTAGTAGCCTCCTACACTCAGTGGTGTAGTCTGCCTTATTCTGAATGACTATCCCTCCACCCTTGTCAGCTGGTTTTATAACAATGAGGGGGTTTTCTTGGAGGTTACGTATTGGCCTCTCTTTCTTTTGTTGTCAGGTTGTTGAAGTGCTTAGGTGGATCAAGATTTTCCATTTGGTGATAGACTGCCTGCTCGATTTCCACAGGGAGGCAGGAAGGTGGAGGGCAAAATGAGGATTGAACTTTCAGTCCTATCTCATTGGTTTGTACATTGGATTCCGTTAGTGGTTGTTTTTCAAAAAACTCCTTTAGTTTCAGCTTACAAAAGAATTCAGCTAATTCCACATGAAGTTGGAATTTGTCCAGGCGTGTGTTCGGTAAAAAGGAAAGGCCTTTGTTGAGGACATCTTCCTCTGTGGGGGACAAAGTGATGTTCGATAGGCTGAAGACCAGTGATTGTGCATTTTGGTTGTTACTGGTTATCTCATTCAGCTCGTTCCTAGTAAAGATTCCTTGGTTTTGCTCCATGTGTGGGTGCCTACTGGTCCCTCGCCGTCTGACCATTGCACCTGTTGATTGTTCCATCTCCTTCCTCATGCAGGGCGGCCTCGTCCTAAAAAAGGCGACCTCTGGTTGGGTTGGAAAAAGGTTTGTTGTCGGGTTGGGGGGGGGAGGCGGGGTTACAAAGTAGCCATCCAAAGAAGGGATTTTGTGGGGAGTGATTGAACACTGGTGGGCCATAGTTGAGGCCAGGGTGTTGGTAATTGCCCCTGGGCTGTTGCTGCCAATTAGGTGCTCTACCCCAGCCTTTTCGTTTGTATGTGCTGCCAGATGTAGAGCCGCTTGAGTGTGAGCCATCATCCCCACTTGTGTCAGAAGAAGTGTCTTGCCGACTCAGAACAGTATAGTTGTCATCCACATATGGGTACACTTTGTTGTAGGCAAATCTTTTTAGGTCTTTTTGGAATTTGTATATTTTGGCCTGGGTCAAATATTCGTTATATTCAGCTAGGTCTTTGTTTGATTCATCCAGTTTTTTCTTAAAGGATATGATTGTAGTCTTAAAGTGGCTCTCAGTGGTCTGGATGTCTACGATCATTGCATAGGAGAAGCGTTTTGATAATGAGCACCAACCAGTCCCTGGTGCAGTGCCATTCAATTTGAGCCCAGTCCTTCCTGAAGGAAGCATCCTCCAGGAAGATCCTGGGAGCATTGGTCACTAAAAGGCCCCTGGGTGCGGTGTTCGTGCGGAAATATTCGGTTAGGATCACACTGTGTAGTATGGTGCGATCCTATTGCGTTTCTTCTCAGTGAGTTTATCCCAGTCGGTGGTCTGGGATATTGTTTGTTACATGTTTAGGTCAGCCATTAAGGGTGGGTCTTTGAGTATTTTGCTGATGTCATCCTCTGTGAATGTTTGGCAGGGATTGTCTGCCATGATGGTAGGCGAGTGGTGTGTTATTTGAGAGGTAACTCATACAGCTGTGCACTGCCAATAATAATACGAATCAAAAGGAGGGGGAGAAAAGGTACTGGAGCCAGTTCACTTCCCCTGGTATATATGTTTTCTCAAAGAGAACCAGCTCTGGAGTGGATGCTCCTAGCGTATGTTTGTTTTGGAAAGGAAACACATTATGTTTATAGTAAGGCACTCACTACAGGTCGGGCCCCCACTTGGAACTCATGGGGCACTTTCCGGATATTGTCTGAGTAAGATACTTTGCTTTTTTTGCTTTTCGTTTTTAAGTTACACGATGCACCACGTTATGCGTATCTTGATTACCACTTGGTACCGCATAAATTACCAGGCGTCTATTATAACTAATTAGGCCACACCCCGTCCTCACTGTGCCTTTGACCACATAGGAGCACGGACACTCCGCTCCTGAAACAACTATACCAGTATGTTAAATGTTTCTCTGTATGTTTGTTTATCTTTTCCTTCCCCACAGGAAAGCACCACTAAAGAAATTCTCCTCTACCACATATCACACCTTAGCGCGTGTGTCACATATATGGCCTTTTAATACCACGTTCTTAGACCACACACTTTGCACTACACATAGGTCCTGAAGAAAGCCATACCACTAAGAGAGCATGGCTGAAACATGTTGTCCGACTAGGATATTGGAGTTACCTTAAGATCTCCTTAAATATCCGACTCTCGTTTTTATTAACTGCCAGGGCCCACTCATTAAAATAGTCATTTTTTATCCCAGGGACCCTTAGGACAGCTTTTTTAACATTCACTCACTTCCTTTCACTGAACTCTCACGGCACAATATCAGCTCTGCTGTATCCAGGTGTCGTAGCACACCCAAGGTGCACTCGGGGCCTTGGGTGGGGCCCGATGATGAAGCATGTCACCAACTAGGTTGGTGAGTGAGGGCCTTCTATAAACATTATGTGTTTCCTTTCCAAAACAAACATACGCTAGGAGCACCCACTCCAGAGCTAGTTCTCTTTGATAAAAACACTTTTATCTTTTATAAAGTTGACATTTTCTTGCTTTAGCCATTTGGTGCTTGTAGCATGCCTATGATCACAAGACTGGGTGTAGTTAGCATTTGGGTGTTGTGTATTCCTCCTAGACAGCCACACACAATGGGAGCTTAGATTTGTCTCAATGGGCCATCTCTGACAGGATGGAAGGGAGGAGCTGGGCTGGGCCCCACTTAAACTTGAATAGGCTGTGTCTTGTCTCCTCACAAACGGATGCATACCTCCTGTAGTTAGTCTGGATCCAGGGCCAGGAAGGCAGGGCACCCGTGCACTTCAAAGGCATGTCTCTAGATGCTTCTCCCCACTTCAATGGCACAACTGGGTATACATACTGGACCTCTGACACCAATTCTTTAGTTCAAGTCTGGACCTGTGGACACTCTGCCAGGAAGAAGGACTACTGTGCTTCTGAAAGGAGTGCCACTTGACTGGACTGCTGACCTGAAGAACCACAGCCCTGCTTTGCTGACCTGCTGTCCTCTTGCCTAAGTGAGAAAGACTGTACCTGCACATCTTTAAACAAGAACCAAAAGTGACTTGAAGGGTTAGTTGTTTGGCCTCCTGTTCTGTAGCCTCAGTAACACAACAAGCTTCCAACAACCTTGCACCTGGACTCTGCCATCTGTGAGTCTCCCCTGCCAAGTGGTGCCAACCCAGTCCTGGACCCTTGGAAGTGGGCTCTGTGGATCCAGCAAAATCAAAGCACCTCCCCTGCTGCACATCTAAACCTTACCAGACTGGTGCATCGCTGCCTGCTGCGTGGATTGGACCCATCGCAAAGGCCCACAACAAATCGCATTCCATTGGACCCACTGCCTTGCAATGTATCCGCTGCACAGGCCCTCACATTTCTTGTCGGCAGCTGCCTTGACTATGACACATTGCAGTATTGCAGCTCCTCGGAACGGACACATTACGTCGACAAAGTGATGCATCCACAACGCCAGCCTTCACATCGCAAGCCCTCATCAATGGGATCTTCGTCGATGGCACAAGAATTTACATTGCAACCTCATTGCACCTTAGAGACGACACATCGCTTCTGCTTCATGATGGATTTTTTACGTGGATCCTTGCAAAGCTCCACAAAGCAGGATTTAAGGTGCTCTGTTCAGTGGGTCTAACTGGGCCCCTGTGGCCATCCTACACTCCATCACGGTCTGCCTGAACTTGTGGCTTTGTACCTGTAGGGCACGACCAGATATCCACAGTTGGCCCTTTGTGCTTTTTGGTGCTATTTTCACTAAAACAAGTAAATGGCAGGCCTCCGTTTCTACTTGTTGGATTTTTGTCATTTTGTTATTGCTTTGTTTATTAAAGAGAGCTCTATTTCTCTAACTTAGTGTGGGATCCTTTTTGTGTGGTGTTTTCCCTTCATTACTGTTTGAAGTGTTGTAAAAATATTTTGCACATTCCCTCTAAGATAGACCTAAGTTTCCTGTGCTAAGCTACCAGAGAGCTTTGCTTAGGTTAATTTAGGGTTGGCTTGTACTTCACTCTGACAAGAAGTGTGGTTGCTGCTTGACCAGGGCTCACACCACAGTCAACAAACACCCCAGTTTCTTTCAGATACTCCATTAAAACACAAAAGATATCCTGTCTGCTGTATTACAAGTGTCAGTGGCCATAATGCACTTTTAGTACTGAGGACAGGAAATCTGCCACATTTGTGGCGTGGTATCTCATCCACCAAACTCTAAATGAAGCCCTTTGTCTTTTGGTATTGCATTGTAATTTGTATTGCAATTTCAAGTACGTAATTAGCATTTTAATTTTTTCCTCTATCAATATTCACTCTGCGCAATTGCATTAGCTCACCTACTCCTTCCATCAAAAACAGAATAACCACACACTGATGTGCAGGGTGAATGTTATGTGCAAAGTACTGGGAGCCTGATCTCATATTCCCATTCACAAATGAGGGATGTGCAATTGGTGCACTGACTGCTTTGTAAGTGCAAATGCAATTTGCAGTCTGATCTATGTACTTATAGGTCGCATAAATTAAATGTACATTTGCTGATTAGAGCAAACAACTTGCCTAAGGAATATGAATTAATCAGGTCACAATTTGTGACCTTCCCTTTGATTGGCTGCGGTCGCAAAGGATGGAAGCTTGGAAGGGACAGCATAACTCCATTCCTGCATTTGCTTTCCCAAACATTGGACCGTTTTTTAAACAGCAGCCAGTGTTCATTAAAGGAACAGGTGTTACTAAAAAAAAATAAAAAAAATCCTGTTCTGGAAGCCATTGGAGAGAGGAGGGAGTGTCCAGAGGACCCTCAGGCCACCATCATGAATCCCAGAGGGATATCTTAATTGCGTTGTCAAACCAATGGTACTTAACTTTCAGAATCATAAATAGAATCAGGTTCCCCTTTATGGCCTCTGGTAACTGGGTTATGGTAGATAGCCAAAAGTGTGCTGCATGAGCATGGAACACCATGATGCCAGCTGTGATGTCATGACCAGCTGACGGAATGTGTTATGGTTTGAAGGTTTGTCAGTTACTGCAGACCTCTGGCTGAAAGATGGATGGGAGCTCTTCTGGAATAAAGTATCCTGGGGCTTATTTACAAAACCCTTGCGCCACTTTTGCATCATTTTTAACATGGGAAAAGTGACGCAAAAGTGGCACAAGGGGCTTGTAAATCTGCCCTCCTGTTTTTTGACAACAATAACTCAGCACTTCTATGTCCTTTTTTGAGCTGAGTTATTCAATTGTCACTCTGGCATAGTCAGCAGGATCAGAGGAGATCCCAACACCAATGGGACCTGGAGATGATCGCACTCATCTTCACTTCATACAGACTCGCAGTTTCTTGTCAGGACATTGGGTGAGATCTACCCTCTTGGGGACCTTATCTGCCTTGTTGGAGTTTCCTGTGCTTTCGCCCAGTTTTAATCCTTCCCTAGCGGCTTGAGCTATCTCACATATGTTTAGGTTGGGACGCGAAGCGCCAACCTTCACACCTGTTCCCCTCTTAATTGGAGGTTGACTTGGTACTGTTCAGAATGTTTTCTCCTGAGCAATGTGTTTTCACAGCGCTTCTCCTCCAGCCTAACGAGCGTCCATGGAACGCGGCAGGCTCGCGTGATGCTGTGAGCAGCTCTGACACAGGTTCAGCACAGCTACAGTAACGTAGTATTGAGCTCTGCCAATGTGGCTACAGGAACATACCAGCACACTTGTTTAAGACGGCCTTACTGTTTCTGAATCAACTGCGTCCTGCCTGAAGCCATCCAGCCTTCAGTCCATTCCTAGTTACAATGAGAAAAGGGTCTCAAAAGACCATGTATGAGGCAGAAAGGGTAATGGGGCTCATAAAAGTGCTTATACACATTGTAAATTGGCCATTGGCCTCTGATTTTGCGACCGCAAAAGTCAATCAATCAATCAGGGAATTGTAAAGCGCGCTACTCACCTGTGAGGGTCTCAAGGCGCTGGGGTGGGGGATCCATAGATCTGTCTAGCCGAAAAGCCAGGTCTTGAGGGTCTTCTGAAGGTGTTCAGGGAGAAGGCTCATCTGATGTCTGCCGGTAGCTCGTTCCACGTCTTGGCTGCAATGTGGGAGAAGGATCTCCTGCCTGCTCTTGCTCTGTGGATGCGCGGGGTTTCAGCCAGTGCGAGGGTGGAAGATCATATGTTTCTTTTTGGTACATGGAAGTTGATTCTGTCGTTGAGGTATTTGGGTACGTTGTTGTGTAGGCGTGAGTGAGGATTTTGAAGGTGACTCTCTTATCCACGGGGAGCCAGTGGAGTCTTCATAGGTGCTGGGTTATGTGTTTGTGCCGGGGGATGCCGAGGACGAGTCTGGTGGCTGTGTTCTGTATTGTCTGGAGTTTGCGGAGTAGGGACTTGTTGATTCCGGCGTAGAGTGTGTTTCCGTAGTCCAGTCTGCTGGTGATGAGTGCATGGGTGACTGCCTTCCTTGACTCGGGGGGGATCCACTTGAAGGTCTTGAGGAGGATGCAGAGGGTGTTGAAGCAGCTGGAGGTGACTGCGTTGACCTGGCGGTCCATGGTGAGTGCTGAGTCAAGTATGATGCCGAGGTTCATGGCATGGTCTGAGGGGTAGGTGGGTTTCCGAGGGCAGTTGGCCACGATGTGTTGTCCCATGCTGAAGGGGTGGTACAAAGGACGAGGACTTCTGTCTTCTCGGTGTTGAGCTTCAGGCAGCTGTTGGTCAATCAGACTGCGATGTCTTGCATTCCTTCCTGGAAGTTGAGTTTGGCGGTAGCGGGGTCTTTGGTGAGGGAGAGGATGAGTTGGGTGTTGTCAGCGTAAGATACGATGTTGAGGCCGTGCTGTCAGACGATGGCTGTGAGGGGCGCCATGTAGATGTTGAAGAGTGTTGGGCTCAGTGATGATCCCTGTGGGACTCCACAGGTGATGTTCATGGGGTCTGAGAGGAATGGTGGCAGTCTGATCCTTTGGCTTCTTCCGGTGAGGAATGAACAGAACCAGGCCAGGGCTGTTCCTTGTATGCCTGCATCGTGTAGTCTGCTGACTCGTGTGCAGTGGAAGGCTGCTGATAGGTCGAGTAGGATGAGGGCAGCGGAGTGGCCTTGGTCCAGGTGGATGCGGATGTCATCGTGGCGGCGAGTAGGGTGGTCTCTGTGCTGTGGTTGCTTCGGTATCCGGATTGGGATAGGTCAAGAACGGCATTCTCTTCGATGAAACGTGTCAGTTCCTGGTTGACTGTTTTCTCTGTGATGTTGGCTGCGAAGGGGAGGAGCGAGATGGGCCGATAGTTCTTGAGGTCGGTGGGGTCAGCTGTGGGCCTTTTGAGCAGAGGTCTGACTTGTGTGCGCTTCCAGTCGTCTGGGAAGGTTCCTGTTTTGAAGGTGGTGTTGATGGTGTGCTGTAGTTCGGGTGCGATGGCGGCTGTGGCTATGTAGTAGATGTGAGGGGGCAGGGGTCAGTGGCGGGCCCCCGAGTGGATGCCTTTCATGGTCAAGGCGGTGTATTCAGCCGTGATCGGTGTCCATTTGGAGATGGTGGACCGGCTGTGTCTCTGGGGGGAGGAGGGCCGTCTGTGGTGCCTGGTCGGTGGTCGACAAAGTTGTAGTAGAGGTTTTTGATTTCGAGGTGGAAGTAGGTTCCAAGTTTGTCACAGAGGACTTGGGATGGGGTGATGTCTGTGGCTTCACCCCATCACATGCTGGTGAATGCTTGAATGATGCTGAAAAGTTCCTTGGAGTTGGCGAGGATTTTGTTGTGGATGAATTTCTTCTTGGTGGCTCTGATTTGGTTGTGGTAGTCAGTCATGGCGTCCTTGTAATTGGTGTGGGTTTCGGCTGTCTTGGTGTTTCTCCAGTTCTTTTCCAGGCGTCTACAGGTGCACCTGGTTTCTTGGAGAGTGGAGGTGAACCAGGCGGCTTTCCTGGGGCATTTTATGTTGGGGTTGCGTAGCAGGGTGAGCTCGTCTGTGCAGTCGGAGATCCAGGTGTGGAGTTCTCTAGCTGCTATGTTTGCGTCGGATGCCCAGGTGCGGCTGTCTCGGATGAGGGTGGAGTGGAGTTGTTCGTCGAAAACCTTGCTCCAGTTCCTTCATGGTGGGCGTGGGGCTAGTTTGGGTGTCTTGGGTTTGTCGACGGTGAAGTGCACACTTTGCACATCTTGACTATCAGGGTCGGATTGGTAAGGCAGGCACTCGAGCAATGGGCGATTGGCCGGTATCTTAGTTGCTGCTGTGGGCCGCTTTTGGGGGTCGCATGGTGCCGATTTGGGGTGTGTCTATATTGTTCAGATGTGGTCAGTGGCCCAGTGGGGGCCTGAGTGGTCTTTCTGAAGGCAGATGGGTTTCTATTACCTCCCTTTTACCTAATGGGGCGGAGGTGTCATTCCCAGTCTCTGGCTGGGCTATTAATGTATGAAGATTGAACAGAGGCAGGGGTGCCTGAGCAGAAGTGGCCTGAGTTATACTCAGGTGCAGTTCACCATTGTGACCTAATCAGTGCACAGAGTCCTGAGAACATTTGCATTTTTAAAATCTCTGTGAAGTTAAGAAAACATGCCTCTTTTAGACAATCCGCCCAGCCCCATCATAATACTTATAACACTTAGGCAGTGTTTAGCAAAAATGCGCAACTGTGGGTCACTTTTGTTTCTTAGAGTGCCTGGGCCTATTTTTTATCCCAATCCAACCCATAAATATAATTGGTAAAAGACCCTCTGTCAAGAGAAGACATTTTTAAATGTGCTACCCCAGGATCTCAGGTAAAGGTCGAACACTTTTAAGGCTCAAACACTGTTTTCTAATCTTTCTTGTTTAGTGCGTTTCTGGATCACTGCACAGAAACTTCATTTCTTGGAAGTTTTCCCCGTTGCTATTGTGCATTATTGCTAAAAATGTATAGAACGTTGCATTAGCCCTGGGGTCTATTGTTATTAGAAATGTGCACACTGCTGCTTTGTCCTAAGGGTCAGATTGGAGTCTTGTTAAGATTTATTTAATGAAAATAAAATAAATGAAAAACTGGGTCCGGAACTAGATTGGAAGTATCTTATATGTGACAATCAATCATGCTGGCCTAGGAACCCACCTGCAAGCTATTGATGAAGTGGACACATCTTATTACACCTAGTGTGCGTCTTCCCTCTACTCTTCATTATACTCGCTCTCTCCCTTCCTCTCTTTCTATCTCCCTTTTTCTCACTTCTTCACTCTTTCTATTTTTGATTCTCTTTTTCATACTCTTGCAGTCTTTTTCTCTCTCACTTTCACACTCTCCCCTGCTCTCACTCTCTTTATTCTCTCTGTGTCTTTTACTCCCTCTGTTTATTTCACATTCTGTTCTTTCTCACACTGTCATTTCCTCGCTTTCTCACCCTTTATCTAAGTCTGCGAACACTACACAGCGGTCTCTATCTCACCCCCTCTACCTCTGTGTGTCTATCTGGCCACCTTTCTCTCTACTTTTATCTATCTATATTTATTTATAAAGTTTTGTATAGCACGAACAAGACCCAGGAGGGTATCAGAGCGCTTCACATTAATGGAAAGTAGGATTCAGTAGTAGGAGAGAAAAAAAAAGACATCCCTTCATTGTTTCGCTACAGCTCTTTCTTGCTCTCTCCATATATACCTGTTTTCACGTTTCACTCTCCATGCTCTCTCCCCAGCTCCCTATCTCTCCATTGACTTCATATTTGTTTCTCTCTCTCCCTTTCTCTCTCTCTCTCCCCTTCTGCATCATTCTCTCTCAATTTCTTTCTCTCTCGCTTGCTCTCCAGGTTTGTTATTTCGCCTCACTGCTGATGTTTGCCCTGAAGCCAATGTAGTGGAAACGATCTCGTTTGCTCTCTCTCCCACGTATATGTTTTAAAAGATGAATTTATTTATGTACATTTGTAGCGATGAATGTCTGGCCTTCGGCCCTCTGTCAAAGTAATAAACAAAATCGAGATAATAAATTATGGAAGAAATAAAAAGAAATGCAGAACGCACAGTTTAAGCTTGGGGGGGAAGGGAGGTAATGAGAATCTATGGGAGTCAAGTTCCTGTTATGTATACTGACACCTCCCCTAAACCTCCACCAGGTGTGAGTGTCAGTAACGTAACTTAATAAGCCCCCAGGCTCGCAGCCCCCGCGGTGGGGAGGGGTGTGGGGAAGGGGTGCGTGCTCCGGGGGGCCCACTGGCACTGTCCTCAGGTCTCCGGACTGAGAGCTCCTGACTGGGTCTGGAGCATGGAGGCCCCCTCCATATATTTTGTACGGGACCCCTCAAGTTTCTTTACGAAACTGATGAGCCTTAAAAATGTTGCAAGATATGGGGCCCCCCCCCGTGGCATCTTGCTAACAGTAAACAAAGTTTAAAGTGTACATGACACGTTAATGAAGAGGATATCTACATTCAGGGCCAGACTGGCCATAGTGGGCACCGGGCATTTTCCTGGTGGGCTGAAGAATTAGGGGCCGGTTTTGTCACTGGCTGGCAAAAGTGCTGCAATATCGGCCCCCTGTAACAACAGCGGGAGTGGTGCTTCTAGCTAGCACCCCCCCCTCGCTCCCAAGGCTGGTCGAGCAGCATGCTGTCAGGGCCGGTTGCTGTTCCCAGTCTGGCCCTGTCTACATTAAAGCATCTGTCTCGCCTAAGACCTAAGACATGTCAAAAAAAACATTTAGAGAGCTCTCATTCCCATAGCTGATTGCTTTGGCCCAGTGGCTAGAAATTGTCACGGGTTCGAACCTGCAGTAGGATATATGTATAATATCTAGATGCTGTATTTGGGGCCTCATTTATGAGATTTTGCCGTAGCGCAGCGCCGCAGGCACCTTTGCTGTGCGCCAACGCAGGCACCTTTGCACTATGGTGCAAGAGTGCCTGCATTGTGGTGATTATTTTTGTGCAGGAACGGAAATCTTCCTGTATAAAAACAATCACGAGGGGTCTCATTTATGAGTTTTTGCCGTAGGGCAGCACAGCAGGCCTTCCTGCTCTGCTGTCCTACAGCAAAAGAAAAGGGCAGAAATGCGCCATATCTATCAGACACGGCGCATTCCTGTCCTTTTCCTCTGTCCTGGTGCACAATGGGCTGCCTTGCGCCAATGCAGGCACCTTTGCCCCATGGTTTAAGACTGTCTGCGTTGCGGTGGTGATTATTTTTGTGCAGGAAGGGAAACCGTCCTGCATAAAAACAATCACATGAACAATCACAAGTGGCTTTTTCCTCTTTCTATGTGTGCTGCATAATACACGAAGTACCATTGCACGCCCCTTTATTGCAGAAAATTGCGTTAATAGGAATGATATTTGCAAGGCAGCATTAAGCCAATAAAAGTGGCTTAGGGCCTCATTTATGAAAAGTGTTGCATCGCTGGGGAAAACAGAGATGCACCACTTTTCATTGCACCCTCCTTGCGACACCATGGATGCACCGTATTTACACTATGGTGTTCCATGTTGCAAGGATTGACCAGACACGTCAGGTATCCTGACGTATTTGGTGGCGCAGTAATAACGCATTGCTGGAGTGTGTCGGTAACCTGACTCAAATCCAGCAATTTGTCATTACACATTGGGCGAGTCCCATGTAAAAGGCCCTGCATCACTCCTTATGCCTGCTTGAAGCAGGTGTAAGGATTTGACACAGTCATGTCGTAGAAGTGGTGCAGTGAAATCGCATAGGTTTTACTTTGCCACTTCTCCGAGCCTTTTTTACGTGGGAACACCCACCCTGCATACATTATACCCGAAGCAGTTATAATGTAGCACAGGCATTTATAAAGATGCATCTGCCTACATTTGTCACTTTGCAAATAGGGCACATTGATGACGCCACTGCAGTATTACTGAAAAGTGACACAAGAGCGGCGTAACGCCTTCCTAAATGAGGCCCTTAGTGCTGCCGGGTAATTATGGTTCCTGAACCACTGAAGCGTCACAAAAAGTGACACACTGGCGGCACAAGGAGCTTATAAATAAGCCTCATTGTGTTCATATTAAAGCACACTACTGACTGCCCACTGCCAGGCCTGTTGACTCTACTTTAGGTGACATTGACTGCAAACTTGTATAGTATGCCCCCTCCCTGTGCATTACTCAGCACCTGGAATTGGATGTTAGTGGTGGTCGAGCACAAAAATTGACAGAGAGAGTTGAGCCAGAGACGAGCCAAGGGTCTGGCTTGGACCTTGGAGCCCGTGCACAAGAGTTTCTGCGAAAGAAAATATTTGCCTAAAATCAGAGTTTAAGTGAGTTTTCTGTCTTTCTTGTATGTTGAGGCTTCGTTTTTACCTGTTTGTGCATTTTCTGCACTTTTATATTGAGAAAAGTCAAACCGAAGCATCAGTTACATTACAAAAGGTCACCACTCACTATTTTTAGGCAAACGGAGAATAAGGGACATATTTATGAACAAGTCACGCAGTGCAGCGCATCAAGTCACCTTACTGCGCTGCACTGTGTGACAGGGAAAGGGCAGGAATGTGCCGTATCTAAGTCTGTCAGCGAATTCCTTCCTTTTCCCCTGTGCTATCGCCCATTTGGCTGCCTAGCGCTAATGCAGGCACCCTTGCACCATGGTGCAAGGGTACCTGCGTTGTTGTAAGGTGGATTGTTTTTGTGCAAGAAGGGACACCTTCCTGCACAAAAGCAATCCTCTGAGGCATGTTCCTCTTTCTATGCGTGCTGCAGAATGCAGCACACATTGAAACAGGAAAATACGGGGAGAATTAAACATATTTCTCCTCTTTATGCCTCACCTAGGGAGGCATAGATTTTTGTCATAATTTGAGGTCTACCAGTTCTGGTAAATCTGGGAATGGTTCAAAATCCATGCATATTGTGTGGGAACACCCACACAGCGGCCATGAAATGGCTCATTGGTGCAGAGTAATGTAATGCAGCGATTTGAGCTGCGTTGAATTACTCGAGGTTTATGAAGCCACACACGGCTGCCTCATAAATCTCCTTTTGAATTTGCGTTGTTCTTGTACCACATTGGATGGTGTAAAAGCAATGCAAAGGGACTCATGAATAAGCTCATAAGTTGTCTGCCCAGAATCACAAGAGATTGAGCCAAAGCAGAGACCCAAACCTGGTGCCCCTGTACCAAAGTCGACAGCTCTGGTCTTAAAGCCAGATCCAGGGAACAGGAAAGCGGAAGGCAGGTAGAAGCCACTTGAAAGCTTGGCTCGTTATGGGCTCAAGGTTCCAGCTGAACCTCGAGCTGAGCCAAAGCCAGGTTTAAGTTTGAGCCTAGCTGGTGCATTCAGTGGCTCTCCCACCTGTATTGGTTTGTGCTTCATGCTCATATGGATAGCTAACTGCATTTCATCTTTCACAATTTAAAATCAGTCAATCAATCAACCAATCAGTCAATCATTTAATTTGTAAAGAGCACTACTTACCCATAAGGGTTTCAAGGCGCTGGGGGAGGGGGGGGGGTTGCTGCTACTGGTCGAAGAGCCAGGTCTTGAGTTGTCTCCTGAAAGTCAGCAGGTCTTCAGTTTGTCATAGGTAGAGGGGGAGGGTGTTCCAGGTCTTGGTGGCGCAGTGGGAGAAGGACCTGCCTCCGGAAGTGGTTCTACGGATGCGCGGGACCGTGGCCAGGGTGTGGTCAGCAGAGCGGAGTTTTCTGTTGGGTACGTAGAAGGAGAGTCGACTGTTGAGATAGGCTGGTCCGGTCTTGTGGAGTGCCTTGTGTGCGTGGATCAGGAGCTTGAAGGAGATTCTCCTGTCGACGGGGAGCCAGTGCAGGTTCCTCAGGTGGGAGGTGATGTGGTCGCGGCGCGGGACGTCGAGGATCAGGTGTGCAGAGGCGTTCTGGATTCTTTGCAGTCTGCTGATGAGCTTGGACTAGGCTCCGGCTTAGAGGACGTTTCCGTAGTCAAGTCTGCTGCTGACTAGGGCCTGGGTGACTGTTTTCCTTGTGTTTGTCGGGATCCATCTGTAGATCTTGGATTAGATTTTTGGATTTGAAAAATGTATTGATCCTTCAATTAAATCAATTACAAGAAAATGTAATTACAATTGATAAAATATTAAAATTTTCAGTACTTGTACTATAGTGTAAAACAGTATACTCTCACGGGTCAGATTCCCACCATAAAGATTTTTGTGCATATTATCCAACTACCTAACTTCTGTTCACTGCATTATAGGTCTACTTGTCAGTCAGTCAAAGATACTTTATTCGGTTCATAGCAAAAACCATAAAAGCATTGTACATCAAAGTCAGGACCGCTATTTAAAATGTGACAAACCATACAATACAATTACAAATATATATAAAAAACATACATTATAAATATCAATCAAAAAGGCGATACAAACACGTTAAAAGTTGAAGCAAAGCACGCAATCATAATTCGTAGGTTACCCATAATACTATGCACTATAGCCAAATGATCTTCTTCCTCAATCTCATTGCTATCCTCAAAAAATTGGCTATATTAAAAATCTCCCAAATAGAACCCAACAGCTGAAGATAAAAGAGAGCTGGCTTAACTTGTCTAAAACCTTTATCTTTGATAAGAGAGATAATGCATTTTTTACAAATAGGCACAAATGTTTACAAAAGAAGATAAAGTGCACAGTGTCTTTAATGTAGAATCTATCACAGGAACAAATCTCCAAATCCGTCTCCTTCGTCCACCCTGGGCGTTCTGTAAGGAGAAGGTGGAATTTGTTCAATCTGAACTTAGTCAATAGATAACGATGATTCATGTTATTGACAATTCCCAGATAGAGTTCTATGCCACTAGAGGTAATTAACAACTGGTGAGCCCTTACTGTTGGTTTATATAGTTCCTTTTCTTCTCTTGCTAAATTTACCCGCTGCTTGTATATGTCTTTCACCCATTTCACATCCTCCTTTCGTAAATTATTTGGGTGAACAAACAGTTCAGGGCGACCCATTTCTGTGGTTAGTTTTTTAACATAGTTCAACCAGGGGATAGTGTTACCATACTCAAGGGATAAACAATCCCTGAGAATCTCGTGATTCAACTCTAATTCAGGGTGTAACCATATTGAGATCCATTTTAATAGCGGGGCTAAAGCTATGCGGTCTCCTAGATATTCTATCCCGCACTCTTGGTGAACAATGTATCCAGAGGTTGACTGGGGAACGGATAATATAGATTTCAAAAACTTATCCTCTACCACCTGCAACGCCCTTACATTTTTAAGCCCCCACAGATCAGATCCGTACATGGCTATTGAAGTGCATTTGGCATCATACATTTTTAACACAGCCTGTAAAGGCTTCACCCCTAGTTTACGTTCAAAGTCCAAAACAGCCAAAATGGATCTCGCAAAGGCATTACGCTTAGCAACTAGTTGGGGCGACCAGGAGGACTGATCGTCAAAAATAACCCCCAAATATGGAAATCTTGTTACCCTGGAGAGAACGTTCCCTTCACAGTGCATAGTCTTAACTCTTTTGGGCTTGCTGCCCACAATCATGACATGCGATTTCGCAAAATTTACACTTAGGTCCAGTGCTTTCATAAAATTAGAAAATGAATTTAAAAGACGTTGCAACCCCACTGCTGTACGTGCTATTAAGGCGGCATCATCTGCATATAATAATGCCGGAATGGAATACTTGCCCGCCCTAGGAATATCCTTACACGCCTCTGTTAGAACAGCACCCAAGTCATTAATATAAAGGGTAAAAAGTAGGGGGGCTAAAATGCACCCCTGCCTAACCCCATTGGTGATCCCAATCTTGCCCGTACAGTTACCTAAACGGTCATATCTGACTGTGGCAGTAAGGTCCCTGTGTAAATCAGCAAGAAAATACACAATGTTTTTATCAATGCCAAGTTTAAGGAGCAATCCCCAAAGTTTGGACCTATTCACACAGTCAAAAGCCGAGGAAAGGTCCATAAAAGCTAAATATAGCGTGCCCTTTTTGGCAATAGTGTATTTTCCAATTAATAGTTGAAGGTTGAGGCTTTGATCTATAGTGCCTCGTCCCTTCCTAAACCCATATTGCAGGCATGAAAGGGTATCAGTGTCCTCCAACCAAGCTGTTATTTTACCTAGAACCACTCGCCCCAACACCTTCACCGCAGAATCAATGAGGGAGATAGGGCGGTAACAACTGGGATCGCCTCTATTACCTTTCTTAAAAATAGGAACGATAACAGATTCAGACCAAGTGACTGGAATGCCTGCAGTGCATACCCTATTAAAAACGTTTGTTAAAACTATGGACCAAGTCTTGAGATCTGATTTAAAGAGGTCTGCTGGAACGCCGTCGGGACCCGGAGCCTTATTACTCGTCATTTTCCCGATAGCGTCTTCTACCTGAGTCTTAGTGACCGTTAAAGTATAGGGATCTAAAATAGGGGTAGGCATATTCACCTCCCCACTATTTTCCCCTTCATAGGCTGACTTAAAATGAGAGCACCACAACTGTTCCTGAATACCACAGTCTAATTGGTCATTACAGGGATCATGGAAAAAGGGTTTATTTACAACAGCCCAAAATTTGGCGCTGTTCCTAAGCACATCCACGGAGGATAATTCTTCCCAAGCATCCTCCCGAATGTTCCGTCTTCTTCTTTCCAAAGCTTTATTATAATTTTTCCTTAGCAGGGCCACGGTATCCCTATTCACTGGTTTATAGGTCTACTTATTCTTTGTGAGCACAAAATTCTACTTTGTAGTAATTTGTTTACAATCAAATTCACCTTGGCTACTGATCACTGAGGGACATGTGTACAAAAGGATTTAGCATTTCCTAACAGACCAAATCGCAATTTCAGTCCATTAGAAACGCTAAATTGCCTTTCCATATGTACAAAGGCAGATAGGGAATCTCAAAATGCGATTTCCACCCAGAAGAAATCACATTTTGCAATTCCCTTAATAGGAAATCGCAAATAGGGATTTCCTATTTGCGATTTCCTTAGCACATGTACAAAGCATTTCCTGAAGGGCATTTAGGAAATGCTATTACCATCGGCTCCAAGTCGATGGTGACCATGAGCAATATTAAAAAAACACCCCAAAATGCTTTTCTTTGAGTGCCATAAAGTGCACACTTGCCCCAGGGCATTTGTGCACTTTACATGTGCACCACTTTTTGTTGGGGTGCTTCAAGGGGGACTTCAGGTCTATAGCCTCCCTTGGTTTTGTATTTCCAAATTTGTGATTTCCTATTAAGAACTCACAAATTTGGAAATGAAAACCAATTGTACCTATGGGCATTTATGCCCATGGGGAATGGTTTAACATGTCCTAAAAAACAATTTCCTAATAGTGATTCCCACTCTGTAGCAATTGCTATTAGGTAAATCTCAATTTTTGTACATTCCAATTGCGTTTCCTAAATAGTTATTTTTTGGGATTCGCTATTTAGGAAATGCAAAATGGAAATTTCATACACATTGCCATTAGTGTGCAAGTATGCTTAAGGCCTAATTGTGATTTAGTAGTCTTTAAATCGGACCGCCACCGCTGCGGCCACAGAAAGACTGCCAAGGCCATGGTGAGCCCGCCGGCCGGATAATGAGTGTAATCTTTGGTGCTGTGGCAGCCTGTTAGGCTCATAGGAGAGCCTAACCTGCATCCCACTGCCGTGAGAGTTCCTGCAGCACGTTCCTGCAAAGTGTGGCATGCACCATGTCGTGTATGCCACACCATGCAGGAACAAGGGTGCAATTCCATGTGGCCCCCCTGCATGCACCACCAGGCCCAAAATTGGCCAGGAGCCTTGTTTAGGTCCCCTTACCTGCAAGTCTGTCACCCTGTTCATGGGAGGTTCCCCGTCATGAAAAGGGCGGTGGATATGCAAGTCAGAATTTGCTCGGCGGTGCCGGCATTGGCACCTCCAGCATATTCAGGCCATTATCAGACCGCCACCGTAGCTGGATCCTTGATCCCAGTAAAGACGAGGGACTCATGGTGGTCCCATCGCCACACTCCTAATTGGGCAGTCGGACCACCAGGGAGGTGGGGGGTGGACCACCAACGCATGTACGGCAGCCTGAGGACTGCCAAACTCGTAATTAGGCCATTAGTCTTTTTATGACCAGGGATATCATTTTGCGCATATAGCATTTGGCATCAATTATAACATTTTCGTGCACTTCAATCAAATGCAAAGCCCTTTTTCCTATTGGTTTATGATTTTGTGCGCATAACATTTAAAATGATTGATACCTCAATTGTCTATGCTCGCTGTAGTGCAAATAAGCTTATTCTTTATGTGCACCACCTACTGCTTATATACTAATTCATTTGTGATGAATATGAGTTATTAAAGTTGTTAATGACTAAACATTAAAACAGTATTATTTACTTCGATTCACTGTGCTGATACTTTTTTTGATGTGTACGAACCAACTTCGCTTTTAATACTGCTCCCTTATTGTGCAAATGTGCTTTTTCTTTTTATGCACCAAGTTCTACCTTGTGCAAACAACATTTGCTTTTAGTAATCCCTGGCTCAGCTATGAGTCTACAGGACTGCTAAAATAGTTTGAACAGGAGGAGGCGTGGAGGGCTATTTACGCTTTCTGCATTTCTAATATTGCTAATTCTAAATATTTTAGTAATTGACTAATTGTTTGAAGATCTTGCCCATGAAAACACATAGGGGCAGATTTACAAGCCCCTTGCGCCTCTATTACGCCGCCGTTGCGTCACTTTCGTGACGCACCGGCGGCGCAAAACCAGTGCCATGCTGCGGGGTATTTACAACGTGACACATCTGGGAGATGCGTCACGTTGTAAAGCCCTGCGTCAGAAGGAGGCGTTCCAGCGCAGGGGGGAGGTTCCGTCGCAGGAACGCCTCCTAAAAGTGGCTGAGTGAAATCTACAAGATTTCACTCAGTCACTTTTGAGCCCATGCTGCGTCAAAACCCTGCGCCTGCTTTAAGCAAGCGTAAGGATTGACGCAGCATTGGGAATAAAGGGCACCTCAGAGCCTTGCTGGAGCTGCTTCGCGCTTGCGACGCAACTCCAGCAATGCGCTGCCTTTACGGCACAGATGCGTCACGCATCTGTCCGTTTTTTGCCCCATGGTGCGCCGCTTTGTAAATGCGGCGCATCCATGGTGGCGGAGCCGTAACGCACAATAATTGGCGCATCCCTGCTGATATGCAGGGATGCGCCAGTTATTGTAAATCTGCCCCACTGTCATTACTTTCCTTATTGACCTAACTTCTAACCTGTCAAAACATGAACGTAAAAACGTCCTTGGTAAAATCAACTGAATGAGGACAAACACAGAAAACGTCTGCCATTTCTTTAAGGTGGTATCAACATCCTGTACAGCACTTACACCTGGTTTATTTTTTTTGAGGATTCTAAGGTTTTAGGTAGAAGCAAAAATAACCTGAATCTTATATATTTTGGGGCATATTATCAAGAAATGGCGTTAAAATTATCGCCGCTTTAGCAGCAGAAAACTGGCGCTAAAGCAGCGATAATGGGCTTGATAATATGCCCTTGTGAATTCCCATACAAGCCCATGTTCTGGTGTCAACATGGGCTTCTATTGGAATTCTCTGCGGCATATTTTCAAGCCCATTATCGCTGCTTTAGCGGCAGTTTTCTGCCGCTAAAGCGGCGATAATTTTAACGCCGAGCTTGATAATATGCCCCCAAGTTCTTAACAATTGTTACATGTTCGTGGAAAGATATGCTTGTGGAGTAAGCGGCAAGTATGATGGAAATAGTCTCCAAAGCTTTTCAAAATCCTCAATGTTCTTTTCTTAAACGGATACTCGCTACAAACTGATTTTGTTTTAAATGGACTGTATTCAATTGCTTTTCCCAGCACTCATGTAATTGCAGCAGTTTTAAGATTCTGTCTACAATAGATGTCCCATTATAGTTGTGAACTTTGAGAGGATCTCAAAGTTCATTCGATATCATATTTTTTAAAGCTCCAACTGGTGCATTTCTTTAGCTAAAACAGCATTTAATAAATTGAAGATCCTCACTTCATGCTGACAAGTCTGAACTCCAGTCTTAGGTGGCTGACTGGTGTGCTCATGGGTAAACCAAACACTGCCCTTGTCTTGGCTGAGAGGATCTTTCCCAAGTCTTCAATAAACTTTAATCCAAATACTGAGGAGCCATATGTGGTTTAGGGCACAGATTTCACCCTAAATACATCTAACATTCAAGTACATCTAGAGCGGTCTAGTTTTCTATAGAGTTTCTCTAAATTACGCTGTACATAACGGTCACTATTACTTTTCATATTGAGCTGGGTTTTAAAAGTGAGTTTGTTATCCGGCCATTCTCCCTGATATAGGTATGAATCCGTAGTCGGTATCTTTGGTATCCCATCCTTCATCAGTATTTGTGAGTTTTTTTCCAAGTTTGATGAAATTTGTTTTCCAAAAATTTAGTTTCAATTCACTTTATTGTACTTCTGAAAGCAGTTTAAGGCCCTTTGAAGACATTCGGCTGCATAATCCAACAATGCAGTGTTATTGGCGTATTGTAGAAGCAGGGCATGGCTAACCTAAAAATAAGTAATACGGAATATCTGCCATGGATGTGACGGAGTAACCTGTCTTCCAAACTCTAAATCAGGTTCTTTTACATTTCACCCAATCTATGAGGGGAAACAATTGACTAACCTTATCAGGATTAACCTTAGGTCTGTGCAAAGATTTGTCTACACAAAGTACATGTACCAGATTTGGACCTTTCCACCTAACACGAAAAGTTGATTTCAGAGCTAAAGTATTGAAATTGTTTAAGTAAGTGGAAACAGACACCTGTTAGATGACAAGGGGGAGGGAAGCCTATCGGTAAAGTCATAATGCAAAATGATAAGGTCCATGAAAAATGTGAAGAGGGGCCCCTGGATATCCCATATCTCACAGATATTCCTTGGGCAGAGTGGAATCCCCCTAAAAGGTTGGAGGCCCCCTGCGTGGCAGGGGCTGTAAGGTTCTGCGTTAATCTCCTGTTTATCTGGTGAAATTCTGCTGAGTCTACCAGAAAGGCAGCCAGAGAAGAACCAGGGATTTTTTTCTCTAGTTATAAAGAGCTTGTGATTCGCACTTACTGGGTCTGATATACACAGCATTTTCAGTGATCTTACTCTTGACGTAAGTGTGACTTGCTCCTCCAAATTACAGGAATAATGCAGGCTTTCTCTCAGAAAAACTCTTTGTGAACAGATTCTGCTTTGTGTATTGCAGCCATATTGTGTGGATGCATTGAAGAGGTCGTTGGTGTCAGTGTCTATAGGTACCTTGCAGGCTTCAATGTTGTATTTGGACAAGATTACTTAATAATAAATGCAGACAATTGTTTGTGAAGGAAGGCATACATGGGTTAGGTTGTGTGTAAAGAGGCACGATAATGTGCTTAAGGCGGAGTATGCATATGTTAGGATGGGTTGTTTGCATGTGTGTATTAAATTATTTTAGAGGTTTGTTCTATGCAATGTGTAGGCATACATAAACTACAGAGAGCTGCTTTTTCAGAATGCATGTTAGCATTTGCACAATGTATGCCCTTTTAGAACTGTAACTACTTCCTAACCAATTTTCCAGACATGTTTTGCTATGCTTCACATATTGCTTCTAGTGTTGTGGGGCTAGCCTCTCGATGCTAGCAGAGTGCAGCGCCCTCTGCGCTCTCTCAAAGGGGTGAATGAAGTCATCTAGGATTCTTCTTTGTGTTGTAGTGACTGTGGGGGATATGTATAAGGAAGTGGCGGAGCGCGGCGTTAGCCTCCTTGGCTTAACGCAGGGGTGCACCATATTTACAAGAAAGTGGTACAGACTTGCATTTCCCCCAGCGATGGTGCTAAGTTTAGCAACTTAACACCAACGCAGGCAGGGTGTCTGTGTTCAGGGGAGGATTGGTTATGTGTAGGAAGGTGCCCCTTCCTGCACATAAACAATCCTAAAATGCCATTTTGTCACTTTTATGTGTGCTGCTTCATGCAGCACACATGAAAGTTACAAAATGGCATTTTTTTTAAAGATGTGTTTATGTACAGGAAGGGACACCTTCCTGTACATAAACAAACCATGGCATTTTTCTTTTTCCATGTGTGCTGCACAAGGCAGCACACACGGAAAAGGCAAACACGAGGAGAAATAATGCATTTCTCCTCGTTTCGCCAACTTAAGACCAGGATTTACCTGTTATTAATTATGGCGCTGCCTGCTATGTACACCATCCTTGTACATAGGGGGCAGCATAAAAATGAATGTGTGTTGCGGTGGAACGCCCACCGCAACACCCACTGCCCACACCTTTCACGCTAACCATAGCGTGAAAGGGGTCCTTATGTACAAGGCAGCGTTAAGCCACGTTAAGTGGCTTAACGCTACCTTGTACATAAGGCGCATCCCCTATCGCCACCGCAAAGTCGGTCAAAGCGACTTTGTGGTGGCCATAGGGGCTTGTACATATGCCCCTGTATTTCTTAGAAAACTAGTGAGGGTGCAGGGGGTTCACTTGATCTCCATTTTCCCCATCTGATCATGAGTATAAATGACTTCATTCAGCTTTTCTGTAAGTTGAGCGGTGAATGATCCTTGCATACCACATTTCTGTTTGCACCAAGGCTTCAGTGAGTGAAAGCTATGCGGACAGCTGAGGCACAAGGAAAGCAAGTTACAGGGAGCACAATATTTAGCGCATGATTCAGGATTTACATGAGGCTACACTTGCATAATAAAAATTATGCATGGGCCTCCCTGCCTACTTTACATGAATTACTCATCATGTTATGTCAATTTTAATCTGTTCTTATGGTTGTGAAACACTGGGCACATTTTGCTAATTTGCACATTGTATTCGGGAAAAAGCAAAAAACCTGACTTTTCCAACAGATTGTATAGGACAATCATTTTTGGCTGCCAGGATTCCCTATCTCGGTGCCGGGACACTCTCTGGAGTATGCGCGCACTCTATAAATGCCTTTTCATTTAATTTCTAACCTTGCAGATGACAATGACCAAGAACAGAGAGGCATATGAGTGTAACCAAGACATAAATACAAATGCTGCAAACTTTGAAGGCTGCGGTGCTGAGGTCTCCCTGGGTTTCAGGCACTTCTGGCGCATCTGTATCTCCAGTACAGATGTCTCACCGGCTTTTCTCATCTTTCAGAATCCATACCAGCCATTGAAAAGGACCTTCTCAGGTTTGCATGTACTAGAGACTTCCCTCAGGTTTCAAGGTATTCTTTGAGTCTCAGTGTCTTTGCTGTTTAGTTCTCTCAAGATCACAAGCATCCCTCAGATCTCAGTGCCGGTGTGTGAGAGCTGTCTCGAGCTGCAAGGCATCCATCAGATCTCAGTGCCTGTGTGGGAGAGCTGTCTCGAGCTGCAAGGCATCCCTCAGATCTCAGTGCCTGTGTGGGAGAGCTGTCTCGAGCTGCAAGGCATCCCTCAGATCTCGGTGCCGGCGTGGGAGAGCTGTCTCGAGCTGCAAGGCATCCCTCAGATCTCGGTGCCGGTGTGGGAGAGCTGTCTCGAGCTGCAAGGCATCCTTCAGATCTCGGTGCCGGTGTGGGAGAGCTGTCTCGAGCTGCAAGGCATCCCTCAGATCTCAGTGCCGGTGTGGGAGAGCTGTCTCGAGCTGCAAGGCATCCCTCAGATCTCAGTGCCGGTGTGGGAGAGCTGTCTCGAGCTGCAAGGCATCCCTCAGATCTCAGTGCCGGTGTGGTAGAGCTGTCTCGAGCTGCAAGGCATCCTTCAGATCTCGGTGCCGGTGTGGGAGAGCTGTCTCGAGCTGCAAGCCATCCCTCAGATCTCAGTGCCGGTGTGGGAGAGCTGTCTCGAGCTGCAAGGCATCCCTCAGATCTCAGTGCCGGTGTGGGAGAGCTGTCTCGAGCTGCAAGGCATCCCTCAGATCTCAGTGCCGGTGTGGGAGAGCTGTCTCGAGCTGCAAGGCATCCCTCAGATCTGAGTGCCTGTGTGGGAGAGCTGTCTCACGCTGCAAGGCATCCCTTAGATCTCAATGCCTGTGTGGGAGAGCTGTCTCGAGCTGCAAGGCATCCCTCAGATCTCAGTGCCCATGTGGGAGAGCTGTCTCGAGCTGCAAGGCATCCCCCAGATCTCAGTGCCGGTGTGGGAGAGCCTTCTCGAGCTGCAAGGCATCCCTCAGATCTCAGTGCCTGTGTGGGAGAGCTGTCTCAAGCTGCAAGGCATCCTTCAGATCTCAGTGCCTGTGTGGGAGAGCTGTCTCGAGCTGCAAGGCATCCCTCAGATCTCAGTGCCGTGTGGGAGAGCTATCTCGAGCTGCAAGGCATCCCTCAGATCTCAGTGCCTGTGTGGGAGATCCGTCTCGAGCTGCAAGGCATCCCTCAGATCTCAGTGCCGGTGTGGGAGAGCTGTCTCGAGCTGCAAGGCGTCCCTCAGACCTCAGTGCCTGTGTGGGAGAGCTGTCTCGAGCTGCAAGGCATCCCTCAGATCTCAGTGCCGGTGTGGGTGAGCCTTCTCGAGCTGCAAGGCATCCCTCAGATCTCAGTGCCTGTGTGGGAGAGCTGTCTCAAGCTGCAAGGCATCCCTCAGATCTCAGTGCCTGTGTGGGAGAGCTGTCTCGAGCTGCAAGGCATCCCTCAGATCTCAGTGCCTGTGTGGGAGAGCTGTCTCGAGCTGCAAGGCATCCCTCAGATCTCAGTGCCTGTGTGGGAGAGCTGTCTCGAGCTGCAAGGCATCCCTCAGATCTCGGTGCCGGTGTGGGAGAGCTGTCTCGAGCTGCAAGGCATCCCTCAGATCTCGGTGCCGGTGTGGGAGAGCTGTCTCGAGCTGCAAGGCATCCCACAGATCTCAGTGCCGGTGTGGGAGAGCTGTCTCAAGCTGCAAGGCATCCCTCAGATCTCAGTGCCTGTGTGGGAGAGCTGTCTCGAGCTGCAAGGCATCCCTCAGATCTCAGTGCCTGTGTGGGAGAGCTGTCTCGAGCTGCAAGGCATCCCTCAGATCTCAGTGCCTGTGTGGGAGAGCTGTCTCGAGCTGCAAGGCATCCCTCAGATCTCGGTGCCGGTGTGGGGGAGCTGTCTCTAGCTGCAAGGCATCCCTCAGATCTCGGTGCCGGTGTGGGAGAGCTGTCTCGAGCTGCAAGGCATCCCACAGATCTCAGTGCCGGTGTGGGAGAGCTGTCTCGAGCTGCAAGGCATCCCTCAGATGTCAGTGCCGGTGTGGGAGAGCTGTCTCGAGCTGCAAGGCATCCCTCAGATCTCTGTGCCTTTGTGGGAGAGCTGTCTCACGCTGCAAGGCATCCCTCAGATCTCAGTGCCTATGTGGAAGAGCTGTCTCGAGCTGCAAGGCATCCCTCAGATCTCAGTGCCGGTTTGGGAGAGCTGTCTCGAGCTGCAAGGCATCCCTCAGATCTCAGTGCCGGTGTGGGAGAGCTGTCTCAAGCGGCAAGGCGTCCCTCAGATCTCAGTGCCGGTGTGGGAGAGCTGTCTCAAGCTGCAAGGCATCCCTCAGATCTCTGTGCCGGTGTGGGAGAGCTGTCTCACGCTGCAAGGCATCCCTCAGATCTCAGTGCCTGTGTGGGAGAGCTGTCTCGAGCTGCAAGGCATCCCTCAGATCTCAGTGCTGGTGTGGGAGAGCTGTCTAAAGCTGCAAGGCATCCCTCAGATCTCAGTGCTGGTGTGGGAGAGCTGTCTCAAGCTGCAAGGCATCCCTCAGATCTCAGTGCCGGTGTGGGAGAGCTGTCTCGAGCTGCAAGGCATCCCTTAGATCTCAATGCCTGTGTGGGAGAGCTGTCTCGAGCTGCAAGGCATCCCTCAGATCTCAGTGCTGGTGTGGGAGAGCTGTCTCAAGCTGCAAGGCATCCCTCAGATCTCAGTGCCTGTGTGGGAGAGCTGTCTCACGCTGCAAGGCATCCCTCAGATCTCAGTGCTTGTGTGGGAGAGCTGTCTCGAGCTGCAAGGCATCCCTCAGATCTCAGTGCCGGTGTGGGAGAGCTGTCTCGAGCTGCAAGGCATCCCTCAGATCTCAGTGCCTTTGTGGGAGAGCTGTCTCACGCTGCAAGGCATCCCTCAGATCTCAGTGCCTGTGTGGGAGAGCTGTCTCGAGCTGCAAGGCATCCCTCAGATCTCAGTGCCGGTTTGGGAGAGCTGTCTTGAGCTGCAAGGCATCCCTCAGATCTCAGTGCCGGTGTGGGAGAGCTGTCTCAAGCGGCAAGGCGTCCCTCAGATCTCAGTGCCGGTGTGGGAGAGCTGTCTCAAGCTGCAAGGCATCCCTCAGATCTCTGTGCCGGTGTGGGAGAGCTGTTTCACGCTGCAAGGCATCCCTCAGATCTCAGTGCTGGTGTGGGAGAGCTGTCTCAGGCTGCAAGGCATCCCTCAGATCTCAGTGCCGGTGTGGGAGAGCTGTCTCAAGCTGCAAGGCATCCCTCAGATCTCAGTGCCTGTGTGGGAGAGCTGTCTCGAGCTGCAAGGCATCCCTCAGATCTCAGTGCCTGTGTGGGAGAGCTGTCTCGAGCTGCAAGGCATCCATCAGATCTCAGTGCCTGTGTGGGAGAGCTGTCTCACACTGCAAGGCATTCCTCAGATCTCAGTGCCTGTGTGGGAGAGCTGTCTCGAGCTGCAAGGCATCCCTCAGATCTCAGTGCTGGTTTGGGAGAGCTGTCTCACGCTGCAAGGCATCCCTCAGATCTCAGTGCCGGTGTGGGAGAGCTGTCTCGAGCTGCAAGGCATCCCTCAGATCTCAGTGCCTGTGTGGGAGAGCTGTCTCGAGCTGCAAGGCATCCCTCAGATCTCAGTGCCTGTGTGGGAGAGCTGTCTCACACTGCAAGGCATCCCTCAGATCTCAGTGCCTGTGTGGGAGAGCTGTCTCAAGCTGCAAGGCATCCCTCAGATCTCAGTGCCTGTGTGGGAGAGCTGTCTCGAGCTGCAAGGCATCCCTCAGATCTCAGTGCCTGTGTGGGAGAGCTGTCTCGAGCTGCAAGGCATCCCTCAGATCTGAGTGCCTGTGTGGGAGAGCTGTCTCACGCTGCAAGGCATCCCTTAGATCTCAGTGCCGGTGTGGGAGAGCTGTCTCAAGCTGCAAGGCATCACTCTGGTCTCAGTGTGTCTGCTGCTGGTCCGTCTCAGGTCTCAGTGCATATGTAACTCAGTCTTCGGAACCGAAGAGCAGAGTCAGAATGCAACCTTGCCTTGCTCGACACACAAACCCATCTCTCATGTATGATACTTCATCTGCTGTTCGGCACACATTGAATACAATAGCCCCGTGAAAATAAAAGCTCAAAATCTGTTAGAAGGATATTAGATCTATTTTCATATTATGTTAATTTTTTGAAAATATATTTAGCCTCTGTCTTCTCTAGTATATTGTTATTCTTCCGTGTGTATGACTCCACTCTCTGGATTAGAACTTTTAAAACGAGGCCCGACATGAAAAACTGCATAAGTGAGACCATAAAAACGGGAGAGCAAAGAACCAGACAACTCAAAGGAGTTAGGGAAGATTAGGCTGTTAGTACTGATCATAGAGGAAAACGCTGTAGGGAGGCCAGAAGGGTGCCCAGTGATGGAGGCCATTGAGTGAGGTAGAGTGAAAAGAGTGATGGTTTAAATGTAAAAGGTGGCAGAGTTGTGGACAGTTTAAAATGAGAGCAAAGGTGCTACCACATAAGCAACAGCAGAGAAGAAACAAAGAAGACGATCAGTATGGGTGTCTATAGAGCGGACATCAATGAGGCAGAGATGTCGCAAGACTTCTATCTCCTTACACGAGAAACCAATTGTAGCTGGAGTCAAAGAGGAGAGAGCAGATGAGGCTGAAAGATTAACATCATTCTTTATCGATTTTAAAGATCAGTGCCACTTACCACTTACCCACGTAGACCTCTTCTATCAATTGTACGTCTCGTTAGGACAACTTCCCCTTGTGACATTGAGAATAATGTTCTCTTGGCAGGATGTGGCTTAACGGCCAAAGCTGACGACTTTGGAGTTAGGGAATCAGGTTCGAGTCTGGCATCGGTTCAACATCCTGCGATTCTGGGCAAATCACACAACCTCTCCTTGCCTACCACAAATGAACGTGTCCTTGCGTAATTGTAATTGCTGCTCGTGCAAAGGGCTCCTATACCTACCTACGGGTGGAATTAGGGCTATATAAAACTGCAAAAAAACAAAATAAAATCTATAGCCAATATCCTATGGCACTGATGGGGCGCGTCCTGCGGCACTGATAAGCAGTGTCCTTTGGCATCGACAGGTAATGTTCTGCGGCTCTGGCCCAGTATACTCTGACATTGATATGAAATTGTGTCTGGCACATGAGGGTAACATTCTCTGAAACTGATGTGCAGTGTGCACTGGCACTGATGTTCCCTGGCACTGAAAGTCAATAGCCACAGGCAGGATGAGCAGTGTCCTGTGTCATAAATAATAGATAGCCCATGGCATTGAGATGAAATGTTCTCTGGCCCTGATGGCAATGTGCTCCGACCCTGAAGAGCATTGTCTTCTGCCCCTTATTATATTGACCTCTGTCAGTGCAATATGTCCTAAGAGCACATGAGGAGAAAGTAGTCCTGCTGCTTTTCAATGGGAAAGTGTAATGCAGCGCGACTGCGCGAGGCCAGCAGCGACTGACAGGTTTGAAGTATAGAATTTGAGGCCAAACCATGGCAAAACATCCTTGGACGTAAATTAAAACAGGAACCACCTACTGTAGTGTATGAAGTGAACTTGCCCTGCTTTTGGTGAGATGCAAAGCAGATTCCCACTACATGACATTTCCTTCTCTGCATTACTCAGTATTTGAGCTTCTTGCCACCCTGACAGCAGAGGATGGACCAGAGCTGGGGTCGGATTGGGATTACAATTAGGACCAGGCACATTCAAAAAAGTGGCCCACATTCCCTGATCATCCCTTTCATGGATCACCATCTGGTTAGGTAGTCTCACTGGAATCTGGCTAGTTATCTTTTATTATAATTTTGTATAGCATGCACGCGGCCCAAAGTCATTGGAGACATGAGCACCAGTTACATTACACAAGTTCAAATTCATTTTCAGTCTGGAGATCAAGTGATGCGCCCAGAATCACAGGATGTTGAGCTGATGCTTGGACTCGAAACAGTTTTCAATGTCTGCAGCTCTGACCATGGCGCTACATTCAATTATATGCAACCCTCTCCTCTCCTCCAACAAGGCCTAAAGGACACAGGGGCTGAGGTGACAGCACCTGGCTGCTACCGAGGCCACTTCTCTTCCCCCTTCCTCAGCCCTTTATAGTCTCAGGGCTTTTAGCTGAAAAGGAAGGGGTAAAAAAGCCCATTGCTGCTGCTTGGGGGAGGGGGGTGGGGGTAAGGGGGTTTAGGTGAGAATGGCCAAATACCACCTGCCCCCCTGCGAGGCCCCTGCATACAACACACCCTCTGTGCACCCCCCATGGTCTAAAAGTGATGGCCCGGCGGAGGATAACACTTCTTCTGGCTTAGCATGCTAGGCAGTGCGCCGAGGGGATAATACCCCAAAGGCTGAAGCAACACCTGAACCCCAGGCTCAGTTTACGCTATGGCAGGGGAGTGCTCTGTGATGCTGGCGCCACATTAAAGTGGCCTGGCGGGGACTGGGGAAGTCTCTAGGGCCAGCTTACAGAGGCCCTAAAACAGGCCCCCTGGTGACTCTGAGGCACCGCCCATCAACCAATCCCCGAGTGCCTGTCTTCCCAATCCGACCCTGGCCAGAGCTCAAGAATGAAAGAAAAGGATCTACAACCTCTGGAAAAGTTGATCCAGGTTACCAAACAGAAGAGAAGTCATATGTCGTATAATACTGGCTTGGGCTTTCGAGTAAATGTTTTCTCACACCAGAAGTCCATGTTTAGATCAAAAGGGTTGACAATGCATTTAGGCCAAGTCGAACTACTTAAGCAACAAGAAATTTGGCAGACCGTGATTGAAAAAGCTGACGTGTGGCTGTGGCCTGAATGTGAAAATGGTCCTGCCCATCAATCTTCTGACAAAAATATAATAGTTTAAGATAAATCACTTTAAGAACCAACTGTTGAACAGGCAACACAATGAAAGTGTCACAAAATCAACAAATGAAGAATCCTGCAACTTAGTTGTAAGCGTATTAGATGATTGTGCAGAATGTCGGTGATCACAAACTGTGAGTATTTGAGTTTTAATTTCTTTAAGATTAACAGCCAGCATCCAGTCAAAACATCTCATTGATGCCTTTTTACTGTAGGATTTCCTTTAGTCTGTAGTACCTGTACCAGTGGTGGCTGGCATGGCTCATGGGTGGGGGCGCATGGGAGGGTGGGTGTGCAATGTAAAAATAAATTCAAGAAAAAATAAACACTTACCTTGCCGCCGGGTCCCACGTCTCTGCTCCTGCTCTCCTCGTCAGTCTCGAGGAACAGGAGGCACAGCCAGGCTACCCTGACCAATCACAACGCTGTATTGCGGCGTTGTGATTGGTCTGAGCGGCCTGGTTTGATGCTCAGCCAGGGAATGGAAGCCTGGGCATGTTCTCCACGCCGGCTGTAATACAGCCTGCATGGCGACAGGGAAAGTGCGCATGACTGTTTTGGGTGGACCAAAAGCGGAGCAGCCACACCCACCCGCCCTTTCTAATGAATAGAAAAGTGATGTCCACCCTCAAGCCACTGGGAACGTCTATGACCGCCCAACTTCTTTGTCGGTGCAGCTTTGAAATGGACATCCCGGCGAGAGTCCACCCACATGTTAAATAGGGTACTGACATGATAAGAATTACACCTTTCTATTTTTTTTATGCACAAAATATTATCTGTTTGTTGGAAGTTGAAAGCATGGTTCAACTAAAACACAAAATAACCCTGAGAAGCCAAATTATTTATAACTCAAAATCACGATTTAGTAGTTTCCCTCGTGTATACCTTTAGAATCATATGCATTAGAAAATTACAGAAAGATGCACAAAAAGATTTAAAAAACATTACTGTTTTTCTCCCACATGTGTTTCTTTATGTAGACTTATGAGAACAATGTTATTGACATAAATTGTCCCTTAGCTTTGTTAATGCATTTTGATTACCATCACTTGTAAGTCATTATCACACATTACAGCACATATATTTGGTTTTTAGTCAAACACATCATTTCATGTGCGTTCACAATAAGAAAAATATGCAACATCTTTTTGAAACGTGTATTTGTATTTAAGCTTTTTAGTTTTATTCAGCAGAGTATATATTGCGCTGCTATATACTTGTTTAACTGAGCTAATGCACAGCCTTAGATTCAGAAAGTAAACAGTGTACATCCCAGCACCATTTACCTTCTGTTCTTTTTTTGGCATTGCCTTTGCTACCTCTGAGGCCAGAGCTCACAGAACCTGCAAGCTAAGGACCGCAGAACCTCAACCTCTGGCGAACCCTAATTGAAGATCATTCATGTGCTGGGATTTGATGAGCCATGTTTGAGAGAAACAGTTTTAGCTCATGATTTTCTCATTGAAATTACAACAGCTTCTCCAGAAGTTAAATTGAGGACAACATCTCTATTGATTCCCAAAACTTTTCATCAGACATATAAGGCAACATTCTGACATGATAAGTCAAATGTGTGCTCTCAACAGGAGTAGCAGCTTGTCATTTGATTCCCCAATGATCCATTAATGATTTACCACAGAATAACTAGAATTCCACTTTCTGTATTCATTAATGTGAGGCAGATTGGATGCCAAGTTGAATGAATATGAGCTGTCAAGGAGATTGCAGCAAATGAACAAAATGAGAGGTTTAATTTTGTCTTAAAAATGATGAGTAGTTTTCTTTAAAGCTCATCAATAATCTCATCAATAATGTCAATGCAAATGTTGCAGTGGTATTATCAATGATGTCATAGAAGATATCATGAGTGATGCAATATGTGGAGTAATTAGCAGTGCATTGCAAAGGCATGAGTTATGGTTACCTTAGGGCACACATTATAGTTACTTGAGATAACTATAACTGCTGAATTTCTACACATTGGTGTGTGTAAAATCTGAACCTTACTATAACGTCCCTGTAACCTTTGTTTTTTAGTCAATTTCTAAGGTTTAAAAAAATGTGTTTTCCAACTATTGCATCCCTGTAACCTTTGGTATTTTCAGTGAAATTTTATAGTTTTTTGATGCTATTCCCTAACTATAACATCCCTGCATCCTGGGTGTGTGAGTGGCTGCATGGGTGTGGAAGTGAGTGTGTGATGGTGTAGTGTGTGTGAGTGAATGTGTGTTCGTGTGGTGTGTGTGAGTGAATGTATGCCTAACTGTGTGGGTCTGAGAGTGGGTATGGGAGTGGCTGTGTTAATAAGTGAGTGAGTGGCTGCCCAGGTGTGTGAGTGGTTATGTGGGTGTGTGAGGGGCTGTATGGGTATGCGAGTCACTGTGTGAATGGTTGAGTGGTGTGTAAGTGGGTGTGTGTAAACTGAGTGGGTCTGTGAGTGGATATGTGAGTGGTTTTGAGGGTCTGTGAGTGGGTGTGTGAGAGGCTGTATGGGTGTGTGAGTTATTGTGTGGGTGTTTAAGTGGGTGTATGAGTGGGTGTGTGAAAGCTGTGTGGGTTTGAGAGTGAGTGTGTGAGTGGTTTTGAGTGTCTGTGAGTGCATCTATAAGTGGGTGTGGGAGTAATAGAAAAGGTTATTGGGGGCTGGATCCACAGATCCACCCAAATCCATGAGGATCCAGGGAGGATCCCGAAATATTCAGGGAGGATCAGCGGCTCCTTATGAGGGGAAAAAAAGGTTTTTGGATACTTTCTTGCCCATGAAGGGTCCTTCATAGACCTCTCCATTAGTCCCATGGGGTTAGGGTACCTCTACTCTGACCCCTTCTATCACTTTTTAATTTTATTTTCCCTGGTGGGAACTGAGTCCTGATGAACAAAATGGCGGCCACAACTTTCCTCTCAGGTTGCGGCTTGCTAATCAAGGCACTCCTGATGGCACGTAAATTTGTGAATCGGAGTAGGATCCGCATCTCTCTATATATACAGTTTTTTTACCTAAATATAAAAAAACACTGAACAGATTAACACCAATTCACAAAAGGTCACTTTCTGTACCAAGAGCTACCTTTCTGTCAAATTTGGTGTAATTCTGTTCAGCGGTTCGAGCTGAAGCTGTGTCTAAAATCTTGATGGGAATTAACATGGGGAAAACTCGTTTTAGGACCCGCTTTTTCTCAGCCCCCGCTTGACGGATCACCCCATACCTTTCAACACAGCAGCTGAACTCAGTGTCATACTAGCTTTGAAAATTTTGTGAAGATTTGTCAAACGGCGCTCAAGTTCTTGGCAAAACAAAAAATGCTTTCCTATGGAAAATAGGTTCTAACTATACCTACCTACTGGCAACTGCCAGTAAGTAATATCTATCTATCTATCTATAGATATAGATATAGATATAGATAGATCTATGACTAAACCTCATTAAATGTACTTGATAAACGAACTATGAATAACGACAACGATATTTCTAAATAATGTGCATTAACGTTGGTACATGCTTGCAATGATAGCCCTTTGTATATCACCCAACAGTAAGTGTTGATTGGTTTATCGACCAGGGCTTAAAAGATTGACTTATGTTCCAGAATTAATGGACATGTTTTACAATGACAATGACTTTACCCACTAGGGTTAAATTGTTTTTGCGCATTTGGCCAATGGATGTAATGGCCATTTTGGAATTGTTAAAAGCTTAGCGCGTGATAATGCACTTTCATAACATTGAAATAGACATATTCAAACCCAACCAGCATGTTTTCTATGTTTATTATGTTGCACAGGAAATTAGCACTTGTCACTTTCAAAGAAAGAAAAAATGCACTTAACCTTGCCCGTGAGAAAGGAGTGACGTAAACTCCGAAACGTGTCGGGACTTTGTGTTGCAAATAAACAAGTTTATTCATTAACTCAAATAAGAATTCTCCCTATTAGATAAAGGCAAGACAAGACATAACAAGCGGCCCTGCAGCCGCGAAAGTGATCGCGATCAAACATCAAAGCGCTGTAAAAGCGGCGCGCGCGCCCACGCACGTGCACTGTAGCTCTAGGCTGGCCTGGTAGCACTTTTTGGAGCCCTCTCAATAAGTCTCGCCAGACCAGCGCATGCGCTGGGTCAGGCGAGACCTAAAAACCACCTATTGATCTCTAGGGAAAGACGTGGGCATATCTCCCTAAATAAGTTACGGAGAGCACAGTCCTTCTCATGGAGATGTAGTACTAAGATGTAAGGCCTTTCCCACTATCTCCCGAACATATGGACTGACCCCAGACACCCCTATCGGTCCTAAATGGAATCCCTGTTGTGACAAGAGAACTACCATGAACCCTTGGTCAAGAAACAAACAAGAATCTAGAGACTTGTAATTCAAGCCCTGGCAATATAAGCATGGTATATGGGCCCATGTACCAGTGACATAATGTAATACTACTGTAAGACAATAAAGAGAGTACCTAAAATCCCCAAATATCGACTTACTTATCCCCGAAGGACCACCCCTTAGAATACTACTGCCTGGTACCGATGGGCACCGTCCACTGGCACTGTGCTTTCTGGGACTTTTTTGCAAGCCTCTTTGCCATTGCTAGTAAAATCAAGCGCCACTGAAAAGTCTCTAACATTCATGGGCACTATAATGTGGCACTGATTAGAAAGGCTCTCTGTCACTTATGGGGCTTATGCTGTGGCACTGAAAGTTAATGATATCTGCCATGGCTAGTAGTACCAGCTGTCACTGTAATGTAATGCTCTCTGCATTGCTGGTAATACCCCTTTGACACTCATGAGAGTAACAACTGGCATTGATGGGCAACGCCCTCTGCCACCGACTGATAGGATTCCCTGGCAATGATGCACAAACTTCCCTTTACAATGATGAGCAGTGACTTCTCTTATTGTTGGCTAGACTGTACACCCTGACACTGATTAGCACAACATTCTGACACTGGCAGGCAATATCCACTGACAATTGCGTAAAATCTCCGTTCACTGATATTCCACGGATCTTACATATATATAGATGTGTCCGATTGATTTTTTTATAACTGTACTCACTTGTTGAATCATTATGGGTAACTCCATAAAATTACTTTTAATAACTCGAAATGCCAAAACAATATTTTGAGCTATATTTTAAGGCAGAATGCGTCCTCACGAGCATTTTAGACATGAGATTGCATTGTGTGCCAAAAAAGCCCCCAAAATACTCTCGCTGCAAATGTTTGTTGCGAAGGGCTCCTAATTACATGAAGTGACATAAAAGAGTAATTTCAAGAAATTCACATACCAGGCGCAACACGAAATTAGGTGACATTCGACCTAAGAACAGAAATGTCACCAGGGCCTATTTCTATAATTGATCAATGCTAAGGCAAAAACATGGCATTACTGGATAACATTCCGTTGCATTGTCAGCCAGGAATGAAAACTGGCACGCGCTGTCGGTGTTATTTGAATGCACACGCCAGACACTTGTAAAAATGAGTTTAAAAGCACCCATGCGAAGAACAAAGTAGATTTGGGCAGAGTATATCTGATTCATATTGGTGCTGATAAGTGTCAACAGAGTTTAGATCTCCATCTGCAGAGATGCAGGGTATGTTCTTCATCGATGACGTCAATCTCGCTGGCTCATCTCCAGCCTGATCCATATTTATATGACAAGTGGAAACAGAAGTCTTCCCCTAGACATGGCGCAGGTCTTCTCCGGCTCGTACCAAAGCTAAACACCCCTCATCTGTCTGTTCGCTCCTCTGATGAATAGGAATCGCTCCCTCGGCGCAGAGAGGTGTCTGTGAGGAGTCACTGGGCGCAGACTCTGGCGAGAGGGCCCGCTGCAGGGGACACTGCTCTCGCGAGACTTTAATCTACTTTTACGAACCTCGCTGTCAACAGCACCTCAGGCCACCCACAGTTCTGTCCACTCGTTTCAGAGATGCTACCCACCAGCACTACTTAAGAAGATGACTGAATAGACCAGACAGCTAACTAATTAGGTGAACCGTGTATTCACTTCCTTTGCTGGTTTATTTAAAATGAACTACTATCTATACAGCAGTATAGATCTTTAAAAGTAATGTCTAGCAAGAGGAGTAAATTGCAGTCATATAGGAGTTACATCGTGGCAGCAGCCTTACCCCTTAAGCAGTTCATGGGCCCCTATGTGCATGGAAAGTGCTGAGTTTGGAGCTGTGTTGTGCTGTGCATTGTGTAGGGTCTGCCCCCACCATCCCTGCCAACTTAGCAAAGTTAAGATGGTGACCACAGAATTTCCTACCTAATGAATAGTAATTAGGCAGGCTACAATGTGGTGGTGTGTGAATGGCTGCAAGTGAAGTGATGGAGGCCTGCAAGGGACAGCAAGCCACCATCCCTGCATTTTCTTTCCCAAGCATGAAACATTTTTTATTTTTAAAGTTGTCCATGTCCATTAGAAGAGGAGGTGCTGCTTTTGAAGAATACCTGTAGGGACGCAAAAGTTTCTCGCTTGGTGAGGAATGTGTACCCCTGCCGTGAGTGCCCCAGCTGTGGTGATAGCTGGATCATTGGCAATGACTTTTGGTCATGAGCAAACATGGATAATGCATATGCACTATGACCTAGGCCTATCACATGGACTACGGACTACGCTTAGACCACACCTGTGTGCCTGGAGTAAGGGGCGATGAAGGAGGAAGAGGGTCATCTCCCCAAACCCATGAGAATCTGACAAGACATTGCGGCCAAGGCTCGCGGAGAGGAAGAGCAACAATGTAAACTCTCTTATCCATGAACATCGGAGACCTGCCCCGGATTCAAGGAGAGACTTACTGCGTTGGAGGCGCACAGAGGACGGTGGCGGTCATGACTGCAGTTTCCTGCTGTCTGGATACAACTGGGCTGCCAAGGGGTACTCGGGGACTCTGAACCGCTCCTTTGTGAGAGCAGGTAATAGGAACAAATGGGCCACTTGGCCCTGGAGAACTCGCTCTGAATTTACGCTTTCCAGCGTGGGAACTTGGGAATCTTGCTAAAGATCCCCCATAGAACTTCTGAGACTTGAACACCTTTGCGGGCCTATCTTGGATGTTGCCACCCGTGAATGGGGAACAACCTTCAGCCATCTACAGGGAGGGGGGCCTGGAAAGTTGCTAGTGGGCTTGCCTCAAGGAGGCTGCAAACATTGTTTGCAGTGTGTTGTATTGCACTGTCTGTTAGTAGACAAATACTACTTTTTACATAATAGCAAATATTTGTTTGGACAATTATTGACAGGTCTTGTGGGATGTATTTTGAGTCTGTACTCACCTTACACCCAGCTCCTCCACAAGAAGCCTTGGCTTGTTCGGCCTGCACTACCACTGAGAGTCAAGTGCTTAA
Source organism: Triturus cristatus (assembly GCF_964204655.1). NCBI lineage: Eukaryota > Metazoa > Chordata > Amphibia > Caudata > Salamandridae > Triturus > Triturus cristatus. The sequence continues at coordinate 1,072,573,377 of NC_140583.1, forward strand.
GGGGTATTTGGTCTAGTTGCTCACAACTTACAGTAGGCAGGACTCTGAACATCAGGAGTAAAAGTCCTCAACCACCATGGTTGGTTCCTTTAATTCCTGCTTCTCCGTGGCCCTCTGAATGGGGTTGTGACAATACCCATTTGGGAACATACTGCAGGGTGCTGGCAGTGGCCTCGGTAACACTCCGAGGCCACCAACATGTTTTCCATACAGGAAACTTTCTCATGGAGGCAACGTTCCCTTCAAGAATCAAGGAACCGCCCAAGCTGGGGGCTCAATCCCTTATCAATGGTTTGCAATTACAAATGCAGTAACATCTGATTTATGCATTCCTTTTCAAATCTTAAATAGGAAGTCAAACGCTCCTATCATTCACCCTCCTGAGTGCAATTCAGAAAGGTTTGTAAAAACCCATTTTATGTCTGGTCTTAGCCAAGACCTTTGGATTTTACTAACATTATATGTATAACATACTTACCTAAAGGAGGGTTCCAAACCACTTTCCTAATCCATTGGTCTTTTGTTGTCTAATTCACATTTTGCTTCCAACCACTACACCATACAGAATGGGGCAATGTGTCAGTCTACTTCAGCTACTGGCTAGCTTAACTTTGAGTGACTGTTTTTTGTTCTGACACACTGAGCACATCAGCAGACAATGTAGTTCCCATGTGTCAGTGTTATCGTTTTCACTTTATTGTTGCTTTTTGGTTTAGAACCTGATGTGGTGTGAAATTGAGTATCTGAACAACCCGTTACTTTTCTGTCACTTCACATATAAGTCCCCTCTGACGACCGTTATTGCCCCCGGATGCATTGCGGCGCCTTTGGCACTTTACAAGCATTATAATGGAATATAGATGAATTTGAAACTAAATTATGATTTTCAATATACTACAAGTGAATAAGAACTATACATTTCTTTGATGAGCGACAAGCAAAGTTTATAAGAAAAATGCATCTAGTTTGGCCCGGAGCTGTGCGGGAGCAAACGCTCGAATGTTGTGGTGGAGTGCAGCTTCAGAATTTCACACTTCTGCCCAATTTTTTAAGTTTGATGAGTTTACTAATTTCAATTGTGCAAACTGTTTCTGCATAAATATTAATATTGATCAAATAATTAAGTAGTTTTTTATTCTATCACTCTCACACAGCCCTTATTAGATTACATTTCTCCATTTTCTTTTTGTTTTTTTAATTTTAAATTTATGAGGTGTTAGTAAACAATGTGATTTTTTGATAAAACAAAACACCCCAAAGGTATGAATTAAAAAACCTTTACAATATTGCACAGGTTAATTCCTGCAAGAAGTGTTACAAGTACCTAGTGCATATTTCTGGACATGGCCACTGGGAAAGAGTCAGTCTTCGGGGACTGGAGGAATACCTTAATTAGAAGAGTTCACTTAACTTCCGCCACAAATTTGTTTTGCTAGGGGTCTGCAAGGATGGGAGCCAAAGAAAGGAATGAATACCTATGGCTTTAGTCCTGCATGCTTGATTGGCTGTGTGTATGAGGAAATTAATATTTAGGTGAGAGTACAGCTGGTCAAGTGAAGGAGTGAATTCAATTTTTGGTTGAGTCCATGAAGTGCTTATTACAAAAATGAATAGTCTGAATGAATGAAAGACCCAAACATTTATACAACTTCACACACCGTTTTTAGTATCGATCACATGACCAAATTTTACCCAGAATAACAAGAAGTGCCCTAGTTTAGCTCATGAACATTAGTAGATGGCCTGAATGTATGTTGTTATCCCGCAGTCTTTTTCCCCGCAGGGAATCACAACGCGGTCATTACAACGACCGCGTTGTGATTCCGCATACCATTACTCCGCAAGTCGGAACAATGAATTGCGGAGGGGGGGCGCTGGATTTTGTAATAGTATAATTTACTATTCCAACTCCAGTCTGTGCGGACAATAGGGAAGGTGTTGGATTTAACCAACACCTCCCCCCCTCCGCAAGTCGTTGTTCCGACTTGCGGAGTAATGGTATGCGGAATCACAACGCAGTCGTTGTAATGACCACTTTGTGATTCCCTGCGGGGGAAAAAGATTTGTGGTAAACATTGTTTACCGATGGCCTTCAAGAGTAACAAAAAATAAAATAGATTTTGTAGAGCAAGCCGTTTTGTAAATTTTCATGATTTGGGTGCCAGGGCATAATGGGTTTAAGCAACAGGGACGGACAAATCGATAGACTAAATTAGCAAAAAAAGAAAATGGCTGCGCAGGCTTTAATTACACTAAACCTGGGTAATGTGTTTAAACTTTTCACAATCCCTCCCTATTGTGCTGTTTTACTGTGGAAGTAAAATCATCATAAAGACAGTTCAATAATCATCAAACAAAATACCCCTTGCCATTCATTTTCTTGTCTACTTCTCAATGTACCCTGGTCAAACTTATCCCAAACTTCATAATCATTGTCTTCGTCATCATCATCATCATAATCAGCTACATCAGCCTGGGTTGGTAAAGGGTAACAAATTAGGGATGTTCTCTGGCCTTGAATGAGACACAATATGGCCACTTCAGACTCAGGAGAGAATGTTAATCAGCAGGAGAACAACAACATTGATCAAAACAGATTTATATATTCTGATACTCCACCCGCCATAGATGCTTTTCCACAAGGGTGTTAAGGTTTCCACCATTCACATTCATCATGGATGCTGTAAAATTGTTTATTTTTCACATATATTAATAAATCTGTTTATGGACCCCAACAGAAAACTCATGGATATTAGTACAACATCTAACCACCAATTACAACACAAACTCTAGCCTTTGTAGCTAAGTCAACACCAAGACCCAATCTATTGTGGAAGATCACACTTCTGCTGCTAATTTAGTAGTTATTAGCGAAAGAGCATTTGTAGTCGAATTAGTCACTACCTCCAATACTTAAACTTTTCGATGAATCTAATGGATAGATTGGGCCATTCAGTATCTTGGCAGCAGCTGGCAGAGAAATGCCTAGTCTTTCAAATGTCTCCTTCCTTTCTCTCAAACAAGGTTGCAGGGGGTGTGACAAAATATCTGGCAGCTGGCACCAAATATTCAGGATAACAGGACTCATATTAGTCTATTGGTAGCCATACATTAGCTCATTTGCCACAATTATACTAAGCTTCAATTTAATCAGAGACATCACTTTAGGTGAAAAACATACCAGATCAGAGACAGGCAAGCTGCTTTCTGGCGATCTGAACTTGGGTAGAATGGGTTTGGATTCGGGCAGTCCCTTTAGGTATTTTAAATTTAGTTTTACTACATTCAGTGGATGAGTAGGTGGCCCAAAATGGATAACAGGTGGCAGAATCTTTTGACCAGTGGGATCATCCAGGGTAACACAGGTGGTGTAGTAATCCCATTAAAGGATGAAGTATGATTCAGATGTAGATCAGCGCATTGTTCCTCTCATGCGAAAGGAATCTGAATCACACCTGCCCCAGTTAGAGTCATTGGGTCCATGGGAACGCAGCCACCCTGACACAATATTCACAATCTGCTTTCCCTTGTCTAGAGCCCCACAGACAGTGATGTATTTGAAGATTGATCATTTGTTTTTGGAGAGAGCAGTAGGTTTTGTGCGGTTGACTTCTTTTGACCCATCGCCCGCCCCCTCCTGACAAAGCCGTGAGATGTGACAACCAAACAGGCTTGCTGCAAAGAGGGCCAAGAAGATCCACCCAGGAATCAGGCAGCTGGGAGCCTGAACAGTGTTGTCAGATCCAAAAAGCTGCCACAGTTCCTGAAATATGGAGGACACAAAATGACTTCTGTTGTCACTTCCAATCTTGAGTGGTATTGTGGACTAGGGGGATAAAATCTCACATCAGTTTCTTGACTATGGTGATAGCATCCGCATAGACAGGTGGGGATCACATTTAACAATTGCTCCTTTCTTTGGGAGTTGGGGGCATAAAGTAACCTTCTTTTATATGATCCTTTTTAATTGGAGCAGGTGCAGAAATAAAGACTACTTGCTGGAGTCTCAAAATCCCAAAACCGTGGGCAACACCAAAGGCATCTTTGGAATGGGTGAAGGTAGTTAGACTTTTATGAATGGTAGAATACAGGCAAGGCAAGCCCAATTAATTCTGCCACCGGGGAACAATGCACGTGTGGTAAACATTGACTCTCAACAATGAAAAGTATGGAGCACACAGCATAACCAGCACCCAGATTCCTTCATACTTTCTGAGACAAGGACCATCAGCATGACATACAATGTCACAGTCTGAGGTATATCAGAGAGCTCAATGCGAGGCTTCATGAGCCAGGCAGTGGTGAGCAGGCAGACATTTGCTTTCCCCATCATGAGAAGTGGGATGCAGGGAAGCCAAATTCTGCACAAGGCATCTTACCGAAACAACCTTTACAACGCAGTCATTACATCACACTACCTTTACAATGCAGTCATTACAACGCAACATCCTTTACATCGCATGCCATTACAATGCAGCGATTACATTGCATGTCATTACAACGCATGTCATTACAATGCATGCCATTACAACGCAAGTAAAGGGGAAGAGTCATTTTTACTCCTCCACTATCCAACACTTACCCTACTGTTGCACTCACTGAAGTGGGAATAGTAATTTTTACCCCTGCACTATCCAACACTTACCCTACTGTTGCACTCACTGGAGTGGGAATAGTAATTTTTACCCCTACACTATCCAACACTCACCCTACTGTTGCCCTAAAAGTAATATGCGTTGTAATGGTATGCATTGTATTGGTATGCGTTGTAATGGAAAACGTTGTGAATGTAGTTTCTAAAAATGCATTGTGATGGCATGCGATGTAAAAGCATGTGTTGTAATGGACGTTGCAATGTAAAAACTATGTTGTAAAGGCATGCGTTGTAAATTTTATCGTTGTATCGTCATACATCCATCTCACCAAGGTAATGTGAGAGGCAAAAGTAACGCCTTTTCATACTTAGGCAAGGTGGTCATTGAAAGGTGCCAGTTTTATTGCTTAACGAAAAGGTCACTGCAACATGACATACAAAGACCGACAAGTGACACAAGAACAATATTATCAGACATTGCAATGAAATGAGCAGCTGTTGCTACAGATAGCAAACATGGAAGCAGTACTGCTGCTACAGCATCAGGCCATAAACTATAATGGGGTTGCCCTGTTCCCTCCAGAACCTGGGTAAATACTTGTAGTTTATATAACTCTACAGCATCAGAAGCAGAGAAATGATAGGCAACTGGTTTATTTTGGCCCCATAGTCCTGCACCAATACCCCGAGTACAAAGCCATTCATCTCATGGCAAAGCGCAGTGAAAGGTTTTGTGTAATTCGGCTAATTGAAAGTGGAGACAGAAGTCATTGTATTTTTAGAGACACAAAGGCTTGCTCTGCTTCCATGAACCAATGCAAAAGTCAGGAGCATTCTTGTTTACAAGGCCTTGTAATAACAATGTTACAATATTAGCTTAACTTAAAATCCATTGACAGCTATAACCAGACGTTTCCAAAAGAGTGGGTACCTGTGAGAGAGTGATTGGTGGGTGTAGGGTACAGATAGCTTTGATGCGATCATTAGACTTATATTTCTCTGACTGAGATTTCATGATTTACATATCGAACAATGGGTAAACAATTTTCCAATCTTCTCTATAGACTTTATCCTCATCGTCTAGTAAATTCAGCCAGCAGATATAGGAAACCGTAGGGCTTATTTATGAGCCCCTTGCGCTGCCGGTGCGTCACTTTTTGTGACGCACCGGCAACACATTTTGCTGCCCCATATTTACAAGGGCACATAAAGCCACCCTGCATGGCTTTTCGTGTCTTTGTAAATACAGCCCCTTTACACGCAGCACTTTGTGTGAAAGGAGCGTGCCATGGGTAATTCCACGCAACACCCATGGCTTCTGCCGCATTTCCAGATTTACTAGAAATCGTAAACCTGGAAATGCATCAGAATGCTATGCCTCCGGCGCAACAAGGAGAAATGTTTTCATTTCTACTTGTTTTTTCCTCTTTCTATGCGTGCTGCATTCTGCAGCTTGCCTAGAAAGAGGAAATCACCTTTTGTGATTATTTTTGTGCCGGAAGGTATCCCTTCCGGCACAAAAACAATCATCCCCTCAACGCAGGCACACGTGCACCATGGTGGAAGGATGTCTGCGTCAGTGTATGGCAACTCATTGTGAGCCAGCGCAGGGGAGAGTAAAGGGATTTGTCATATCGTAGATATAATGCATCCTGTGCTTTGTAAGTGTCTCAGTGCGGTGCAACAAAATGGCTTGCGGCACGGCGCTGAGTCACTTTGTTGTAAATAAGGCCCCTTGTTTTTTTCTGGTTCAAGGAATCAGAGACAACTAATAAACCAACAAAATACTTAATCAGGGAAGACGAACCTGGAAAGATCACGGTGTCTATCCTTTTGTAAGTGCTGTTGAAAAGATGGAGGGTGACTCTGTATTCCTGCTGAGTCCACGTCTTTGGGGAGATGCTGAAAGAGATCATGAAAAGGAGTTGACTAATGGGGTGTATAGGGATAGAGAAGAAAGCAGAGCACAAGTCAGCAGCAGTGACCCAAGTTAGGTTAGGCAGAATACATGATAGAACTGTAGCTGGGTTCCACACAAAGAGCAGAGCAATACAAGAACATAAATGGCATGCAAATATTGCACAAAAGAACTTTTTTTACCTGCCATTTTGATTGGGTAAATGGGGATCTTAGAGATGCTACTAGTGGGAATCAGAACATTTTGCTTTAACACAGCAGCAATAACTGAGTCGATTGCTGCTTTTTCTTCAGAACATAAGGGATATTGTGATAGTGGTGGTATAGAAGTAAATTTATTTAATGTTCTCAATGCAATTTTGATAGGGTTTCCAGTCAAAGTACTGCAGAAATCACTAAGATATAGAGACCCCAAAAATGAAGTGTCTTATGCTAGGCTACAGATACATTTTGATGTGAAGCATTACATCATCATTGAAATTAGAAGAGTATTTATTTTCACACAACACAGCCAAAGCAGGTTTTTTTTCTCCAATTTTAGACACCATCACTAATGTACTACAAAATAAAGTTATGTTTGCACATTAATTACCTTTGGTGCCTTCCCTAGCAGGTTTCCCACTCGGGTGGAGCTCAAATGAAAAGTGCGTTGGTGTGTATTCAGACCCAATGAGACATATCCCAGAATTAGTAACAGGGTAAGGAAGGTGTGTATTTGAAATACAAGTTGGAGCAGAGAAGGAAACTCAGATTTGTAGAGCAGATTGACTAGCGCCAGTATCAATAAGGCATGAAGGGGGCTTTTACTGATGACACATCACACAAATAACTGTATCTGGTCTACCGACAACAAAATGTGTACAGAGCAGTCAGTTCTCCACAGGCTGCTCCAAAATGATGGGTACCTTTTTGGAGGAATAGTAGGGAAGTCTGGATGTTCATGCTGATCACCGGAGGCCTGGAGTATACTTGAGCATTCCTGTTTCCAAAGTCCCAACTGACCACATATAAAACAGGAGGGGTGACCAGATGGAGCAAACTCTTCCCCTCCCTGTACTTGGCCCCTCCCTGCCCTTCTGCCACCTTGTCCCCGCTGACTCCCCTTGCCCCCCATGAGTGTGTGCTACAACATTTCTATTCGAAGAGACTTAGCTTAAATTCAGTATACTCTTGCTTTTATTTATCGATAGCTACACAATGAATTACTATAAAACCCAATTCAGACAAGATATTGTTTTTCCAATCCACACATATGGTACTCAATTGCTCTAGGACCTTAGGTAACACTCCCCAGACAACAGCTGCTCTGTTGCTTCTTGAGCGGTTTTGACAGCATTCACATGATGAATATGACTATCAAATATATGCTGTAACGCATCTAAGAAATCAGCAGGGGTTTCACCCTTTCTTAATAATTATTATTGTCTGTACAATCATGTTTAGTAGGACAGTCTTTAGTGACTGCATGCAACAGAGCATCTCTGGCAGTGATCAAAGCAGCATCCGCTAGGTGTTTGCTGGGTTCACTTCGCTTTAGCAGCCAAGTGGTCTGTTACCTGTCCGGGCATAACATGCAACAATTGATTTAAATGTACCAGTTCGCAATTCACCCCTGAAATTTACAGCACTTTCTCACTTTATGGGGAACTGTCTGGCAATATTCAAGATACCAGATAGAGACCAGGGGATATGTATGAGGACTCATCCCCATTTTCTGAGACCTGAACATCGTCTCAATGTACCACATAGGATCCAAGAAATGACTTTAGAGTCATTGCTGTCATCATCACTAGGGCACAAGGTTCACCCACTGAGTTGAGGCCCACATTCTTCTCTCAAGCCATTAATTCAATTCAAACTAGCCTGGGTAATTGAGTGCTGGAAACGCTCTTCGGAACAGTGCAGTGCTAAGCGGGACCATGTCAGAATTGCTAAGCACTTGTTGCACTGCTTTCAGGCATGCCGCTCCTTGGATGCGCTGCCATTCACCACATCCCCTGTGCAACTGGAACTCCCCCTAATTGCACTGACCCTGTTTGTTACCCAACAGTCTGTCAATCAGCTGCAGCTGCACCATTCCTGGCCACAACCAATGGTGCCCCCCCCTGCACCTCACACATAATTGGGAAACTCAGAATGTCTAACACATCCTCTTCCCTCTCTTTGGCCTCTTCCTGGATATCACTAGTCATTTGGGCAAAAAGGTATGGATGAGGCAAAGCAGCAGGGGAACATGTTCAGATGCTCTGCCTCATTCGTCTAATGTGGTATCTCACTTAATCATTGGTGACCCTTCACCTGAGATTCCTATAGGCATGGGCAAAATTTAAATTACGGCAGCTTAAATCGCATCATTTGGGGAATTTCTTGTTTCCCCACATGGTAATCAGCTTGGTAATCCTTTTTAGATTATTTAGGTGTTTCATGTCAAAAGTGCCTCCTTTAGGAAAAGATTTGTTTACATAATATAGGCAGTAGTCCCATTTTCTTCACCACACCCTCACTCGCATTCAGATGATACCACCTGCTGCCTTCTGCTATAACTCATCCCTGTGGAGGTGGAGTGGAAATTTTAGGATGAGATGCATTGGAGGGTCTGACAACTTGTCCCCACCATTTTCTTTGAGGCTTTGAGGCGAGATCTAAGACTGTGTTCACACTTCTGCACTGGCCCCCTGCAATCGGAACCCCATCTAGTCTCACAGACATTCCATGGTGGCTGGACCAGTTTATCTCTTTCAATAGGGTCTGCATTGGGGCCTGGGAAACCTCTTGCTCTAACACCATTAGATTTCACTCACACCTCTACCTGCTAGCTTACTTAACCACTTCTTCTACTCATCACCTCTCCAAAGGACCTATGTTCGTAGTTAAAGCAACAAAAAGTACCTTATGTAGAATCATTAAGCACAAAACAGATTCAGTTTTAAAAAGGAAACCTCGTGATAGTGAGCATAAGATTGATGTGGCTGTCCTCCAGTGGCATAGGCAACCCCCCACTTAAGCAGCTGCAGAGAGGCTTCGATGGCCCTGATGGCTGGCAGGCTGGCTCGCAGTGAAAATATAATTACTGCGTTATGGTCTCCTCTTGTCTGAGATCAGTGAGGAAGCTCATAAGTAAAATGTCACCAGAATAAGAGGACTGGCAATGGAGCTACAGTGATAAAGACAGGAAAAGAGCAGTGATGAAAAGTGTGAGTAAAGGAGAAAGAGTGATAGAGAGAAAGAGCGAGAGAGAGAGTTAAAGAGAGAGCAAGGGAGAGACAGAGGGGCCTATCAGCAAGGGGAGGCGATAGAATTATCGCCGCTTTTGCATCCGTTTTCGGCCAGAAAGCGGCGATAATTTTATTGCCTAATTAGCACGCTCATGCTAACGCTTGAAAACTTGCGTTAGCGTAGGAATTCCTAACGCCTAGCTTTGCATCTCTAATGAGATGCAAAGTGGGCGTTCCTGACCTGACATGACAGGAGAAATGTAGCTAAGGGACATTTCTCCTATCATCAAGCCCCACGTTATGAAGCATAGCGGCAAGAAAAGTAGCGATAACCCCTGTTATCGCTACTTTCCTTACGCCTGCTTCAGGACTGACTTAGCCATGATATCCTATGGGAGGTGGATATCATGGCTAAGTATGTGAGTCCCTATCATCAAGCTAACGCCACATTGCGTGAGATTATCGCTGGGTTTCCAGCGATAATCTCACGTTAGGCAGTTAGCGCTTTTGAGATAAGCGTTGCTAATAGCACGCTATCTCGGCGATAAAAATCCACGCTAGCTGGCGATAATTATCCTAGCGCTAATTGCGCTTAGCAATAATTATCGCCGGTTGTTGCTGACATGCCCCAGAAAGAGGTGAGAGAGAGCAAAAAAGTGAGAAAAAAGAAAAGGTAGAAAAAGTGAGAAGCTAAGCAGGAAATCCAAAATCACCTGCAGAGTAGATCAGGCTCTGCACATTTATAGAAACTTTGGGGTATATTTACAAGCCCCTATTGCCACAGAAATGTCACTTTTTGTAACGTTCATGTGGCGATAGGGGCTCCACCTCATTTACAAGGCAGCATTACGCCACTTAACGTGACTTAGCGCCACCTTGTAAATAGGGTACCCTTTCACTCTACATTTAGCGTGAAATGGGTGGGCAATGAGTGTTTAGGTGGGCGTTCCGCCGCAACATCCATTGAGTTTGACGCTGACCCCTATTTACAAGAGTGGCGTAAATAGGAGGCAACGCCAAAATGAAAACGAGGGATAACCTGATCTTAACATGGTGAAACAAGGAGAAATGCTTTATTTCTCATTGTTTTTGCTGATTCTATGTGTGCTGCATTATGTAACACACATAGAAACAGCAAAACGCCATGAATAATTGTTTATGTGCAGGAAGGTGTGCCTTTCTGCACATAAACAATCATTAAAAAAATGACGATTTGTAACTTCTATATGTGCTGCACAATGCAGCACGTATAGAAGTTACAAACCGCCATTCTGGATTGTTTATGTGCAGGAAGGGGCACCTTCCTGCACATAAACAATTATTCCCCTAATTTAGCGCCAGCAGAGGAAGAAACACAGGGAGAAATACAGGGGTGAGCTGTATTAGCGCCGAGACGCCTACGGGCATTTGTTCGCGCTTTATAAATCTCAAAAATAAATAAATAAATAAATAAATAAATATTATGGTAAATATCCCTGTGTTTCTAAAGTGATGGTCCGTGGCGTAAGCAGTTTTTAAGCTAAACCTGCCCTCTCCCACTTGGTTGTAAATATGCCCCTTTGTGTCATTTCATACCCCTTCGTACCCCTTCACAGCCAACTGGATGACATTTTGCTTTTTGGACAAATTCATTAATAAAAATTGTGTTGTAAAACACACTATTTGCCTATTTAAAAAATAGTTATGAGAAGCACAACCACCTAAAATGAAATTTAAAAGAGTGGTTAGACTCACTGAATATACTCACGCAACCCTTGGAAGCATGGTCAAAGTAAGGGGTATTTTAATTTCCTGGCTTCTCCCTTGCGGTCCTCCATCCACATTCCTCATGAGAAATCTCTGCTTCAGCCCTGCACCTGGGGTTGTTCAGTAGTGGTTTGGTTTAGCTTCAGTCACTACTTCCAGCGATTTGCAGCCAATGTACAAACTAGGGGTGTTAAAAATTTGCGTTATTTTTTTTTTTGTAATTAAGTGAAATGTCACAAAAACTACGCCAAATTAGGTGTAACTACGTGAAATCCAAATCTGCCATTTGGTTCTATATTTGTGTACAAAATGTGCCCTTGTGCCCATTTTGGATGCAAGAACATATTTGGCACGACATAAATATTGCAAAACATATATGTCACAAACAGCTGTTGCTCTTATTCTGGATGTTCTGTGCGCTTGATCTAAATTTTGGACACAACCGGTAAAATAGTGTAATTTAGGGAATTTCTGGTAACATACATAAAGCAAAATATCTAAAATTACAAGAAATTACACCAGGGTAATGAAAATGTAACTCAGGCACAATATTAACACACAAAGATCTGTTAAAGACTATGGGGCAGATTTCCAAATCCCTTGCGCTGCCAGCACGTCACTTTTTGTGACGCACTGGCAGCGCATTTCTCTGCCCCATATTTACAAGGACAGGAAAAGCCACCCTGCGTGGCCTTTCCTGTCCTTGCAAATACGGCCCCTTTACACACAGCACTTTGCGTGAAAGGGGCGTTCCATGGGTGTTGCTGTGGGCGTTCCGACGCAACACCCATTGAACCATACACATTTCCAGATTTACAAAGAATCGTAAACCTGGAAATGCGTCAGTATGCTACGCCACCCTATGGGTGGTGTAATGATGTGAAACGAGGAGAAAGTTTTTATTTCTCCTCGTTTTTTTTTCCTTTTTCAATGTGTGCTGCATTCTACAGCACACACTGAAAAGAGGAAAATGCCTGTAGTAATTATTCTCACGCAGGAGGATGCCTCTTTCTGCACAAAAAAAGTCTCCCCATAACGCAGGCATCCTTGCACCATGGTGCAAGGGTGCCTGCGCCGGCGTATGGCAGCTGTTTGTGCGCCAGCGCAGGGGAGAGCACTGGAATGCAACATATCATTGTAACTATGTCACATTCCTGTGCTCTGAAATTTGCCCCTAAATATCATTCTCACATTCCAGCTGAGTCTGCAGGGTGTTTATTACAGAAATTAGCGGTCTGTGAAATGCAGAGATTATGAACAAGCAGATTCCCCATCCTCCATACATCAGCAGTGGAGCTAGGCTCCCCGATAGAAGGTAAGAGCCAAACCTCTACAGTAGCACACACACAGTTCTTAGTATCGATTATCAGTCGCAGCCAGTCCATATAGGGTGAGGACCCCCCACCTTTTCCCAGCAAGAAGAGCGCATGTTAGGCTGAACAAAGGTCAACCTGACAGACACTCCTCTTGTACAGGTCAGGCAGACAGGAGCTAGACATGTGCTAAATGTGCAGGCCCATAGCTGTCTGAGCGGAACTTTGCCAGGCTGAGGATTCCGCAGCCCCGTGGTGGTGACCTCCTGAGTTTGGCGAAAGTCCCTCAAAGCCCTTCCCTTCATGGTGAGGGGGAGTGTCACTGATTGCCTTGGACCTGGGTACTTCAGTTTTAAGTCCTGAAGTGGCCAGGGCTGAGTGTCAATTAGTGACACCCCATGACAGAGTGAGGTGGTGTCAGAAGTCTCACTGGCCCCATTCCACTCTGTGACAACTGAGAGACTGCTGCGTTCCCTCTCTGGTAGGCCGTGGGTCAGCCAATGAGGGAAGGCTGCAGTCCCAACCCTCCTGGGGCCTGCAAAGCTTCCCTCTCTACATTGAAGGTATTGTAAGGTTCAACAGGGCCCGCACGTTTAAACTTTTTCTACACTGTGACTTTTTACATGCCTTGCACTTACCGGATAATATACTTAGAAATTATTCTGAATGCAGCACATTTCTTATTAAGCATTTCATCATGTCGTTCATACAGTCTCTCCAAAACTAAGGAACATTGAATGCGACGCCCCTGCATTTCGTTGTATGGTTGGAGACAGCTCTGAGTCTCAAGACAAACAATCACATCAGCGCTGCCTCTTTGACACAGTGTGATTGGAACGGTGCTTTTATTATATAAACCGTCTCTGAGCCTAATTCGGCAGAAGAACACTTCTGATGATTATCCTGGAACTCTGTGCATGTGAGGGAAATAGCATTTACAGCATGGGCTTAACCATGCGTGCCGTTTCAATGCAAGTGGAACAACGCTTGCCTTAACCATGCATATGCCTTAACCACGCATTTGTGTGGTTAAGGCAGTTAGCACTCTAGATGCCGAGGGGATGGGAGAGAAACAGGAACGAGTGGAACAGGAAGCACTGGGACGTGGCTTGGTAAGTAGGGCTGGGGCAGGGGGGTGGAGGTCGGGGTAGTTTGTAGGGCTGGGGGCCAGTTTTCAGGCTAAGGGGTGGGGGGTTGGGGGGTCACAGGCATTTTTTGGTCTGGGGCCTGGTTTTAGGGCTCAAGGTGGGGGTTCTGGTAGTTTTTAGGGGTGGGGCGAGTAGATTGCAGTGCTGGGGATCGGGTTTTGGGCTCAGGGCAGGGGGGCTGAGGTGTGATCTTTGCCACACGTATACCTTTACTAATCATGCCTTTACAACAAAATTCTTGTAAAGGCATGCATGGTAAAGGCATGCGTGGTAAAGATACGATTGTTCTTAAGACTATGTTGTTACGGCATGCGTGGTTTAGGGAGTCGTTGCTCCGTCATACAGCCTGCCTGTGACTGAGCTGCGGCTATGCTGATACTAATCTCCATCCTGCAAAGGACGGTAGCCTGCTCTACACCAGATTGGCTTCCTGATACATCATACACAGCAGAGGCGCAACTAGAGCTAAATTTCGGGGTGGGGCTGAGCAAAAATTTCGGGGGGGGCTGAACTTTAAGCAATAGGTAGAGTGGAGCTGCAGGGGCTCTTAGAAGGGGTGAAACAACAGCGAGGCCTCATTAAATGCAAATGGTCTTTTAAAGACCTGTAAAGTGCTCGGGTGCGGCTGCTTTTTTGCCCGGGAAGGTGTCTCATCCCGGGCTGCCACACACGACGGGGGGGGGGCTGAAGCCCTTTGAGTCCAATGGGTGTTGCGCGCCTGATACACAGGTATGGGGGTTTGGGTTGTCCCAAGATATCTTGCAGAGGGTTCGCTCCTGGGATTGAGGGGCACAGGGTAAGCAGAGCAGAAAAAGAAGAAACCGAAGTTACAATCGTTATCAGAGATCTCTCGGTCCCCATCCGCCTTGAACATCTCAAACACTGCACGGAAGGTGAACAGTCATGAGACGCTTTGGTTACTGCCAGAGAGGCAGCTGTTTAAAATAGAATTGCTTTTGTCCTCAGAAGGCTTTGTGTCCAAGACTGCAATCAGTCAACTCTGAACTGGTGTGAGTGAGGAAGAGAGAGAGAGAGAAAGGGGAGAGAGAGGGTGATGGGGAGAGAGGCAAAATAAGGGAAATGTGGAAGGGAACAAAAGAAAGAACTAGGAAACGGGGGGAAAGGCAGAGAGGAAGAGAATGATGCTGAGAGCCAGAGAGAGGGGGATAGCGAGAGAAAGACTGTGAAATAAAAAAAGAAAGCAAAGGAAACAATACGAAAGGGATAGAGGGAAAAAGAGAGTGGAGAGGGAGAGAGAGAGGGAACAGAAGAAGGAGAGGGAGAGAGGAGGTAGAGACAGAAACGGACACACAGTGGTGTTGGGTGGGAGTACAACGGAGGTATACGCAAAAAAGAGAGAACGTAGAGCAAAAGAGAAATACCAATAAGAAAATAGGACTAGGAGAAGATGGGGCGAGAGACAAATGTATGATGAAATTGTATCTAGGGCATCAGAACCAGAAGAGGAGAGCAAATGAGAGGGAGAGGATTGGAGGCAGGATTCAGTGGCCAGGAGAGAGCTCAACAAACAAAGGGGCATATTATCAAGAAACGGCGTTAAAATTATCGCCGCTTTAGCGGCAGAAAACTGCCACTAAAGCAGCGATAATGGGCTTGATAATATGCTGCAGAGAATTCCCATAGAAGCCCATGTTCTGGTGTCAACATGAGCTTCTATTGGAATTCTCTGCTGCATATTATCAAGCCCATTATCGCCGCTTTAGCGGCAGTTTTCTGCCGCTCAAGCGGCGATAATTTTAACGCCGTGCTTGATAATATGCCCCTAAGGGAGTAGGAGGGGAAGGAAAAAAGGCAGTAAAAGGAAAGGGCAGAAAAAGAGAGAGAACGTTACCAGAGAAAGAAAATGAAGGGGAGGGAAAAATGGACAAGAGAGGAAGAGCATACATTTGGCATCTGGATGGCATAACACCATTTATCATAAAGTGTGAAATTACAGAAAGGCCCCAGCTGCTGTCTTCATCACTGTGGTGATCCAGCAGCAGGAACAGCGCCAAGAGATGAGTGCTCTGTGAATACTGTCAGTCAGTTGGTGCGAGCAAATGGCTGACAGAGCCATTGTGGACATAAAAACGGAGGCCTGCTGTACACCGTAATGTTGTGACAGCAGTCAACACGCCTCAAAGTACGCCACGCAAAACTGCTTCTCTCTTCCTTGGCTGAGCATAAAAGACTTAGGAGGGCTAACTAGCAGCCTGTTTTTTACTTACAGGACTAGAACGCTGTGTATACATTAAAGCACAAGAAGCATAGTGCCAATATCGGCAACCGTTATCACAGCACACATCAGTACATAATCATAATAAAACACACGACACTGAATGTAAGTGGAGAAATATTGCTGCAGGTTTATTAGCATAATAAATATGCAAACACGGTGGGTTATCTTACGGGCGATCCCAGGGCAGGCCAGCCCCATGCCGCCTGCCCGTCTGATAAGCCTAGAGTCACCATGGCAACGCCAATTGGTGTATACCAAATGTTGGGAGGGTCCCCCCCTCCCATCCGTGGACCTCCAGTCCACATGCTTCACACGCCCCCCCGTGATGGGTGGGCGGAGCATACATGGCAGCCCCCGGTTGCTCAGACCCACAACCGCCTGTCGGTTAGCGGGGCGCCGTAGGTCTTCCAGTGGACACGCTAAAGATCCCTGGGTATCCTGGCTTAGCACCACACGGTGCTGCTGCATGCTATACCCCTTGGTATGTGCAGACCCTGGATCGCCCTGTAACTCCTCCTGCAACACAAAGTGAAAATTGTTAGAAAAACCTGCCCCCCCCTTTGTCCCTCCGGATGCCGGGTAAGCGGATGGGCGGGCAAGGCGAACGAGCGGACAAGAGGGCGAGGAGGGGGCGGAGACAGAATATGTACCCCCCTTTGCTCCTCCCCGCCGGAAGCAGCTACCTGTCTGGGGTCTCCCTTGGTCAAACCCAGGGACACGACCTCCCACCCCTGTGCCTTCCTGTGGCACTAAGGCGGCCGCCCTCAAAGGGGCGGGCCGCTGCGCAACCCCCCCCCAGGCAGCCTTACAGAGGAGGCGCCATCTTGTATTCTGAGCAGCGTCAGATCTCTTCTCCGAAATCCTAGGCACGTTTTAGAGGTGTGACAGGCAAATGGCGCTTTACAGCTGCTATTCTAATTAAATACGTTAAAGACGTCACACATTACAATCGGTGTCAGAAGATCAAACATGAATGATATGCCTAGAAGACATGCTATAACTCTGAAGTTACATCAGATGTACCTTACTGAGACTGCACTCCTGAGACTTCAGTTCTCCTTTGAAACGTTTCCTGAACAAGAATGTGTCTGACAGGAGAGGGGATGCGGTCTCTGGTGAAACGACTGTACGGCGAAGCGTCTGGGACGGTGCACAACACGATCCTACATCTAAGGAGGAGAAGGCATTGCTCCAAGATGGTGGTCCAGGGAGACCCCATAAAGAGCTCAGAGACAAGGGATGCTTGCCTCAGCCATGGGAGCAGTTGTCAGACGTGTTTTTATCTCAAAGCGTGAGCTGAACCTTTGAAGCAGGGTATCACAAGGCCAAACCCATCCTCTCATGATTCATATACAGAAAGTCCTGCCCATCCCCCTCCTAGCAGTGGGAAAAACAAGAGTCCAACCGTCATAATCAGATTGCAATGCTAACTGCAAGCTTTGAATGGGCCTGGTGTTCTGGAATGTATCCCGCCAATAGAAAATCCAGTCATGGAGGACGGTTGGCCAATCACGTAGGGTGACCAGATTTTGGAAACTAAAAACCGGGACATTTCACAAAAATAAAAGGACTACAATTTTACACCAACTGAGAGGTAGAGAATGACAGCGTTTATTGTCAAAGAAATAGAGAAATAAGGCGCTAGGGGCCATATGTACAATGAAATGGTGGAGAGAGGCGTTAGCTTTCCTGGCTTAACGCCTCTCTCCGCCACTTCTGAAACGCAAGGCTGCACCATATTTACAAGAATGTGGTGCAGCCTTGCATTTCCCCCTGCGATGTATAGCAACTTAGCGACAACGCAGGCACCATTGCACCATAATGCAGTGGAGGATTGTTTATGTGTGGGAAGGTGTCCCTTCATGCACATAAACAATCCTAAAATGCCATTCTGTTACTTTCATGTGTACCGCTTCATGCAGCACACATTAAAGTGACAAACTGGCTTTTTTTCCTAAAAGATTGTTTATGTGCAGGAAGGGACACCTTCATGCACATAAAGATACCATGGCATTTTGCTTTTACCATGTGTGCTCCACAAGGCAGCACACATGGAAAAAGCAAAAATGAGGAGAAATAATGCATTTCCCCTCATTTCGCCAACTTAAGACCAGGATTTACCTGGTCTCAATGTTGGCACTGCCTCCTATATACGCCACCCTTGTACATAGAGGGCAGCATCAAAATGAATGGGTGTTGCGGTGGAATGCCCACCGCAACACCCCTCGCCCACCCCTTTCACGCTAAGCATTGCATGAAAGAGGGCCTTATTTACAAGGCAGCATTAAGCCACATTAAGAAGCTTCTCGCTGCCTTGTACATAAGGCGCAGCCCCTATCGCCACCACAATGTCGGTAAAAATGACGTTGTGGTGGCAATACAGGCTTGTACATATGCCCCTAAGTGAATACAACGAGTTTCTTGTTTTTAAGCCCAGAATCATATATGGTAATTAGCTTTCAAATAAGTTGGTAGCTAGTCATGCTTTGGGAAACACAATAAACTCACCTCCCTCTTTTGTCAGTCAACCCTCGCTGAAAACTGGGACATGAGTGAAATTTGTCAAAATCTGCTGGGACAGCTGGTGAACCCCGTGACTGTCCTGCCAAATCTGGGACTTCTGGTCACCCTAGGTCAATGCACATCCAGAACAAGCATTGGCATAGCCAATAGGTCTCGCTTTTGGGACCTTATAAGTATTTAGTTATGCAGCACAATATCCTTGGTGCAACAACATCATCTGTTGCATGGCTAAGCACTTATAAAGTCCCAAAGGCGACACCTATTGGCTATGCCAATGCTTGTTTAAGGATGTTTCTCATACTGAACGGCATTCAATATGAGAAGAGTAATTTTAAGGTGATTAAAGTTCGTTTCTGTATATGTTGGGCTGAGAAGCATAATGCTTAATTTGCGGAAGCCTCATTTTAATGGATTGGCTTTAAAATTAGAAATGTATAAATTTCAGAAATCTGAAAGCGGTCTTGCAATCGTATGCACTACCTTTCAGTATAACCGTGGAAAGTACTGTTCTTAAATAAAGATTAAATGTGGGAGGCATGGCACAGTGGTAGGTTTTGGCAAAAGTCCAGGTTCAGCCATTTTAGATTTTGCACCCAACCCCTATCCCCAAAGATGTATTAATTGCGACCAGCAATACAATAGCCATTCTGAGAAGTAGCTGGCAGCATAGTGTCATACCCCATGCTAGATTCTAAAATACAAAGGACCAGTCTAATGTATCTAATCAGTTGCCAAGCATCGCCTGGAACCGAGATAAATTTAAACGATTGGAACCTGAACCAAAAATGGGTTGAGAAATGTATCTAGGGCATCAAATAATGCAGATGAACTGCAAGGGATGAATGCTCTTCATCCAATGATGCATAAAATACTTTACTTTTTATATCAGAATTTAAAATAAACTTTTAAAAAACACACAATATATATCAAAAAGGTGATTGCGAGCCCGTGTATCGGATGTACCCTGCAAGTACTTAACACAGAACAGTTTTGCTGAAATATCAAGAGGCTAGTCTAGTCAATACGGGCATTTATTTAAGCGTTTCGCATTCCATTGCTTTTATTGTAATGCGTGTTTTCGGCTTTTATGTTAGACATGCAAAATGTAAACTTACAATTTAAAGAAACGGAGAAAGGTATTGCTGCAATTTCTAAACGCAAAAATTTAAAGTCATGCAACAAAGAAGGCATGAGTTAAATCAACTTCACAGTAAAAAGATCATTCACACCGATCATTGTGAATGCAAAAATGAAAAGTTAACTGCACTGTTTTAATATTTTCTTCGTCAAATTTAAGTTTAGCACGCTGTATTTTGGTCGCTCCAAGCACAGGGGGCAAGAAAGGTTGCTTTCGTGGATATATTTTAAAAACCTGTTAAAACTCCTGTGGCCATAAGGCATGTGTCGTGGTCATCTCGTTCATCAAACAAGTAATCACAAATCGATAACCAAAAGGGAGTCAGGAATGCAGTCTGCCCTAGCCGCTGTTTTGGTGCAATTTTTAAACGCAAAAATTTAAAGCCATGCAACAAAGAAGGCATGAGTTAAATCGTCTTCATGGTGAAAAGATTATTCACACCGATCATCGTGAATGCAAAAAAGAAAAGTTGACTGCACTGTTTTAATATTTTCTTTGTCAAAGAGTTAAGTTTAACACGCTGTATTTTGGTCGCTCCAAGCACAGGGGGCAAGAAAGGTTGCTTTCATTGATGTATTTTAAATGTATGTGCCTAAGCGAGGCGCTTGGGAGAGCGAGGCTGACCAGGAGGGAGGGGGAAAAGGGAGGGGGTAGTGCAAGCAGAGGAGCCTGATTACAGCAATAAAAAGACAGATGGCAGCTGTGCACGTGCACGCTCTCATGAACGCAAGCTTCAGGCCAGCAAAAGCCTCTGGTGGCACTTTTAAAAGTCACTTACTAAATGTCTCGAAGAGACAGCATGTGCTGTCTCAGGCGAGACCTAAAAAGGGTGCCAGCGTTCCGGTCCTAACCCTTCAACAAATCAGATGCCCTAGTGAAATATGAGCACCATCAGATTCTGGGTTTACCTGTGTTTCTTGAGGGAAGAAGGGGTTGGTGTCACATGGGTGATTGCCTCGGGATCGTGGTCACAGGGTCATGTGTCTACATCAAACTGCTTCATTTGATTTCCTCCTGATGCTTCCTTGGAGCCTCTTTACATGGGAAAAAATGCAAACTTGCTTGATGAAAATTCTGCATATATTTTCCATTATCGGCCTATAAAATATGCAAGAAGTGTGAAGTACATTCCGCTGGTTGTCTGTTTCCTGAGTTCTGTTAGAGTGAAAATGATCTCGCCGTGCTGAACAAAACACTGCAGCGCCTTCGTAAAGGAGCACCAGGAAACTTCACAAATGTTTAGGAGAAAGAAAACCGTAAGTTTTGCAACACTACATGACAAAAATAATTGCATTCCCCTTATTTTTGGGAGATTTTTCACGAGTCATAAAGTTCATAAAATTGGTGGAAGTGAAATCGACAGATTTCGCAAAATCCTGCTGTTTCTGTAAGGAGATGCAACATTATGAGAAGTATTCACAAATGTAAAAATGCACATGTATATATATTCATGTGTATATTTACTACTACATCTTGGTGTGACTCTTCAGTTTTTTTCTATTCAACTTTCCTAAGTGTAGATTTAGACCTAGATATTACGCTTTACTTTTTGATATTCACCATTTCCGAGTGTAGATTTACACCTAAGTGTAGACTTATATGTCTCCACCTCCTCAAATCTGGGGGAGGAACCTCCTACAACAGGATTTACAAGTGTAAAGTTACTACACGTATCTTTTCACTCAAAGGTGGAGAGCCCCACAACAGTGGTAGAGAGCTCCCTATGGAAAAGTAGAAGCATGGCTAATTTGCGGCTACTGGATCTCAGCCTTGAACTCTATGATTGTTCGCTTCACTTGTCCTTGGGTCCTTTCTACGATGGCTCCACAAAACTGGGACAAACCCTCAAGACTCGACGGTCAGTTGTAACAATGACGAGATGTCCCAGTCTCTCAGAGAGGTAGTGTGGGGGGTGCACAAGCTCACAACTCAACAATCACCCAGCAGCACAATAACTAAATGTCCAATGCAATGCTTTTGTGAAGAAAAGTACATTAAAACACACTCAAACCTTAATACTCCATAGAACAGGTTACAAGTATAATTACTATACTGGAGCTTGGGTTGCTGCGCCTTGGATACTTCTCCTCTCTTAGTTGGCCCTCTTTTAGGTAATTTCAGGTCATCCACCTCCAGTTTTGAGATAAAGCTGTCATGGGGATGTATCAAGGCTCACGTGTTGATTACCCCATTTAATTCGTTTATAGATCTTAGCTATATTAACAGTCCCCGGATTATCATAGATCTCAACACAGCAGCATTGCCTAAGTCCTAGGTGGGCGGCCAGCAGGGACCTACAACACACATCGTTCTCTGTCCCTCTTCTGGGAGGTGGCGCAGCAGCTCGAGGTACTACTCTTGATCAGGTAGAGGCCACAGCAAGCAGCTACAGATACTGCCTCCTGGAGCTGTTATGGGCTTGTGGGGCACTGGTGAAACGCATGCCTTCAGCTGACAATGGTCCTGCTTCTGGATCCCAGGTAAGGCACAGTGCTGGGGCTTTGGGAGTAGGGGTCACAACGCGGCTCAAGGCAGTTGCAGGAGAATAAGCAACTGCACAAACAGTAACTTTGGTGCTGCGCTTAAACTGGAATGGCATGGTGAGCAAAAAAACCGATGGATTTAGACCAAGATCTCTGTACTGGGGTGAATGTATGACATTGTTCTGCATTTTGTCCATCAATTGTTCTTTGTGCATTTGTCACCCCGAGTTGTACGGGTATGCCCAGACGTGGGTCCCGTGCTCTCCATGCCACTGGAGTCAAGCTATCCTGGCTGATGAGGGGTGAAACCCCGAAACCGGTCCTAGGATGCTTGTTTCCATTCCACGGAGGTGCGATGGATTTAGGCCCAGATCTCTGTACTGGGGTGAATGTATGATATTGTTCTGCATTCTGTCCATCAATTGTTCTTTTTGCCTTTAAGTCCAGCGACATGGTCCACCTCGGGAACAATGTCTGGAGTGGCACAATCCACCTCAAGTACTGGTTCTTTGATGCGGCTGCGCTGTCTACTTTGGACACAACTTCCTAAATTCAGCGTCACACTTCAAGCACAACTTCTTTGATGATGTGGCTCCATCTGCTTCAGGCGCAACTTCTTCAATGTAGCTGCCCAGTCTGCTTCTAGCACAATTCCTTGTCGCACCTCCTGCATGGAACTTTTGCAAAGAGAGAATGCACCCACTCATGCAAATTGCTCTCCATAGTCTTCCTTTTCAGGCAGACCCCTACACCACTAGGGGTCAAGATGCCCCCGTCTCTCCCTGGACAGTCAGTCATTCCAAGCTTTTCCTGGGAAGTGGAAGCCCCATGATATGGCAAAATTGTAATATTCGACATATATCAGATGCTCTGTTGGCTTTCTGAGTAGGGTGTTGAAATGTTGAAGGATCCAGGGGCTTCACCATGTTCAAGAAATGAGCAGGTAATTTTAATCTGGTTTGAAGTCAGTTGAACAACTGATTCTTTCGGCCATACTATCTAGAAGTGTATCAGCCTCAAAATATGAAGGTTTATGGTATTAACTACCCCTTGAAATGAATCCTCTCACTGTTTGTGGAAATTATCCAAAAGGTGTTAACTTTCTTGGTTATAGGGAAGTCTGAGATGTTTGTGTCATGTGTGCCAGCTTCTTGCCTGGCAAAAATGAATTTGTTTTAGAGAGAAATTTCCAAATTCATCACATTTGTCTACCATCATCATAGTGACTTTGGTGCATTTGTCTTTCAACATTGGAAATAACCTTTTTGGTTTACCTGTCTGACATAACTATTTATAAAATGGCTTGTTTTAGCTGTTAAGACATTTTCTAGGCTGCTATTTTATTTTTGTAGACGTCTGCTGAAGGCAAAAGGTTTGGGCTAGAAGTAAATTTTAATTTGGGGCATGTGATATTCATTTTGTGAGGTTGCAATATGGCTCTGGATATGTTTGATCAATGCAACTTTTGAGGATTTCGTTTGGGTGTCCTCAAGCCGTATCAAAGAGGGAGGTGTGTGAGGAGTCACACAACCCTGCTCTACTTCCCTTTCCTGGCTCCCTCGGGTTGTGCAGTTAATATAATCTCCTGTCGTGCCACGTGCTCTCTCATTTGGTGCACTTAATGTTCTTTCCTTTAAAGTCCATGTCTCCTTTTCCCCTGACTCCCCTATCCTCTGCAGTTAATTTGACCTCATTGGAAGGCAGTTCCTGCAACAAAGGGCAGGTAGCAGCCTCCAGCCACTTCTGCCTACTCTGCTCCCACCGCCTCATTCTGTGCAGTTCACAAGACCACCTTTCTCCGCTGGTCTGGGGCCTGCCTCCATAAGCCACACACATACCAGAGAGCCTGTGTTTCATTGGTGTTGATGGTCACATGTGGCGGCATAAGCACTCATTTTTGGGAGCTTTGACACAGGACATTTTCGGGTGAGCATGGGTGTATGGGGTCACCCCACTAAGTTTAGGGAGAGGACATTCCCCCCAGGAAGGTTTGGAGGTGCCCCTTTCATTTTGAATCAAAGCTTCTTTGTGTCACCCCGCTTGCGTGCCACGCGCATGGCTGTTCTGCTCAATGCATACATATGCAATGTGGCCTCACGGGGTCTTTCTCCCACACAGGGCTTAACCCTGAGAAAGACCCAGGAAGTAGTTATTTCGATGGAGAGCCCCTTAATGAGATGAAAATATGACGTTTGCCCTACGATGTTGGTTAAACACAGGAAAAGAAAACTAGCACGTGAACATAAATAAAACTCTTTCAAAAATATGCAATCCATATTATATTTACTTAATTAAAACTGTTGGTTTTTTTTATATTTAACTACCGGGTACCACAGTATTTTAACACATTGTTAGAAGAGTCATTTCTAGGCTAAGTAGTTCCTTTATATGTGGAAAGCATTTAACTCATTTAAAAAAAGTAAAATTGGAATAGAAATATTATTTTCACATTTCTATGATCATCCTCCTTTGTTTTGGTAAAAAAAAGCATGCACTGAGGAACCCTCTTGAGCGTGCGGTTAAAATATAACATGAATACAAGCCTTAGTTTAGAATGTCACATTTTAATTTTGTATATCACAAATCATTGCCTATGATCTCATAAGTTCATCCCTAGTTTAATGTTGATGACTGCAAAATATAAATGAACGCATTAAGAGTGCAGAGGTTCTTAAGTAATATATGCTTTCCCTAATTTTTGTTTTATTGCATGACAAGTACCTACGTTTATTAATTAATTCATACTATACAAATGACTATGGGGCAGATTTACAAGAAAGAGACGCATCCGTACAGATGCGTCACTTTCCCTGCGCCACCCTTAGAAACCCATGCGCCACCATAGATGCGCCGTATTTACAATACGGCGCACTATGGCGCAAGGATTGACAGATGCGTCAGAAATTCTGACGCATCTGTTGGCTGAAAAGTCACGCATTGCTGGAGTTGTGTCGCAAGCACGACGCAACTCCAGCAATGCGTTTTGAGGCCTATTCCCACTACACTGTGTCACTACTTACGCCTGCTTGAAGCAGGCGTAAGGTTTTGACGCAGTGGCGTCATAAAAGTGGTGCAGTGAAATCTTGTAGATTTCACTGAGTCACTTTTATGAGGCCTTCCTGCGTGGGAACTCCCACCCTGCATACATTATATCTGACGCAGGTATAATGTGACGCAGGGCTTTACAATGTGATGCATCTCCCTAGATGCGTCACGTTGTAAATAGGCCGCATTGTTTGCGCCGCTGTTGCGTCAAAAAGGTGACGCAACTGCAGCACAAAAGTCATGCAAGGGGCTTGTAAATCTGCCCCTTGATGTTTAAAAATAATGAATTGCTTTCAAGCATAGGTTTGTGTATTGCCAAAATATTCACTCCTTTTTACATTTACAGATGCATTTTAATGTATCAGTATCTATATAGCTGTTTTCCCTTGTGAAGAGCACATGGCTTTCTGGGTGGTCTGATTGCATTATTTACAAGGAGCTTTGTAATCCTGGCCAGGTCATGAAGCACTGGGTTTCTGGGCACCCTTTGAAGTGCATGATTGGAAGGGCGTTGTTCAGCTTAGATGCTGGGCTAATGAAATTAGGCAGCACCGGAGGGCTAAGTTTTGCAACAGAGTTCACTTAATTATGCAACAAGAAAAGGCAAATTATGTGGCATCGAATGGCACTTTCAATCTATAGCAGTGTTATTTTGCTCTTTTGTTATTTAATACACATTTCTATTGTCTGGGCAAATGTTTCACCTCTGTAATGGTAAACATCCCTTTGTGCCCGGTCATTACACCGCATACCATTATTACGCAAGCGTTCCAACGGATGCGCTGTAATAACGCTTAGCTTTTACTACGCATGTTATTACTTTGCATGCGCTGTTACAACACATGCATTGTAATGCGTGTATGAATGACAGCAGCTGTTGGAGTTACGAGGAGGCACGCACGGAATTGCGGTGACGAGGTGGATTGCAAGACAGCGTGGTGGAAGGAGACCTGGTGAGAACAGCATTGAAGCAGGGGCACGAGGGGCAAAGGGCACCCCTGCAATCGTCTCAGACGAGGACAAGGGACGTGCACCAAGGAGAGAGAGGTAAGAGGGACTGTGTATTTTTGAAGGGTTTCTGTTTGAAGAGTAGTGTTTTTAGTTTAAGGGTAATGTTGTGGGTCGTGCAGGGTAGTGTTTGCGTGTAGGGACAGGAGTGGGGGATGGGGGAGGGTCGTGCAGGGGTTAGTGTTTAAGTGTTTAGGGTAGTGTTGTGGTGTTTGTGTAGTATAGGTTAGTGTCGGGGGGGTCAGCTGAGTAGTGTTTCAGTGTAGGGAGCGGAATGGGGGTAGGGACAGGGTCGTGCTCGGGGTAGTGTTTTAGGGTTTAGGGTAGTGTTGTAGTGTTTGTGTAGTGTAGAGTAGTGTTTTAGGGTTTAGGGTAGTGTCGGGAGGTCATGCAGGGTAGTGTTTAAGTGTAGGGAGCGTACTGGGAGTAGGGGCAGGGTCGTGCTTGGGGTAGTGTTTTTGGGTTTAGAGTAGTGTTGTAGTGTTTGTGTAGGGAAGGGTAGTGTTTTAGGGTTTAGGGTAGTGTTGGGAGCTCATGTAGGGTAGTGTTTTAGTGTAGGGGATGGGTTTGGGGTAGGGGCAGGGTCGTGGTGGTTGTAGTGTTTTAGGGTTTAGGGTAGTGTTGTAGTGTTTGTGTAGTGTAGGGTAGTGTTTTAGGGTTTAGGGTAATGTCGGGGGTTGTGCAGGGTAGTGGTTCAGTGTAGGGGACTGACTGGGGGTAGGTGTTGGGTAGTGCAGGGGATAGTGTTTTTTGGTTTAGGGTAGTGTTGTAGTGTTTGTGTAGTGTAGGGTAGGGTTTTAGGGTTTAGGGTAGTGTCAGGGGGTCATGTAGGGAAGTGTTTGCGTGTAAGGGCAGGACTGGGGCACAGGGTAGGGTCGTGCTGGGGGTAGTGTTGAAGGGATTAGAGTAGTGTTGTGAAGTTTGTATTGTGTAGTGTAGTAAATTTGCATTTAGTATTTTGCGCAGTGTTGGGGTGTTTATTTATTAAATGTTTGAAAAATATTTTATTATGTTGCTAAGTGTTGGGGTGTTTAAAAAAAGAAAAAATGGGATGTTAAAAAAAGCGGTATATTTAATTTCCTACACGAGTATTTATTTTTAAAATATATTTAAAATTACTCCCCCCACCCAAAACCCCTATTTCCAAGAAATCCCGTCCCAGGGGGTAGGTTAACTAAAATTTAAAATATTAAAAATTGACAATGTACATGAAGTAGTGGTATGCGTAGTAAGGATATGTGCTGTAGAAGTAAATTAATATATTATAAATGCATTTGCGAAGTAATGGAATGCATATTAAAAATATGCGAAGTAAAGGAATTTGCGATGTAAAAATATCGCACTAAAAGCATGCGAAGTAATGGCATGCTAAGTATCGTCGTATATTCTGAAGTAACACCCATTAAGACCTAAATAGAGCATTCAACAACTAATAAAAAGGGTGGCCAGTTAATGTTTACAGTGGCTCCACCGCCACCGCGATGTGCCATGTGTGGTGCTTGATTTACTAAATTTCGATCTGTTTGACCTAGAAACAACATTTGTTTGGTTGCAGTCTGAAAATTATGCAACTGCTGATGAACTATGTGGAAAGTGTGGTAAATCCATAATCATGCAGCGAAAGCGGAGGCATTTCATCTGGCATGCCTACATGTGATATGCTGGGTGAGGGGCGTGAGGTTTTACAATGCAGAAGAAGCACAGGGAGTCAAATATTGCTGTGCAGAAGCATGGTGTGTCATGTAGTGTGTGAAAATGTATGCAGTATCATTACGGGGTGGGCAGGATCTTATACAGCAACTACCTCTGAGGTGCATCATGCTGGTGTACCAAGTGTTTGGAATCCTCCAAGGAGTATCATAAACTAATGCCATTTGGGCATTGCTGAACCACCATGTCAGTGCTGTATGGAGTCTACCCTACCCTGCAGCAACAGAGGATCCTCACATCAGAGGAATTGCTAAGCAGCCACAGGAGCCCTATGCATAGTGTCTGTATAGGAGCAAGAGGTGACTATTCCATCGGAGGCACGATTAAGCCACCAATGCTGTGTTCTATGGTGTTCCTCTAGGAGTGACAAACAAACATCTCATTAGACGCAGCTTAAAGCCACCAATGGAGTATTATGTAGCATCTACCCAGGAGCGAAAGCGAGCCATCCCATTGGAGGCCTTATTAGCTCACTAGGACGAGGCACCAGTGAAAATGATATGGTATTAGAAGTGATACAGAGCCCATTCTGTGAAGAACTGTTGAGCAATCAAAGAACATTGCTAGGTGAGCTTAAACACTTATAGTAATCACCCAAGACTGATAAAAACAATGCCTTATTTGTATTAGTATTAGTTTTAATTAAAAAAGCAAGTCTATGCGCTGATATTAGAATAGGTAAACAGACTCTTTTCTGGGATATATGGCAAAGAGCAGGTATTCTAATGTTGGATCACTGACTCACTTTAGAAGGTGAGCTTAAAACCTTTGAAATGCTTCAGATAGAATTTCAACTTTCATACTCCCAAGAGGGGAAATACTTACATCTAAAACAAGCTCGATTTCGTAGGGCCATATCCATGGATACTTGAGGATTTCCCAGTGTTACACTACTTAGAAATTTGGGGGAAATTCAAAGGAGCAGTCTCTGGATTTTATAATCTCATAGTGTATAAACTATACTCATGCCAATTACTAGCACAACTCCACGTCAAATGGCATGGGTTAATTACTGTAGTTCATTCCGATGAGGAATGGGTGGATGTTAATATGAACATGGATAAAGGAATCAGAAAGGCCAGAGTGAAATCTACTCTCTTCAAAATTCTTCATAACTGGTCACCACAAAAACTAAAGACAGCAGGTTTACTACACCATTCTATCTGCTTGAGGTGCCCACAGGCGGACTGCGATATACTACACATTTTATTCCGATGTCCAATTTTGAAGGAATACCGTCTTCCAAAACTTACTCTCTGTACAGAGCTATACATGTGTCTATTCCTTTAAATGAAAAATTAGCTCTACTGCATGATGTTACTGATCTCCCAAATCTAGCAAATCTAGCAAACCATACGAGACGATTGACAGCATTGAACTCACTGAAGCAAAAATGTGTTTATTAAGACATTGGTGAACACCACAATGTCCTACACATGATGAATGGCTTATTGAAATGTATAAAATGGCATCATATGAAAAACTCATTTACAGATTGCAGGATAATGTTGGAGTTTTCATCAAAATTTGGAAACCTTTTCTAGCTAATGCGTATTCTAATTCTGGTAATACTTAAGATTTTTCCCTCTAATTTGGAACTACAATAAGGGAGTCTCTTCCTTTTCTGTCTTCTTATTAATTCATTATCATCATTATTTACATTCATGTTTCATGCTGTTGTTGTTATCATTAGGACTTTTGAAGCTTTAGCCAATACCACTCTTATGACTTACTGTTTACCTACTGGAAATTGTAGAGTTAGTAAGAATATCTTCACTTGAAATGTTATATTTGTATGATATTTTATCTATCTTCTATCTATAATATATGGTTCAATACATATTGTATACTATCTACACCATCTCCTCCCTTGTCCACCTTTCCTATTTTTCCTTTCCAGGTTTAATGAGTTTCTCAGATATTGTATCTTTTGATATCTATATTATGATGTTTGTGTTTAGAAATCTGAGAAGGTGACATTTCATAGTAATTTATTGTGTGGCCATAATTTGATTTATTGTTTAATTCTCTTTTCTTTTAATGTATTGTTTATATATTGACATGTATTCGCAATAAAAAATTGTTTTTGAAAAGCAAGACTGTAAATGTGATTGGTTATTTACTCCAGCAGGTAACACATTACACAGTCATTACTAGGTAGTTACGCCCTCAGATGCTGTTATATGCA
Organism: Triturus cristatus; assembly: GCF_964204655.1. Classification (NCBI taxonomy): domain Eukaryota; kingdom Metazoa; phylum Chordata; class Amphibia; order Caudata; family Salamandridae; genus Triturus; species Triturus cristatus. Next base: position 1,072,603,644 of record NC_140583.1, read on the forward strand.
AATAGGAGTGAGGCACTGTATTGACAAAGAATGATAAAAAATCAATTACAGGCATAACAGTATGATAATTGTAAATTAACTCACATATCAGATGGATCCAGATCTCAACAGGATCTGTACAGGACTAGTCTATTCCAAGATAGCTGTTCCTGTAACCCCAGATAATGAGGAACTGTTTGGGTCAACCTCAGCTGTCATAAAAGCCTTTCTCCACAGGCATGCACCAGTCCAAAGTAACGTGTCAAATATCTTTCGGGGACGCATCTAACTACTACATGCTGATCAACATCACATTTAGCTACCATGAAACTGGTGACACAATGTATAATAGGGTATTTCAACAGAGGATCTTACACCAAATTCCCAGTAAGATCATTTTATCCTTCAACTACAGAAGTATTTCAAGTATTACCAGCATCCTCTCACTGTTCACTTTTCACAGGATCAAACTGACTTGCATGGGAGGTTGCTCCTTTGCATTCCTTGGCCCTAAGCTCTGGAACGCCTTACTGAAACATCTGAGATTCTGTTCTTCGCTGATCACCTTCCGCAGACAACTAAGGACTTGACTGTTCTGAACTAGCTGGGCCTGAAGCATCTTACTTGTTGATAAAATTACTGGGAAAACTAGAATAGGTAACTGTTGTGCTATATAAGCTTTTTAACTTAACTGAAAGGAAACTCTGGAGGCATTGCTATGTTATGTGGATAAACGTGCCTCCCTGGTCTCACTCTAAGAGTCCATCATCCATGTCACAGGCGATTCGTGTATGGGGAAGAATGTCCAAGCATTCAACACTACCATGTGGGAGGTCCAGTAGAATTTTCTTAAATTTGAGAGTGCTGCGCCCCATCATAAAATGCTCTACACTGCGTCGTCAGTGGTTGTCTGGACTATGTGCATATCCATGTTAACCCCTTGAGTGCCCCGCCCTTTCCCCGCCCTGTGCCGGCCCTTTCATTAGCGGGCGGGGTTCATGACGAGATAGTCTCGTCATGGGCACAGCGCAACCGCGGCTCATGACGAGACCATCTCGTCATGGGCACTCAAGAGGTTAATAGAGGTGATAAGATCAGCATTTGTCATCATCTCCAAGGATATTCCATCATCCCATCCAGGGTCCCAACAGCCCATGCAGGTAAGAGCGGCAGACGGTGGGGCCGGGGTGGGGGGATTTCAACAGATGACGAAGGGGAGATATATACTAAATAATTAATTTTCTGCCGTCTGTCAAAATCCTCCCCCACTGGCCCCACCACTCTTATCAGCACAGGCCATGGCTGGTTTCAGGGCAACCTTGATGATCCAACAAGCCAGATGATTCCCAACATGAGCAAAGACTGATTGGGAGAGGGGGGTATCAGTGCTGCATGCCAAAATGTGCTGATATTTGTATTATTTAGTTCGAGAGCTTTATTGAGCATGAACATGATCTAAGGGTATCAGAGCGCTGTACCAGAAAGCAACGCAATCTTCATCGTAAGAAGGCGTTTACATACAACTTATGTCAATTAGCATAAAAAACAGAAAGTAGAAGTTCTGTGGAAGTAGATGGCCTGGTGTGAGCATCAGTCTCTGGTGTGTGAGGATCTGCTCAGATGAGGCACGTTCTAAGTTGCTCACTGCACTCGACTTTCATTCCCAGTGTGCAATAAAGATTTAAGCTGTACAAGTATTATACCTGATCAGGTCTTGAGAAAATGTGCTCAGAGTGATTCAGACAGTGGAAGGTATTTTGTAAGTAGCAGTACAATAACTCTTTTCATGAAAGCGCATTGGTTTGTATTATGTGCGCAAGGGAATTCTAGTGGCTTTTCCTGAGAACGTACGGGCCAAGGCTTTTCCTTTTAACACTCTTTTTAAAACGTTTTTCCTGATGACACTCCGGTTAGAATACAATTCTCATACATCATTTCAGCTTTTCTAGTATTGTAAACATAACTGGCCATTCAACAGAGTTGAACGCTTTCTCAGCATCTACAGATTATGTCAATATCAGTTCTTCCAGTTTACATATATATTCTAAATAACAATACCACCATTTCAAGTTTAATCTCATTGATCTCCCAGTCATAAACCCAGATGGATGAAGACACAGATTACTTTGTACAGTTGGGGGCTTATTTACGAGAGCTCTGGGTCACTTTTGCAGCATGTAAAGTGGTACATGTATGATGCAGGGCTCTGATTCAGATTTATGAAGCCACGCAAAGCCACCCTGTGTGGTTGTGAGTTGCCTCATAAATGTTGCGTAAGGCTATGCAGCGCAATTCACTGTATCACCTGGGATGCATTCCATGAACATTGTGGGGGTTTCCCATGCAACACCCATGGGTTTTGAAGTTGCCACTGATTTACAAAATCATGCAAACCTGGGGAAGCGTCAAATCCTTATGCCTCTGGAAGTGAGACATAATAAGAAGAAATAACTTTATTTCTCAATTTTTTCCTCTTTCTATGAGTGCTGCAGAACGCAGCACAAGATAGAAAGCGGACAACACCTCTTAGGATTGATTTTGTGCAGGAAGGTGCCCCTTCCTGCACAAAAACAATACTGTATATAAAGGAGGCACCCTTGCACCATGGTCCGAGGGTGCCTATGTTGGAGCTAGGCTGCTGTAATGGCACCAGTGCAGAGAGAAAGGACAGAAATGCACTGTATTGCATAAATAGTGTGAATTCCTGCCCTTTCACTTTGGCATAGGGCAGAGCAGCAAGGCGAGTTGCTGCTCTGCCCTACACCAAAATCCTGTAAATGAGGGCCTTACTGTTTTTTAGTTCCCACTAGAAAAGTTAGAACTGCGTAGTAGGACAACAGAACTTAAGAATTCAGGGACTGAGTCCATCTAAATCATCAGAGACTGTTGGCACAATTCCTAGCTGGAGCACAGTTTCTCACCCGATCCATTACCTTTCTGGGGTGCTATGTGATTTTTGCCAACCTCGATCATGACACTCTGATCTCCAACGGAATTGTGGAAGCAGATCATGCCCCTTTTGTTGGTTGCTCAAGCATGCCCTTGGTAAACATAAGAGAGATACAAAGGACGTTTTCAATAGATTTCTTGAAACAATCCTAATCTTGCATAGAGAGAATGAGCTGTGATTATTAGGCAGATGAAACAAAGCCAAGTAACCAGCATTATGAACATGGTGAAAAGAATAAACAGTCCAACAATGGTAGTCTAAGTCTATGTTTTCCTGCATATTACTACCCCTAATCTGAGAGCATAGTGGGTGTACTCTCTGCACGATCCCTTAGTTTAGCCTGAGACCACATACCTGGGTGACTTGGTCTGAAGTAGGATTGGCAATCCCTCTCTACAGGATGGAAGATTGAAGTTAGCAGAGCTGCATGTTGAACACAGCTTTCGTTCTAGGACCATCATGGCTGGAGTGTCCCTCTGACCCACAAAGGGACAGTGTACTGTAAATATAATAAAACTCCTGTGTTAGAGGTACAGCTGTGATGCAATGATGTATCTGGATGTTAGAAGATGTCTCCAAGAAGGCAACACAGGCACTAGGATATCCTGTTCTGTTCCTAGCCTTGAATGGAGTGTACAGTTTATATTGCAGGAAAGGCTTTCTAAAAAGAAGCAGCATGTGCAGAGTCTTCTCAGAAAAATATTGTGTAAATAAAACATGCAGAAATAATATAGCTAAAATGTAAGCGAAAATGAAGAACCAGAGTGGGTGCAAGAGGGCCTCACTGCATTAGTTAGCCAAAGCTTTGCTCAGAATTTGCTATCAATTTCCCCAAAAATAAAATAGACCTATGAGTAAGATTTATCTAGTGATTTTCCTGTTTTTTTAATAAGGACCATATGGCCTAATGGTGGTCGACCTAGAGAAAACCTTCACCTTTTGCCAAGACAAAGATATGGAGCGTATGCTTGATCAGTCTTCCAGGCAGCTTTTTGATTTAATTTGGCCAGGAAGTCATTATGCACATTAAGTTGGGCAATAGCTGTCAATATCTCTTCTTCTGACAAATCTAAATCTTGGACATCTCAGTTTGCTGAGATGATCCAATTTCGAAATGGGAAGGTGCCTCATATACTTTTTTCATATTACCCTCCAAGCCCTTCATCCTAGGCTAGTGAAGTTCACTGTAGTGTAGGGCAAATGTTTGAGGCAGAGCCATAATGTCCTCAATCAGTCTCCCCAAATCATATCTCACCTTATGAATCCAGTGTACACCCTCGACTTCCCTAGAGAGTCATACAAGGAGTTTACAAGCCTCGTTACCAACATCATGCAGTAGGTGATGGAGAAGTGGAAATGTTTCCTGATGTAATTTTCCACTAACACTCCCGGGAAGCATTGTGAAGCACCTAGTCAATATTATTTGGAGTGACAGGGAGTGACAGAGTTTCCATCATTAGGTGACACATCAAGCTGAAGAAACCATGTAGAATAGCAGATAGTTAGATGGTCCCAAAAATTCTAAAGGAGGGGAAACATCCTTTACACCGCAGTGAGTCCCCCGACTGCGAGGCTACCATGAGTTCCTTTACCATGCAAGTAATTACAACAATTTGTTTTAGGGGACGTGTTGTTGGATTGGAGTTGGATTTCATGCCCAAAATCTTCGCCAATGATACACAGACTGGAGTTGGATTAGTAATTTAGGCATTGTAACGACTTGCGTGGTAAAGGAACACATGGTAATGTTGCAGTCGGGGTACTGACTGCTCTACAAAGGCATGCATGGTAAATGCATGCAGGGTTCCGTCAAACAACCCCAATAAAACAATACTGTAGTAAACATTTAAAAATGGGACGAAGGTCTGTCAATCATTTGATGTTGGTTTTAAGATTTTCTGCTTGTACTATTTTTGAGATTCTAATAATTATAACACCACTGTTGCTGAACATATTATTTCCGGGACGTGGAGGATCTGGATTTGTTAGATAATGTTATCCCTGAAAGGACCAAGCATGTAATTGGGCCAATGAGCACAGATAGGCTGCTGGATGAGATAACATCCCAGCTTTTTAAATTAGTAAACCTGGATTACTGGTCTATTTACATACAACTCCTGTTTTGGAAAATAATACAGAATGGGAAAGATCTAAATATGTGGCTTGGTGTAATAATAAAACCAATCTTTAAAACGGGGCAAGAACTAGCTCATCTCTCTGTATATTAATCTCTCTTATGGATACTGTGGCAAAAATAGTGGCAGGAGGCAAAGAAGTCCATAGAGAAAATGGGTAGTCCATTTTCAGGCTTCAAAAGTTCAACTCTTCTTTTTGCTCTGTTGACCAGCAGAATATTAAGGGGAAGTTCCAACCCTGGGGAAAGATGCCAGGCTTAATTTCCATTTCCATAGTTTATATTTTACCTACTGTAACTGGGACCAAGTTTTTCCAGATGTAGAGACTGTGGAGATATTCATAGAAAAAATATTTTCAAACAGTGTCCCAGCCCTTTTTTAGGTCTTGCCTAGTGTTGGAGCGTGCATGCGCTCCTCGCTCTGCAAGGCGTCTTGTAAACGATAACATTTCTGAAGGGGACTTGAAGCCCCGCCCATCATTTTCATTGGCTGTCGTCATCATTTATGCTAAACGCTGGCCTCCGATTGAAAATGAGGCTTCTTTGTTACCGCCCTCTCTCTGTTTGGCTCCGCCCATCCCGACTGGATCGTTTCCTTGCGGCGTTACACGGTGGGCTTTATCTGGTGGGTGAGCACTATTTTTTTTTAAATGGACAATGATGGGGACAATGGCGGCTGCAGCGCTATGCGCTTTACGTTTAATATTACTTTAATGAGCGCGGTGCCCGCTAGGGACACCGCGCTCACTCTATTTATTTATATTTTCCATTTAGGTTAAATTAAGTCCTGGCTGAGCCGTGCTTACTCGACTCTCCTCACGCAGCTCAAACTTGCAGGAATTTTAAAGCATCTGAGGGAAATTCTGGGAGCAGCGCTATGCGCTTTACATTTATTATTACCTCAATGAGCTCGGAGCCCGCTAGGGACACCACGCTCACTTTATTTATTTATATTTTACATTTAGGTTAAATAAAGTCCTGACTGGGCTGTGCTTACTCAACTCTCCTCACGCAGCTCAAACATGTGGGAATTTTAAAGCGTCTGAGGGAACTTCTGTGAGCAGACACAGGCGAGAGGCCTCGCATGCACATTCGCTGGCTCTAAGGCCTACCAGAAACACCCAAGCCGCAAGGGCTACTGGATGCTCCGCATCGGGGTGGATAGAAAAGCGTTGTGTGCACAATACGCTGCTGTGATGGCCGATTGTGCACCAAGAGCTCCGACCTCTAAGGGCCTGTCGTGAACAGGCACTGTCTGCAAGAGCCGCTTGTGAACTGCAGCAGTTACATCGTCAAACACAGGTCAGCCTTTTTACGTAATTTTTTAATCCCAATAAAACTGGCCATCTTCTCCCAGATCCTCACTCCTTCCCTGCTGTCCTCACGTTTCCCAGTTATGCCTTTCCTGTACATAAGCCTGTGATTTATGGGGTATCTGTACTGGGCTTGTAGGTCATTTTATGACGTCTTCTATGGCATACTGGAACCCTCCCCATTGTGAAGGCCCCAGGTGTGCGTGGAGATGAAAGGGAGTTTTACGATCATCACATCCCCTTCTGAGAGGCACTCCGATGTTAACTACACTTGGGCAGCGTGGAATTTGCTTTGTGCCCATATGTTTCATGCCCATGCAACAAAAGACTTGTGTTGCCGATCGAGTGAATGTTTCTCATACCTACATGTTTGATGCCTAGGGAACAAAAACACCCCCACTTGGCTCAAAATTGTTAAAGAGCTCTTTAAAACTCAATTTTAACCAAACAACATCCCCATAATATTTGTTGGCAATGATAAACATTGTGAAGGCGAGGGTATTCCCTGGCCTAAGCCTTTAATGACGTTTGAAAAGTGTGGAAAGTTTTGGAGATAAGTAGCCATTCCCAACAAATGCTGTAGCATGTTCCAAATGCAGCTACAGAAAACCTTTAAGTGTGTTCACAAAGGAATATAAAGCAGAATATAAAGTGTGTAACAGCACACTGCAGTAAGCATAGTCATGGTAGACATGCGGATAGTTACAGAAGTTGTTAAATATGTTGCTGATTTTTACCCAAAAAATGAAAAGCTCACAGCCATAGTCTCTTGGCAATGTGAAGCGTTGTGACGGCTAACGCCCATCTCCGGCCTATGCCGAAAGTGATGCTTGAAAAGTAAGAAAAGATTAGCAACGAAGTAAACATCCCCAAGGAAACACTGTAGTGCGTTTCGAATGGAGCTACAAACAAGCATGTGCAATGCAATAGGTGTTGCATTTATGCGAGTTTAAGCAATTGGCATTGTAAATGACTATGCCTTTCATTTATGTTTTAAAAACAAAAATAAAAAAGCTTTGTCATTTGCAATGTCAATAGCTCAAACTCGCGTAAATGTAAGACCTATTGCATTGCAAATGCTTGTTTTTATAGCAGACCTGCCTCAGGCCCCATAGGGAGATCCTTTTCCCCCAAGATTAAAGACAGTTATGTAACCTGCCTACCAGATTGAGATATTTAAGCCCTCAAATCAATCAGAAGAAATGTGAAGGCTTTTCAAAATATTATACTGTTTGATTGTTAGTAATGAACAATCACAATAAAACTGAAATTTGCGTTTTTGTTCTGAACAAATGGTACGTTCTCCTGGTGGTTTGGTGCTAGCAAATTGGAGGTGATGGACAGTTATAGATATATGAGAACCTATTTTCAAGAACTTCATCCTAGAAAGACCGATGGGAATGAGACAAGAACAAGATTCTTATCGAAGTATCTGGACTGATGAAGTTTAGTGTTTTGTGAGGAGGGTTTCTGTTAGCTCTACTACCTACAGCTTATTGAAGAAAAATTGAGCCTATAGTTTTTTGGAGTGAAATAATGGCGCAGATGGGAAAAGTCGATGTTCAAATTTTAGAAGGGCAACGTTTTGAAACAAATCCTCGCTATCCCCAGGTTGGTGCCAGTGCAAGGGAATTGTCTTGAATTGAAATTGTGCCCTTGGAATTATTTGGCAAGCGGTAGATGCACACATTTTTTGTTAAATGGAGAATATGGTTGAGTGACTATAGTTTCCTTTCAGCTCATGTAAATTATGAAGAATAGCACAATGGCTGAGACAGTCATACTGAGCTATAGGATAGATGAAATCTTTAGATTTATTCATCTTACAAGGGGAAGAAGCTCCTGATCTGTAAAGCAACTAATTAAAAAAAAATGCTAAGATGTCAGAGCCTGAGAAATTAATGTTGATATGTGTTATATATGCCTTCTATAAAGCTAACTGCAGCACTTTGGGCAGTGAGGTTGGCTTGAATTAATTGTTTGAATTTGCAGACCTAGGATTAAGAGCTGAAGTACTAAAATGGAGGTTGGGTTTGACCATGCTTGGGGCATCATTAGGAACTGCCATCCTGACAGAAAACGGGACCGTCCGCCATATGTCCCGTGGGGGAGATTAGGATGCATCACGCATTTTTAACATTGCAGCAGGCGGTGCTTGCAGCAGCACCCGCCGCAATGGTAAACATGCATGTTGTGCATGCAAATGCAGGGGGTACCATAGGAACCCCCCATGTGCACCCCCAACCCCTCCAACTTCCTGGGGGCCCGCAACAGGCCCCCAATTGTGAACTCCGCATGCCTTTCGGTGGTGGCAACGCCGCCACGGAAAGGCTGCACTCTGCCTGCATACTAATATGGATGGCGGTGTCTAGCAGAAACTGCCACCATATTAAACCCTTTTCCTCCCGGTCGACTCGTTGACCGGGCGGAAAAACGGCGGACAGTCTTCCTGTCTGCCAACGGTACCACCGCCATACTAATATGGCGGGGGGAAATGGGTGGCGGGCGGGGAAGGATGTAGGGCGGATCACCACCCCTATGCGGGCGGGGCGATCTGCCCTACATCCTAATCGACCCCTTGGTGTTTAAAAAGTTTTATGGTTGCAAAAAAGCAAAATGTCTATATACTTGTTTGATTCACCAGTGCAGCTATTGCTTGATTGTCATTTATTGCTACATGTATGCCATAAATATGCACACTCTATTTTTCAAAGCATGAAATTAAGAGTCCGGAAAAAGAATTTTCATTGTTAGCATAAATTTGATAACTTTTTTTAAGTTCAAGAAAAGGTTTATTGAAAAGATTAATATGATCATAAAAACAATACTTCGTAGATGCAGTTATTTGTTGATACAAAGATGCATAAGGGTGTAATAAAGGCTAATAATAATATATAATATCCATTAAAATGGTAAAAGGATAACATATAAGCTGGTTTAAATACAGTCAAAGGTTCACAGAAATCGTAAATAACAACATATGACAGAAATACACAATTTAAATATATATGCATACACATATATTATAGAAGATGATAAATCAAGCATAATTATAGACAAACAGTAGAAGGTCAGGGAGGCTTGATAACTTCCTGTTGTGGGGGAGCGGGTAAAGAAGTTCTCTTCACGGTGTCATCTAGGAATTGTGTGAGTGGGACCCAAAGATGAGAACGTTTAGTAGCAAGGGAGATAGGATGAACGAGTGCTGTATCGTGGCGATGGTTGTGACATACGGCATACCACCAAGCTAAATAGGACAATTTAGAGAAATCCTTCCAGTTTTTTTATATTTGCTGAAAAGCTACAGCTATTAACAAATCAACAAGTGGTAGCAGAGATTGACTCGTTTTCCAGTCCTGTGTTAAGCTACCTAGAAAAATGTTTGTGGGGGAGAGGGGAATTGTGGTGTGAAATATAGTGTTGATTTGGTGCCAGACCTGTTTCCAAAATATAAGAACATGTGGACATGTGATAAATTTGATAGCTTGATATTGTGAAAGCTTTAGCAAAATTTCCTTTAACGTACAGATGTTGTTTATTTCAGTAACTACATTGATGCGGATTGAGCTCTTGTTTTTAATTTCATGGATATATTTTAAAGGCAATCACCTAAATAAACATTGATGTTATTAACCAATAAAAAGAGATTCTTCGGTCTATGAGGAAGCAGTAACAACTGATTATACAAATGCAGGACCTTCCTATTCTTACCCTGTTCATTGGCTAAATGTATCAAAAAGAAAATGAAAAGTCTGATGACTTCAAGATACTTCGAAGTGCAAAGAGTTCAGTATGCCACGCACCACCCCCAATTCAAATTCCAAATTGCGGATTTTCAGTACAGGCACAAACTTTGAGTGTGAACTATGAACAAATTATGAATTCTGGAGGTGTTCAGGTGCAAATGCAGATATTTCCACGTTCCATTTGACTGGACATGAAGCTGTTAGGGCCCATATGAAGTGTGGGAGCAAACAACCTAACGTGACTAGAGCACCAACGTCAAGAGGTCTTTTCCTGGAGCACTGAAGTGAACAGAAACTATTTTTATACTTTGTTTCAGCTGTACTGTACAGCCAGCATGTAAAACAAGCATTTGAAATGCAATCGGTCTCGCATTTGCGATAGTTTAAGCTATTGGCATTGTAAATGACAGTGCATTTTGTTTATCTGTTTTGATTATTAACACATAAATAAAAGGCATTCTCATTTAAAATGCCAATAGCTCAAACTCTTGTGAATGCGAGACCTATTTAATTTCAAAGAAGCGGCCGCCATTGTCCCGGGCTGCTTGGAAATTGAAAACGTGAATGGCGCACTGAATGTTGCAGGAAAGCATGTCGTGCCTGCAGTAGGAGAAACTCATTGAAGAAAATAGTGCTTACAGACTAGATAAGACATACCTGTTGTAACAGAAGTAAAAGGGCCAGTCCTCATGGGAGGTTACAAATGAAGACAAGGCGATACTAAGGAGGGAGTCACAAGCCTATTCATGAATCAGAAGCCAGCATTTACAAAGGACAATGACACAAGCCAATGGAAATATGGAGAGAGTGGGCGGGGCTTCAAGTCCATACTCACATACAGCATGCCTCGCAGAGCATAAAGTCTAAAAATCTCAAAGTGAAGATTCCCATGGTGCTGTAACATGCATTGAAAGACGAGACCGCTGGCTTCACTCGCACGGCATAAAGAGATATCAGAACACATTCACAAAGACCTTCTGCTTCAGCTCCACTGGCCCACGACTGGAGTAAGATGCACCAGAGCATATTGCAAGAAAGGAATTTGGGGGTTTAGTAAAAGGCAACATTGCTGACGTCAGATTAGGCTTGCAGTGAATTCTCATTAGAGGGGGAAAGGCTTGTTTGAGTTTCCTCTGAGAGTGGAGCATTCACATCAACCACAAAGTACTCCAGCTCCCTACTCGAGCAAATCCTGTCCATAGCCTTAGAAATGCAATCTGTGCACCTAACACTCAGTGCTTCGCAAAATGTCTGGAGTAATGAGAAATATGCAACATTCCTTGCGGTAGAGATCAGGCCCCACAATACCTACTTTAGGATTACTTAAAGAAAGGATCACTAATGTTAACCAAGGCAGCGACAACCTCCTTTGTGCTTCTACTGAGTTATCTGCACCTCTGAACAGAGCACGCCCATGTAATGACACTGATCAAGATATGAGTGAATATTGTATGAGGTATTGGAATATGCCTATTTATCTGATAAACCAGGAATGTGAAGACATGCACGAGAGTGGAAGATGATGTGGCTTAACGGCCTGAGCTGCTGACTTCAGAGCCGGTGCGAACGAGCCTCAAGTATGTGATTAGGGGAAAATCACTTAAATCTCCCCCTGCCCACAGTTCGGCACCATGAGAGTCTTGAGACCCTCACAAGTGGTTTGCCGCGCTTTACAAATTCTTGATTTATTTTTAAGTATTTTGGGGCAGATTTATGACGACTGGCGCATCCCTGCATATCAGCAGGGATGCGCCAGTTATTATGCGCCACTGCTGCGCCACCATGGATGCGCCGCATTTATAATGCGGCGCACCATTGGGCAAAAACGGCACAGATGCGTTACGCATCTGTGCCGAAAAGTGGCGCATTGCTGGAGTTGCATCGCAAGCGCGACGCAGCTCCAGCAATGATCTGGGGGGCCCTATCTTTACAATGCTGCGTCAATCCTTACGCCTGCTTCAAGCAGACGCAGGGTTTTGATGCAGCATGGGCCTAAAAGTGACTGAGTGAAATCTTGTAGATTTCACTCAGCCACTTTTAGGAGGCGTTCCTGCGCCGGAACGCCCCCACCTGCCCTGGAACGCCTACATGTGGCGCAGGGCTTTACAACGTGACGCATCTCCCAGATGCGTCACGTTGTAAATACCCCGCACCATGGCGCAGGATTTGCGCCGCTGATGCGTCACAAAAGTGACGCAACGGCGGCGCAAAAGTGGCGCAAGTGCAACATAAATCTGCCCCTTTATGTACTAATGGAAATGTTTGGTTTAGCAATAATTGATCAATTGTTTAATAAGTTGTAGGCAAATATTTTGTAAATAGATGTCGGCATGTGAAACTTGACGACAACGTCATTCATAGTTGAATTAGAGATTGTCACTTATCGCTCTGGGTCTAGCATTATCATTAGTACCTCAAAGATGACTGCCATAAAAAGGCATTACATAAGTGCACTTGTTGGGTATGGTAATATTGGAGTTTAAAAAAATGACACAGCATAGTTTACATATTTCTCCAGCCTAGAAATGATCAAGCCCCCCCATTCATATTTGTGCAACGGCAACAGAAATGTTTGGGGTAAAGATACTGTTGGAACCAGCAGTGTCTGGTTGGTTGAAGGGATGCCCCCAGGCAGGCAAAACTACCCCTCCTGTCAAGAGCAGGTGATTACACTTGCTATATAGCCTGTGCTCACTCTTGGGTAGCTTGACTCGAAGCAGTGAGGCTTACTACAGAAGCAATGTGTAAAGCAAAGGCACAGGAGTCACTCGCGGTAACTACATGAGCGTCACAAATGAGACTTCACACAGGATGTATGTAAAATCGATTGTATTCAACACACATATTCAATCATTATAACATGAACATCATATACTTTTGGGCATAAAACATATTCATAAATATTACTGGCAGTACTAGGCTCACTCGCATTGTTATGATATCAATAGTATGCCCACTGTGGACAATTCCTAATCAAATCCTACCCCCAATTGAGACAAAGCACGCATGTGCAGTGCAGGATATTACAAATACACAAAAATAGAACACTTTTTAGCAGCAAAGTGGGACGGAGCCGGGCGGGAGTACCCAATGTCAAATGTATTGTGCTTTTGACATACAATCAACATATGAAGTGGCACCACTGGCAAGTGTAGCTAAGCACAGGTTGTCCGCACATGATCTCTCACACTCACCCACACTCACTCTGCACCACTACACAACTCGACAGGTATCAGCCAGACCATAAGCACGGAGCCCCTAATGCAGTGTCACTGGTCCCTAGCAAGTCAATATTCACACTGCAGACTCCGTGGCCCAAGCCTCCCTCCACCCTCTGGTTCACCCCGATTGTCCTGTACCCCTGGGTGGGAGTTAACCAAACCCACCCCCGAACACTGGGCCACACGCGGTCGAAAGTCACAATTAGTCTGGGTCCTCAGGAAACAGATGGGAATATGCAGCAGTTTTAATTAGGAGGTAGACGTAAACAAGGGAGAGTTTAGCAGCCACTCATGAAGTTTACCCACAGGTCTCAAAGCACACAGTCCCTTGACCTGCTTCCGAACTGTCTCGGAAATGTTCCTTCAATCAACTCAATCTCATTTGCTACTGCCTGGTGGCAAGATGTCTTCGGGAGGGGCCAGGTGTGGAGAGAGCAGTTGGTCCGCCGCGATGAGGGTCAAAAAGGAAACAACCGATGAATGGGGATGAGCACAGGGGAGCCTCTTAATAGGATGAGGCACCCCGATCAGTACATGATGATCAGGGTCTTGTACAGGCAATCCACGCACAGCACCTGATGCGTCTTGGTATGAGTCACAACTAGGGGTGGGAGGAATTTGCGAAATTAACTTTCGCAAATTATCGCGAAAATGCTAAAAATCTCAGTAAACACGCCGGAAATATCGCGAAGACACAGAAGTTTTTTTCCCGACTGTTCGCGGTAATTTTTGCGTGATCGCGGGTCGCCAACTTACCCATGCGGTTGCTCACGGGTGCGGCCATCTTGTTTTCACTTGTCCCGCCCTCTCGCGATGCTTACTTCCTGTTCCGGGTCGCGCAATGCATGTTCGCGCCCGTTCGCGGTAGATATTTCCTGTTTGCGACCGCTTTTACTTGATCGCGTTGCTTTTTGCTTGCTCAGGGAGAAAATATCGCGTGAACTTGCGCACGTGGTCGCAATGGGCGCGGCCATCTTGTTTTTCACTCTATTGCATGGTTCTGGGGCCTGATTTTGAATCCTCCCTACATCTTTTCAATCCCTTGTTTAAACCCACTTTTTATCATTCTTATTTATTATTTCTCAAACTATTTTCCTGCTTTTATATTTAGCTACTTTTTCTCTTTCTATTGCCTGCTATTATTTATTTCCTTTACTTCTTTAATTTTATTACCTTTTCTTACCCCAGAACCATGTCTAAGGGTAGGGCTCGTCGCCGTCGCAGCCAGAGCCGCGACCGCCTTCCTTGCGGAAGGCAGCGCCCCCAAGGGGTGCAGGCACGGGCCTTATTTGGAGAGGTGGAGTTGGCTGCACTGATTTTCTTTGTGCAGCGCCACCTCCCCTCAACCCTGGCAGCAGGTGGCAGGCCTGGGTCTGGGTATGACCTCCGGGAGCGTCGGCAGTGGTGGGGGAAGGTGCGCTGGGCAGTGTCGCGCTTCTCTGGGGTTCGGCGCACCCAGGCGCAGCTGACGCACCGGTAGTCCGACATCCTGGACCGTGAGCAGGACCTGCTGGACCTGCTAGGAGTGGAGGTCCCGGGGCTTGGTGAGTAACTATTTAATTATTACTACTTTGTGTCTGTTCTTCTGCTCTGTGTTATATATTGTGAATATCTTTTTTTTTCTTCCAACCAGCTAGAATGTTGCTGCTTACATTCCAGGTTAATTACGTTTAAAGGTCTTCTGTGATTATGACACAGGTGCTCTTCTGCGCTACTACTAATCTTACTTGTTTGCAACTTTGCGTTTGCGCTCGCTTAGCGTGATTCATTCTGTACGAGTTTATTTTAGAGAAATTAAGTTACGTAATGCTACAGTGACTCTAGTCCACTCCTTACTCTGTCCTGTCACTAAGAGAAAGGGGCAGATTGATAATTAGGTTTAGGTACTTTGTATGAGTTTCTAATTTGTTAGTGGTATGCGTGATGTCCCCTCAGTTACGTGACGTGCTGCTAGTACGGCAGTCTTTATTAGAACCTTTTCTAGTTTGTTCAATGAGTGGTGGTAATTGGCTTAGCATTAGCACTAGCAGAACATCAGCATCAATCAATCAACCCAAAATTTGGTGTATACAAAAAATGCAGTCATGTGTCCTCCATTTGACAATATGCATTGTTGAGGAATAAAAGAAGTGCAAATGCATACTTAATGTACAATTGACATGCCTGGAATAGGTGGGCTAGGTTGGGTGGTACGTCGTACTTAGGCTTAGTTGCTTGTAACTTAGTATTCTGGAATCAGAATGGAAGACTGGATTACTGTTGATAAATAGTAACTTAAGTAGTCGATCCGCGAATCCCCCGATACTACTTGTTGACCAGATGAGAGCGGTCAATTTAGTTATTGCAATTGTTGTTTACATAAGTGTTTTTTGACCGTTGTTGAAAAATATTGTATTTGTTTGACACCATCCATCAATGTTTGTCTCTTTCTTATATCTTTCCTGTTCATCAGCACCCAGGGGCAGACAGACAGGGAGTGGGGAGTCGGCGGGACAACAGTCCGAACAGCACCACCAGGAGGACACCAATGAGGGCTCCTCTGCTGGCCCCAGTAAGTCTTCTTGTTTTTAATAATATTTCTTATTCCATAACTTTTACTGCACCATATTTTTCACGAACTATTGTTTGTTTCCAAATGCTATTTTTTTACCAACAATTATCCTTCGATCTGTACGGTTTCAAAAATCTTATTCCTGCCTCTGCTATGATGACTCTCAGTACTACTACTACTATCAGTCTGTCTGTACTGTAGTAGCTAAGCTTGCCCAGTTGGCCAGTGCCACTCTTTATGTGAAAGGTTGTAATATAAAACTCATATTCACCAGTAGCTCTAGCCATTGAATCCAATCCTTTGGGTCGTCCTCTTGTACTACTTCTAGTCTTATTGATCTTGAGTCTTTGTTAATCTTGAGGCTTTGAAAATTCAAAGCAACAAAAAGCCAACCAGATTTATTACTATTTTGATAGGATAGCCTATAGGACATACTACTACTGTTGTAGAGAACTTGCACATACACAGACCTTTGCACAAGAAAATAGGATGTTGGTGATGGTAGGTTGGACCTTCCTCACACACCTCAATCAGAAATTCAAAACCCACCACAATCCTCTGCTCGACTAAGTACTGTCTTGTCATAACTATTAGGTCTCCGAACCCTCCCCCCAAGATACCCAACAAGTACACAACCCAGAACATAACACACCCAACCTATCAGTCGTGGAAGCAATGCACATGCACACCCTTACTTTAATTTGCTCACTCGTGTAAGTTACTCCACACCAAATACCACCAAGTCTATGTACGTTCAAAAGGTTTATTTTGAATTGAGAATCTCTGTACATTGTTCTATTATAAAATGCAGCACCAACCGGAAAATCAATAACATTAAAACAATAAACATTGTTACACTTACTTACAGTTGGGAATTAAATCATGATAACTGAACAGTGGTGGAAGCCAGCACCACCATCCCCTAGGAATTTATATAAATTTATAAATGAAGATGTGAGTGAAGGGACCCCTCACCTTAGAAGAACCTAGTACTGGTAGTTGTTGCATCATTCAGAAGCTCTGCAAAGCTCTGGTTCGTAGAAGGGAATCTTCCGTCTGTAATGCGAAAAATGAAATGGTGCGCATTAGTATATTGCAACTTGCAAGCATTTCTCAGCCGTGCCAAAAAGTGTAGCATTTATGGATAAGCAATATGGACTAACAGTACACCAGTACTTCATAAAAAAGTGGCTTGTTAATGTTTTTGTTGACCGCTTGTACGCAGCGCGTAGACAGTAGCAGTGTGAGGCAGGTCATGTGGGCTCAAAGGTGTCTTATACAAAAAGCTGCAAGGTAACGTCACATGTGCAAAAATAAAAGAGACAAAGGTAAAATCGTTTCATGGCTCGGGCTAACTAAGGAAAGGCTAGAATGACCATATATAACTATTAGTGTCTACTCTACTACTACTAGTGATGTATGTTAGTATTAACTAATTTTTCAACCTTGCTACTGATCAATAGGGGGGAGGTGTATATGATGCCTAATAAATGTGTAATGTTTTCTAGGCGCACTACCGACCACCATTGCCGGGGCCAGCGAAGGCGACGCGGAGGGAGAAGATGCGGCAGTTGCAGCAGATACCAACGGAGTGGTAGGGGGAGTGGCAGCACCAGTGGTGGGCGGTGGTAAGTTAGATTCATAATCCTTAACTATTGTTGAACTTGACAGTACACTCACTGCAAGGGTGTACTGTATATATATGTATACTGTACTGTTGAGACTTAGGGCCCCGTCGACACCGCAGGGGCAGACCTCCCGCCATCCCTGTAGAAAAGAGTCAGACCCCCACATGTCGACCAGGCGGAAAATGGTTCAATATGTTGGTGGTGTCTCTCTGAACACACCGCCAACCATATAATCTGCATTTTGGAATGCCTTTGAGTGGCGGCATTGCCGTCCGCCACGCAAAGGCATGCAGACATTGCAGAGTATGCTTGGGGCCCCCATGGAGGGTACTACCTAACTATGCTATGGTACCCCCCTGCCTTTCAAAGCAAAACGTGACAGGCTCCATGCTGGGCCCGTCATGTTGTGCTTGGAAAAGCAGCGCAACATGTATTTTTAGCATTGCTTTCGGCACCGCCAACCAGAATGTAAAAAAAACAGGATGCGCCTGCCACTGTGCCGGGCGCATCATCCTAATTAATTGTCCCCACGGGACATCCAAAGTCGTAAGTAAGTATGAGTTGTTGGGAACGTTTGAAGAGTGAACTAGAAGACTAGAGTCCCTTTAATTGGCATAGGAGCGGGAGTATTGAGTAACCAATGGCCTCATCTATCTGATTTCAACTCCGCTTTGAAAGTTTTATGGAGAAGAGCACCTGGTGCACTGTTCAACTAAAAAGGGAAAGACGGGTGGAAGGAAGAAGGATGGGCGAGATTTAAAATGTTATGTACTACTGTGCTTTATAGTGCTACTCTACCATGCCACTATGTGTGTAAAAAATTAACTTGTCTTACTGTTTTTCTAAGAGTATATTTTACAATTGTCTTGTTTTTTTCTTTTTGATACACAGCTACTCATAAACTCAACCGGAAGGAGTTGGCCGCCAAGGCACGGCGCCGGAAGCTGGAGGCAATGCAGCGGGAATACCGGTGGCTGGTGGTCCTAGCAGAGGAGGAGGAAGAGACTGCGGCTTCAATTGAAGCCTCCTCCAGTGCCCCGGGCCCCAGCCACCGCCCTCCAGTGATACGGCGCCACCGTCTGGCGGCTGACCGCCGCCACCGTAGTGCCATCTCTCGGGCCCCCCCACTGTGGCTGCAACTGCCGCGCCCTCACACGCCGCGTCGCCCGTTTAGAGGAGCAGATACGTGTCCTCCTTGAGTCCCACCCCACACCTTAGTCCCTGTCATCAAGTTCTGTCCCTTTTTTAATTCTTGTTTGGGTGGAAACTGGTTTGGGCGTTGGGTTTGGGTTTTTGCTTTACAGACTTTTTCTCCTGGACTTTCCTATGGACATTTGGATGGGGTTAGGGAGGGGGGTGGGTCAGCTTTTGGGGGTTTAGTTTATTTTTGTTAGGGTAGATTAAATATATTTTTCTATGTTACATGCAATGTTGTTAATGTTTTGTAGGTGGGGTAACTGTTTTACATCACACTGTTTCCTTGCTGGTGCAGGGCCGCCCATAGCCTGTGTTTGATTTAAATAATTGGCTGACTGTGTAAGACACAAACAGATAGATGCGACACACCTCACTGATTGACTTGTCCTTCTAGTACTTTCAGTCTGTCCTCTAGTCTATGCATTCTTTATCTGGACTGGTGTGTGAAATTGAAATCATTGACAACATGTCCATTATTAATTCTGCCTCCCCCAAACTTCTCTCTTACCTGTGCTTGATTTTTATGTTTAACTTTGGCCTAGCAATGGCTGCATGGTGAAGATGGTTTCCTTTTTCTAACATGCCATGATTGGGGTGGTGGTGGTGGTAGTATAGTAGTAGTAGTAGACACTGGCAGGACGGCAGCATTTACAAAAAAAGAAAAGGAGACAGTCAATCGCCTTTGAGAGACTGTTAGAGGAGTAGTAGAATGAAGTACAGCACAGAACTTACCGAGCAACAATAATATGCTAAAATATTTTACAATAAAACATAATGGTGGTTGGGATAGCCTACTAGACAGAGTTACAAACTACAGTTGTGTCGAGTCACTTGACTAGGCCTACAGCCTAACAGTTAGTGCTGTATATGAGGAATGACAACAAACAAATCCAATCAATGCCGGCAATTAATGCTGAGGTAGATGTTCCTTTGTTAAATAAAATAACCTCTAAAATATCCTACTCATGGGTGGGCAAGCAGAAGAAGATCATCGCTCTGCCTTGAAATTGAAGTACTGTTGCTTTCGCCACATCCGCCCCAGCAAGTGTGTGATTAAGTATTAGTGTGCATTTAATTTAGTCACACCTCGACAATAAGTCACACAGCCCGGGGGAAGAGGGTTAGGGTTTGTTGAATGGATGGGAAGGGGGTTTTTGGGAAAGGTTTGACATAGAAAAACAGTATGCATGGACAAACAAACGACAATCATTGAAGACTACCATATCCATATGTTAAGGGAGAAAAAGGAAATGCATGCAAGATGATGAACCCGGATTACATACACTTCTAGTTCTTGTTCTGCTGTTCCGGTCTTAATACTTTTACAGATAGCAAATAGAAATTTTAAATATTGGTAGGGAAGAATCGTAAACAGAGAGCAAACCTAATTATGATAATAACAACTCCAAGAACACACTGTTGTAAAGAGTGTATACAAAATATTAATCAAATTATTTAAAAGAAGATTAAAGTGGATACTGTTACTGTGTTATCCTCGTAAAAAATGTGGACTGGATTTGCATCTCGGCATTCCTCTTGGTCCTCCTCTCGTCCATCAATCTTGGGTGTGTCGCCTCGCCACTCGCCACTGCCCGGCTGGAAAAAAAATTCGATTTATTGGTAAGGTAAGTGTGCATTGTAATGTTTTCCAAAGTATAGGGCAAGGCCCGGCCTGTAATTGTAGATGGAAAACCAAAGGGGATATTGAGAAACGCACAAGTTATGGTGTAGTGCAACAAGAACATTTTCCGAGGTGGCATGTACGCATCATCTCTACTCTAGTCTGTTTCCAGCATTGACCTTCAACAATAACAGGAGAGAGCAGGCCCACAGTGCTTAGCAGTAGCACATTCTACGTTAAGACTTTAGAGTACTTTTTTTTTTTTTTTTAAAGAGTTGGACAAAGGCAAAGCACATTATCCATTCCAAACATTGCATTTTACAGTTTAAGTTAGTAAATCAATGCACCGCAGTCATCCCACCGCTACACTCTATTCCACTTCTACAGACATTTTGGGTCTGCTGTGGTTGGTGTTGACGTGTTTACC
Source organism: Triturus cristatus (assembly GCF_964204655.1). Lineage (NCBI taxonomy): Eukaryota > Metazoa > Chordata > Amphibia > Caudata > Salamandridae > Triturus > Triturus cristatus. Next base: position 1,072,624,411 of record NC_140583.1, read on the forward strand.
TTTAGCCTTTTAAGTTTACGCCACTCATGAAACGTCCTCCTGACTTCATCATCATCTCCGATACTTTTACTTACTGTGAAGATCGGCCTGCAGTAGAAGTAAAATTGTTTATTACACAACAAGAGTAGAAATATTATTGACTTGAGTCAGTCTTTAGTGTGTACAGAAAGATAGATTACTAGTACACTTTGACTTCACTTTGTGCACAACAAACTAACAACGAAAACACAAAGACCAATCGCTCAGAGTCAGGTGTCCAATGCATGCCATTAATTGTCATTACCTGTTCCTTCTCATCTTAAGTTAATGGGCCGTCTATTTCGCCATCATCATGATGGACGGTGCTGTTGTGTCAATCATACTCATTGCGCAGATAGAGTGAGTCCCCTTCCTGTATTGAACTAAAAGCAATGTATCATCAAGCTGCAGGAGAAGTACACATTTCTTATTTGCAAGAAGGGGAAAATTGAATTCACCTTGAGTTAAGTTTAGTGCGTTCTGTAGAAAGTTGATTAGTGGCAGTGCACAATTACATAAATTCATGCACAACAAACACAACAAAATCATTCATTCTGCGACTCTGCGTCCAATGCATGGCATCAATCATTACCTGTTCCATCTTATTTTCAGTTAATGGCCAGTCTCTCTCGACTCTGAAAGGAGGATAGCTATAGTAGTCATCTGATTCATGCTCCACTTCTTTTGGCAGGACTAGGAAAGTTTGAATTTTTTCTTGTTGTATTTTACCATCATCCAATCATCATTCATGAGGGCAATGGATTTGGGCGGGAGATTCAGTATGATGGAGCGGAGGAGCTGGATTCAGAGGACTGTACTGTCAAGTTGCAGACACCTGAAAATTGTATATTAAATAAGAAGAGTAGAAGACGGTGGTAATGGATTTGTTGTGATTCACAAGTTTGTAACCGGAACGACAGACACACAAATAACGGTGGGAAAAAAGGGAGGAAGACAGTAAATGCAAGCCTAATTGTCAGGGAAGTATAGCTTGTCCTCAAACTCTGGGGGGTCAGCCAGTAGTAGGTAATCATCATGTGACACACTACTTCCGTCACCTGAGCCGCTGTCCTCATCTTCCTCCATTGCTTCATGTATTGTGTAATTCGGTGGTATCAAGTGCTGATTCATTTTGATCATTGTTAACCTCTCCACGTTTTTGGGCGAGAGACTGGTCCTTCTCAATTTTACAATGGAACCAGCAGCACTGAAAACAAGTTCGGAAGAGACACTTGCGACAGGGCAAGCCAGATAGCTTATCGCCAGCCTGCTGAGCTGTGGCCATTCAGACCTTTTCCTATACCAATACTGCAATGGGTTTTGATCAATGTACACCTCTGTTGGGTCGTCCAGATAGGCCTGGACCATCCGTTCAATGTTCACGGTTGCTGCTGGTAAGCTTTCGTGCTCTTTTCTCTGTGCATCAGCACTGTGCTTATTGATGCCTAACTTTACATACCAATCGTGTAATGATTGTACTCGGCCTAATGATCCAGTTACTGTTTCTGTGGTCGATAGTGATGGTGAGTGTTGTGATCCAAACGCACTGCCTTCAGCCGACGAAGTTGCACTTGATCCTGCATGGCCTGCTGAAGTACGTCTTGTGATTTGATCTTGCGGGCTATTAATTAGCAGCCATTCTTTTTCCAACTTACTGGCTGCTTCAGCTAGACAAGTTTTGTAGCGGGCAACATCAATCTCGGAAAAAGCAAAGAATGTCTTCAGTCCAAGTTGTGCACGTGGATCCAGAAATGTGGAACAAATGTAATGTTCTTGAGACAAAATTTTATTTTGTATCCTTACATTTTCAGCTAAGCGACGGGATAAGCTCTCCACCAAGTCATGGGCTTGCCTTTTGTCCTCTACACCTTTGTATGATTCAGACACATTATTCAGCTGATGCTCTAGCATTTGCAATAATGGGATAGCTTGGCCCATTGTACAGTCCTCCTTGCTGACTTCACGTGTGAAGACCTCAAAAGGACAAAGCATCTCAGTCAGGCATTTAATTAGGCTCCATTGCTCCATGTCAAGGTTCATGCCTTTAACAGTAGCATCCCCACTTCTGTTCCAGACATATTCATGGGGTGACCTGTACTGCTCATACAGACGATCAAGCATGTAATACGTTGAGTTCCAACGTGTTGCCACCTCCCGGATGAGTGCCTTGACTGGCATCCTATGTTCATGTTGGATGATCCTCAGCTGCTTCCGAGCTTTAAAAGAATGGCTGAAATGAGTGCATATTCTTCGGCAGATGGCCAGTAAATTGCTGACTATGGGTTCTTTTTTCAGAAAGTCTTGAACTATAATGTTTATGCAGTGCGCCAAACACGGAACCCTGAAATAGGAACCAAGTTCCATGGCCTTAAGTACATTACTGCCATTGTATGTGGCAACAAAACCAATACCAAGCCCTCTTGGCCGCAGCCATTCCAAAACCTTTCTGCGAAACTCATGTAAAATGTTTTCAGCCATATGAGATTTCTCCATGGCGAACATGGCTACAGTTGCATGTTTCCGAGTACCTTCAAAAATCGCAGCTGTGTCAACAGCACCTCGTGCAGATAGCTTATCTCTAACCCCCACAAAAGAGATCCAGTGTGCAGAGATGCACATGTAATCTGTGGCTTGGCAACTGGTCCACATGTCTGTTGTCAGGTGGATATTGTGAACAGCCCTCTGCTGCAAAGCTTGTCCAACCAATTCCAGCACATCATGATGCAGTGCCGGAACAGCAATTCTTGCGAAATAGGACCGGCTGGGAACCTTCCATTTAGGGCAGATGGCAGACACAAATTCAAGGAAACCCACCCCTTCCACAAATGAAAAAGGAAGAAGGTCCAGCGCTAACATTTTGGCCAGCTTCGCATTGTACAATCGTGTCGTTGGGTGGTTGCGTTGGAACTGCCCCTCCAACCTAAACATGCTCTCAATGGTAGGCTGGATTACTTTCCTTTGTGGTGCTGTTTTCATTAACCCACTAAGGCTCAACGACACAGTTTGTCTCATTGCGGTACTCGGTTGCCTTGGTGTCTCACTCTCAGCCTGACTCAGAGTATGGCTCTTACTTCGGTGCCACTCTGATGTTACTGAGGAGGATGTGGCCGTTACCACTGCACTACTGGGGACAGGGCTAGAAATGCCTCCCTCCTCTTCACCTTCCACCGCAATAATATCGCTCCCTGATTCATCCTGACCAACTTAAATGGGTTGAGTCTTTCTACTTTCTTTTAACTTAAGTAGGTGATCCTCCCACACGATAGTGTGGTGTATTCTGAGATGACTTGCTTGTCCTCCGGTACCATAGTTTGTACCAAGCTTACCACACCGAACACCTCGCCGACAAATTGAGCATATAGCAACGTTCTCCTCCTTGGCGCTAACAGAAAAGAAGTCCCAAACTGGGGAAGAGAACTTTCTGGCACTGCTGGATGTGCCACTTTCAATACCAGATGAACTTGAGAGTGTGCTTGAAATGTGACCCTGTGCACCTAGACTGTGACTTTTACTACCACTACCTACTGAGATGGTTGAGCTGGATGTAGGTCCCTGCCGGGCCTTGGAAAATATGGCAGCTGGAGGTAGTGGTGGTGTAACCTGTGTTGGTGATATCCGTGCTACATCCCGCTCAGTAGCAGCCTTTCTGGATAGGGTGAGAATGTTGGTCTCCAATCCCTTTGGGGCGGGAGTAATGTGCGTGATGACTGGCTCATCTTCATCAACATCATCACCCCCCTCTTCTACATCTACCTCCATAACTCTAAGTTTTTCTGGGACCTTCCTTTTCAGAAGCATTGTCTTGTGGCGTATATCACTCTCAGACTGAGCTGGTGGATGCCAAGTGGCATCACGATCATCAGAAGCGGTGCTTGAAGAAGAAGATGATGGACTAAACCTCCATTTCCTTGCTGGTGGTCTGGAAGACAATAGATCTTCTGAAACAGTGGCTTGACTTTGCTCCACTTTGTCTGCAGGAAGCTCGACTTCCTGAAATGCCCCTACGTCAGGAGCAACAAGTACTATGGTGGGCTGTTGCGGCCGCTGCTGTTCTTGTTGCGGCCGCTGATGTTCTTGTTGCGGCCGCTGCTGTTCTTGTTGCGGCTGCTGCTGTTCTTGTTGCGGCTGCTGCTGTTCTTGTTGCGGCTGCACACTTATCTGCTGAGTTTACGCCTGCGTTGAACTTGATTGTGTACTACTTTGCGGTAATGACATTTCTTCAACATCGCTGCTCGTTAGTAGACTGGCTACCTCTGCGACACTAAAGCCCTTGGGCCTAGGTTGGTGGGGTTGGACCGCTGTGCTGCTCCCAGCTTGGTTCCCGGACAACGCCGCTGCAGGCGTAACTTTTTTGGTGCCAAAAAAAACATTGGCCGGCACACCACCAGTCGTGGTTAATGGCACTTCCTTTTTCTGTTCCTTCTTCTCACCGGCAATTTTCTTGGTACTGGACCTGGTACCTTTCTTTGGGGCCATCTTCTTCAGATGTCAGGCAGGATGCAGATGCACAACAAGTTCTGGTCACAAGTGGACGTGATGCGCAGCAGGACTTCTGTCTGGCTGGCAGTACAACGGGTAGCCGGATGATGCTGATGACACCTCCTCCTCTGTCTTTTGTGCACCTAAAATCAAATAAGCCAGGAGAAGAACATCAGTGAAATGTTGCATTTGTTGTTGTGGTTCAGCTACTTAGTACTGTACTAGTGCAGACAAAAGATATAGTCTAGCCATTTATGACTTTTTTTTTAACAAGGGCTATGTTATACTACTGTGTACAGTCACACACTACACTCTCAGGAAGGATAGGAAAGTTAATAATAACCACCAAAATAAAAATTTAATGGAAGTGGGGTGGACCCTAATTGCCATTAAATTATTTGAGCATCTCAGCATCCATGGAGCTGCTGCTGGCAAAGGGGGTGGATGGATGGAAGCAGTAAGCCAAATAGCCAATATTAAAACCATGCAGGCTTATGGCAAAAGCAGGACACTAATAACTCCCAGTCCAAACACAAAAAAAGGCCACCATCCACATGGACACTCACAAATCACAAACAAGCAGGGGGCCTGGGAAACACCAGGAGCTGACAAAAGGCCTATAAAAGCCAGGTAAAGGATGCATGCTAAAGCACACTGCTCTGCCTTTTTAATGCATGGAAATACGAACATTCACAGGCCCCAAAAAGGTATGCAGGGTGCATGCATTGCACACCAACACACCAGACACATACAACAAAAGATGTCTTTAAGACAACCAACATCAGAAAGGCCACCCCAAAAAAACACACTTCCCCAACTCAATCCAATGCCATCCATGCCCTAAATGATGTCTAAATTCAACAGACCACACAGAAAACACTTGATTAATAAAGCTGTGGCTACCTGCTCTGATCCTAGTGGATGAAAAAGCAGGCCTGTTGGCAGACAAGGCCAGGCAAGCTTGCAGGCCTAGGCTTCAAAATGGCTACCAGCCACATGGCCAGGCCCAACAACATCAGAAAGGCCACCCCAAAAAAACACACTTCCCCAACTCAATCCAATGCCATCCATGCCCTAAATGATGTCTAAATTCAACAGACCACACAGAAAACACTTGATTAATAAAGCTGTGGCTACCTGCTCTGATCCTAGTGGATGAAAGCAGGGCTGTTGGCAGACAAGGCCAGGCAAGCTTGCAGGCCGAGGCTTCAAAATGGCCACCAGTCACATGGCCAGGCCCAACAACATCAGAAAGCCCTCCCCAAAAAAACACACTTCCCCAACTCAATCCAATGCCATCCATGCCCTAAATGATGCTTGAAAATGAAATACATTAAAAAAACACCAAAGGAACAGTTGCTTCATCATGCACACACCCATGAGGCCATGCCCATGACTAGCTCGGGCCTACTACTGACTACTACTACCCACAACATTTTTAAAAAAAGGAATGATGACAGTTACCAAAAATAAATTGTAGTTACAACAACTGCAATGCCCACAATCAAACAGACACAACAACCACTTACTTGTAAAATATCCAAATGAAAAAATCCTCAAATGCAATTGCAATGATGCAGCAGACAAAAAGAGTGATCTTTCCAGCTCAAAATCCAAAGGCAGAATGAGCAGGAGATGGACAAAGCACTGGGAGGAGCCTGCTGGACAGGAACAGGAAGTTGGAGATTCTGTGTCACTTCCTCCGTCTCCCCACCTTTTTAAAAAAGGACTCCTTGCACAAAAGAGAACAGCCAAATGTCAATCTGAGGAGTTGTTTTCATCCAAAATCATCATTTGCAGAAGGTTCCATGCTGCTAGAGCTGATATTCTTCTCCAAATTGAAAATTTTACATGTTCGAGTTCTCGAGCTTCACATTACTTCCGCCGGATGTCGATGGCGTGTCGAAAAGGACTTGATCGTGTTCTCTCGCTCCCTGTCGCGTTGGATATGACGTGTTCGGGGTATCTTTTTCCTTTTCGCGTTCGATTAGACGTGCCTGCGTCCTCACGCTTTCGCTCGCGGTTGAGAATGACGTGTTCGAGATCTCAATCTTCTCATACTCGCGCAGTGCATGATCGCGAGAAGAATGACGTGATCGCGCGACAAATGACGTGATCGCGCGACAAGTGACAATAATGCGAGCGCGAACTGTTGCGAGACAGCGCAAAATGGCTACCAACGATCCAATATGTCGTGGAGAACGCGACCGGGTCAGGAAAACTTGTCAGCGAACGCGGGGATTCAGGTAAGGCGATCGCGCGCACGCGAGAATGTATTGTTTTACAGCGCGAGCAAGAAACAAATTATCGCTAAGCTGCGGATTGCGGAAATTTTAACATTTTCGCGCTTTCCGCGGAACACGAAAATGCCAAATTATCGCAATTTCCGTGAACGGAACGGAATTTTGGCCCAGGCCTAGTCACAACCGGCATTTCATATTTCAAACAAGATGAGCTGCAAATTCCGCACTTCCCTGGAACAGAGGCACAATGACTAGTGCACATTGAGATGGGTTGCACTAGGCAATTCTGGTCACACACAGTGAAGAGATGCAATTCTGCCCCTCCCTGGAAATGAGGCACAACGTCTGGTGCACAATGATATAGGTTGTACCATACCCGTCTGGTAACACAGGTGTATGTTCAGCAAAGCCACATGAGGTAGAATGAGGCACTACTATGGGTACACCCCCACATCCGAGGACCCTACCCGGTAAATCACACCGCATGCAATGTGCATGCAGTCAGTATGTCGCACAAGAGTGATGCAGCACGATCGATGAAATGGGCCACGTGGGTCCCATAACCGGTGAATCCGCTCACCACCAACTAGACACTAATAAGTGTCATGGTCCAATAAGTACAGGAACCACACACCTTAGATGTGCCGGGACACTCCTTGGAGTAGCTGTGCACTCTACAAGTCCTAACAATAATAATAGATGCAGGCACAATTTCTGGGGCTCCGCACTGGGTAATCCAGTTTCCAGACACAAGTCTCAGTTCCACGCTCTTACCACGCTACCACTTGGGATGAAGTAGCCGAGGTAGGCACTTGAGAAGGCACTGCTCTCCAGATGTCACAGGTAGATGGTTTAGGTCCCTCACGGGAGAGCTTTGATGTTCCTGAAATCTCCAATAGTACAGGGATCCCGCGGTTGGGCCCTTGGAGAACACACTTTAGAGCACCACACTTCAGCAGATCCTTGGCCCAGGTCAGCCACTATTTGTATAGTTATGCTTCATGTTTACAACCGAGTTCTCTGGTAACCTGCACCATGCAGTCCAGGTTCTCCGGTCCCACGTCTCCACAACCATCTCTTGCCTTGTTGAAGGATGGCACCTGTAGTTATACTGTCATGTGTCTTTGAAGTTCAGGGTGGTTTAGAGAATTTTCCTTTGACCACGGATGTCTCCCATAATTTGTAGGTCTGTGTGCAATCGAGTCAAGGAATGCAGATCTTAATCCTTAGTGGGGCCATGATCCAGCCCCTGGAGGCTAAGTGTCAAAACCTCTATCTACAATTTTTCGAATTAAGCCCTCAAATGGCAGAGGTCTGCCGTTCAGTTGGGATGCCTATGGTCTATGGCTGTCACTGGTGGCATGCACAGATGTGCTCCCCCCAACCCCTGGCATCCTCTTGAACCAGGCACCAGGGTCCCTGCGACTCCTGGAGCATAGAAATGTCTATATTCTATAGGTGGCATTTCTAAGCGAGTTATGTTAAAACTCCCTTTACCAATGGAAAGGGGTTGACACTGAGAATCCATTGATATGAAACATCATGAGGCTGCTCCACTGCAATCCACTATTGCAGACTGAGGTTTTGTCAACCTCCTTGCCATGTTAACCTCTGGGAAGAGCAGGCCTCATAGGTAGTGAAAACACACATAAGTATTCCTACCCACCTGGGCACACGTGTGCTAGTGCACACACTGACCTGTGATGGCAGGTGGTACACAAAGTTCTCAGCACCAGGGGTGCAAGTGCGCCCGCCTGAGTCTGCACAGCAGACTAGACATGGGTTTAACTAATATGTGTGACTGTGAGCACATACAAGCCTGTGTTAGCAGGCGGCACACACAATCACAGGCACCATAGGTGCGGGTGCGCACGCACAGAGGGCGACCATGGCAAGCTGCTCATGAGTCTAGTCACAAGAGATGCCAGTGCGCGCCCATCAGCCTGCACAGACAGATCGGTCCGTGTTTCAGTACATTGAATCAGCGCCACTTCCCAACATAGATAGGAAAAGCTCACACATCTTCACACGGCAAGGACAGGCTAGACATATTGCTGGAAGGATATGTCCATGACCTCATTTAGTCGGCATTGTCTCTCGAAGGGAGAAATAATGATGACTGGATTTTATGGATTCTAAGGCTGCGATTGTGGGTGGTATACTGACTACTAATCTGAAGAAACAATTTCGTAATAATTAATGTTGCAATACACTGATTAAAATGTGAGATATTGGGGGGGTGCCAGAGAGCCGTGCCCATTAATGGCTGCCAAACTACCAAGCTGTGCTAGTGCACAAGGAAGGGAGACATGAATCATCCGGCCTCCTCACCTGCGGGTGACTCCCAAGTGCAGTCTGAGCTACGCAATATCTTGGGAGGCTGAGGTATGTGACAGCATCATCATAGGGTTAGTTTTATATGCTTCCTCCGCCTGGAGGTTGAACCACTGTTTATTGCAGTAGTGATCAAAGAAAGGTGGTAGTGTTAAGTGGAAAAGACATGGTTTGAGGGAATGGGTTCCCTCAAACCATGTCTTTTCCAACTGTATAAATAACCGTCAACATTCATCTTGACAAAGTACAGAATAAGCATTGCCATTTTTATGTTACATAAAATCAATTCTTTTGAAAAATGAGGGAATGATTTGCCTAAATCCTAATGATTATGTTCTTCAAAGAGTTGCCATTTCCTAGTTGCTTCACATTTTATTTCTTCTGAGTAGAGACAGCACTCTTGTTGAAGAATACATGACATTGTTCTCTTGTTTCACTTTATTTCTTCCTTCATGAATACAGGTACTACTTGACCACATGAAAATCGGGTCAACGCACCCAGATTCAAGGAGACCATAACAAGATACGGCCTCCATTCTCACATTTTAGGTCCTGAAGAAAGACCACTTGACCCACATGGGTAATCACTAGGGCCGACCTTTTTTATGGACATTTTCAGTGCACTAGACTAATAACAAGTCTTCCGGCGCACAAAAGTAGTTTTTAAACATCTCAAACCCAGTTTGATTAAAAATACGAATCTGGATATACGAGATTTTAACATCACTTCTATTCACTTCACTTAACACTACCACCTTTCTTTGATCACTTCTGCAATAACCAGTGGTTCAAACCTCCAGACAAAGGAAGCATAAAAAACTAACCCTATGATGATGCGGTCACGTTTTTAAAAGCAGGGCGGAGAATCAAGATATACCGCCTTCCCGACTTGTGTACGTGAATGAATGTTTTTTATCGGTATATGACACAAACATTGCATACCCTGGTTACTCAGGTCAAGTGATCCATTCCCATTCTTGATATTGGGAAATGGACCACGTCAACAACTTTGGGTTCTCACCCCTCATCTGTATCAACCATCTGAGGAGCCTGTGGTCGGTCCGAACCCGGAAGTGAGTCCCAAAGAAGTAGGGTCTCAGCTTCTTCAGCGCCCAGACCACAGAAAAAATTTCACGCTCAATCGCACTCCACCTCTGTTCCTGTGGAAGTATCCTCCAAGCAATGAAGGCTACAGGGTGGTCTAGGCCCTCCTCATTCAGCTGTGAGAGCACAGCTCCCACACCATGCTCTGAAGCATCTGTCTGCACCACAAATTATATTCCACGAGAACCGTCTCGGCCACTCCAGTGCAGTGTTTTGCATGCTGGTAGATTGAAGGGAGTCTGAGTTACAAGACTCTGTTTTTAGTTCTGAAATCAGATCTGCTATTATGAAATACTTCACACTGAATGAAGGGTTGATTTCAAATAATCTTATGAGAAGCCTTTAACGCATGTATCCACGGAATGTGCATCTCTAAGGGATCGGGTGTATTGAGATCAATGTGCACACTTTTGGAGAGGTTGGAGAAGGAATTTAAGCAGCTTGAGACTGATTATGCATTATTAACAATAGGAATACTCTTCTTAACTGACAATATACACTGAAAGATTTCCAGGAGGAGGAAGATTGCAAAGTCCTCTAACCTGGAAAAAAGGCATGAGCTAGACTGTTTGGTGAAGGAGATAGACCCAGAAAGATGGTATCATGGGTGGAAAAAGCGTGCACTAATACCACACAGATATCAAGCATATGCTACGATAATGGTCTGGCTATGACATAACCCTCTACTATTTTAGATATATTTTAGCAATATTATGAATGCTGGCATGCATCTTGCCTACCCCACTCTGTGGGTGAAATAGCTGGCTAGCTAAATGACGCTTCAGTTTCCTAGATTGAGGTTTAGATGTGGAAAATTCTTAATTCTCCCTTAAGTACTGAAGATATTAAGAATGTTTTAGTTAATCTTGCAAGTGGTAAAGATCCTTGTGGTGATGGCCTTCTGGTAGAATTTTAAACAGAATTTTGAGATATCTTGTCCAACAAGCTGTCGAAAGTGTTTTATGCAGCTATTGTCACTGGCAAATTACCCTCATGGATGTTAGAGGCTACAATTACTGTCCTAGTGAAATCAGGGCATGGCCCCAGTCAAGGTTCTTCATATAGACCACTCTCATTGCTGAATTATAATATAAAACTTCTTATCAAAATATTGAGTCTGTGGCTGGCCATACCCTTGATGAGATTTTTTCAAACAATACCGATGTAGTTAATACAAAAACTGTGCCTCTAACTTGGCCTGATCATTGGGCGGTCCACTTTGTGATCCAATATGCACATGATGGTCAGGACCCTCCAGCCTGTTCAGTCTGGACAGTTTCTTATGGCACAAAATTAATTGAGAAGAGTTTACTTCAGGGCTAAATAGCTCCCATTCTATTCTCTCGGATGACCAAGAAACAACAGTTTCACAGTTCACTGAGTGGCTCGGATAAAGAAGAAAAGTTTATTAGCCCCTTGTTTCTTAGCATCCTCCTCCAGCAGAACTGCAGAAGACAAGAAAAAAGATGGCGTTCTGCCTACTGTGAATCGGAAAAGGCCAATTATAAAAACTACCTAGCTGTTTACAAGGCGCACATTTGTAAGGAATAAACAGCATACTTTGACTGATATTTTCCTTCAGATGTGGTCACAGGTTTCTTTCATACTTTGTGAAAGAAATCCTCGGTGCTGCCCCTTATCAAAAAAACATCCCTTGATCCGCAGATTGCGAGCAATTATCATACAATTTCTCGCCTCCCCTTACCATCTAAACTAGTTGAGAAAGTGCTGAATAGGCAATTGGTCGAATACATTCAGACCAATAACTGAATGGACTCCACTCAATTTGGCTTCCATTCTGAGCACAGCATGGAGACAGCTCTTATTAAAGCCACTGATGAGATTAGGAAGACTCTGAACCAAGGAGGAAGAGCCGCACTTGTTCTGCTCGATCTATAGCCAGCCTCTGATAAAGTCAATCATGGGCTGCTGATGGATCGTTTCAGCAGGATAGGGGTATCAAGAACTGCCTGGAAATTGCTGAATTCCTTTCTTAGTAAACAAGAACAATTGGTCAATCTGGGTGATCTCACATCTCCCGCATACTCTCTTCCATGCTGGGTCCTGCAGGGATCCTCGCTCAGCCAGACACTTTTTAATATATATGTCACTCCTCTGGCTGAGCTTATAAAATCTTTTGATTTCTCCCTGACATCATATGCAGATGACACACAAATTGGTGTGTCTTTAGGTCCAGGCAACTCAGGTTGCGACTCGAGATACAACTACCGGTTGCAGGCTGTCAGTCAGTGGATGGCCAGAAATTGCCATAAACTTAACTCAGCTAAGACTGAGGTTCTGATCTTTGGGTAAACAATTATTCTGGTCTCCATCTTGGTGACCGTCTGAGCGTGGCTCACCTCCTAGTCCTACCCCTGTTAGGACAGCTAAAAATGTGGGAGTTATGTTCAATGACACACTGATGTTTTCTGATCTGGCTAATGCAGTCCCTTCAGCAGCATTTTACACGCTCAGGCTACTGAAGAAGATCCTGCCTTTTATTCCATCCCAACTGCAGAAAATAGCTGTCACTACTTTGGTGATGGCAAAGATCGATTATTGCATTGGGATGTATCCTAATGCTCATCAGTGTGTCATAAACAAGTTGCAAGTACTGCAAAATGCAGCAGCTCGGTTTTCGTTTTAAATTCCTAAATATCTGACTATCTCAAAATTTTTGTCAGAGAACTGCAGTGTCTTCTGGTTAGACACAGAATTGTTTTCAAAGTGCTTTGTATTATTTTCAAAGCACTGCATGGCCAAGGACCAGATTTTCTAAGGAAATGTTTTAATTGGTACACACCAGGCAGATCCCTTCGCTCAGCCTATGCCAAACTGTTGCCACTGCCTAGGTTTCATCGCAAGTCCTGGGGCGGTAGAGGATTTGTTCTGGAAGTTGCTAAAGCCCGGAATGCACTTCCATTAGACATTAAAACCATGCCTAATCTGTTAGCCTTCTGGAAGGCCTTGAAAACTTGGCTCTTCTCTGTACAATAACCTTCACAGCTTGGGGAATCATTGTGTCTGTATCTTCAGCTAGCGCCAAGATGCCTTTTTGGTACTCGAGCACTCTATGACAACAATAACATAAAATGACATGACATGTGTGCATCAAAAGGTTAGCCCAGTGCCACCAGCCCAACTCTTTATGATTCTCTTATCAGGTCCATTTTCTTCCTGGGATGTGCCCAGACCACTTCTTTGTGACCTCTCACTGAATCAAAAAGCACCCTTTAATGTGCAAAGGAGAAGCCTGACTCTTCCCTCTCTTGTGTGTATTCCACGCAGCCTACAGGAATGCAGCAATACACAAATTGGGGGATCACTCTACCTCCTCTCCATGTTTCACCATGCAGGCTTGTGCCTCCCAAAATGGAACTCAGGGCCCTCCATGTACTGTCCAATCCACAGGTACGTATAAACCCAGCATGTGTATGCAAACAGCACACACTGCACAATAGAGTCTCATCTATGTGCTGTGCCACTCATAAGCACTCATCCATCCAGCACGGGTTCACCATGTATGCACTGCACACCACTACTTCTTTCATGTATTGCACCACTCAGAGGCCCACATACATCCAGCACATGCATTCACAATGCAAGCACTACACAGCACTACATCCTTCGATAATTGTACCACTTATAGGCATGCACTGCTCAGTGCTGCATTTTCCCTGTATTGTACCCTTTCGAGTCAATCATACACCCAGCACAGATACACCACTTCTGCGCAGCACTTCAGAACAATCCAGTGTAGACTCAGGTTAAGTTAAAAACACAGCAGTGGAGCTTTAAAAATATTTGAGCCATTAGGCATCACTCCAGTAACATAGGATAACAAGCATTTGGAATGCAATTGGTCTCGTATTTGCGAGAGTTTAAGCTACTGGTATTGTAAATGGCAATGCCTTTTATTTGTCTGTTTTGATAATCAACACATAAAGAGCATTGTCATTTACAATGCTAATAGCTCAAACTCTTGCAAATACGAGACCTCGACTGCCACGGGCTGCTTGGAAAGTGAAAGCATGCATGGTGCGCTGAAAGTTGCAGGAAACTACGTCCTTCCTGCAGTAGGAGAAACGCATTACAGAAAATAGTGCATACAGACTAAATAAGACATACCGTGTAATAACTGAAGTAAAAGGGCCAGTCCTCATGGGAGGTTACAAATGAAGACAAGGTGGTACTAAGGAGGGACTAACAAGCCTATTAACGAATCAGAAGCCAGCATTTACAAGGGAAAATGACACGAGCCAAAGTAAAATATGGGCAATGAATGGGCAGAGCTTCAAGTCCATACTTGAATACAGCAAGCCTCGCAGAGCAGCGCATGCCCTGCCCAGGCTCCACCTAAAAAGACCCATTCACTACTACTGATCACTATGTGATACGCAGCTACATCCTTACTTCTGCTGCATAATTCCTAGTGAAGATGGTAGCCTTCCACTACTATGACGGGAGCGCTTTGGATGCTACTCCCGTCCAAAAAGACTGCAATCCGTAAGACAGACCTATGCCATGGCAACACTTATGAAGCATATATGCCTATGACAACAAAAATCTGAATTAAGGATCTAGACATCAGTGCAGTAGGGCACTCAGGGTAGGGGTGCATGTCCATTACCAGGCAGAGGACTTTTGTGTCTCAACAAATATGTACTATTTTTGATATTTTTACCATTAAATTATATGTATTTATATTTTTTGCTATTCAAATTACAGAATCTTATTTTACAGTATTTTCTATGTGGTTTTAGCCCCGGCTAAATTAATTTCTATAGGAGGGTGTTGTTATACCAATGGTTGGCCTTGTTTGATGCTGGGCTTACCCCAGCTCGGAGTTAACGTTTGTGATCCCTTTATGGCTGTAGTAATTTTAGAAATGCAGTGTGTGAATAGGAATGGGGTTAGTCTTGTGTCTGGAGGTAGACGTCCCTCCCCTAACCCCTACTGACTCCTCCCTATTCCCATCACCTTTAGTAGTAACTATTCCTCAGCCACTCCTCTCTGTTCCTCCTACTTTTACTACTAAAATGTATACTTATGTGGGCAGAAACTCCGTACTAGGGCAGAGATCTCTGCACAGAAATGTATAGGCGAGGCGGAGTCTAAACTCCGCACATAGGTTTGTGAATAGCATTTTGTAGTACTACAAAATGTACTACAAAACAGTTTGTGAATACCCCTGCTATTGTCCTATTAGTTACAGATTGTATATTGTTAACTTCATTTGGGCAGCACTTTTGAAAATATTATTTAGGACACAATATTTCTTTCAAACGAAATTTGGAACACAATATTCTGGTAAAGACCTTTATGATCAGATATAGATATGTACACACTGTTTACATTTACTTAAGTTCATTTCATCGTGAATAGCAAACACTACAATACCCCAGCTCTGATTTCAAAATGGATCCATTCCCATTAATGTGAGGATAAGATAGGCCGTTGACAATCACTTCCTGCAATATCACTTCGCATTACATATTTGCACATTGCCTATGTTAATAATTTATAGGACTTGTGCCCTGCCAGAACTTGGTTTTCGACATTAAACTTTGATACAGCGAAACGTAAGAGACAAAAGCATGGAAGAGAGAAAAAGAAAGTCAACAGAAAACATCAACCTTAAGCGTGAGATGCAGTGACAGGAAGCCTAGGAAAGAATTATGAGTGGAAATCAAAGCTTGTCAGCCTTGTTATTCGGAAATACGACATCCTCCACAAACTGCCCCCCTCCCTGCAATCTTCGCTCCCTTATTCTGTGCAGTTAAGGCTGCCTCGCGGGAATGCCGGAACCCGAGGTCTGGCTCCTTGTTTCTTATGGGCCTGGCTCAGCCTCCACACAAAGCCGCCTGCTCTGTACGTGCGTGCGCGCGGCGCCTGCAGCGGGTGTCACACGCAGTTACTGTGACACATGGTATTTATAAAAGCGCGCGGAGGAAGGTGTCTCTGCTCGTTAGTGTGAACATCGGGCATGTGGGGGTGTGCCAGATCACGCGAGAAGGGTGGCTAGCATCGGTGACAGCCTTCGACAGGAGCTCCCCGCTGTGCCCCATCTCCAAAAATAAAAAGCTGTAGCCACTCGCGCAGAAAACGCGTGCCACAAATACAGTGCTGCCACCATGCACCCCCCCCCCCCCCCCCCCTGCGATGTACCCTGCTACCTTCCTTTGGCTTAAATGTACTTCAGCATCCCACAGCAAGGGGATTGAAATGCTGCAGTAGGGCACAATAGAGGAGGCCTGCCGCTGCGACCCTCTCCATCAACCTCATGCCCCCTCGGGTATGGGCGCTCCTTGTTGTATCAAGGTCCGCTCTAGCTTATAGGGCAGCCCTACCTCCCTCCCCTCCCTTCTTCCTTCCTCCCCTCCCTCTCTCCCTCTAGGTCCATTCTGGCTTATAGAGCAGTCCTTCCTTCCTTCCTCTCCCTCCCCCACCCCTCCTCTGATGTTTTATCGCCTGGTGGTCCATTTATCTGCACATGAACACATATTAATCGCATCATTACCGTAAATAAAACTTGTATAAATTGACACAAACTGCACCATAAGGGTGCAGGCAATGCATCACCCACAAACTGCGGAGCTAATCTGCTTCAAGTCCATTTCAGAAACTACCGACTGACGTAACAGCGACGATTCTCGTACAACGTGATTTCATGCAAAACACCCGCGAAAATGAAGGCTGCCACACATCCCGAGATGCTGCACAATCACTGACAGACAGCATGGAGTTCCCCAAATCTCAATATACCATCTCGGCGCCCACAAAGCTTCCCAAACACCAGAATGTCGAATAAACGTAAATACCCACAGTTAGAATAGCATGCCAGTCTGAAATCAACTATAGAAAGAACAGGCCTCCGCGCGCCTCATAATATAGTGAGAGCTACCTGTAGCGAGCACGAGGCGGCTCAGATCTCAGAATATCAGAGAAACCACCGCCAGGCAATCTGGGCCCCACATCAATAGACATCATGCAAACCACGTGCGAGGAGTACGGAGATTCTCGAATCCAAAGATATCACAGAAGTCACCCGAAGACAGAATGAGGCTCCTCACACCCCAGCATGACACGCAACAAGCATTGGCAAAGCCAATAGGTCTTGACTAGGAAAGCTTTTGGCTTTGGCGATTATTTTTTAACAATAGTGTACAGCAGCGTGGCTGAAAATAAAAAAAGAGTTAATGACAAGGTCAGCTCTAATGCATTTTGTTTGTATAAAGAAAACAAATTGGGGAGTGGGTTGGGGATGAGGCAACAGGTAGAGAGGGAGGGCTGAAGAGAACTACGTGGGTGGGGAGAGGACAGGTGAGAGATAATAGACAAGCAAAAGGACGAGTGTGAGAGGCAGGGGCTAGAGAAGCACATGGGTAATGCTAGTTGGGTGGGGGTCACTGGCGAAGCAAGATAACAATGGAATGTGGGCAACAGAGACTGCTTAGCAAGCTTAGAATGAAGGGTGGGCGGGTGGGACCGGGGCAGCAAGCTGACAAGATTGAGAGAGAAGGGCTGGAGAAGCACACAGACCACCGAGGGTGGCTGGTGGGGCTACAGAAGCATACAGACAATAAGGTGTGAGTGGGTGGGGCTGAAGAAGCGCACAGACCAATGAGGGTGGGCGGTGGGGCTAGAGAAGCACACAGACAATGGAGTGTGAGTGGGTGGGGCCAGAGAAGCACACAGACCACTGAGGGTGGGCGGTGGGGCTAGAGAAGCACACAGACAATAGAGCAGGAGTGGGTGTGGCTGGAGAAGCACACAGGCCGCTGAGGGTGGGAGGTGAGGCTAGAGAAGCATCCAGACAATAAGGTGTGAGTGGGTGGGGCTGAAGAAGCGCACAGACCAATGAGGGTGGGCGGTGGGGCTAGAGAAGCACACAGACAATAGAGTGTGAGTGGGTGGGGCCAGAGAAGCACACAGACCACTGAGGGTGGGCGGTGGGGCTAGAGAAGCACACAGACAATAGAGTGGGAGTGGGTGTGGCTGGAGAAGCACACAGACCGCTGAGGGTGGGAGGTGAGGCTAGAGAAGCATACAGACAATAAGGTGTGAGTGGGTGGGGCTGAAGAAGCGCACAGACCAATGAGGGTGGGCGGTGGGGCTAGAGAAGCACACAGACAATAGAGTGTGAGTGGGTGGGGCCAGAGAAGCACACAGACCACTGAGGGTGGGCGGTGGGGCTAGAGAAGCACACAGACAATAGAGCAGGAGTCGGTGTGGCTGGAGAAGCACACAGACCGCTGAGGGTGGGAGGTGAGGCTAGAGAAGCACACAGACAATAGAGTGTGAGTGGGTGGGGCTGAAGAAGCACAAAGACCACCGAGGGTGGGTGGTGGGGCTAGAGAAGTACACAAACAATAGAATGGGGGTGGGTGGGGCTGGAGAAACATACAGACCACTGAGGGTGGCCGGTGGGGCTAGAGAAGCACACAGACAATAGAGTGGGAATGGGTGTGGCTGGAGAAGCACACAGACCGCTGAGGGTGGGAGGTGAGGCTAGAGAAGCACACAGACAATAGAGTGTGAGTGGGTGGGGCTGAAGAAGCACAAAGACCACCGAGGGTGGGTGGTGGGGCTAGAGAAGTACACAAACAATAGAATGGGGGTGTGTGGGGCTGGAGAAGCACACAGACCACTGAGGGTGGCCGGTGGGGCTAGAGAAGCACACAGACAATAGAGTGGGAATGGGAGTGGCTGGAGAAGCACACAGACCGCTGAGGATGGGAGGTGAGGCTAGAGAAGCACACAGACAATAGAGTGTGAGTGGGTGGGGCTGAAGAAGCACAAAGACCACCGAGGGTGGGCGGTGGGGCTAGAGAAGCACACAAACAATAGAGTGGGGTGGGTGGGGCTGGAGAAGCACACAGACCACTGAGGGTGGGCAGTGGGGCTGCAAAAGCACACAGACAATAGAGTGGCCGGGGCTGAAGAAGCTCACGGACATCAGAGGCCGGGTGGGAGGGGATAGGGAAATACACAGACAAAGGAGGGTCGGTAGGAGTGGCAGGGAAGCAAATGGACAAGGGAGTGGTGGGGAAGCAAAAACATCTATGGAAGGGGGTGGGGAGGAAGCAAGAAGGGTAACTGAGGGAGGGCAAGAAAGAGAAACACGGAGGGGGGAGAGGTACATGAGGGAGACCACTGGAAAACACACACACTCTCATAGAGTGCTTAACAAAAAAGAAAAAACGTAGTGCCTTAAAAAGGAAAAGGGAAAGGACACAAAGTAATTGGCCCACGCTCCAGTGATGGGACAAACACAAGAAGAGGAAGAAAAGCCTATGTAAACAGAAAAATAAGAAGCAAGCAAATGAGTGACAATGAAGTCAAGCAATAGTAAGTAAAGGCAGGTCTCTAAGCCCACTGTAAGCTAGGAGCTTGTCTTGCAACAGACAGTGCATGCACTGTCTTAGGCAAGACCTAAAAAAATGCAGAAGTCTCAGGTTATACAGAAGTCGCCGACAGGCAGAACAGGATTCTGCTCACCTCAAAATGTTACACAAATCACTTACAGAAAACAACAAAAGAGATCTGCAGACCATAGAATATAAAGCAAACACATCAGAGCTACTCACATCAGAGGTTATAAAGTAAATCATGCATGGAGAGCACAGGATTTGCCACATTCCACCATATCAATATGTAAAGGAAGTTGGGTATTCCAGAACTTGGGGTCAACCTCTTGTTCTCCAATATGCAGCATACCCAGAAGAAGTGCCATCAGTTAATACTAAAAAAAAGAATGCCAGAGTCACAAAACATTTTCCAATACAGATAATTTCTAGATCTGGGCGAAATTTAAATTTGCATGATTTCAGGAATTTCGAAATATGTTCCTCAAACAAAATTCTCCAAATGAAGCCATTACACCACTTTAGGGTAATTGATTAATTATTGTTACCTTGCACCCAAAAATTACTTGGGGTCACACTTTGCACTAAAATATAGCACACAATGATGGATTTTCATTTTGCATCAATGATGGACTTTCATTTTGCATAAATCTGCACAATTTTGCGTAATTTTATCATCAATTTCACGTACTTACGCGAAGGCAAATTACGCAAATTTCACACAACCCTATAATCATTTCTACAGAAAAATGTTCAAACATGATTTCTTTTCAAGAAACAGACATTTTTAGTTTTTGTTAGTCTTTAAAGGTACTTATTTGTGTATTTTGAGAGATTTAATACCTCAAAATAGCAATTTTGCTGCTTACTGCGAAACATGTGTCAGCTGCTGTTATGAAAATCATACATATGTAGAGTAGAACTGATGCTTATACATCAAGAAATAAGTTAACGTTGAAGATAAAAATCTGTTGTGCGGAACTGAACTTATTTAAAAGTATTTGTTGCCTCCAGCAGTCTATTTTACACATCTCAGAATATCTAAAAAAATCACCCACCTGCAGCACGGAGCTCATGAATTCCTGGGTTATCATGAAAGCTGCCTGTGCTCTGCACAGGGTGCTACTCATCTCAGGATACTAAACCATCTGAAAAGCACAATGGACGCCTGGCACCTGAGGATATTTTTCAAACCACCAGTGGAGAGCAGCGATTTCCCCATATATTAGGGCATCAAACAAATTGCAGAAGGAAAGCACAGCTTTCTGCATTCAGAACTGTTCAGGGGTTTCAGGCAAATCAGGGGTTTCTGAACTCCAATAGTATAAAGTGGAGTCATTTATCTGTGGAGGGCTGGGTTCAGTTTACTATCTGACCCAAGATGGAGCAACAAGTACACCCTTTTAAGGTCTCGCCTACCAGAGAGTGTAAGCAGCCTCGTACCGAAAGACCTTTTCAGGCTTACTAAAAGCGTAGGGGCAGATTTACAAGCCCCTTGCGCCACCGGTGCATCACTTTTTGTGCCCCATATTTCCAAGGACAGGAAAAGCCACCCTGTGGGACTTTTCCTGTTCTTGTAAATACGGCCGCTTTACACGCAGCACTTTGCATGAAAGGGGCGTTCCATGTGTGTTGCTGTGGGTGTTCCCACGCAACACCCATGGAACCAGACACATTTCCAGATTTACTAGCAATCATAAATCTGGAAATGCGTCTGAATGCTACGCTTCTCCAGGGGAGGCATAGGGAGGCTCAACGAGTAGAAAGGTATTCATTTCTCCTGGTTTTTTCGCCTTTCTCTGCGTGCTGCAGAATGAGGAAATCACCTCTGGTGATTGTTTATGTACAGGAAGGGTTCCATTCTTACATGCAAACAATCAGTAAAACAATGACGTTTTGCAAGTACTATGTGTGCTAATGCAGCACACATAGAAGTTGAAAACCTCAATTTCTGATTGTTTATGTGCAGGAAGGGAACCCTTCCTGCACATAAACAATATCCCCAAGACGCAGGCATCCTTGCACCTTGGTGCAAGGGTGCCTGTGCCGGCGCATGGCAGCAGTTTGTGCGCCAACATAGTGGGAAGCACAGAGATGCGAAATATTGTTGTAAATATGTCGAATCCCTGTGCTTTGAAAGTGACTCAGTGCGGCGCAGCCAAATGGCTAGTGATACGCACTGAGTCCCTTTCCTTGTAAATCTGCCCCATACAGTCTAATATTTTTATTTTTATTGGAGATCGAAGCAGCTATTTGCTACCGACTTTTCTGCCTAAAAAAAAACATTTGCACTACCCAAATTTCATATTTTTTAAATTTGTAGTTTCATCTATAGTGGCAAACGCCCGCACTTGCACAATGTATGATGTTGCAACGCATTACACTGACTGTGTTGTCACCAGCGTGCCATTACATCGCAAGTCGTATCAACGACTTGCTGTAGGGGCAGCGCTGGACTTAGGAATACTAATAATTGCTATTCCTACTCCAGTTTGTGCAACAGCAGGGAAGGTGTTGGATTTAAAATCCAACACATACCCTGGTGTTACACGCCCCCTACAGCAAGTCATTGATACTACTTGCGATGTACTGGCACACGTGGTAACAACGCGGTCGTTGTAATGACCCCGTTGTGAAGCCATGCGTTGTGAATGCTGTTTCCCGCACTTGCATGATGGCAACTGCGAAATAACGCTGCCAGCATGCGCATCATTTCACTTTGTTTTTATTTTGACTGTTGTTGCACAGCATCAGCAAAATTGTTATTTGCTGAATCTGGCAAACCTATAGGTCACATAAAAAATCTTGGTTTTAGTGGTGGTTGTTTCATTTGATTCTCTGGATGGCGAAGCAGAGCAGGCCAAATCTTACTCATGGAAAGACAAAATACAGCAGAGCTCACAGGCGGCATAAGATGGGGAGACTGGGAGAGGTACAAACCCCCGCTGCACAAGGTGTCATATGATAGTGGGTCCATTTCTGCATATGATGTGGGATTGCCTAGCGATTTAATTATACTGGTCTTTGATTCACTCTAGATTGCAGAAGGTGATTGGCGTTCCCATAGTACTTGTACCCAAAAGTGTCTTTGTGGTTGTACAATCTGAATGGGATGGATCATGCATCATAAAATACTATTACAATTTGGCTATCTAATGGCAAAGAGGGATATCGCCTCACACTGGCGGTCGAGTGGTGCCCTAGCAGTGTCAGAATAGTTATGAGGCATGGACCAATGTGCCATCAGAAGCAATTAAAGAAAGCTGGGGTAGCCCTTGGAAACATAAAAAATATGGGGAAAGTGGTGAGACTACTACAACTCACATTACCCCCTTAAGGATTTCTCCGTACAGTTTTGTGGTGTTGAAACTAGAGGAGCTGATAAAGTCAATCAACAATGTGATGCATTTCAAAAGAGAGGGACAAGGAGCTAATTATAAGGTCCAACTCCCATGCTCCTTAAGTGTAACAGCCAATCACAGAAGGGTGCTGTTCCTCAAGAAAAAGGAAGATCAGGAAAGAGAAGCTGTTGGTTGGGAGGAGGCTGATCAACTGGATCGAGGGATCCGCTTGATCAGAGGCAACATCCCTCAGACACCAGATGGGTGTCATGCTTCATCATTGGGCTGCTCCTCATTGGGCCGGCACTGCAATGGCCAATGGGCCCAGACAGCTCAAAATATGTGAATTAGGATCAACATGTTTCATGCCTTGCCTGGTGGCCAGCAGAGGAGGGTAGGTCACAGGTTATTTGCTGCATTGGACCACAATGTTCCCGCAGCATAGCGCAGTCCTCTGCCTGATCCCAAGAGCACAAACTCCACTTAAATAGGGTCAGACTTCTGATGTTCTGGAACGTAGCAGTTATATAGCAATCGAAGGCGCAGCGGACAGAGGCAGAACAAGTCAGCGAATGAGGAGACACCGAAATACGGTTCTCTCACGCCCCCGGGCACCTCCAGAATACGGAACTTTCTATACATGAGGTACAGATAAACGAACTGACCTCTCTAATTAGATTAGTGGGAGATTCTCACTAGATAAGGAGCCATAATGCGCCCTCCTTGCATTGGTCCTGATGAAAGCCTATAGACTACGACAGTAGGCTGAAACATGTCGACCTTTGACCTTTAATTTTTTAAGTACGGTATACCAGTAACTCGGTCTTCCTCCGCACTTGAATTTTTCTTTTACCTTTCTCTGATCAAGATCTCCAGAATAAAATTGCTTTTGAAACAATGATCCAGAGATTTTAATTCACTTGACATGAACCTTCTCACACCTCTGGAACCTTCATGTCTGGACGCTACTGTCTAACCAGATGGTCTTCCTCCGGGTGGAGGTCAGCATACACGCATAAAAAGACCCAATGATGATGCTGTACTATTACACATAAGCGGTAACCCAGTTCATGCCGCTGTCATACCTGTGTATAGTTATGAGGGTTCTTTTATGAAGGAACCAAGAACGTAAAAGACCCTGGATATACAGGACAAGTGGTCCACTCCCCTTTGATCTTTTTGCAGTTATATAGTTGACACAACATATTGATTTGGTACATTTATTAATTTAAATCACATCTTCATTTGCAATCAGGTGTAGGTTAGGTGTCACTTCTCTGGTCCGTACAAATTTCCTAAGATCGGGTTGGGCCAAACAAGGCATAAAACATGTTGACCCTAATTCACATATTTTGAGCTGTTTAGGTTCATTGATTCCCAGGACAGCGTTGGTTTCTTTTTACTCTTGTCAAGGGGCCCACCCTATTAAAGCATTATCGGTACCACTGAGACATTTTTACTCACTCGCTACACCACCCTACACTGACGGCATCCTCACTTGCGCTTATCATTACAGCATCCAACTTTAAAGATGGGCCTGTCGGGCATTGCATTGCCATCCGAACGAGGAGCTGCCCAATGATGAAGCATGACGCCTATCTGGGTGTGTGAGGGCTATTGCTTCTGATCAATCGGATCCCCCGATTCAGTTGCTCAGCCTCCTACCGACCGACAGCTTCTCTTTGCTCATCTTTCTTTTGTGATTAACAGTTGTTTTTAAAACCAGTTTAAAAAAAAGTTTGCGTAAAAATTCAGCAGAGCTCACAGTAGTAAATAATATATCAATGTACAGACAGTATTTATATTTTGAAAGAAAATTTACTTTAATCTACACGTTTGGTCAGCACAATAAAAAGAATAATAAAACCAGTGAACAATGGCAGCTACAGCAGAGTAGTCACAATAGGCCAGTCCTTATAAGTGTATTCAATGTATCATTTTCATTATGTCCCAGGGCTTGGCTGCTGTGTTTGACATAGAGGGACATATTTATGAAAAAGCAACGCAGTCCAACAAGTCACATTGATGCACTGCACTGTGTTACAGGGAAAGGGCAGGAATGCACCATATTTTCACAATATGGCGCATTCCTGCCTTTTCCCAGCACTGGCACACAGTGTGCAGCCTAGCGCCAGCGCAGGCAATCTTGCACCATGGTGCAAAGATGCCTGCTTTGTGAGGAAAATTGTTTTTGCATAGGATGGTGGCACCTTCCTGAACAAAAACAATCCCCTGAGGCCTTTTCCTCTTTCTATATGTGCTGTACATAGAAAGTGGAAAAAACAAGGAGAAAGAAAGATATCTCTCCCCATTACACCTGCCCTGAGGATGCGTAGCATTTTGGCGCATTCCCAGGTCTACCAGTAATGGTAAATCTGGTAAATTTGTCAAAATCCATGGGTGTTGCGTGGGAACGCCCATGCACCACCCATGGAACACCTTCCTGGGCAGAGTAGCACAACACAGAGATTTGCACAGCGTTGCATTACTCTGCATTTATCAAGTCACTCAGGGCCACACAAGGTGGCCTTGCGTGGCTCGATAAATCACATTTCAAGGGTTGAGCCACTTTTGCACAAAGCAATGTAGTGCAAAGGCAACACAACCCTTAATAAATATGCCCCAGAGTTTACACTGTATTGCAGTGTCTGTTCAGAGTGTTTATTAGAGGGTTTCGGCCATGGACAAACTACTGGCAACTGGATTTGGCACAGCCTTTATGAGAATGGAAGGAACAAGTTGCATCTTTACAAGCTCACAAGCAACTTGAGTATCATGGATTTGGCTTTGATCTGTGGTCCTATCTCCTTTGATGTGTCCACGCACATGCTGCTCTCACTTATAGTGACCCATGGTTGGATGGAGAATGGGAGGTTGAGGGCAGGAAGGATTCCTGATGCTGGAGGGCTGCAACTAGATGGCAGGGTATTCCTCCCAACACCTCTCTTGCCCAGCTGAGCTCCACACGTCTCCAGATAGGATACTTTGATCGTCCTTGGACCCAACACTATCACCGCCCACATGGACTGAAGAGTCCACTTCTGTATGCAACAGATGATTGTTGGGAAAAAGAGTGCTATGCAGGAATTCTTTTTGGGTGACGAATGATGTGTCTCCAGTGCCCATGCACTGGAATCCCAAGGGGGACATCAATAAAACAGAAAGTGGATCGTTATTGAGACCTCTGTACACGGTTAGTTTCTTTTTTTTTTCAGGCCGCAGTACACTGAAGACCTATTGCTCTAAAACCACTGAATGCGGTTGGTATTTTCCAGTTCTGTTTTTTCCCCCCCTGAAGTCAAAAGTTAAAAAAACAAGCATTGGTAAATGCATTAGGTTTCATCCATGTGATTAATAATAAGCTGTTTGTGCAGTCAAACCCTAAAACCAAAGATATCCTACTTGATTTCCGAGTTGACTACTGGTATTTGGGTCAGTACCCGAGCAATATAAAACCTGAAGAGAGAAGGTATGCAAGAGCAATTTTTATATGAAATAAAAAAAATAACCAGTAGATGGCAGTGTTGTCCAGGTCTTCGAATATGGGGAGAGAGTGACGTGAGATTTTCACACGGTCTCATGCAGGCAAACTAATATAACTGCCCACAACAAAGTCATAAAATGGTGTTCAAGAACTTAAACCCACATAAAACGTAGAGTGAGATCAATGGAAGTCTTCTCGGTGGTGTCACGATGAAAAGATCAGGAATGCAACACAGCTGTTTCAATGCTGCAGCCGGGGAAAGTAAACAAAAAAAACTTCCTCACATCGGCGGATGGACACAGTAATTTGGTCCGGGAACTGATAAGAGCCCCCTTTTTAAGATACAATAATTACAAGAGATTTCACAAGTCCAGGGCAAGTGCTGTGGAGGAGAAACCTAAAAAAGATCAAGCAAAATGTGGTTTCAAAGAGAACTATCTATGCAAACGCTGCCAAGACCTGCAGGTTCTTGTAGCAAAGCTGCATCTAGAAACTTCACCATTGTCACATCCAGGCAAGAAGGAGAACTGCGTAGCCTTGAGTTTCTGTTAGGGTGCTGCAAAAACACCCTGGTGGTGAGGATCAGAGGTGGCTCACCAAAAAGGTCCAGCACAGACTAATTCCTCTCCAGGGCTTGGAGAGGAATATTTCATAAAGGCTCTTCCAATGCTGTTTCCAGACAGTTCCTTTTTTGTGTATTCAATTCAGACTTGTCAAGCCACAGTCATAGTTAAACAAATGCACTCTGAAGATAGGGTTTAGCTAGCAGTGCTCTAGCAAAGTAACAGAGGCTAAAAGTAAAAAAGAAGGATGTGACAACCCCATCCTCTGGCTAATGGCACGACTAAAGCGGCACTTCTAGAGGGAATGGCAGGAAGATTCCAAGGCCTGCTCCATAATTTCAAGGGAGAGGAAGTACTGGTTCTGCCCAAGAGATCCTGTAGAGAATCTACTGTGGCATTTCTCGGGGAGGAATGTTCCAGGGTATGCGCGCAAGTCCTGTATGCATGCAGCCTACAGAGAGAAAATGGAGAGTGCACATGACTGGTTTGGTCGGCCCCAGAGGGCCGGCCAAACAGTCAGGGCACACAGTATTTGTCAAGTCACTCCTCCCCGACCCGCCCAACCGCCCGCCCCCAACCAGGCATAACCTTCTGCTCACTCCTCCCTGACCCGCCCACCCGCCCAACCGCAACCAGGCATATAAATCTGCTTTCTCGCAGTGCGAGAAGCAGAAACATAAAATGGTATTTAAAATACCATAAACAAATGAAAGAGGGGGTGCACGAATGAGATAGTCCAAGAAGCCAAATGTTGTAACTAAATGTCCTCTTTAATTCAAAATAGATTTGGGTTGGTAAAAAGATGGTCAGCCAACGCGTTTCATTCCCTCAAGGGGAACTTCATCAGGGCTGTAACATGATAAAACAACATATATATTACATATAACTCATAAAGCACAGGACTAACAAAACAAAAAAATGACCATACAATATGAAAATTATAGACATATTTTTGACAACATAAAAAGGTAACCCTTTAAAATCACATGGTTTAAACGTGCAAAAGATTTTTTCAGTATGTATATATCTACAGACAGATGTTTGACTGACAGCAGCTTCTTTATAGAAAATGTCCACCTGGTACATATTTACAAACAGATGTTAGACTAACAGTAACCGACTTGTAGTTAGTGTCCACCTAATCACTTAATCTGCTGACATCCAATATATGGAAAAAACTGTAGAGAACCTGAGCAACAGATGAAACTATATGTAGAGATAATACATTTAGGAAAGTCAGTAGAAGTGAAAAGTAAAAAGAAGTTTATAGAAGAGAGTAAATGTATAGTGGAAAAACATCCAAGTCAAAGTAAACATGCATACCTTTGATCAATGTATTTGTTCTTGAGAATAAAGCAAGTCTTGAAAGGTTGGCGAAGTGTAGTATATTTCACATATACTTCAGATTTCTGTAAAAGAACACAATGTCCAAAATCAGAATGTCTGGCATTGTGATCCCAGCTTTCCTGCTAGAACCATAAACCTCTAATATGAATCTTTCAAATACGTACGCGTATGCGTACACTGTGTGATACCATACAGCATAATTATCGCATACCATATGATAACTCACTAATGTTTGAAAGTCATACAGAAATTATCACACGCTTTTGTATACAAAGACGGGAGGACTAGATCCGACAAAAATAGTATGCTCCTGACCAGAGTTGTCCTGGTATAACAGTATACTGAAACCGGAAAAAACTTGAACCGGTGCAGTGCACATGACCTAACCCTGGTGAGTTTGGGAAATCATTAGTGTGCCCCTAGTTAAAAGCAACATCGAGGCTAAATCTGTACGTACTGTATTGAAAAAGATAAAACACGGAAACATAACTCAATGAAAGATGCAAGTTACCGTCACACGAGTGGTAGACCCGCAACGGGAAATATCACGGCAATATGTAAACAACAACCACGGGCATTAGATACGAATCATCCCCATGAGCATTGAATACACGTCATCCGTCAAGTATCTCCTTACCGGCAGTCGCCTGAGCAGGGTTCCTAGTGTAACGGCGTGTTCCTAGATGAAATTCAAGAGACCCGCCATGATGTATAAGTATACGGGACTCCACCCCCTTGTAAGCTATTAGCCAATGAATGTGAGTGTGGACCAGGAATACTGGTCTTCATTACGTTTGAATCAATCAGTCACCATTTGTAAACGAACAGTTTAATCATAAATAAGATATATTAATGTTTATTTGGAAAAAGTAGAAACCGTGAAAAATGCAGACTTGAGATACAAATCGTGATCTCAAAATTGTAGAAGCCTTTGAGATAGAGTAAAAACGTGTAGCGTTTTTGGGTCACAACACCACCTAATTAAATTTGATCCTTCATGAAAGAAGGTGGCGTCATTTACAGCGATTGAAACCAGAACTACACCCCTTTTTAATTTAATAGCCAATGTGAGATGTGAACCAAGAATACTGGTCATCATTACGTTAACATCAGTCGCCATTGTTAAACGAGCAATTTGACACGGAGAAGATAAATTTATATCTGTTAAGATAGAGCATTGAGCGCGCAGAAATTATAAGTGAAAAACAACATCTAAATAAGTTTTTTATCCTTTATAAAAATACATAACGTCATTTATAAAGATTGAAACTGGGACTCCACCCCTTACAAGCTATTAGCTAATGGGTGGAGGTGTAAACCAGAATTGCTAGGTAAAATCAATCAATCGCCATTATTGAACAGGCAATTAAACATAGATACGATATATATAAATATCTATTCGTCAAGAGCAAAAATTGCAAATTGGAATATTTGAAAACATAATCCTAAGGTGGTAAAGACATTGTGAATAAAAATAAAACGTTAAGCGTTCAAGGGTACAACAACATCTAATTAAGTTAGATCTTTCCTGATAGTACATGGCGTCTTTTATACAAATAGAAGCCGTTCTGGGTAGCCATAAGGAGGACTCGATTTTATCAGCGCTTAAATAGTGTGTTATATCGCATCCACCTGACTTGATGAGAATGAAATACCCCGCCTACTAGAGAGCGGCTTTGTCAAAAGAAACCGAAAAACATCATGATAGAAACAAGAAAGTTTGACATGGAAAATAATGTTCCTATTGCAAAGTGAGTTCAATTGTAATATGAAAAATAGAAAATATTATAAATATTGATAATTTGTGAATATTATAAACCAACTAGAGTAAAGTATTGATAACAAAGTTTGATCGTTTCAGATGTTCCAATTATAATGTTTTAAGGAGGAATCCAAAATTATATCCCACCTAATAAACAAGAAAAGGAAGAAAGAAGAAAAGGGCTTAGTATAAACGAGTTGAAAAATACATATCCCAGCCCAAAATCATAATCTTTTGACAAGTGGTTTTAGAAAAACAGTAATAGAAAGGGGAAGAATAGAGGGAAGGGATCATTGAAGATAATTGTAGCCGCCAATTTTTATACATCAATGTACAATTTTGCCAAAGTGTGATGCACATATACAATGTGTCCCACCATTAATGAAAGTTGCAATACTAATGTATGACTGTTAGGACATAGATTTTCATACATTAATCATTTTCAAACATTAATCATTTTCAAGAAAGTAATGCATTTCATTGTCACTGTTAAATCCTTCAACAGTACTCTGTAATCTGCAAATCCATTTTGCCTCACACTGCCTGAGCCGGAGCTCCCGATCACCTCCTCACTCTATATTTTCCACATGCTCAATGGCATGAAACCAGAAATTGGCATGACCCTCATGTTCTTTGATGAAGTGTTCCGTCAAGGGATATCTGGAGTCATGTTTGAGTATAGCCCTCCTGTGCTCCTGAATCCTGATTTTTAGGCTACGTTTAGTGCTGCCTACGTAAATGGTTCCACAAGGGCATCCAATAACAAAGACAACAAAAATGGTGTTACAATTAATAAAATTGTAGATGTTATAATTTCTAGAGCCATTGTACGAAAAATTCTTGATTTTGTTAATCCCTAGTTCACAGATGTTACACATTGTGCAAGTGAAGAAGCCTTTTGGTTTGGATGGTAATCCTGTTGCTTTCTTGTTGTTACAGTTTTTAATATAACTTGGGCATAGGTAATTTCTTAAGGTTTTGCCGCGCCTATATGTGATTGAAGGATTGGTGTGAATCACTTTTTGTAGACCGGGTATCTCGCACAGGAGATTCCAATGTCTCTTCAGCAGTTTAAAAATAGCACAGCTGTGTGAGGTATACTGGGTCACGAACCTAATGTTGTTATCACTGTTCTTAGTTCTATCTGCGCTACATTTTTTTAAAGTCGTCTCTCTGGTTAATGAGCGTGCCCTGGTTTCTGCCCTGTCCACAATCTCTTTTTTATATCCCCTAGCTAGAAACCTTTTCTTAACTAGCTGGAGATTCTTATCAAAATTGGATTCCTCACTGCAGTTGCGTCTGACACGTACCATCTCCCCATATGGAATGTTCTTAATAGTAGAGCTGGCATGTGCACTTTCTGGATGCAAAACTGCATTGCACACAGTTTCTTTGCAATATAGAGTACTCTGGATGTGCCCATCTTGTATGTAAAACTGAAGGTCCAAAAAATTGATTTTCTCATTGTTAAATTCCATTGTAAGTTTAACATTGAATGGATTAGAGTTGAGGTATTCGAAGTAGTCTTGAAGTTGTGATACAGTACCAGACCATAGGCAGATAATGTCATCGATATACCTCCCCCAGAACACGATGTACTCAGTCCAGGGGGAGGCACATCTACCCCATGCATGCCCCCTCTCATACCATCCCATAAAGAGACAGGCATAAGAGGGGGCGAACCTGGATCCCATGGCCGTACCTCTCCTCTGATGGTACCAGACGTCATCATATAGGAAATAATTCCTATTGAGGACCAATTTCGACATTTCAATGATCATCTGGTTTTGGTCCAACTGATGCACGCTCAATGCTCTATCTTAACAGATGTAAATTTATCTTCTCCGTGTCAAATTGCTCGTTTAACAATGGCGACTGATGTTAACGTAATGATGACCAGTATTCTTGGTTCACATCTCACATTGGCTATTAAATTAAAAAGGGGTGTAGTTCTGGTTTCAATCGCTGTAAATGACGCCACCTTCTTTCATGAAGGATCAAATTTAATTAGGTGGTGTTGTGACCCAAAAACGCTACACGTTTTTACTCTATCTCAAAGGCTTCTACAATTTTGAGATCACGATTTGTATCTCAAGTCTGCATTTTTCGCGGTTTCTACTTTTTCCAAATAAACATTAATATATCTTATTTATGATTAAACTGTTCGTTTACAAATAGTGAGTGATTGATTCAAACGTAATGAAGACCAGTATTCCTGGTCCACACTCACATTCATTGGCTAATAGCTTACAAGGGGGTGGAGTCCCGTATACTTATACATCATGGCGGGTCTCTTGAATTTCATCGAGGAACATGCCGTTACACTAGGAACCCTGCTCAGGCGACTGCCGGTAAGGAGATACTTGACGGATGACGCGTATTCAATGCTCGTGGGGAGGATCCCTATCTAATGCCCGTGGTTGTGGTTTACATATTGCCGTGAGATTTCCCGTTGCGGGTCTACCACTCGTGTGACGGTAACTTGCATCTTTCATTGAGTTATGTTTCTGTGTTTTATCTTTTTCAATACAGTACGTACAGATTTAGCCTCGATGTTGCTTTTAACTAGGGGCACACTAATGATTTCCCAAACTCACCAGGGTTAGGTCATGTGCACTGCACCGGTTCAAGTTTTTTCCGGTTTCAGTATACTGTTATACCATGACAACTCTGGTCAGGAGCATACTATTTTTGTCGGATCTAGTCCTCCCGTCTTTGTATACAAAAGCGTGTGATAATTTCTGTATGACTTTCAAACACTGCTTTTCACTTTTGCTATGATATCGGTTCCCCTTTTTTAATATCAAAGGGAACCAAGGTTCCACTAAGCATATTACGCATTCAGCTTTGTTTTTCTTCCTTATTAGTGAGTTATCATATGGTATGCGATAATTATGCTGTATGGTATCACACAGTATACGCTATTTGAAAGATTCATATTAGAGGTTTATGGTTCTAGTAGGAAAGCTGGGATCACAATGCCGGATATTCTGATTTTGGACATTGTGTTCTGTTACAGAAATCTGAAGTATATGTGAAATACACTACACTTCGCCAACCTTTCAAGACTTTCTTTATTCACAAGAACAAATACATTGATCAAAGGTATGCATGTTTACTTTGACTTGGATTTTTCTCCACTATACATTTACTCTCTTCTATAAACTTCTTTTTACTTTTCACTTCTACTGACTTTTTCCTAAATGTATTATCTCTACATATAGTTTCATCTGTTGCTCAGGTTCTCTACAGTTTTTTCCATATATTGGATGTCAGCAGATTAAGTGATTAGGTGGACACTAACTACAAGTCGGTTACTGTTAGTCTAACATCTGTTTGTAAATATGTACCAGGTGGACATTTTCTATAATTAAGCTGCTGTCAGTCAAACATCTGTCTGTAAATATGTATATACTGAAAAAATCTTTTGCACGCTTAAACCATGTGATTTTAAAGGGTTGCTTTTTTATGTTGTCAAAAATATGTCTCTATAATTTTCATATTGTATGGTCATTTTTTTGTGTTGTTAGTCCTGTGCTTTATGAGTTATATGTAATATATATGTTGTTATCATGTTACAGCCCTGATGAAGTTCCCCTTGAGGGAATGAAACGCGTTGGCTGACCATCTTTTTACCAACCCATATCTATTTTGAATTAAAGAGGACATTTAGTTACAACGTTTGGCTTCTTGGACTATCTCATTCGTGCACCCCCTCTTTAATTTGTTTATGTTTTATTGATCTGGAGCACAGTAGCGCCATTCAGCGGCTGGCGTATGGGGTTGATTGCACGATAACTATTATTTTTTTGAGAACTGATGTGAGG
This sequence comes from Triturus cristatus, assembly GCF_964204655.1. Taxonomy (NCBI): domain Eukaryota; kingdom Metazoa; phylum Chordata; class Amphibia; order Caudata; family Salamandridae; genus Triturus; species Triturus cristatus. Next base: position 1,072,658,281 of record NC_140583.1, read on the forward strand.
TGCGGCAAGAAGGGCCCGCCGTTGCTGCAGTTGGAATATTATTTAAAATATCATTTTATGTTTCTGCTTCTCTCACTGTGAGAAAGCAGTGGGGCGACGCTGCTCCGCCCTAATGGAGGAGCTGCACCTGTTCACTGGGACAATAATCCAAACTGTCACATTCATTGACTTTACCAGAGACCAGTGCTCATTTAAAAAAAATATACGTGCCAGCGCCTAAGGGAACTCTCAGCAGTCTGCTGCAGCTGGCACCATCTACAGCCCCTCCCACTGCTGCGGCATACCTGGGTCGAAATTACCTTTCTAACCGATTTACTCATACAGGTGTGACATTTGGACTATTCCAGGTCACGTCAATCTGTATAGATTGGCATTGAAAATCTAGTTCTATCATATGTTTTGAGTATAATAACTTTTCTGTAATATTTTAAGGATGTGCTCTGCTCAATAAAGGGCACAGAGCGCCACCATGTGTTAAACGCTGAAAAATAGGTGTAGATGTTTAGAAATAGGTGCGGATGCCGATCATCAGCAAACACTGGCACAAATTAGGCACTGCAGCAGACTAATATGGAGGAGCAGAGCATGTTTCAACGAACCATGCAGAGGAAATTTCTGTTTCAACAGTCACCCATCTAGGATGTCAGACAACCTGCAGATTGTATTCTGGCCTGACAAAATAATTGAACGACAAGCACGGACAGTGTTCTAAAAACAAATTAATTGTTAGTATATTGCAAGGATTTGAAGACAGTTGGAGGCCTCCCACGCCTACAGCAGGAAACTGTAGAATTCAGACACTGGTTGCTGGAAATCCATACTAACAGTGATCAGTGATTGCAAAGATCAGTTTCCAGTTTTACTGATACAGTGAGCCAGTGAAGTTGTGGAACATAGGATATTACTAGCAGAAAGGTTCCAAGTTCAACAAACCTGGCTCTAAAGTGTCCTACGTTTATTTTTTTAAAGTTATTTATTTATAAGGTTTCGTATAGCGCGAACATGACCCAAGTGGGTATCAGAGCGCTTCCCAATTATGGTAGGTAGGATCCAATAGTGGGAAAAGAACATTTGTTACATATATGTGCATAGCGTGCTAACGCTGGGGTTCCTCGGTGTACAACAATGTAGTGGTGAATCAGGGCATCAGACTAGAGGGCAGTAAGTAAGCAGTGGAGCCAAGACCTTTTCAGGCAGAAACTTGTTCATTACGATTTTATTCCCTTCCTTTTTTATAGCAGCTGTAGATGAGATTCCACAGACTTCTTGTGGAAGAGAGTTCCTAATTGTTAAGCCAATGTCTGAGAAAGCTCTGTGACTCGTTCTCATTTTGTGGAAAATCTGTGACCAGTCACCCACACTAGGTGTCACTCACTGCCACCTTCCTGCTGCAAACACTCACATGGCACACATTGATACTAGCCCATGGTAGACATATCAGTGAGAGTGAACCACATAGTTTTCAAATCGACATTAAACTAACTCTTCAGGATATATTATTCACTAAAAATAAAAGCCACAGAAAGCAAACCAATGACCTAGGTTGCAAACAGACAGAATCTTTACAAATTAAGTGGTGCACAAAGACTGTTTAGTCAGTAAAGTTATGTAAAATTCCCAAATATTGTCCTTTACAAAGTTTGCAATGTTTCCCACTTAGCCTTTAACCAAACAGTTTTTTCTGCGTTTTGAGATCATTTTAAAGGTACTATATTTCCACTGTAATAGAACAAAGCTAAACTTGAAAATTTGTGTAGAGTTATTTTTCTGAATGTTTATCTTTTGAGCTTTTCAATAGTAAGTGTTTCACTTTCATTTAGAGGTTGACAGTAACGGAGAATGTGCAAGAAGCAGTACGTACCCCTTCAGGAACCTCCAGTCCCTGTGTCTTATTTAGATATTGGGAATTTACTAGGCCTGGGTGGTGAACTCTGCTCCATTCAGAGTTCACAGACTTTTCTGCGGAGCACGTGGAGTTCCAAAAAAATCTGCTCTGCAAAGCGGAGTGGAGTTTTTTCCTCACTCACCAACTTTAAGTTGACGAGCGAGGAAAATCCAATGCTAGACCCCCTCCCAGTAATATTTCTCAACGTGGGTGGTTGCGGATGGTCACGACCACTTGTGTTGAGAAACCATCCATTCGCGCTGAGGAAGCTGACGCTTGAGCAGAAATCTACTTGAGTGGCAGAAAAAAGCTGCGCTCTCTTGCATTGCACATGATGCAGTTCGCACTGATTTCCCAGCAACGGGCATCACCGGGTGCCAAAAATCAGCATGAACTGCGCAACCTAACGTACTCTGCCGCTTGTGGAACTCCGCATAGCGCGGTGGAGTTTGTTGGTCAGTTTGCAGAGTTCCGCATTACGGAACGCCGTGAACTCCACTCAGGCCTAGAAACCAAACCACACTCTTCTGACAGCAGATTCTCAGCCAGTTCCACCATTGTAAGCACCCGGCCCAGTGCTGGACAGCTAGGCCTTCTAACACCTTGTTAGCCAGGACGGGGCAGGAAAATAATGTCCCTCCCATGCTGGGAGAAACCTAACATCGCGTCAGGGCACTGATATTTTCTTTTCCGAAAACCAAACCTTTCCAGTAGACTGAGACATGGCTTTTTAGGTCGAGCCTAGAGCAGCGCATGCGCTGCTTGCTCAACTTTTAGTAAGGGGGTTTTCAGAGTGCTACCAGAGGCTTTGGCTGGCCTCAAGCTTGCGTTCACGCACGCGTGTACGCGCGCAGCCGCCATCTGTTATTTCTTTGTCGGGTAATTAAGTGTTTTCGCCGCGCGCTTGTTGTAAACTTAGTGAAGGCTATATTTTGTTCATGTTTTGTATTTTCACCTTCATGTGTCCGTTTTGCACGATCCTTCAGTCACCAGTACATTTTCTGAATCGAAACGGTCTCTTAATAAATACACTACTGCAAGCTCTAACATTTCCTAACTATGTTTCGAAAATCACAGGAAAGTAAAACCTGAAAAAAGTTTGGTGGAGGCTCCCTTCGACGTTTGCCAGGTTTTTGATAGTTCACTGCAACCTTTCACAAGCGCTTTTTGATGATTGGTTGGTCGCTCAAAGGACGTCAGATCCTATTTAATAGCAAAGAAATGCGTCCTTGTGCGCGCGCCCTTGAATGCACTCCCTCCCCAGTCGCCTCTCACTGCTCTTTGCCGGCGACATTCTTTCTCGCGGCCTCGTCTCTCCATACCAATGCGGCACCCAGCTTTGGTAATCCCCCTCACGTGCGTTCAGAAGCAAGGGCATGAAGCAAGGACTTTATTCCCCCATGGAAACCAAGCCAGTGTGAAAATGACGACACGTTTATCTCACACTCTCTTTCACAAACCATGGCTTCTTTTTTTATGCCACAGTTTTGTTACTAATTTATTGTCCCTATTAACGGTTGCTAGCTGTCCCTCATGTGGAAGAAGACGCGTGTTATGTTTCAACTTTCTCCCTACTACCAAGTCCCATTACTGTAGTCTAGTGCAGGCTAGTGCGGACAAATCGTTCTCTCATACTATGTTACATTTTCCCAAGAGGATCTGTCTTTTTTGTTTCATTGAAAGACATTTTTGACACACGATCTTTCTTCGCTGACAGTAAATGCCAGTGCAGATTGGTGAGGCTTGAAATCTTACTCCTTTTGATCCCAGCTTGAAATTCTTACCCTATTGTCATTTCCCTGCTTAATATTCCTGCGCTCTTTTCAGAAGCAATTCCTACATGAGAAATTAAACACACTGAGATATTCAATGCCATATAAAATCTGCCAGAGTAATCAACTCTACCAAAATAGGTGGTAGATTACCGAAAATTCCAGTAGTCTACTGCAAAAACTCAGCTATCTGCTGAATATTTGACTGATCAATACTGCGTTTTTAGCGCTGTGCTTGAGAAATCTACTGTTTTTTAAAATAAACTTAAAGGGAATTTACATCCCGCCTCCTCTCTTTCCTGGCTTCTCATTGGTTCCTGTGGGTGCCACTTACCTTTCTTCCATTTCTATTGGCTGTAGCATATTTTCCTGCATGTACCAATGATTGTTCCTCGTCTGCTTCTCTCATGAGTGTCCCGCCACCGAAATACTGTTAACATCCGCTTTGGTGGAACTATATTTTCATAAAGTTTTGACTTTTACTCGTGCAGCATATTTATATAACAATTTATCACCGGAAATATTAAGTTATTTGCATAGAATCACAGGATGTTGCAGAGCCGCTGAGACTCGAACTGGGATCCCCAGCTCTCGAGTCATCAGCTCTGGCCTCTGCATCACATCCTCTCCACCACTGTGTCATCTGTCAGGGAGCTCTTTCCTTTTCCCGGAGATGACTGATGAAAACAGCTCTTTATTCATTACTGTTGTTTTACCAACGCTTGTTACTTTTAGGTCTCGTCTTCCAGACAGCACAAGCTGTCTGGTTGCAAAAGACCTAAAGTGAATTTACAGTAGGTTTATAGCCAGCCATTGGCTGATTTTAGAGTCACTCTTATTTGCTTGCTACTTATTTAATTGCTTGCCTTCCTCTTCTTGTGTTTGTAGCTCTCCTGGAGCATAGCCTCTTAGCAACCTTTTGATTGTCTGACTTGTATCTTCCCACTGCTCAGTGTGTGTGTTTTCCAGCTTTCTCCCCCTTATGGCTCTCCACTGGCAAATACCAACCCAGGGAGGTTCCTCCACTTGGGCGGAGGAGCATCACCCCATAAGCCCCAGAGCGAAAAAATAAAATGGTAATAAAGTTAATTTATTACCGTTTTATTGTTCAGCCATCCGTCCTGAACTAAGTGTAAGTACAGGGCAAAGCCCGCGCTGTCGAGTGACAGCAGCAGAGAGCTATGCGCTTTCAAATGCGCATGTATCTTTGGTTGGCTGTCTTGGGCTGGCCAGCCAGGCACGCGCATTTTAAGGTCCTCTAACCGAGCAGTCTTAGACAGCTGGGTTAGAGCACTCGCAGGCCTCCAGTGCTCTCAGGAGCAATGGGAGAGTCCACTCTATCCAATCCTGTTGCTGCTTTCATGCTGTGAAATCAGCGCTGGGATTGGGTAGTGTAGTTTCCTGCTTCCGGGGCTTCAAGAGGACGCCGGAGGGAGGAAGACGTTGCACTGAGAGGAAAGAAACAAGGTATGTTTCTTTTATTATTTTTTGTTGTTGTGCCCCCACACTCCACTCTCGGTACATGCCAGCCACCACTGTACCAACCCACCCCATCTCGTGTTGCTCTCTACCATGTGTGCTGCTTTTCCCATCCTCCACCCACCATCTCTGCCATACTTTTCCCTCTCCTTCTGGGGTCTTTTTTTTGTATTTTGCACTTTCACGCTACAACAAATACTTGTTTATTTACCAATGCAAGTGAAGTATACCTTCTTGGATCAGTAAACAAACAAGCATTGGCATAGCCAATAGATCTCGCCTTTGGGACCTTATAAGTGTTTAGTTATGCAGCACAATATCCTTGGTGCAGCAACATCATCTGATGCATGACTAAACACTTATAAGGTCCCAAAGGCGTGACCTATTGGCTATGCCAATGCTTCTTCATTGGTGCAGCAAGTGCGGTGGTACTGGTGCCTGGAGGACTAAGTGGGCCCACAGAACCATGATTATTGCTATTTTTTCACATTTTAAATAGCAGAGAGATTTCCCATTTCAACCTTGCTCTAGGGCCCATAACACACATGCTCCTCCATTGTTATTAGCCCATGGTCTTTGGGAAAATCAAACAAATGTAATTTGGTCCATCATGCAACAATGACATATTGGTCCAGCCGGCAATGTCTATTTCTTCTGAAATTGCTCTCTGCTGAAACTGTGATGGGCAGGCAGCAGATGGAGTAGTCGATCAGCTTGACAGACATTTTACCAAACCCCACCAAAAACTAATGAAAGCCCTTAAGTTTTTCTGCTAAGTATTTCTTACTATTTCATGAAAATTAAATAAGGTTATGTACAATAACGTGCTGCAAACGAAAATCTTTGAAAACTCCACTGAGCTGCAGACTTTTCTATAGGCCTTTGCAGGGGATACAAAATACCGTGGGGCAGATTTACAAGCCCCATGCGCCACATTTACGCCACCGTTGCGTAACTTCTGTGACGCAGCGGCGGTGTAAACCATGCGCCACATTGCGCCTTACTTACAACGTGACACATCTAGGGAGATGCGTCACGTTGTAAAGCCCTGCGCCACATGAAACCTGCGTTAGGTTTCATGTGGGCGTTCCGGTGCAGGGTAGGCGTTCCGCCGCAGGAACGCCTCGTAAAAGTGACGCAGTGAAATCTACAAGATTTCACTGAGTCACTTTTACTTCCCTGCTGCGTCAAAACCCAGCGCCTGCTTGAAGCAGCATGTTAGGCATAGGGTGCCGCTGAACATTGCTGGAGCCGCGTCGCGCTTGCAACACGACTCCAGCAATGCGCCGCCCTTGCGCCACAGGATGCAACACACTTTGTACATTGTAAATGCGATGCATTTGTGGTGGCACAGGGAGGGAATTGCGTGTCGCATCTGTTCTGGCGCATCCCTGCTGATTTGCAGAGATGCGCCAGAACTCGTAAATCTGCCCCCGTGTAATTTCGCATTAACCTCTAGGCCATACCTAGACAAAACCAGTTCGAGCCGCGATAGTGACTCTCCTGGAAGCAGAAGAGGCACTCTAACCAGACTGGCACTGCAGTCGATGATGAACCGAAAAAAGAACTAGACGCCACTGATGGGTTACATAATTTATCACTTTACAGGACAGGACAGGACAGGACAGGTAAGATTCTTGTCCTTATAACAGTGTTTGCCTCTTGTTCGTAATCAGGATCAGAGCATAGATATTTAGGGGCATATTATCAAGCACGGCTTTAAAATGATCGCTGCTTTAGCAGCAGAAAACTGCCGCTAAAGCGGCGATAATAGGCTTGATAATATGCCCTGGAGAATTCCCATAGAAGCCCATGTTAACATCAGAACATGGGCTTCTATGGGAATTCTCAAGGGCATATTATCAAGCCCATTATCGCCGCTTTAGCGGCAGTTTTCTGTCGCTAAAGCGGCGATAATTTAATAAAAAGCTGTTTCTTGATAATATGCCCCTTAGTTCTCTCTGTGAAATGTAATTTGGGGGCCTCTGCTCACAATCAAGCCAGGTTTGATGCTTCTTTGCTCGTGGAACACTAGGTGCAAACCTCAAAATGACGTAATGTAACGCCCGGCCTGCTTGTGGTCACACATGCACCTTAGCAAAGCAATGGGCAGCCTACAGAAGCGTGGTGTCATTGTCTATGACGCCATGAGTTTACGGGGGGCATAAATCTCATCCACATCTCAGGGACTGTCGGTGCAACCTCCAAAAGCTGGCCACACTACTGTTTGCACTGGCAAAGTTAGTGTTTGTCACAAAAACCTGTTGATGTGAGAGGATGTAGTGTAACAGCCAAATAAGCCAACTTTGGAACCGGGTAACCGAGTTCAAGTCTCAGGAGTGGGCTCAACATCAGGTGATTCAGGACAAATCACTTAAACTCCCTGTGTCTAAAAAACAAAACAAAAAAAAAATGAATGTGTAGATGAATCTCCTTGTGTGATGTAACTGGTACTTTTGTAAAACACTCCAACACCTTCGGATCCAGTTCATGCTAGATACAACTGCAAAAAACATAAATAAAAGCCTGAATTATTCACAGCCAGTGGTATTGGACATTACATCCCATCTTTTTAACACGTCTGTGCCATTGCAGATAGGGACCAACCATATGCAAATCAGTCCTGGATTCATCGCAAACGGGATGATTCAGCCTGAATTGTCAGGCTGTGCTCTCTCCAAAGGAGAATACAAGCACCTCCTGACCGTTTTCATCCACCTTGGACTTCATCAGTGAGACATTGCTTGAGTCCTATACCCAGGGTCACTGGAATTATGCGGCCGGGGAGGGTCTGATTATGCAGCAGGGTTGAGTAAATTATGTGGCAAGAAAGGCAAATTTTGCAGCATCGTGCAGCACATTTTGTGATAGTATTACTACATTATTTTGTAATTTTTACACTTGTTGACACTGGGCATTGGTTGCACCTCATTAGTACCAGTTTAACACAGAAACATAGCAATAAGCTACAGAAAGGTGATCAGTCGACCTTTGCCAAGGACTTAACACTGCACGGCAGCACATGATGCTGTGTTTTTACTGACATTTGAACCATTTGAGCTACAAACATTTTTTTTGTTAAAATCTGCTGATTATGCAGCAGATGATGGATTATGCAGTATATCTACAATCATGCGAAAATCGCAGCACACACACTTAATTCCAGTGGCTCTCCCTATAGCACAGTGAGTTCTGGCCCCACCCCTTCTACATAGGATGAGTCTTTTGTCCAGCAATGCGATGGATCAAATGCTTGAAAAAATCTCAGCTACTGATAATAACTCTAGGCCAGTATCGGTGCCAAATGCCTCATTCTGCAGAGATCAATGCTGGCACCGCCATGTTTGCCGCCATCTTGTGCGCCTCTGAGGGCTCTGGCACCGTTCTAGGGTGTGTTCAGGGGCGGCCTTAGGCATGTGCAAGCTGTGCACCTGCACAGGGCCTGCCAAACACCAGGGGCCGCCACGAGGAATCGGATACAATCAGCGGTCGAAGTGGGCGGGAACGGCAGGGCATGGCGTGCCCTACTTCTTTAATTCTATAGATTCCGTGCCCCTACTTTTTTATTTGGAACATGCGTCCCTGGACGTAAGAAATATCCAAGCACTGTAGAGAAGGCTGGTATTAGTGGCTGTTTGGGGACGGGCGGGGAGCAGAGAAGGAAAAGCTCTCCGTCTCTTGCTTCCTGCCCAGACAAGACAAGGAAGGTGGTCCGCTTCTGCTCTGCCGTTGGCAGCTGGCCCCCCCTCTCTTTCTTACTCTTATTCCCTCTCTGTCTGTCTAACTCCTCCTCACTTACCGAAAACCGTGACTCAAGAAATGGTTCTCACCCTCTCTTTCTTCCTGTCGTTCATTTGTTCCCCTGTGAAATGGATGCAAAAAAGAAAAACACTTTTGCTGGAAATGCCGTTTTGACATTTTTCTATTCCAAAGTGTAGCCACGGAAATGAAAGGTTCAAAATATGAAAAATCAATAAATAAAGCAAGACGGAATGTTCTTAAAGTGTCCAGGTCGGTTTTATTCAAACCCCAAAAACATTAGCGTCACTTTACTCAGTTTGCCAGTGAAGCGCTGTTTTCCCCCGGTGGGGAAGTGCGCCAAACCTGGAGGTACTGCGATACCTGGTTGATGGGTGGATTGGAAAACAAAATGTGTACGGCGGCTTTGTGTTCACGAATTTTGGTCTTTTTAAACCATACTGCTTACGTTTTGGGACCCGTGCTCACTACGCCACTGGAGTCAAGCTATCCTGGCTGATGACGGCTGATAGCCAGAAACCGGTCCTAGGATGCTTGATTCCGGTCCAGGGAAGACATGGCTTGGCAGTTCGGGCTGGACTGTTCCCATGAGGCACAGGGTCAAGACTGATTTGCATATGGCTATGTCTAAACTGGGGTGGCGTAGTGGGCAAAAGAACGATGGATTTAACCCAGATCTCTTGACTGGGGGAGAATGTCTGCATTGTCAGCATTCCGTTCATCATTTGTTTGTTGTAACGCTTTTCGCCCTAAGTGGGATGGGTATTCCCAGACGTGGGACCCGTGCTCACTACGCCACTGGAGTCAAGCTATCCTGGCTGATGACGGCTGATAGCCAGAAACCGGTCCTAGGATGCTTGATTCCGGTCCAGGGAAGACATGGCTTGGCAGTTCGGGCTGGACTGTTCCCATGAGGCACAGGGTCAAGACTGATTTGCATATGGCTATGTCTAAACTGGGGTGGCGTAGTGGGCAAAAGAACAATGGATTTAACCCAGATCTCTTGACTGGGGGAGAATGTCTGCATTCTCAGCATTCCGTTCATCATTTGTTTGTTGTAACGCTTTTCGCCCTAAGTGGGATGGGTATTCCCAGACGTGGGACCCGTGCTCACTACGCCACTGGAGTCAAGCTATCCTGGCTGATGACGGCTGATAGCCAGAAACCGGTCCTAGGATGCTTGATTCCAGTCCAGGGAAGACATGACTTGGCAGTTCGGGCTGGACTGTTCCCATGAGGCACAGGGTCAAGACTGATTTGCATATGGCTATGTCTAAACTGGGGTGGCGTAGTGGGCAAAAGAACGATGGATTTAACCCAGATCTCTTGACTGGGGGAGAATGTCTGCATTGTCAGCATTCCGTTCATCATTTGTTTGTTGTAACGCTTACGTTTTGTAAGCATATAAACAGTGGACATTGAAATGGGTCCTTTCTGGGCCCTGTAGTTTTCAGGCAGAAGCACTCACTGATTTCTGAATAGTGAGTGTAAAAGCGTTAAGTTCACCATGTTGTTCCTGCTTACATTTCACAAGCTTTATTTAATCTTTCATTCCCAATGAGTGTTTGCTTTTTCCAGGATGTTGTTACTTTTTCCTTTAGGGAGTATATTGCTCTTGCCAGTGCTTAATTTGAATTGCGTCGCATCCAGTTGTTTATAGCAGGTCAAATTGGATTGTAGTTGAAGGCAATGTGAATTTCTCAGTGGGGCAGTATGGTGTTCAGTGAGGGAGCAGATGTAGCACTGGGGGCAGAGCTGCCGAATTTAGAACTGAGGAACCAGGTTCAGCCTTCATGAGCAGTCCCCGAGACCACTCTCCTGAGGGAGCACATTCCCACGTTAGACCTTAGAGACCCTGCAAATCCGGAAAAGCCCTGGTGTCTTAACACCAGCAGGTGGACCCCAGCAGTGGCGTGTGGGTTCACCTTGAAGGCTTGCCCACCACAATCCATACTGTAGTTCACCTCCAGTCTTGCTGGCAGGCCTAAGAAGTAGCAGACCCTAGAGCAACAGTGAGGTCACAGGACCCCTGAGAAGAGCTGGCACTAGGGTGATGCGACCGGCGTGACCGCAACAGGTGCTGACTTTGAGTGGGGGCATTGTATATTATGGGTTTAAAAGCACTTGCTGCCTCCTTCCTGGCCTACAGCAATTTTCGGCAATAATAAAAATGTCATGATAACTCCGGTGAATAAACGTCTTACTAGAGCGAGATAGGAGTTTTGTCTAGTGGAAGTTTTGACTCATGGAAAGATAGCGCAGAGGGTTAATGTGCCTGCTGCTAAGAACATGTACCATGCCCATCACAAAGTGCACATATTGTAAATAGGTTAGTGGGTTACTGCTTTTGACAGTAAGATCCTTTTGCTACTTGCAGTTTATAAGTTAAAATCCTCACAAAGAACAGTGAGCTATTAGCTTTCATCTTAGAGCTGCATACAAACTGCAAGGTATAAACTATAGCTTTATGTTTTTTTTCCCTAAGCCTTTGATTATCCTAATGTTGCAAAAAGTGTTCATTTGGATAGAAATCAATAATGATTATTAAAGGGAACCTCCAATCATGGTATTAAGTTTTAAATTCTGAGTTTGTGTTTTTCCAGATCAATCACTATTAAACTATACTGCCTACTACTATGGTGGTCATGTGACTCCTACACCTTGTAGTCCTTTGTCTGATGTAACATTTCCCATACAGCGATTTACACACGTAAAATTGATTGTCTCTGTGTATATTGCTGACAACAGAAAATCCAAGGCTCAGAAACAAATCGCTTGTTCTTCCACTTTTAAGCATATTTGGGACATTCTGTGATTAGAAACATATTTTAATGTCAATAACTCATATTAATCGTTAAATAATCATGTGTATCCATTGGTTGAATTACATAACATAATAAGCTGTAAATGGTCAGTGAAATGCCAAACAAATACTAAAGATTGGGATGTTTTGCCAATCCTGGCCACACCTCTAACTCCGCCCACTGATCCAATCCTCAGGTTATTCCCGCCCTCTGATTCTCCGCCCACAGTTCCCCTACTTTTTTTTCCCCACTTCGACCACTGGATACAATACATATTCGTGGCGGCCCCTGGCAGCGATTTGGCGGCCTCCGGCTTCCACTAACTTGCAAACACCCTGACCGTCACCCCCCCCCCTTCCCGCACCTGTGTTCCTCGTTCCTGATTCGTGCCTCCCCCGCAATGGTCGCATGGTGCGCTCGCGGACGCCGCCATCTTGCCCTGTCTGTCTGTCTGTCTGGTCTTCTATTGTCCGTCCGTGGCTCGGGACGAAGCCTTTTACTGCTGAGCTGGTGGCGTCCGCGAGATCTGAGAGCCTCCGTGTCCGGCCGAGCCCTGTCACAAGCTCTTATCGGCCTGAGGGCCGCATACCGGACCACGTCCATCTGTCTGTCCACTCGGGACAGCGGTGACTGGATGCAGGTGAGACATCTGCCTTCCAGGCGGATGAAGCGGGCAACAGGCATGTGTGTCTCTGAATGCAGGGTTCCTTTACTCCCTGTATTTTTCCGGATGTGTCAGTGCTGTCTGTCATTTTGTCTTTCTTTTTTGGTCAGTAACGCTGCCTATTAGTGTTTCTGTCTCTGTGGGGATCGGAATGCTGGCTGTCATGGTGTTATTTCGTCTGTATTGATGCTACGTTCTCTTCCTGCGCCAGTTTCTCTTTTTCCTTGCATATGCCACCGAGTTTTCCGGTACCCAATAAGCAGAGACAGGTTCTTCTGACACCCCTCTCAGTGTTTGCCTCTGATCCTGATGAGGATAATGCAGTTTCTTCTGGTGTTTAGCTGGGGTGTCTAATACCGCCACAGGTGGTCCTCCGGGGAATCAGCTGCTGCATATCCTGGCGTCTGCACCTCCGGTGTCAGAAAGCCTACTCTACTGTCTAGCATCAGTAATGCTGTGTTCTAGTCTCTGAAACCCTGTCGCCCCTTAGGGACCGTGTTAGTGATTGCTTTTGGTGTGTCCCACTGCTTGTCTCTACAGTCTCTTAGTTGAACCTAGACACCAGTTTCTCGATTATTGTGGCACCAGAGTCAGTATACGCTGCCTCTGGCGCCCCTGCTTGGCTAGTTGTTTCTACGCTGCCTCTGGCGCCCCTGCTTGGCTAGTTGTTTCTGAAATGATTTACATTAATATCTCCCGCATCTCATGGCGTCCTCGTACCTCCAAGTTGATCTATTAAGTTTCAGTCACTTTCTCCCCAGTTGTCTTTGTTCGTTATCGGTAATGCTCTTCTTTTAATTATTGTTCATTTCCCAGTGTTTGTCTTCGGTTTTGACAGTGTCACTCCTGGTGTCTGTCTCAGTGCCGCTGTCTCTTTGGTAGCAGCAATACTGTCACTTTGGTGTTTGTTTCTAAAGTCAGTGCGCCTTTATTTGTTTGGGTGCTTTGCTGCTGTTTCTCATTTTTACTCGGCTTTCCCTCGATGTCCCTCTCATTAGTATCAGTCTCTCACTTTCGCCTACGGTGTCCCTCTTTTAGTGTCTGTGTCTTGTGTCAGTGCTGAGTCGCGACCACCCCCCGCCCCCAACAATTTATTTTTATGCCAGCGATGTGGTCTCCTATAATGTATTTGGTATCAATGCCATTGGCTCTCTGGCGGTCTCCCTCTCGTGTCAGTAATGCTGTCACTTCCGGACCAGGGTCCAGGGTCAAAACGGACTCGATAATTCTTGCCTCGGTACCTACTCTAACCAGGAATACACTCGGCAACTCTGGGCATTAAGCTTGCCTCATCTCTACAACGGCCCCCCACAGATGCCGGGGATGCCTGGTTTCACCTTGGAGATACCCAGAAAGGGACCATCTCACAGGGATAGCCAGGACGGGTTCCCCAGCGGTCTACAGTGCCGGGACGCCCCGTTGCTGGGGTAGCTGTGCGCTTTACAAGTCTACAACATTTACATTTACATTTACACTTCCGATGTTGCCGTATCTGTTCAGCTAAGTCTGTCTTTAACCATGGCAAACTTTTGTGCGCCACTGATTCTCTCTATTTCCATGCGTACGATTGCTGTTGTACCTGCCAAGTGGAAAGCACAGTGTGATGTGTGATGCCCTCAAGGGGGTTGTGAGTTTTTTCAAGACAGTAGTACTTCGCGTTTTGGAAGTTGTAGTTTAATTATCACGATAAGTATGCGCTTAGAATTTCAGAATGTGGTGTGTCAGTGATGACTTACCCTGCATCGTGCTTATGTCTGTGGTCCAGTTATCAGACTGTTGGTGTGCCTGTCTCTCAAACTGATGTGACAGCGATGTTGTCTCTTCCTCTGTTTCTCTTTCTTCAGCTTGGTGTACCTCTTTTCTCTGTTCAATGTTTGGGCTTGTGCATCAGTCATTGATGGTGTGTTTCTCAATGTGGTTGTTTGATGTAACTGACAGTTGGGCTCTCTTTGTGTGGTCTTTCATGGAATCTGCCTTTGGTGTTAGTAAATATCGTCTTTCAGTGTTTTTTATGTGTTATTTGTACAGCACAAATATAGCCGATCAGGAAGGTAGTGGAGCCCTATATAAGATCAAGGGGTAAATTTCAGTCGAAAAGTGATTGCAGGGGCACTTGTGTTCTGAGAGCAGAATTGGTCTTGTCAGCCCCGATGGTTACGGGTATGCTGTTTCAGATTCTTGCTGCATGGACAGAGCAGGCTTGTTGTCTTGGTTTTTCCATTTCTTCATTTCCCATCTGAATGTGTTCCTTCCGGTTGGTGGTTTGTTGAGAGTTAACAGACCTGGTGAGCTTGTCAGCCAAATAGGCAGGGGTGGTGGTTGTGTGGTGAATTTTAGGGTTCAAAATCTTCTCTCAAGGCCAGTGTGTCACTGATTTTGGTTTTTAATTTCTTGCACGGGTTAGAGAGGTGCCATTTCTTCACTCATATGACACTGAAACCACTATGTGAGTTAAGCTGCCCTTCCCTTTGGATGGGATCATTGTGTATTACATCATCAGTTTTTGCTAGGGTCTCTTTGTTGTCAATAATGCTGTCTCCTGGTGTTTGCCCCAGAGTTCACTGATAGTATTTCTAATGGATGCTTCTTCTGCATGTTTCTTGTATATAGAAATAATCTCAGGTGTCAAATTGGATCAATAAACTTTTAAGCCCTGCTTTCCGAGGACCAGATTTGCTACTACAGATGCACCACATTGGCACTGCCCACAACTCTGATGACATTCCCTTTTTCATATCTGTCCCAGAAGCTCAGTGGTTAGGAAGTATAGTTGAATATACTGCCTTTTGGTACCCCCGCCCCCTCTGTACTTCTACAGTAGCAGCGCTAACAGTTCTGTGGTCTGGGCTAAAACCACGTTTGAGTTGCATGCAACAAATGGCAGTATCCGTCTTAGCTACAGCTTTGCAGTAATATTGCAGCTTCTGAAACCCTTTCCCGATCAAGTGTGCTTTCCTACTGTTGCTACACTGCTTCATCTGAAGTCCAGACTAATTCAAGCAATTGGCACTTGCGGGCTAGTTCTTATGCAGGTTATAGGTGTATGTACCAATGGTAAGCCAAAGGCCCTTCTTAAGGTGCGTCACTTTCAAAAAATATAGTTCCTAACACTCTAAAGCATATCAAGCATTCTTTGCAAGAACGGAGCTGGGCGGTATCAGATGTTCAAAGGGGTCACGGATTAGAGAGAGTCTGTGGAGTCTACCTGATTGGAGTATTGTTTCTTATAGCCGGCTCTTGTTCCGACACAAAAGGAAAGTTGCAGGTGGCTACAGGGCATGTGAATTTGAGGGTGTGCAGTGCAAGTAATTCCACTTAGGGCTAAGCTATCGGGAACAAATCTAGAAACAAAGATGTCCAGCCTGATTGTCATATAGGATCAGTTCTTTTTTTCTTGCAGAGGTTTGTCCTGGTAAGAAGTAAATATGGATCTCTCCAGCCCTATGTCAAAGACTGGACGCAGTGAATGTCTGTCCAGTTTCTCTCTTAATTTCTTGAGGATAAGGTGACTCCTCCCAGTATCCACAATATAGCTTTGCACAGTGTAACATGTTAAAGTAATCACATGCTCTCCTTAAGAGGGTCCCAGTTAAGATGAAAAAACACAAAGGTCAATAAAGTGGCAATTTGATAATCCTTGAGTGAAGATGGAGATATTGTTGTAGTAGATAAGTCAGGAACCAAGCTTTCCGAAGCACATGGAACAGAGTAGAGCCAGACCAAAGAATCTAATGGAATTCAACTGCAAGAAGCAAAAATAAAGAAAACATTGTACAATGAACAGGATGAAAAATAGGGAAAAAATGTGTTTCAACTCATCTTCCTCTTGTGAATGCTTCACAGGAAAGATTTCTGCTTTATCTTAGAATAGAAACCTCTATTCGAGTTCTCTGGACAAATCACACCCTTGGAAAGGGTAGTTTAGAAGCATGGCCTTGCCTCCTTCCTCAGAATTATGACCTTGACTAAACACTCAAATAAGACCAAGTTAGAAATCCTTTGCCGGCTGCTCCACTGCCGCCTGCGCAGACTAAAGCTTTTACCTCCCACAGTACATACACCTTTCTGGCTGAACGCGATCACTGACCGTCAGTACAGCCCAGGCAGTGAAGATGCGCAGTTGCAGGCTGAGTGTAGCGTCCAGCAACACACTGTCTGACTTTGGCAGTAGGTGGCGCCGGGGTGTTTCAATCTCATCAAGGCGGGAGTTGCGGCTGGCAGACGTCGGAAGCTGAGGATAGAGTGATCTGCGCAGACTCAACCTCCTCAAACTGCTTCCCGCGTGCGGCGTGGCGTGTGTCATCAGTCTGCATTCTTTCTGGTGGTCGGACACGGAACGTTACGACGCGTGCGGTGCCATCTAGCTGTCACACATTGCCAAACTGTGGTAGGAAGGTGTGTCTCAGTGAGTCTTACAAATTTTTAAATACAAAGAAAAAAAACATTTTAGGTGAAAAAGGGAAGAAAGGGAATCATGATAGGTTTTTGGTAAACAGTGGGTAAACATGAGTAGTGCGTCACGTGCTGAGGTTGCGGAAATTCGTTTCTTTTGCAGTTTTCCTGGTGTGCCTGGGTGAAAACGAACCCTTATTTACTACAACGCTGCCCGCGTATCCAGAGGACACAGGTCCTGTCATGGCCCTGCAGCCTGGCTGTGCCACTCCCTCACGTCGTGTGTCACAATGCCCTCCTCCTCCTCCTAAATGTTATCGTTCTGAGACGAAGGGTAGGAGCAGCCGCAGGTACTGGCCTTTTCTGGACGTTTTATTAAAACTCCTTCCTGAGCTCCACCCCGCCCGGAGCCCCTCTTCCGGGGCCCCCTACCCACGCTCCCTGCACAGGGCCACCATGAGCCTAGAGCCGCCCCTGGTGTGTTAAGAACGTTTTCACCGGAAACTGATGCAGAACAAGCAGAGTGAGCAAAGGCAGCGCACACAGAGGTTCTGCAGAGAGCGGTGAAGCAGTCCGTGGACACAGAGACTCTCCCAGAGGCCTGTCTTCTTGCAAGTTGAGGACATCAATCTGTATCAAAGGATGAAGGCGGCCATGTTACACCACAAACTGATCCCTCCATCCCAGCTCTCTGTGACAGGCACATAACACAGACGGATCTACACGGCCACCGTATCCCACACTTATTGTCTCCTAATGCCTGCTCTGTGATGGGTGGCCTGCCAGTGGGGAGGCGAGAAGCCGCTGCAGCGGCAACGAGTGAACAATCTGTTAACTCAGCAGCTAACACACAATAATGGACTCTGGGCACAACTTGTTTAGTGAGAACGAATGAATTGATGTGTGTTGGATTTCGCCAACTCGGGGATTTCTTTTAAGTGAAAAGGCACATTCTCTAAGGACACAGACGAGAGAGACAGGGAGGATGGAAGTGAGGAGGGATCAAGGTAAGGGCCAGATAGCACGCTGTATAGAGGTGGTGGGAGGGGCTACTGGAAGATTGAAAAAGGCATAGAAATGTGGTAAACATTAGGGTGTGTGAAATTGATGTTTCTCTGTTAAAGTCTTGTGTAGATCATGATAATTGGTCTACCCACAGTTTGTGAAGTTCCTTCATTTTCCCTTGCATCTGTTTTGCAATAATTTTTTGGGCAAACTACCTATGTTGCCTCAGAAGTGCCTGTTGGCGCTGAAAATGAATACCTTGGGGCATATTTACAAGAAAATGTTGGAGCGCCGAGTTGTGCCAAATTTTGTAGCGTCACACTCTGACATTTTCAAAGCGCAGGGATGCTCTGTATTAACAAGAATACGGCGCACCTCTGTGTTTTCCCTAGCACTGGCACTAAATCTAGCTGCCTAGCTCCAATGCAAGCAACCTTGCACCATAGAGCAAGGGTACCTGCATTTCAGGGACTGATTGTTTATGTGCAGGAAGGTGTTCCTTCCAGCACATAAACAATCACTAATGGTGAATTTGTTACTTCTATGTTTGCTGCAGAACGCAGCACACATAAGCAAATCATCATTATATCATTATTGTTTATGTGCAGGAAGGGACACCTTCCTGCACGCAAGCAATCATTTATGGCATTTGGCAGAATGCAGCACATATACAGAAAACAAAAACGAGGAGAAATAAAAGTAATTGTCCTCATTTCGCCATTACTCTTACATGACGCTAGTTTTTCGCGCTGCCTCAGGTTTACACCTCCTTGTAAATCTAGGGCAGCATCAAAAGCAATGGGTGTTGTGGTGGAACGCCCACAGCAACACCCATTGCACACCCCTTTCATGCTAAGTAATGCGTGTAAAGGGGCCTTATTTACAAGATGGCATTAAGCCACAAAAAGGGGCTTAACGCCGCTTTGTAAATATGGAGAAGGGCATAATACCACCAGAACATTGCTAAAAGTGGCTTTCTGGTGGTGATATCCCTTGTAAATATGCCACATTTTTTTCTCATTGGTTCATTTTAAAAACAATCTCTGCTGGCTCCCTGCCTCTTTCGGGAGCTGGCATTGCTTTCAGACATAGGGAGTTGCTGAGCATTTTTGTTTGTCCTCATATCACCATAGCATTTGCACATTTCAGACTGCTTTTACTCTCTCTGTCGGGTTCGTGGTCTGTTGTATTCACATTTGACCCCGACCACCCTGATCTCACCTCTAAGGCCGACCCCAGGGGCGGTGCCTTGGTGTAATCACTCGGTACCTATCCACCTCATGAAGTCAGCCCACACCTCAGCTGGTCTTCTTACTTTACGTTCCGCCGCCATACGGCACGTCCATTTAGCCACTTTAATCCATTCCGTGACACAGGGAGAGGATGGTTCAGTCCAATGTTTACAGATCTTCCGCCTAGCTAAGAGCAGCAAGTAAAACACAAAGCTACTTTTCTTGCTTTTCAGAATACTACGCAAAGGCTTATCAACCCCCAGATCGACTAAAACAGGGTCAAAACTATAGTTGCCCCTGTAATGTCTCTTAAAAGTGACTCAATACCATTCTAAAACTCCTTGATCTCAGGGCAGGTGAAAAAGACGTGTTCTTCGTCGGCTTTTAAAATGCCACACCTTCTACACCTAGGGGTAGGCTGTGGTGCAAACTTGGCTATTCTTTGGGGTGTCCAGTACAGTCTGTTAATAGTGAAGAAATGATTTTGTTTAAAATTTGCAGGTTTGACTACCGAGTATAGCAATTTCAAGGAGTCAAACCATATTGGTCGTATGTCCTGCCCCTGGAAGATATCCGTCCACACGATGTGTATTGACATCAATTTCTTAACTTCAGCTTCTTAAAATTTCCATTACAAGTGGCCATCTCCTTATTTTTAGATCTTACATCCTGGAGTGAGGCTTTAAGTTCCAATTCCCCCTGATCTTCAAGGTCGATGCCATAACCCAAGACGATAACTGCACATACTTAAACCTAGATAGGTAATTAAAAGTTTTTGCTCTAAGGACTTCCCAAGGTAAAAAGTCCTCCACCGTCATCAAATCCCCCAAGGTGACTATTCCTGCTTGCCTTAGAGAGAGACTCAGCCTATCCTTCATGCATTCTGGAGTGCCTGGAGAGTCCCA
The DNA here is from genome assembly GCF_964204655.1 of Triturus cristatus. NCBI lineage: Eukaryota > Metazoa > Chordata > Amphibia > Caudata > Salamandridae > Triturus > Triturus cristatus. The sequence continues at coordinate 1,072,678,178 of NC_140583.1, forward strand.
GAATGTTGCAAGGTCTGAGTAGTATCCAATGCTAAGTACCTTTTTTCACCGGATGCTGGTTTAATGCTGCCTTTAGGACCTTCAGCCGTACCTTTTTAAAATATTTTGGGGCCCAAAACTTGTATAAAAAGCCAACTGATCCAAACTCCTTGATCATCTTCCCCAAAAGTGTTTCTCATGTTGTAGAAAGCTTCTTCGATAGCATTCGGAGGTTTTTAAAGAAATGCTATGCAGTATAGATTCAAATCAGGAAGGGCTAAACTGCCCTTCTCTATCCTGCACCTCAACTTTTTCCATGCCACCCTTGCTCCTTAATGAGATTGACTCTCCCATAGATGGACTAAAGCAAGTTCTTCCATCTAGATAGTAACATGTCCACCTCCTTAGCCACCCTTTTCAAATGATACAGTGAGGTTTCATCTATCTGATTGACAATTACAATCCCAAGGTATTTTATCTCTCCACACACTTTCCCCCTCCATTCATCTATATTCCAGCACATCACCTCCGTCCTGGAGTTATTCACCAAATATCCAGACATGGCCCCAAACTCCTTCATCGACTTCACCACCCTAGGTATAGTTCGAGCAGGGTCTGATTTGTATATTATCAGGTCATCTGTGTATAACACGATCTTACTGCTAGAGGGGAGTGAATAAAGAGTAACTACCTGGTTATCTTTCCGTAGGAGTTGTGCTAATGGTTCGATATAAGCATCAAACAAAAGGGGAGACAGGGGACACCCTGCCTCGTACCTCTTTGAATGCTGAAACTCCTAGTCAGGGAACCATTTAGGAGGATTTTGGCTGAAGAATTTTCACAAAGCTTCCGGAGTATCGAAATGAAACCAACACTAAATCCCATTGAATCCAATACTGCCCACAAGTATGCCCTACATACCCGGTCGAACGCTTGGACCACCTCTATCATAACCACAGCCAAGGGGATCGAATGAGCGGTGGTGAGGTCAATAGTGCCTATCAATTGCTGTGTAAGTTCTTGGATGTGCCTCTTCGGGACAAATCTTTCTGATCCGTATGTATCAACTGGGGGACTAACATAGCTAGTCTCCCTGCCTGGATACTTGTAAAGATTTTGCAATCAGCGTTTAGCAGGGAGATTGGTCAAGGATCCTAGGAGGGCAGGAGACTGCCCTACTAGGATCCTTAGCAGGCTTTAAAATCAGGACAATTGTGGCCTCTTTCCAATAATTTGGGATCTGTCCTCCCCCTTATATATTGAAAAAAACAATAATTCCATTTCTAAAACTATCTCCTCCATTAATAATTTACATAGCTCAACAGGTATTGCGACCAGGCCAGCAGCCTTCCCATTCTTTATCTGTAGGAGATGCTCCCTAATTTCTCCCTCAGTTATTGGAGCATCCAAACAATCTCTACCCTCCATTGTGACCTCCGAAAGTCCTACACTGATCAACCATTCTGTAAGTCTCCCCACATCTGGCTTAACCTCTTCTGTATATAGTTCAGAGAACAGAGAGACCAACAAGGACTGCATTTCCTCCTCCTTGTTCGAGAAGTCACCCTGAGGGTTAATGATCAGGTCCCTGATGTAGTTACGCAACGTCTCTACCCTCGGCTTCCAGGCTAGCAGTGTCCCAGCTCTATTCCCATATTGAAATTTTCACATGCATCCAGTTAGACAACACTCTCAGCACTTTGCCTCCAGTTTGATTTTATAATTCAGTCTGGCCTCCTCAAGCTGATTCGATATTCTCTCCCTATCCAGGTTACCTCTTACGCTTTGCTGCTGCAGCTCAGCCTCCAACATCCCCACTCTTTCCTCCAATATTCTCAGTTCTGCTTTTTCTACCTTGTTTTCCAAATGGACCTGACATTGCAGTAGCCCTCTAATGTATGCTTTAAAGGTGTCCCAGATTACATCTAGAGGGGCCAATCAGGTATTATCAAGAAAAAAGTAAATGCTCGCTTTTTTCAGGACAGCGATACTTCTGGGTCTAGGAGGATGGGCCTTTTAATGTCCATCTCATTTTGTGTCAAACTCCAAGCCCTACGAATGAAACACTGACTGCAGAATGATCCAAAATGTGCCCTGGTAACAAATTAACCTAATTTAGTTTCCCAGCTAACGTTCCATCCACAGTCATATAGTCTAGTATGGAGAAGTGACCATATTGTTTGCTATGGAAAATATAACCGCTCTTTCGTCCCCTTTAGATACCTCCATGTGTCCACTAAACCAATATCCTGAAGCAAATGCTTGAAGGCCTGCCTTGTCCTTTGGGCTTGAATGCCATACTTACAGGTGGATCTATCCAAAATTGGATCTAGAAGGGTATTAAAATGTCCCCCAATTATCACAGAGGTAGTTATCCCTACTAAGTTCCACTCCAGGTTTACTATATGCTGGGGATCGTCCAGCTTCGGGCCATAAATTCCTACAAATATGAGTTCTGTGCCAAGGCATCTAAGTTTTGCCAGGGCCCAACTGCCTGAGCTGTCAGTTTTTGAGGAAAATACATCAACCCGGCTCCCCCTCGGTCAAGGTAAGCACTCCCCTACAATACTCTGCTTGATCCAAAGCTACAAAATGTTCTACCCACCTAAATTTAGAAATGGGGGCTCTACTGTCACTGGCCGTTAGATGTGTCCCTTGTAATATAATAAAATAGGCCAGACTATCCTCTAGGTATCTCATCACCAATCTCTTCCGACTTTTAGTTCTGAGACCATTTCCATTCCATGTTAGAAATGATGATTTCTCACCAACCCGCCATCATTCACAGATTCAAGGACCATCTTAAAATACACTATACTAGGTTGACCAGCTACAAAGGTGTGACTAGGTGATATTGAGGACTTATTTTTTTCTCTTTTTTTCCCACTGCTCCCCACCCAGTGCCCTATTGCACCCCCAAACACTCCCCACTCCTCTCCCTCCCACGGGAACCCTTCCTTGACTATCTGGCATAATAGCCTGTGGGGGGCTGCCCGATTAAGGAGAATTTATATTTGATTGTATTTTGGAATGGTGGAACCCTCCCAACACTCCCCCTTTACCCTCACACTGAACTTGCTATCCCGTTAGGGGTATCTCCTCGGGGCTCAAGGCCCCTCTCCTCTTTTTATGGCTTCAATCAGCGCGTTCGCTTCCTCCAAAGTTCGGTAGTTACACATTTGGTTATTCCACATGACGCAAAGCATTGTGGGAAATGTGAGTTGTGCTTTTGCCCCAAGCCTGTGCAGCTCCTCATTTATTTTGACCAATTCCCACTGCTTCTGCTCTGTTGCCCGACAGACATCCGACCAAATAGAGAAGGAGAACGGGCCATTTCTCAGGGCGGCAGTCAGTATTGCCTTCTCACCGGAATATTAGGGAAAATTCACAAAGATCTTCCTTGTCTTCTGCCTTTGGGGGTTCTTTATAAAGGGGTCCCTGTGCACAAGTTGTATCTCTTGATCGAGATTGATATCTGTCCTGTCTTTTAAAGCTATATCTTGCAGCAGGGTGATTATGAATGCCTTCATTTTAGCGCCCTCCTGAGCCTCCGGAATGGTTAAGAACCTCAAGTTGGTCCTTCGTGAATGATTCTCGATCCTTTCCAGGTCATCTCTTAATCCTATGTTCTCTTTAGAAAGCATGCCTAAAACGGAGGCATTTTTAGCGATATATTTTCTCATCAGGACGATCTCTTCATCTAGTGGGCCAGTCCGAACGGCTACTTCAATTTTTGTGCTGACGCAGCGCAGGATGCTTGAACACCGGCCTGATTAGCCTCCAATATCTTGAACCTGATTTTTATCTCCTCTTGTAAATCTAGGACGATGGAGGCCAAAGACTCCTCCTACTGCCCCCCATTTTGACCCCTTGTCTCTGTCGTCTGTCGAAGATGTTGATGATACCCCACAGCAGGAATTAACTCATCTCCTACTGCCAGCACATTTAATCTGTTCTGCGTTGGTACCTGGAGAGCACTGCTAGGTTCCCCGCCTGGCCATTTGACCGCTTCTAAGCTTCTATTGTCACTAGGCAGAGTATCTTTATCGGCTACCAACGTAGTACTAGCACTATCGATTCTGGGATTCTTCTGGGATGCACTCTCTTCTCGCCCACCCTCTTCCCTTTGCAGTACTGGTTGGGTCAAAACTTTGTAGAAGGATTTGAGGGAGGGAGTCACCTTGACCTGAGGGGGCGATATTCTTTTGCCCCTTCCCCGTGGACTCTTCCCCAGTTGTTTTACTGGATTCCCAGATTTCCCCAACTTTGTTAGGATAGTTTCTGCACCCACTACCGTAGCAATAGCCTTATCCCTAGGGGCCACAAAGACTGAGGGTAATTCTAATCCAGAACTTACCCCAGAAATTGTAGTGATTGCGCGTGTGCGCAAAGTGTACCTGGAGACCTGGTTTCCAAAGTTACCCGCCTTCACCGGGCCCAGCCTGCTCCTCTCCATAGCTGTGGGCCGTTGTGCCCACTGAACTTCTCTCCCAGCTTCCCAGTTCTCTCCCAAACTCTGCAGACCTCTGGGTGGCTGAATAGTTGTTGGAGCAACCTATGGAAGGTTCTTACTGTCTTCCAGGCAGCTTGTGCTGACTCTGCCACCGTGACTGTGTGCTCGAGAGCAGGATGCCCATGCCACCTTGGGATGAAAGCCAGCCACAGGCGCTCCTGCCGACCACTGCCGTGGCAGCATTCAATGCGGTGTGTCCTCTCGTTATCAAGCGTTGGGGTGGGGTCACCCGCCAGAAATGCTCTCCTCATTGGGAGCCTGCAACCTCTTGGCTCATTGCCACCATGGTCCCGTCCACCATCGGGAGCTGCTAAACATGCAGCTACCTGTGTCCGAAAGCAGTTTTGCTCTGCTTTCAGCAAGCAAGAGCATTTTAAATGCACAGCGTTTGCTGTGGCTTGGCAAGAGGGTTGAAGCTCTTGTCAAACCACAGTAAACAGCTATGTCTCACAGGTGGGCACTCCGGGACATAGCAGGAGCAGGCACTTGGGGGTGGCGGTCCCCAGGGCCATTATTGGCTCCAGTAGGGGGGGCATGTGACCCACTCCTTTAATGAAGTAGGGCCAGCTCCAGGGAGGTGTTGGTCCCCAGGGCCTGAACGGCCCAGGAGGGGGCCACTTGACTGTTAGAATGACTTCCGACCACTAACGGAGACTTGGTACTTTTTGGACCTTATCTCTGAATATGTCACCAGCTTATGGAAATATGTAACCTTTATTCGTTAACAATGTCGGACACTTCTTTACAATAAACACTAAACGTGATTATTCATGTTGGGCACATAAATATAAAGCTATTTTGTTTGATTATCTAACAATGTTGTATGTTGTGTATATTTTTATGTTCAATGTGTTGTCTATGTAAAAATCGTTTAAAATTTGTATTAATATGTTTGTTGCACAACACAGAATGCACTACCGGTGGTGCCTGAAGTAAAGACACCTAACCAAGTGAAAAACATCTTTATACATTTGCCATTTCTTCTTCTTTTTTTCCTGTAAAGTGATGGTGCATGGATTTACATCAAAGGTAGTTGTGTGGGAGCTGAGTGGATAAAAAGGAAGACTATGAAGTCGGTATTTACTATTTCAGATATGGAACAATCGACGTAATCTGTGACAAGTTATACTAAGATTTATCGTGTACGGGGTACATATATTTTTCATACATGCATTAAAATACGATCATACAATTTATTGGACAATACAGACTTACTTGTATAAATACATTGCATCCTATTTCAGCTGTACAGTTTAATTGGCAGCAGTCAAAGCCAGCTTAATCATAAGAGCAGATGGCAGCACACCCTCATAAGCTGGCTTCATCATAGATATATTAACTCCTTTGGTCATGCATGGAGTACCTGAAGGCTTCATTAAACCACTGATCATACCCAAGAAGATTGGAGCTGATTAATCTGTTGACTTTTGAAGAAAAAAAAACAAACATATTTTTTTCTTACCGTTGAGCAAGTCCCTCAAGTGCTACCTGTCTATACTGGCAATGCCTATGGAAGAAGTGCTTTCACCTCAATCAGGATTTCCTCCCATCTTGCTTTCCATTGGCAGATTTGAGCCACAGAGGCACAGGCCTTTACTCTCCTAGTGCACCTCTCGTAGAACCATTTAGTTATGGGGGAGCAGCAGGCTCGTGGAGCAGCGTAATATTAACTCCACCCTTACACGCCACATAAGTGCATTATCTAATTTCACCTGATATTATGTTCACTATGGGGCATATTATCAAGCACATCGTTAAAATTATCGCCGCTTTAGCGACAAAAAACTGCCGCTAAAGCGGCGATAATGGGCTTGATAATATGCCGCAGAGAATTCCAATAGAAGCCCATGTTGACACCAGAACATGGGCTTCTATGGGAATTCACAAGGGCATATTATCAAGCCCATTATCGCCGCTAGATTAAAGCGGCGATAATTTTAACGCCGTTTCTTGATAATATGCCCCATAGTTCCTTAATATTATTAACACATGTGAGTGTGACACATTTAAAAAGCGTTACTGGAATGTATTCACTATAGAACTTAAAGATTTGTAAACTTGTGCACTAATGTTGAATTTAAACATTCTTTATTTGCGTTTTACAATTACACTTCAAATTATATTTTCTTAAGTAAACGTGTCCTTTTGCTCATGTTGCAGTTTTATTAAAGTTACACGTGTGCATATATATTACCATGTAATCAAAGTGCACATTAAGTGCTCAATTAAGTTAGCCTGACTACAGCCCTCAGTTGAAATGTATTTTCCTTGCTTGCATGTTTTTTCCTTCTTTTACATGTTTATTATTTCATTTAGCTATTGAGAGGCTTGGTCTGCATTAGACCACTGATGAAGAGGCCGGAGACAGACTTGACATTGATTATGGAGAAACAATTATCAAAAGAAGTTTTCTGTTAACTGTGTACCTGGATGGCAAGATGCTCAAGGCTGAGAATGGTATCCTTCATTTGATGCATTGGGAACTTAGAGCAATGTTGCTGAAGCACATGCACAGCATTCTGATTGGATGCTGGAGGTGTGAACCGAGATAACACACATTTGAATCTTGTTTATTTTATATTGGTGTGCACACAGCTTTGAGTAATTATACTGAGGACTGCTGTTGGAGATAGACTTGGAGTGTTACAGACCTCTTTGCTTTCCCTATCCTTGTGAGTGTGAAGCTTCATGCTAAACACTTATTTCCTTTTCTTTTGGACTTCTACTGGAGTCTGTTCTTGCTGACACCTTCTGCTTATATGCTCCCAAAATAGACACCCTTAATACATTATCATATATTGGACCCAAGTTAGAGTAAAGAAGGGAAGTTTCTTTATGGAGCACCAGTTTGCTTTTAACTGCTATTATATGACTGTGGCTGTTGCGATTCTTTATATTGTTCTACGGCATCCCAACCAACTATATTTTACTTTGCTTTCGTACTAATGTACTTATTGCATTTACATATGCTTTGTGTATTGACTGGTTCAATTAATAATCCAATTAAAACCCTTTAAATATAACCCATGATTTCTGGTCACTTGGGCTTCGCAAATTAAATTATATTTTTGATGTTTTCTCCCTTTTAATGCTTCATGTCTGCTAGAAAGATACAAAAACCAAAGGAAATGATGGACGGAGTGTTGAACATTGCAAACACTCACCCCCAGTCAACTGATCTGGGTTTAATCCATCACTGTTCTTTAGCCCACTCTGCCACCCCAGTTCAGACATGGCCATATGCAAATCAGTCTGACCCTGTGCCTCATGGGAACAGTCCAGCCCGAACTGCCAAGCCATGTCTTCCCTGGACCGGAACGGTGATGGATTAAACCCAGATCAGTTGACTGGGGGTGAGTGCTTGCAATGTTCAACACTCCGTCCATCATTTCCTTTGGTTTTTGCTTTGTTCGCCATAAGTTGGCAGGGTATGCTCAGACGTGAGTCCCTTGCTCACTTTGCCACTGGATTCAAGCAAGCCTGGCTGAAGACGGCTGAAATGCCAGAAACCGGTCCTAGGAAGCTTGTTTCCGGTCCAGGGAAGACATGGCTTGGCAGTTCGGGCTGGACTGTTCCCATGAGGCACAGGGTCAGACTGATTTGCATATGGCCATGTCTGAACTGGGGTGGCAGAGTGGGCTAAAGAACGGTGATGGATTAAACCCAGATCAGTTGACTGGGGGTGAGTGCTTGCAATGTTCAACACTCCGTCCATCATTTCCTTTGGTTTTTGCTTTGTTCGCCATAAGTTGGCAGGGTATGCTCAGACGTGAGTCCCTTGCTCACTTTGCCACTGGATTCAAGCAAGCCTGGCTGAAGACGGCTGAAATGCCAGAAACCGGTCCTAGGAAGCTTGTTTCCGGTCCAGGGAAGACATGGCTTGGCAGTTCGGGCTGGACTGTTCCCATGAGGCACAGGGTCAGACTGATTTGCATATGGCCATGTCTGAACTGGGGTGGCAGAGTGGGCTAAAGAACGGTGATGGATTAAACCCAGATCAGTTGACTGGGGGTGAGTGCTTGCAATGTTCAACACTCCGTCCATCATTTCCTTTGGTTTTTGCTTTGTTCGCCATAAGTTGGCAGGGTATGCTCAGACGTGAGTCCCTTGCTCACTTTGCCACTGGATTCAAGCAAGCCTGGCTGAAGACGGCTGAAATGCCAGAAACCGGTCCTAGGAAGCTTGTTTCCGGTCCAGGGAAGACATGGCTTGGCAGTTCGGGCTGGACTGTTCCCATGAGGCACAGGGTCAGACTGATTTGCATATGGCCATGTCTGAACTGGGGTGGCAGAGTGGGCTAAAGAACGGTGATGGATTAAACCCAGATCAGTTGACTGGGGGTGAGTGCTTGCAATGTTCAACACTCCGTCCATCATTTCCTTTGGTTTTTGCTTTGTTCGCCATAAGTTGGCAGGGTATGCTCAGACGTGAGTCCCTTGCTCACTTTGCCACTGGATTCAAGCAAGCCTGGCTGAAGACGGCTGAAATGCCAGAAACCGGTCCTAGGAAGCTTGTTTCCGGTCCAGGGAAGACATGGCTTGGCAGTTCGGGCTGGACTGTTCCCATGAGGCACAGGGTCAGACTGATTTGCATATGGCCATGTCTGAACTGGGGTGGCAGAGTGGGCTAAAGAACGGTGATGGATTAAACCCAGATCAGTTGACTGGGGGTGAGTGCTTGCAATGTTCAACACTCCGTCCATCATTTCCTTTGGTTTTAGCTAGAAAGATACAACAGGTTTGTGAGTGCAATCTTCGACAACATGGCCAAGAGAGATCACATTAAGACCCAGTATGCTCCAGTGCTCGTCTATCACTAACATGCCAACATTTAGAAAACTAGCAAAACGAGTAACAACAATGATGTTATTGTGAATAATTAGAATTGAAAATGTTTCAAATCTGAAAATATTCAGCTTAGAATTACACATTACTAAGGTTTGTGAAAGGGGTAGTGGTCTTTGGTGTTTCTTAATCACCCCCATTCGTCAGCAAAACATTTTTCACTGATGTCTGTTAGATACATGGGGGCACATTTACAAGCCCCTTACGCCAGATTTGCGCCGCCGTTGCGTCACTTTTGTGATGCAACGGCCAGTGCCATGCTGTGGGCTGTTTACAACGTGACGCATCTAGGGAGATGCGTCACGTTGTAAAGCCCTGCGCCACATATGGGTGTTCCTGCACAGGGGGGGGGGGGGCGTTCCGGCGCAGGAACGCCTCTGAAAAGTGGCTGAGTGAAATCTACAAGATTTCACTCAGTCACTTTTACGGCCATGCTGAGTCAAAACCCTGCGCCTGCTTGAAGCAGGCGTAAGGATTGAAGCAGCATGTTAGGGATAGGGGCACCCCAACACTTGCTGGAGCTGCGTTGCGCTTACGACGCAACTCCAGCAATTCGCTGCCTTTCCGCGGGGGGATGCGACACGCATCTGCCCATCTGTGAGCCATGGTGCGCTGCATTGTCAATGCGGCGCATCTGTGGTGGCGCATGGGTGAGCAGATGCGTCGCAACTCTTCTGGCGCATCCCTGCTGATTAGCAGACATGCGCCAGAAGTAGTAAATCTGCCCCTTACTATTTTGCTCCCCACATCTTTCTGAAATCCTACATCTGCACACCTCAGACCTCATTTCTTTCCTCTTCGGCACCCTCTACTCACTCTCCTTCACTTCATTGTCTCCCACCCCCTCACACACACTTAACTCAACAGTAAGCACTGTATTTTCTTTCACTTTCTCCCTATCAATATTACAGCTTTTTACCTCCTTCACACACTTTCCCAAAGACTCACAGTTACAACTGGCACCCGTGACATTGCTCTGTGCGATTTGGAGTTAGGTTTAGGACTGGGAGAGCATTTATTTTGAACCCCTTTACAACCCAGGACAGACAAAGTGATAAAGTCGCACTGCCTTCGGGCTCAAATCCTGAGTTCTCAATTGTGGCCCTTATAAACACCCACAAACAACCTGAGCTCTCAGAGTCACCGACAAACAAACGAGTTCACAGCATGCACAATACAAGATTACTAGGCTGCATGAAAATATACTACAGAGATAATACCCTGTAAAAAGCCAACTCTCTGTGGGAATGCAAGATTAAGTAAAACACGTGAAATGTAAACAAGAACTACATAGCCGACAGTACATACATGTATGGCCCCATAGGAACTCGTTTCATTGTCAGGTTTTATATACTGCCAGGTTTGCGACCCGAAGGTATATGCCCCGCTTAAAGCTCTGTGGAAAGCCATCACAGAAAAGAAACTTAAAACCTGCTGCAGCACAGAGTGAAGCAATAGCTGCACATTGTTATTTTTTGTAAACACATGGCAAAGTATATTGCACTTATTACCACTTCCATATTGCTGCGCACATACCCTATTATTGGATCACTGTGTGCTGCAATGGTGCTGGCATAGAATTCCATCCGGGAAGGAGGATGACAGAGGATGAAGAGGATGGCTCAGCGGTGGCAGAGGGCAGGGCAGGCTGCAAATATCAACTTAGAAAATATTTCTACCCTTGAGCTAATTTTTCCCTTATAGAGTAAGCACTAGTTACAACTATAAAATTAGAGCTTCCCATCAACTATAAACTACCCTGGCAAATATCTGTGGAGCTCAGTTACCAACATTAAAGTGACTTGCAGAATGTGCAAACAATCCTTCCAGTGGACTGCGCTCACCCTAAACTCTGCCATTTTGGTTTTAGGTCTCGCCTACGCAGCGCGCAAGCGTTGCCTTGGAGTGACCTCTTGCAATCACTCCATACTTTTTTGGAAACTCGTGCATGTAGTGCACTGTTTCCAATGAGTACTCGTGCATGTACAGCGTTTACCTTGCGGGAGTGAGAAGCGGTGCCATTTGTTTGCAATTATCGCCCCTGCCGCTGCTCACTCCCGCAAGGTAAACGCTGTACATGGACTTCCGGCTGAACTCCACGTCTACAGGCATCCAATATCCTGTTACTAATGACTTTAGAGCTTTCGTTCCTTTTTGTGTCCGCCATCCTCCCTTAGGATATCTTTACTGCCACTGAACCAATCTTCCGACTTGTTCACAGCAGCGCATGCATTATCGCCTTCCTTTGTCGAATTGTACCATTGATATCAAAAGCTTTGACGTGCAGGTTATATGTCGAACCCTCACACAATTTTCTCTGACGCTGCATTTCATCAATCTGTTTTTTAATCTCCTTCACCACGTTCCTCTATTATATCTCTCAGTCCCAACCTCTGCTCTCATCCTTTCCATGTCCCCTCCCTCCCCTTCCCTCATGTTTCAGTGCTCCCTTTTCCTGCTTTCTCTCCCACATCCATGCTTTCTGGCCCCTCCTCTGCTACGGCTCCTCTCTGTGTCCTTCACCCCGTACACATCCTTTCTGTGTCTGCCCCCTTCCTCTTTCTCCCCTTCCTCGCTCTCGGTTCTGAACCGCGCTCTCTACCCTCCTGTCACCATAATTTCCCTCTATTGATCCCTCACATTCTCTCACCCTTTTTTCCCATCTTGTTTCTGTTTCTTCTGTGCTCCCCCTCACTTTCTCTCCCTTATGTTTCATTTTCTGTTTCTCTGCCACCACCCCGTGTTCTCTCTTTCGCCTGCTCGTCTCTCAATCACCCCACCTCGCTCTCGGTCCTGGGAAGAACTCGGTGAAGAAGAGCCAAGGGAACATATTCGATGAAGGTGAGCTCCGCAGAGACTATATGATTACCCAGTACTGGCCTAGCACCTCTGACCTGTGCATTTGGGGTCCCCCATTACATTTCAGTGCATAGCTGGCCACACCTTCACAGGTGGACAGGCTGCTTGCTGGCTCTCACCCTGGATTATATTTTTGGTGCTTTCGTGTGTGTGAAGGCGATCGCAGATTAAGTAATTAACCCACCCAGTATCCTGAAATGGAGCCAAACGCTTTACAAACGCCTGGAGCCCTCTCCTACACGAGGCCCTGCATGCATGATCTGAACAATTGCCCAACATGAAGCCACAAAATATTGTCATGCTCCGTTTTTAAATGACCGATAAAACAATCTATATATCTCGAAAATAAACCATTATTGCACTTTCTGAAAAAATCCGTTTTAGACCAATTCTTTTGCATTTACAAATGTGCATTACATCAATTTGTTTGCATAAACAATATTCATATTCAGACAATCAGCATGTTTTTACACCTCACCCTGTTTCTTAATATATGCTGAATGTTTCTTTTTCCATTTTCACTAATGTACTCCGACATACAGCAAAAGATACCAAGCAGGCATAGCCAATAGGTCTCACTTTTGGGACCTGATAAGTATTTTGTTATGCAGCACAATATCCTTGGTGCAACAACATCAACTGTTGCATGGCTAAACGCTTATAAGGTCCCAATGCTTGTTCTTGTTTATCTTTGGCCCTGTCTCTTGTCGGTTGAACGATAGATGTGGTGCCATTTTGGGTGTAACATATGTTAGCACTGTTTCCAAAGTAATTCATCTTAACCTACCTTTCATCTAGTGCCATCCTTACATGGGTGGATAAGAATTCGTACTCTCCCAAGGAGCCTGCACGCACATTGGTATTTCGACACCGTAGTCAGTGAAATTGCGGCTTGTCTGGCTAGAAGCCATGTTGTAGAATGATGCTGTGATATGAACCAATTTGCTTGTACTTTGCATCGAAGTGTCCTGCACATTAGGGAGTCTGGTGTCCTGAAGAAAGATCTATACAACACACACTCACTGCAAAAAAATATCACTAGGTAGGTTAGGACAAGTGGTGGCTGGTGGATTTTATAAGTGGTGCAGCTGTAATCTTTGACTAGAGTGTAATTTGCGAACGAACATGCCCGAAATAAAAAATAAATATATAAGGGGAATGTGTGCCTGGGGTAGAGGAGGGAATGAGAAGTGATCACAAAGGGACCTTTTGCTGCACAAGTGCCAAGAAACATTAGAAGCATGCCAAGAAAAATCCCAAGAATAAAACTGGTCTGTTAGCAAAATGCTCTACAACCCCCAAGATAAGCACAACCACCCACTTACAAAAATAAGCACTACAGGTGTTTCCTACCTGTAAAGCATATCTGCCAAAACAGCCAATGGCCAAAAAAGGAGGTGACATCATACATGCTAAATAATTAAAAAATGAAATGCCAAAACACAGATCACTCTATAGCATTTCACATTTACACTTCTGGTACTAGCCGAGCACATAAAAATAATACTTCAGTAAAGCAATGCCCGATATATCCATGCCAGGGACCCTCATGATAACTCTGACATGTTAGAAGCTGTGTTCACGCACCTACTGCAGAGAAATCAGAGTACAACTACCATGCCAAGTGTTCACAACATGGCTAGCTTGCTGTGCATTGCTACAGATGGGAATGCTACTTCGAAACAAAAAAACGAAGGACAAAACGTGTTGGCCAGGCTGCTTCTTTGATGTATTGAAGAATAATAAAGAGAATTGTTTTGAGACTTCATACCAAGGCTCCCATGTTATTTTGAGTGCTCAACACCCCCATTCCATCCCCAGCCTTTGCTCCAGATACCCAACAGGGGGGTGGAGACAGCATTGTGAAAGGCAGACACAGCCTGATTCAGCTGCAGGTGACAACTCCTCCCACCACTCCAGCCCAGGAAGACTCATCAGAATATGCGGGGCACACATCAGCTCCCTCTGTGACTGTCTAGAGCAGTGATACTCAAAGTAGGGCCCGGGGGCCGTATGAGGCCCTCCTGACCTTTACATGCGACCCCTGAGCAGTAGCAGCACTGGGCTGCTGTATACTTGGCCCAGCCCTAACATTTTTTTTTTTAAACATGCAGCAAGCACTAATTTAAAGGTTAATTGGAGTTAAACAAAAGGGAGTTACTAGGCTGTTAACTTTAGGAACACCTTCATTTTTAAAGATAGCAAACAGGTAAAAATACAATAGTCTTATCAAAATTCTAAAAGTCTATTTCATTGACCTATAGAACACTTTCACAATAGTAAATCAAATTGTAGCAGTACAGTCTGAAGTATTTTTTTCAAGTGATGGTTTTCAAACATGATTTTAGAAATGTTCATGCTCTCTCTCCCACCCCGCCTTGACAACAATGCCATTAGTGATTACATCCAAGCACAGGAGATGGTTTTGTGTAGCACGCATCCTGAAGTAATGTATTTTGAGGTCCTTTTATATGTGATAATGAAGAAAAAGGAGGGAAATTTAAATAAATCAATTGCCCAGGGTCACACAATTTGATCAAGTGGAGAAGCCGGGATTCATCCCAGGTTTTCTGGTTTCACATTGTGCAATTGAGTTCAGCCAGTAGATATACATGCTTTGCTTCCTTTACAACCACTTTACACTCCACCCTCCCCCCGCTGGCATCGGTCACACCAAAGCGGCCCCAGGGAAAATGTTTGTGACTACCCATGGTCTAGAGTGAATGCACTAAACAGGCCCCTGTCAGTTTAAACCAGATGTTGATTGGAGTCAGGCTGTAAAGCTCAAAAAGCTATGAGCACACAGAAATGGCCACATCTAAAAGTGGCATTTCCAAAATAGTAATAAAAAAATCTGATTTGACAACTAGCAGGATTTATCACCACTATTCCGAACATACCAAACATGCCAACGCTACTCCTTTCATATCAGAAAATACCACTGAAACACACATCAGGGAATTCCCAATGCAAAACTATGAGAGGAGCAGCCTCACAGCACTGAGATACCAAATAGGCTGATTGTCACTGCCAAGACATGTCACACAATGAAGGCACATGTCCTACCTTTTACCTACATGGCACCCTGCCCAAAAGGCTACCTAGGGCCTACCTTAGGGGGTGACCTATATATTTAGTAAAAGGAAAGTTTCAGACTTGCCAAGCACTTTAAAGGCCAAGTCACTGTGGCAGTAAACTGTGGACGCAGGCCCTGCACTTGCAGAGGCCTGAGACAGGTTTGAAAGGTTTCTTCTGTGGGTGGCGCAAGCAGCGCTGCAGGCCCACTAGTAGCATTTAATTTACAGGCCCTGGGTATATAGGATAGCACTGTACAAGGGACTTACAGGTAAATTAAATATGCCAAACAGTTGTAGATCAACCATACCAAGTTTACAGGAAAGAGCACATGCACTTTAGCACTGATCAGCAGTGGTAAAGTGCCCAGAGTCATAAACCCAATAAAAACAGATCAGAAAAAATACAGGAGGAAGACAAAATGCTTTGGCATAACCCTGCAAAAAGGGCCAGGTCCAACATGCATTGCAAAGGATTTCGTGAAACATGGACATTTTCATAAAATATTAACGCCGTCAATCAATGTCGGTTGTTATGGCTGGAAAATGACTTATCAAACATTGTTGAATCAAATTACTTTAGCAAATGTGGTATGTGTAACTCAGGAGGCCCAAATCTGGATCTGAGCATTGCTTCCATGCTAGTGACAAATTTGCATTCACTGTAGGAGTGGAGCATCCTCAAGTTGACAGTGGAATAGCCAGGGTCTCATGGGCTTAGTGCAAGGAGGGCAATGAGCCCCATTACCTTCGTTTGAACTAGAAAATATGGCAATATTTATGGGCTAGCGGACCTACGGATCTCTGGGTCCTTGAGTCACTACACCTGCTGCACCAATGAGTTTCTTGCCATCCTTGAAGATGCCATTGTAGTGGTAGCAGAAGAAGTGCCCGGTTTGCATCTCCTGCAGGTAGACGTAGTTGAGGTCTATATGTTACATGCTGGGACATATACTTGGTTATTTTGTCTTTTAATTGCAGAACTTCAGTTACAAGAATGGAACTGTGCAAGATAACAACAAAACTCAGCGAGCTGCTCACACATGACTTTTAAGACCCTGAGAGATATCTGCTGTGTAGTGCACAGCATCAGAGTGAGTTTGTTACATGAGTGCACCAGTGCAGACAGTATATATATATATATATATATATATATATATATATATAAAATATATTATATAAAATATATACATATATATAAAATGGTTGTGAAAACTTTACTCAGCGTCAGTGAACAAGGGTGCTGCGCACTCGAAACGAGTTTGACGAATGGCTGACTGAGGAATAAAGCATTTATCCAACCGCACACGGCTTCGTTTTTCTTCCGGATACATGGGAGAAGATTTTTTCCTTATATATATATATAAACTGTCTGCACTGGTGCACTCATGTAACAAACTCACCCTGATGCTGTGCTATATATGGGCTCCCTGACAGTTACATTACACAAGGTTGGATTTGTTCCTTTGGGGGTTGGGGGAGGGTACATGAGATTAAGGGGTATATTCACAAGAACGTGTGCTAAACATCTCCAAAAAATGTTAACGCAACTTTACACATTACAGCCTATCACGGGAAAATAACCCTGTGTCAACGTGGAATTTACAACACAGCGGTACCATGCGATAGTCCGCCGAAAACGTGGCCAATGTCCGCGATACAACCACCGCGACGGAGATAAAAACACAAACCCCAATGCGTAAAAATATGCGATGTGCCCAAACGCGATAAGACAACAGTGACAACCAGCGAGAGGCCAGCAATACCCATGCATAATGCGGGAAAAAGAACAAGAACAGCACACAGAAAATGCCACTAAAAAACGACATCAACTGCAGAGTACCACGGATGCACCCTGACTGACTACAGAGGACAACATGAAGCCCACAATCTCCACGGAGGAACACCCAGGAATACAGGGCCCGTGGAAGGGCAATGAGAAGAGGAAGAGGAAGATGGGGTACATTCGCCAGGAAAACCTGATCATTGCCACGGATGAGCCAGAACACCACCAACAACTATACGTCACCTCCAACGTATCATTGGCAACAAAGAGGCAAAGATGGCACACCACCTCGGACCATGTGAATGCCGTCACATGGCAGGGGAGGACAATGGAAGAGCACAAGAGGCTCTGGACTGATGTGAATGGCAAAACCAAGCAGAAACTCACTGCCAACACGAAAGCAGCAAAGCAACCCGAAGGAGGGGGGGCAGCAGAACACCAGGAGGTAAATGACATGGAGACCATGGTGGCCACAGTCTCCAGTCAGGAGATGGTGACCGGAGTCGGGGTTCCAGACACTGCCCAACATGACCCGACACCACATCAACAGGGTGCGCACCGAGCAGGGAGCGGGTGGACGGGGGGAGATGGGCACATATGCACAATTAAGCACAGCACACTGCACACCCATAATGACTCAGGATCATGTCCCTGATCCCACGGGAACACTTCAGCACACACACAAACACCAAGTAGTCAATATTTTCTAAATGGGCCTGATTATGGTTTCAAGGAGAAAGTGGAGCTTATAAGGGTATAGCCACTTCCACTGTATATTGTATAATTTGCTACAATAAGGTTTGAAGATGGACATAATTAATAAGTGCATAGCTGTATGAAGATTGTGGCATGTACACTTGTAAAAATTGCTAAATGCCAATAAAAATGATATTTTAAAAAAAAAATACCAAGTAGTCCCATGTACACCAAGTGCCCAAAGGGGCACCCACCCAACACATCACCAAGCACCGAACCAACATATGCACACGTGCGAAACACAGCAAACATGCATATACGTCAGCCACACTGACAATGCAAGAGACACCACATGACGAGTAGCATGGCTGCAGTCCAATCACCATGACAATGTACACGGCACGACACTGAGGTGGCTGAGTGCCGACCACAACCGGAAAGGAGCAGGTCACACTCGGACACAACCACCTGCACAAACAACCCCCGACATCAACGACACATCTGCGGACAAACCATGCCCAAGAGTCACAACTCGACAAAGAGCATAAGTTACCCAAGTCTGCAACATCTCAGCACCGTGGAAGCACAGAACTGACAGGCACACCGCATGAAAGGGACCAGTGGCAGACAAATCAGAGCCGCAGGAGTGAATCACCCACCGTGCGGCATACGCACATAAGTATAAGTGCACCTCGACATTGACAACATCCAGGTACAAACAGCAACACCTCCACAACAGAACACAGGACACAACTGGTGACGCAAATGTGCACAACATGGCAAATCACATCTTGCACATGACAATGTACAAGTGCAACCTGTAACCTGCAAATATGTTTTATTCACACATGCTGTGCTTTTGGACATTGTGTACTGTCCCATGATTGCCAGGGATGGCCATAATGTGATGTACTCATGAGAAGAAATTGTCAATGATGGTGTTCATACGGGCCATCCCTGCCGCAGCTGCAGTGGGATGTGGGCCACCTGCCCCATCGTCACCATCATCGTCTGGTACTTCTGGAACTGGGATCCATGGGGCATTGGTGCGTACACAGATGTTGTACAACACACAACATGCAACGATCATCTTGCACACGATGTCCGGGCTGTACAAGAGCTTTCCACCTGTGCCATCCAGGCACCTGAAACGTGACTTCAACATGCCAAATGTGCGTTCAACGATGCCCCTGGTGCGTATGTAGGCTGCATTGTACTGCCTATGGGCGGGTGTGTTCGGGTCTCGTAGGGGTGTCATCATCCAAGGGCAGAGTGCATATCCTTGATCACCTGTGACAGTGCAGGGAGAAAAGAGTCAATACTTGGTTCGGCAGGATATGGTGGCAGGACCACTAATCCAGTGACGCCTGTGCTGGCTGTGTGTGGGGTGAGTAGCTGGTGCTGGCAACAACTCCAACAGTCATCAGGCACTCAGAAATGCAATGTCAGAACAACAAGGGGGATGACTTGAGTCACACAGGGTTAGTGACCCCGAATGCACAGCGGCCAACACGGGCCCACCGCCACAGGACGCTGACCTGCGGGGGACTGGGTTAGGGTCATGAGGGCAGAGCAGGGTCTTGTATGTGTCATAGGTGCCTTCTGCGGAGCGTCTCAGGGGAGAATGGGAGGTCTACCCCCGGGGCATAATGCAGAGGGCACATGCCAGCTGTGTCCGGCAACATGCCGGATATGAATGTCACAGACTCATGCCAGACACCAAGTCTGTTCCTGCCGTTGCTGATGACAACCCCCAGGCCACAGGGTCAGACACCAACGATGTTCAGCTGGAGACTGACGGTCACTCATGGCGCACAGGGTTAGTGGCACCACGTGACGCAGGCCTGCGATGCAGAACTATGCTTCACTGATCGAAGGGAGTCTGGTGCTGTGGCCGCTGCCACGGACTTGGGGTCACTGCCATTCAAGACTCAGGACACAGTTCCACATGTGAGATCTACTGGGATGAAGAGGACGCCGGTGGAGTATGTCAATGAGAAAGGAGTAATGTGGGCCAGCATCGTGGGGGCCAGCGATGGACTGTGGAAGCTGCAGAGGTCACTGGACTGGGGCTTGGAGCTTGCACCGGCACGTGGTGGGTCCTCTTTGACACACAACGGTGTCGGCAGGTGGTGAGCAGTGCAGACTTGGAGCGCTGGGGAGGGCAGGCCTGGTCTGGGTATCAGCGTCCTGGGGTGCAGCAGGCACACAGGGTCGCAGGCCCCGCTGCTCACGTCGTCAGCCTCGTGGCAGACTGCGAGGCGTTGCCCTGTCAGTGAAGTTGGCCTTTCTGGGAAAGAACCACTCTCTGCGCCACAGGGTTTTTGCCCACACCCCTGCACAGCCCTGGCGTACTCAGGGCCAACCCACTATGCTCATGCACACAGGGGGGGACGCAGCGAGTGACATTTCCGCTATCTGACCCACGGCGTGGGGTGACATGGTTGCGTCCACTGTTCACTACTCTCTAGTCGTAAACAACAAGAGGCCCGAATTTATTTACACACCTATCACTAACAACTTGACACCAGAGGGGTTACCCGTGTTCTTCATACTCCCTCACACAAGCGATCCCTATCGCTAATCAAAGTGTCATGGTGTTCCAATTTATAAGAAATGTCAATACAACATCATAGGACCTCTCCCACCGAAACATAAAAAATTGTGGAGAAGGAGAAAAAGCACCTCACGGTCGTAACACCAAGGGGGTTGCTGGTTGGTACTCACTAGCACACCCAATTTTCATCATCGGTTACTTTCTCTCAATGCAAAAAACAAAAGGTGTGCGTTCTATCATGAAGATCTCGAATACCTGAAGAAAAGGATGAAGACAGTGAAACCTAAATGTGAATGAACTGTCAGTGCATAGTGTCACTACAAGTGCCCACTGGACCCCGTGAGAAATAAGGTTATAATTCCCACTGTTAAAAATGATACAGCTTACTAGCTTGACGTAACTTTATTAAGCGCTGTAGGCTGTCCCAATTAAAAATGGTTTCAATCAAACCATATTCAATTTCCAAAAGCCAACATGTTTTGTTGCGAATAGTTCGTGCAACTTCTTCAGGGCTGTAGGGGTTCCAAGCTATGTATTTTTTTTTTTTAAGGTTTTTCACTGTGCGCATACCGTACCGTACCGTACCGTACCGCACCGTGCGTTGCCTGAAACGTTGTAGCCACCAGAGGGAAACTACCTATCAAAAAATGACCAATCAGGTTACAGGTTTTAAATGCATGCTTAGTGCTACTGTGAGGCTACAACGTTTCAGGCAACGCCCATGAAGAAGGAGCGGGAGGCTCCGAAACCGGTCGGCGTGTTCATACCGTGCCCACAAGTTGTGTCATCCTCCGATTAAAAGCTCTTCTGAACAGCTGCTGTGGAGTGCGTTCCAATTTCCTTTGGGAACTCCTGTTTCATGTAATTCGCGGTCCCAAAGCCGCGAGGAACTGCACCGCCGTCTACCTACAAATGACGTGACTGGACGGGCACGAACTTTCAGCCCAGAACAGCACAGCAACTCTTGAATTGTGTACCAACTTCGTGGACATGGGGCCCACCAGAGGGATTTTAAGCAATTATTTTGGTTGAAACTGTGCAGCACCCACCAGAGGGTTAAAATTTTAACAGTGCACTACCTTACCCAGCATGCAACCCACCAGAGGGAAACTACCTATCAAAAAATGACCAATCAGGTTACAGGTTTTAAATGCATGCTTAGTGCTACTGTGAGGCTACAACGTTTCAGGCAACGCCCATGAAGAAGGAGCGGGAGGCTCCGAAACCGGTCGGCGTGTTCATACCGTGCCCACAAGTTGTGTCATCCTCCGATTAAAAGCTCTTCTGAACAGCTGCTGTGGAGTGCGTTCCAATTTCCTTTGGGAACTCCTGTTTCATGTAATTCGCGGTCCCAAAGCCGCGAGGAACTGCACCGCCGTCTACCTACAAATGACGTGACTGGACGGGCACGAACTTTCAGCCCAGAACAGCACAGCAACTCTTGAATTGTGTACCAACTTCGTGGACATGGGGCCCACCAGAGGGATTTTAAGCAATTATTTTGGTTGAAACTGTGCAGCACCCACCAGAGGGTTAAAATTTTAACAGTGCACTACCTTACCCAGCATGCAACCCACCAGAGGGAAACTACCTATCAAAAAATGACCAATCAGGTTACAGGTTTTAAATGCATGCTTAGTGCTACTGTGAGGCTACAACGTTTCAGGCAACGCCCATGAAGAAGGAGCGGGAGGCTCCGAAACCGGTCGGCGTGTTCATACCGTGCCCACAAGTTGTGTCATCCTCCGATTAAAAGATCTTCTGAACAGCTGCTGTGGAGTGCGTTCCAATTTCCTTTGGGAACTCCTGTTTCATATATATATATATATATATTGTTACTTAAGTGACTATAACTTACGCCCTCGCCATGCACGGCTTATGTTCTCACATATTACATCACTCATTACATATTCTATGATCATTGATAAAATCAATACGATATCTGAAATCACATCATTGATAACTTCACATGGCGGGCGTGTGTTAGAATTACTTAAGTTAGGTATGGCGATTTTCAGTGGTATTTTTAGTTTAAAATGTTACAGTCCAATTGACATTTTAATCTAACTATAACATCCCTTTAACCTGTTTTTTCAGTGTAATGCAAAGTCCTGCAGGGTATTAAAATGTGCTGTAAAGGCCAACCTGTTGTAATGCCCATAGAGAAAAGACACAATGTCACATCTGATATTCTCTGGCAATGTACCATTCCGCCTTTCAGGAAGTGTTTCCATTAGAATAGATGAGGATTATGAAAAAGAAACAAGTATGCTATTTATCATGTTCAGTTACATTTCTCTTACAAACATTCTGCACAGAGAGCAATATTTTTTCTACTTTTATTCAGCGTTAACAAAGTCAGTAGGACCGGCTTTAATGAGATAAAAGATCATTTATGCATACAACACATGCAAGCAGCACTTGAATTCTAGTCTTTTCATTTGTTGGTACACTAAAGCCAGACCTATTGGCTTTGCCATAGCCTGTTTCTAGTCTCCAAGGCAGCTTGGCTTCTGATTGGTAAGAAGTGATAGTACATCAAGCGCCTATCATGCAGAAAACGTTAATGTTAAATGCTACAGCCACGGTGAAAGCGGCGAGGCTATCATCTTCAGCAACAGCTATAAGCATTTCGGACAGCAGCGGCCGCCAGCAGTGCTGCTCAGCACACCAATGCTTTTAATAATGCTTGAAACCAGCTGTGGCCGGTGCAGGTAAGAGCGGGAAGCGGTGGGGCCGGGTGGGGGGGATTCCAATGGACGATAATGAGGGAAAATTAAATAAATAAGTCATTACCTCCTCGTCAGCCCTCCCCGTCCCAGTCCAGGTTCAACTGGTTAGGACTGGGACGGGGAGGGCTACGACTCGGAGTAATGAATATTACCGGTGAGTAACCGGTCATTACCTCCTCGTCAGCCCTCCCCGTCCCAGTCCTAACCAGTTGAACCTGGACTGGGACGGGGAGGGCTACGACTCGGAGTAATGAATATTACCGGTGAGTAACCGGTCATTTTCCCTTGTCATATTCTGTCAAAATCCCCACCCCCTGCACCCGGCACCACCGCTCCTACTTGCACGGGCCACTGCTGCTTGAAACAATTGTGACGCAACAAGAAGAGAGGGGGATGCATTGGCACCTACCACTGCTCCATGCTTCTTGTCTACTCTCGCCCCGGAAGAGGGTGCAGGCAGGCACCTCTACTCTGACCAGTCCACTCTCCTACCACCAGCCCTGTTTACAAGCCTACCTCATGGTTTGCTGTAATTCGATTCTCTCCCGGCTGCTCATGCACTTTATAATCGCACAGTAAATAACAAGTTACACACATGATTATATTGACTGACCTCCCCACACCCACCTTCCCACCACCGCCATCTCCTCCTCACTAGTAGGTCGATCACTAGCCCAAGTACACGGAAGATGGCTTTTGAGGTGGGAAAATAGTGATGTAAGAAGTTATGCAGGGAGCGTCCAGGATGCGCGGTGTGCAAGGGCTTACTTGCCTGTTCAGAAAGTTAGCACACTCTGGGCCAGCACCTCTCCCTCAACATACTCGCCGGTGATCTGGTCTCTATTGACTCTTTTCTCTCGGCTCTTCTTGCAGGGGACAGGACTGATGCAGCTTTCTGGCACCCTGGCCCTAATTAGACCTGATTTCGGGGGTACTTTTGTAAAAAGTGCAGCCTTTTTGCAAAACTGGCATTTTCGCGTTTATTTTGCAAATCGCAAAATCCTGGAGGGTCTGTGTAATAGGAAAACCAGCCAGAATTTTGGTACAGTGGACCCCTATCAACAGTGCGCCCGGGTGCCCAAGCACCTGCTGTACTATTGGTAGTTATGCTCCTGTACTATCCCACCTCCCCGGCTTATTTTTTCTTTCTCTCTCGCTCCCCACTTCAGACATTATTTCACCCACCTCTTCCTTCACTCCGCCCATGGATTGCCCCATCTCTTTCCCTGAACCCTCTTTCTTTCTCCCCAAGCATTATCTTTCTCTTTGTCGCACCCTCCCCCTTCCTCTTGCTGTAGGGATCTCATGCGATAGGCCGGTTTTCAAGTGCTGGCACATTTTCCTTTGCAGTACTTGCTAAAGGCGTAATGCGGATGTGGTGACTTCTTTTGCAGTTAAAGTTAATAAAACATTTTAAACATGAACACTGATGCCCTAGACCCCATGTCCATTCACGGCAGTGTTAATGCAGCCTGCATAAGGCCTGAGCTTGGAGAGGGCATTGCTCTGAGAAGTACCTGTATTACTCACCAATATAATCCTCCTGTCAGCAGTCGGTGAGGAGACAGCGGGTGAGGGAGGGGAGTCACTTCCTAGGATGGCTACAATCTGTAATTGTCTGTGCTTTTTGGTGTTTCCATGAGCTTGATTATGTGTCATCAGCTCAGACGGGAGAGCAGGACTGGCGTGATGGAAATGTCCCAGACACGGTCAACCAAATTTGAGGTGTGCTGGCTGCTGCTTTCAAAGTTCAACCAAAATAAAAGATGAGGGGGCATATCATCAATAGACGACGATAAATATCGCAAAGCGCTTTTTTATTTATCGCTGTCTATCGCAGGAATTTATCACCCGATTAGTGCGTTATTAACAATGCGTATCTCCCAGGCGATAAAAATTCCAGCGATAGCGAGGATATCGCCGTTTTCCATGCAACAACGCTGGTTTTCCAGCGATGTTCCGTGGAAAACGGTGATATGGTTGATGATAGGGCTCTGTGGTCTTAGCCCCACAATCCACCTCCGATGATAGGTATGCCTTAGTCAGGAATTTAACAGACGTTAAAATCCTGCGTTAAGGCATAGTTAACGCGATTTCAAATATCGCTACCCCTCGTTGATGATATCACGAAGCTGGGTTAGCGATATTTTCCCATGGAGTTTAGTCAGGCACGCCTCCTTCGCATCTCATTGACGATGCGATGCGAGGCGTGCTGACAACGGGCGCTAAGGCAAGGAAACACGCGCTAGTTGATAATGCGATAAGATTATCGCCGCTTTTCGCCAGAAAACGGTCGCTAAAGCGGCGATAATGTTATCGCCAGCCCTTGATAATATGCCCCGAGGTCTCAAAATCACCACAGCAGCTCCTTCCCCATCAACGCTAGAGCTTCTGACCTAGACAGTACCAGGAAAACCACGTCATAACAGGTTCCTTAACTTGAAAGGAACCTGCTGGACTGCTCCCCCATCCCCCTGCCTCCTATCATATAGCAGCTGCTGAGGGGCAATGAGAGGCAGAGGTGACTTTTACACCCACTTCTAAATTGCTCCATTCAGCCTGCCCCACCCCTGACCGTGTAGATTAATGGAGGTCTCCCAAGCCGCCCAGTGGGTATTAGTTGCGCACAAAAAACAAAAAAACAAAAACAAAAAAAAAAAATCTCATTACGCATGCCGTGGGGAGGCGTAAAGTTTTGACGCATTCCTAGGTTTACAGACTCTTGTAAATCTGGGAATGCATCAAAACCTATGGGTGATGCGTGGGAACACGCACTGCAACGCTCATGCATCGCCTCCTTGATGCAGTGTAAGACAGTGCAGCGACTTGAGCTGCGTTGTTTTACGCAATATGCACGAGGCCATGAAAAACCAGGCAAAGTGGCTTTGTGTGGTCTCGTAGCATAGGTCTGCACTCTGCACAAGGGGCTTGTAAGCCTCTAGAAGTATCCATGATCACTCCAGAACTGGTTTTCAATCAATTCCAGCTTCATGATGGCAGTAACCCACGCAACCTCTTTCCTCAAGCCTTAAATCGCCTTTTTAAGGCCCGTTAGAAGGTACAGTGGGGTCAGCAGTGAGGCCTCCTGAGCCAGGTAGCTTACCTAACTGACATGTAGCCCCAGGCATTGCGGGGCTTCACCTCAAAGCAGCCAGGACTACCTTTAAAGTTGACGCTACAGAGCATTATCTGTGGACAGCCTATCACCGCTGAAGGCAACTGCGTTGTTGGACTGATGATGTCACAGGCCTCAGGCTGTCAGATTGTCAGCACCGCAAATGTTACCTGACTGACACATACGTACAGTGTATGAAATGTGCTTTCCTGAACTGAAGGTCTGCATGAGAAATAGCCTGAGGCAGACTATCGGAGGCCTTTTTACTGGTGCTATCAGGAACAAAATAAATGAAGCTATGGAAAAGCCAGTAGACCTGGCATTAGCCACCAGCCGTTTGGCAATTCTTGTTTTATTTTGTCATGCAAAACATTATTGCTCTGGAAATTGCAGAGCTGTCATCAATTTAAAAATAATGGCTAAATCTTGTTTTGGTCTAAAAAAAGCACATATTGTCTTGTTACTCCATGGCACTGAAGCAAATTATTTTGTGTGTGGATGTGCTCTTTGTGAAAGAACAGCAAGCCATAACTCACTGTGAAGTCAGCTAATTGCTGAAGTGGACTGACACATTGCCCCCTGATGCATACTGGAGTGGGCGAAGAGAAATGTGAATGACACAACAGCATTGGGAGGAGATAGGAACTGATAAAGCTCTGTGTCACATCTGGTATAAAGCATATTGCTATCACATCTGTCTCTACAAACAAAGGCAACACTAAAGTATTAATAAAAGTAAAAACAAATACAGTGGTACTGAAAGGAACTAGCTTGAGTGCAGATGTGCACCTTGTGAAAGTTCTTAATACAGTCACTCAAAGTGAAGTTAGGCAGTGGCTGACCCTGTGTCCCATGCTGTAGAGGGCGGAAGAAAAATATGAATGCCACAACAACAGACCAATGGATGAAGAGAGGTGGCTGAGAGCCTCTATAAGTATGTATATTATACAGATAATTTTTGTAAAATCAACAGGTCTTGGCTAAGGCTAGATCCCAATTAACAGGAAAAAAGGGAGGAATACAGATCCTCAAAGTCAGCATTAACTACCCGCCACTGGCACTTCATAGCAATTTCAGTCCATAGCCAAATCACAGTGAGAATCAATTACGAATACTGTCCATATTAACACACAACCAGATGGTTGTTCATACAATTTGCTCTTGATAAAAGAAACCAATGCTCTAATCAAAACTACCAGCATCACTGGATCACCAGCTGACCCATACATCCAAATACAAGTACATTTTACTACTTTTCTTTGTTGCCATACTGGTTAGATTGATTAATGCATTCATTTCAATTTGAGAGTTCCCCAATGAATTAAAAACATCCATCAAGCCAATCATGAAGAAGAAAGAACTCGACTATGTGTGTCTGACAAGCCACATCCCTACATCAGCTAGACCATTTATGGAAAGATTCAATGAAAAAGCGATATCCACGCAGATTTCAGATTCCATCAAACAAACCAATCTAATCTATGACAGACACACAGGTTTCTGACATGGAAAAGAAGCATGAATTACAATCTGAGATGACATCAAGAACACTGCAGTCTCCAATGGATTTGCTTCAGTCCTCCTTTGATGCAACACAACACCAACTGGTACTTCAAAGTCTAAACAATAAAGAAATTCAGAGAAGGGCCCTCAACTGGATAAATCTAAGTCTCACAGACAGAATGCAAATCATCGCACTGCCTCCTTTCTGCTTAGCCCTAGGCCTGGGTGGTGAACTCCACTCCGCTCATGGAGTTTCGAAGTTTCCCGCACTCGGCCTTATGCGGAGCTCGCGGAGATCCGAAAATCTCTGCTTCGTGCAGCGGAGCAGAGTTTTTTTCCTCGCTCGCGCTTACCAACATCAAGTTGGTGAGCACGAGCGAGGAAAAGCCACCTCCCGGCGAGATTTTTCCCCGTTCTCAATAGTCAACATCAAGTTGGCTTGCACAAGCGTGGAAAATAAACCTCCCAGCGAGATTTCTCAACACGGGCGCATGGGGAGGTCAGGTTTCTCATTGCGAGTGGTCGCGTATGCTCGTGACCGCTCGCGTTGAGAAACTGCCCGTTCGCATTGAGAAAGCTGCCGCTCGAGTAAAAATCTACTTGAGCCGCAGAAAAGGTAAGCTTGCGCTGTACATGGTGCTGTTCGCAAAGATTGCACAGTGCGGACAAGCATCCCGCACTGTGCAATCACCACAAACAGCATTTTTCTACTGTACTCTGTCGCTAGATCCGCATTGTGCAACAGAGTTTGTTTTGCACTTCGCGTAGCTTCGCATAGTGCAACTCCACGAACTCTGCCCAGGGTTACTCAGCACCATGCTAACAATGAGAAGGTGTTTTCCATTACTCAACAATGAGCTCTTTTCTCGTTTTCACTCCTTGATGTTGTAACTTCCATCAGATTTACCTTTATAACTGTGACAAACTAGAGAATTATATAATAGATGGGATTCTGTAATCCATGTATGTTCGCCTGTCACTAACTTCCTTATAATCAGTGACTTGTTGCGCACCCAGTTGCCGATTATAAAGAAAATACAAAAAGTAATGGGGAAAGTTTGAATTAATCTCAGCACCAATCGGGCTTTATCCCTCTCTATCTTTTTTTGCCCACCATTCTACCTCAGTTTAAATCCAGCTATATGCAAATCAATCTAGACCCTGCTCCAATGGCAGCAGACCAGCCTGACCTGCCAAGCCAAGTCCTCCCTGAACCAGAACACTAGCAATCCAGGACCAGTTTTCCCCTTGTTATGGGTTTATTAGCTGGGAATAGCTTGGTGTATAGCTCGGGTGTGCATCGGACTGCGACATAATAATGTACACAAAAAGCGATGGATTGAATGCTTGTATAATCTCAACCGGTTACTCAGGCTGCGCTCCAATCCATCATTTTTTGTACATAATGCCACTTCAGTTTTGACTCAGCTATATGCAAATCAATCTTGACACTGCTCCAATGGGAGCAGTCTGGACCACACTGCCAATCTAGGTCCTCTCAGAACCAGAAATCAAGCAACCCAGGACAGGTTTTGCCCTTTTTATGGGCTCACCTGCCGAGTATGGCTTGGCTCCAGTGACACTGTGTGCCAGGACCCACGTCTGGGTATTCCCATCCCACTTAGGGTGACATAATAAAGTGTACAAAACGTGATGGAGGGAATGCTTCAATTAATCTCAGCCATTAGTAATTACTCAGGCTGCATCCCAATCTATTGTTATTTGACACACCATGCCACCTCAGTTTTGACCCAGCTATATGCAAATCAGTCTTGTCCCTGGACCAATGGCAGCAGTCCAGCCTGAGCTGCCAACCCTGGCCCTCCCTGAACTGGAACACACGCAACCCAGGACCTGTTTCACCCTTCTTAAGGCTTCATCTGCCGAGTATTTCTTGGTTCCAATGACACAGTGTGCATGGCCCCCACCTCTGGGCATACCCATCCCACTGAGAGTGGCACAATAAAGTATGCCAAAAGTGATGGATGGAATGCTTACATTAATCTCAGCCACTGGTAATTGCTTGTGTTACAAACAAATCCATTGTAAATTTTCACACCTTGCCACATCAGTTTGGACCCAGTTATATGCAAATCAGTCTTGACCATGTTCCAATGGGAGCAGTCCAGCCCAAACTGCCAGCCAGGCCCACCCTGAACCAGAACAGGAGTAAAACAGGACCGGTTTTGCCCTTGTTATGGCTCATCATTGGTTTAACTTGATTCCAGTGACACAGTGTGCACAGGACCCATATCTGGGCATACCCGTCCCACTTAGGAGAACTTAGGATAACTTCATAAAATAAACAAAAAGTGATGATCCCACTTAGTAACTTGATAAAGTATACAAAAAGTGATAGATGGAATGCTTACATTAATCTCAGCCACTAGTAATTTCTGGGAATCACATCCCAACCCATAGTTATTTTGCACACCATGCCACCTCCGTTTTTACCCAGATATATGCAAATCAGCCTTGTCTCTGCTCCAACAGGAGCAGTCCAGCCCAAACTGCCAAGCCAGGTCCTTTCTAAACCGGAACACAAACAACCCTGGACCAGTTTCACTTTTGTTATGGGCTCATCAGCCAGGCATAGCTTGGTTCCAGTGACCCAGTCTGCACAGGAGCGACATCTGGGCATATCCATCCCACTTAGGGCAATACAGTAAAGTATGCAGAAAGTGATGGGTGGAATGCTTAAATTAATCTCAGCCACTTGTAATTACTCAGACTGTATCCCAACCCATCATTATTTTGCACGCCATGCCCCGTCAGTTTGGACTCAGCTACAGACAAATCAGTCTTAACCCTGTTCCAATTAGAGCAGTCCCGTCCGAACTGCCAGAATGCCTGCAATACAGAACTGGTTTTGCCCTTGATATGGGCTCATCATCCGGGTATAGCTTGATTCCAGTGACACAGTTTGCATGGGATCCAGGTTTAGGCATGCTCTTTCCACTTAGGGTGACACAATAAATATTTCAAAAAGTGATGGATAGAATCTTTGAATTTATCTCAGCCACTAGTAATTACTTAGGCTGCCTTCAATCTATAGTTAACTTGCACACCATGCCATTATAGTTTGGGACCACCTAAATGCAAATTAGTCTTGACCCTACTCCAATGGGAGCAGTCCCACCGGAACTGCCAAGCCAGGTCCTCCATGAACTGGAACAAAAGCTACCCAGGACTGGTTTTGCCCTTGTTATTGGCTAAACAGCAGGGTATAACTGAGTTCCAGTGACAAAGTGTGCATGGGACTCACGTCTGGACATACGCATACCTGTTAGGGTAAAATAATAAAGATTACAAAAAGTAATGGATGGAATGCTTGAATTAATCTCAGCCACTGGTAATTATTCAGACTGCCTCCCAATTCATTGTTATTTTGCACACCATGCAAACCTCAGTTTGGACCCAGCTATACGCAAATCAGTCTTGGCCCCCGGTCCAAGGGTATTAGGCCAGCCCGAACTGCGAAGCATATACTCCCTCAACCGGAACACAAGCAACCCAGGACCGGTTTCGCCATTGTTATGGGCTAATCAAACAGGTATAGCTTGGTTCCACTGACGCAGTGTGAAAATAACCGTCCCACTTATGGCAACATAATAAAGTATACAAAAAGAATACAAAACGTGATAGATGAAATGCACAAATTAATTTTAATCACTGGTAATTACTCGGGCAGCATCCCAATCCATCGTTATTTTGCACACCAATATATTGTCATATATAAGGAAAATACATCAGAACTCGACTATTATAAGTTATTATAGTCGAGTTCTGATGTCACAGTGCCTGATGCCAGAGCCAGCAGCAGAGGTGAAAGGCAGGTCTGGTCACAAGCTCAATTGAAGCAGCTGTTTAGTAATGAAAGCTGAGCATTGCTTTTCTTTCTTCTGTTCTATTTTTCTAGCTTACAGTGAGAACCAGAGAGAAGATGGTTATTTTTGGCACTCCTTAGATAGTTGGAGAAAAGCTAGAAGCTCTGTGCATGTTTCTACACATTCCGAGCTACAGCAACTTTAAAAAAAAAAAAGACTTGTTTTGAACTGTTTCTTATATCTGTTTGCAACAAATATCTAACCAGAATTTGCTGAGTTTGATTTTGCACCACAAGTTTTTATTTTTATTCTTTCTTCTTGTTTGCAAACATGCTTGCTTTTTCATATGAAAGAGCTATGCACCAAAGTTTTAAGTGGTTTGTGGGAAAGGTGATGATGTGAGGATGTATTATATGGGATAAAGTACACACTGGAATACTTGATAAGTATATTGCAAGTCACCTCTGAGTTTCATAACCTTATAAAGGAACTCCTCAGTGACTTGCAATATTCTTATAATGTATAGTAGGGGTTACTTTATCCTGTATATAATTGTAAATACCTTCATACTTTGACACATTTGGACTCAGCCAAAGCTTTCAGGCAGAAGAGAACCTGATGTTAGAAAACCAATTGAAAATTGACCACTCAAAAATTGAGATCTTCAACTTAGTTATGGAAAATATGTGACACCTGCACAAGTAGTTTGGACCTCTCTCAACTCCCCAAATGCAAGTAAAAAAATGTAATGCGATATTGGGCTTGAAATTCTCACTGCAAAGTCAGATCATCAAAGCCACCTAAAGTGCCTTCAGCAGTATTAATACACTACAAGATATCTTTCCTTGCCTCGGGTCCACCAAACAGGGAAATGTTCTATATTTCATTTGCAATAGTCCTAGTGCTGTCATGTAGCAAAGCATCTAATCAACCACTTTTAGCAAATCAGAATGCCACTGTCAAACAAAGCTCAAATCATTTTCATTATATCACTCCTTCCCCGAAAGTCATACACTTGAAGCCTGTTTCAAGGGAAATATCTTTCAAAGCACCCCTCATTGCCTGCCAGGCAACCCATAATACTGGGCCAATTTTTCTACCTTACAAACTTTGGGGCAGATTTACAAGCCCCTTACAACACGTTTGCGCTGCTGTTGCATCACTTTTGTGACGTAGCGTCGACGTCAAAAATACGGCCAACTTACAATGTGACGTATCTAGGGAGATGCGTCACGTTGTAAAGCCCTGCATCACATTATGCCTGTCTCAGGTATAATGTATGCAGGGTGTGTGTTCACATGCAGGAAAGAATCCTAAAAGTGACGCAGTGAAATCTACAAGAATTCACTGCGCCACTTCTAGGATGCCACTGCATCAAAAACATACGTCTGCTTGAAGCAGGCTTAAGGAGTGACACAGTGTAGTGAGAATAGGCCTCAACATGCATTGCTGGAGTTGCTGGTGCTTGCGACACAACTCCAGCAATGCGTGACTTTTGTGCCAACAGATGCGCCAGAATTTCAGATGCATCTGTCAATCGTTGCGCCATGATGCACCGTATTGTAAATACGGCGCATTCAAGGTGGCGCAAGGGTTTTGCAGGCTGGAGCACGGAAACTGATGCATCTCTACAGATGTGTCAGTTTCTTGTAAATCTGCCCCTTTGATTCTACTATGTGAGAGGAAACAGATGGGGAGCTCTAACATGGACGCAGAGTAGGAAGTGTTTGTGTGAGACCTTAAAAAGCACATGGCCTATTCAGGTAAAGACACAGAAACAGAATCCTGTACTTGAAAAATTAAGAAATGCAGGTCTAGTGGAAAAGAATAACTGAAATCAGCAGGCAACGCGATTTTATCAGATTGATAGCATCATGAAAACAATTGACAATTTAAATTTGACAATGTAAGTGTAAGCGGCACCTTCACTGCTTGCTATTCCTGGCCTTCGAGGCTGGGGTGTATTATGGGCACAATTTGTTTTCTCAATGTGTATGAAACAATATCTTAGACTCTGGGATACCCATAGTGGTGTTTTGCCCCCGAGTAACAAAAGGTCACTTCTGGTGATGTTAGGTTGTGTGTGACAAGAAGTCCGGTACAGTTGTTTTTAGTAATCAGGCGAAGGACAGAATAGACCATCCCTTAAGTTCAACACCAGTTACTTTACTTTGCCATTGTCCAAGCCTGGCAGGTCTGGGCGACTTTCAGCACTCCAATTTACAACCAACGTAAGAAACTTTGGGGCATATTTACAAGGGCTTATCGCCACAGGAACATCAGTTTTTGTGGCTTAACACCACCTTGTAAATAAGGTCCCCTTTCAAGCTACACTTAGTGTGAAATTGGTGGGCTATGGGTGTTGCAGTGGGCATTGGGCAGCACACATCCATTGATTTTGATGTTGCCCCCAATTTACAAGGAGTGGCGTAAATATGGGACAACACCAAAATTAAGACCAAAAATATCCTGGTCTTAATATGGCGAGACAAGGAGAAATTATTAATTTGTCCTCATATTTGCTGTTTCTATGCGTGCTGCATTGTGCAGCACACATAAAAACAGCAAATCACCATGAATGATTGCTTTTGTGCAGGAAGGTGTGCCTTCCTGCACATAAACAATCATTAAAAACATTACGATTTGCAACTTCTAGGTGTCAGTGTTGGCGCCAGGCAGATGAATTTAGCACCAGCACTAGGGAAAATGCAGGGGTGCGCCGTATCATTGTAAATATGACTCATCCTTGTGTATTCAGACTGGCGCAGCGCCGCGTTAGCAATTTTAGCTAACCCCATGCTCTGCCATTCTATTGTTAATATGCCTCTCAGATCGAAAGTGGTACCACTCCATATAAAGTTTCCTTTCAGATGAGCCTGCACAGAGGGAAGTTCCTCTCCTGTGTAAAAGTGCCGACTATTAAGCACTCACCCAAGAACATTAGCATATTCGGCTATCATCTAAAATATAGAACATTTATAAAGACCAAGCTGTTGCCTTAGTCATTGGTCAAAGGTAACAACCT
Organism: Triturus cristatus; assembly: GCF_964204655.1. Taxonomy (NCBI): domain Eukaryota; kingdom Metazoa; phylum Chordata; class Amphibia; order Caudata; family Salamandridae; genus Triturus; species Triturus cristatus. Next base: position 1,072,712,688 of record NC_140583.1, read on the forward strand.
CTAAGAATCCAGATGTGTGTAAATTGGTCATTGCTTAATACAATCATTTGCTCTCACACCCTTTTGTTTATCAAGCCATGGAATAAAGCATGCATGACATGCACACCACAACTTCTTTAGAGCACATCTCTGAACCATACACAAATAGCATAAAAACAGAAAAGTAATAGTCGCAACCACCAACAAACGCAATGAGTATCATAAACCCTGTGTATCTGGGGGATGGACATATCGTGATCCACATAATATTCCTTAGTGACTTCAATGTGAAAAGAAACAGAAATCATGTTTTGCAAACTAGCATCCGCTTGGACCTCACTAAGGTGGTGGATGGAGCTAAGACCCTAAGTAGTCTGACCAAATCCTATAGAGTCCCAGGAGTCATGATCAACCAGATGTATTTTCATTGCCCCTCATCTAAGGAATCTGCACTGGCTCCCCTAACAGAAGAGAGCCTTGTTAAAAACTCTCTCCTTTGCTCACAAGGCATTACATAAGAAGGGGCCACATAACTTAAACAAAACAATTGGCTGAATGCAGAGATGGTGTTACCCTTTTAGCACAAACATGACACATAGCCTACTGTTGGAATTTACAATCCAACACAAACTGAGATTTGCATTGGATTGAAACCCAAAGCAATGCAAGGCAGCACACCAACGTGGTTTACATAACTTTGCGTCAGGGAGGCGTTCCATGGGTAGGGCATGGACCATTTCAATGCAACCACCCATGGGTTTTGATACAAATCCCTATCTACAAAGAATTGTAGACATGGATTTGTGCCACATTCCTGCACCTCCCTGAGGCATGCTTTACAAAGAGAAATTATGTAATTTCTCCTCGCTTCTCCCTCTTTGCCTGTGTGTTGTATTCTACAGCACACATATATAGAGGGGGATGTTTTACAGCATAGTTTATTTACAAAAAAAGGACTCCTTTCTACACAAAAACTATACTCACCACAACGCAGAAACCCTTCCACTGTAGATGTCTACAGTGATGCATGGGAGCCAAAATGTCACCACCGCAGGAAGAGAGTAGAAAAGCACCACATCTTAGTAGATATGGAGATGTTCTACTCTCTTTGGTTGGCACAGAGTAGGAGAGCAAATTGACTTGCTATGCAGCTTTGTGTCAACTCTTTGTAAATTTGGCCCTTCATGTTTAGGGTTCACATACGTGGCGCTTGTGCCGTGCTTGCGAAAACTCTTGTAATGTAAAAAAGAATCTTAAAAGGGGCTTAGAGACTGCCCATTACTTACCTTAACTTACGATTGGATGACTCCAACGTCACCTTCGTTTAATTTATTCCTGTTGGTCAGTGTCTCCAGCTTCCTGCTCGGCTTCACTTCTTCGTCATTGTTGTGGAGCTTGGACCAAGTACTGCTTCTGGTGGCCAGGGTCCTTCACCTGGCCACGCAATTGTAACATACTTTATATTGTTTTTACTTTCCTGTGTCCACATTCTGTTAATTGTTTGCTTGTCCCTATGACCACCTCACTTCTGTCAGACCATCCTCCTTCCCCGTTTGTTGCTGACCGTTCACTCCCACCACTTTTGTCCCATCACTCCTTGCCCCAATCCCACCCTGTCGCTAGTCATAGTATTTTTTATATAGCACGAAGTCGACAGGAAGCACTTGGAGCGCTTAACATAAGCACTAGTTACATTACACTAGGACACATTCATTTTTGCAGGCAGGGAGAAATTAAGTAATTTGCCCAGAACCACAGGATGTTAAGCTGGCGCCGAGATTCAAACCTTGTTCTCCATCTCCAAAGTCAGCAGCTCTGGCCATAACTCCACAGTCTCTCCATGCTCAGTGTTCCAGTTAGCTGCACTTTCTCTGGCTGCTTAACTGCAATGGGTATTTTTTGAAGAATATAAAATGAATATTAAGTATAGGGAAAAATAACAATTTTAACTTGTTTGTATGTGCTATGTCATTTTTAGGTCTCGCCTGATCCAGCGCATGCGCTGGTCTGGCGAGACATTTTGTGAGGGCTCAAAAAAGTGCTACCACTGTAGCCTAGAGCTACAGTGCATGTGCGCTGGCGCACGCACCTCACTTTTGCGGCCGCTTTGATGTTTGACCATGATCACTTTCACTTTTGCGACCGCACGGCCGCTTTGATGTTCTCCGTGAGCCTGTTTATTACTTCTATGTAGTAATGGTGGCACCCGTGCGCCGCCATTACTACAGAGCAGTAATAAACAGAAACAAGCATTGGCATAGCCAATAGGTCTCGCTTTTGGGACCTTATAAGTATTTAGTTATGCAACTGTTACATGGCTAAACACTTATAAGGTCCCAAAAGCGAGACCTATTGGCTATGCCAATGCTTGTTTACTTTCCCACATCCCCATTCTGTTTTTTGCTTGCGCCTCCCTACCACCACCTCAATTCTATTGCTGTATGTCCCTTCCCCTTTCATTGCTGGCCTGTCCCTCCCACCACCTCACTCCTGTCACTACATGTCCTTTCTCCACCCTGCAAAGCTTGTTATATACATATAGCACAAAGCCAACCGGAAGGACTTGGAGTGCTTAACATGAGCACCAGTTACATAACACAAAGACACATTAATTTTTACAGGCACAGTGAAATGAAGGGCCTGGTTTAGATCTTGGTGGGCAGGTTACTCTGTCTGTCTCTCTCCCCATTGTTTCATCTTCATCTTCTCGTCGACTTATTTCTTTTTTTCACCCTCCATCCTTACCTTCTCACACCCATCAACCTCAATTCAATAGTGTTTAACGGGGCCGGCAAGGTATGTTTGCTTTACAAACCATTATTGGCTAATTCTATCCGGTTTTCCAAGATAAAGATTCAAATAGTCAATGTATGTTTCTTTGTAATTTGAAAAAGTTACTAAAATGTCTTGATTGGAAAACAAGTACGGTTGTGTTGGACTACGTATACATTGCACGTTAAATCTTTCCCTGTGCATGTCTGTCTCTCTGTCTTGCGTTTTTCTTTTCTCCTTGACGCCTACATTGTCCCTCACATGATGGCACAGCACACAGAGGAGATGCCCCCTGCTCCCCTCCACCCAGCAGCACAGTGCCCTGTCCTCAGCTGGTCACAGCTTCTGCATGTGTTTCACGCTCCAAGGCACATGTCACATCCTATTACCCTAACATGGCTGGAAGTACGATGGGCAGTCAGCCATGAACAGCCCGCGAAGGGCCCGCAGACTGTCACAGAACCATGGCAGGCAGAATTCGAGGTCACCTAAGCCACGGTCAGAAGAGGCCCCCGGCCAGGCGGCTGTCCTGCGCTCTGTCACAGCACCAGGCCAGGCGGCGCATAACGTAGGGCTGTCTAATCCATGGCCTGCCGAGGCCCCTAGACAGCAGGCTGGCCCACTGTGTGCCACAGCACCAGAGCAGGCATGTGGGGTACTCAAATCCAAAACCGTAAAAAGACCTGGCACTGGGGAAGGGTGTGTCAGAGCACCAGGACAGGGTCAGACAGTGGTAGAGACCTCTAATCCGAGGAGGGACTGCCCAAGCCTTTGTCTAAAAGCTTGAACAACAAACGAAAAGCCAGGAGGCAGGGAAGCGGTATGTCCCATATTCTGTCATTAGACAAGAGTGCACAGCATGAGAGACACATAAACTCAGGGGGATATCTACAATGAAGTGGCGGAGCGCGGCGTTATCCTCCTGGGTTTGACACGCTACGCCACTTCGGAAACGCAAGGCTGGACCATATTTACAAGAGTGTGGTGCAGCCTTGCGTTTCCCCCTGCGATGAAAGGAGACACCCTTGCACTAGAGGTGTCTGCGTGCAGGGGAGGATTGGTTATGTGTAGGAAGGTGTCCCTTCCTGCACATAAACAATCCTAAAATGCCAGTTTGTAACTTTCATGTGTGCTGCTTCATGCAGCACACATGCAAGTTATAAAATGGCATTTTTTAAGAGGATTGTTTATGTACAGGAAGGGACACCTAAACATAAACAAACCATGGCATTTTGCTTTTTCCTTTTTTGCTGCATAAGGCAGCAAACATGGAAAAAGCAAAAACGAGGAGAAATAATGCATTTCTCCTCATTTTGCCTACTTAAGACCAGGGTTTTCCTGGTATTAATGTTGGCGCTGCCTCCTATGCACACCACCCTTGTACATAGGGGGCAGCACCAAATACAATGGGTGTTGCGGTGGAACACCCACGGCAACACCCACTGCACGCCCCTTTGACGCTAAACATAGCGGGAAAGGGTGCCTAATGTACAAGGCAGCATTAAACCACGTTAAGTGGCTTAAGCCTGCCATGTACATAAGGCAAGGCCCCTATCGCCATGGGAACGTCACAAAAATGACATTACCGTGGTGACTGGGACTTGTACATATGCCCCTAATTGGGCAGGACAGAAAATTAGCTGACCGCGACCTAAGCCAAGGGCATGGTTTGCTCTAACAGCCATCAAACATTTGGCAAGTAAATCATGCACCAAACATCATGATATGATAAAGACATGGGGCAGATTTACTATAACTGGCGCATCCCTGCATATCAGCAGGGATGCTCCAGTTATTGTGCGTCACGGCTCAGCCACCATGGATGCGCTGCATTTACAATGCGGCGCACCATGGGGCAAAACCGGACAGATGCGTGACGCATCTGTGCCATAAAGGCAGCACATTGCTGGAGTTGCGTCGCAAGCGCGACGCAGCTCCAGCAAGGCTCCGGGGTGCCCTATCTTTGAAATGCTGCGTCAATCCTTACACCTGCTTCAGGCAGGCGCAGGGTTTTGACGCAGCATGGGCTTAAAAGTGACTGATGAAATCTTGTAGATTTCACTCAGCCACTTTTAGGAGGCGTCCCTGCGCCGGAACGCCCCCCCTGCGCCGGAACGCCTACTTCTGGCGCAGGGCTTTACAACGTGATGCATCTCCCAGATGCATCACGTTGTAAATACCCCGCAGCATGGTGCTGATTTTGCGCCGCCGTTGAGTCACAAAAGTGGCGCAACGGCGGCGCAAAAGAGGCACAAGGGGCTTGTAAATCTGCTCCTTGGAGTATTCAAAATTAACTTAATTTTCTTTTATGTAATTACGCAAAATTTCCCAAAAATTATACAAAATACATGATTTTCGTGCTAAAAAAACTGTTAAAAAACCAAAGCACAGAAAACAACAGGCTCTCATGTTCTGTTGTTACCATTTTCTTTTGTGTTCGCAGTAATTTTATACCACAAATGGCACATTTGTGTTAAATACTTACTGAGAACGGCTTGTAATCATGTGATGTGGCATAAAACTAAGGGGCATATTATCAAGCCAGGTGATAAAATTATCGCCGCTTTAGCGGCCGAAAACTGCCGCTAAAATGGCAATAATGGGCTTGATAATATGCTTTATGGAATTCCAATTGAAGCCCATGGGGCATATCATCAAGCACGGCGTTAAAATTATCGCCGCTTTAGCGGCAGAAAACTGCCGCTAAAGCAGCGATAATAGGCTTGATAATATGCCGCAGAGAATTCCCATACAAGCCCATGTTCTGGTGTCAACATGGGCTTCTATGGGAATTCACAAGGGCATATTATCAGGTCCATTATCGCCGCTTTAGCGGCAGTTTTCTGCCGCTAAAGAGGCGATAATTTTAACGCCGTTTCTTGATAATATGCCCCCATTTATCTAACATGGGCTTCAATTGGAATTCGATAGAGCATATTATCAAGCCCATTATCGCCGTTTTAGCGGCAGTTTTCTGCCGCTAAAGCAGCGATAATTTTATCGCCTGGCTTGATAATATGCCCCATAATTTGGGGAATTTGGAGAAACGATTGACGCAAATTTTTAGAAATTACGCTTGATTAAGCCATGCAACACATATTTCACCCAGGCCTAATATAGACTATTTAGAATTCGGAAAACTCTATATCTTTACAAGGTTTGACCACCAGAAGCTGGCATCACTGCATTGATGGGTATTTTTTTACAGGTGTCAGTTTTCGAAATATTAATTTAGAAGCATTCATCCACAAAGCTCTCACAGTGATGTTATTAATGAATCAATAGACAAGCCTGTTGCGATTGCCCCTATATCAGTGGTCATCAAGCTGTAGGGTTCGCCACTCTCAGGGTGTTTAGGGTATCAGAAGGGGGGCACAAGCCGACAAACCGCAAAGGTCACGAGTGTCAAACAACAATAAAATTCAGTTATGTTTTTTTGTGGAATTTTGAAATGTCTTATTCCTGTTGTGAACTTTAGAATTATGTTTCAAAGGCAGTTGGTCTTGTATTGTTCAGTGTCCATTGGAAAAAAGTTTGAGACTCAGGGGCATATTTACAATGAAGTGGCGGAGCGTGGCGATAGCATCTTTGGATTATCGCCACGCTCCGCCACTTCTGGAACGGAGGGCTGCACCATATTTACAATAGTATAGTGCAGTGCTGCTTTCCCCACTGTGCTAGCGCTAAATTTAGCAGCCTAGCTTCTTTGCACCATGGTGCAAGGGTTTCTGCATTGAGGATAAGACTGTTTAGGTGCAGGAAGGTGTACCTTCCTGCACCTAAACAATCTTTAAATGCCATTTTGTCAGTTCTATGTGTGCTGCTTAATACAGCACACACAGAACTTACAAAATGTCATTTGTTTTAAAAGGCTGTTTCTGTGCAGGAAGGTGTCCCTTCCTGCACATAAACAATCAAAGGCCTTTTTCTGTTTCTATGTGTGCTGCAAAATGCAGCACACATGGAAACAGCAAAAACGAGGAGAAATAAAGCATTTCTCCCCATTTCGCCTGTTCAACACAAGGTTGTCCCTTATCTTAATTTTGGCGCTGCCGCCTATTTACGCTGCGCTTGTAACTAGGGGACAGCGTCAAAATCAATGGTTGTTGGGTGGAAGGCCCACCGCAACACCCATTGCCCTCCCCTATCACGCTAAGTACAGCATGAAAGGGTGCTTTCTTTTCAAGGCAGCGTTAAGTCACGTTAAGTGGCTTAACACTGCCTTGTAAAGAAGGCGAAGCACATGTTGCCACAGGAACGTCACTAAAAGCGACGTTCCTGTGGTGATAGGGGCTTGTAAATATTCCCCGCGGTGAGAAAACAAGGTGGGTAGACCCACTGTACTGAGAAAGCATTTTCTTATTCTTTTCATAGACCACTGCCCTATAAGGAGCACAGGTGTTATTATAGATGGAACAACATTATAGTCTATTGAACCAAAGACACGAGAGAGATTTGTGCACAGCACACATAATGAACTCATGTATTTCAAGGTGTTTTAAGAAGTGATATTGAAGAAAAAGAGGGTTGGCCAACTAAAGTAATCGCCTAGGACAGTGGCGTAGCTAGAGCTCATGGCGCCCGGGGCTATCCAAATAACAAGTGACAAAGCTGTTCCTAAAGGGAAGGATGTACCATGTAGGACGGTATCTGTTATGGATATTGGAGCCCTCACACAGCCATCGGGATATTGTGAATCACATACCCTTCAGGATGTAATGTAACATCATCGGGCTGCTCCTACGTCGAGTCGGCTGGTGCAATACCCGACGGGCTCTTATTTAGAGAGCACTCTTGTGGAGATCTTTTATATCCAAGATAGCCGGTGGTTCAAATGGAATAGTGGGGCTTGATAATAATGTAGATGAATGTTAAAAAGGGGAGGGAGTACTATCTCAACAGTTTTATTATGATGTCTCCTCACCTGATTAAAAACATGAGGTGAAGTGATAGTAACTCAGGTCTATGTTCTGGGTTATCTACACTGCCTCGTCATGGTCAACATGTTTCTCACTATAACTGAGCTATACTCAAGTGATTCATCAGGACCTATAAATTCTATCTACAGGTCTATCCAGGAAGATTATGTGATAGACAACAAGCGTTTATGTATATAGCTGGTATTGTTACCTGCGGCTCGGTCTACCTGTATGGAGAATGGGAGACCAAAATCGTTAAGGAACGCTCATTCACAAAACAGTTATCGTTCATGGTGCGGGTGGAACGTGCATTTACAATGAAGGTGCACATTCTGTGTAGGGGGGGGGGGATTAAAAACACACAAAAGCCACGTGAAGTGATCACTCTAAAGGTGTTTCAACAGCTGTAGTTGGACTTACCCTATATGTTCCATAGGATAAACCACTGCAGTCCCTGGTAGGCTGCGCAAGGAGTTCCTTGCGTTCTGTATTGGTGTATGGGGGCAGTGTTTAAAAACAGGTTAGATAAATGCAATACTCCAGGGTCATTAACACCCCTTCTCTTGGATGCCACAGTGTTTAAAAACAGGTTAAATAAATGTAATACTCCAGGGTCATTAACACCCCTTCTCTTGGATCCACACCAGTAATATATTGCAATTATAATGGGGATCAATGGCTGTGAATAGAGCTAGGAAGTGCCTGGAGAACAACTGCTCTCAGTAATGGTCAGTCAGTAAGAAAATGCGTTGCATGAAATAAATAGTAATGAAAATCTCACGCAGAGCGGGAAACAGGACAAGAAAGCGTGTCTCATAGATAAATGCTCCTTGCAATATTTTGTGTGGGTCTATGTGTTCCCGTATGTGTAGGTGGAAAGCAGGTCTCAAACTAGATGAACCGATAGTCAAGTAACTCGGCGTGGCATCGCTATTTGGTTATAAATATGCATGGTAGAGCTAGCGATACAACATATAAAATAAAAAACATGTAAAGAGACATGAGGTTTTACTTACTGACACGCCGAGTCCGTGTCGCTCGTAGACCTACCCCGCACTACCAGGACTGGGGGGTGGGGTTCAACGGTCTCGTGTGTGTTTAAAGCGGATATGCGTCACCGCCCATGTGGGGTTAGAATGCAATGTAATTCGTGAAAGTGACTAGAAGTAGCCGCCATGTTGGGAGAAGTACAAGGGACGGAGTCGTCGCTAAGTAAACATGTGATGGTTTTGTACATGGTTTGGGTGTCTGTAAGCAATGTCTATTCTTGCTGATAATGTAACCGGATATGTTCTGTAGTTGTATTGAAACTACGAGATCTAGTTGGTATATGATTGTAGTTAACCCCTAATATTGTTGTAATGGCGGGTTGCCACACTACAAATAAACCATGGCAACCGGGTCATAAATATACAATGTATTGAACTCACGGGCATCGAATGAATCGGTTACTGTCCCCATAATAGTTGCCTGAATGTTAATGCTAGATGTGGCAAGTGTGGAAATTGCTATATAAGCAAGCTAATCAGATATCAGAGTAATGATTACAAAGCCTAGTGTGCACTATGTCTTCGGGTGGTAGTGACAGTGCCACCTCTGTATATGAGAAGGCTAGTCAAAAATTGGTGTGGTAGCTCAGAAGCTTGGTGTACACTATGTCTCAAGGCCGTTTTAGGGAGCACCACGGGATGGCATCATTGAGTCCTGAGGTGTCTGTGCCACTTTTGTACACCCACCGTTGTTCTTTGATTAATAGGGCTTCTTTGGTTATGTTTGGAAATGTTTCCAGAATAAGCCATCTAAAGGAATCGGGGGGGTGTCCTTTCTCTAGAAAGTGCGCACACATCTTAGTGTTAGTTCTTTTACAGGGGACATTGCTGCGATGTTCTATGATGCGTGTCTTAGCAGGGCGTGTTGTCATGCCTATGTACTGTAGTGTGCAAGGGCATGTAATCATGTATACACAGTTGGTGGTATTGCAATTGGTGTGGCGTCGTATTTCCCACTTGAAATTGTCGATGATATCAACTGTCTTGTGTATGTCAGTAAGGTGACATACAGAACAAGAGCCACACGGGTAATGCCCGGTCACAGGGGGCAACTCCCATAGTGTTCTCTGTGTTATCTGTCTCTGTGTTCGAGGACGAGTATGTATTATAGAGTCCCTCAGGTTCCTGGTGCGTTTGAAAGAGAACCTAGGTGTTTCTAAGGTCATTGAACCTGTGTTTAGTATCTTCCAATGCTTTTTGATCACCTTGGTGATCTGGTTAGATGCCGGGGTGAACGAGGTAACACACGTAATGTTCTCTGTTTGTATCTTAGATTTAGGTTCTAGTAAGGCCTCTCTAGGATTATTACGGGCTCTTTTGTTGGCTTGGGCGATCTGTTTCGCTGGATATTCACGTGCTTTCAAATTCCTCGTTAGTTTTTCAGCTTCAGTCTTGTAGTCAGTTAGGTTGCTACAATTACGTCTTATCCTTAGGAATTGTCCCACGGGTAGGTTATCTCTCAAGCTCCGCGGGTGGTGGCTGGAGTATAGTAACAGGCTGTTACGATCCGTTGGTTTTTTATATAGTGTAGTAGAGAGTGTACCTCCGTGGAGATTAATGTTCAGGTCTAGAAAAGGGATACTACTGTCTGACACTGTGTGTGTGAATTTAAGGTGTGGATCCAAAGTGTTGATCCAATTACAAAACTCTAGACAAGTAGACATGTCTCCTTTCCATAGTATCAAAATATTGTCAATGAACCTCTTCCAGAGGTAAACATCAGTGTTGTAGGGGTTGGTGTGGTGAAAGATGTAGCGGGACTCGAAGTCGGACATGTACAGGCAGGCCAGACTGGGCGCAAAGGTGCTACCCATACAAGTGCCCTGTGTCTGTTTGTAGATCTGTCCTTTAAATTCAAAAAAAAATTCTGTCATGGCTAGAGTAGCACAGTCCATAATGAAACTTATGGGAGTGTTATGTTGCCATGGTTCGAGTTGGAGAATGTTTTCCACCACTTCGAGTGTGGCCCTCTGGGGTATGTTGGTATATAGGGCCTGCACGTCTAAACTCAACAGTAGGGTGATTTCATCTGTAGGGGGTAGAGACAGTAAGAGTCTCAGTAGATCTGAAGTGTCTTGTATGTAAGATTTTGTCTTGTGTACAAGCGGTTGAAGAAAAAAATCACAAAACTGTGACAAGGGCTCCAGCACTGAGCCAATGCCTGATACAATGGGTCTCCCGGGTACAGGGAAAGTTCCTTTGTGGATTTTCGGAAGGATGTAGAAGTAAGGGGTGTGTGGGTTCTTTTTTACCAGAAAAATGGCTTCTTTTTTACTTATCCAGCCTTGGCTCTCAGCCGAGAAGACCAAGGCTTTGATCGTAGTTAGGAGACGTGGGGTTGGGTCAGTAGGGACAGGGGTGTAATAAGCTTGGTCACTCAATTGCCGTCTACATTCTAGTTCGTAGTTCACTGTATCCATTATTACTGTGGCTCCCCCTTTATCTGCCTGTTTAATGGTAATGGAGGTGTCGTTGGACAAGGTGGTGAGTTTCCGCCTTAGACATGTTATTAAAATGTCTAGAATTGGTTATTTTCGCTAGATCCTTTAGAACAGCCTGTTCAAAAGTAATAACTTCAGGTGGAATCATATTAGTACTAGGGGTGAAGGTGGAGGCATTGTGTAAACCACTATCTGTCCGTTCAGGAGCCTCAGTGTTGGTAAAAAAGGCTTTCAATCTAATTTTCCGGAAGAATTGTTGAACCTCACATTGCTGTTTGAAGGGGTCAATCTTGGGAGTGGGTACAAACCCTAAACCCTTCTGTAAGACCCTCTGTTCCATTTCACTGAGGTGTCTCTGAGAGAGATTAACCACTAAGTCTTCTTTTTGTTGGTCGTATGACTCCGTGTCTCCATGGTTCTCGGAGTGTCTTCCCACTGGATCCTTGTTCCTTGTCGCTGATTGTTTTTTCTTCTTTGCCCACGCCCTCTGCCCCAGCCTCTGCCTAAAAAAGGTTGGTTAGACATCAGGGGGTAAAATTGGGGGGGGGGGGGGCCTTGTGGTGGCATAGGGTATGGTGGTGGGCCCTGTGGGTGCACCGAATATAGCCAGAAAGCCGGATGCTGATAAGCCGCCATTTGGAAATCGGGGTAGAACTGGCGATTTCCTCTGCGAGAAGTACCATGATTCGCTGAATCGGTACTCGAATTGCTGTTACTAGACGAGCCTCTTCTAGAGGAGTTAGACCCAGAGTCTCCCGAGGTGTTAGAATTTGGAGGTATGAAGTCTTCCTTCAGATAAGGGTAGATTTTTTCTTTGTCAAAGTTGTTGACATCCTTTTGTAGTTTTTTGACTTTTTGTCTCATGAGGTATTCGCGATGTTCGGCCATCTCATGATTAATTTCAGTCAGCTTGGTCTTGAAGAGTGTAGATGTAGTTGCACTCTTTAATGTGCTTTCCACCAATTGGATCCTCGTTAGGAGGGTCTCTGCTAGTCTCTTAGCTGTACTGATGATCAATATAAGGAGGTCCCTGGTACATTTCCAGGAGACCTTAGACCAGTCGACTTTGAAGGTGCCATCTTCCAGGAAGATTCTTGGAAAGATTTTGACTATCAAGCCATTAGGTGCAATATTTGCCCTCAGATATTCAGTCATTAGGGCGCCATGCAGGGTAATCTTGACCCAATCTCTTTTCATGGATGAAAGGGACTGCCAGTCTTCCGTCTGACTCCCTGTGGCTGCCCCACCGTCTGCACCCAAGATGGATGGTGCATTAAGTATTTCGTCAGCTAGTTCATCACCAAAACTGAGACCTTGGCCTTCCATTTCTATAGAGGGTAATATAAGGCTGTGAAATATTGGTTGATCGAGAGTGAAACAAGACGTGTGGCTTTTAGAGGGTTGCAACCAAAGTAGTTGACAACAGGGTTGAAATCTAAAAAGGGGGATGTACACAGGTTAACCCACCGTTAAAGGCCCCACGGATAAAAATCCGTGCAAACGTAAATCAACAAGAAAGAAGGGGGGGCCAAAAGGGCTTTTGGTAAGGTCCAGCTAAGTGTGCCCAAAATATGCAAATAACAAGTGACAAAGCTGTTCCTAAAGGGAAGGATGTACCATGTAGGACGGTATCTGTTATGGATATTGGAGCCCTCACACAGCCATCGGGATATTGTGAATCACATACCCTTCAGGATGTAATGTAACATCATCGGGCTGCTCCTACGTCGAGTCGGCTGGTGCAATACCCGACGGGCTCTTATTTAGAGAGCACTCTTGTGGAGATCTTTTATATCCAAGATAGCCGGTGGTTCAAATGGAATAGTGGGGCTTGATAATAATGTAGATGAATGTTAAAAAGGGGAGGGAGTACTATCTCAACAGTTTTATTACGATGTCTCCTCACCTGATTAAAAACATGAGGTGAAGTGATAGTAACTCAGGTCTATGTTCTGGGTTATCTACACTGCCTCGTCATGGTCAACATGTTTCTCACTATAACTGAGCTATACTCAAGTGATTCATCAGGACCTAGAAATTCTATCTACAGGTCTATCCAGGAAGATTATGTGATAGACAACAAGCGTTTATGTATATAGCTGGTATTGTTACCTGCGGCTCGGTCTACCTGTATGGAGAATGGGAGACCAAAATCGTTAAGGAACGCTCATTCACAAAGCAGTTATCGTACATGGTGCGGGTGGAACGTGCAGTTACATTGAAGGTGCACATTCTGTGTAGGGGGGGATTAAAAACACACAAAAGCCACGTGAAGTGATCACTCTAAAGGTGTTTCAACAGCTGTAGTTGGACTTACCCTATATGTTCCATAGGATAAACCACTGCAGTCCCTGGTAGGCTGCGCAAGGAGTTCCTTGCGTTCTGTATTGGTGTATGGGGGCAGTGTTTAAAAACAGGTTAGATAAATGCAATACTCCAGGGTCATTAACACCCCTTCTCTTGGATGCCACAGTGTTTAAAAACAGGTTAAATAAATGTAATACTCCAGGGTCATTAACACCCCTTCTCTTGGATCCACACCAGTAATATATTGCAATTATAATGGGGATCAATGGCTGTGAATAGAGCTAGGAAGTGCCTGGAGAACAACTGCTCTCAGTAATGGTCAGTCAGTAAGAAAACGCGTTGCATGAAATAAATAGTAATGAAAATCTCACGCAGAGCGGGAAACAGGACAAGAAAGCGTGTCTCATAGATAAATGCTCCTTGCAATATTTTGTGTGGGTCTATGTGTTCCCGTATGTGTAGGTGGAAAGCAGGTCTCAAACTAGATGAACCGATAGTCAAGTAACTCGGCGTGGCATCGCTATGTGGTTATAAATATGCATGGTAGAGCTAGCGATACAACATATAAAATAAAAAACATGTAAAGAGACATGAGGTTTTACTTACTGACACGCCGGGTCCGTGTCGCTCGTAGACCTATCCCGCACTACCAGGACTGGGGGGTGGGGTTCAACGGTCTCGTGTGTGTTTAAAGCGGATATGCGTCACCGCCCATGTGGGGTTAGAATGCAATGTAATTCGTGAAAGTGACTAGAAGTAGCCGCCATGTTGGGAGAAGTACGAGGGACGGAGTCGTCGCTAAGTAAACATGTGATGGTTTTGTACATGGTTTGGGTGTCTGTAAGCAATGTCTATTCTTGCTGATAATGTAACCGGATATGTTCTGTAGTTGTATTGAAACTACGAGATCTAGTTGGTATATGATTGTAGTGAACCCCTAATATTGTTGTAATGGCGGGTTGCCACACTACAAATAAACCATGGCAACCGGGTCATAAATATACAATGTATTGAACTCACGGGCATCGAATGAATCGGTTACTGTCCCCATAATAGTTGCCTGAATGTTAATGCTAGATGTGGCAAGTGTGGAAATCGCTATATAAGCAAGCTAATCAGATATCAGAGTAATGATTTACAAAGCCTAGTGTGCACTATGTCTTCGGGTGGTACAGTGCCACCTCTGTATATGAGAAGGCTAGTCAAAAATTGGTGTGGTAGCTCAGAAGCTTGGTGTACACTATGTCTCAAGGCGGTTTTAGGGAGCACCACGGGATGGCATCATTGAGTCCTGAGGTGTCTGTGCCACTTTTGTACACCCACCGTTGTTCTTTGATTAATAGGGCTTCTTTGGTTATGTTTGAAAATGTTTCCAGAATAAGCCATCTAAAGGAATCGGGGGGGTGTCCTTTCTCTAGAAAGTGCGCACACATCTTAGTGTTAGTTCTTTTACAGCGGAAATTGCTGCGATGTTCTATGATGCGGGTCTTAGCAGGGCGTGTTGTCATGCCTATGTACTGTAGTGTGCAAGGGCATGTAATCATGTATACACAGTTGGTGGTATTGCAATTGGTGTGGCGTCGTATTTCCCACTTGAAATTGTCGTTGATATCAACTGTCTTGTGTATGTCAGTAAGGTGACATACAGAACAAGAGCCACACGGGTAATGCCCGGTCACAGGGGGCAACTCCCATAGTGTTCTCTGTGTTATCTGTCTCTGTGTTCGAGGACGAGTATGTATTATAGAGTCCCTCAGGTTCCTGGTGCGTTTGAAAGAGAACCTAGGTGTTTCTAAGGTCATTGAACCTGTGTTTAGTATCTTCCAATGCTTTTTGATCACCTTGGTGATCTGGTTAGATGCCGGGGTGAACGAGGTAACACACGTAATGTTCTCTGTTTGTATCTTAGATTTAGGTTCTAGTAAGGCCTCTCTAGGATTATTACGGGCTCTTTTGTTGGCTTGGGCGATCTGTTTCGCTGGATATTCACGTGCTTTCAAATTCCTCGTTAGTTTTTCAGCTTCAGTCTTGTAGTCAGTTAGGTTGCTACAATTACGTCTTATCCTTAGGAATTGTCCCACGGGTAGGTTATCTCTCAAGCTCCGCGGGTGGTGGCTGGATTATAGTAACAGATTGCCGCCCATGGCAGGTAGCGGCAGGGGGAGGGGGGGATCTGGGGAAAAATGACGGCGAGCAGCAGGGGTGGATTGGCAGGGTTTAAGTTACGACGCCACTTTCTACTCCACTGCACAAGAAAGGGTGTGACACTGCGGCGTAAGCATAGAGCAAACCTCGAAGGTCAAGTTGATGAAGGCCCACCAGCACTAAAATGGTAGCTAAACGCATAAGTAAATGTATCCCTTCCTCCTCTTTACACCACTCCATACTTAACTGCTGCTACAAGACCACAGCAGTAAAACCACCCGCTAGACATCAAGAACACCAAAACGACTTCCACATAGGTCACACTCTACACCCACTCTGTACACCACAAGAGCAGAAAAAACACTTTTACACCCTAAACAATGCTATTATGATTGGGGGATGAAGGCTGGACGCCTTCTGGCCTTGCAGGCTCACCAACAGGAAGTATCTGGGTAGAACTAATACCAGAGGTGAGGCATGAAGCCACACTTCAGTAGCTTCTAAGACCTTACAATTCACAACTCACAGATCGGAGCACTCGGTGATTAATAGAGCTATTGGTGATGAACGGAACAGGCTGACTTCATTCCCCCCCCAAAAACCCAGAGCATTAACCGCTAGGTCACCCCCAAAAAAACAATGCAAGCTCAGCTGCTGCTACATCAGTGACCTGAGCGAGTGGCCCGAGCCCTCTCATTTTGGGGGCCCTGAGGCAAGCCACAGTGGCCAGCTGGACCATATGAGAAGAACGAAGAGGATTCATTTGTTTAACAACCCTTGGTCGATAGTATCTGGAACCGGGGAACAACTTTTACAACGCAACTATTACATCGCACTACACTTACAACGCAGGCATTACAATGGAACATCCTTTACAATGCATGACACTACAACGCATACCATTACAACGCATACCATTACAACGCAGACACTACATCGCATGTCACTACAACGCAGGCATTACAACGCATACCATTACAACGCATACCATTACAATGCATACCATTGGAGTTAGAATATTAATTTTTAACCAGTACACTATCCAACACTTACCCTACTGTTGCATCCCCTGGAGTAAGAATAGTAATTTTTACCCCTATACTATCCAACACTTACCCTACTGTTGCACCCCCTGGAGTAAGAATAGTAATTTTTACCCCTATACTATCCAACACTTACCCTACTGTTGCACCCCCTGGAGTAAGAATAGTAATTTTTACCCCTATACTATCCAACACTTACCCTACTGTTGCACCCCCTGGAGTAAGAATAGTAATTTTTACCCCTATACTATCCAACACTTACCTTAAATGCAATGTAACATTATGCGTTGTAATGGTATGCGTTGTAAAGGTAGTATGCGATGTAATGGAATGCGTTGTAAAGGTAGTTTTTTAAAATGCATTGTAGTGTCATGCGATGTAATGGAATGCGTTGTAGTGGATGTTGCGTTGTAAAAATTGCGTTGTAAGTGCATGCGTTGTAAAAGTATGCGTTGTACCGTCATACATCCTCTGGAACCCAACTGCAGCACAATGGTGGGTAGTTAGTTGTTTTTGAAACAACACAAGAAAAAATAATAACTTTAACTTGCACGTTCGTGTTCCATTAAGGACAAAGTTTAATTGATCATTGGCACTCGTGTGTACGCTCGGAAGGGTGGCAGAGCATACATACAACCTTTTTAAAACATTTTTTTTTAAAAGCTCTATGATAGAGTACATGCTTTTTAAAAATATTTGTTACTTGCATTTTCTCTCATCATGTAAAGGTTTTAATTAACTGAATATATGATTACTAAATTAACTCCAGTAAAAAAATAACTCGGAGCAGTTTACCAAGCCAATTAATGGGCTTACTCAAAAAGAATTAGTCCCGCAGCTGAATAGGCAACTCATAATATAGCACAATCCCAATTACATATATTACCAAATTCTGACAGGGAAAAGTACAAGCCTGACTCCGTGCTGATGAGAAAACCCTGCGGAAAGGGACCTTATTAAGCAACTTTGAGTCAGTTTCCCCAAACCAATCTTAGGCAAAGATTCAAAGAGGCTGTGCTTAACAAGGGGAGAGAATCAGTAACGGCTATATCAAAAGTATGCATTCACGTACCATGTAGCAGGACATAGAAATGGAACATAGTACACCGCAGGGAGCAGTAGAGTCTGCCAACTACTTTCAACAGCTATGAAGCAAAACCAAAGAATACGTCATTGAACAAAGAGAACTGCAGTCACGTTTTCTTTCCTACCAGATCGTACCCCCAAACACACAGTCTTGCATACAGTCAGCTAGCTGTCCATAAGGGCGTTATTTCAGATGGCGATTTAATCACCCGTTGTTCTAGAACGAAAACGCAGTCTGTCCAGGGCTGCCCCAGTGTGACAAAGAGCTGCATCTTCAGGGGAGTTTGGACAGGGCGTCCACTGAAAGTAATCGGAGGCGTCTGCAATATTATTTTGATGGTAACGTGAGCGGGACTATAATCTGCACGGCTTTCCGCTGCCAATAAGAATAGTTCAGAGTTTTGCAGGCGGACAAGAGACCCACACGATTTATAGAAATGAAAGACTCTAACCGAGTACCCTGTGAAACGGAGAATACAAATACAATTGGACTGATTATGCATTATATAATAACCCTGGACTGATTATGCATTCTATAATAACCCTGTGAAACGGGGAATACAAATAAAAATGGACTGATTATTGCATTTTATAATAACACCACCTACTATGTTCGTGCTGGCGGCCGCTCAGGAGAGGCGAGCGTGTGACGCGTCACTGCTGCCGTGCTGCGCTACGTTTCAGCGCGAGGGCTGGCAAAACATTATGCCCAGGGCCGTCATTGGTAGCGCTTTCGCGCGCTACAAGATTGACGGCCCTGGGACAGGAACCACAAACTGGGTACGTCACTGCTTAAAAACCAGGTGCGCGTGCTTGCTATTCAGACGGGGCCTCGCGGCCCGTGGCGGCTGCCTTTATCATTTATTTGGGGACAGGACACTACTGTGGACTGAGTGTCCAAACAATGATAAGGCCGCCACCACGGGCCTCCTATGCCGCGCGGCTGCCGCCTCAAAAATAGTGCCGCCTGGGGCGGACCGCCCCCACCGCCCCCCCCTAGCTACGCGCCTGGCCTAGGATCACACAATTTGGTCAACTGATGAACCTGGAATTGAGGTAATATTTCCCGGTTTTACATTGTGCAATTCAGACACTAGATGGATATCTCTTGCTTTCTATCAGTTTACATCAAGGGTTAATGATTGGTGGTTAATTCTTTAAGAAGCTACATCAGAAGAACATTGTTTTAAAATACATTTACATGCAACATGTTAAATCAAGTTGACACTGGATGCCTTTCTGGAAAAACTTACAACAAGAATTTAAGGCAGGGGTACTCGCAAACATTTGTCCAGGGGACGCAAAGTACTGTCTGTGATGTGACTGAGAGCCGCACTGATGCCAGCAGGGTGGTGGTAGGGGTCTGGGTGGGTCAGGTAATGTGTAAAGAGGTCTATACAAATACTAAATAAATGGGCAAGCATTTATTTGCAGGTTAATAAATGCTTGCTCATTTATTTAACATTTGTTTCTGAATATTAGTGCTCAGCAACTGAACAGCAGCTTGTGCTGCTGTTCCCCAGGGGGCTGCATGTAAAGTTCAAGAGGGCCGCAAGCGTCCCCCGGGCTGTGCTTTGAGTATCACTGATTTAAGGCAAGGCAGGCAAATTTGGTTTAATGGTGACATCACCAGTATTGTAGGAGAAGCTGAACACCTCAGTGAGGGCTATTACACATAACTGAAAAACAAAAGGTTGGGGAGATCCTCTAGAGTTACAGCTGGGTGCAGAAACACATTCATTCAGAGTTCACAACACCGCCTATTTTAATTTTTGATTACCCAGTGGTGGCCTAGTATTTGGGGGGGAGGGCAGCAGTTGAAGACGACTATTTATCAAGAGCAGATAGAGTGCTGTGAAAGTTCTCTTAGGGGGAAACTTTTTGAAGAATGCTTAGCATGATGTCCCTTGAAACCGTTCTGTTTCATGATGGGGTACGGTGACTTTAAGCAGGAAAGGCTCCTCCTCAAGAGTGGAGGAGCATCGCCCCACCTGCTGAGACCGCAGCAGGCAAACACAAATAAATAAAATGGCATGTTAATGCCATTTTATTTATTTACCTCAGCACCAGCTCGCGCTGTGTACAGTGCGTGGTTGGGGGTAGGGCTGGATCCTGCAAATGCAGGATGACAGCACTGGTCTACAGTGCGCATGTCAGATTAGCCGGCAGTCTTGCGACGGCCAGCCCGACATGTGAAAAATATTGCACCCGAAGAACTTATTCATGTTGAAGGTTAAGGCATTGTGAAATCCAAATGCTTAAGCCTTTGGTCAACTTTAGTATAGCAAGCATCCCAATACACATTGCAACTACATGATTACAGATCTATAGACTGTCACATTATAAAGGCAAAATAATATGAATGAGTACGTGAGTACATAAGGATTAACAACGTCATTCAAACCACACATATGCGTATATATATGAGAACTGCAATTCTTTGTTACTGTAAAGTAAAACGTTAATATGCACACACATATCAATGTCGCGATTACACAGTAAATGTACTTTCTATATTGGTTGAAGTGCACTACACTTTTAATAATGTTACATCACACGAATATAGAAGACCATATGTAAACATATATGTGGCCTAATCAATCATAAAAGGGTGGAGCCAATATTACACTGCTCCAGTAAGGACCCATAATCCCTTACCTCTGTGATGTTACCTTACTGATGAGGACTCTAAGGCCAGCAACTCAGATCTGTCTCTTCATTTGTCTGGCGAGACGCACCAAGCCACACATTCAACAATCATCTGTATGGACCACCCCTCTGACACCTTTACACCACAAAGAAGTTTTTCCAACATTCCACGCAGGCCTGAAAAGCACATGTTCATGCAGACCTATTGGCTGCCCCCTGCTGAACCACCCCTGTTGGAACTGGAACTTTCTGGTTGGCTGAGGCAGTGCCCAGGCCCTGCAGAACCTACCACTCCTGTCAGGGCTAGGTAATTACACTCGCTGTATAACCTGAACTCACCCTTGAGTAGCTTGGCACTAGCAGGCGTATCACAGAGGCAATGTGTAAAGCATTGGAACAGCACACTCACACAATAAATACACTGAGCATCACAAAAGAGACTTCACACGTGGTGTATGTAAATAAAGATTGTATTCAACACTCACATTGATTAGCACAAAATGAGCATCATGTATTTTTGGGAATATTACTAGCAGTACTAGGACCAACAGTTTTAAAATTAAATCAGTAATATGCACAGTTGGGAACAATCCTATTTTATCCCAGCACCCTTATGAGATTTGATACTTTGTCATATCTGGCCCCACCCTGGCAAATAACACAATTAAAAATCAAACATTTCTAGGGTGCACCCCAGGTCACAACGATATCATGAATGTGTATAAACAGGAATATATAACTTTTTTCAGCAGCACGAAAGTCCTAGGCCGCACAGGTAAAACCAATGTAAAAATGGAATAATCGTTTGGCAATGAAACAACAAGTAAAGCAACACCGCTGCACGGTGAAACTATTAGAAGGCTTTTCTCATGCAGCACACTTTTCCACACTCACAGAGCACTGTAACACGGTGCAAAGGATATCTACAAGACCTTATAAAGCACACTTGCACATACACTCGCTCAGCACCATAACACGGTGCAAATATTATCCGGCAGGCCATTGGAAAATAGGAATGAGGACCACATGGCACAATCCCTCCGATACCTCTCAGTTACCCTTCCACTACTCTGTCCACAGGTTAGAGTCAAAGATCCCCACCCCTTACTATACTGGCTTAATGCTTGAGCCAACCATACTTAGGGGCCCAGGGGATAGGACTGGAGTAACTATCAGGGAAAACAGACAACAGTCGAAAAATGAGGGGTTGGCCACCACTCGGGAAGTTCACCCACTTTATGTGGAGCAGAAATAGACTAAAGGCTGTCCCAGTTCAATCATGAGGTCCCTCAATTCGCCTTCTGGCACAAGCCCAGTTCTGTGAAGTACAGGGGAGGGGGGTCACGCTGTCTCTCAACCTGCTTCCAATCACTCTCGGAAGTGTTCCTCAGCCCAGTCACTTACTCTTACCACCCAGGCCTAATCCCGGAGATACTACCATGCAAAAAAAAGTCATCCGGCCGGGTGAGCTGAGGGCAGTTGATCCGCCACACTGAGGGCAAGACACAACACTCGGTGAACGGGTGGTGCAGCTGTCCCCGGATACCACGGGAAGTGATACACATTGTCTGGTGTGCGTTGATCCGTGTCGCACCAGACATTCCAGCCACAATGAAACACCAGTTGGGTTCTCCATACCTCACTGGAGTGAAGCACAATGTCTGGGGCATGATGATACAAAGTCGCACTAGACAATCTGGTTACAATCAACCAACAGTTGTGCCTGGTATGAGGTACAGAATCTGGTGCTTGATGATACGAGTCACACCAGACAATCCGGTCCCACACAAAGTCACAAGCTCAGTAGTACCGCACGAGGTCGAATGAGGCAATACACTTATGATGTGCACTCCCTCCAAGAGTTGCCACCTGTGATTCTGATACTGCACGTAATGAGCATGCAGTCAGCATGTCGCACAAGAGAGCTGTGGCATGAACAACAAAGTGGGACATGCTGGATGACACAACTGGTGAATCTGCTCTCCACCAATGAGGTGCTTTTGTGTGCTGAGGCCCCATGATGCAGGGGCCAACCTCCTTGGATGCAGGTACAGTTTGGGGGCTCTGCACAAGGCAATCAAGTCTCCAGGCACAATAATTAGTTCCACACTCACAACGCGCTGCATTAAGGATCCAGAAGACAAAGTAGGAGCTTGAGAGGACACCGCTCTCCAGGTGAAAAGCGTAGACAGTATAGGCCCCTCACAGGAGATCTTTGATGTCCCTGAAACCTCCACAAAGAACAGGAGGCAAGCCAAAAAGCCCTTGGAGAGCATAATGCAGGGTGCCATACACCAGCATGTAGTCGGCCCAGGCCGGCCACTATTTAGGCAGGGTGCTCAGTCCCTTCGAATGGCAGTCCACTCCGTATGCACAACAGATTCTTCTGGCAGTGAGCACACACCATGCTCTCCGGGATGTCTGGTCCCATGTCCCCACAAGTGTATCTCTGCCCTGCTGAAGTACGGTACCAGTAGCTATACTGTGGTGTGCTTTTGAAGTTGTGGGTGGTTCAGAGGCCAAAGATGTCTCTCTAAATTTCAGTCCTTTCTGCCATGAGGCCTTAGAATGCAGATTTTAATCTTTAGTGGGGCCATGATCTGGCTTCTCAGAGGCCAAGTGTCAAAACCTCTCCTCCCAATCTATCCAGCCAAGTCCTCAAATGATAGAGGTCTGTTGCTCCAGTTGCATCCCCAGTGTTTTATGGCTGTAACTGGGGAGTGCACATATGTGCTCCCCCATCCTCTAATGTGGACTAGAGCCAAATTAAAAGGCACCTAAAAGAGTTTAGTGCAGAGAAATGCCCACTTTATAGAAGTGGAATTTCTAAGCTAATAATGAAAAATCCACCTTTACCACAGGGAGGATTTGTCATTGTGAATCCAACAATAGTAAACACTATAAGGCTGCTCCACTGTAAGCCACCACTGCAGCTTAAAGTATTCTCAGCCAATCCCACATGTTAACCTATGGGGAGAGCAAACCTCATAGATAGTGAAAACACACCTGTGGGTTCTTTCACTACCTGGGCAGGAAACACACATGTATGCCTGCCATGCCATTCACCTATCACTTGCTCAACCCCCAGGGCTCCCCCTACAGGTGTTCTGGTGTTAGTGAAAGGCACCCTCAGCATTGGTCAATGAGTTAGAAAGGTCAACCTGAGCATACGTGCAAATGCGCACACACTGGCGTACTTTTGGCAGGCTTAAGACATGTTTGGAAACAGCTTGGGGCTACTCCCTGATGTAATCTAAAACTGTAGTTTAAAAGTTATTCAGCAATTCTTCCATGTTGATCCATGGGAAGAGCAGACCTCCTGGGTGGGGAAAAACCCACATGGGGATTAGTCACTATCTGTGCAGGGAGCACACATGTGTACATGCCCTGCCTTTACCCTACCACTTGCCCTTCTCCTCAGGACTCACCCTAGGGGGATCCTAGTGGTAGTGAACGGCCCACTCAGCATTGGCTAATGGTTTAGAAAAGCCAATCTGAGCATATGTGCAGCTGTGCACACAAAGGCCTGCAATGGCAGGCTTGAGACATGAAACAATCAGTGCTGCGGCCCACTAGCAGCCAGTGCAGTACCTGCCCTGGGCATGTGGTATACCTATTTACCCTTCGCAAAGGTTGACCGGTCTGTTAGTTATTGCTGTATTTGTGTGTTAAACCAGTATTAATGAGGTGAAACCTTTGCCCAGTGTTAACATGTGTGAAAATGACAACATAGTGAGGCATTGCTGTTGCAAAATGTACTGCATTACTCCGTGCCTTTTCTTGCTGCATAGTTTAGTCAATCTTCCCACATAGGCGCCGATTCCGATGTCGGACTGACTCAGGTCCGTCCGACATTGGTCAGGAGCCGTAACCGACCGACCTGCTGTCATCGGTTACGGCCCTGCTAGTACGATGCGACCGAACAGGGTTCGGTCACACTCTCATACAACACAATGCAAGCATGCATTCCGAGCGGAATGCATGCTTGCATTAGGGAAGGCAGGGGTGCCGTTCACCCCTGCCCCCTGCGGGCGGCACCGCAAGGTGCCTGCCACCGGGTGCAGGGATCCACGTAGGGGCACCATAGGTGCCCCCAGGCCACCATATGGCAGCCTTGCACCCATGGGGACCGTACTGGGGGTCACCAAAGAAAGTTTCCGACTGCCTTTTCGTGCCAGAAAAACAGGCACGAAAAGGCAGTGAAAAACTGCCATCGTACTCCCTCGGTTGCAAAGAGGCGGTCGGGGGAGTACTGAGGGATTTCCGGACAGCGGATGGGCTCTCCAAGCCTGTCGACCGCAATCCAGAAATCCGTGTCGGATTCCTTTCCGACCGAGCCCATCAGAATGGCTCGGTCGGAAAGGAATCCGGCCGACACGATCCGATTCGGTTGGAAGGGCTCCGACCGTCGGTCGGGGCCCTTCCGATCGGAATCGGCGCCATAAACTGGTTCTGTCCTGCCACATAATTTATATGTCCCTGACCATTAGGTATTTGAATAGACATGAAAATGTTTAAGGGTCATATAATCAAGGAACGGGGATAACATTATCGCCACTTTAGCGGCAGGAAACCACAGCTAAAGCGGCGATAATGGGCTTGATAATATGCCCTTGTGAATTCCCATAGAAGCCCAGGTTCTGGCGTGAACCTGGGCTTCTATGGGAATTCACAAGGGCATATTATCAAGCCCATTATTGCCACTTTAGCGGCAGTTTCCTGCCGCTAAACCGGCGATAATGTTATCGCCGTTCCTTGATAATATGGCCCTAAGTCTTTTCGGCTCTGGAATCTACTTTCTCTCGCATGGTAAATCTTTAATATTTCATTTTCCAAATGGCCTTTTAATTGAAAGATTGCTCTGTGTACACAACAGAATTCGAAGGTGTGTTTTCATGCCTCATCTGTCTGCCTCAGGGGACCATTAGCTCTCATAAAAGCAAGTAATATTCCCGTTGGAGATGCGGTCAATAAACATCTGGGCAGCAAAGCTTCCTTTAAAAGAAAATACAGCCTATTTCCCACCCACAGCCCCTCCTCAGCGGTGTACTTCCCCCTCACACACCGAACTAGCACACATCTATAACAGTTTTGAAGATAAATGTTTCTTCAGGGTGTGTGTGTGAGTGTAGCATAAGTTTTGTACAGGAAGGGCACCCTTCTTGTGCAAAATACTATGCCTAGACACGAGGCAGCACACATGCAAAGTGCAGTACACATGCAAAGTCGGAAAAGCACACAGAAATGAAAGCATTTCTCATGTTAGCGCCTCCTGTGAAGGGGCGTTAACTTTTGGCAGAAAACCATGTCTACAAATCTTTGTAAATATGGTTTTGTGTCAAAAGGCATGGGTGGTTGCATGGGAACACCCATGTTCCACCCATGTAACGCACCCTCGGTGCTAAGTAACGCAAAGAAGTGCTTTGAGCTACTTTGAGGGTGCTTTCCAGCACAAAACAAGTTTTGTGCTGGAAAGTAAATAGCAAAAACATTTCATTCTGGCTAGCTTCACTTTTGTGATGCTAACCAAGTGCAAAATGTTTGTAAATCTCCCCCTTAATGTCCTCAGTTGATGGATCAAGGAACATCATTCTCTGAGATGTGTTGAATAACGAGTCCCAGGCTTCCTCTGAGGGGTGAGAGCCTGTGCTTTACAAGCAGCCCCATTTGTGGGCTGATGATTCTAGTGTCCAATTAACAGCCTCCTCTGATGTTTGATGATCACATGAATGGGACAGCATCCTATGTGGCCTGAGGAACTCTTGGTCTTAAATCTTCTAGTCCTGAAGCTCTCACAATTTAGGAAAAGACCCATCTGCCGTCTTATGTTTCTACAGTCCAGTAATCTAAAGACTTAGGATGCCATGAAGCATCTTCTGAGGCCTGAAGAAAACATGCTTGTAAACATCGTTGTCTGTTGCCTGAGGAACCCAGGGTCCAAAAAGAATCTGCCATTGAAGTCTAATGAGGTAATCTGAATGAAATCATCCAACATGGTCCTGTAGTTCCCAAGGTAAAAGAAACAGCATCTTTCCAGGCCAAGATGTCTGCGGTCCAAGGAAAATCATTGCCTGAGCCTTGTTGAGCCAGTTGTCCCCGTGACATCAGGAGTCAATATTCCTGGTAAGAGCACATTCAGAGGTTCTTCTGACTGTGTGTGTCTCAGTGCCAGGTTGTGGGGAAGTAGGCCACCTGAAAACTCCTGCCATCCCTGAATGCCTACACTGGCACCGGAGATGAATGTGCTGGTGGTGGTAGGAATCTGGCGGGAGACAGGGAAAGAGAGAGACAAACGCTGGCCTGGAGCTCCTCCCAAATGGAGTTGTCACAGTCAATGGACGGCACAGTGCAACTTCGATGTTACAAATACTTTGTACTCTCATTGGCTGGAAAACAAAGAAGGAGAGGTGAGTATATTGAACCAGCTGGAGAGAAGAGGTAATCACAGGAAAAAATATAAGCTTATCGGTTTTGGCAGGCGAGGTTGATATGCTGCACCTCTGACCAACCAGGAACCTAGCCATAACTCCCAGGACTCTGCAAACACACACCAGTAATAAAGAACTACAAGAGTTAAATACAAAAACAAAAGGTATTGAGGCAAATGGAACCAAGAATGGGAAGCAAGAGAAGAGGGAAAACAGAAGAAATGTGAGGGATGGATGTAAGTGTGAACTGGTACTAAACAGAGAGACCCAGTGCAACAAATGACACATTGCCAGGCAAAGACTCTGGGCCTTAATTATGAGGCCTTGTGTCACCTTTACCCCGCCTGTGCGTCACTTTTTGTGAAGCACAGGCAAGGGTAAAAAATGTGCTATGCTGCGCCCTATTTACAAAGTGACGGAACTAGGCAGATGCCTCAATTTGTAAACCCTGCGCCACATTATAACTGCTCCAGGTATAATTTTTGTAGGGTGGGTTTTCCCCCGCAAAAAGCCTTGTAGAAGTGGCGCGTTGAAATCTATGAGATTTCCGTGCACCACTTCTAGGACGCCATTGCTGGGAGGAAGGCATAAGACTGAAGCAGGCTTTACGCATGTGAAAGGACACATTGCTGGAGTCGCTTCTGTTTTCAGACACACCCCAGCAATGCGTCACTTTTGCTCCTGCAGAGAAGTCAGAAATACTGACATATCTGTAACTCCTTGCGACATGGTGCATCATACAGTAAATATGACGCATCCATCACGTCGCAAGGAGAGCGCACTAAGTGACGCATCGCTGTCTTCACGCAGCGATGCGTCACTTCTCATAAATAAGGCCCTATGGGCCCTGAATGATCTTATATAGGAGTCTGACACTGTTGACCCGGGTGTGACCTTAACACCAGGAAGTGATTATGTTATCATACGCAGTTAACAATCTAGTGGTTCCTGATCTCATGAGATTCCCTGACTTGTCTATCACCATTTCCAACCCCGAGCATACGATATTGCCTGCATTTTTCCTGAATCCTGACAGCCAATTTCAGACCTCATGAAAACATAGAAAGGTTTGCCAGAGAAAGTCTGTAATGTCCAAGAGATTTGAGAAGACAGTCAGTCCTATATACTTCCTTCCTTCCTTCCTTCCTTCCTCCCTCCCTCCCATTCCTTCCTTCCTTCCTTCCTTCCTTCCTTCCTTCCTTCCTTCCTTCCTTCCTTCCTTCCTTCCTTCCTTCCTTCCTTCCTTCCTTCCTTCCTTCCTTCCTTCCTTCCTTCCTTCCTTCCTTCCTCCCTCCCATTCCTTCCTTCCTTCCTTCCTTCCTTCCTTCCTTCCTTCCTTCCTTCCTTCCTTCCTTCCTTCCTTCCTTCCTTCCTTCCTCCCTCCCATTCCTTCCTTCCTCCCTCCCTCCCTTCCTTCCTTCCTCCCTCCCTCCCTCCCTCTTTATTAGAGTAATGCGTATATAGAGTAAATACTTGGTCAAGGCAAAAATAGCGTTTATCGTTGAAACTTTGTAGTTCACAATTACAGCAGATCTAAGAGAGGAAGCAGTTGAGTAAGAGCGTAAGTTAGCTGGGCTTCTTAAGCAGACTCATTGGGGGATACTGGACGTTCTGTAACATGCTGCACTCCCATGCTAAAAGCTTCTTCTCTAATGTTTTATCCACTGTTTCCTTGAAAATCATGGCTTTTATGTGAGGGAAACCCTTCGTGTGAAGTAGCAGGGCACATCATGAGAGCAGGCAAACTCCAAAATCCCTTTTTTCCCTCAGTGAGGCACAAACACCAGACACTAATGTGGACATGAAACCCAAGAGGGGCAGGAGAACAAAGAGGGAACAGAGAGGGGTGATGATGGGTACAGAGAAGTGAATGATAGAGAGGCATATTCATACATTTGCTACCGTATACATTAAATGTAGCTTTAGTGCAGTATGGTAATTCCTAGAAAAACAAAATAGGAGGAACCCAGTTCTGAGAAACCAAATAATCACAAACACATTTCCTTTTTTTTTTTTTTTTTATTATTTTAGAATTTTCAAAAATCAGCATTAGTGATAAAACAATTTCATATTGTTAACATTTGTTACATAACCCATAAATAAAGAAAAAACGTATACATAAGAGGAAGGCGTTCCAATGACATTTACATACAGTAAGAATCCAAAAGAAGAAAAAGACCAAGTTAATCATACCCAGTTCACGATTGGGGCCCATAGTGCAAGTCCGAATTTATTTTTTTCCCTGCCTTTAAGTTTGTACAGAGCAGTTTCTAACTTATACAAGGATAATAGTTTGGTCATCCACATACTAAAGGACGGTGAGTCAGGACTTAGCCATTGGGAAGTAATGCATAAACGGAGAATAGCCATACATAGAAACAAAAGTCCCTTCTCAAGGGTTGGTCGAATTCTGACATTTGCTCCAAACTCACAACCAAACAACACTAGTTGAGGTGACAAATTAACTGAAATGCCTAAACCTATGTTCAAAAAACTTTGTATCTCCTTAAGCCACGGAGAGAGAACTGGGCACTCATATAGCATATGCACCAAGTCGGCAGCCCTCAGGGTACATCTAGGACAGGAGACCCCTCGGTTTGTCCCCCATTTGGCTATCTTCGCTGGAGAGTAGTATAAATCAAAAATGGCCATATAATATTGACTCTTATATCTACCTGAAAAAATTAACCGATCGGCTAGATTGAATGCGGCTTGTAGGTCGACCCCTGCTATCCCCAACCTCATCTCCCAGCGGTGCTCATATAAAGCAAGGTCGTCTTGCTGACTTGCAATCATTATTTTAGCGAGTTGAGAAATCTTACATTTCCCTTTTATGCATTCTAATATTACATTCTTTTCTAGATTAATCTGTCCTCTTAGATCAAGGTTATCTAAAAAGCTGCGAACTTGGAGATATTTAAAAAAGTCTGTACGTAACAGCCCAAATTTCTCTTGAAGTTCTACAAATGGGATTAATTGTTTCTCTATGAAAAGGTCACCAATGATTCTAACCCCCTGAGCACTCCATCTCCACATAATAGAGTCACAAAAAATTAAAGGGAGTTTACCTGGTATTCCCAGGGGCATATATCGGTTATATTCCTTTAAAATAAAGTATTTGCGAATTCTAGACCAAACTACAGCAGCAGCAGCTAAAGTCTTAAAACGTGTCCTTTTGTAATAGCTGGGCTAAAAAAACTTAGAAAACATATAGTTGGCTTCTGGGCATATAGACGGACATATAGCTGGGTCCTTATAGGACTGAACACCGAAAAACAATATTCCCATATATTGCAGCATGGCCACCCAGTAATAATATTGAAATTGAGGGATATTTAATCCCCCCCTCTCCTTTAATAAGCTTAGTTTTTTAAGGGTTCTCCTTGTTCTCTTGTACACCCATATAAAGCGGGAGCACATTCTTTCGGCTTTTATAAAAATTAGATTAGGAACTAGAAGTGGGATCGTGCGGAATAAATAGAGAAATTTCGGGAAGACTACCATCTTGATAACATTACACCTGCCATATAATGATAAATGCAAGTAATCAAGATTCTCTAGCATTTTATTTGTTGAGATTAGGATAGGTTCAAAATTTAGATTGACTATGGACTGTACATTAACCGCAATTTTTACCCCCAAATAAATAGCCTCTGTAACTGTGTTGACCCCGGGTAGGGAGTGAGAGCCAGTAAAAAGGACTTGAGCTTTATGTAAATTCAACTTATAGCCAGACACGGCACCGAATTCTGATGTCAGGCATTCGATACGCCTCATTGCATTGGGAACATCCGATGTCACTACGGCCACATCGTCCGCGTAGGCTAAAACTTTTATAGACTCACTCACAGGCTGTATTGGGATAATCTCTAGGTCATGCTCAATCTTAATCAGCAAGGGCTCAATATAGAGAGCAAATAAAAGAGGGGAGCAAGGACACCCCTGACGAGTGCCCCTGTATATCTTAAACTCCCCTGAGTGATTGCCTGAAATACGGATTGTGGCAACTGGACAAGTATACATGGCCTGTACAGCCTTAATGAAGGAAGATGGAAAACCTTTCCAATGCAGAACTGCCCATAAAAATTCCCAGGAGACCCTGTCGAATGCTTTCTCGGCATCCAACAGGGCCACCCCTATTGGGACTTCGGAAGCCTGGGACCAGTCCAGAAGAGATATTATTCGCCGAACATGATCCGTAGTGCCTCTACCTGCCACAAACTCATGCTGACGTAGTGAGACTAGTGGTGCTATAATCTTTCCAAGTCTTCTAGCAAGTATTTTAGAGTAGATCTTGCTGTCTGAATTAATTAATGTGATAGGGCGATATGAGGCTGGCTCCACCTCGTCCTTGCCTTTCTTTTTAAAGACGATTATAGTTGTTTTAGCCCATGAGTCGGGTACTGTACCCATGAATGCCTGCTGGAATAAAGATAGTAACACGTCCTGTAGCTCAGCCTGGAAGGAGACATAAAATTCCAAAGGAATCATATCAGGCCCCATTGCTTTCCCCCTTGGTAGAGATACCATTGCTTGAATAATTTCCTCCCAGGTTATAGAGGTAGACAGGCTTTCACTCTGAGCCAGGTCCAGACCTACCGTGCTGATTTCACCCAAGTACCCCCGCGGGTCAGAGGTTTTCCCACTTTCATAAAGTTTTTCATAAAAAAGTTTAAATACCTCCAAAATGCCAGACTCCGAGTTTTGCAGAGACCCATCTATATCCTTAATTTTATCGATTTTGCTTTGTGACTGCTTTTGCCTTATTCTATTGGCCAGTACTCTCCCCACCTGCTCCCCATATTCAAAACATTCCCTTCGGAATGTCTGATATTTAGCAGCCGTTTCTTCCGCGTGCTGATTATAGGTTAAAGATCTCTGTTTAACAATGTTACTTTGTATTACAGAAACGTCCATCCGATCTTTAATCTTCTGGGCTAGCTCTCGTTCCAATGCACTTAGCTCTAGCATAGCTTGTTCATTTTTTTGTCTTATAGCATTACGTTTCCTTAATGCATATCTAAGGGTTTCCCCCCTTACGCCGGCCTTGAAAGTATCCCAGACCATTGTATCTGAAGCAGAGCCACAAACACATTTCCTATGGAAATAAATAAATAGAAATACAGTTTATTTGAAAATAATTGAGAATCTCCCTGTCCCACTGAAAACAGTTGACAAATATATAGAATTGCCAAATATGAAAAAACAATTGTTTTAAAAAGAAAAACAATTGAGGGCTCCACAGCATATCCTGGGTGGGGATTATAGTTTCAAAGATAAAGTGGAAAACAATCATTTGGAATGCAATGGGTCTCGCATTTGTGAAAGTTGAGTTTTTGGCGTAAATTATTTTGTTTGTTATTTATGCTTATCGTTTTGCAGTGGAGTGGGTGTATGTTGTTTGTAGTGCAAATATATGGTTTGAATTGTAATTGTTAGTTGCGGAATTGTGTGCAATAGGTTTCGCCTAGGTGTAATATTAAGTTCATTTTTTGTAAGTTCATTTTTTGTATGTTTTAGCTTGGGGAGGGTGGGTGTACTTGGTCCAGGGTGCACACAACGGCATGGATGGCAAAAGCAGAGCAGGAAGTGAAAGCAGACGATGTGCTGGTCAATGAGCAGCAGGTAAATGAACGCAACAATGGAATTCAATCAATCAATCAATCAATCACAGCATTTATATAGCGCACTACTCACCCGGAGGGTCTCAAGGCGCTAGGGGAGGGGGGGGTCCGCTACTGCTTGAACAGCCAGGTCTTGAGCTGCTTCCAGAAGGCGAGATGGTCCTGGGTCAGGCGGAGGTGGGTCGGGAGGGAGTTCCAAGTCTTGGCGGCCAGGTAGGAGAAGGACCTTCCTCCTGTGGTGGCTCTTCGGATCCGGGGGACGGCGGCGAGGGCGTGGCCGGTCGATCGAAGTTGGCGTGTGGGAGCGTAGAAGTTGAGGCGGCTGTTGAGGTATCCTGGGCCTTGGTTGCGTAGCCAATGGTAAGTTCAGGTAAGTAAGGGGTGGGTTCATAGTGCTTTTGTTCTTTTAAACCATGCTGCATATTAAAGGTAGATGCAACTGGAGCGACTACTCAGTTTGTTAAACTCCCACTACTGCAATCTCACCCTAACTTGTTTGACATATAAAGTGGGCCGACTCAGCCATTCGTCCTTCCAGGGTTGACAAACTGTCAAACGGAACAACCTGCTATTTAGAACTCACATAAACTGAAGTAACAGCGGAATCAAGCATCATAGAAAACAGTTATTAATTTTGGAAAGTGTGGCCAATCAGTAACAAATGAATTTTTGCACTAGAAGCATGTGTACAGGAAGCATCCCTGTTATACACAATTGATGCCCTTTTTAGTATTAAATAATACACACATGCAGCTCTCCTTGGCCGCATTAGAAATGTTCCCACCATTTTCTTTTGTGTGTGCCTTTTGTAAAGTACTGCATCTCGCCGCAGGCCCTTGATTATTAAGGCTGCACTTTCTCTGCAGTTTCTTAGAGATGTGCCGTGAGCACATTGGGGCATATTATCAAGGGGCGACAATAATATTATCGCCGCTTTAGAGCCCGTTTTCGGGCGCAAAGCAGCGATAATATTATCGCAGTATCATCAAGGGCACGCTAGCGCGTGATTCCTTGATGTATCGCCCCTTTTTCACACGCCTCGCCTCGCATCGATAATGAGATGCAAAAGAGGCGTGGCTGTGAAAAGCAACATGGGATAATATCGCGAAGGAAGCTTCGCGATATTATCAAGGAGGGTTAGCGATAAATAAAATCGCGTTAAGTATGCCTTAACTCAGGAATTTAACGTCTGTTAAATTCCTGACTAAGGCATACCTAACATGGGGGTTGGATTGTGTGGCTAAGACCACAGGCCCTATTATCTAGGATATCGCCGTTTTCCACCATGGAAAACGGCGATATGCCACCTATCTCTGGAATTTTATTGCCTCGGCGTTGCGCGTTGTTGATAACGCGCTAACCGGGCGGTAAATTCCAGAGATAGCCGGCGATAAATATGCAAGCTCTAAGTGCGCTTTGCGATATTTATCGCCGGCTCTTGTTAATATGCCCCATTGCTCGTACATCGAGAAACTGTCGTATCAGTCTTAAAAATCAAACGGATAGAAATAATTTGGAAGGCTCAGGTCTAAAATGTGTGCGTTGTGTGGGAGTGTATATTTTTACAGTGCGACGTATTGTGTGGGGGGAGAACATTTTTAGAGTGCGACGTGAGTGGTCCTTTTTGAAGTCATGGCTGGGATTCATGCCAATTATCCATCATGGCAATTTATTTTGGTTTTCTCCATCACGTGCCTTGGGGTGCAGAGTGAAGCTGGGCACCATGCCAGGACACAGAATGCTGACTTCCACTAAGTGCGCTATATAATTGTTGCATTACAATTCTCAAACATCGCTTCCACCTGTTTAATGGGGGTGATGGGCTGTGATCAAGTCGCCAAATGATAGGGCAGGTATACATTTCTGTCAAGCATACATTACACTCTAAAGTTCTGACAATGAAACAAACACCAATAAAATGAGGGAAAATTAATAACTCGTAACATAAATAAACAAGAGGTCTCAAAATTGCAGGTGGCAAATTTGGCACCTGCTATTCACCACTAGCCCATAGCTATTAGAGAGTGTGTAAATTGCACCCGCTTTCGAGTCGCACCTCTCTGAAATTATAATTATGTGCTATTTACATATGGGAATGCACAAATCTCAATTTACACCTGTGATTTGTGGCACCTTGATCATCCACAAACAGCCGGGCTAACTTATCACATTAGGCACAAGTTGTACTTTGTTTTAATTCTGTTTTAGGCATGATTACCTCCAAATTTGTCACGAATGCATGGTAAGTTTGAGCACGAAAACTGTGATTTGCAATGCTTGGGAGACACGAGTCTTTTTAATAATGAAATCGGAAAGAGTGGTGTTTAACAAATAACGTCAGAAGAAGTTCACGAGTTAAACGCTCTCTGCTGACATCTGTGAATGTTCAGCTGATGAGTTTGGCTTTTGCAAGTACTTCAAGGTAGGTAAATTGTGTGATAGAAAAATGCCTTCTTGAGAGTACACACTCTGAGAAATGGAGTGCTGCAATATATAAAGCTCATTTTCAAAGAACGAGAGCCACGAAAAACCAGCACAATCCGTGCGTCATGCATGCCCGCAGACATTTCATATGTTAATTGCATCCTTCATTTTAAACTGCACCAACAAACCCTAGCACGTCACCTTTTCAAAGAACATATCACACTGCCAGAGGGCTTTGGCATGGAGGTGAAACACCAATTTAGCTAGCATCTTTAATGGAGATCAATGCTGTCTTGCTTTTAGACAGCGCCCAGTGCGTACATTTTCCATACGAATGCCACATTGACGCGCTTGTTTCTGCACTGTGAAGCCTTACATTTTCATTGTTAAATGGGTGTCTTTGTAATGGTCGGGGTGGGGCACTCGAAAAATGTCATGTCAGTTGTTTATTTCAAATATTCTCCAGAAAATGTAATACACTTCTGAACTTAATTGAAAGAGAAACGCACATAACTAATCTCTGCGGAGGCCAGCTGAAAATAATAAAATATTTCTCCCTGAGCTCAATGAAATTGTATTAGGTGCCATCCAGGGTCATGGTGGAGGAGGGAGAAAGCAGAATGGTGAGTGGGGGAGGGGGATGGGGAAGGGTTGTTGAACACAAAAGAGCAACAACAGACAAAGGGGGAGGGCACCGTGTGAGGACGCACCAACAAGTGGATGGTGGCTTTAAAGCAGCATGAGGGCACCGGAGGAGGGCTGGGAGAGGGAAATAGAAGAGGCGGGGCCAGCATCGGACACGCCGATAATATGGCGGTCCTGCCAGCCCCCGACGACCGGGGAGGCGGGCCTGTCGCGCACAGCAGTGACACGACAGGCGCGCCTCCTCTCTCATTGGCTAAGCTGGGTCGTGACCCGGAAGTGAGAGGAATCGGTCTGGGGCTAGTAGTAGCCATAAAAGGCTGGGGAGCAGAGGAATCTTCCTCTTTGCCTTCCGCGCTCCCCAGCCTGTAGTGCAACCTCACTAGGAGGCTGCAATTTAATATTTGTGTTCTTTTGTTTCCACAGGTCACGAGTTGCGGCGGTGGCGGCTGGATCGCGTCGGCGAGGCTTTTCATCGGAGCATCGGAGCGTCGCTGGACTGCCACGAGCTCGGGTCGGCATCATCATCGCCACGTGGGTGGTGTGCCGTCGGAATCGACCGGCGCAAGTGCAGGTAGCGGCGGTAGTGAAGGTCGGGTAAGTGCGCGCAGTATCGTCGGTCCCAGTGCGGGAATACACGGTGAGGTCTGCCCGCGAAGAGAGGCGGGGCGGAGTGCAGCGGGGAAGAGCGCTTTGCATTCCAGTCACGCGGCTGCCGGCAGCAAGATAAAAGCGTCACTGTGGTAATATTTAAAGTTTGAGGCTCTTACACTCTGGTGATGTGTTCAATGCCCGCCTAATGATTGAAGTCAGAGACTCTTACTCTCAAGGTTATGTGTTCAATTGCAATTGTTCCTTCTGCTGTTTGATCTCTTTTAACCAAGTCTCTTAAAGGAGGCTCTTGCTCTCAAGGTTAAGTGTTCAATGCTGAATGTTTGTTATGCTATAGTTTAAACAGAACATACTGTTGGGGCAAATAACTGTGACCTAATGATTGGGGTCTGAGGCTCTTGCGCTTTTTTAAATAAGCATACTGTTTGGTTAATCATTCAGGATTGAAGCTGTTTTTGCGGGGAGTGCAGCGCGCACAAGGACATTATAAATTCGCAAAATAGATCGTTGACTTAAGGTACAGTGCTGTATTATTGGTGTTTTCTTGGTACTAGTAGCAACACTCAACACGCGGTTGGCAACAAGGAGCAACGCATAGGGGCCTTGTACTTAGCCTGATATTGGTTGCTGGGTTTGTTGTTGTGACCAGTGAAGGGGGTGGGATTGCGCTTCAAACAATATTTTGTTTATCTATTGCAGTGATAGAGTGCTGAACAGTATTCTATCCAGAAGAACATAGTTACGTTGAGTATCTTTAGACAAGTTAATAAGGTAAACAGGGCTAGCATTGTATACGCGGTGTTAGTCTAAAGGTCAAAGCATTTGGCAGGAACGTAAGTGGCAATGGCAGGTAAAATGAAGTGGCGCAACCAGCGCTCTCGCATGGAGTACATGATGGAGACAATGATGCGAAAGATGGCTACCATGGACAAGAGATGGAAGAAGGTAGATAGATTGGGGCAAAACCTGGCGGATCTCAGGGAGAGGGTTGAGCGTCAGGAGGGGACGTTGGAAAGGCCCAGGCGCACCATAGTACCCCTCAAGCCCTGAGGTGAATTGGATCCCCTGCCTAAGCGGGTAAGGCCAAAAAAAGGGGGGACTAAGACTAAAGCCACGGCTCCGGTGGCTCAGCCAAAAGATGGGGAGGTCCCTGGACCATCAGGAGTGGTTCCACTGGGGGGAGGCCCTTTGAGTGCCCGGCCCCGACAATGCCAGTGGGGGTGGTACCTTTGGGGGAACCATTGACTGCTCCATTAACGGTCGTCCCGGCGGGAGCAGTTCCGGTAGCCATCAAGCCACAGGGGCCAGGGGGGCCAGACAGTGGAGTCCCATAAGATAACCCAGCAAGCACTAATCCGGTCCCAACAGATTTGGTGGCGCATTTAGCAGCGGTTTTGCCTTGGTTAGGGAAAGCAGGGATTTTGTCGCCAACAGTAGGGGTGAAAGACATACAGGGGGACCCTGAGGCTGAAGCAAGGAAGTTGATTGCCCAGTTTGTGGTCACATCTGTGAGGCCACTAGGGACAGGGCAGGTGCCACCTTCTCTTCCCAATCCCAACAATGGGGGTACATCAGTGGACGTCAACAAGGAAGTACCGGTGGTCAGCCAGGCGAAGGAGAAGCTGACAGAACCTGCTGGAGTGACCACAGCAGGTAAGCAGGGGACACTGCCAATGCTGGGAGTGGGAGAGTCTCGCACCGGGAGGGAGAACGTGGCTAGGCATGTGTCGCGCGAGTTGAAGGAACTCATTTGGTCAGGTTGCTATGTTAGCATGTTTTCTCTGCTAGTGGATGAAAGAGAAAGAGAGGAAGCTAAGAAGCAGAAGGACTGGATGCTTCCGAGAGAATGGGCAAGTGAGTTGTTAAGATTCAGGGTGGAGGAGAACTTGAACAACTGGATCAGGGTTTTTTCAGTATTCATGGCAGTAATGGCTGAACGTTTTCCTAACATACAGTCAGAGATGGCATGTTACCAGAACCGCATTACTATGGCTCATGACAAATATGGGGGAGGGGGTTGGAAGCAGTATGACATAGACTTCAGGAGGGCAAAGTCATCTGACCCTGCACTATCCTGGAACCAGGTCGATACAATCTCTTGGTTGGATCAGTTTGGTGCACCACAGTCCAATTATCAGTTTAGCACAACGCAATCTAATAACAGAGAACAGGCAGCTCCAGATTTTCATCCTTATCAGCCCTTTCGGCCTGCGCAGAACGCAGG
This sequence comes from Triturus cristatus, assembly GCF_964204655.1. Classification (NCBI taxonomy): domain Eukaryota; kingdom Metazoa; phylum Chordata; class Amphibia; order Caudata; family Salamandridae; genus Triturus; species Triturus cristatus. The sequence goes on from NC_140583.1 coordinate 1,072,751,032, forward strand.
CCCTGTCCATGGCTCAGGAGGTGGAGGAGGGCGGAAGGGGACTTGTTGGGATTTTAATAGGAGAACATGCACTAGGGCGCCAGGCACATGTAAATTCAAACATGCCTGCTCTATCTGCGCAAATCCTTCCCACCCAGAATCCAAGTGTCTCCAAAAATCAAGGGATAAAGGCAAGAGAAAGCAGGATTGATTGTAGAGTGCACCAAGTCACACATTCCCCCATTGACATCACAGCTATGACCCCTGTCATTCTACTGCTAGGACACTGCAAGAGGGTTTCACATATGGGTTTAGGATCCCTGCCCCAGATTACGTCGGGACGCCCAAATGCAAAAATCAATTGTCAGTAAGGACCAACCCAGGCGTGGCGGCAACTAAGATTGCTAAAAAGTTACGCCTGGGCAGAAGAGTGGGCCCGTTTGATCACATTCCGGTGCATAATTTTGTTTGTTCTCCTTTGGGTGTTGTCCCCAAAAAAGAGGAGGGCGAGTTTAGGTTGATCCATAATCTATCGGCACCTAGAGGCAACTCACTGAATGATGCCATCAGTGATGAAATTTTTAGTGTGAAATACGCATCATTTGATCAGGCCGTGGAAATGCTTAGGGGGCTGGGCCCTGGCGCTTTGCTGGCAAAATCCGATATTGAATCAGCTTTTCATCTTTTACTGGTTCACCCAGAGGACTTTCACTTGCTAGGCTTTAAGTTTCAAGAAAAATTCTACATGGATATGTGGATGCCCATGGGTTGCTCGGTCTCCTGCGCCTATTTTGAAAAATGTAGTTCATTTTTGGAATGGGTTTTGAGATGTGTGACCGGGCACCAGTTTTTCATGCACTATCTAGATGACTTTCTTATCCTGGGGTCGGCGGGCTCTCAGAAGGGTGCGTGGGCACTGCAGGAATTCTGCAAACTCATGCGGGCTTTTGGGGTTCCCCTGGCACCGGAAAAGACAGTTGGACCAGCAACAATGATAGAATTCTTAGGTATTGAGCTAGATTCAGTCAAAGGGTGTTTCCGCTTGCTGGAAGATAAGATTACGAAATTCAGAACAGCCTTACAGCAATGCCTGGCCAAGAATAAGGTTATCTTGCATCAGTTGCAGCAAACAGTAGGACAGTTGAACTTCGCCCTCAGAGTGATTCAAATGGCACGCCCATTCTCCCGCTCCATCGCCCAAGCCATGACCGAGATTCAAGAGAAGCACCATCATACCAGGTTGTCGGCTGAGGTTAGGCAGGACATGCAGATTTGGATGGCATTCCTGCAGGACTTCAACGGCAGGGTGGTCTGGCCCAGTAAACCCACTACCTCTGTAGGGTTAGGTTTATGGACTGACGCTGCGGGTAGTGTGGGGTTTGGTGCCATACTTGGCAATGAGTGGGTGGCGCAACAGAGGCCAGACGCATGGGTGCAGAATGGATTAACGGCTAACATTGTTTTTTTAGAATTGTTTCTTATCTGGGTGGCCTTAACGGTATGGCCTGACAGACTGCGCAACCAATCTGTAGTATTTTGGTCTGACAACATGACTGTGGTGGAATGCATCAATCAGCAAACAGCGAGATGTAAGATGATCCTCCGCCTGTTAAAAGAGATAGTCCTGCTGTGTATGAAAGAGAACATACTGTTTAAGGCTAAACATGTGCCAGGTGTGTTAAATAACGCTGATGATGCACTCTCTCGCTTCAAGATGCAGGTCTTCAGAACACACCTCCCTTCTGCAGAAGCGAACCCAACACCCTTCCCAGAACCAGAACCTCATGGCAGCTAGCCTAGCTCCCAGGACCAGGAAAGCCTATGGAGGGGCGTTTTAGGCATATTGTACTTTCTTGGGAAAGGATTGGGCAGAGGAATGGAATGCCACAAGGGCACTGCTACGTTACTTAGGCATTTTACATGAGGAGGGGCGCTCAGTGGGGGTAGCCAGGCACCATGTGGCAGCGATATCTTTCTTCGCCCGAACCAGGGACAAGGGGGATCTCACTGATAGCTTCACAGTCAGGAAGGCTTTAAAGGGTTGGCAGCGCATCCAGGGAACAACACCCGACTCGAGACATCCAATAGGAGTGGAGCTGCTTGCAGCCTTACTGGGGACGCTTGGCGCTGTCTGCAACACCAAAGGGGAAGCTTTATTATTCAGAGCGGCTTTTTCACTAGACTTTTATGGCGCATTTCGTATTGAAGAATTGGTGGCCCAGAATAAGCAGGATACACAAGGGGGTTTGCAGTTAGACCATGCAAAAGTACATGTCGACACCCTACTAATATCCATTAAGAAGTCCAAAACTGACCAAGAGGCCCGCGGTGAGGGGTGAATTCTGCATCGAGCACATGGCAATCCGTGCTGCCCTGTAGCACAATTGGAAGCATTTTTGCGGCATAGACCTTCTACAGGGGGTGGGACACTATTAATCCATGCAGACGGTACACCTCTCACCCAGTTTCAGTTTAAAAGGGTCATGGTTATGGCAGTTAAGCAGACAGGTTTAGATCCTGGTTGCTTTGGAACTGATTCCTTTAGAATAGGAGCTGCGACAGAGTCAACAGCAAAGGGGTTACACAGCAGCAATGTCAAAAGAATTGGGAGATGGTCCTCCAATTGTTACAAACGCTATGTGCGGCTGCACATGTTGTAAGTGGGCCGTGTGCACTGTACTGATGCGTGTCTTTTTTCTGCTTATCTCTACAGTTTCTCGAACATGTCACGCAGGGGGGAAACTGGCGTTGGATCATCCATAACTAGCGAAGCAAGGACATGCACCTCTTCCAGAGTCGGGAGCACAGGTGGTTTGGATTATAGGCCATTCATATGTGAAACGTTTGAAGGCATTTTTCCTTTCAGGGAACTACATATACAGGGCAGAGCAGGTTGGTTTAAAGGTCTCATTCCATGGGAGAGTGAGCCTTTGTTTGAGTCAATGCAGGGGTTTTGTAGGGGATTTATTGAGCCAAGGGGGTCCCTGCCCAGATATCATTATCTTACACCTAGGAGGGAATGATCTGGTGAATCTGGGTAGAAGAGGGCTAGTGGAATCCATAATAACAGAGGTGGGTTGGTTAGCAAAAACATGCCAGGAATGCACCATAGTATGTTCGCAAATGGTACCTAGATGTCAATGGAGGGGGGGGGGGAGTCTGTGAGGGCACTGAACCACTCGGTAAGACGTATCAATAACAAGATAGAGAGGTTGTTTAGGTCTCCTCAGTTACAGACGATCGACCATGGGTGCATCAGGGGGGACCCGTGCTTCTTAAAAGACGGTCTCCACTTATCAACAGTAGGTAATGCAATCCTCTCGGAGAATCTGCTGGCATGGTTACTGGGCTTGAAAAGCAGGGCATGACCTCCTAGTTAGCATGGTGGTGGGGGGAGGGCAACTATGCTGGCCTGTGGCGGTAAGGTCATGATTGGTGAGCTGTAAATTTAAGGTCCTTAGGGGGCGGTGCCATTCTTGAATGGGGTCGACCAAGGGGGAGGGACAAGTCGTCCCTCCTAGAACTCCAGGGGCAGTTACAGCCTTTTTGGCTGTCTGGGTGTGGGGAAGGGGGAAGTTATGCTTTTCCTAGGCTGGTTGGCCACCCCGCACGTGCGCAATGGCGCCAGTAAAGGGCGACGAACTGCAAGGGCCCCTGATGGAGATAGTATACAGAGTGTACGGCAGTAACTGGGGGAGGAAGTACCCTCACGGTGAACGGGCCCTTTGCACATGCGCACTCCGGAGGGAGGGCGGGGCTTAATTGATAAGGATCTGACACCAGTTATTGACCTTGCCGTAGGCTCAAACATGGATACGCAGAAAATGATTGCCATTATGATTATGGATGATGTTATGCTTAGATTCGGATACAAATAACTTGTATTAGAGTTATGTTAAGGATAGCCATCTGATATCTGTACATATCAAATGTAATGTCAATTATATGATTGTCTGTGTAATTTTGTAAATATTGTTATTATTCATTGTTTGATTAATTTTTGTTAATAAATACGGCCGGGGGTTATCTACGACCCCCTTTTCCAACTAAACTCTTGTTCTTGATATTGTGTGGGTCTTGACAAGGAAGGAGGGGGTATCGGTAGTACCAGAACATATAGAAGAGGCGGGGCTGGCATTGGACACGCCGATATTATGGCGGTCCTGCCAGCCCCCGACGACCGGTGATGCGGGCCTGTCGCGCACAGCAGTGACGCAACAGGCGCGCCTCCTCCCTCATTGGCCAAGCTGGGTCGTGACCCGGAAGTGAATGGAATCACTTCCGGGTCACGCAAGTTGCCAGCTCCCCAGGCCGGCCGGAACCGGTCTGGGGCTAGTAGTAGCCATAAAAGGCTGGGGAGCAGAGGAATCTTCCTCTTTGCCTTCTGCGCTCCCCAGCCTGTAGTGCAACCTCGCTAGGAGGCTGCAATTTAATATTTGCCCACTCACCATCCCCTAAAGCAGAGGTTGTGTAATGTATGATTGTTTTCTTTTTTAATTTTAGATTGTGATGTGTAAATAACTTGTTTTTCCCCTTTTTAAGGTAAAAATTGTCGTATTTTAGTGCGATTCCGTGGTCAGACGGTAAGGTCATGATTGGTGAGCAGTAAATTTAAGGTCCTTAGGGGGGGGGGGAGTACCCTCACGGTGAACGGGCCCTCTGCGCATGCTCACTCCGGCGGGAGGGTGGGGCTTAATTGATAAGGATCTGACACCAGTTATTGACCTTGCCGTAGGCTCAAACATGGATACGCAGAAAATGATTGCCATTATGATTATGGATGATGTTATGCTTAGATTCGGATAGGAATAACTTGTATTAGAGTTATGTTAAGGATAGCCATCTGATATCTGTACATATCAAATGTAATCAAATGTCAATTATATGATTGTCTGTGTAATTTTTAAATATTGTTATTATTCATTGTTTGATTAATTTCTGTTAATAAATACGGCCGGGGGTTATCTACGACCCCCTTTTCCATCTAAACTCTTGTTCTGGATATTGTGTGGGTCTTGACAAGGGAGGAGGGGGTATCGGTTGTACCAGGCCATATTAAAAGAAGCTGGGTTTGTGATAAGCATCACTGAGAGCGTGTAAAGCCCGTACGAGGAGAGGGCAGGAGGCGTGCTGCTCAAGCTTCCGCTTTCACTTCAACTCATCTTTCCATCCCCGGTCGTGTTTGATGTGTCCAAGTCAGGGACCGTACTTTTTTATTATTCATGGTGACACACTCCCCCTGCCTGTGACCAGACTAGGCAAGCAGGCAGGCCCTCTTTAAAAGTATTCGTAATAAAGAACCTGCAGGAGGGATGCGACTGTACCGAGGAAGACCCCTGCAACTGCTGAACTAAATAAAAAACACAAGCTCGTGAGAAAAGATGGTGTGTGGTGCTTCAACAGGATATTACTGTAACCCTCTGATTATGCATATTAAAAGGATACTGCTCACTTGCGCATGCTTACTGTGGGGTGAGAGATTACAGATGAGTAAACTCACATAGACACTACTTAAGTGCACATGCTCAGTGTATGTTTATTACACATGACCCGCTCAACTGAGATACAGTATATACAGATGAATGGTTGCAAACAATTGCCCCTTCACTAATTTAGGAAGACACATCTTTTTACTATATTGCATTTTGAAAAAGGGAGGGTATTTTGTCCACTTCATATGCAGCCTCCAGTCCGCACATGTATACATAGGAAAAATGCATAAAGTAAAAGCACATAATTACAGGGTCTGGAAACAAAGCGCTGGCGCTGAGATTTGTGAACAGTTCTGTGCATCAATCAGAAGACAAGGTAAAAAAGCCATCTAAAAATCCAAATAAAAATGCTGCCGAAAAGCATGCTTAAAATACGTGCAGCGGTACGCTCAAAAGATAAAGTAAATAGGTATCTAACAATTTGAATACACAATGCTGCCAAAAAAGCACACTTGAAATGCGTGCGTTGGGAGAATAGCTAAAGGACAAATAGTTTACAATGTGAGGGAAAACAGTGGCACAGGAACATTTACAAAACAATGTACGGGCTGCTAATAAAACAAGCATTTGCAATGCAATAGGTCTCGCATTAATAAAGTTTGAGCTTTTGGCATTGCAAATGATAATGTTTGTTATTTTTTTTTTTGATAAACAGTAACATAGGTACTAAAACATATTCCACAAAGCACGGAAAGGATGCAGTTCCACAGGCTGTTACTAGGTGTCCCTGTGGAGTTGTAAAGGGACCTCTATTAGCCTCATAAAATAATGCACCGTTAATGCAATTCTAAAGAGAAAAATTGCAGCTGAGCATATGTTTCCATTCAATACGTATTGCGGCGTCGAGCTTCATCCTGGGGTGCACACCAGTGAATGCGGAGGAGGTGACGGCACCACACTTGTGATAAAACCCCCACCCCCAGTTAAACGAAGGGCACCTCCGGTGCGGGTCAAACCCCTCTCTGCTCCCGAGATGTTGAACCATGCATGCCAACAGCTGTTGAGGAAGGAGCGGGATCGCCTTACGGTGACTAGAAAGCACAGCTGAGGCCGGCCCTGTGACCCCATCCTGGGGCAGGGCACGTGTGCGGCATTCCCCTAGCACGGGTGGGGCTGCGCTTTTAACGCTACCTACTGTGCACTTAGAAGACAGGAATTGCGCCACAGATGCCACTGCACAGCTAATACTGCTTGTACTGCTCTTATTATGAGAATGTCCTAATCCTGTAGCAAGGTATAGTACAGTTAGATGAAGATTTAATTCTATTGTGTTCAGTGTATATGCCTATCACAAACAAGCCGTGCAAATATTGCGAAATAAATTTAAAATACCCCCTGTTTTTGGCGCAACCCGTAAGTCACACAGTCAAACAATATTAATAAGGTAACAAACGCCACTTGCCAGCTGGTGAACATACAAGGCATTACGATCAGCTAGATACCGGTAGAAACTTTCGAAACCAGTTTACCCAGCACGCCTACAATCCAGAATCTAAAGAGTTGTAAGCCACTGCAAAGGTTAGCCATTTCATTGCAAAACCAGCCGGGAGCGAGTTTTTAATGTAGTTGGCAAACCTATTGTGCATTTTGTCAATGACAGATATGGGGCGCACGAGGGGTGCTGCTGCACTGCGGGCATGCTCACAGAGCAGACAAACGCAATACTAAGTTAGCTCGGTGGGTTCGTGCATCTTTGGCAGCAGTTAACTAATACAGTCGAACTTGCCTGGAACCCGAAGGAAGAAAAACAAGCCCACGAGTGGTGCGCGTGCGCACACCACAGCGAGCGATCTGTTTTCAATTATCGCGCCTGTGTCTGGGCACGATAATTGAAAACAGGCTGATGCCCAGTGGAGTTGCTAGACAGCTATAGAGGAGATCGGCCCAGGTTCAACCCCTCGGCCGTCACCTACCCAGCCGGACATAAGGCACAGTTCTCCTCGTCTCCCCGCTTATTTCTCCTTCCGCCCACTCCTTCCGCCGAACTACCGTAACATTGTTCTTTTTCCTGTGTTTTACTATGCTCTTGTAACAGATGTAATTTGTAACGTGTAACTCAACGATCGTCATGTAAAGCGCTCTGATACCTCCGGGTCTAGCCAGCGCTATATAAAACGAGTCAAATAAAATAAATAAAATAAGAAGGTGGGACAGATAAAGCCAATAAACCAAACAAAAGCACGCTTTTACAAAAGACACACAAGTGAACAAATCAGCAGTGAGGGTGAAATGAAACCCCACATACTGAAGACAGCATGTCTCGAAGAGACAGCGCATGGGCTGCCTAGGTGAGATCTAAAAAGAGGAAATGAATCAAAGGTAGTGAAATGAAGTGTATCCGTATTTGGAGTGGACAAACTACCACATCAAGGAATAGTAACACTGTCCCATCAAAGTGAACCCCAAAAAAAACTTAATTGACCAAGTTCGCCCCTTGGTAACTATGGCACAGAGCAGACATGGACAATGCGTAAAGTAGTTATGCAGTAACAAAACTGTAATAAAGTCAATAAATCAAATAATAAAAATCCCAAAACAAAAATGACACCAAAACGACAAACATCCAATAAGGGCGTGCTGAGATATGGGTTTTTGAAGTTTTAAGTGAAAATATCTCCAAAAGCTCTAAACTCCAATGATAGTCTATGTTTGCGGTAGACAGAGACCTAGGAACACTTTTCCGGTGCCAGCAATGGATCCCAAGGTTGGATACACCACGTGGGAGGACCTCATCAAGGATTTTACCTTGATCACGCCATCCCGTTTGATCAAGTGTAAAAGGAATTAATGACTGACGTCATATTCATATTATGAATTAGTACCAGCAAACCCAAGAGCATATTGTGGGGCATATTCTCAAGCCCCTATCGCCACCACAACGTCACTTTCAGTGACGTTGTGGCGATAGGGGCTTAGCCCTATTCACAAGGCAGCGTTAGGCCAAGTTAAGTGGATTAACACAGCTTAACGCTGCCTTGTGAATAGGGCCCACTTCACCCTGTTTTTAGTGTGAAATGGGCATGCAGTGGGTGTTGCGGTGGGCGTTCCACCGCAACACCCATTCAGTTTGACGCTACCTCCTATTCACAAACGCAGCGTAAATAGGAGGTAGCACCAAACTTAAGACCAGGAAAAACCTGGTCTTAAGGTGGCAAAATGAGAAATGCTTTATTTCTCCTCGTTTTTGCTTTTTCCATGTGTGCTGCCTTGTGCAGCACACATGGAAAAAGCAAAATGCAATGGTTTGTTTATGTACAGGAAGGTGTCCATTCCTGTACACAAACAGACTTTTTTTAAAAATGCCGTTTTGTAACTTACATGTGTGCTGCATGAAACAGCACACATGTGAGTTACAATCTGGCATTTTAGGTTTGTTTATGTGCAGGAAGGGACACCTTCCTGTACATTAACAAACCTCCCTGCTTGCAGACACCCTTGCACTCTGGTGCAAAGGGGTGCCTGCGTTGGCGCTAAGTTGTGAAACTTAGCGCCATCGCAAGGGAAATGCGAGGCTGCACCATATCCTTGAGAATAGAGTGCAGCCTCGCGTTTCTGAAGTGGTGGAAAGAGGCGTTAAACCAAGAAGACTAATGCCTCTCTCCGCCACTTCATTGAGAATATGGCCCTATGTTTTTAATCTGAATATATTTAAGTTTCATTTTCATTTGTCCAAGCATATGGCACACCACAATGAAATAGAATTTTGTTTATGTCTATTAAGTCACGTGCACTTTAAACATGTTTCCTACATAGCGCCTCGGTATGTGATCAAGGCCGAGCTTTGCGGCTGAAATTTGCCATGGCAGATGAACTTTTTAAATAAACGGATTAAGCTACTTCTGTGCGTGTGTGCACCTATTTATAGTGAGAAGAATGGAAGGTTCGAATAGTAGACACATAAGGTGGACTTCTTGAGGCAGATGCCCCCCTTGGTGTGGAGCACAATGGCGGCTAACCACTGCGTTTAGCGATTGATATATATATTCAGTACAAATACCAAAGGTTAAAGTGACATTATAGTTTGGTGAATTTGTCAGTGACAACATTAACATTTTGAACAAAAAAAAACACAGAAATTGACCAATAGTAGTTAGCAGAGATAAAAATAATTTGCGTCCTAGCCACACACTGCTTATGACCGCACATATTACATCACTCATGACATGTTCTATGAAATCTACAATGACATCTCAAATGACATCATTGATAACATCACCACCCAAGCATCTTTTGTACACATTGCCCTATAAAGTGGTATAGCATTACAGCTCTGAAAGTAAGTACAAAATAGCTCAGAAGAATATGAGGCACAATTAATACCAACACAGAAACAACTCCCTTAGGGATAGAAAGCATGGGGTTTCTGCTATATTGATCCTATACCATACACTTCACAGGTAGTGTAGTTCACAATAACAATTAACCACAGATATATGGGAAACCCTCATTGCATACGATGTTTAATCTGTGTACAACTGTCCAGGGAAAACCAAGTTCCTTCAGATACTGAAGCCCTATTACTTAACTAATGCTCTACTACTGGCCGTCTTTACCTCTATCAAACCACCCACAGTCAATAAACCTACATCAAGAAATGAAGTGGATATGAGTAAACAAGTGGGCACTGTTAACACTGCTTACTCTATGGAGAGGGTTTACCCTGTACCACACTGTTTGCATATAGTGAAACTCTCAAGAGAAATACACCACAGAGTAGTAAAGAGTATCTACTAAGAACAGTGTACACTCTATGTACAACTTGTGCAAAGAGTGATTATTCACCTAAAATATCCAAGGTCTGAAGGGACTAAATATCATACTATCTGTAGCCTTCAGTCTCTGCTAAAAATGTTACAGATAACCCATCTTCTGAAGTAAAACAAGCACATGTACATGGGTTAGTACCTGGTGTATACAGTCTTCTCTGTTATGTAGACATTGTCATGCTGAGATGATTCATTCTAATAACTCAAGGCTGATTACAATACTTAATATGTTTTATGTAGAATCTTCACCCTGTTGGCAGCTTTTTCTGCAGAGCCAAACAACTTGTGTGGAACATGATGAATACAAGTCATCAACTGTCACCTGCACACAGAGTTCATTTTCTATGCAAAGGTTTAGAACATGTTCAATACCTTTATACACCTTTGATGCATTAGGAGCACATGATTTTTATAAGCACACCCATTAGCTGGACACAGGCTATGTAAAACTATGTAGAACAGTAATATGGTAGTTACCCTCCACTATGTAAACTATCAAAACAAGCTAAAACACTCATTGATTGATGTCATCAGTGGCTTGGTTCCCTGTCCAGAAGAAAAGAAAGAAAAAGTTGAAGGGGGCAGGGTAGTGATACCCTGACCCCTAGGCCCAATGGGCGGGGACACAGAGGGACCCTACCTGGGCAAAAACAACAAATAAATGTGCAAAAAAAGCCACAATCCCGCAGGACTCCCGCAAGATCAGAAAAAAAAAGAAATGGAAAATTTATAAGCCCAGTGGAGCCCACCCCTGGGGGCTTATACAATTAGGGGAGCGGCAGCGTGGCCAACATTCCCCAGCCATTAAAGTCTCCAGTGAGCCCACCTCCGGGCCCAAAATATGAAAATAAGGGGAGAAGTACTTCGTTGTCTCCCTCCACGAGCCTCGAAAGGCCCCGGGGTTGTGCTCACCCCAGGTCCGATATTGCTTAAAATGGGGAGGGAGTTGTGCGGTCTCCCACCCCAAGCCTCTAAAGGCCTTGTGGAGCCCACCCCCTGGCTGATTACTTTTTTCAGTGAATTTCTAAGTTTTTTTTTTAAACAAAAACAAATCTTCTCATCACACTTCACAATAATGTTATTCTAACCTTTGGCTTTTTCAGCTAATATATATATAATTGGAAGCTCCAAATGTTAATTGTCTCTCATTCAATGAGGGTTCCTATTGTCCTCTTCCCGACTCTTCAAATATGTTGAAAGGTATTGTCATAGGGGGCTCAAAATGTGTAGGGTTTTAGCATACATTTCATCTCCATTATAACAAAAAATGTAATATTTTAACCAGCCTGATATTGCAAGAGGGAACTGCTCCTCATCTAATTGCTACCCTTCACTTACATATCATGCAGGCACAAGCCATAAAGCATCTCACTGTATAAGTTACTTATTTGGCGTACCTAATTAGTCGCACAGACGGTGAAGCATTGACTTTGTATCTTTGTAAGTGTTACAAAGATTCACAACCAAAAGTTGGCTACTTGTGAGTATGTGCAAACTAAATGCAAAAAAGTAAACATTGGGGTATTTGCTCTGAGAAAGTCGAGGTCAACATCCAGCAACATTGTCATTCGGCAGGGGTGCAATAAGTGCTATGCAAAAATTTGCAATCTGATGTTGAGTGAAACCTCACATGTTTGGGAGCAGCAGCAGTACTATATCAAATCTGCAATATCCTGTCCTATATCCATGTCCCATCAGGATATTTTCCTTGTTTGGGCGATTTCTGTGCCTCAGAAATAAGATTATATATTTTGGTAGTATGACCTAGTGAAGTGCTATTAATAATACCATGTCTTAGAATAATCAATGAGGTGGAACATTGGAACATCAGTGTTGAGGGCCTGATCAGCGTGCTCCAGTCTAAAGCAAAGAAATATGTGCAAGAGTGAAACCCCACCTTTCGCTTTAAAAGTGTGAGTGTCATGAATATCTATCTACATATCAAACACAAGGAGATGATGGATGGAGCGCTGAAACTCTTCAAACACTCACCCCGTCACAGATCTGGGTTGAATCCATCATCATTCATTAGCTCACTTTGCCACCACAGTTCACACACAGCTATATGCAAATCAGTATTGACCCTGTGCCTCATGGGAACAGTCCAGCCCGAACTGCCAAGCCAGTAGGCAGGGTATGCCTAGACGTGGGTCCCTTGCTCACTTTGCCACTGGATTCAAGCTAGCCTGGCTGATGAGGGGTGTTACCCCGAAACCAGTCCCAGGATGCATGTTTCTGGTCCAGGGAAGACATGGCTTGGCAGTTTGGGCTGAACTGTTCCCATGAGCCACATGGTCAAGACTGATTTGCAAATAGCTGGGTCTGAACTGAGGAGGCGAAGTGAGCTAAAGAATGATGATGGATTCAACCCAGATCTGTGACTGGGGGTGAGTGTCTGAAAAGTTTCAGTGCTCTGTCCATTATCTCCTTGTGTTTATTTTTGCTCTATCTATCTACATATACCTCCCATCCTCATCACTCCTATCTGCCGTAATTGTGTCTTAGCTTTTGGTTCTAGGGTAGCCATCAGTGTTGGTTTGTCAAGCAAGTGGATGTGGACAAATACAGCTTCTTCTGTCCCACCATTTGTTCTTATCCATCCCAAGCATAACAATGGTTTGCTAATGCAATGCTGTATGCAGGGGTTGTGTAGAAAACTGTGAGATGACGGTATTCAAGATAGAATGTAGTACCGTGATTACCTCTATTGTATATGGGGGCTTACTATCCACATAATTCCTACCATGGCCATATCTGGACTGGGCCACCTAGTAATTTAGCTCCAGATTTTGGACTGCAAATCCCAATCAATTCGAAGTTGTTTATCTGTCCATATAAATTTCGAAAGGAGTGTCTTAGTTGTCGGAAAGAATGCTCTGGTCAAAGAGATAGGTATGCTAATAAATAAGTATGGCAATTGGGGGCAGTAATAACATTTTAATAACAGCTCTTCTCACAGCCATTGACAGATGGAGGGATTGCTATTTGGCCACTTGTATTTCAACTATATACACATTGCTAGTCTTTTCCCCCGTGAAATCCACTGGGTGTGGAGAATATCCATAGCAGAGTCATCATCAATAAGCCATGTCTTCAGATCCTCCTCCTTGCACCAGGCGTCTGTACTCTTGCCTTCTTCTGCAGGGGCAATTCTAGTACCCGAGCCACAACAAGCATTCTCCTTCACTCAAGGCAGTTAGCAGGCAAGATTTACCACTTCTGACCCCCTTGCAGACTGTACTCCTAGTCTCTCCAGGAAGCTGGGCTGATCACTCTAAAGGCTCTCCTCTGTGGGCATGCAGTTCAGCAATCTCTTCTCAGCATGTAGAACTCCTTTCTCAAGACAGACATCCGCTATCCTTGCGGATGTCTTGATCCAGGTCCAGCTATCTAAAACGGTACTAGCCCTGAAGCTCGGCAGTCTTCTCAGCTACACATCTTGACACTCACCAAGGAGAACTCATGGCCAACTGAGCAAGGCAGCTGTCCACTATTTATTCCCAGGTTGACCTATCAAACGATAACAATGTTCAAATGTTGGGGTTGTCCTCCATTAAAATCCTGCTTGCTACCTGCATAGTTAGTGTATGATCACAATATACTGTGAGTACTTCCACAGTAGGTCTCCAAAATCTGGTTTCAGGCACTCCCTGTCATTGTGGTTATTAATGATAAACATCCCGACCAAATCTGTTGTTAATAAAAAATGCAAGCAGACATATTGGACTATGAATGCCCTGTCATGCTTAAGGAGACGACACTTCAACGGATAGTACATGGCAACCACGCCCACCAAATAAGGAGGCCCAGATAAAGTGTAATCCCTGGGGAAGGGTTGAAAAAATGTACACGGCCTGCTCTTAGGTCAGCAAAGAATCTGGCAACATCACCTCAGCTCTCCATTTTGAATCGGCATCCACACAAATAAATACCCTGATGTATTCCTGTGCACTATCAGCCAAGCACAAACACACAGACTGCACACTCGCCATTCCTTCCTCATGAAAGGTGCATATACACTTTCTATCCATTTTCACCATGAATGTCGAGAAGCCCCCAGTGAATGAGATTAGCAGAACCTTTTATCAGAAGACGCGGGAGGCATATCTTCACTTAAGGTGACCCATAACAATGCTTGTTTGGTTTAATATTGAGCCTTGGGCCCTTCTGACAACCTAGTTTTTTTGTTGATAGATCTTGTAGTACCTTGAGAGTTCATCATCAATTTACAAATTAATTAACAGTGTGACACCTTGGTCACACACTAAAACTGTGACTACTAAAGAAGGTTAATTTGATTTATTACAGACTCCGAAACAAACTGACATAAATGAGCCTCAAAAGTAGTAAAAGAGATATAAAATCACCAAAACAAATCCAGCTCTCATAAGGAAATTCAGTCTAAACAGTTGTTGCAATGTAAATGATAAAAGAAATGAGTACGTTAAATTACACATTCCGCTCTTCAGGCCTAGTCATGAGTAAAATTTGATAAATCTACATTATTCTACCCTACTCTAAATTTGAGGATGCTAATTAATCAAGAAAGAAAAGAAAGGTTTCAGCATAATGGAGACTTCAGTACAAGTACTCCAATCAAAAGTGTGTATGGCATAAAGCCACACTCAGAAAGATATATCAGTGACCTCTTGAAAGTATAAAAGCATCTGCTGTTCTGACCAACTATACAACACCTAATAACGCACATTGTGTTCAAGGAAACCACCTTCATCATCTCCAGTACATTTCTATCTTCCTTGGTAATTATTGGCAATATTCAGCTTTTCTCCCACACCTTCAATTGGACTCATTCGATTGACCTTGAGCATACTTTCTAACCAGGAGAACTTTTCTTTAGGTTTGTTCATATGTCTTCTTCTTGCCAACAGTTTCCTCCCATACCCTGCTATCGCTACAAATAAACAATATCCTTTCCACTAGCTAATGTAGCCTTGTGTTTGCACCTGCAGAGGAGAAAAATATACAAGCAAGCAACTTTCACATTGAAGGTTAGACATTGAAATCCCAAAAGCTTAAGGCCTTTGGCCATGTTAACTTAACAAAATAATATATGGTCACCCGACATTTGAATATATGTGCACGTGTGATCTGAATATTAATACAACAATATGAATACACTTCAAATTAAGAAATCATGGTTACAGGAAAATTATAGTGGTGGTATGCACATTAAGCAACCTTTTTAATTGTTGATTTGGGTGCACATCAAAGGAGTAATAAAGTTTGAACCTATTGAGGGTGTATCCTTCTCAACCTTTTATCTTCACTATTCAGTCGTTTTGGTATGTGATTCTCTCACCACGTACCTTCACAGATATATTTTTTTGGACACTCTTCGAATTTTTCTTTGAAACATGATGGTAACCAATGATGATAAAAGTGGGCAGAGCTGATGAGTACCAATCAGCAGGCTCAATTGGTGTTGCGCACGTGAGGTGCCATCTTGTTTTTCTCACATTTTTTCTTTTTGCTTATTTCTTTTACTATTTGTATTTGAAGTAACACTTGGTGTAGTTTATATGTATTCATGCACCTTGAGGTTTGTCTGGGGGATTGCCACAGGTAAAAATCCTATTTTACAATTGAAGGTGGCTAGCGTAGTGGATGACTACCCTTTTTCCAAAAAAGTGGGGAGTGGTATATACCTAAAGTAATAGGATTTAATCCACAGCTAAGAGAAAAAAGATTCTACCTTCCAAGTCCTAGGTCTTTGTTGATAGATATATGGGTTTTGAGGTGCCAAGTGTAATTTTAGGGTTTAAGGGGTATGGATACTGGGAAAGTAATGGTAATTTTAGAAATTTAGAGGAGTATGGGTATTGGGGTAGTAAGGGTAATTTAAGGGTTTTTAGGTGGTCAAAAAAAGAAACAATACACTCCAAGAAACGGGTAAGGAAGAGGCCACAACGGTAAAAGTTGTTTTAAATCAATTTATTCGGCAGAACTGAGGACATATGAATTTTTATGGTCAATTGTGTCCCCTATCTAAACCCCAACGGCTCCATGTACATGCTACAAGTACATGTATGTTCCCTCCACTTCAAGCTATGAAGACGCAAATACAATTGTGTCCAACGTTAATATGTACTCTTTCATATCTGCCATGAATGGGCCGCCAGATATTCCGTTCCTAAGTATGCCTTGCCACCGTCTTTATATGGTATACTTTTCACGTTTTCCAGCTCTGGCAAGGTAGGCCCTGAATTCTGCCATCGAGCCTTTTCCTGCATCTGCCTCTGAATGCTCCAGCCTGGACCTGCATCTGTATCCATGAACTTTGTCCTACTCCCTGCGCGGCTAACGGTGCCTGACGCGGCCTGTTGCCTGCCAAAAAACTGTATTTCACCTTCAAGTTATCTGCTCCGCTCCTCATCCAATGCATTCCTGTCTAGTAATTTAGGTAAACATCCTTCCAGCTACCGAGCAAAGGGCCCGGCCTCCCTGTCTTTATGCAAGTAATTCCTGACTCTCGTTACCATGGTAGGCCCATGCCCCCCCTCGCATCTCATGTAGACACTTAGACGCTTGTACACGCACTAACAGTCAGTATAGAGTAGGATTTGTTCGCGAAGACCTTTCCTTCCAGATAATATAGTTCCTTAAACACAAGATATTAGATATGATTTAGGACTAGGTTGTCCTGACACCCCAGACTTCTGTCTCCACATGTAGGGCTAAATGTCAAGTTCCCTTCACCCTTTAGTTACACGGCAATCACACGTCATGCGCATCTCTGCCATGTATTTTCGCTGACTTTGCAGGATTCTTTTATGGATCCACCCATTTGTGTCACCATCATAATGACGTTTTTTAGTATACGCCTCTATGCACGCCTATTATTACGCCTTTTTTATTACGTATGTATATTCTTATCTGTATTATCAAGCTGTTACGCCTCCTGCATCTATCTTAATGTAATGCATTTCTTATATATACTATTACTTGTCAATAATCTATTGCTGATCCCTTCCTGAACCTTCGTGGTGACGGAACTCGATTGCCTGGTTCGAACCATCATTTCCTTTGTAAGGAATAAATACCCTATTATACCCTCGAATACCACGGATTCTGCCTCTTATTTTTACTGAGTTATTCGTATTGTATTTTACCGCATCAAAAAATAGTACAGGTAAATTAAATATTTACCACAAAATTGGCGCCCGAAGAGGGACACCTCTCACACCCCACGCGCCGGAGGTGCGTTGCAGACCCGGTCTCCTGCCACAGCCGGACGGACAATTACGCGTACCCGCAGGATTTCCTGTATCTCCCTCAGGCCAACGGGGGCGACTGAGGCTGCGATCAACACCCAGACGAGGCGGTGAGGAGTGCGGAGAATCCCGACCAGAGCCTAGCTGAGAGAGCAAGATCCGAGGTATACAGAGGCCCACCAGATTCCGAAGTTCCGAAGTACCTAAGTCACGAGTCGAGTCCAGTCCAGTTTGGTCTAGTCCAGTCCAGACTTCCGAGGCCTTCCGTTCCGTGCTTCCCGGTGAGTACCGTTGCTGAGGACGCATCTAGACGTGCACATTAGTTTGTGCCGGTCAAGACGGGTCTGGGTACACAGACCTGGTCTGCACTGTTTTAGCAGTGTATCTGTACTGTTTAGCAGTACATACAGTATATTTAGTATTATGCAGTTAACTAGTTTTATTCTAATTATTATTGTTCGTTCTAAAATGTTTCAATATGTTTTAAATGTCGTTGTATGAGTGATTGTTCGATCTTCATTATTGTGTTTATTGTGATTGTTTGTGTTCAAAAGCCGAGTAAGAATTAAGTAACAAGGTTCAAGATGCCGTAATTTTCAAAATTAAGACAGATAAAAACTAGAAAAGGGATACTCGAGGAAGCTGTTCCTATCCCACCTAGGGACACTCCAGGGTACTTTATGTACCATAAACATGGCCTAGATGCCGTATTATATCTTGATCTATGGGTGGACTACACCAAGGATTTGGCAGAGAGTCAGAGATGGCCCGCTGCTGGAACATGGGATGCAGATTGCATCATGAGAATAGAAGAAGCGTTATGGAAAAAGAAAGCCAGACAGTCACAGAAAGATGCCATTGAACTATGGCGTAAAGTATCGCATAGGCGCACAGAGAAAGCGCTCAGAAAGGAAGAGAAAAGTAGGGAAGATTCAGAAAAAGCCCGAGAAAACATATTAATTGACGAAGGTACCAGAGTAAAATCAGAACAAGTAGACAGACAACGAAACACTCTTATGAATGGTATGTATCCTCTTCTGGCCGAGGGTTTGCCTAAGGCCACTTTGGAGGTACCAGAAGATCTGCCACCTCCGTTACTCCCGATTAGAGTACATCCCAAGACCGCAAAAGACATTTTCCTTTCTTCCTATTTAGACGATGCAGCCCCCGAATATGCTAAAGGTGTGCAGCAACGCACACCACCCGTTAACGACACTCAACCCCAAAATCAGCTGCACTCAACTCCGCAACAACAAACTCCCCCTCACATTCCAACAGTTTCATCTGTTTCTACCACTTTTCCTACATCTACCGTCTCTACCTTACATTCAACGAATCCTTTCGCGCCTAGCACCTCAGAAGGTGCAACAGGAGGTGCGACAGCGATTTTTTCCACGCCACCGCAAGGAAATAAATTGTCCTTTAGAGATTTAGCATATCAACATACACCTCAAACAGTAAGATCCGGTATGTTTAAGGAACATCTTGTGGATTGCAGATATGATCCAGTGCCCGGTAAAAATGACAGAATGCTGCTGTCATCACTACGTATACGACGAGCGTCCACATATTTAATGACACTACCAGGAATGGTTGCTCATCTGGACAATATATATCACTTTGTCCAATCAGGGCAAGGCCCTGAAAGTATTGACAAGGCCATGGAATACCAGAAAGTAGATATACAGAAACTACTGTTAAGCTTCCTCATAAACTGCTTGATCAGAAACAGAGATAGGCCTGAGGTAGATCAGGATGAAATGCAAGTGCTTACCAGATGGAGTCAGAATATATCAGAAGGGAAACATGATAAACAGAAGTGTATAGTAGCTATGTGCCGAAAGATCAGAAAAGAAATAGAACGAATACATGAAAACAGATTAGAGGCAGACAAAACTGAATCAGAGGGAGAGGAGGAGGAAGAATCAGAAATGCCCACGGGACAATTAGAAACGATAGCTTATGTAGGTAGGGGAAGATCTTGTAACAATACCAGACACTTCAATGACCCAATACGTCCGATACGTCCAGAATGTAGCAGACATTTTCAAGCCCCTATGTTAAATGCAAGGTCCCCTGAACACCTATTCCAGGCTGCTGATAAATTACTCCGAGACCGAAGGGGGTATCATATGCTCGATTCTATGGATGAACAAGAATTAGCCAGGTCAGCAGTACAATGGGCTGACAGTTCTGAAAAATATAGTGATGATGCGCTAGCACACACGTTTCTGAACCTTACCCCAGACGAACAGCGTTTAGCTAGTATATACATGATACAACACCTCCTTATATTGTATAGAAGCCAACACTCCGATCCTGGTCCCCTACCTGATATACTGATAGAATTACTCACGAATAAATGGAAAGGTTCAGGTACTGATTTAATTAAAGAAATTCTAGAATATCGGCACCAGTACATTGTCTTCGTATGCCCAGAACATGTTTCAGTTCCCACCATGGAAAGAAAAACGTATCACATAGACAGACAGAACCCATTACGCGAAGTACACCCAGTCAGAAATGATGACAATACGTTTAGACGCGTGTTTGTGTACACGCCCATAACCAAAATAGAACTATTGGAAATGAAAAAATTAGTGCCTAGCCATGACAAAGATCCAGCAGGTTTTCACCGTGAATTAAAAGACATGTTACTCATGGGTGATTATACCTATCCTGACATTATGAAAATATTGAAAGTATTATTGCCTGCCGTTATTTATGAGAAACTCAAGGAAAAAGAGTGGGAAGTGGGAGACCAAAAGATTGATTGGACCGCATTAGAAAATGAAGAAAATAACAGAACTGCAGGCGTAGGGCTTGGGGACAAAACAAAAGCATTGCCAGGTCTATTAGTACAAGTATTGCCACGTTTATTAACTACGAAAAAGGAAGATTGGGGAGCAATCTCAGCCTGTAAACAGAAACCCGATGAAGACACTAGTGATTTTTATTCCCGATTTGAAAAATGCTTTGGTATTAATAGCGGCCTGAAAGCAAATAGTGAGTCATATCCACACCTTTTTGTAACAAAACTAGTCGAGAATTCACTGCCGCAGGTTAAAAACAGAGTATTGAAAGTTGAGAGCACTTGGCAAGCTAACACTCCTTCACAAATGTTACAAATGTTACAGTATCACCAGAATAGAATTAGAGAAGAACAAGAACACGAAACAAGGCGTATGAAAGACACGAAAATGAAAATGCTCGTCGCCCAGTCAGTTCCAGCTGACGGTCATAAAAAGGGTGCAACACAGTCCAGTAATTCAGCGGTTCCCGTTAAAGGGACATGCAACTATTGTAAACAGCCAGGTCATTATATAAACGATTGTGCAGTTCTGAAACATAATATCTCCACGGGTAAAACCAAGGAGAGACCACGTCCGCCTAGACAGGATCAGATCCAACAACAAGTACCTCAGAATATACAGCCTATGCAAGCTGCACAACAGACCGTACCGCAACAACAGCCACAGCCTATTGCTGCAACACAGAACACGACACAACAGATGTATCAGTATGCACAAAATGACTATCCAGAGTATCAGCGATACATATGAAATAGCCTAGAGAGGGAAGTTGGCTTACCCCTTATTGAGGTCCCTGTAGATCAAGAGGGTCCTTATGTACAGAGTCAAGTATTAGGGAAAAACAGAAAGTTTTTACTCGACACAGGGGCAAGCAGAACAACTATAAGTCACGACGAAGTCCCAGGGGCACCCCTCTCAGGCTCACAGAATATTTCCCTTGGTTTTTCAGGAAAGCCTACTATTAACGAAGTATCACAACCACTTGCATTCACAGTCGGTCCATTAACACGGACTACAGATCTATTGCTTACGAAATCATGCCCCGAAAACTTGTTAGGTATAAAAACATTGAAAGCTCTAGGAGCTATAATATGTTGTTCTCCGGACGGAGTACGACTATTTTTGCGTGACTTTAAAGGTCACTACGTGTCTAGAGACATGGATCACCGGTTACAGAATCTACCTGCACATTTATGGGCGCAAGGCCCCACTGATGTAGGTTGTATGCACATTACACCATATCGAGTCACACTCAAAACAGGAGTGGTACTACCACGAATGCGACAATACAAGTTACCGCCAGATGCTGTAGTGGCTTTACTGCAAATCATTGACGAGCTCATTGCACAAGGAGTGGTTGTAGAAACCGACTCCAATGTATGTAATTCTCCGGTTATTCCGATTCTTAAACGAACTGATCCAAAAGCACCCCCAGTATATCGATTAGTTATTGATCTGCGAGAATTAAACAAATGCATTGTACCACAATACCCCGTGGTCCCAGATATCTCTTCATTACTGACAGCTATTGATTCAGAGGCAACGTTCTTTACTGTAATTGACCTCAAGAACGCCTTCTTCAGCGTCCCGATAGATCCGGAAAGTCAATATTTGTTCGGATTCAGTTTAAATGGACGAAGTTTTAAATTCGCACGCGCACCTCAAGGATTTACAGAAAGTCCTAGCATCTACAGCCAAGCACTGAAAAGACAACTTGACAGTATCCACATGCCTGTTAACACTGCACTGCTTCAGTATGTCGATGATCTGCTGATCACCGCCCGAAGCGAATCGGAATGTGAAAAAGCATCACTGACGGTTTTACATTTCTTAGCCGACAAGGGGCACAAGGTGTCCCCTTCAAAGCTGCAATTTTGTGCCCAGCAAGTTGTGTACCTAGGGCACTTGCTGTCCAAATGGGGGAGACAGCTCACACCTGATCGTATCCAGTTAATTGTAAACATGCCACCACCCAAGACACAAAAGGAGGTACGGGCCTTCATAGGCCTCACTTCGTACTGCAGGCAGTGGATCCCCCAATATGCATTTTTAGCTAAACCACTCATTCAGTTGACAACACAGGAGGCAGCGACATCGACTGTCCTCCCTTGGACTCCAGAACATACACAAGCTTTTGAAGACTTAAAGAAAGCGTTATGCCAAGCACCTGTCTTAGCGACACCATGTTACAGTAAGTCTTTTACACTCTTTGTTACAGAACGTGAAGGTACTGCCTTGTCAGTACTCACTCAGGAACAAGCAGGATCACACAAGCCATGTGCTTACTTTTCTAGCACGTTAGATCCCGTAGCTCAAGCTCTTCCTGCGTGCCTGAAATCAGTCGCAGCTACAGCTCTAGCGATTAGACAAAGCGATTCCATAGTATTAGGACATCAATTGACAGTACAAGTACCACACGCAGTAGAGGTTCTCTTGAACCGGACACAGACACAACACTTGACTATAGCACGACTGACTGGTTACGAACTTACATTGTTTCAGCCCCACATAGAAATCAGACGTTGTAGTACATTAAATCCTGCCACACTTTTGCCTTTAAGTGGAACAGACCCACTGGCACATGATTGTATTGAAGTCATTACTATTACGACGAAACCCAGACAAGACTTGACAGATGTCCCATTACCAGATCCAGACCTGACACTTTATGTAGATGGTTCAAGTATGAGAACAAGTACAGGAAAGTTAGTGGCTGCCTATGCAGTCACGACAGACACCGAAGTCATTGAAACAAATTGTATCGACACATTATCAGCTCAAGCAGCAGAACTTATTGCTCTAACACAAGCCTGTATTCAAGCCAAGAATAGAAAAGTTAATATATACACAGATTCACGTTATGCTTTCGGAGTCGTACACGACTTCGGAGTCCTTTGGCGAGAGAGAGGTTATTTGACTTCTCACGGTGCCAACATTCAACACGGTTCCCTCATTCAAGCTCTATTAGATGCTATACATCTACCTATTTCAATATCTATCATGAAGTGTAAAGCTCATACAAAAGTCACCGATATTATTTCCCAGGGTAACGACCTAGCAGACCGAACAGCTAAGCAAACAGCACAGAATCAGACTCATGCAACTGACTTGACAAAGACAATAGTTCCGACGCCGACACACTGCATGACAGTTAAGGATCCCGCCCTTGATGTAATTGACATACAGACACATGCCACACCAGAGGAAATAAAGAAATGGACCGAATTAGGAGGGATCCAGACAGATCAGGGATGGATGACGAAGGGAAAATCTATATGGTTTCTGCCCGACTCAATGGTTCAAGTTATCATTAACACAATACATAGTCCAGCACATCTAGGAGAAAAAGCTATGTTAGATAGTATTCAACACATTTGGTTCAACAAGAACTTACGAGCCGCAGCCAAACAGAAAGTCCGAACTTGTATGATTTGTTGTCAGTTCAACCCAGGTAAAGGTGTACCTGTAGAGCAGGGTGGATTTCAACCTCCCGATTACCCTTTTGAAGTCCTCCAGATGGATTATATCCAGATGGAACGATGTCGAGGATTCAAATATGTCCTCGTAGTTGTATGCGCTCTTTCCCGTTGGACAGAGGCGTATCCCGTTTCAGATTACACTGCCCCGACTACTGCCAAACAATTAGTTCGTGAATTCTTCCCACGGTATGGTTTGCCTCGTATCGTGTACTCAGATAATGGCCAGCCGTTCTCATCCGAGCTAATGAAACACATTTCACTCTTGTTAGGCTATCAATGGAAATTCCACTGTGTCCGACATCCCGAGGCAGCAGGTCTCGTGGAACGTCATAATCAGACCCTGAAAATACGACTTTCAAAAATCTGTAGAGAGAAAGGTGTCGACTGGATAGTAGCCTTACCGGTTGCACTATTTTACATGAGAATGGTAGCACATTCTCGCACAGGGCTATCCCCGTATGAGGTGATCTTCGGTAGGCCACCAAATATGTGGGAGACGCCTATACCTCGTAAGATCACTGATGTTGATTGTAATATGCTGACAGATTACCTGGCTTCCTTGATGTCTGCACTACAATCTTGTCGTTCACAGGTAGCTGCAGCTTTTCCCGATAACACTGAGGTGAAGCCTCATGAAGTGGTTCCAGGTGACCTGGTACTTGTGAGGAACTTCGACAGGAGGAGTCCGTTGGAGCCTCGCTGGCAACAACCGAAACTCGTTTTACTGACCACGAGGACAGCCGTGAAGATAGAGGGCCGCAAAGGGTGGTTACACTCGAGCCATATCAAGAAATTTCATGGACTACCATCGGATTTAAACGTTCAGCCCTGCATTCCCTCACAGACTGACTCAAAACTCCCACAGGTTGAAAAGACAGAAAAAGAGAACTATAAACTGAAACTAAGGTCTAGCAAGTCAGACAATTCGATTGTTTAAGTCCTCTCCAAGGTGAATCGGTTGAATTAAGTCTTTGACATGTATCCTCTAGACCGAATGAGAGAGAAAAATAGACAGAAGCAGCTCAAGAAACATGCATACTGTAAATCACTTCATAGTCACTGTATAGTGACATTGTTGATTATGTTTTTCCTAAGTCTTTTTATTATTGCTGCAAGTATGCTGTTACATATGTACTATCCTATTTTCAAGCGTGCTTACAATGTTACTGCCGAACATTCTTTGAGTTGTCCTATAGATTTGCGCTGCGCAACAACACATTCATTAGTATGTTACATCATTCCCATCAGACCAGCAATGCTACAAATTGTTGGATATGTGGCCGACTCCCTCCCTATCAGAAATACAAAGGAGTTCTGCCTCTCTTTCCATATCCGTTCACACACAATGGTTCCTGTGGAGCATGGTTTAGTTTGATTAACTCTTTAGATTCAAACACTGTAGTATACCAGAGCAACTGGGTATGGGGAAACCTGAACTTAGTTTTGCTTAAAGCCTGTTATCCTAACAAGGAGGAACTTCCCAAAAGAACAGGAACTGATCTAGAAAATGAAGTATATGGATTAGGTAATTTTACACTTAACCTCATGATTCTAAATGTTGAATCTGACGCTACACTAGTCTTGCCTGCTATGTCAGTATTACCAGTCAAAGGTGAATTCTGTGTAAGAAAGAATGGTTCAGTACATCTGGGTCATAGTAAATGTACTACTGTGATCGAATTCAGTGATAAAGGCAAGTCTACATTTAGAGCTTCCCGTCATTCCTACTTCATATGTGGTTATACCGCATATATACGTCTACCTCCAGACTGGGATGGTACCTGTTACATTGCATTCCTTTTGCCACCTGTTTTCCTAGCCCCTCCTGATTATCATAGAAATACCAATCTAGTACACCATAGGCCCCAGAGAGATATCCCGATTGTTGACTACACCGAAACAGCATGGGAACAATATACAGACTTCAATAACTTCCTTACATAGGTGTTGTCTCAAACAGTAAACTGATACGCAGATTGACTAGAACCCTTGAAGCAGTAGTGAATGAAACTACCTCTGCCCTAGGCAACTTAACAGAGGAGCAGTCTGCGATGCGGATTGTTGTTCTTCAAAATCGTCTTGTCCTTGACGTCATCCTAGCAGATAGGGGCGGAGCTTGTAGGGTCATCGGATCAAGTTGCTGTGTTTTCATCCCAGAAAACGCACCATCCGTATATAAAGCCATAACTCGTCTTCACAAGATTGCAAATCAGATACATCAGAATGCAGGCACCTGGACATGGTCCGGTTGGTTCTGGAGCGTGTTGTCAGCCTGGGGATGGAAAGTCCTATCCTTCCTAGGTATTGGCCTTCTCATAGTATTCAGTTGCTGCCTATGTCTACAATGTGGACCAGCGATTTGCGGCCTGTGTGCCACATCGTGTATTCCACGTTCAAGTTTTCATTCAAGATCCCGGAAGAAGAAAGTAGAGCAAATGATGTTACATGAACAGATTGATGGATTTCTGAAGATCGATATTTCATGAGGGTCCGTAGGGGACAAGGAGGGAATGAGGAAATATGAATTTTTATGGTCAATTGTGTCCCCTATCTAAACCCCAACGGCTCCATGTACATGCTACAAGTACATGTATTTTCCCTCCACTTCAAGCTATGAAGACGCAAATACAATTGTGTCCAACGTTAATATGTACTCTTTCATATCTGCCATGAATGGGCCGCCAGATATTCCGTTCCTAAGTATGCCTTGCCACCGTCTTTATATGGTATACTTTTCACGTTTTCCAGCTCTGGCAAGGTAGGCCCTGAATTCTGCCATCGAGCCTTTTCCTGCATCTGCCTCTGAATGCTCCAGCCTGGACCTGCATCTGTATCCATGAACTTTGTCCTACTCCCTGCGCGGCTAACGGTGCCTGACGCGGCCTGTTGCCTGCCAAAAAACTGTATTTCACCTTCAAGTTATCTGCTCCGCTCCTCATCCAATGCATTCCTGTCTAGTAATTTAGGTAAACATCCTTCCAGCTACCGAGCAAAGGGCCCGGCCTCCCTGTCTTTATGCAAGTAATTCCTGACTCTCGTTACCATGGTAGGCCCATGCCCCCCCTCGCATCTCATGTAGACACTTAGACGCTTGTACACGCACTAACAGTCAGTATAGAGTAGGATTTGTTCGCGAAGACCTTTCCTTCCAGATAATATAGTTCCTTAAACACAAGATATTAGATATGATTTAGGACTAGGTTGTCCTGACACCCCAGACTTCTGTCTCCACATGTAGGGCTAAATGTCAAGTTCCCTTCACCCTTTAGTTACACGGCAATCACACGTCATGCGCATCTCTGCCATGTATTTTCGCTGACTTTGCAGGATTCTTTTATGGATCCACCCATTTGTGTCACCATCATAATGACGTTTTTTAGTATACGCCTCTATGCACGCCTATTATTACGCCTTTTTTATTACGTATGTATATTCTTATCTGTATTATCAAGCTGTTACGCCTCCTGCATCTATCTTAATGTAATGCATTTCTTATATATACTATTACTTGTCAATAATCTATTGCTGATCCCTTCCTGAACCTTCGTGGTGACGGAACTCGATTGCCTGGTTCGAACCATCATTTCCTTTGTAAGGAATAAATACCCTATTATACCCTCGAATACCACGGATTCTGCCTCTTATTTTTACTGAGTTATTCGTATTGTATTTTACCGCATCAAAAAATAGTACAGGTAAATTAAATATTTACCACAAAAACTAGATGCGTTTCGACCTCACGCGGGGTCTTGGTCACATGACCGTTAGCTACAGCTGTGGTCTATTTAAACCCGTCAGGCATGACGGATTGAACAGTAAACATAGAAGAAAGTGTTTAGATACAAGTGACACAGTGCAATAAAAATGACAAAGTTCAATTAAATATAACAGTTTTAAACGAGATGGTTCTCATTTGCATACATTACGGCAATCCATGGTACATAGGTGCATAATCATCAACATGTGGTATGTGAACAAAAGTGACAGTTTTGAGAAGCTGACAATAAGTGATCAGTTCATGATTGTAAAACGCATACATTAATTATCATGCCAGAAGAAGTAGTGTGAAATCTTTCTATGAATTGTAATTTAATTAAGTGTACTATCTTATAAGCAGGAATCGTTAGAAAATTGTAAAGATTACGGTATAGCAGCACTGCGAAGTTTTGCAATAGTTAATGCTGGCACATGATTCAAGGAGTTTACAGATTGGAAAATCTGAGTCAAAATCAAGTGGGGAGTCAAATGAGCAACATTATTTACAGAAATGAGAGTAAACGCAAATCAAATAAATATCAAAATTACATGTAACTATGGTTATGCTTCATTTGATAACACCATAAACACACAGGGGCAGATTTACAAGCCCCTTGCGCTACAATTGCGGCATTTCTAACATGGGGAAAATGACGCAAAAGAGGCGCAAGGGGCTTGTAAATAAGCCCCACAGTTTATAGAACCACAATCAAGGTATAGTACCCAGTCCATGACTATCAAACACTGACTCTCATCTGTATGCAACGTCATATTCTTAAAATCTGCATATGATGGATTCGATCATGGAGGGACGATCGTTACTAGGGGGCCGATTAAGATGGCGGGCGGACTTTCGTCTGCCCACCACCCTAGCGGTGCTGGGACCGGCCGCCAGTGGTGCGGCGGTCCCGCACCTGCAATTAGGATGCAACCGCCACCATGGCGGTTGCATCCTCTATTCCCAGCATTGTGGCAGGCGGTGCTCACAGCACCGCATGCCACAATGCTGGGAATGCACGTTGTGCATTGTCATGCACAAGGTGACAGGCACCGCATGGTGCCTGCCACCTTGTCAGTGAAAATGTAGGGGGTACCAAAGGTACCCCCCATGTGCACCGCCCACCCCCCCAATACCCTGGGGGCCCGCAACGGGCCCCCGACAGCAAAATCCGCATGCTTTTCCGTGGCAGCATCGCCGCCACAGAAAGGCTGCTTCCTGCACCCATGCTAATATGGATGGCGGTGTCTAGCAGACACCGCCACCATATCCAGACCCTTTTCCGTCCAGTTGACTGGTCGACTGGCGGAAAACTGGCGGATGTTCTTTCCATCCGCCGGCGTCCCCCCCGCCATACTAATATGGCGGGGGGAAATGGGTGATGGGCGGGGTATGATGTGGGGTGGATCACCACCGCCATGCGGGCGGTGGCGATCCGCCCTACATCGTAATCAGCCCCTAAGTAACATATTCGTTCTCTGGTGCTTATATTTTAATTTTGACATATGTGAATCAGTCTGCAACATAAATGGTTCCCTGCATGAAAGAATGACAAATATTATTACACACTTACATGATAATGATCACCAAAAATTATATACATGAACTGTTTGATCTGGACTTCCGTTGCTACGAGTGACATGAGCTAATATGGAGGATTTGCTAGACTTACATAAGAATCAATTAAAAGAAAAAAGACCAAAGAACTGATCTATGGCGGCGGGGGGGCTAGCCATAAGTTAGTGTCTTAATCACAGGTGTGAGTGTAGTTACTCATCATTATTCATCCCTTCAGGGATGGTCGAGCCTGCCTTCAAAATGAAAACTGATTCCATCCTCCTAAGGGCGGAGACACGGTCACCGCCCCTGGGATATTTAAGGACTGTATCTAGGCCAAGAAATTTGGCTTTGGTCCAGTCACTTTGATGTATATCTTGGAAGTGTTTGGCAGTGCTGTAAGTACGATCATTGTTGGAAATTGCTCTCCAGTGTTCAAGAATGCGTCTTTTTACTGGAAAGGTAGTTGAGCCTATGTACCACTTACCGCAAGGACAAATGATAGCCTAGACTACAAAATCAGTATTGCAGTTGATGAATTTGGGAATCTTCCATTTCAGGTTAGTGCGAGATAAAGTTACCTCTTTTACATCGTCGATGTAAATTCCTTTACTCTGTGCTAGCCAGTTGGTCTTTGGGTGTGCAAGGTGACTTTGTACTAACATGTCTTTCAGAGAGGCATTTTTCTGGAAAGTGATGGCAGGAGTTTGGCCTATCACTTCTTCCAGGATGGCATCTAATTTTAAAATGTCCCACCTTGGTTTAAGGATTTTCCTTAGATTGGTTGCCTGACTGTTGTTCTTGGTAATAAACCTGATAGGATTTTTGCCAAGTTTTTTCTTGCTGATTTTGTCAGGTGGTTTGTACAGGGCTTGGGTTCTGCTAATTTTGGAGACTTTCTGTTCTGCAATCTGTAGTGCTTTTGCAGGGTAGTTTCTAACTTTGAGTCATTCAGTCATCCCCTTTTTGGTCCTCTGATAAGACTCATCGGAGCTACAATTTCTTCGAGCCGTTAGGAATTCACTAAAGGGGATGCTCCATTTCAGGTTAGGTGGATGACAGCTTGCAGCGTGCAAGATGGAGTTCCCTGCAGTGTTCGTCCTGTACAGTTGAGATGTTAGAAAACCCTCTGTGTTAGTAATGAGTTTTAGATCAAGAAAAACTATGCTATGTTCACTTTTTTGCATGGTAAATCTGAGGTTCAAATTTTTTTGGTTGAGTTTGTCAAAAACATATCCAAATATCCTTCTGTTCCACTTGGAAAACAGTCCCTAGCACACGTGCTAATTATACAAATTTAAAGGTATAACGTGTTTTCACAACAAGATTCAATCAAATGTACGCATTAATATTATGCTTCATTAAGATTGTAATTATGGATTATATTACTGAACAGCTTTCTGTAGCTGCACAGGTTGATAATCATGGGCTAAGATTTAACTTGGACTTCATTTGTTATTCACAGTACTGAAAGGGAAACAGGATTTTACTAAGGATTGCAGTGTCTTATTACAACAAGTGACGCCACCGCATCAGAAACCATAGGCGGTTTGGAACTATCACCGCTTGCTAAGTAGGTTTCTTGTTTATGATATATTTACCTTTATTTTTCAACTCTTAAGACCATTTTCCTATTTGACTTCAGTCTGATACTTATGATATTATTCTTTCCAGATACATTAACCAAGCCGGAAATAGGTAGCTATGATTAAACGCACTATGTTCAACTCACAGGTCTTGCACCAATGTACAGCACGAGTGTTTCACTCACCTTAAGTTCGCTAACTCACACTCCCTAGAACCTATGAACACCGAGTACATCCACCTCACTTCCTTTTTGATATTTCCAACGCTTGTGTGTTGTTCACAAATAGGACTCGACTAGTATGTACCGAATCGTTTCACCAAAAGCACATTTAGCAGCTCTCTCCATCGCGATTAGAGTCATAGACGTTCTGCTCATTTTCACAAATTCACACTGTATTGTTACTTTGTTAATTGGTCCTAAAGTTATTTATTCAATTGGATAAAGGCTTCACCCACACCCCGTTTGGGTTCTAGTTCCACTACCGTGATGTTGTGATATTATCAATGAGTACAACATGCTTTTCTTCAGGATAGATACATTAGTTCTTTTAATCCAGTGATGTCATGAGTGATGTCACTGACCATGTCATGAGTGATGTAATATGTGACGTCATCAGCAGTGCATTGCGGGCGCGCGAGTTATAGTTAGCTGAACTAACTATAACGGGGGAATATCAATGGTTTTGTACGAGTGAAAAGTCCAGCTAACTATAACGCCCCTGAAACCTATGTTTTTTTCAGTGAATTTCTAAGGTTTTTTAAATGCTAATTCCTAACTATAACGTGCCTGAAACCTATGGTTTTTTCAGTGAATTTCAAAGGTTTTTTAAATGCTAATTTCTAACTATGCCTACAGAGATAGGACATGTGAAGAAAGAAGAAAAAACGCACAGAAAGAAAAAATGAAATGCAGAAAGAAGCAACAGAAGTCCTCAAAGACGAAGAAAAGTGCAGGAAGAAGGATAACGTGCAGAAAGAACAAACAGAAGAGCAGAAAGAAGCCTTGTTGCAAAATCATCCTGTACCCTCAACTTTTTCAGACGGATACTGGTGGTAACTGGGTCTGACTAACCAGTCCTAGAGCCAGTGCTATGTTAAAAGACACTCACAATACAGTGAAAACACCTACATACACTAGGGAACACTATGCATTGGGGTCCCCCTGGGATCAGCATGACCTCCTCTGTAAGCCCCTAGTATATAATAGGGCAGGGGATTAAAACTACCTCTTAAAACGCGCCACAGGGTGTGTTTGCACACGTCACCTCAGGCCCCGTCCCCTCACTTCCCCACTGTGTAAACACGCCCTGTGGCTGTTTTAAGTTGAGAGATTAAGTCCCCTTGAATCCTGAGGATCCCTAGGGGCAAAATAGCCCACTAGGTACGTCCAGTAAGCGCCATTGCAGAGAGGTGTAAAAAGGGGCACGGCCTGCACCACCTCTCTGCAACGCAGAGCAGTGGCGCTTACTGGAAGCACCTGGTAGGCTAGTTGGCCCCCAGGGTCCCTCAGGATTGAAAGGGAATTATTTCCTCAACTTAAAACGCGCCACAGGGCGTGTTTGCACACGTCACCTCAGGCCCCGTCCCCTCCCTTCACCACTGTGTAAACGCGCACTGTGGCCGTTCTAAGTTGAGAGATTAAGTCCCCTTGAATCCTAAGGGTCCCTAGGGTCAAACTAGCCCACTAGGTACCTCCAGTAAGAGCCACAGAGCTGCGTTGCATAGAGGTGTAAAAAGGGGCGTGGCCTCAGAACACTTATCTGCAACGCAGCTCCCTGGCGCATACTTGACTTAGTACTCCCCAAAGAAACCACCCATAATAAATGCAGACTGAAAACAGCCCCATGGTTCTCTCCCAAATTGAGGGATTTAAAACAGTCATGCAGAAGATTAGAAAGAAGATGGAGACACAACTTCTCAGAGGCTAGTAAACTTATCTATAGAGAGGCAATAAGGCTTTACAAATTAGAAATCAAACATGCCCAAACTGCATTCTATGCGGAGAAAAAAGGTATTGCCGCTAATTCTCCCAAAGAGATTTTACGTATACCCAAATCACTCACCACCTTACCTCAGAAACCTCCTACAGCTGATGGAGCACTCACTCATTGCAATAAATTGGCAGTCTTTTTTCATCAAAAAATCCAAAAGATTTATATGTCCTTTCCAACCACATTGACAAGACCCATGGCAACCAGAACAAGAGGCCCTCGTGCCAACTTTCAATGCTCGTTAGAGCGATTTCCCCTCTAAGATGTGGAATCACTGGACCTAATCATTTCTAGGGTTACATCAGGCTCCCCTTCTGATCCTGCCCCGCCACAATCTCTTACCCCAGTCATCAACTCCATTCGCCCAGTAATCCTTGATATTTTCAATTCTTCCATTACCACTGGTATGGTACCCGCCACATGGAAATGTGCAATGGTTAGGGCCCTACTGAAGAAACCTAACCTAGACCAATCTAATCTGGCAAACTATCGTCTTATCTCCCTTCTCCCCTGGCTGAGCAAGCTGATTGAGAAACACATTAACTCCACACTTGTAGATTATTTGGAATCCAATAATCTGCTACATGACTCTCAAACAGGCTTTCGTCCCCAGCTTGGGACAGAGACTGCTTTATTAGCAGTAACAGTGGAGGCTAGGAGGTTACTGGACCAGGGAGGCACAGCAGCAATCATCCTTCTGGACCTCAGTGCCGCTTTTGATACCGTCAACCATAACATTCTGTCTCATCGTCTTATAAACGTGGGAGTGACAGGCACGGCGCCAACCTGCTTTCAGTCCTTCCTCAGTGATCGCTTCTTCCAAATCTTCGAAGGAGAAGTGGCTTCCACTCGGTTGCCTCTGAGTTGTGGGGTTCCTCAAGGCTCCGCTCTGAGCCCTACGCTATTCAATATCTACCTGAGTCTCCTGGCGGAAATTGTCCATCCATTCGGCCTTAAGATCATCACCTATGCAGATGACACTCAGATAGTAGTGGCATTAAACAATCCTGAGGGGTCGTCTTGCACCCTAGGTCCCTGCCTAGAGGCGGTAGCCGAGTGGATGGAACTCTCGTGCCTTAAGCTCAACGGGGACAAAACCGAGATTATGTTCCTGGGCAACCCTCATTTTTCCATTCCCTCTATCTTTACTTCTTCATGGCCAGTTTGTCTTGGCCCGGCCCCAGCTCCTAAGGCACAGATCAAGAGTCTTGGCGTGTGGCTGGATAGTTCCCTCGACTTTAACCATCAGGCCACTAAGCTATCAGCCACTTGTTACAGCCTGATGAGAATGCTATGGAAAATCATCCCCCTCTTGCCCTTTCAGGCAAGAAGGATAATGGTACAGGCCCTCATACTCTCCCGCCTTGATTACGGGAATGCTCTATACCTGGGAGCTCCCCAATTCACTATTCACAAATTGCAAACAATTCAGAATTGTGCTGTCCGTCAACTCCTCCAAGTGCCCCGATGGCAATCTGCCAAGCCAGCTCTCAGGAATCTCCACTGGCTCCCAATCTCAGCCAGGATACAGTTCAAAGCTATGTGCCTGGCCCATAGAGCCATATGGAACACTGGCCCGGTCATTACTCATTCCCTTGTCACTCCTTATCAACCCTCTAGAAATCTTCGTTCCAGCTCCTCTTTTCTGGCCACTCCAAAGCTGATACGAAGATCAAGATGGGGTGGACGCTCCTTCTCGTTTAATGCCCCAAAACTCTGGAACATGCTTCCTGATACCTTACGGAAGGAAAAAAACCTGCTGCCCTTCCGTAAACTCCTAAAAACTCACCTTTTCAAGACATCGCTCTAATCGACCTTGCTGACGTGCCTCGTCCGTCCTACAGCGCTGGGAGGCCTCAGGGTAGCCATGCGCTATATAAATTTAATTTCATTCATTCATTCATTCATACTGGAGATACCTGTTGGTCTAGTTGGCCCTCAGGGACCCTCAGTATTGAAGGGGAATGAATTCCCCAACTTACAACTGGCCAGGGGGCGCGTTTGCAGAGTGCTGCATGGAGGGGGCGTGGCCTCCGGCGCGATGCCGGTCTTTTATTTATTGTATTTTTTTAAGAAGGAGGGCTGTGTGGCCCCCCTTCTTTTTCTAATTTACTGGCCCTGGGGACCCCATCCCCCAGGGCCTGCACCCTAATTTTTTTTTGTTGAAAAAAATTAATTTGGCCCTCTCAAGGCCTTAATCGGCCCCGGGGACCCCAACCCCCGGGTCATGGCATTTTTTTTTTTATTCTTTAGGAGGGGGCGTTGCCCCCCTCCTCAGGCCACTTATGGCCCCGGGGACCCCATCCCCCGGGGACCCCATCCCCCGGGCGGCCTTTGTTTTCTATTATTTAAAAAAATATATATATATATTTATAGAAAAACCTAGGACATGCTGGACAAACCGTATGTACC
Organism: Triturus cristatus; assembly: GCF_964204655.1. Lineage (NCBI taxonomy): Eukaryota > Metazoa > Chordata > Amphibia > Caudata > Salamandridae > Triturus > Triturus cristatus. Next base: position 1,072,786,094 of record NC_140583.1, read on the forward strand.
TATCACCATGACGATTTGCGTGATATTCATTAAAAGGCGACTATGCATAGAATGAATCCACATGGAATGTATTTACACCGCTAGTGAAGCTCTGACGTGTCTGACACCCTACCGTGCCTAATCCCGGCACCCCCGGCGGTGGGTACTCTCCAAGTAGACGCCCTTGCCGTTTATTTATACAAACATGGGTAGCTATTGACGGGCACATTTAATATACACGCACACCAAGCCATTCAAACAGGATTCGACAAAAATTCAACCAAACTATGCAAGAAACCCCCCTCACGGTTAAAAAAAACACACATCCACCGCCGGATGTGTAATACTTTTTTATTTTACTCTCTGGAAAGGAGACGAACCTCACTTGAGAGTCACAGCGTGCTCCTGGCTGAGCCCAATGCTGTGTTACACCCACCAGTGCCCGCCGAGTGCCTCACAATTCTGTGTTGCATTCCACCAGCTAGTGCGTATGCTATGACACTCTCTAGCCCATGTGCACTGTAACACCACCCCGTGAATATGTCATGCCACACTTGCCTTCGCACGGGTTATATTGCCCCATCTAACGTGCCTTCCTCGATGCCTATATTATAACGCACAGTGCTATGCCATACATATTACAATCTGGGATCCATATCTTTGTCACAGTGCATATGCAACGTTACACTCCCCAGCACATATTTTATATTACAAATTTAGAGACTAGTTAGGTTACACAACACTGCCCTGTGCATATTACACTCCAAGGTGCATATCGCATAGCACGCGCTAGTGCCTGTGCTATCTCGCGCTCTCCAATGAATCTGTCATTGCGCACAATGTATTGCATATTATATTTCGCGCCCCGGTTCATCTTATATCATACTTTTTGGTGCATAGTTTATACCATATACTATATCGAGTTTTCATTTTCAATCGTGCTCTCACGACTATGTTCTATATAACACTGCGTTCACCTACCCTTTTCACGGGCATTATATTTTGCGATGGGGGGTGGAGGGTCAGGGGGTGTTTCTGCCAAGTGAGCCTGGAGTCACAGTCACACACGTCCTCTTCTTCCTGAATAAAAGTGAGCTTATGCTGCATACTTGTTCATATTTTAAGTAGTTCGCACAGACACACATTTTAAAAACAATAAAGTTCCTAATACCCACCTTCTCTGAACAGTTAGCTTGCTGCCCCATCCACCTCCTCCCTATCCTCTGTTGTCTGAATCCGTGGACTAGCCTCCTCCCTCCTGCCATGCATGGTCTGATGTGCTGCCCCTGCCCTCCATTTAGCATGATGTACCAGTCCACTCCTCCTGCCCTCCATTGCCCAATTCTATGGCCCATCATTGACCTCCTGCTTAGCCTCTGGGCTTAGCTTGCTGCCCCTATTCTCCTTCCCCCTGCCCTCCGATGTCTTTGTGCATGCCCCTGCTCCATCCTTTTTGCCCACCATGTTCCATGGACCTGCCACTCCTATCTACTCTGAGTGTTCTGTTGAGCTGCCACTTCCCTCCCACCTGCCTCGCATTGTCAGACGACTGTAACCTGTCCCTGCCACCTCCACCCTGCCTGTCCACATGCCATGCCCCTATCCCCTTCCTCCTGTCCTCCATGGTCCATTTTACTGCCACACCCTTCTGCCCTCCCTGGTCTGTTGTGCTGCAACTGCTCCTCCTGCCTGCCCCGCGCGGTCTGTTGTGAGGCCCCTTCCCATGAACTCTCTTGTCTGTGCCCAGGTCCTGACCCTCCCTTCCAACCTCCATGGTCCTTTGTGCATGCCCATGCACCCTCCTTCTTGCCCATCATAGCCATTGTGCTGCCACTAACCCTCCCGCTTGCCATGCATGGTCTTCTGTGCTGCCATGGCCCCTCCCACCTTCCCTGTGTGGTCAGCTAGCTGCCCCTGACCCCCTCCCACCTTCCCTCCATGGTCTGTGTGTATGCCATCATAGTCTCATTGTTGCTCTCCATGGTGTGTCTTGTTTCTAGTTCCCATCCTGCCTGACCTCCATGGTCATCTTGCTGCTCCTGCCCTGCCCCCTTGCCCCCAGCCCTCTGTTTCCATGTGCAGACCCCTATTCCCTCCCTCCTGGCTTGTCTGTTCCATTGTAATGCCCCTGATCCGTCCCTCCTGCCCTTTATGGTCTGTTATGCTGCAGCTTTCTCTCCTGTCTGTCCATTATGGTCAGCTAGCTACCATTGCCTCTTTCCCCTCTGTTCTCTGTTGTCCATGTGCATGGTCCTGTCCACTCCCTATTGCTTTCTATGGATTGTTGTGCTGCACTCCCGTCCCGCATGCGCTGTGTGGTGTATTGTGCTACTGCAAACCCTGATGCCTGCCCTGTAGGGTCAGTTTGGTGCACCTCTCCATGTCCCTCCTGTCCTCTGTTATCCGAATCCATGTCCCTACTCCAATTCCTCCTGCCTACCATGATCCGATATACCATACTTGCGAACATTTTGAACTTGGTAAGAGGGAGATTTTGAAAAAAAAACTGGGGTATTGATTTTCCCCTTTGAGTTACATTGAAAAAGAGGAGATTGTAGATAGGAGACAGATCAAATAAAGCCCATTTGAGCTTAAAAACATTGGACGTTTCCTGGCTGAAACGGGTCTGTTGGCATGTATGGTTGTACTACCACTGCCTCTTCCTTCTGCCCACAATGGTCTGTTATATTGCCACAGCCTCTCTTGCCAGTCCTGTATTGTTGGTTTGTTGCCCCTGCCCCCCTTTCCACTGCCCTCCATAGTCTGTTGTGCTGCCACTGCCCTTCCTGCCTGCCCAGTGTGGTCAAATTGTTGCATCTGCACTCTCCTACCTGCCTTCAATTTTCAGAGTCCGTGCCCCGGGCCTCTGCCTCTCAACAGGATCCCAATGAACAACTAGCTTGCTAACATTCTATATTTATTACAAAAGTGTGGAACGCCTGACGTCATCTTGATGTAATCACAACTGTAATACCTACAGTATTTCCTTTAGAAATTACATATATGAGAGGGTCTTATTTGCATCAAAATTATGGTTAGTGCTCTAAAAAACTAAAATGAGGACATATTTTCTGAGTTTTCAAATAGCGACAAAGAACTTTTAAATTATTTGTAATCTTTATGTTTTTTTATCCAGTTGACCACTTGATTAAATGTTGCACCTAGGGGAGAGGATGTGGTGTTACTTCCAGAGCTGCAGACTTTGCAACTGGGGAACCAGGTTGGAGTTTCTGCTTCAGCTCAACATTCTGTGATTCTGGTCAAATCACTTAATCTCCCCATGTCTACAACCAAAATGAATTTGATCTTGTGTGATGCAACCAATGCTCATGTAAAGCACTACAATACCTGACAAGACTGCACTATATAAAACTGCAAATACACAAAAAAATAGGTGTTTTGCACACTTCTGGCATTGGGCTACATGTGGGCTACATCTGGGTGATATTTGGGCTACATTTGGGCTCTTTTGTCTCTGGTGGCCATTTTGGGAGACTTATTTGTTATGATGTTTCCTAATTTCCTCATTTACTACAGTCTCCTCAGTAGGAAATACTTTCAGTTTTTTACTTTGGTTCCATCAAGAAGGCATTCAGATGTGTCACACATTTGCCATAAATTCTGAATTTTAGCACTCTAGTTGCTCATTAGATCACTGTAGTAAAGCTACTGCTCACCAGGGAAGTCTGCTGCTGGTATTCAAAATGCATGTTTCAGTCTGCATGTCAGAATTTCTTTATGAAATAGAAGAGGATTTAATGTGCCGTAATTTTTCTTTCTGCAGCACTAATCATAATTTCTATGGCAAAATGAACCCCCTCATTTTGTTCCTTTCTAAATTAAATGTTTTAAGTGTTACCACTTTATTCCAATCAAGATGGCTTCAGGTGTTCCATACTTTTGTCATAAGTAAAACTGTTAGCGCTCTAGTTGTTCGTTAGAACACTCTGGAAAGCTGCAGTAGAACACAAAGGAATCAACTGACAGTCTCTGCCCTTGTTGGATGTACATGTTTTACTGAGAATGTCAGACTTCATTCTCACATGACTGAGAAAGATAATGTGAATTTACAGAAAATATGCTCTCAGTTTAGCGTATAGATCACCTTCCAAACCTCTGTGGGAAAAGCATGAGAAAATAGTTTTCTCTCAAACATGATTCATGATATCCAAGCAGAAGGCTTTTTCACATGGTAAAATCACCTTAGAACATACCACAAGTCCTAAAATGAGTATGGTACCATCAACAAATGATTTATTATGTAACTAAAGTCTTAAAACCTTCTATTAACTGCAATGCTTTTTAATGAGGTGCTATCATGTATATTGGTCCCAAGATGGCTGCCAACACTTCTTGGATGAAGTGCTGACAGCCAATCAGATCTCACGATGAGATGTGTGGTTACGCTCCGCCCAGATATATATGTGATTTTACTTTTGATTTTCTCAGGAACTACTGAACGGATTTACACCATTTAAGCAAAAGGCACGAGTCTGAACTGAGGACTACCGCTTTGACAAATTTGGTGTAATTCCGTTCAGCACTTTGGGCTGTAGCTGCGTCAACAGGTCCTATGGGAAAATGCATTGGGAAAACGCGTTTTGGGACCCCCTTTTTTCTCGGCCCCCGCTTGACGAATCACCGTGAAACTTTCAGGATAGGAGCGGACCGGAGCTGGCCAAAAGTTTGGAAAATTTCGCGAAGATTCATCAAACGACGCCAACGTTATTCCAAATAGAATGTTGTGGATTTCCTATGGAAAATAGGTCCTAACTATAACTACCTACTGGCAACTGCCAGTAGGTAATATATATGTATATATATATATTCACTGAAAAAACCATAGGTTTCACACACGTTATAGTTAGGAATTAGCATTTAAAAAACCTTGCAAATTCACTGAAAAAACCATAGGTTTCACACATGTTATAGTTAGCGGAAATTTTACTGATAAAAAACCAATGAAATTGCCCCGTTATAGTTAGTGCTGGCAACTATAACTCACGCGACCGCAATCCTCTGCTGATGCTAATACTGTATTTAGACACTTATTTGCCCATGTCTTCTTCCATACATTTTTAGCTATACATATATTACAAATATTTTTTTTTCATAAAGACACATATGTCATCAGCAGAAGATTGCGGTCGCGTGAGTTATAGTTGCCAGCACTAACTATAACGGGGCAATTTCATTGGTTTTTTATCAGTAAAATTTCCGCTAACTATAACATGTGTGAAACCTATGGTTTTTTCAGTGAATTTGCAAGGTTTTTTAAATGCTAATTCCTAACTATAACGTGTGTGAAACCTATGGTTTTTTCAGTGAATTTGTACGGTTTTTTAAATGCTAAGTGACTTTACGCCATTCGTGGCGTGCGCGCCCACTTAACGCAGTTCGTTCCGTGCGCGCACGGTGCGCTTCGCGCACCGTGCGCGCACAGTGAGCACGCGGTGCGCTTCGCGCACCGCGCACCCACTTTACGCAGTTAGTGCCCTGCCCACGTTACGCTAGATGGGCCATGTACGCACGATGCGCTTCGCGCACCGTGCGCACATGGAGGACATATTATGCGCTTCCTTGTGATAGGTAATCTGTTGAAATTTTTTGGGAAAATTTTCTGTGCTCTGATAAGCCATGCACAAATGGTGGCCTTCGGCCACCATTTGCACAAGGGGTGGAGAAAGTGTGGATAGTGTTTTTTTTATTTTTATTTTTTTACCGTACGCTTACGGTAAGCGTATGGTAAGCGTACCCCGCGAAATTGCCGAAAAAAAAATAATGCCGTTTTTGCTCTTGGGGGATGTTTGGGGACTCCCTCAACATGACTATGTGAGAGGGAGTTGTCAAAACATCCCCGTAACATGTTTTTGGCCATCATGTTTGATACATAACACTCAGTGCGGTAGACAAAATGGCGGACGCCGCTTCCTGGTTTCTGCCGATTCGAATGTTTACTAAGATCTAAGAGCCAATCAGAATCGCGCTCGCGCACGCCACCGTACGCTTACCGTAAGCGTACGGTAAGCGTACCGTAAGCGGGCTCAGATATATATATTGATTTAAAGGCTATTTTCTCAGAATCTACTGAACAGATTTACACCAAACCTACAAAAGGCACTTCCTTGACCTAGGGACTACCTCTCTGCCAAATTTCTAGTAATTCTGTTCAGCCGTTCGGGCTGTAGCTCGTTCTAAAGGTCCTATGGAAAAATGCATGGGAAAAACGCGTTTTGGGACCCCCCTTTTATCTCAGCCCCCGCTTGACGAATCCCCCCGAGACTTTCAGGGTAGGAGCGGAGCGTAGCGCCCCACCTATTTTGAGAAATTCGCGAGGATTCGTCGACCGGCGCCAAAGTTATTCAAAATAGAATGTTGAGGTTTTCCTATGGAAACGTGGTCCTAACTATAACTACCTACTGGCGACCGCCAGTAGGTAATATATATATATATATATATATATCATGCCACAGTTCGCT